>NC_135236.1:328247577-330647577 GCF_051348905.1 Ranitomeya variabilis
CCTGTTTGGTGTTATCGGCAGAGTCTTTAAAAAATAACTAGGCTCGGGAAGATCTATCAGTTGGAATGGCAACTTCCGTCATGTTCATGTAACGGGGAATGGCTGCACCCCTTCTGTCTGCAGCCACCACACTGCTTCTTCCAGCTGGTTGGGGTGATATGCCTCTTTCTCCATGTGTGCTGCTGTCCTCGCTCTGCATGTCCTTCTGCCAGGTTGGGTCAGTCAACTATGTCATCCACCACCTCTTCTTCCACATCAGCACCCTGCTCCTCCTCCTGACTTTCTGGCAATTGTGTCTCATCATCTTCCACCTCTTATGACACTTTCATACAATTGCCTTTGGGTGACCATGGCTGTTCAAATGTTTGGGCATCGCTACATGCCATCTCATCTGGCCCCACTTCAAGTTGACCAGCCGAGAGTCCAGAATCTTTAAAGGGAAAACTGAACAACAGCTCTTCGAAGTGTCCAAGTGTGGGATCAGTTGTCTCAGGGCACTCGGCATGGTGGGAGGAAGGAGGATCAAGGTGAGTAATATCCAGTCCATAATCATGGCTACTCTGACTTGACCGTGTGGAAGACATGGTGGTGGTGGTGGCAGCTAAGTGACTGGAAGCATTATCTGCTATCCAACCAACAACCATTTCACACTGCTCTGGCTTCAATAGTGGTGTGCTGCGGTCCCATAGAAACTGGGACAGGAAGGTCGAGCGTGAAGATGTGGGTCTTTTCTGTGGCCCACTTTCAGCTTGGCAACGGCCTCGCCCTCTGCATGCACCATCAGCTTCACATCCACTTCCCCATCCCTTGCCTTGCCCATTCAATACAAATGGATTTATTTGTAGAAAAATTACATGTGGTCAGTATGCCTACTAAGCGAAGATTTTTCCACCACAGATACACCAGGCCTCAGCCTGAGATAGCAGACTGTATAATTTTTATTTTTATGTTTGTTGGTAATTTCGGAAAACAATACAAAATGAGTAGAACAAGGCTAGCAGACAGAACTATGCAACGTATGCCTGACAATAAAGGATTTTACAAACACTGATACACCAGGCCTCAGCCTGACATAACAGACTGCTTTAAAATTTTTTATGTTTGTTGATAATTTTTGAAAACAATAAAAAAAATGCGTAGAATAAGGCTAGCAGACAGAACTATGCAAAGTATGCCTGCGAATAAAAGATTTTTCCACCACAGATACACCAGGCCTCAGCCTGACATAACAGACTGCATAAGTTTTTTTGTTTGTTGGTAATTTTTGAAAACAATAAAAAATGAGTAGAACAAGGCTAGCAGACAGAACTATGCCTGCCAATAAAAGATTTTTCCACCACAGATACACCAGGCCTTTACCTGAGATAACAGACTGTATTAATTTTTTAGTTTTTTTGTGAATTTTTGAAAGCAATAAAAAGGAGTAGCATAAGGCTAGCAGACAGAACTATGCAACATATGCCTGCGAATAAAAGATTTTTCCACCACAGATACACCAGGCCTCAGCCTGACATAACAGACTGTATTAATTGTTTTATGTTGTTGGTCATTTTTAAAAGCAATAAAAAATGACAACAAGGCTAGCATACAGAACTATGCAACATATGCCTGCCAATAAAAGATTTTTCCACCACAGATACACCAGGCCTCAACCTGACATAAAAGACTGTATTAATTTTTTTATGCTTGTTGGTAATTTTTGAAAACAATAAAAAATGAATACAACAAGACTAGCAGACAGAACTATGCAACGTATGCCTGCAAATAAAAGATTTTCCCACCACAGATACACCAGGCCTCAGCCTGACATAACAGACTGTATTAATCTTTTTATGTTTGTTGGTAATTTTTGAAAACAATAGAAAATGAATAGAACAAGGTAGCAGACAGACCTATGCAATGTATGCCTGCCAACAAAAGATTTTTCAAACACAGATACACCAGGCCTCAACCTGACATAACAGACTGCTTTAATTTTTTTATGTTTGTTGATAATTTTTGAAAACAATAAAATATGTTTCCACCACAGATACAATCGTCCTCAGCCTGAGATAACAGAACAGAATGTATATTTTTTTAATGTTTTTTGTGATTTTTTGAAAACTGTAAAAAATGAGTAGAACAAGGCTAGCAGACAGAACTATGCCTGCGAATAAAAGATTTTTCCACCACAGATACACCAGCCATCAGCCTGAGATAACAGACTGATCTAAATGTGGCCTTGATTTTTTTGGGCACACCAAAAATGTGTCAACAAGTTGGCTATGACACAAAAAAATAGGAGTACAAAAATTGAAAGATATTTTGCACAATTATATGTTATGCGTTTGGCGTATAACTCATAGTGATAAATCTAAGAACTGTAGCTAAATTTTTTGGGGCCAGCTACAGATTTTTGGGGCAGCAAAATGGTGTCCAAAAACGTTGTAAGACACTATAAAATATTAGATAGCACCAAAAAAAAAAGGACAGACTTTTTGGCGCACTCACATCTGATGTCTGGGACAAAAAATAAATAAATAAATAAATTCAAAGATTTGCCCGCTCTTCTATTACAATGACCTGGCTGTAGTCTGCAGCGTGACAAAGCAAATATATTCTTTTAGAATAAAATGAGCAGGTATAAGCAGAAAAAAAAAATATATATATATATAATAAGCAGCAGAAGCGCTGCAATCTCAGAACCCCCCGAATAATCCCGGAAATACTCGGTGCTCACCGAGTACACCAAAGCACAGTGATTCTCGGGCGAGTAACGAGTAGTGGCTAGCACATTCGCTCATCACTAGTAAACAGCAATCATGGTGCAGCATAAAAAATCCTATTTTGACAGTTTTAAATAGTTCTGTTTCTACCATTGAAATCACGGTGAAAAAATCACAGCAAAAATTAAAGTTTTGATTGATGTGATACATAAAATAAAGACAATATTTATCTATTTTCTGATGCATGATATGAACAAAAATAAAATGTTAACTCTCATTTGGTACTGCTTACACACTATAGGACAAAAGACAAAAAAAAACCTACTACAGTATATCAAATGTAGAGATGGAGTCTGGTTCCGAAGGAAGAAAAATAATCTGGTAATGAATTGGTTAACTCAATCATTTTCATCTAAATAAAATACCACGGATAAGTGCAAAATTCTAGTTGCTTAGGATACATGTATACCAGAGCAGTTTTCTTTCAAAGGCTACAGCTGGGCAGGAAAGGGGATATTTTTAGAAAATAATCTTGAGTATGTTCAATGCTGATGTCAGGACCAATGCAGTTTGGTTCTGACAAGATCTCTAAAAAAAAAATCAAAATGGATAATTTGAGAGACGGTGCTCCTTATTACGTGGAGACGTGTGAGGAATTCTTTCAGGCTGTTGTATTCCAGAAATACTTCCAGGCAAGCAACAGTAATAATTAATGTCACGACGTGAAGATGTAAGCACGATGTACGCATGGACGAATAAATATTTATTTCTGTGGCGACACCAAATGTATGCAATCCCTTCTTAAAGGAAGTCGGTGTAGTCAACAGGATTGACATTACAGCCGCAAATTCTTACTGTGTATCCTGTACCACGGTGTTATGGAGATAAAAAGGGACGCACAGTTTCCATATAGTTTGACATTCTTCTCAGCCTTTCAGCTTTCCTATTCTTTTTGTTTGTCGAGTTAGGTGAAAACCATTATAGCAAATGTTACTGATCCCAAATGTGACAAACCTCTCAGCAATATAGTGGGGAATGTAGCACTGCAAAACTGCATATCGTTCATTTTGAGGAATGAAAATAGTATTATTCTATGGAAAAATGGTATTATTGAATAGCACTCTACTTATTCTACTAAAGTATGTAAAAGGGAAAAAAAGCAACTCCACCATTATTTCTGGGTTTTGTATTTACGGTGTTCACTGTGTGGTAAGGATGACATGTCAGTTTATACTGCAGGTCAGTACGAATACGTTGTAGCCAAATATATATATATATATATATATATACATATATATATATATATATATATTGCTCAAAAATTAAAGGAAGCACCAATATCCCACATCCTAGATATCACTGAATGAAATATTCCAGTTGTAAATCTTTATTCATTACATAGTGGAATGTGTTGAGAACAATAAAACCTAAAAATGATCAACGTAAATCACAACTAATATCCCATGGAGTAAACATATGACCCAAACCCATTACCTCACACTCTGGATGGATAACCCTCTATACAAACTATAAACATACTACCAACTATGCACTTATTAGGGTACGTGTTCACGGTCAGGATGGCCGGCGGTGTCGCCGGAGCGGCGAAGCCCCACCCCCTTTCTGGGACGCGATGATGCCGGATGTGTTAACTGTACACATCCGGGATCATCGCACCCTCGCATAGCGCCCTGTGATATTACTTGCGGCGACGCAGCGTCGCCGCAGGTAGCACGGACATGCTGCGATCTGAAAAGACGCGCAGCATGTCCGGAGTCGCAGGAAAGTCGGATGCGTGTTTCCACGCATAGTGGACATGGGATTTCATAAAATCCCCTCCACTATGCTGGAACATCTGGACGCTGCGTGTTTGACGCTGCAGCTCTGCGCAGCGTCAAACAAGCAGCGTTTACTGACCGTGGACACATACCCTTAAACTGCGTGTTGAATCAAAGAGTGTTGTTTCTTTTTTTTTTTTATAAAAAGTTATAACTTTATTGACACAGACAATACACACATTTAATTAAAATAATGCCTCTAAGCCGTAGAAAAATTGTAATAACAGGTAAGCGTAGAGAAAGTTTACAATAATAGCAGGTAGGCACTAAATAACATTACAAAACAGCTTGATTTGTTAGTATTAATGATAGAGCATGCTGAGATAATATCTCAATTCAATTAAAGCATACTAAGAAAATATCTCAATTAGATTAGAGCATGCTGAGAAAATATCTCAATTCAGGTAAGCATTAGATAAGGTAAGCACTAAATAACATTACAAAATAGCTTGACTTGTTCGTATTGATGATAGAGCATGCTGAGATAATATCTCAATTCAATTAAAGCATGCTAAGGAGATATCTCAATTAAATTAGAGCATGCTGAGAAAATATCTCAATTAAGGTAAGCACTAAATAAGATAAGCACTAAATAACATAATATCTCAATTCAATTAAAGCATGCTGAGAAAATATCTCAATTAAATTAGAGCATGCTGAGAAAATCTCTTAATTAAGGTAAGCACTGAATAAGATAAACACTAGATAACATTACAAAACAGCTTAATTTGTTAGTATTGATGATAGAGCATGCTGAGATAATATCTCAATTCAATTAAAGCATGCTAAGAAAATATCTCAATTAAGATTCCCTGTCTGGAAACATTGCACCATTTTTGTAAAAAGCATACTAAGAAAATATCTCAAACATTTTTAAAGCGATTGTGTTTTGTTATTGGTTGTCAAAAGAGCATGCTGAGAAAATTCTTAATTGTGCTGAGGGCAACTTTGCTGATACCATGGACATAATTTATAAAGAGTGCAGAAAGCTGCATATCAAAACACAGTATATTAATGCAAAGAGTGTTAAGCGCTCAGTCAAAAGATCAATACCTTCATTTCATAATATGCGCTACATAAATTTTAATGTGCAGACCCCATAAATCAAAACATAAATAAAGCTATTATACTGGCTCAAATGACCTATCAAAAACTGGACAATAAGATCTCCACAAGAATTTATGCCGACTCAATTACCCTATCAAAAATGAGCAATAAAGCCGCAGCTATATTTAATGCTACTCACAGCCATGCAAGGATTATATCCATTTCATTGCCCAGTCAGAGTAAATACTATGACCGCACCTATATTTAGTGCAGATAGAAACCATGGATTCCAAGAGCCCTATATACCAGCTTTAACCAGATCAATGCGCTCCAAGAGCTACTGCTAACCTGGATCCACTTATATCAAAATACATCAACTGTAAAAACTGAAAATGTACGTATTACCTAAATAGGTGGTGCTCCCTGCTTACAGCCACACATGGCACGCTAGTCCTGGCCGAACCCCAATGCGCGTTTCGCGACAGCTTCTTCCTGGGGGCGCCCAGGATGTATTTTGATATAAGTGGATCCAGGTTAGCAGTAGCTCTTGGAGCGCATTGATCTGGTTAAAGCTGGTATATAGGGCTCTTGGAATCCATGGTTTCTATCTGCACTAAATATAGGTGCAGTCATAGTATTTACTCTGACTGGGCAATGAAATGGATATAATCCTTGCATGGCTGTGAGTAGCATTAAATATAGCTGCGGCTTTATTGCTCATTTTTGATAGGGTAATTGAGTCGGCATAAATTCTTGTGGAGATCTTATTGTCCAGTTTTTGATAGGTCATTTGAGCCAGTATAATAGCTTTATTTATGTTTTGATTTATGGGGTCTGCACATTAAAATTTATGTAGCGCATATTATGAAATGAAGGTATTGATCTTTTGACTGAGCGCTTAACACTCTTTGCATTAATATACTGTGTTTTGATATGCAGCTTTCTGCACTCTTTATAAATTATGTCCATGGTATCAGCAAAGTTGCCCTCAGCACAATTGAGAATTTTCTCAGCATGCTCTTTTGACAACCAATAACAAAACACAATCGCTTTAAAAATGTTTGAGATATTTTCTTAGCATGCTTTTTACAAAAATGGTGCAATGTTTCCAGACAGGGAATCTTAATTGAGATATTTTCTTAGCATCCTTTAATTGAATTGAGATATTATCTCAGCATACTCTATCATCAACACTAACAAATTAAGCTGTTTTGTAATGTTATCTAGTGTTTATCTTATTCAGTGCTTACCTTAATTAAGAGATTTTCTCAGCATGCTCTAATTTAATTGAGATATTTTCTCAGCATGCTTTAATTGAATTGAGATATTATGTTATTTAGTGCTTACCTTATTTAGTGCTTACCTTAATTGAGATATTTTCTCAGCATGCTCTAATTTAATTGAGATATCTCCTTAGCATGCTTTAATTGAATTGAGATATTATCTCAGCATGCTCTATCATCAATACGAACAAGTCAAGCTATTTTGTAATGTTATTTAGTGCTTACCTTATCTAATGCTTACCTGAATTGAGATATTTTCTCAGCATGCTCTAATCTAATTGAGATATTTTCTTAGTATGCTTTAATTGAATTGAGATATTATCTCAGCATGCTCTATCATTAATACTAACAAATCAAGCTGTTTTGTAATGTTATTTAGTGCTTACCTGCTATTATTGTAAACTTTCTCTACGCTTACCTGTTATTACAATTTTTCTACGGCTTAGAGGCATTATTTTAATTAAATATGTGTATTGTCTGTGTCAATAAAGTTATAACTTTTTATAAAAAGAAACAACACTCTTTGATTCAACACGCAGTTTAATAAGTGCATAGTTGGTCAGTATGTTTATAATATCCCATGGAGGTCTAGATTTGGAATGATGCTCAAAATCAAAGAGGAAAATGAAGTTACAGGCTGATCCAACTTCAGTGGAAATGCCTCAAGACAAGGAAATAATGCTCAGTAGTGTGTGTGGCCTGCACGTGACTGTATGACCTCCCTACAATGACTGGGCTTGCTCCTGATGAGGTGGCAGATGGTCTCCTGAGGGATCTCCTCCCAGACCTGGACTAAAGCATCTGCCAACTCCTGGACAGTCTGTGGTGCAACATGACGTTGGTGGATGGTGCGAGACATGATGTCCAAGATGTGTTCAATCGGATTCAGGTCTGAGGAACGGGCGGGCCAGTCCATAGATTCAATGCCTTCATCTTGCAGGAACTGCTGGCACACTCCAGCCACATGAGGTCTGGCATTGTCCTGCATTAGGAGGAACCCAGGGCCAACTGCACCAGCATATGGTCTCACAAGGGGTCTGAGGATCTCATCTCGGTACCTTATGGCAGTCAGGCTACCTCTGGCGAGCACATGGAGGGCTGTGTGGCCCTCCAAAGAAATGTCACCCCACATCACTTCTGACCCACTGCCAAACTGGTCATGCTGGAGAATGTTGCAGGCAGCAGATTGCTCTGCACGGCATCTCCAGACTCTGTCACATCTGTCACATGTGCTCAGTGTGAACCTGCTTTCATCTGTGAAGAGCACATGGTGCCAGTGGAGAATTTGCCAATCCTGGTGTTCTGTGGCATATGTCAAGCGTCCTGCACGGTGTTGGGCTGTGAGCACAACCCCCATCTGTGGACGTCAGGCACTCAGTCCATCCTCATGGAGTCGGTTTCTAACCATTTGTGCAGACACATGCACATTTGTGGTCTGCTGGAGGTCATTTTGCAGGGCACTGGCAGTGCTCCTCCTGTTCCTCCTTGCACAAAGGCTGAGGGAGTGGTCCTGTTGATAGGTTGTTGCCCTCCAACGGCCCCCTCCACATCTCCTGGTGTACTGGCCTGTCTCCTGGTAGCACCTCCAGCCTCTGGACACTACGCTGATAGACACAGCAAACCTTCTTGCCACAGCTCACATTGATGTGCCATCCTGGATGAGCTGCACTACCTGAGCCACTTGTGTGGGTTGTACAGTCCATCCCATGCTACCACGATTGTGAAAGCACAACCAACATTCAAAAGTGACCAAAACATCAGCCAGAAAGCATTGGTACTGAGATGTAGTCTGTGGTCCCCACCTGCAGAACCACTCCTTTATTGAGTGTGTCTTGATAATTGCCAACAATTTCCATTTGTTGTCTATTCCATTTGCACAACAGCATGTGAAATTGATTGTCAATCAGTGTTGCTTCCTAAGTGGACAGTTTGATTTCACAGAAGTTTGATTTACTTGATGTTATATTCTCTTGTTTAAGTGTTCCCTTTATTTTTTGGAGCAGTGTATATATATATATATATATATATATATATATATATATATAGTAGAAAAAAATGGAACAGCACACTCCACTACTTATCTTCGGGTGCAAAGCCCAGACAACCCGTCCTCGGTTGTTTCCAATTCATATACTTCGCAAAAACAGGCAGCACTCCATAGTCTTTAGGTCAATATGCAGGTGTTTATTGTGCCACATCTCCATGCAACGTTTCGGCTCTAACTGAGCCTTTCTCAAGGCTTGAGAAAGGCCCAGTTAGAGCTGAAACGTTGCATGGAGATGTGGGCACAATAAACACCTGCATATTGACCTAAAGACTATGGAGTGCTGCCTGTTTTTGCGAAGTATATATATATATATATATATATAGAGAGAGAGAGAGAGAGAGAGAGAGAGAGAGAGAGAGAGAGAGAGAAACAGGAACGGCACCAGAAAAAATACCTTAAAGAGTGCACGCTTCCCTGACCAGCATTCCAATGGCCTTTCAGACGGTAAACAAAAAGGGAAACAGCACAAAAAGATGTAAAAAAGAGGACCTTAATGCCCCGTGGCGTGGCAACCAGTGATGAGCGAATGTACTCATTACTCAAGATTTCCCGAGCAGGCTCGGATGTCCTCCGAATGTTTTTTACTGCTCGGAGATTTAGTTTTTTTCGCCGCAGCTGGATGATTTACAGCTACTAGCCTGCTTGATTACATGTGGGGATTCCCTAGCAACCAGGCAACCCCCACATGTACTTATGCTGGCTAACAGATGTAAATCATTCAGCTGAGGTGATGAAAACGAAATCTCCGAGAACTAAAAAATACTCGGAGGACACCCAAGCGTCCTCGGGAAATCTCAGGTAAGGAGTATATTCGCTCACAACTAATGGCAATGTTTCGGATAAAGCAAATCCTTTCTCAGGGCTTATCTTTTTTTAATATATATATATATATATATATATATATATATATATATATATATATATATATATATATATATATATATATATATATATGCAGCGCCCCAGAGTCCTGGTCGTTGCAGTACTGATGCTCCGCCGCTAAGGGGAGTGATGGTACGTCTGATGGCACTGAAGGAGTTCATCTGACCAGGTATCACAGACACCAATACACTTCATAGTCTGGCCTCCAGGGGGAGCAAAGGGCGCTATGTATTAGGCCACTCCTCACAATATTGTAAAACTGGGGGTTAGATAGAAAGTTAGAACAGAAGCTGACTGGGTTGGAACCGGGCAACATCCTGTGGCAGGGGGTGTTGCAGGGGAAGATTCAGGGGGGTCCCTGTCAGGGGTGGGATCCTGACAGAGGCCTAGCGAACAGGAAAGAACGTTAAGGAACCGCGCCTGCACTACATCGCGGCGGTATCTCAAGGAAAGACAAGAAGCGAGGTTTATTGTGAAGAGTGAGAAACGAGATCAAAGCAAAAAGGAGATAACACCAGTAGGAGTCGTGCTGTAAGATCGAGGCAACATCCTATTGAGGCGCATAGCCGGTGGCCGGAACGCCGAGGAAGTATTGGGCTCCAAGCATTACTTCAAACCAACGGCAGGACACTTAATTATAGGTTGGCTGTCTCACCTAAATCACCTAAGCAGACATAGGGGGCAACTGTGGGAGAGGGGCGTCACTAGGGTCCCGGAAGAACTCCAGGCCTACCCGTCATACGTGTGCGTCCTAGCCATATCATCTGGGGGACGGAGAAGAACATCAGAATAGAAACGAGAGTTGTGAGAAAGAACATCAGAAACAGACACAACAGTTGTGAGGACTATCCCGTGGTGCTCAGCAGGGAGGTACTACAACACACAGGCGCTAGAAGGTAGGCACAGATTTCCACCTGCAAGGGAACTCTGGAGGTGCCATCAGACCGGCCGGTCTCAGACAGCCCTGTTAACAGTACTCTGGATTGAGGATCTTGAAGCCTTCAGTAAAGAGGTAAAGAGACTGCAACCCTGTGTCCTCGTTATTCACCGCGACCTGCACCACGCACCACCATCACATCTTTTATTGGACGCCCCTTAGCAGGGTCACGGACCGGGCCTAGCCACCGTGACAACCCCAAGACCGAGAGAGAGAGAAGCCCGGTACCGAGTACCCCGCGGCCCTGCGTCTGGGGACGCTCCATATATATATATATATATATATATATATATATATATATATATATATATATATACAGTGGGGCAAAAAAGTATTTAGTCAGTCAGCAATAGTGCAAGTTCCACCACTTAAAAAGATGAGAGGCGTCTGTAATTTACATCATAGGTAGACCTCAACTATGGGAGACAAACTGAGAAAAAAAAATCCAGAAAATCACATTGTCTGTTTTTTTAACATTTTATTTGCATATTATGGTGGAAAATAAGTATTTGGTCAGAAACAAAATTTCATCTCAATACTTTGTAATATATCCTTTGTTGGCAATGACAGAGGTCAAACGTTTTCTGTAAGTCTTCACAAGGTTGCCACACACTGTTGTTGGTATGTTGGCCCATTCCTCCATGCAGATCTCCTCTAGAGCAGTGATGTTTTTGGCTTTTCGCTTGGCAACACGGACTTTCAACTCCCTCCAAAGGTTTTCTATAGGGTTGAGATCTGGAGACTGGCTAGGCCACTCCAGGACCTTGAAATGCTTCTTACGAAGCCACTCCTTCATTGCCCTGGCGGTGTGCTTTGGATCATTGTCATGTTGAAAGACCCAGCCACGTTTCATCTTCAATGCCCTTGCTGATGGAAGGAGGTTTGCACTCAAAATCTCACGATACATGGCCCCATTCATTCTTTCATGTACCCGGATCAGTCGTACTGGCCCCTTTGCAGAGAAACAGCCCCAAAGCATGATGTTTCCACCACCATGCTATACAGTAGGTATGGTGTTTGATGGATGCAACTCAGTATTCTTTTTCCTCCAAACACGGCAAGTTGTGTTTCTACCAAACAGTTCCAGTTTGGTTTCATCAGACCATAGGACATTCTCCCAAAACTCCTCTGGATCATCCAAATGCTCTCTAGCAAACTTCAGACGGGCCCGGACATGTACTGGCTTAAGCAGTAGGACACGTCTGGCACTACAGGATCTGAGTCCATGGTGGCGTAGTGTGTTACTTATGGTAGGCCTTGTTACATTGGTCCCAGCTCTCTGCAGTTCATTCACTAGGTCCCCCCGCGTGGTTCTGGGATTTTTGCTCACCGTTCTTGTGATCATTCTGACCCCACGGGGTGAGATTTTGCGTGGAGCCCCAGATCGAGGGAGATTATCAGTGGTCTTGAATGTCTTCCATTTTCTAATTATTGCTCCCACTGTTGATTTCTTCACTCCAAGCTGGTTGGCTATTGCAGATTCAGTCTTCCCAGCCTGGTGGAGGGCTACAATTTTGTTTCTGGTGTCCTTTGACAGCTCTTTGGTCTTCACCATAGTGGAGTTTGGAGTCAGACTGTTTGAGGGTGTGCACAGGTGTCTTTTTATACTGATAACAAGTTTAAACAGGTGCCATTACTACAGGTAATGAGTGGAGGAAAGAGGAGACTCTTAAAGAAGAAGTTACAGGTCTGTGAGAGCCAGAAATCTTGATTGTTTGTTTCTGACCAAATACTTATTTTCCACCATAATATGCAAATAAAATGTTAAAAAAACAGACAATGTGGTTTTCTGGATTTTTTTTTCTCAGTTTGTCTCCCATAGTTGAGGTCTACCTATGATGTAAATTACAGACGCCTCTCATCTTTTTAAGTGGTGGAACTTGCACTATTGCTGACTGACTAAATACTTTTTTGCCCCACTGTATATATATATTTATATATATATATATATATATATATATATATATATATATATATATATATATATATATACTGTATATATATAGGGAGGGAAGGATAGGGGAAGGATAATAAATCAGCCTATGTGTGTCTGTACAAAAAGGGGAGACAGACACGCATAGGCTGATTTATTATCCTTTATTACAGGATCGGGTATAGTTTACCCATTTTACATTTCCCTTCCCCATTTTCCCTTCCCTATCTCTCCTTCCTTACCCTATCATTCCCTCCTTTCCCTTCTCCTTTCCCCCCCTTCCTCTCCCCCTTTCCTCATCCCTTCTCTTCCATTAATTACAATCCTTATTAAATCATACTAACAATTTTTTTATTAAACCCATATTCTTTTGATTTATGAGATTTTTATTATTTAATTATTTAAGTATATTCATTATCTTTGCAGCCTATTGTTAGTGTCAGAATCTCATGATTCATTACATTACATTTTCATATTCTAAGATAACTCCCATTCACAATATATTTCATGCTTGTCCTGCCCCTTTAAATATTGTGTTAGCTAAATAAGATCCTTTTCCCTCTCCGGAACGTTTGTTCCCGGTTTTTGGCAATGAGGGGACTTTTTTCACAGCTGAACCAAACAGATTTCCTGATTTATCAGGGGGAAGATGTTATTCCTCCAGTCTGGTGATGTCACTTCTGGTGACGTATCTCCGGCGTCATGGCTGGGTGGCTTTTGTGAAGTTAAGGACACCTTTTGGAGTTGCACCGACAGATATACTGTCTCATCATGGGGGAAACTATTACCCAGCCGGTCCGAGAACGTCACTTCCGGTGACATATTTCCGGAATTGCGGCAAAATAGAGCTAATTGCAGCAACTGTGCCCTTTATTTAAACCACTCTAGTCACAGCACAGACAGCGCTTTTCCTCTAGCACAGTTGTGCATATTTCCAGCACATGTTCTCCTTCTCCAGCTATACTTAAGTGACTGCTTGATATACCTATTCCTCATGATGCCACTGCATTTACAAAGAGACTATATGTTGGTCATTTTTTCTTATCCTCTCTTTATTACAACCAAGGTGCTCCCGACCTTCATATATTCAAGCATTAGCTTTAATGTATGTGTTTTTGGTGATCTTTTTTCTTACTTACAAAGATAATATCTTTTATTTGCATGTTATTTCTCTATTTGAGATAGTTTGGCTCACATAATGTCCTATTTACGATTGCCTTTATTGATTACACCACTGGCAGAACCCAATTATTGGATCTCTCATATTAATGTATAGTCTTGTAATTAGAGCATAATATGGTGTAATTCCCTTGTTACATGTCTGCTGTATATTGAAAGAATTTTTTTCTTTTTGTTTTCTTATGTAGTGTAATTCTGATGAAGGCCTAGTATTGGCCGAAACGTCAATTGTGTGTGGATACACCTACATTAATAAAATCATATTGTTTTTTTGCATCTCAAGTAGGAGTGCCACATTCTCTTTTCTATATTTCTGGAGTGGTATCCTATTTGTGCACAACTTCCATTGGAGTGCCACGCAGCCCTATTTTTCAAGTCTGAACCCAATTGAGCATCTCTGGAGAGATCTGAAAATGGCTGTCCACCAACGTTCACCATCCAACCTGACAGAACTGGAGAGGATCTGCAAGGAAGAATGGCAGAGGATCCCCAAATCTAGGTGTGAAAGACTTTTTGCATCATTCCCAAGAAGACTCATGACTGTACTAGCTCAAAAGGGTGCTTCTACTCAATACTGAGCAAAGGGTCTGAATACTTATGACCATGTGATATTTCAGATTTTCATTTTTAATAAATTTGCAAAAATGTCTAAATTTTTGTTTTTTTCAGTCAAGATGGGGTGCAGAGTGCACATTAATGAGAAAAAAATGAACTTTTTGAATTTACCAAATGGATGCAAAGAAACAAAGAGTAAAACATTTAAAGGAGTCTGAATACTTTCTGTACCCACTGAAGGTCTTTTGCAGTGAAGCTGGGGTTCTGATTTGCCTTTCTAGAAATCCTACAAGATGCTCTCATTTAAATTTTGATCTCCACTGTTCCTGTTAACTGCCATTTCTTAATTACATTTATTTCGAACTGAGGAAAGGGCAACATGAAAACGCTTTGCTGTCTTCTTATAACCTTCTACTACTTTGTGGGCCTCCACCATTTTCATTTTCAGAGTGCTAGGTAGCTGCATAGAAAAACCCATGGCTGCTGTTTTGTGGCACAAGGTTCGAGGAGGCTGAGTTTTTATAAAGATGGGAAATTTGCATCACGTGGCCTTTCTTAACGATGATAGTGAACAAGTCATAATTCTAAAAGGCTAATTAAGGTCTGAAAACTTGGTCAAACTTATCTGAGCACACAAATCTCCAAGGGTGCCCAAATGTTTGCATCTGCCCATGTTCCCTTTTGGAATTTTTAAAATGAAATTACAACATATACAGTATATATATATTTTTTGCCTAAAAAAAAAAAGGAAATGTGTCACCTTTAACTTTAGGCCTTTTGGAGATCATTTCATCTTCAACTTGCCTAACTGTTCACAATAATAGCAACTTTGACCAGGGGTGCCCAAACTTTTACATGCCACTGTAGTTTTACTTCTTTTGGGTCTGATTAAGAATCACCTACAGTATTTTGTAAATGAAGTAGTAACCTAAGTGCCATATCATACCAAATGACAAACTCAGCTCTACTGCATCTGTTAAATGTATAGATATCTAGAAATCTGCTTCTTTGTCCTACAGGACTAACCATTTACTCTCAAAATTCTCAATTCCTGGGAAAAATCTGTGTTCAATGATGACAGAGTTTTACATTACTGAGATAGGAGATAACAGTTGATTTTTATAAGATTCTAGGTAGGAGGGAGGAGGACATTTTGAGAATAAATTCTTAGTACTTTAAGATAAAGAAGCAGATCCCTCTGATAAAATGTATTACAAAGTTTTTTATTTAGTTGTATAGTATTGAGATTTAAAATACAAATTAAACACTGGTTACTCAAGAGACTTTTTTGCTGCTTTTTGGAACATTGATGTCACAGATTTAGACTAAAGGAATTTAGGTAAGGTTTTCATACAAAATGAGAATGGTATTTAAAATTTACTACCTTTTACTATCATTATTGTCTTTACTCATACTCATTTATATAGTGCCATGTATTCCACAGGGATTTACAGATATCAGCTATACTGTCCTTACTGGGACTCACAATCTAAATTCTCTATCAAGCAGCTCTCAGAATCCTGGCTGGCAGGTGTGAATCACCGAGGTAGCAAGCCTCAGGGATATGAAATCTGGTAAGCAGGCTCCAAAACTGACAGGTGCTGAGATGGTTAATTGGACCAGTATGGATTCAGGTTTTTAGGAACGACTAGAAGAGATTAGTGGGAATAGTCATGCTTGCCCTCCAATCCAGCTGGTGCAGCTGATATACAAAGGGCAACAAAGCTCCTCATAAGTGCCTGGAAATAAAGGTGTCTGAGACTGAAAGTGAAAAGACCTGGTATATTCTGCCCAGTCTATGCCAGAGGCTGGAAAAACAGGCCTGAGATTTAAATGCGTGAGCCCGTACATTCCATAGGACTGTGTTAGGGCTGGTGGAAAGCACCAAATAAATATAAAGATAATAATAAGGTGCGTTCTCAGCCCGGGGTCCACCGTGCAGAGATGGAACCTGCTGTGTTGTGAAATTGGATTTTGGGCTCCCCCGGTGGCCACTGGTGGAATTGAACTGGTGTGCATCATCCCCTCTGTTCACCTGTTTCCATCAGGATGTGGGAGTCGCTATTTAACCTTGCTCCTCTGTCACTTCCATGCCGGTCAACATTGTAATCAGAAGCCTTTCTGTGCATGTTCCTGCTGCTAGACAACTCCCAGCTAAGTTGGACTTTAGTCCTCGTTTGTTTTTGCATTTTGTTCCAGTTCACAGCTGTAGTTTCGTTTCTGTGTCTGGAAAGCTCTTGTGATCTGAAATTGCCACTCTGATGTTATGAGTTAATACTAGAGTCTTAAAATAATTTCAGGATGGTATTTTGATAGGGTTTTCAGCTGACCATGAAAGTGCCCTTTCTGTCTTCCTGCTATCTAGTAAGCGGACCTCAATTTTGCTAAACCTATTTTCATACTACGTTTGTCATTTCATCTAAAATCACCGCCAATATATGTGGGGGCCTCTGTCTGCCTATCGGGGAAATTTCTCTAGAGGTGAGCCAGGACTATATTTTCCTGTGCCAGGATTAGTTAGTCCTCCGGCCGGCGCTGGGCGTCTAGGGATAAAAACGTAGGCAACGCTACCCGGCTACTGTTAGTTGTGCGGCAGGTTTAGTTCATGGTCAGTTTAGTTTCCATCCTTCCAAGAGCTAGTACTCATGTTTGCTGGGCTATGTTCTCTTGCCATTGAGAACCATAACAGTTTGACCGGCCCTAAAGGGTTAAATTAATTGACAGAGAAAGGAGAGAAAAGAGAAGTCTGCTGAAGATTTTTTTTTTTTTTTCCTTCCCTTCAGTTCTGAGTGTGCTTGTAATTGAATCTCTTGCTAGTCTGCCTATATTGCAGCCTTTCTCTCTCTCTCTCTCCTTCTAATCCTGGAATGGCTCTGTGTTCACCTGTTTAAAATGGATATTCAGAGTTTAGCTGCAGGTTTGAATAATCTCACCACGAAAGTTCAAAATTTACAAGATTTTGTTGTTCATGTTCCTATATCTGAACCTAGAATTCCTTTGCCTGAATTTTTCTCGGGGAATAGATCTTGCTTTCAAAATTTCAAAAATAATTGCAAGTTGTTTTTGTCCCTGAAATCTCGCTCTGCTGGAGATCCTGCTCAGCAGGTCAGGATTGTGATTTCCTTGCTCCGGGGCGACCCTCAGGATTGGGCTTTTGCATTGGCTCCAGGGGATCCTGCGTTGCTCAATGTGGATGCGTTTTTTCTGGCCTTGGGGTTGCTTTATGAGGAACCTCAGTTAGAGCTTCAGGCGGAAAAGGCCTTGATGTCCCTATCTCAGGGGCAAGACGAAGCTGAAATATACTGCCAGAAATTCCGTAAATGGGCTGTGCTTACTCAGTGGAATGAGTGCGCCCTGGCGGCGAATTTCAGAGAGGGTCTCTCTGATGCCATTAAGGATGTTATGGTGGGGTTCCCTGTGCCTGCGGGTCTGAATGAGTCCATGACAATGGCTATCCAGATCGATAGGCGTCTGCGGGAGCGCAAACCTGTGCACCATTTGGCGGTGTCTACTGAGAAGACGCCAGAGAATATGCAATGTGATAGAATTCTGTCCAGAAGTGAACGGCAGAATTTAAGACGAAAAAATGGGTTGTGCTTCTATTGCGGTGATTCAACTCATGTTATATCAGCATGCTCTAAGCGTACTAAGAAGCTTGATAAGTCTGTTTCAATTGGCACTTTACAGTCTAAGTTTATTCTTTCTGTGACCCTGATTTGTTCTTTATCATCTATTACCGCGGATGCCTATGTCGACTCTGGCGCCGCTTTGAGTCTTATGGATTGGTCCTTTGCCAAACGCTGTGGGTATGATTTGGAGCCTCTTGAAACTCCTATACCCCTGAAGGGGATTGACTCCACCCCATTGGCTAGTAATAAACCACAATACTGGACACAAGTAACTATGCGGATTAATCCGGATCATCAGGAGATTATTCGCTTTCTTGTGCTGTATAACCTACATGATGTGTTGGTGCTTGGATTGCCATGGCTGCAATCTCATAACCCAGTCCTTGACTGGAAAGCTATGTCTGTGTTAAGCTGGGGATGTAAGGGGACGCATGGGGACGTACCTGTGGTTTCCATTTCATCATCTATTCCCTCTGAGATTCCTGAATTCTTGACTGAATATCGTGACGTTTTTGAAGAACCTAAGCTTGGTTCATTACCTCCGCACCGGGAGTGCGATTGTGCCATAGATTTGATTCCGGGTAGTAAATACCCTAAGGGTCGTTTATTTAATCTGTCTGTGCCTGAACATGCTGCTATGCGAGAATATATAAAGGAGTCCTTGGAAAAGGGACATATTCGTCCTTCGTCATCTCCCTTAGGAGCCGGTTTTTTCTTTGTGGCTAAGAAAGATGGCTCTTTGAGACCGTGTATTGATTATCGGCTTTTGAATAAAATCACGGTTAAATATCAATATCCGTTGCCACTGCTTACTGATTTGTTTGCTCGCATAAAGGGGGCCAAGTGGTTCTCTAAGATAGATCTCCGTGGGGCGTATAATTTGGTGCGAATTAAGCAGGGGGATGAGTGGAAGACCGCATTTAATACGCCCGAGGGCCACTTTGAGTATTTGGTGATGCCTTTTGGTCTTTCAAATGCCCCTTCAGTCTTTCAGTCCTTTATGCATGACATTTTCCGTGATTATTTGGATAAATTTATGATTGTGTATCTGGATGATATTTTGATTTTTTCGGATGACTGGGACTCTCATGTCCAGCAGGTCAGGAGGGTTTTTCAGGTTTTGCGGTCTAATTCCTTGTGTGTGAAGGGTTCTAAGTGCGTTTTTGGGGTTCAAAAGATTTCCTTTTTGGGATATATTTTTTCCCCCTCTTCCATCGAGATGGATCCTGTCAAGGTTCAGGCTATTTGTGATTGGACGCAACCCTCTTCTCTTAAGAGTCTTCAGAAATTTTTGGGCTTTGCTAACTTTTATCGTCGATTTATTGCTGGTTTTTCTGATGTTGTTAAACCATTGACTGATTTGACTAAGAAGGGTGCTGATGTTGCTGATTGGTCCCCTGCTGCTGTGGAGGCCTTTCGGGAGCTTAAGCGCCGCTTTTCTTCCGCCCCTGTGTTGCGTCAGCCTGATGTTGCTCTTCCTTTTCAGGTTGAGGTCGACGCTTCTGAAATCGGAGCTGGGGCAGTTTTGTCGCAGAGAAGTTCCGATTGTTCCGTGATGAGACCTTGTGCCTTTTTCTCGCGTAAATTTTCGCCCGCCGAGCGGAATTATGATGTTGGGAATCGGGAGCTTTTGGCCATGAAGTGGGCTTTTGAGGAGTGGCGTCATTGGCTTGTGGGGGCTAGACATCAGGTGGTGGTATTGACTGACCACAAAAATCTAATTTATCTTGAGTCCGCCAGACGCCTGAATCCTAGACAGGCGCGCTGGTCGTTGTTTTTCTCTCGGTTTAATTTTGTGGTGTCCTACCTGCCGGGTTCTAAGAATGTTAAGGCGGATGCCCTTTCTAGGAGTTTTGAGCCTGACTCCCCTGGTAACTCTGAACCTACAGGTATCCTTAAGGATGGAGTGATATTGTCTGCCGTTTCTCCAGACCTGCGGCGGGCCTTGCAGGAGTTTCAGGCGGATAGACCTGATCGTTGCCCACCTGGTAGACTGTTTGTTCCTGATGATTGGACCAGTAAAGTCATTTCTGAGGTTCATTCTTCTGCGTTGACAGGTCATCCTGGAATCTTTGGTACCAGGGATTTGGTGGCAAGGTCCTTCTGGTGGCCTTCCCTGTCTCAAGATGTGCGAGGCTTTGTGCAGTCTTGTGACGTTTGTGCTCGGGCCAAGCCTTGTTGTTCTCGGGCTAGTGGATTGTTGTTGCCCTTGCCTATCCCGAAGAGGCCCTGGAAGCACATCTCGATGGATTTTATTTCGGATCTTCCTGTTTCTCAGAAGATGTCTGTCATCTGGGTGGTGTGTGACCGTTTCTCTAAGATGGTCCATTTGGTTCCCCTGCCTAAGTTGCCTTCTTCTTCCGAGTTGGTTCCTCTGTTTTTTCAAAATGTGGTCCGTTTGCATGGTATTCCGGAGAATATCGTTTCTGACAGAGGAACCCAATTCGTGTCTAGATTTTGGCGAGCATTCTGTGCTAGGATGGGCATAGATTTGTCTTTCTCGTCTGCTTTCCATCCTCAGACAAATGGCCAGACCGAGCGGACGAATCAGACCTTGGAGACATATTTGAGGTGTTTTGTGTCTGCAGATCAGGATGATTGGGTTGCTTTTTTGCCTTTAGCGGAGTTTGCCCTCAATAATCGGGCCAGCTCTGCCACCTTGGTGTCTCCTTTTTTCTGTAATTCGGGGTTTCATCCTCGATTTTCTTCTGGTCAGGTGGAATCTTCGGATTGTCCTGGAGTGGATGCTGTGGTGGAGAGGTTGCATCAGATTTGGGGGCAGGTAGTGGACAATTTGAAGTTGTCCCAGGAGAAGACTCAGCTTTTTGCCAACCGCCGGCGTCGGGTTGGTCCTCGGCTTTGTGTTGGGGACTTGGTGTGGTTGTCTTCTCGTTTTGTCCCTATGAGGGTTTCTTCTCCTAAGTTTAAGCCTCGGTTCATCGGCCCGTACAAGATATTGGAGATTCTTAACCCTGTGTCCTTCCGTTTGGACCTCCCTGCATCTTTTTCTATTCATAATGTTTTTCATCGGTCATTGTTGCGCAGGTATGAGGTACCGGTTGTGCCTTCCGTTGAGCCTCCTGCTCCGGTGTTGGTTGAGGGCGAGTTGGAGTACGTTGTGGAAAAAATCTTGGACTCCCGTGTTTCCAGACGGAAACTCCAGTATCTGGTCAAATGGAAGGGATACGGTCAGGAGGATAATTCTTGGGTGACTGCCTCTGATGTTCATGCCTCCGATCTGGTCCGTGCCTTTCATAGGGCTCATCCTGATCGCCCTGGTGGTTCTGGTGAGGGTTCGGTGCCCCCTCCTTGAGGGGGGGGTACTGTTGTGAAATTGGATTTTGGGCTCCCCCGGTGGCCACTGGTGGAATTGAACTGGTGTGCATCATCCCCTCTGTTCACCTGTTTCCATCAGGATGTGGGAGTCGCTATTTAACCTTGCTCCTCTGTCACTTCCATGCCGGTCAACATTGTAATCAGAAGCCTTTCTGTGCATGTTCCTGCTGCTAGACAACTCCCAGCTAAGTTGGACTTTAGTCCTCGTTTGTTTTTGCATTTTGTTCCAGTTCACAGCTGTAGTTTCGTTTCTGTGTCTGGAAAGCTCTTGTGATCTGAAATTGCCACTCTGATGTTATGAGTTAATACTAGAGTCTTAAAATAATTTCAGGATGGTATTTTGATAGGGTTTTCAGCTGACCATGAAAGTGCCCTTTCTGTCTTCCTGCTATCTAGTAAGCGGACCTCAATTTTGCTAAACCTATTTTCATACTACGTTTGTCATTTCATCTAAAATCACCGCCAATATATGTGGGGGCCTCTGTCTGCCTATCGGGGAAATTTCTCTAGAGGTGAGCCAGGACTATATTTTCCTCTGCCAGGATTAGTTAGTCCTCCGGCCGGCGCTGGGCGTCTAGGGATAAAAACGTAGGCAACGCTACCCGGCTACTGTTAGTTGTGCGGCAGGTTTAGTTCATGGTCAGTTTAGTTTCCATCCTTCCAAGAGCTAGTACTCATGTTTGCTGGGCTATGTTCTCTTGCCATTGAGAACCATAACACTGCTGCTAAGTAATGGCGGAATAAGATGGCGGATGAACGCTGAACACACGTGGGTTAAACATCACCCGGTGTGAATAGAAGCAAACTGTTACTCCACAGAGTCGCAGTAGAAACGCTGTGCCCTGTTAGCAGTCATAGGGTGCAGCAGGTGGACGCTAGTGGGATCTCTAGAATTCACCCCCACTATGCTGGTGGTTGGACTTGCTCTGACCCTCGGTGGCTTTTTAGCCTGTGCCTGAGGACACCCTGAGCAGATGCTGAGTCCAAGTTGGAATTCCCACCCTACGCTGACAGAAGTGTGAACGCAGCTGTGAAGCCACTATTAGGCGCTGACTTGTTTGCTCCACTCACCCTAATACCCAAACAACAGCCAGAGGGAAGGGGATCATTTGGGAGCATTCACCAGAGTCAATCTCACAGCACACAAATACATTGTCAGGTCTATACTAGCGCATGGCCATGCGAACCTTTTATAGTAGCAGCCTTCCGAGACATTCCTGGTGGTCCAATCAGAGCAGCTACAGGACCTGAGCATGTGACCTCCGACCTCCATTGAGAGGTCATCCTACAGGCATACTCAGTAGACAAAAGGCAGGACTTAGTCCCTGGTGCGTCCGCTCGCCGCTTATTAATGCCGGTTACAATAGCTGGACCTGGACCGGCAGCAGTAACCAGACGTACAGCATCAGCTTCAGCAAGACGCTGGGTCCGAAGTCTCTGCAGAGCAGGCTCCTCTGTGGCTGGGGAAAAATGGGAGACCGCAGAGGACATGGTTAGAGATCCCCCTGTGCAGCGGCGGGAACTCGACACCTAACAGACTGATTATTGTTATATTACACCTTTTTGCCGGAGAAAAGACTGTGTTACTTTCTGTTTGATGTTTATGGACTCAATAAACCTTCCTGCTCTGTTAAACATATTTTATTCTTTTCCATATTACTATCTACATTAAAAAATATTCTAAAATCTCACAATTTTCATTTTGACCACTAAGCCTAATGTCAGGTTAATACTTCCTTTTAAATAAAAGTTATACTTCAAAAATTTCATTATCATCACAGCCAGAACTACAATGAAAGCCAGCACCCATCACTCTCTATTAACATATGCATGCTGCACAGATATTTGACACATAACTTTAGATCAGTTAATGGCTTTTGCAATACTAATTTATCTGAATTTACTTAAGTGAGATAACTTTCTAAGAAAATTTATCATGATGGCGCTTTATTTTTACGGTTCAATTTGGCTACATCTGCATATACAATGTGAGTGATGTGTTATCTATTTAACTATGGATTACATCATTAATGAATGTCACACATTTTCTGCATGATGATGACTTTAATAAAAAGATGGAATATACTGACGTCTGTAAAGTATCTTTGTATTTGGATGACTGCTGAGGATTGATGGTGGATGGTGTGTTGCTTTATTAGGTCACAAGTGCTGCATATACATTTTTTATTGGGATCATTTATAAGGTGATGGTCACAGCTCTATTTCTTCTCCTCCCTGTACAATGACCTTTGCCCAGATTAGAATATGTCTGGAATCTTTGCTATAGAAATGAGTCAGATCTGGTCGCTACTGTATGGCATACGTGGCTGCTGTAAAGCATATCTCTAAATGCTGTTTCCAAAAGCATAAAATCCAGCACAGAAAATAGAAGAAAATAAATCTACCACCAGAAAATAAAGAGAAAATATGTTATTATATTATATATGTGATATAGTTATGTTAAATACAGTGAACCCTTTCCAAAAGACCACCTCTGTGAGTAGACCACTCCCTTCTCCAGAGCAGGTTCCCTTGAGATTTTCAGCTCCTCAAATGGTTGTCCATCCCTTTGTCGTTTTTATATATCTAAGGCAGCCATGCAAAATGAATCCTGAAAATAATTGGGACATGCATAATACTTACAGATTATGCCAGGCAGTGGAGTAATTTTTTCAGGTCACTTGGGGACATGACACGGTGAACTTAATATAAACTCAAATCTTTTAGTTAAGTATTCAAATGTCATACAAGCTGCACATAAGTAAATGTTAGCATAATTAAAATTGAAAGTACTTTACATATTTGTATAAAATCAACTAATCAGAAAAAAAGCTATCTCTAACTCTAGTCCAATACAGCTTTCTAGTTACGTTATTATTAAGCTAAGTTCACACCAGTGTATAAAAAATCATACAATTTTCATACAGGAAAAATAATCTTTCACCTACTTTGACATCCGTATGGCATTCATTTTTATGTATCAGCAGGTGATAAAATTTACAAATTGCGCATTTTGTATCGTATAGCACTTGTCCGTATTCTACGGTAGTGTGACACCGGCCTTAAAGTAATTTCAGTAGCGTCAGTACCAGGTGAATATGTCCCCCTTCTATCTTATTTTGAGATAGGCGAGATGGCAGACACCTGAAATTAGGTCGTTGATGTGGGGTGGATGAATGAAGAATTGGACACCAGTTTTGTACCTACACTAGTGAAGGTGTAAATGAGGTCATGCAAGTCTAGTCTACTCAGAAAAAGGGTTTGTGAAGTCCTAATTTTGTGCATTCCATTATTATATTATTTATGTATTTGACATTACATGATGCATCCATTTTGTTTAGAGATGGGCGGATCTCTTGAAATTCAAATTTGCTGACTGCCAAATTTCCTCAAAGAATTCAATTTGAGGCAAATAAAACTACAAAAGTTGCATAATTAAAAATCCTCTAATTGCCTGGAAAATATGCATAGAAGACTGTAAATTCTCCGATTGAACACGTTTTGTGTGCTGTAATGAAAACAAATAACCTGATCCGCTTGGTGTGACAAATCCACCGGGCGCACTGAATACCCTCTCTATCATGACACCGGAGACTGGACAGGACAAGTACTTTCACAGGAAACTGGGCCAGTCTTTGCCATTGATACAATTTGTTGACCCAGAAATCCATGGAATCAGGGCTTGTGACAACTGCATGAGAAAGTACACAGTCTTGGTACAACTGAACCTGCCTGTTCAAATGGTGCTTCTGTGTTTGCTGAAGTGTGCCAGGTTTTCGCAATGGCAGAAAAAGCACCTGGTCCATCATGTCAAATATACTGTAGGTGTTGCTGCTGTTGCCTCGGCCTAAACCTGACATGGGTGGGAAAATGTTGTGCCTGTGTGGATCACAAGGGTCTGTTGTAATCACCTAATTTGCTTTTATAGCGAGGTTATAAAAGTGTGTCTATACAGTAGTCATCTTTTTTTTCTTAATGTTAACAATATGTCTGTCCTCTCACAAGAATTGTAGCATATAGCTTGCCATGCCCAGCAGCACGACCAAAGGACCTAATGTATCATTGCCATATCCCTACAGTGATATTTGCTTTTTATGGCCTGTGTCATACTCATCATCACTTTTGCTCTGACTGTCTGCTAGGTCTGCACTGACTGTCTATGTCCTCCTTAAAATCCACCTGCTCCTCTTCCTCATCCTGCAGCATTTGACATCGACCTTAAGGGTCCTCAACAAACACAGGTTGATTCCGAACAGGTACAAATTGTACTTCCTTCATCTCCTCATGCTGATTCCATACTTGTTCCAAGTGACAAATTTTGTCGCCTCTTCAAAGGGCTTCAGTAGGCATCATTCAGCACTCATTAGCTGACAATGTTGGATCTCAAAGTAAGACAGTATTTCTCCTGCATGATGTAGTTCATCACTACATTATGTTGTTTGCACAAATGCTGCAACATATACAACATCAATTCCAGCAGGTTGTGACATTGCAAACCAGGTGGTGCTAAGAGGCTCACTTTTTTTCTGTAAATCCAAGGGGTTTAATTTGCCACATAAGACCTACTGAAATGGACTGACACTTCTTTGCCTATAGCCACCACCTTTCACAAGTGTGTATATTTGCAAAAGAAATCATGCACTATGATATTCAGAATGTGCGTCATGCATGCACCGTGGGTTATTTTGCCTGTCTGTTAGGCAGCCAGAATGTTTTGGGCAATGTCGTTTGCCATAATTCCAAGTTGCAGATCATGAGGAGCCAGCAAGTGAATTTATTCTTGATGCACAGCAGCAATTCTTCCGGTATGTGGATTTTCTGCCCCAGGATTTAAAACTGTAAAAAGGTTTGGTAGTGCTTTGCCTTGCATGGAGAAAAAGGATAAGGGAGTGTGTGGAATCAGTTAAGTACCTTGTGCTTGCTGGGGAAGGAGGGTGAGTATAGCATGCAGTAGAGGAGGATGACGATGATGATGGTGAAGAGGCTTGGCTGACAGAAAAATGATTGCATCAAAAAAGTGGGAGAGGGATAACTTGATGGTTGCACTGATTGCCTGCCTCAATAAGTTTACCAAATGAACAGGTGATGTCGCTTCATGCATTGATGGCAAACTTTAGTTCCTAGTTTCCTAGTCTAAAAGAGTTGGAAATCCATGGATTATTTTCCTCTGTAGAGTGCCAAAAAGTCATCTGGTGGGAACGTGAAAAAGAATTCCCACACAAGAGAAGCCTGCATGTACGACTTGCCATCACTGTGATTAGGATCTTCAGGGGCTGTAGAGCGTCCTCCACCAATAACAGCTAAAAAAAGCTATTTGCCCATGTTTTTGATGCACATAGTGTGCTCTGTGTATGTTTGATGCCAGCTCCATCTGACTTTGACTCCTCATCAAACCTATCTGGTTTCCTGGTTTTGTTCAACATACAGTAGAATAATCATCACCATTTCATTGTCATCCATAATTTGACTGCCTCTGATGCCCACCAACAGTTTTGCCCAAGCGCAGAATGTTACTACTATGGACAGTGTCCACACTACCTTGGCTAGCATAGTGGTATTAGAATTGTGTTATTAATAATAATAATAATAATCTTTATTTTAATATAGCGCTAACATATTCAGCAGCACTTTACAGTTTGCACACATCATCATCGCTGTCCCCGATGGGGCTCACTATCTAAAGTCCCTATCAGTATGTCTTTGGAGTGTGGGAGGAAACCCACACAAACACGGGGAGAACATACTAACTCCTTGCAGATGTTGTCCGTGGTGGGATTTGAACCCAGGACCCCAGCACTGCAGTGCTATCCACTGAGCCACCATGCTGCCCCTCTAACATCATGTCTTCAGAAAACAAAGACTAACTGTTCATGTATTCCAAAATATCAACTAGAAGATGTTTTTCTTATGTAGTATGCTCCTTAGCCCCCATGATGCTGTAGTTTAGGGAACTTAGGGACAGAATAGAAACAGGCGTCATTGACAGATTGGAAATTCCACTTTGTACAACTGTATTTGGTTACTTCAGATCTTACTGCAAAGCTGTGTGTGATTATGAGAGCAAAGTGTCAGTCATTACTTGCTTCATACTGGTTAAGCCCCTTTCTATTTAAAATAAGCTCTGGAGGAAAAGTATCAGGCAGATCTGTGTCAGGCCCACAGATTTTAACAGCTTATTTATATATAAAACTTTTGGATTTCTCTGGAATAGGACATCAGATATCATTTTATTTAACTTTCTATTACCTGCATGTCCATATAGACAGATCAGGAGGGATGATCTTACTGAAAAATTCTCTTTAACTGTTATAGCCATTGAGGAAGTGGATTGAGCAGAACCCTGACTCCAGAGGATAGTGTCACTGTCTGAGGCTATATCATCCTGATGTGACTGAGATGGGCGATGTGCTATATACTTAACTAGCTATTGAACCCGTTCTACGCCCCGGTGGAGAGCATTTATATTGGTATGTGGTCTCCTTCCTGGTATGTGCTGCTTCCATCCTGCGCCCTAATCTTGTCATGTGCTGCTACCATCTGGCGCACCCCATAAGCAGACCCTGTAGTATAAGGCAGCACCCCATAGGCAGACCCTGTAGTATAAGGCAGCACCCCCTACAGGCAGACTCTGTAGTATAAGGCAGCATCCCCCCAGAGGCAGACTCTGTATTATAAGGCACCACCCCCCAGAGGCAGACTCTGTAGTATAAGACTGCACCCCCCCACAGGCAGACTCTGTAGTATAAGGCAGCACCCCCCAAAGGCAGACTCTGAAGAATAAGGCAGCACCCATAAAGAAAAACAATAAATAAATACTCACCTCTCTTCTTCCTGGTTCCCGCACTGCTCCCGCTCACCTCCGGACCGTGGGCGCCGGGCAGTGACATCATCGAGCCCCGTCAGTGTTGGCGTCGGTGACGTCAGATGCTGACAGGGGGATGATGGAAGGAGCGTAGCGCTCCTTCCCTCATTAATGCAGTCAGCTGCATCGGCTAGCTGCCGATACAGCTGACCCTGCAAAGACAGGTGGGGGGGCTCACTGCTGGCACTGGCCCCCCCGCCTGCTCAGGGGCCCCATAGTGGCCGGGCGGCAGAGCAGGGAGATCAATTTTTCCTGCTCTGCCGCAGAATGTAACTATCAGCGGGCTGTGCATGCCAATACAGTTACAGTAGCGTAGCTCCAGGTGGACTCACTCTGGGCACCGGGCGATGGCCCCCTCTGCCCTCCCTGGTAGCTACGCTACTGCCCATACCGCGATCTCCTGGACCACAAACCTCATCCCCGGCAGCGTAACTCTGTGGGGTCCAGACTGCGCAGGCGTGTCACGCTCGCGCAGTCTATAAATGCTTCGGACAGAGTGACGCTCCTACCATTATATCATAGATTACATCCTCAGCATTTTCCCTGCTAATGCACTTGCCAGAGTTTGCCAAATGTGACATATTTCATGCTACTATACATAGTTGCTGTGAGTACTACCCATGGTGTTAGAGCTGCTGCCAGCGGCAACTACTTTTTTTATCTGTGATATTAGGGTTTTTTATCAATCACCCTGCTACATCAGTGCCTATGCCATATTTTTATTTAGCATACATTTTGCACAAAAGTATGTTTAATTTGCTAATAATGTTTGTCATAAAACATAACTACTTTTTGATTAAAAAATCTGTCAACTTTGACAAAAAAAAGCTTAAAGCTAAATAAAGAGCTCACTATTTAAGCACCCACGTAGAAAGTAATTTACAGTAACCATCGGTTTTGTTGTGCCTAAAATTGAGAAATGTGACTAGTAAACAGTTGCAAAACCTCTTATTTTTTCTTTTTAATTTTTTGTTATTAATTAATTTTAATAACGCGAAAAGTAATTTAATGAAACTTGGATACTCTACAGCAGGGGTGGGGAACCTCTGGACCGCAGGCAACATGCGATGGCTTTTCATGCGGCCCGTGGAAAGGTCCCCAGAGTCTGCAATGCCCGGGCGGCATCCGCATCTTGCCAGCTGCCGGCCCTTTAACTCCAAGTGCACGGCACGCAGCATTCATCACAGAACGCTGCCTGCCCTGCACATGAATTATGTCATCGGGGTGGGCGGGGCTAGCACCGGGGTGGGAGGGGTTAGCACCGAATGCTGTGCCGGAAGAGGAGCTACTGACAGAGAGTGCAGAGCGATCTCTGTGCTGGCAGCTCTGTGTCTGCAGGTGATCTGTGTCCCTCAGCTATATGCCCTCTGTGATCTCTGTGCCCCCCTGCTATGTGCCCAATATGATCTCTTTGCTCCCCCAACTATAAGCCCACTGTGATCTCTGTGCCTTCCAGCTATGTGCCCCCATGTAATCTCTGTGCCCCTCCTGTGATCCCAGTGCTCCTAAGCTATGTGCCCCCTGTGATCTCTATGCTCCCCCGCTATGTGCCCCAATATTATCTCTTTACTCCCCAAATATAAGCCCCATTATCTCTGTGGCTGCCAGCTATGTGCCCCCATGTGATCTCTGTGCCCCCCGCTATGTGCCCCAATATGATCTCTTTACTTCCTCAACTATAAACCCTATGTGATCTCTGTGCCTCCCAGCTATGTGCCCCCATGTCATCTGTGTGCCTCTCCTGTGATCCCTGTGCCCCTCAGCTATGTGCCCCCACTATGTGCCCCAATATGATCTCTTTGCTCCCCCAGCTATAAGCCCCCTGTGATCTCTGTGCCTCCCAGCTATGTGCCCCCTTGTCATCTGTGCCCCTCCTGTGATCCCTGTGCCCCCAGCTATGTGTCCCCTGTGATTTCTGTCCCCCCAGTGATCTGTTCCCCCTGTGACCGCTCTGCCCCGGCAGCTATATGCCCCCTGTGATTTCTGTGCCCTCCAGCTATATGCCCGTGATCTCTGTGCCCTCCAGCTATGTGCCCTGTTGTGAATTTGGTTTCTGGGCTCCCCCGGTGGTTTCTGGTGGTACTGCACTTATGTGCTTCATCTCCTCTGTTCACCTGTTTCCATCAGGATGTGGGAGTTGTCTATTTAGCCTTGCTCCTCAGTCATTTCTATGCCGGCCAACAATGTTACCAGAAGCCTTTCTGTTGCATGTTCCTGCTCCTAGACTACTATCAGCTAAGTTGGACTTTTAGTCCTAAGTTTGTTTTGCATTTTTGTTCCAGTTCTCAGTGTTAGAATATTTCTGAGGCTGGACGCTCTTGTGAGCTGAAATTGCCACTCTGGTGTCATGAGTTGATATTAGAGTCTTAAAGTAATTTCAGGATGGTGTTTTGAAAGGGTTTTCAGCTGACTGTGAAGTTCCCTTTTCTGTCTTCCTACTATCTAGTAAGCGGACCTCAATTTGCTAAACCTATTTTCATACTTCGTATGTCAATTTCCTCTGAAATCACCGACAATATATGTGGGGGCTACTGTCTGCCTTTTGGGGAAAATTTCTCTAGAGGTAAGCCAGGTCTGTATTTTCCTCTGCTAGGGTCAGTCAGTCCTCCGGCTGGCGCTGGGCGTCTAGGGATAAAACGTAGGCACGCTACCCGGCCACTGTTAGTTGTGCGGTAGGTTTAGCTCACGGTCAGCTCGAGTTCCCATCTTCCAAGAGCTAGTCCTTTGTATGCTTTACTACGTTCTCTTGCCATTGAGAACCATGACAGTGCCCCCTGTGATCTCTGTTCCCAGTGATTTCTGTGTCCTCCAGCTATATGCCCCCTGTGATCTCTGTGCCCACCAGCTATGTGCATCCCTGTGGTCTATGTGGCTCCCAGCTTGGTGCCCCCTGTGATCTACGTGCCCCCTGTGATTCCTGTGCCCCCCTGCTATGTACCCCCTGCAATATTTGTGCTTTCATGTGATCTGTGCCCAGGGCCGGTTTTAGACAAAGTGGGGCCCTAGGAAAAAGTTTAAAGTGGGGCCCCAAATGCTAACATTGTAAAATCACACAAACATTTACATTACATTACATGAGCAGGATGCGCATACAGTCGGTGGAGTGGCCTGGAGCCAGTGCTCGCACTGTGGCCCCCATATTTAGGGGTCTTATATCGGCCTACAGGTCGGCCACTATTAGCTGTAAGCAGGGGCGTTGCTAGGGTCAGAAAAGATTGGGGGCCCAAGCCGCAAGACAAAGAGTTGTCCCCCAAAGCCCTCTTAAAGGGAACCTGTCACCCCAAAAATGGAAGTTGAGCTAAGCTCATCAGCATCAGGGGCTTATCTACAGCATTCTGTAATGTTGTAGATAAGCCCCCCGATGTAACCTGAAAGATGAGAAAAAGAGGTTTGATTATACTCACCTGGGCAGGCGGTCCGATCCAATGGGTGTCGCAGTCCGGGGCTTCCCATCTTCTTAGGTTGACGTCCTCTTCTTGTCTTCACGCTGCGGCTCCTGCGTACTTCTTTGTCCTGTTGAGGACAGAGCAAAGTACTGCAGTGCCCAGGCGCCGGGAAAGGTCAGAGAGGCCCGGCACCTGTGCACTGCAGTACTTTGCTCTGCCCTCATCAGGGCAAAGTACGCCTGCGCCAGAGCCGCAGCGTGAAGACAAGAAGAGGACATCATCCTATGAAGATGGGAGGCCTCGGACCGGACCGCGACACCCATCGGACCAAACCGCAGCGGAACCTCCCCTGGGTGAGTATAATCTAACCTCTGTTTCTCATCTTTCAGGATACATCGGGGGCATATCTACAGCATTCTAGAATGCTGTAGATAAGCCCATGATGCTGGTGGGCTTAGCTCAACTTTGATTTTGCGGGAGACAGGTTCCCTTTATTTTTTTTTTTAACACTGCAGATAACAGTGATAACTCTCTGAGTACAGGTAATGTAGATGTCACCTGCAGTCCTATGTAACACCACAGATAGCCATTTTTTGGCAGTAAAAACACCTGTTTTTCAGCTTGTTTTGTGGTGTTCTTCACACTCTTTTCAGCTTTTTTTTTTTTTTAGAGTGAGGATATTTGCTTTGTCTACAGTATGTTTAAGGCCATGTTCACACATTGAGTATTTAGTCAGTATTTCACATTGGTATGTATGTATGTGTAAGGCTAGGTTCACATTGCGTTAAAGCAGCCCGATCAACACATGCGTTAAACGGGCTGCTTTAACGCAAGTGCCGAAATGTGATTGCGCTAGTGCAGACAGAGCTAGCAGATGCTCTATCTGCGCTAGCGGTGATGGACCCTGAAACGCTGCAGCCCGCGTCCCAGGGTCCGTCAATCAATGACGGCACATCGCTAGCGCACGCCCATTGTGGGCGTGCGCTAGCGATGAATCCGACATAGGGCTTTATGGCGGCGTTAACGGACTGCCAAAACATAATGTGAACCCAGCCTAAGCCAAAACCAGGAGAGTGAGAAATACAGAAGTGGTGACATGTTTCTCATTGTTCCACTCCTGTTTCTACGTTACAAATACTGACCAAATACTAACATGTGAACGAGACCCAATAGTTCAATTCACCAAAACCACTTAAAAAATTGCAATGAAAAATGCCGTTGCAATATCTGCAGCTTTTTTATTCTTTCATTGCTTTCTACGGGTGAAAACACACTGAAAGAAGTGACACGCTGCAGATTTAAAAAGCACTACAGTTCTGAAATCCAGTCAGAAAATAAACAAGCGCCTGCAGGAGATTTCGGAAATCTCCTATGTTTTGCTGGCACTTTAAAAGCAGCTTTTCCCCATGTTCATAGGCAGAGTTTTTGCAGCTTTATCTTCTGCAAATAAGAAATTTACAGCATTTTACAGCACAAGCAAAAACTGAGATTTTCAGAAATCTCCTGCACACCCCCTTTTATTTTCTCCTGACTGAATTTCACAATTTTTTTAAAATCTGCAGCCTGTCACTTCTTTCAGCAATTTTTTCACCCATAGAAAGCAATGAAAAAGTTAAAAAAAATGCTGCAAATGTCACAACATTGTTTTTAGCTGCATTTTTGGTGAATAAAACTAACTTTATTAAACATGTACTGGAGACAAAATGCATACTGTAAAAAACAAACAGCAAAAGCTCTAAGGGTACTGTCACACTCTGCAACTTTCCAACGATCACGACCAGCGATACGACCTGGCCGTGATCGTTGGAAAGTCGTTGTGTGGTCGCTGGAGAGCTGTCACACAGACCGCTCTCCAGCGACCAACGATGCCGAGGTCCCGGGTAACCAGGGTAAACATCGGGTTACTAAGCGCAGGGCCGCGCTTAGTAACCCGATGTTTACCGTGGTTACCAGCGTAAAAGTAAAAAACAAACAAACCGTACATACTCACATTCCTGTGTCCGTCAGGTCCCTAGTCGTCTGCTTCCCGCACTGACTGAGTGCCGCCGTAAAGTGAAAGCAGATCACAGCGGTGACGTCGCCGCTGTGATCTGCTCTCACTTTCCGGCCGGCAGTCAGTCAGAGCGGGAAGCAGACTGCGAGGGACCTGACGGACACCGGAATGTGAGTATGTACGTTTTTTTTTTTTTTACTTTTAAGCTGGTAACCACGGTAAACATCGGGTTACTAAGCACGGCCCTGCGCTTAGTAACCCGATGTATACCCTGGTTACAAGCGAACGCATCGCTGGATCGGTGTCACACACAACGATCCAGCGATGACAGCGGGAGATCCAGCGACGAAAGAAAGTTCCAAACGATCTGCTACGACGTACGATTCTCAGCAGGGTCCCTGATCGCAGTAGCGTGTCAGACACTGCGATATCGTATCGATATCGCTGGAACGTCACGGATCGTACCATCATAGCTACCAAAGTGCCACTGTGTGACAGTACCCTAAGGGTATGTGTCCACAATCAGTAAACGCTGCAGGTTGGCTGCTGTGTACAGCTGTGTACAGCGTCCTACCCGCAGTGGCCAGATGTTACAGCATAGTGGATGGGATTTCAAGAAATTCCATCTCTACTATGCGTGCCCCGACACCCGCAGACGGACATGCGGCGCGTCTCTCCACACCCCAGCATGTAAATTTATCTTGCATAGACGTGAGTCTCCGCAAGAGAAATCTCACCCGTGTAATGTATAGGACGCGGTGATTCCACACAGCTCAATGAACACATGCAGAATTACCTGTGTTCAAAAGATGGCAGCACTTTGGACGCAGCACATGTCCGTTATGTCCAAAGGGCTGCCATTTCCGGATCGCCTGCACATACCCTAAAAAATGGGTGCTTTGAAAGCAGTGTTATTACTGCCAAGAGAGCAGGCTTTGGCTGCAAAAAAAAAAAAAAGCACAAAAAATGCTGATTCATATGCACACCTGTACTATATATGTGTATGGTTTACCCTTATTATTTCAGGAGGGATTTCAGTTATTTCTATATAATAAATACCCTTATTCAGCAGACAATATTCCTGACTTGTGTCATCCAGACAGTAGTGACAGGATGTCGGCCTGTCACATTACAAGCAGTGATTTAGTGACTGTGGTTAGAGCCTATGCTGATCCCTGCTGTTTGTGACTGTGAAACCGGATCCTACAGCAATCAACATAGAGCTACGGGACCACAGTCAAGGGGGGTTTGCGAGAGATGCTCCAGGACTACAGAGCAATGCACAGCATTATTCACTGCTGTACACCCTTTGGGCACTACATAAAGGGTCTGCAGACACAGGGGGCCCCCTTTGTAGGTGGGTGCCCCAAGTGTCTGCCTGCCCCAAACGCTGGCCCTGTCTGTGCCCCCTGATCTGTCCCCACCAGCTATGTGCCCCCTCCATGATCTCTGTACCCCCAGCTATGTGCCCTCCTTTGATCTTTGTCCCCCCCAGTGATTTCTGTGCTCTCCAACTATATGACCCCCCTGTGATTTCTGTGCTCTCCAGCTATATGCCCCCCGTCATCTCTGTGTCCCCCAGCTATGTGCCCTCCTTTGATCTTTGTGCCCCCACTGTGATTTCTGTGCCCCCTGTAATCTTCAGGGTATGTGCACACGCTGCGGATTCTGCTGCGGATCCACAGCGGATTTTACGCTGCGGATCCGCAGCAGTTTTCCCATAGTTTACAGTACCATGTAAACCTATGGGAAAAAAAAAAAACGCTGTGCACATGCTGTGGAAAATTCCGCGCGGAAACGCTGCGGATTATTTTCCGCAGCATGTCACTTCTTTCTGCGGATTCCGCAGCGGTTTTCAACCAGCACCAATAGGAAAGTGCAGTTGAAAACCCGCAGAGGAATCCGCAGAAGAAACCGCAAGAAAATCCGCAGTGAAAACCGCAGTGGTTTTGCACTGCGGATTTTCCAAATCCGCTGCGGAAAAATCCGCAGCAGAATCTGCAACGTGGGCACATACCCTCATTCCACCCCTGGAAAAGCAGCTGTGAGAAGCAACATGATCAGCATCACCTAACATCACAGCTGCACCAAAGAGAAGCAGCTCCAGCCGTCACATTAAGGGTTAGTTACCGTAATTAATTGTTTGACTAAATATACCGTGGTAATTTTCAAGGTGATCAATTTCCAAATGGCCCCCGGATGGAAAAAGGTTCCTCACCCCTGCTCTACAGCATCAGAGCAGTGCTTGCAATCTCTTTAGCAAAGAGCCTGTAAGTACTGCTCTCCTTGATAAGGCGACCGGCCACCCCTAATAGATTGCTTCGGTAGGCCATTAAAAGGGGGAGCAAGCAGTAAACTATATAATAAAAAAAATCCCTTTATTCTTGATAATGGAGACGACATTTATTAAGCAGTACATTGCAAAGTTGCTTCTTTTTAGAACCCTATTCAATTTGACTCATTTAAGAAGAGGCAAACTCTTTAGGTTTTAGGTGTTCAGTTTTCTTAAAATATTTTAGTATATAGCAGCACTGAGTGTCCCTATGACTCCTAAATAGAGAGTCTTGTCTTTCATCAAAGCTATTATAATCTCATAATGAAAATAAAATCATTGTATTTATGGCATTAATTTTGCTAAATGAGTCTTTTTCATCTGTAATGCATTTAAAGAAATTCTCCTAGATGATCCATGTGTTCTTAGAAAGGAGTGTCTGCAGAAAAGTACAGAGAAGGTTAAAATAGAAGTACTATTGCAATAGAAGTCAGCTGGAAACTGGGATTCTGCTTTGTGAATGTTAAAACAGTCATACTACATAACCCTATGTAGAGTGGCTTGCAGAAGTATTCACCCCATTTGCTTTTTAACTATTTTCTTACATTACAACCTGTGCTTAAATATTGTTGTAATCCGATTTGTGAGTGATGCATCAGCACTAAATAGTTCGAAAATGAAAAATATGTCCATAAATGGAATTCATGGGATCAAATATCTAAAACTTGGCATGTGCATATGTATTCACTCCTTTTGCGATGAAGCCCCTAAAAAATTTCTGGTTCAAGCAATTACCTTCAGACATCACGTTAGTGAAAGGAAGTCCACCTGTCACGGTAATGCAACAGAAAGGAGCCAAAAGGCCGCAGCGTCTGATTTCTCCTACTCCTGAGTTGATTAGAAGCACTTCACCTTCATATTATACAGTGCCGGCATCTTTTAGCAGTGCATGGGTTAATCTGCTCAACTGAGAGCTCTTGGAAGCTTTACTGCATTAAGGCTCTCAGCTGTTCACTGTTAGCCACTACCATCTACTATGTAATCTGTGCCCTGGCAAGCACTCATTGCCAGAGCTAGCTTCATGCTGCATGGTTAGGAGATGGTCGTGTGTGGTTGTTATTTGAGAAGGCGTTTGGTGGATTTATCTGAGACTGTTGCTAGGTTTTGGATGTGTGCTAATCCCCCTCCTTCTTTGGCTTTATCTCATCCTCCCGTCCCCGTTGTTTGCGTTAGTATATTTGTATGATTGGTATTTTCCTTTATCCCTGTTTGTATTACCTTCTTAGTCTGGTTAGTGTATTACAATATACTACTACTCCCCTCTTCCCTAGGTGGGGTAAGGGTACAGACTGAAGGAGGAGTCAGGAGCTAAGGCAAGGTGGGCCCAGCATCATCGCTATCAGAAGTAATCTGGTGAACATGGCGAGCTATGACAGGGAAGTAGCCTCTTGACCAAGGACACCCAAAAAGAGTCATAACACCATCTGTGTGAAATCTAAGTGTCACATAGTCTGTCAGTATATGTCAGTATATACACATCTTTATGCAAAACCATTAAGCAAGAGTCACCACTTTCCAAAACAACACCATGAAGTCAAAGATCTTCAAACAAGTCAGGGACAAAGTTGTTGAGAAGTACAAGTCAGGGTTGGGTTCTAAAAAAATATTCCAATGTCTGATGATCCCCTAAATCAAATAATCAAATTCATTATCATCAAATGGAAAGAACATTGTACCACAACAAACCTGCCAAGAAACCTCCCACCAAAACTCCCAGCCTAGGCAAGGAGTTCATTAAACAGAGAGGCACACAGAGACCAAAGATCACCCTGAAGGATCTGCAGAGTACCCAAGCAGAGACTGGAGTATCTTGACCACAATGAGCCGTACACTCCATAGAGGTGGCACTTCTGAAAGAGTGGGCTGAAAAAAAGCCTTTGCTTACAAAAATTGTAAGGCTTTTTTTTAGTTTGCCAAAAGACGTGGGAGACGCTCCAAATATATTGAGGAAGGTTCTGTGGTCAGATGAGATCAAGATTTAACTTTTTGTCCAGCAAGGTAAATGCTATGTCTTGTGCCAAACCAACACAGCTCATGACCCCATTAAAAACATGTTTTTCTGCAGCAGGGACAGAAAAAATTATCCAAATTGAGGGGAAGGATGGTCTGAAATACAGGGATATTCTTGAGCAAAGCCTGTTTCAGCCTGTCAGTGATTTGAGACTGGGATGGAGGTTCATAGAGGGTGGCTCAGTGGATAGCACTGCAGCCTTGCAGGGCTGGAGTCCTGGGTTCAAATCGCACCAAGGACAACATCTGCAAGGAGTTTGTATGTTCTCCCTGTGTTTGTGTGGGTTTCCGGTTTCCTCCCACATTCCAAAGACATACTGTACTGATAGGGAATTTAGATTGTGAGCCCCATGGGGGACAGCGATGATAATATGTGCAAACTGTAAAGCGCTGCGGAATATGTTACGCTATATAAAAAGATTATTATTAATTATCCAAAACGAATTGCAGCTATAGTTACCACAGAAGAAAGCTCTACAAAAGTACTGACTTTTTCCTTTTTGTTGTATTTTTTACAATAAAAAGAAAATCAAATGTTCACAGTTGTAGGCATGTTCTTTACATAAACAGATGCAAGCCCTAAAATAAAATAGTGAAATTCCAGGTTCTGAGGTAGCAAAACACAAAAAATGAAAAGGGGGTTGAATACTTTCACAAGCCACTGTAAGACCCATCGTTAAAGGGGTTGTCCAGTCTAGAAAGACAAGTCTGCGGTCACTGTGTATCTGCAGACTTGTGAGTCACACAATATTTAGTGAGGCCGTGCCCAGTAGATGGCTTCTGCCTGGGACTATGCAGATCGCATACATGACAGCTGTTTGTGATGCAGACACCAGTGAATCCTCGAAGCGTGCACTGCATGTGCTGGAAGAACTCATAAGTCTGCAGTCACGCAAAGTGACAGCACAACCCCTTTAAAAATATTCAGAGTTTTTCAGGATGCATGCTTTATTTATTGCTGAAATTGACATTTTCATTGTTTATTTTTCCTTTTTGTTTCCGTCATTATAATTAAAGTAGTCATATTGTAACAATACTGTAAGTAATATACACAAAAGTGCTGCTGTCAGCATATATTTTTACTGCCTTTTAAATCACAGAGTCAGCATTTTTCTGTTCACTTTCTCAGGTATCTGCTGCCTTCCTGTCATGATTGTGCGTCAGTTCTCCATTATTTAATGATATTTAATTGTACAACTTCAAAGAAAGCTTTATTAGAGACATAAGGGACGCGTAATTTCATAGCAGCAGCCTTCTCAAAGTATAGAAATAATTTCTAGCCCATTGAGATCAATGGAGAGATATAGGAGAATAAGGAGTACACTGGTGGATGAAATGTTTCAATTTTTATTAGGTTTAAAAAAGTTTTTTTTAGAATGTGACATGACACCATTCAGGAAACAACAGAACCCATGGAGAGACTACTCACTACTACATCAAAATTGCACAAATCCCATGCATCCTGTGATGCTAAAAGGTGCTAGTGTGCTAATAGATGAGTGAAGGTAAAGAACCACAAAAAAAATAATATCCTGCAGTGGAAAGGTAACTAGAGAGCCCATATTGGGCAGGTTCTTACCTAGACAAGATGAGTAGGGCCCCAGGCCAGGTGGTAATACCCCGACGCGCGTTTCGTGTTCAAACACAGCCCTATTACATTAGACTACTTCATGCCAACTGACCAGGCCAATTTTTCCAATTCTGACCAGTGTCAATTTATGAGGTTATAGCTCTGGAACGTTTCAACATATCCTAGTGATTTTGAGACTGCTTTTTCGTGACATATTGTGTTTCATGACAGTGATAAAACGTTTTCAATATGACTTGTTTTTATTTGTAAAAAAAAAATAGAACATTTTGAGAAAATTTAGCAATTTTTAAACTTTTCATTCTTATGCCCTTAAATCAGAGATATGTCACACAAAATAGTTCATTAAGAATATTTCCCACATGTCTACTTTACATGAGCACAATTTTTGAAACATAATTTTTTCGTTAGGAAGTTATAAGGGTTAAAAGTTGACCAGCGATTTCTCATTTTTCCAACAAAATTTAGAAAATCATTTTTTTTGTAGGTACCACTTCACAATTGAAGTGACTTTGAGGGGTCTATATGATAGAAAATACCCCAAAGTGACACCATTCTAAAAATTGTACCCCTCAAGGTGCTTAAAACCACATTCAAGAAGTTTATTAACCCATCAGGTGCTTCATAGGAATTAATAGAATGTGAAGGGAAAAAAATGAACATTTAACTTTTTTACCACAAAAATATTACTTTTCATTTTCACAAGGGTAACAGGAGAAAATGCACCATAAAATTTGTTGAGTATGGCAATGTTTGAGTGCACAGCAGGGTTCCGAAGGGAAGGAGCACGGTTTGAGTTTTGGAATGTGAAATTGACTGGAATCGATAGTGGATGCCATGTTGCATTTGGAGGGCCCCTGATGTGCCTACACAGTGGAACCCCCCCATAAATTACCCCATTTGGGAAAATAGACCCCTCAAAGAATTCATCTAGATGTGTGGTGAACACCTTGAACCCTCAGGGGCTTCACAGAATTTTATAATGTTGAGCTGTGAAAATTAAAAATACATTTTTCCAACAAAAGTGTTGTTTTAGCCCCATTTTTTTTTTAATTTTCGCAAGGGCAATAGGAGAAAATGGATGCAAAATTTGTTGTGAAAATTGTTGGAAAACGACTGCTTGGGCACATGGTAGGGCGGGAAAGAGAATGAGCGCTATTTTGGCTGCATTAGGTTGCAGATACATGTCACATTTGAAGAGCCCCTGACATGCCAAAACAGCAGAAACCCCCACAGGTGACGCCATTTTGTAAATTATACCTCTCAAGGAATTCATCTAGGGGAGTAGTAAGTACTTGTAAGCTGCAAGCTATATAAACCGCAGCCCTTTATAAAACTTGGGCTGAGTAATTGAAATATTACTTTTGTCCACTAAAATGTTGCTTTGACCCCCAACTTTGCAATTTGCAAAAGGGGTAATAGGAGAAAACGAACATTACAATTTGTTCTGCAATTTCTCCCGAGTACACCAATTACCACAGAATTGGTCGAAAACTACTTTGAGACACAGTGCAGAGCTCAAAAGGGATGCAGGGTTTTGCTGCACTGGTTTGAGGGGGCCATATCACATTGGCAGAGCCCCTGGGATTCCAGAACAGCAGAACCTCCCATAAGTGACCCCATTTTACAAACTACTCCTCTCAATGATTTCATCTGCAGTGATCATATTGACACCGCAGCAATTTATACAATTGGGCAGTGTAGAAAAAGTAATTACATTTTTACCAAATTGTTTTAGCCCCAGAATTTATACTTTTACATGGAAAAATGAACATGGCAATACCCCACATGTAGCTGCACAGTACTTCTTAGGGCTGTCCCACACGTCCAGATAATTCCGGTACCGGAATAAATCGGTACCGGAGTTATCCGTGTCCGTGTGCCTGGGAACTCACGTAGGCCATACGTGCGGCACACGTGCCGCCCGTATGGCGAGTGGGTACCACACGGAACGTGTGGTACCCACGCGTGTGGTACCCTGCATCGCGGATTCATATGTTCCCTGCAGCAGCGTTTGCTGCAGAGAAAATATGAAGAATAGTGTTTAAAATAAAGATCTATGTGTCCGCCGCCCCCCCCCACCCCCTGTGCGCCCCCCCGCTGTTCAGAAAATACTTACCGCCTCCCTCGCTGCTTCCTGGTCTGGCCGCGGCTTCTAGTGTATGCGGTCACGTGGGGCCGATCATTTACAGTCATGAATATGTGGCTCCACCTCCCATAGGGGCGGAGCCGACTATTCATGATTGTAAATGAGCGGCCCCACGTGACCGCATACAGTAGGAGGCGCGGGGCAGAGAGGAAGGAGTGACAGCCAACGTGGGAGCGGGTGAGTATTTTCAGAACAGCAGGGGGGCGCACAGGGGGTGGGGGGGCGGCGGACACATAGATCTTTATTTTAAACACTATTATTCATATTTTCTCTGCAGCAAACGCTGCTGCAGGGAGCATATGAATCGCGGCTTCAGCACCATGTGGGGGGGACAGCGCTTACTGTAGCGCTGTCTCCTGCACGCACACGGACCCGACGGAGAATGTCCGTGTGAGGTCAGTGTTTTACACGGACCCATTGACTTTAATGGGTCCGTGTAATACGTGCGCTGCCACGAACACTGACATGTCTCCGTGTTTGGCACACAGAGACACGGTCCGCAAAAAATCAATGACATCTGCACAGATGCATTGATTTTTATGGGTCTACGTGTGTCAGTGTCTCCGGTACGTGAGGAAACTGTCACCTCACGTACCGGAGCCACTGACGTGTGAAACCGGCCTTAGCCACACAGCGAGACTCGGGAGGAACTGAGCGCTATTTGACTCTTGGAGAACAAATTATTATAGACATTTACGAACTCCATACACAGAGCCCCTAAATGCTAGAAAAGCAGAATCCCTCCTCAAGTGATCCCATGTTGGAAATTACAACCCTTTGGGAATTTATCTACAGATGTAGTGATGATTTTGACTCCATAAGTGTTTTTAAGAAACAAGCAGCAGTGGATGTTGCTGAGTGAAAATTGCAAACTGCCATTGTAGTGCCCAGTACTTTATGCGCAGCTCATGCTTCTGGAGACATGCACATGTACATTTGGCGGGCTCTCATCGCTACAGAAATGCCAAACATGTGGATGCTAAATGTGGATTCATCACACTGGGGCTCAGAAGGGAGGGAGCTGCTGGCTGAGTCTAACAATCCATCGTAGCTGTCAGACCCAGAGATCATCAAGTGACCTCTGGCTGCCAGGACAACGCTGGATCCCCCGAGATGTGTTCAGATTTCATCATGGGGGACGGTGGAGAGGCGAGTACAGCAGTGGTCTTCCTCTATCTTATAAATGCCACGATCGTGGCATCCAGCAGATAGCAAAGGGTTTACATCATTGAGACCTGATCCATTCAGGTCCTGTTGATGTTACCTGTCAGAACTATCACTCTGCACAGGAATCACAGTGCTTGCAGGACCCTAGGGGTCCTGAGCGCTGTGAGACCACCGACTGCTCATAAACGTCGGCACTGCACGGAGCCCAGATAGAACCGACGTTTATGTACAGTGGGCGGTTGGGAATCAGTTAATCATCCCAATGAGATATCATTGTTAAGAATAACCAAACAAAGGAGTTCCATACATAATAGTAAAATCAATAGAAAAATACTTTATTGTACAAGAAAAAATACAAGAAAATTCCAAATTATATAAATCTAGAATGCAAAAACAAGGAAAAAGACCCTAGTAAACAACACATAGGTCCAAGGCATGGAAAGATGTATTCATAATAAATGTCATCATGGTATTAATACAAAGCACTAGTCATTTGTGCAGTTAATTATGGTGTCAGCCCCATATATTAATGACAGGCTTTGATTTCATATAATCCTATAGTGTAAAGCACCATACAAATCTGCACTATTCATGATAAGTTTCCATAATGGCAAAGTGCCACGCTCACAAGGAATAGACAGATGAAAAAGACAAAGTGCCACTAGTTGCAGAGTTGCTTACCCATGATAAGAGTGACTTGATGCCTGGGACCCCGGTCCACGTGCGCTCCTGGTGAATGCCGGAGCGGGAATCTACTTCCGGCGGTAATTGTGGTGCGCGTGCGCACTAATAACACGCCGTAAAATGAGCGCGGCTATAAAGCGCCGGATCTGGGGAGCTCTATTCATTCCCTCTTTGAGAAAGCCTATGCGAAACGTGCGTTAAGGGGTGGACCGGGGGTCCCAGGCATCAAGTCACTCTTATCATGGGTAAGCAACTCTGCAACTAGCGGCACTTTGTCTTTTTCTTTATTTATTTGGCTATGCCGATTCTATGGAGTACATGTGTAGAGATGCAGCTCAGGTGCTCGTTAGTGTGTCCACCTAAAGGCACAGTCAGATGGCCATTAGTGATGAGCGAATATACTCGTTACTCGAGATTTCCTGAGCACGCTCGGGTGTCCTCCGAGTATTTTTTAGTGCTCGGAGATTTAGTTTTTCTTGCCGCAGCTGAATGATTTACATCTGTTAGCCAGCTTGATTACATGTGGGGATTCCCTAGCAACAAGGCAACCCCCACATGTACTTATGCCAGCTAACAGATGTAAATCATTCAGCTGTGGCAAGAAAAACTAAATCTCCGAGCACTAAAAAATACTCAGAGGACCCACGAGCTTGCTCGAGAAATCTCGAGTAACGAGTATATTCGCTCATCTCTATTGGCCATATAAATCGGACTGAGCATGGAACAGTACACAGACTGGCCGGTGGCTCTAATGACTGAAGCATGACTGGTGCATAGAAATACATGACACTGTCACGCTCGGGTCGGGAGAGTTGACGGCCAGTCCATACATTGAGGTCCGATTTATCCGGCCGTCTGACTGCACCAGAAGGATAAGTTCCCACATTGAGATTTTGATGCTGTGTATTTTTACTGCACAAACAACACAGCGTCTTACAGTTCCAGTAAAGAACATGGGTTTAAAGAAAATTACTGCCCACTGTGCATCTTTTTTGCAGCATAAACTGACTTGCGTTGCATGTTTGAAATCTACGATATGTTAATTTCTCTTGTTGGTAAGCTGAGTTTTAAGTGTGGATTTCTCCACCGTATATAGTTTAGTACTAGGTGTTTCCAGCCAGCTAACGCTCGGCACGCTCATTGCTATCTAATTAATGCTGCTGGTGCCATTCTTTCCATTACAGTAGCATAACAGCTATCCATTTCCAGGTGTAAAGGAAAATAATTATCTATATGTACCTTAAAAACATGAAACAAATTGATCTGCATTGAGCACATGCTTAAAAAGATCTTTTGGACTACTAATCCTTACAATTACCTTCGTCACTGTTCTGTATATAGGTATCTTCATAGCACATTTGTAGACGGTTTTGTATTGAATTTTTGCTATATTTTATATGTGACGGGTCAACAAACAACAATAAAAGTAAATTCTTATGGGTGATGGGATTAGAGGGATCACATGTAAAGACTGAATATTTGCTCCTTTTACCAAATGTGGACTATGAAATTAGTAAAGGGGTAAAGGGAAGAACAAACATGACAGAAATACAATCTGGTCACTGATACTGAACAGATGCTCTATTTTTCACATCATTTATGCAGGAAAACTGTAATAAAGTGTCAAACTGACTGATAGCAGGAAGCAAAAGAGTGAGGAAAAAATTGCAAAGTTTAATTTAAATTCAAAAGTATATTCAAGCAGGAAAATATTACAGTAAATGAAGAGACTTCCTACTTTATTTAACACTTCCCTACACAGAATCCATATGTTCAGGGAAGAGATTATCTTTAAAATGCATTGGGACTACAGAGTTTTTGTTCTTTAAGAACAGACTGTATGTTTCACTGTATTTGCATTACTTCCTTTAAGAAATATTAGAAGGTACAATCGCCACTGCTGGGAAAATAACTTTCAGGAACATTCAGAACTTTCATAAGGATGTCAATGTGAAGGACTGCTGGCAATCCCATTTTCAGTTCTAGTTTAGCACATTTTGTAATAAACTGATGTTGGAAAAATAAATATCAATTTTACATGCCTGTTTCCAAGAAAATATTTAGTCTCTTAGGAATGGTTCTACTTATCTCAAAACTATCTCCAAAGGGCCCACGGGGTTCCTCAGACAGAATTCTAATCATTTTTCTGTATATGTAATAGAAGACTACTGCATTTACAGATACGAATAATACTCAGTGCAAATATCATACACAAAGTCTACTGTTAGAAGATAAGTAAACACCTTAATAACGGCAGAATTAAAGACTATTTGCTCCAGCATCATGTTATCTGGGAGCATTTGTATGATACTGAAGGTGCCCATACACCATCTCTTGGCGGCATACAGTAGCTGAATACAGACCATTGCTAATGCCAGGTTTTTGTCATGTAAAAAAAAAAAAAATCATACCAAGAAGATTAATTTCAGAACTTTCTCCATGGTTAATGTCATCTATAATCTATACAATTCAATTGAACAACTGAAATCTTTTTGTGTGAAAAAATAAAGAACCAAATAGAACTCCAAATATGTCAGATTGCGAGGTCATATCCTTTGTACAGCCCTCTTCAGGTCAACCCACGTTTTCAGAATGATTCAGGTCTGGCCAGTGTAAAATCAATGACCTTCTTCTGGCGAAGCCATTCTTTTATTGATTTGGGAGGTATGCTTATGGTTGTACTGAAAGGTGAAATACCTCTTCATCTTTTAAGCAGAGGCCTGAAAGTTTTGATGTGATGCAAAATTAAGGGATATTTGGAACTGTTCAAAATTCCCTTCGCCAAAGTCCCAAAGCAGAATGCTGCCTCCACTATGTTTCACTGTGAGTAGAGTATTCTTTTGGTGATGTGTACGGCTTGCTTTGTGACAAAACACACTTTTGACATTATTGGCCAAAACTTCAACCTTGGTCTCATCAGACCTTCCGTTTATCAGGCAGTTTTGGCAGGCACAATGGAAAATAATAGGTGATTGGATGTGTTACTTGGCAAAAGGCTTCTGTCTTGCACACTATATAAAAAGCCAGATAGGACAAATTCAGATCATTGCCACATGCAGTATATTATCAGTATTGCCAGAAATTCATAGTCTCCCCGACCAATTTTCCTTTTGTCACTTTTGCATGTGATCCGCAAGCCACACTTTGCCTAGGACTGTTGTAAGCTGACTACATGCCATGGCTTTTGTTGTAAAAACACAACTAAGAAAATGTCAGGAAAATACGATTAGAAATATGCAGTATTACAAGTGTAGCACAACTAATGACTTGTACAGAGGTAGAATTAAGGGCCTGATTCATCAAGGTGTTTTGAACACTTTTCAAAAATCCACAGAGCTTCATGGGAATGAGCAGAGCAAGGGTAGTCCAACAAATAAATGAAAATGACACCACCTTAGTGGCATAAATTACATCAGAAATGTCACTGACAGGAGTAGCATACCTGGAGGAGATGCCCAACAGTTGTAAGATTCTTCATCCATCCTAATTAGCGGTGACTTAGTGTCTATGATGTAAGTCTTAATAAATTGGACCCTATGCTCTTGTCATGAGCATCTATGCCTCTAAACAAGTCTCATGATTTTAAGTTGCCCGATACTGATTAGTGAAGTTTAGCTTGCTCTCCACCCATATACAAGTTTATTTTAGTGACTCTTTTACCCAGTAGTTTAACACTTGGTACATGATTGTACATTTTATTTCCTCTGTCCAAGGGCAGGACTTTACATTCATCTACATTAAACGCCAAGTGCTATTTCTCCACTCAAACCTTCAGTTTATATTAAACACTCTCTAATATACTATCCTCCTCTGCATTAATTATCTTCCAGAGTATATCAGCATCTTTAAAGGGAACCTGTCAGCAGGATTTTGCTCAGTAACCTACAGTGTCAGGTCAGCACTGTTATACTGATTAAAATGATATCTTGGTTGATTAAGTCTGTCTTGTGGTTGTTTAATCTTTAGTTTCAGTTTTTAGTTAATGATATGCTCGTGCGCCAGGGCGGCCTGTGAATGGGGGGGTTCAAGTGGTGCTCTGATTAGATATTAAAAATTATGGCTTCTGACGGGTCACTGACCTGCCGCCTAGTTTGAATAATGAATACCTGCACATACTGAAGAAAAAAAAACAAAAAACCGCTTCTGCAGGCAGGTACCAGCCGTGTCACCTGCGCTGCAGCATAATCGCATGTTTAGGGTATGTGCACAAGTTTAACTTTTAATATCTGTATCCATAAAAATATCACGAAAATAATATTCACCACAAAGTGCAAGGTGCATAAGACATGAAACACTAAGGCCATGTTCACACAGTGCGTTTTTTACCGCGGAACCGCAGCGGTTTTGCCGCTGCGGTTCCGCAGCTTTTTTCCATGCAGGGTACAGTACAATGTACCCTATGGAAAACGGGAACCACTGTGCACACGATCCTGAATTTAAAAAAAAAAAGCCGCGCTGAATAGCTGCGGGAAAAAAGAAGGAGCATGTCACTTCTTTGTGCAGAACCGCAGCGGTTCTGCACCGATAGACCTCCATTGTGAGGTCAAACCCGCAGTAAAACCCGCAGATCAAAAATATATCTGCGGGTTTTATTGCGGTTTGTGGTGCAGAACCGCTGCAGCAGGAAGTGCGGGGAAGCGGCCGGAAGTGCGTGGGCGGAAGTGCTTGGGCGGAGAGACATGGAGGCGTACCGTCGCATGGGGATCGTGTCGGCCGTTTGATTGATTTGGTATGTGTGTGTGTGTGTATGTGTGTGTGTGTCCCCATGCGACGCTAGTGCCACCACTGTGCTAAGTCGCCGTATGGGACTACTACTCCCATCCGGTATTAGGATGGGAGAGTTGTCCCTGTGTCCGGCGACTTAGCACAATTGTAAAGTTACACAAAACACCTACACACAATACACATACATGACACACAGTACATACAACACATAACATAGAGTATATACTCACCAACAGCACACTTGTAGGCGAAGCCCTCGATCCCCTAGATAAAATCCCAAAATAAAAAAATCAAATCCATACTCCCTGTCCGCAGAATCCATAAAACGAGTGTCCCACGCAGATCCCCTGCTCTCCGGCGATACACTGCCAGGAGCGAAGCTCCTAGCAGTGTATCGCGTACTGTTCCGGAGTTCAATGGCTCCGGCGTCTCGGTTAACTGCAGTACAGCTGCGTTGAACTTTCCCACGCAGCACTGCCGTTAAGCGAGAGTGCCGGGGTCAATGACGGCCGGTAAACTCGCCCGCGCATGCGCAGTGACACACCGACAGGAACTATGGCTCCTGTCAGTGTGTTATACGTTATATATATGTGTGATACGTGGCACTTAAATACGTGATACGTGGCACGTGATACTTAAATACGTGGCACTGAAATACGTGGCACTGAAATACGTGATACGTGGCACTTAAATACGTGGCACTTAAATACGTGATACGTGGCACTTAAATACGTGGCACTTAAATACGTGATACGTGGCACTTAAATACGTGATACGTGGCACTTAAATACGTGATACGTGGCACTGAAATACGTGATACGTGGCACTTAAATACGTGGCACTTAAATACGTGATACGTGGCACTTAAATACGTGGCACTTAAATACGTGATACGTGGCACTTAAATACGTGGCACTTAAATACGTGATACGTGGCACTGAAATACGTGGCACTGAAATACGTGATACGTGGCACTTAAATACGTGGCACTTAAATACGTGGCACTTAAATACGTGGCACTAAAATACGTGGCACTTAGGCTATGTTCACATTTGCGTTGTGCGCCGCAGCGTTGGCGCCGCAACACACAACGCAAACAAAAACGCAGCAAAACGCATGCACAACGCTGCGTTTTGCGCCGCATGCGTCCTTTTTTTGATTGATTTTGGACGCAGCAAAAATGCAACTTGCTGCGTCCTCTGCGCCCGGATGCGTGCGCTGCAGTGACGCATGCGGCGCAAAACGCAAATGTGAACGTAGACTTAAATAGCTGGATAGAGCTGGATCCGCGGGCTGTGATCTGGCCTACGCTCAGCACTCTGCGGAGCGCTGTCATTCAAAACACGTCCAACTCATTTTGGTGTTTAGTCCCAAAATGGAGGATGGAAGAAGAAAAGGGTTGGACAAGGAAATGACATCATTTCTTTTTTTTTTTCCCCCCACTGCAGTTAAAGCTTTATTTGTGTCAAACACAGACAATCTGCAGAGAAAACTGCATAAAAAACCGCATCAAAAACGCACCTGCGTTTTCTGCCAAGAGCTGCGGTTTTAGTCCTCAAAAAAAAGGATTGAAATCAGGAACGTGTGAACATACCCTGAAACATTAATAAACAGCGGAGTACATATATTCAATGGAGCACCAACACACTAGTCCCTTATATGCAGGAGCCTAACCGTCATATTCGACTGTATCCAGCAAGTGGGGTATTTTTTGTACAAACCACTCGTATAAGAGAAACCAACTATCAAATCCGTTCATGAATACCAGGCGGTTAGTAACGTTCCTAAAAGAATGAACCGATTTTGTTAAGTTACTAACCACCTGGTATTCATGAACAGATTTGATAGTTGGTTTCTCTTATACGAGTGGTTTATGCTTAACATAATCTGAAGTTTCAAGTTTCACAGCCCATGGCGCTAACTAATCTGCCTGGACTTGGATGGCAGAGAAAAAAAAAAAAAATTAATAAAATATATATATATTAGCAGCCGGACTGCGCCTGTCGCTGATAGTACAGCCACGTAGTATATAGCACAGCCACGTAGTATATAGCACAGCCACGTAGTATATAACACAGCCCACGTAGTATATAACACAGCCCACGTAGTATATAGCACAGCCCACGCAGTAAATAACACAGCCCACGCAGTAAATAACAGCCCACGCAGTATATATTAGTCACGCAGTATATAACACAGCCCACATAATATACAGCAGTGTGGGCACAATATCTCTTAAAAAAAGAATTAAAATAAAAAATAGTTATATACTCACCCTCTGGCGTCCACTGAAGTTGTCCCGATGCGTGCGAGGCTGCCGCCAGCTTCCGTTCCCAGAGATGCATTGCGAAATTACCCACATGACTTAGCGGTCTAAGTTATCTGGGTAATTTCGCAATGCATCTCTGAGAACGGAAGCTGGCGGCAGCCTCGCCGCTCGCGCGCATTAGTGGACGGCGGAAGGTGAGAATAGCACCATTTTTTATTATTTTTAACATTATATCTTTTTACTATTGATGCTGCGTAGGCAGCATCAATAGTAAAAAGTTCATCACACAGTGCTAATAGCAGCGTTAACAGACTGCGTTACACCGCGGTGGAACGCAGTCGGTTTAATGGACTGCTAAAACACTATGTGGGCGGCGGGTGCTGCCTGGGAGGGGAGTATGGAGGGGGCACTGACTGCAGGGGAGTAGGGAGCGGCCATTTCGCGGCCGGACTGTGCCCGTCGCTGATTGGTCGCGGCCGGCTGGCCACGACCAATCAGTGACTTGGGATTTCCGTGACAGACAGACGGAAATGCCCCTTAGATGAGACATATATATATATTTCTCGATGAAAAGCTGCAACGCAGGATAGTCTGGATGGCGAATAAGCAGCCACAATCAAGTTCTAAAGAAATGACTCATGGTGCATCTGTATCAGTGCAAACTATCCGTTGACATTTGAAAGACAAAAAAAAAAAGAGCTAGACTGCAGTTTGCCAAAACATATGCAAGCTAAAATCCTTCTGGGAAAGTCTTTTTCAACAGATGAGACCAAGATAGAGTTTTTTGATAAAGTACATCATTTTACTGTTTACCAAAAACAGAATGAGGCCTACAAAAAAATTAAAAAAGTACCTACAGTCAAAGATGGTGGCATTTCAAAGATGTGTTGTGGTCTTTTTTTTTTTTTTTGCCTCTGGCACTGGGTGCCCTGACAGTTTGCAAGGAATCATGAAATCTGAAGATTACCAAAGGATTTTGGGTCACAATGTAATGCCGTGTCAGAAAGCTGGGTTTGCGTCCAAGGTCATGGCTCTTCCAGCAAGACAGTGGCCCCAAACATACTTCATCAAGCAACCAGAAATGGATGAAAACAAACCGCTGGAGAGTTCTGAAGTGGCCAACAATGACTCTGGATCTGAATGCCCTTGAACACCCATGGAGAGATCTTAAAATCGCTGTTTGGAGAAGGTGACCTTCAAATATGACCTGGAGCAGTTTGCAAAAGGAGAATGGTCCAAAATTCCAGTTGAGAGGTGTAAGAAGCTTGTTGATGGTTATAGGAAGTGATTGATTGCGGTTATTTATTCCAAAGTGTGTGCAACCAAAAATTCAGTTGAGGGCGCCAACAATTTTATCTGGCCCTTTTTGGGGTTGTGTGTGACATTATGTTCAATTTTTTTTTTTTTTTTTAATGTTGTTCCAATACACACAAAAGAAAAAAACGTGTCATTTCAAAATTTTTCCTGGAGAAATACTTCATTCTCTGGAACAATTTCAACGCTGCCAACACTTTCTACCATGGCTGTACATTACAGGAGACATGAGGCTGGGACAGACAGAATTATAAAGTGCTGCGAAATATGTTGGCGCTATATAAAGATTACACTGGTCAACAGCATTTTTGGTGCCAAAGATATTTCATCGAATTTAGGGTATTTTTGGGGTGCTGATTCTGAATATGTCATCAGTTTTGCCAGATTGGCTCAAGTTTTTGAGATTTTTGGTATCTTATTTATAGCACTTGTTGGTAAATGCGACGCATCATCTCATTAATTTCTTTGGATTAGTACTTGAACTGAGCAGTTCTCAATATAGTTTTGTGTTAATTAGTGTTCTAAAAGTTTGTTCATAGCTTGATTTTTGCACTAACTTTATGTTGTTGTCTGTTTTCCAGTGAAAAGCATGAACTCATCAAGAAGAAGTTGTCTTAACGATCCAGACTCATTCTGTTACATTTGTGGTGAATACACACTGCCAAAACATAGAAGAAACATAACAGACTTCGTAAAAAAAAGTGTATTTTGCCTATTTTGGGGTTATGCTTGGGGACCAAGACAAGTTTTGGGCACCACACATAGTGTGCAAAGCATGTATCGAATTATTACGAAAATGGAGCAAAGGACAAAGAAAAAGCTTCAAATTTGGTGTTCCAATGGTGTGGAGAGAGCCAAAAAATCATCATGATGACTGTTATTTATGGTAAACACAGGTACAGGCACATCTTCACAATGAGGGACAGGCCTTCTTGCAGATTCCATGTTACTCCCATTTTCGTTTCTTATGCTTATTGAATCCTTGCACTTGCACTGCACAGAAATAACAGTCATCATGATGATTTTTTGGCTCTCTCCACACCATTGGAACACCAAATTTGAAGCTTTTTCTTTGTCCTTTGCTCCATTTTCGTAATAATTCGATACATGCTTTGCACACTATGTGTGGTGCCCAAAACTTGTCTTGGTCCCCAAGCATAACCCCAAAATAGGCAAAATACACTTTTTTTACGAAGTCTGTTATGTTTCTTCTATGTTTTGGCAGTGTGTATTCACCACAAATGTAACAGAATGAGTCTGGATCATTAAGACAACTTCTTCTTGATGAGTTCATGCTTTTCACTGGAAAACAGACAACAACATAAAGTTAGTGCAAAAATCAAGCTATGAACAAACTTTTAGAACACTAATTAACACAAAACTATATTGAGAACTGCTCAGTTCAAGTACTAATCCAAAGAAATTAATGAGATGATGCGTCGCATTTACCAACAAGTGCTATAAATAACATACCAAAAATCTCAAAAACTTGAGCCAATCTGGCAAAACTGATAGCATATTCAGAATCAGCACCCCAAAAATACCCCAAATTCATTAAAATATTTTGGACACCAGAAAAATTTTTTTTTTTTGTTGACCTGTGTTATTATTATCACAGGAGACGCTGCCACTACTGTCTTCTACACAGAAAACAAAAGTCAGAAAAGCAGTATATATCACAGCGGCCAAGAGAGGAAAAACCTCACTCCCAATATAGATTCACCTAATTTCATAGAGAAATGTGGAATACTCCCAAAATGTATGCAAACCAAAAGGACGGAGTACAGAAACACCACCAGAAATGTAAAAACCATAAGTTATTTTATTAAATATATTGTATCACATATAAATGTATCATACAATATGGCACAGGGAGGAGAAAAAGATGAGGAAACAGACTGGTACAGCAAGGAGAGAGCGGGCACCTAAATAACCAGGGGTGCATGGGAACAAATAGTTTAATAAGAATAGTACATAGAAGGAGCTGGTGAGCAATATGCACACAATCACAGCTGTCACCAGACTCCTAAGACATAAGGAGTTAACCCAGCTTACCCACAGAAAGTGGCAGTGTGCGCTTGTCTCCCTGCGTCCCCTTGATGCGCGTTTCGCGTGGAAGCTTTATCATCTGCAAGGAGTTTATATGTTCTCACCGTCTATGCATGGGTTTGCCCCAGGTTCCTCGCATGCTCAAGACACATACTGATTGGGGCTCACAATCTAGATTCCTGCTGTGCCAATAATGTCTTTAAAGCGCTGTAGAATTAATGGCGCTATATAAGCGAGTAAAATAAAATGTATTTTTCTGTATCTCTATTCCTCCTCTCTGTAAGAACTATTCTATCCTCTCTCCCATTTTATTACTTCAGCCCAGGTCATTTTCCACATTTATACAGACTTAAAGTTTGCAAATGGGACTCAGTAGCATGTCTCTTTCTCAGTGGTGGGAATCCAAAACGATAAAAATCAGTGTGGGTAAAAAATTCATTTTTTTTCCCCCTAATAAAATTCTTCAATAGGAAGCTGAGGTGGATGTTTAGCTTCACCACTAAAGTTCCTTTTGGCCTGAAGCTTCCGTTTCCTCTCTTGTCTCACTGGTATACACGGTCTTCAATATTATTGTAATATAGTATTCTGTTTCCGAGAGGAGTTAAGCAGGAGGCATGATACTTCCCCATGATGTCAGCCAGGCTTGCAAATTATTTGCCTGTACTTAATTAGCTTGCTCCTGAGCGTACCAGAACCAGAAACTATCTTATAAATGACAGCAGTGGGAGAGTTAAAATAACCATCAGTAAGTTCACGGTGCCAGAAACGCATTGATGGTACCACAGATTTCTAGGGAATTGTAGCCATTTTAACTTTCTAATAAAGCAGCAAAAAATGTTACACATAGGTGAGCGGGCCTGATTATTTCCTTCAAACTGTCACCCATCTAGCTGGCTCATTGTCCTAAAGGCTTCGTTTACTAGTTCCACAACGCAGTGGAGTACGCACGTGAACCCAGCTATCAACATAATGTATATGTACAAAATATATATAAAAATGAAACGTGGTCATCAAATCAGGCCAGCTAATTCTATAACTCCATGTTGAGGTACTAATGCTCATATGTCCATGGTAGGTGTGTTCAGCAGTGGACTGGAGTCAGCATGTGCACGTCGACTGATCAAGTATGGTCAGCCTTCGCTACTCATGCTCCTTAATGAACATGGACAGACCATGACCCTGGTTCACCACCTGCCCTTTCCAAAGAAAAAAAAAAAAGACACTGTTTGTGGCGGCGCCAATGCAGTAGCCATCTATTGCATTCCAAACTACTGTGCAGGCATGGTCGGCGCCATTTTGAGGAAGACATTTTTTTCCCCTCAAGAAATTTATATTACTAAATAAAATGAATATTATACATCCGATCATGCAACAGTGCAGGTGCTGCCGCCTGCATGATGAATATATTTTTTTTACCAAGCAATAAGATATACAGTATGTAAAGCCATAAGCCATACAGATGAATATGTAAGCAGAGCACTACATAATGAACCCCCCCCACAGGCCGACCCAGAATCTCATTAACTTTAGACTGCAAATACAGATGAAACAACAACCACAAGACGGATTTCATCACCTAAGATATCATTTTAATCAGTATAACGGTGCCGACCTCATACTGTCTGTAGGTTACTGTGCTCAATCCTGCTGAAAGGTTCCCTTTAAAGAAGTTCTGCCACACTGAATGTATTTGGGCACACAAATCAAGATTAGCGGCTGGAAGCTCCTTTTGCAATTGTTGACCAATGACACCTCAGATCAGCTTACTGGCAGACAAGTCCAGAGACGTGAAGGCTCATCTATGATTTTCATACGCTCCTTTTCCTGCATCACATATGACTGGTTGTTATGTGATGATCGCAAAGCAGAATCCTAACTGCATTCAGCAGGCTATAGTGCTGAACTAAAAATTAGTGCTGCTCTAGATTAATCTTTCATGTGAGATAAGCTTTGTGTCCATGAGCCCACTTGAGGGGCACATCTCATAACAGATACACTTTTATCTAATATAAGCTCATTCAAAAAGGTAATGTCCATGAAAACCATAAAAATAGCCACAGAAAAGCCTTTATTTTAAGGACTTACCTAGTCTACTTACATTGTCTTCTTAGGACTGACACATATTCTTATCACCTTATTGGGTGAAGACATCACACTACTTTCCCAAGGCACAAAGCCATATTTTTATGGTTTCTAGCTGCAGCAAAGGGAGCTATACTACCACAGGTTATCTACAGGGAATACCCAGATGTTGAATGGTGACTATGTAACACCTACAGATAGTATAGGATGCTGGAGATCTACTGTTGGCACTTAATGGAGCGGCTCAGGTAGTTTCCAACAAATATCTTACAGATCTCATCCAGATTTCTGGTAAATATTCACATGGGAAATTCTGGTTTCAGCACAACGTTCATGCAATAGTATATTCCTAAAAGTAATATCTAAACACTTAACAGATCAGATGTAAAACCTGAAAAACTGCAAGGTTTATTAGGATTCATTAGCAACATGGTTTTACATGAAAAAGTCAAGGAACCCATCAATAATGTTGAACAAAGCTGTGCTCTATTATATACAAGGTGAAGATGACAACATTGATAAGTCAATACATTGTTACAAACATGTATCAGGTTGTCTGCTGAATACTTTTATTTAAATAAACAAAAAAATCATTCAAGGCACAAAGAATTCATCTGTAACTTTAGTAATTATTAATCACCAAGAATTCATTCCATATAGTGAAGTACAAAACTTTAATGAAGAAGGTAACAATGAGTACAATTCATTATTTTTATTTTTTTTACAAGTTCTGGACAACACAAAAAAAAGATACTTGTGAATTTCGGGTAAAATGTGAGGCAACAACCTTTATGCTTTGTGAAGTCAACTGTCAACCTACAGTGAGCTAAAGGGTGGAGATCTTATGAAAAAAGTGTCCCAATCGCTGATGTTTTTTCTAGTGAGTACCCATATAAAATTAGAATGGCTCAAAAAGGTGCAGGATTAGTTCACCTGTCTTAAAAAATAAAAAATATATTAAAAAAAAAATGGTCACAAGATTTAGGAATATCTTGATTTCCAGTGGGGAGGTTTACAACATAATACCATCCAAAAAGTTTGCAAGGATGAAGGAATGATAGGACTGTAAGACTAAAAGGAACAGTGAGGCAATTACAAAGACAGCATCACAAAGCCAAACATTAAAACGGAATCAAATGGAGAGTCATCCGGCTGCACATTTCAATGGAAAAGCTGAGGTGTAGTAAAATGGAGCACATATGTGGAATTTAATTAATGCCAGACTGACTCATCTATACAAAGTACTGCCATGGTCCGCATGCCAAGTACAGGATTCTTCCAACGAGAATAAGATCATCTCAAAATGTTTGTTTGCATGTCAGCAGCCCACAAAATGTTCTGGACAAACACCTGAAAAAAAATCTATTTACAAATAAAAGATTACTTGATTCTTAAAATGTATAAAAAAATGCAGTTTTGGCACCACCTGTAAGGCAATGCGCAAGAGAATATTACATAATAAAAATGCACAGTGAAGGCTCAGGCCAACAGGATGATTCTGTGTTACATGCCCCAGGATTGTGCAACTGTAAGGTGTCCAGATCTCATTCTGCTTCAGTATACATAATTATATCTTACAGGCTTGCAAGGAAACATTGCAGAACACAGAATAAGGCAGCATGCATGCTTAAGAGGGAAGAAAAAAAAAATATTAAAATAAAATATACATTATCTCTTTAAATAACCTAACAGGCGAGAAAAGAAATGTCCTCTAACTGCATTTCATAAAACAGAGGAGCTTTTTTTTTTCTTGTTTTCTTTTTTAAACAATTCAAATTATTAAAATATTCTGTTCAATGTCTGTACAAATAACATTCCTACAATTACAGTATACATACAATCAAGATACCTTCTCCATTGTGTGGCCTAGGAAATAGCGGTTACTTCGGAAAATTTACAAGACATGAACATAAATAAAGCTAATAAAACTGGCAAAGTACAGTACTGGTCCGCCGTTCATTGAGTCTTAAATCACTCCAAAAGCCATCAAGCTATAACAGGGTGAAGTCAAATGCAATCTACAGGAGAAAGTAGATATAAGCATCATTAGATGTATGAAATACTGGGGATTTATTACACAGTGAAAACTGTTCTTAATCTCGGTCTCTGAACCACCCCTATTATACCCCCAAAAAGAAAATAAATTAAAAAAATAAACTTTTCATGTATGGCCTTATATCAATTTATGCTATACACTAGTAACTGGGCTGTGTGATAGATCATATTGAATTAACAACTCAAGGGTCCATATAACCTTGAACAATAAGCTACAAAAGGGATCGAGTTTTCAATTGCAGCTCAGGTGGCGGACACATGAGCTGCGGGTAAAGCTGAACCAACAAGCTCTTACTATTGCATCCGAGTCCTAAGCAGACCGATAAAGACAGGGATCAGAAAAGAAACTAATGGTCTCATCAGGAGTCATATTTGCATTGGTAGCTCTACCTGGTAAATATCGAACCATCTTACCATATAATGACATGTTTTAGAAAAGGCCACAGTCTTTGAGATTGTTTTTTATGATGACATCAGTCACTGCATCAAACACAAACTGCACGTTCTTGGTGTCCGTCGCACATGTAAAGTGGGTGTAGATTTCCTTTGTATCCTTTCTCTTGTTAAGATCTTCAAATTGACACTGAATGTATGCAGCCGCTTCTTCGTACGTGTTTGAACCTGTAGAGTCAATAAGTGTTGAGTTTTACACTTTTTAATAAGGAAGAAAAAAAAATAAAATCACAGCATCCAAGTAGTCTGCATCAAAGGCAAAACATTTAGGCAGGAGTAGCTGACCACCACCTTATGTGTACGAGAGCCTCCCGGATTTCCCTGAAAGATATCGGAGGAGATGAGGATCAGGATGTTAGATCTCAAAAGCCAGATCCGTTTGTTCTCCTGGGAGATCAGTCACTACTAGTGATGAGTGAACATACTCGTTACTTGAGATTTCTCGAGCACGCTCGGGGGTCCTCCGAGTATTTTTTAATGCTCGGAGATTTTGTTTTTCTTGCCGCAGCTGAATGACTTAGATCTGTTAGCCAGCATAAGTACATGTGGGGGTTGCCTGGTTGCTAGGGAATCCCCACATGTACTTATGCTGGCTAACGGATGTAAATCATTCAGCTGAGGTTAGGAAAACATTCTCCGAGCACTAAAAAAAATACTTGGGAGGACCCCTGAGCGTGCTCGAGAAATCTCGAGTAACGAGTATATTCGCTCATCACTAGTCACTACCAGTCAGGCTGAGGGTCTCTCAGCTCTTCATTGACAACACATGAACACTCTCCCAAGCCTATGTTTCTGTATAAACGGGAGATGGAAGAGTTGTCGGTTGAACGGGTCTGGCTGACATCTATACAAGAAGAATGTACACCTTAAAAGGGTTTTCCACTACTAGGACAACCCCTTGTCAATCTGAATGATTGCCCCCCGTTAAAATAAAAACACCTACTCTCACTTCCCGTGCCGACATCATTCCAGCACTCTTGTTCCCGGGGTTCACATGAGACTTGCACCCACCACTGGAATGGCGCCAGCAGAGGAAGCGAGTATTTGTGTTTGTTTTTTTCATTTTAACGGGGGAAAACATTCAGATTAATAAGGGGTTATTCTAGTAATGCACAACCCCTTTAAAAGGGGTGTCCCGTCTTCTGTCACTTTATATGAATGCAGAATTCTGAACCCTTGCAGCGTGTACACTGCACACTGTCAGGATATCCAGATGTTGCCCGTGAGGTCACATGACCACAAGTATTGAGCTGCATACATGTGTAACGTGCAGACTTTTAGTGCTTGTTCTCACTCAATACAACGGCGTTTTGAGACTGGAGTAAGATTTCTGATGCAAGACATGCTGCACCTAGTCTTAAAATTAGATGTGCGGGCGTTGCGATAACCATGGGCCCCTTTTGGCTGAGGTGTCCAGAACTAGCTTAAAAATGTGTTACAAAACGTTTGAAAATTTTCAATGCAATTTATTCTGCCATAATTGCTTTGATGAGTTGGGGCCTTAAAGGCGAAGGACACGAGACTGTAGATCCCACTAGAAGGGCTCAGGCAAGGACCAGACATGAGATTCAGTATGCTCCACGTATCAGCAGAAGGCAGAAACGTACCTGCATATTCTGGGTAACAAATTGTTAGCGGACTCCTCTTGATTTTTTCTTCAAACAGATCTTTTTTGTTTAGGAAAAGGATAATGGAGGTGTCTGTAAACCACTTGTTATTGCAGATGCTGTCGAAGAGTTTCATACTTTCGTGCATTCGGTTCTAAACATAGGAACAAGAAAATTTAAATCACCAAAAAGGCAATAAACAGTACAATTTCTTGATGTGACGTAAAACATACACTTCATAAAAAAGTAAAGAACAAAGGGCTTTTCATAAATAAGATGATGACAATTTATAAAGGGTTAAACTACGAAGAACTGAGAAACAAGGATCTTTACTCATTAAATCCATCAAAGAACAGGACAGACTAAGGTATACTGTAATAAATGCATTGTCTATTGTGTAGAGGTTATGTGCCTTATTGCAGTTCCCATTCCCTTCAATGGAGCTCCGAGGTACTACCAGACATGTCCTGTGGACAAGTGTGGAGCTGTTTCTGGAAGACAAAGCTTTTTTAAATCCCACAGATCCCTGGAGCACACAGCGCTGATGATTTGCAGTAGGTATTGCCCACTACTGTTTTTTAAGCTATGTGCCATTTATACAGGACACTAGTTTTTAACCATATAATGTCAATAACCTGAGAGTCATGTCAGTAATAAATTCTAGTATAGTTCTATTCTTGAATCCTCTTTGGTTGAGGTATTCAACACATCAGTAATTCTGACACCCAAGAGCTTAAAGGAGTTGTCCAAGCTGGCTATATTAATGATTTATTTTGAAGATCGGTCATCAACAACAGATTGTCGGGAGTCCGATTCTTGGCACACGCACCGACAGCCATTTCAGCTTCAGCCACAACAGAATGTAATGAATGAACAGAGCCAAACACTACAGCTACTCACTCTGTGTAGTGGCCACTCTCAGCTACGGCAGCTTAGCTCCTACTGAAGTCAATGGGAACAGAGCTGCAATACTTCGGAACGGCCTCTGCACAGTGTGAGGATCTCTGTTGTTCAGACCCCATACACAGATTATGGCTGCAGCTGGACCTGCAAACAGCTGAGCGGTAGAGGGTCCACAACCTGCAAAAATCTGATTTTGATGACGTCCATTAAAGGAGGTTTTCTACTACAATGTGTAGGGAGCAGATCGATTTAAGCCTTGGAAATTAGGCTCTCTTTAACTACATTGTGTTTCCAATTGTACATTTTTAAAGGGAACCCGTCAGTTTCTTCATGCCATCCTACCCAGCAGCATTAACATATATGCCTACATTCTCAGCCTATCCACCCCTGTATAATGCTATTTACTCAAATCTATGTTTAAAGAAAGTACACTTAACCTCTGCTTTTCGAATGTTAATTAGGGCTTTGACTAGTCGATACGGCATTTGTATCCCCAGACTAGTCTTTCCATGTTATCACTCTCTGTGCGTGATAACAATTTACATGGGACAGTATCAGCGCCAGCCCCTGCAAATCTCACGCTGCTCATTTTGGCATCATCTGTATCCAGGTGTACAATTCTCCGGCTTCAGAGGCACACTGTGCATGCAGTCTTCTGCACTTCCGGTCACGCTCAGTGCGCCTCTGAAGATGGGAGCGTACACCTGGCTACAGTGGCGCAGTGATGCTGCCGAAATGAGCCGAGCGTATGTGCGAGATTTGGAGGAGCTGCTGATGACACCAACTTGTGCAAATTATTTTATAACACCCACAGGGATGTGATAACATGGTAAGAGGGCTGACTAATCTGGGGAAACTAAAGCCCCATCGACTAGTCAAAGCCCTAATTAATTAGCAGAGGTTAAAACTGCTTTCTTTAAATGGGTATTCCCGTCTCTAGGATCCTATCGCAATATGTAGTAGAATTAATAATAATAAAAAATATCACCACATACCTCCAATTAGAAATGTAGTATAGTTTTTCTGATTCGCTATGTCTTTCCTCATGTGCAGGCATTGCAGGACCTTAGGTATCCATGGTTACGGACACTAACAACTAGCTAACTATATCAGTGGTCGTAACCATGGATACCTAAGGTCCCGCAATGACTGCACATAAGGCAAGAGACCTAGCAAATCAGAAAAAATATTCTACCTTTCTAATTGTAGGTATGTGCCAATATTATTATTACACCTACTACATATTGGGAAAGGATCTTGGAGGTGGGAATACCCCTTGAAGCATAGATTTCAGCAAGTAGCATTACAGAGCTTGTTAGGCAGGGCATGTAGTCATGTATATGTTAATGTTGCTGGAGGGCATGGGGGACCCTTTAAGAATCGCTCATCAATATAAGAAGTCTGGAAAACTCATTTAATTCAGAATAGCAGCTAGCAGACAAGTTAAGAAATATACTGAACAAAATCTGTCTTTTCAAATAAGTCAGCAACGTCTTGCAGGGCCAAGCTATCCAAGGTATGAGGTTCAGCTTACAATCAGTGTGAAAAGGTCACAAAAAGTCCTTATGACAAAAAAAAAAAAAAAAAAAAAAAAAGAGTTTACAACTTTATAAGTGAAGACGCTGTAAACACTTTCCGTGTAATTGCATGTTTGCGGGTCGTCATGTGGTGTCATATGCTCCAAAATGGGAAGACGACCACGTGTGGCAACACTGCCTGCACCTTCTGTTAGGGTTGGTGGAAGGCACCAAAATAAAATATAATTAGGTGCGTTCACAACTCGGGGTCAACCGTGCAGAGATGTTAGCTGCTGCTATGTGAGATCGGAACCAGATGTTGGGTGAACAACGAACACACGCGGGTTAAACGTCACCCGGTGTGAACTGCAGCGACCTCTGATAATTCACAGAACCGCTGCAAAGAAGTATAAAGACGCTGTTCCTTGTTAGCTGTCACAGGGCACAGCAAACTTAGCGCAAGACTCCTAGGACGTTGGGGTTAGAGCCGGACTGGACTTACTATGCGCATGGCGTCGCGCTGGCAATGCCACTACTCGGCGCTGTCTTTTACTCCAATCTCCCTAAACGCATACACAACAAGAGGGTAGGGGATCATTAGGAGCTTGCACCAGAGACATACACACACCTCACATGTTTGGACTCTACTAGCGCACGGCCGTGAGATCCTTTTATAGATGCCAGTCCGCAAGGACCTTGGTAGTGAGCCAATCCGGACGCGCTTGAGGACATGGGCATGTGACCTCCGACCACCAATGAGTGGTAGTCTCCCGGGCAGCTTCCCGCTGGTTGCTATAGCTGAACCTGTAGAGGTAGCAGCAACCAGATGCACAGCTCAAGTCTGAGCAAGACGCTAGGACAGACGTTTCTGCTGAGCAGGATCCTCTGTGGCCGAGATTGAAAGGGAGACTGCAGAAGACACAACTGGGGATTCCTCCTGTGCAGTGGCGGGAACTCGACACCTAACACTTTTTTATGGTGATCTGGTGAGGTCAGACGATTTCTCTGTCGTTCTTCTCCACTAATATTAGCTCACTCATGTGCTACAAGGCAGCCCAATCATTATACTCTGAGAGAATCCTTGTGGTTAGACCCACGCGTCTCAAGCATTCAATACATTTTTAATGCCCCGGTCTGTAAATGCACGGCTATATGGAGGGAGGTCTGGCCATGTTCACAGCCATCAGGAACAGATAAAAAGGGCAGAGGGCAAATTCCTCAAGGAGAGAAATGCAAAGTTCAACATTGCTATAGTAACATTTGCTTAAAGGGGTTTTCCATTTTTGGAAAAGCTCTGTTCCCTGGCTACTGTTAGTTTTAAAACAAAAACAAAAAACACACACACACTTGGCCGTCAACTTGGCCAAAGCCGCTAACACCGACACTAAAAAGCAGGGTAGGAGATTCAGTGCTGGACCTGGGGAGGACGAGCAAGTAAAGTAGAATTTTTAAAAAAGTTTTTCTGAAAAAAGACCACCCCTTTAAAATGATGAAACAAAATAGATGGACATTTTAACCCCTTAGTGACAGAGCCAATTTGGTACTTAATGACCGAGCCAATTTTTACAATTCTGACCAGTGTCACTTTATGAGGTTATAACTCTGGAACGCTTTATCGGATCCCGCTGATTCTGAGATTGTTTTTTCGTGACATGTTGTACTTCAAGTTAGTGGTAACATTTCTTCGATATTACTTGCGATTATTTATGAAAAAAATGGAAATATGGCGAAAATTTTTAAAATTTTGCAATTTTCAAACTTTGTATTTTTATGCCCTTAAATCAGAGAGATATGTCACAAAAAATAGTTAATAAATAACATTTCTCACATGTCTACTTTACATCAGCACAATTTTGGAAACAATTTTTTTTTTTGTTAGGGAGTTATAAGGGTTAAAAGTTGACCAGCAATTTCTCATTTTTACAACACCATGTTTTTTTTAGGGACCACATCACCTTTGAAGTGATTTTGAGGGGTCTATATGATAGAAAATAACCAAGTGTGACACCATTCTAAAAACTGCACCCCTCAAGCTGCTCAAAACCACATTCAAGAAGTTTATTAACCCTTTACGTACTTCACAGGAACTAAAACAATGTGGAAGAAAAAAATTAACATTTTACTTTTTTTTGCAAACATTTTACTTCAGAACCATTTTTTTTAATTTTCACAAGTGTAAAAACAGAAATTTAACCACAAATTTTGTTGTGCAATTTTTCCTGAGTACGCCGATACCCCATATGTGGAGGTAAACCACTGTTTGGGCGCACCGCAGAGCTTGGAAGTGAAGGAGCACCGTTTGACTGTTTCAATGCAGAATTGGCTGGAATTGAGATCGGACGCCATGTCGCGTTTGGAGAGCCCCTAATGTGCCTAAACAGTGGAAACCCCCCACAAGTGACACCATTTTGGAAACTAGACCCCCCAAGGAACTTATCTAGATGTGTGGTGAGCACTTTGAACCCCCAAGTGCTTCACAGAAGTTTATAACGTAGAGCCGTGAAAATAAAAAATCGCATTTGTTTTCACAAAAATGATTTTTTCGCCCACAAATTCTTATTTTCACAAGGGTAACAGGAGAAATTAGACCACAAAAGTTGTTGTGCAATTTCTCCTGAGTACGTCGATACCCCATATGTGGAGGTAAACCACTGTTTGGGCGCACCGCAGAGCTTGGAAGTGAAGGAGCACCGTTTGACTTTTTCAATGCAGAATTGGCTGGAATTGAGATCGGATGCCATGTCGCGTTTGGAGAGTCCCTGATGTGCCTAAACAGTGGAAACCCCCCACAAGTGATACCATTTTGGAAACTAGACCCCCCAAGGAACTTATCTAGATGTGTGGTGAGCACTTTGAACCCCCAAGTGCTTCACAGAAGTTTATAACGTAGAGCCGTGAAAATAAAAAATCTCATTTTTTCTACAAAAATGATCTTTTTGCCCCCAAATTTTTATTTTCACAAGGGTAACGGGAGAAATTAGACCACAAAAGTTGTTGTGCAATTTCTCCTGAGTACGTCGATACCCCATATATGGGGGTAAACCACTGTTTGGGCGCACCGCAGAGCTTGGACGTGAAGGAGCACCGTTTGACTTTTTCAATGCAGAATTGGCTGGAATTGAGATCGGATGCCATGTCGCGTTTGGAGAGTCCCTGATGTGCCTAAACAGTGGAAACCCCCCACAAGTGATACCATTTTGGAAACTAGACCCCCCAAGGAACTTATCTAGATGTGTGGTGAGCACTTTGAACCCCCAAGTGCTTCACAGAAGTTTATAACGTAGAGCCGTGAAAATAAAAAATCTCATTTTTTCTACAAAAATGATCTTTTTGCCCCCAAATTTTTATTTTCACAAGGGTAACAGGAGAAATTAGACCACAAAAGTTGTTTTGCAATTTCTCCTGAGTACGTCGATACCCCATATATGGGGGTAAACCACTGTTTGGGCGCACCGCAGAGCTTGGAAGAGAAGGAGTGTCGTTTTACTTTTTCAATGTAGAATTGGCTGGAATTGAGATCGGACGCCATGTCACGTTTGGAGAGCCGCTGATGTGCCTAAACAGTAGAGACCCCCCACATATGACACCATTTTGGAAACTAGACCCCTTAAGGAACTTATCTAGATGTGTGGTGAGCACTTTAAACCCCCAGGTGCTTCACAGAAGTTTATAACGTAGAGCCGTGAAAATAAAAAAATCGCATTTTTTCTACAAAAATGATCTTTTTGCCTCCAAATTTTTATTTTACCAAGGGTAACAGGAGAAAATGGACCCCAGAAGCTGTTGTACAATTTGTCTTGAGTACGCCGACACCCCATATGTGGGGGTAAACCACTGTTTGGGCGCATGGCTGAGCTCGGAAGCAAAGGAGCGCCATTTGACTTTTCAATGCAAAATTGACTGGAATTGAGATCGGACGCCATGTCGCGTTTGGAGAGCCCCTGATGTGCCTAAACAGCAGAAACCCCCCAAAAGTGACCCCATTTTGGAAACTAGACCCCCCATGGAACTTATCTAGATGTTTAGTGAGAACTTTGAATGCCCAAGTGCATCACAGAAGTTTATAATGCAGAGTCGTGAAAATAAAAAATATATATTTTTTAACAATAAAGATTTTTTAGCCCCCAAGTTTTTATTTTCACAAGGGTAACAAGAGAAATTGGACCCCAACAGTTGTTGTCCAATTTGTCCTGAGTATGCTGGTACCCCATATGTGGGGGTAAACCACTGTTTGGGCGCATGGCAGAGCTCGGAAGGGAAGGAGTGCCATTTTGGAATGCAGACTTTGATAGAATTGTCTGCGGGCGTTATGTTGCCTTTGCAGACCCCTAATGTACCTAAACAGTAGAAACCCCCAACAAGTGACCCCATTTTGGAAAATAGACCCCCCAAGGAACTTATCTAGATATGTGGTGAGAACTTTGAATGCCCAAGTGCTTCACAGAAGTTTATAATGCAGAGTAGTGAAAATAAAAAATATTTTTTTTCCCACAAAAAAGATTTTTTTAGCCCCCAAATTTTTATTTTCACAAGGGTAACAAGAGAAATTGGACCCCAAAAGTTGTTGTCCAATTTGTCCTGAGTATGCTGGTACCCCATATGTGGGGGTAAACCACTGTTTGGGCGCACGGCAGAGCTCGGAAGGGAAGGAGCGCCATTTTGCAATGCAGACTTTGATAGAATTGTCTGCGGGCGTTATGTTGCGTTTGCAGACCCCTAATGTACCTAAACAGTAGAAACCCCCACAAGTGACCAAATTTTGGAAACTAGACCCCCTAAGGAACTTATCTAGATATGTGGTGAGAACTTTGAAAGCTCAAGTGCTTCACAGAAATTTATAATGCAGAGTAGTGAAAATAAAAAAATATATTTTTTTCCAACAAAAAAGATTTTTAGCCCCCAAGTTTTTATTTTCACAAGGGTAACAGGAGAAATTGGACCCCAAAAGTTGTTGTCCAATTTATCCCGAGTACGCTGATGCCCCATATGTGGGGGTAAACCACTGTTTGGGCGCACGGCAGAGCTCAGAAGGGAGGGAGTACCATTTGACTTTTTTAGCGCAAAATTGGCTGTCGTGTTTGGAGACCCCCTGATGTACCTAAACATTTCCGCGGATGCGTGGCCGTAACTCTGCCCCCTCCTCCCCAGGACATAGACTGGGCAGCGGATGCGTTGAAAAACTGCATCCGCTGCCCACGTTTTGCACAATTTTCACAACGTGCGTCGGTACATCGGGCCGACGCATTGCGACCGCCCCGTACCGACGCAAGTGTGAAAGAAGCCTTAGGCTACTTTCAGACATAGCGCATTTTTGAGCGCTATTTTGCGGGCGCTTTTCAAAAATGCGCAATGTCATTTTCGTCTGCCGGCAAAGTGAATGAGAAATTCACTTTGCCGTTCAGACACACCGCAAAAAAACGCGGCGCTTTTGTCTGCAAACACGCCGGCGTAAAAAGAATTGACATGTCAATTCTTTACGCAGCGGCGTGTCTGCGTATCCCCCTAGGGCCCCATATTACCTTCCACACACAGCACCTTTGTCCTGGGTGTCGGCGTCTTTGTACGGAGGGGTTGACACCCAGGACCGGACGTGACGTCGGACAGGAAGAGGGAAGCCCCCGCCCCCCAGTGAAGCAGCATGGAGTCCTTCTGTGTGTGTGTGTGTGCGTGTGTGTGCGTGTGTGTGTCCCCATGCGACGCTAGTGCCACCATTGTGCTAAGTCGCCGTATGGGACTACTACTCCCATCCGGTATTAGGATGGGAGAGTTGTCCCTGTGTCCGGCGACTTAGCACAATTGTAAAGTTACACAAAACACCTACACACAATACACATACATGACACACAGTACATACAACATATAACACAGAGTATATACTCACCAACAGCACACTTGTAGGCGAAGCCCTCGATCCTCCAGGAAAAAATCCAAAAATAATAAACCAAATTCATACTCCCTGTCCGCAGAATCCATAAAACGAGTGTCCCACGCCGATCGGCTGCTCTCCGGCGATACACTGCCAGGAGCGAAGCTCCTAGCAGTGTATCGCGTACTGTTCCGGAGTTCAATGACTCCGGCGTCTCGGTTAACAGCAGTACAGCTGCGTTGAACTTTCCCACGCAGCACTGCCGTTAAGCGAGAGTGCCGGGGTCAATGACCGCCGGTAAACTCGCTCGCGCATGCGCAGTGACACACCGACAGGAACTATGGCTCCTGTCAGTGTGTTGCTGCAGCCGTGGAGAGCTGACATATCTCTGGATGTGTCTGTTCTCCATGGAAAATCTTGATACGTGGCACTTAAATATGTGGCAATTAAATGCGTGACACGTGGCACTTATACGTGATACGTGTCACTTAAATACGTGGCACTGAAATACGTGATACGTGGCACTTTGATACGTGGCACGTGTCTCTTAAATACGTGGCACGTGGCACTGAAAGATGTGGCACGTGGCACTTTGATACGTGGCACGTGGCACTTTGATACGTGGCACGTGGCACTGAAATATGTGGCACGTGGCACTTTGATACGTGGCACGTGGCACTTTGATACGTGGCACGTGGCACTTTGATACGTGGCACGTGGCACTTTGATACGTGGCACTTTGATACGTGGCACGTGGCACTTTGATACGTGGCACTGAAATATGTGGCACGTGGCACTTTGATACGTGGCACGTGTCACTTAAATACGTGGCACTGAAATATGTGGCACGTGGCACTTTGATACGTGGCACGTGTCTCTTAAATACGTGGCACTGAAAGATGTGGCACGTGGCACTTTGATACGTGGCACGTGGCACTTTGATACGTGGCACGTGGCACTTTGATACGTGGCACGTGGCACTTTGATACGTGGCACGTGGCACTTTGATACGTGGCACGTGGCACTTTGATACGTGGCACTGAAATATGTGGCACGTGGCACTTTGATACGTGGCACGTGTCTCTTAAATACGTGGCACGTGGCACTGAAAGATGTGGCACGTGGCACTTTGATACGTGGCACGTGGCACTTTGATACGTGGCACATGGCACTTTGATACGTGGCACGTGGCACTTTGATACGTGGCACGTGGCACTTTGATACGTGGCACGTGGCACTTTGATACGTGGCACTGAAATATGTGGCACGTGGCACTTTGATACGTGGCACGTGTCACTTAAATACGTGGCACTGAAATATGTGGGACACGTTGCACAAAAAAGTTACATGTAGTTTTTTTTGTGTTGACGGTCCGCCGAAGCACGACGCATCCGTCGCACGACGGATGCGACATGTGGCAATCCGTCGCAATGCGTCGCTAATGCAAGCCAATGGAGAAAAAACGCATCCTGCAAGCACTTTTGCAGGATGCGTTTTTTCTCCAACGACGCATTGCGACGGAAGCCAAAAAACGCTAGTGTGAAAGTAGCCTAACCCTAGCCCTAACCCTAAATTTAGCCCCAACCCTAACCCTAACTCTAACCCTAACTCTAACCCTAACCCTAACTCTAACCCTAACCCTAACTCTAACCCTAACCCTAACCCTAATTTTAGCCCCAACTTGTCTTCTCCTGCCGGCCGGCAGATGGCAGCAGATGGCGGGCGCACTGCGCATGCGCCCGCCATGATGAAAAAGCCGGCTGGCAGGAGAAGACAGAAGAGGACCCAGGGACCCCGGGTGAGTATGATAGGGTCCCCGAATCCCCCTATTTCTCTGTCCTCTGATGTGCGATCACATCAGAGGACAGAGAAATAACTGATCGCTTTTTTTTTTTTTTTTTTTTTTGCGGTCGCCGGTAAACTGTTAATTACCGGCGATCGCAAAGCAGGGGTCGGTGCAAATCGACCCCGATCATGTTCTTTGGGGTCTCGGCTACCCCCGGCAGCCGAGACCCCAAAGAACATCCGGGTGCCGGGCGGCGGGCGCACTGCGCGTGCGCCCGCCATTTTTTCCCGGAAAAAAGATGGCGGCGCCCATGGGGAGACACGAGGAGCACCGGGGGAGGTAGGTAAGTATTGGGGGGCTATTGGGGGCCATCGGGGACCACATTTCTCTGTCCTCCGATGTGCGATCACATCGGAGGACAGAGAAATTAAACGGCAAATCGCGTTTTTTTTTTTTTTGTTGCGACCGCCGGTAAACGGTTAATTACCGGCGATCGGAACTCGGGGGTCGGTAAAAACCCCCCGAATCATGTTCTCTGGGGTCTCGGCTACCCTCGGCAACCGAGACCCCAGAGAAAATCCGACTCTGGGGGGCGCTATTCACTTTTTCCACAGCGCCGTTAATTAACGGCGCTGTGGTTTAAGTACCCTTAGCGGCCGCCGTTAAAAGGCGTATCGGCGGTCGTTAAGGGGTTAAAAGTGGTTTAAAAAAAACAAACAAAAGACAAAGCAGAGAGTCAAGTAAAAGGTTAAATAAAGCAATGTATCTGAATGTAGCAGATAGCTGTAAGTATAATCCACAAAGCCTAGAAATTCCCTCTACAGGTAGTTGGCACCTTCTGCAGTTTGCAACCTTCATACTCACCATTTCTTCATCTTCAGCTAGGACCAAGTCGTAATCACTCAGTGCCACACAGAAAATGATTGCAGTAACTCCCTCAAAGCAATGAATCCACTTTTTTCTTTCAGATCTTTGGCCGCCAACATCAAACATCCTGAAAAGAAGGAAAATGATCAGCAGTCAGTGTCATTGCTAAATGTGATGATGAATCCGAGCTTTGTGGACAGCAAATTGCTTCTATCAAAGTTTCCTATAAACACACCACTACTGAAAAACATCTATACTATGTGATTAATGGGCAGCCTTTGTCACCAACTATCAAGGAGAAGGTCACACTACAGACTACAACTTTGAAGTGGACAAGTCAGCATGAATGGCTGATCGAATACAAACTGCTCATGTCATCTTAGCTATTCACATGCTGAGCACTCCATTTTATAAGTCAGCAGAAACTCCCAACATGCAACGCTGTCTGAGGCCCCTACTTAAGCTTGCTGTACAAGCATACAGTCCACACGAGGCCTTAGGCACCACTGGCATACAGTCCACGCGACGGCCTTAGGCACCACTGGCATACAGTCCACGCGAGGCCTTAGGCACCACTGGCATACAGTCCACGCGACGGCCTTAGGCACCACTGGCATACAGTCCACGCGACGGCCTTAGGCACCACTGGCATACAGTCCACGCGACGGCCTTAGGCACCACTGGCATACAGTCCACGTGACGGCCTTAGGCACCACTGGCATACAGTCCACGCGACGGCCTTAGGCACCACTGGCATACAGTCCACATGACGGCATGGAGTGCAGTGGGCTCTGCAGTTTCAGTAACTCAGGAGTTACGATAAAAGCACACCTCACTTTTCTACGCGGTCTACCTAACGCCTATTCACTTCTATGGGAGCTGCACAGTACACCATAGCTGCACTCGGCTGTGTTTTTATACCCAATCTCTGCAACCTGCAGATTAACCCCACATCTGCCGTTTAATAGCATGGTTCTGTTTAAATTATAAAATCGTAACGGCTTTCTCCAAACAGTAAAAAAATGAAAACAACCAGCAACTCATCTGTGCATTGTGTGCGCGGTATTGCAGCTCATCCACATTTACTTTAATGGAGTACAGCTGTAATAGTAGACAAACCATGTATGAGTATTATTCACAGACCATTTTTATATACTGATAACATGTCCACTTCAAAAGGAAATATTTCATTTCACCCTAAAGGACTATGGTGGAGACTATAGCCAATATTAAAGGGGTTAATAAAATCTGCAAGCGGTATTTAACATAACTTGATTAAAAAATAGCCCATGCTTTTCTTTTCCCCAGCAATTCAGAATAGAAGCAGCAGAAGTCCTCCAGGTGGCAGGCAATCAGTGGCCACAGGGATGGCATGCCATACTGCGGGCATCATGGTGCACTGCGGTGGCCACTGATTGGATACAACGGTCACATGCTGGCTTCATGTAATCAAACACCAGACGGACTGCCAGAGATACTATACTGAATTGTCAGGAGAATAAGGAAGGGTTGTTTTGTCTTCGAACAATTGCAGGTGTTTAAAAAAATAAATAACGTTTGATAACCCCTTTAGCATCCTAAAACCAGGAAATAAAAACCAGAAGAGAAGCAAAACATACTTTTACACCGGAGATTAGTCTGGAAAGAAATAAAAACAAAAGTCTGTGAAACACAAAAAAAAAACATTGTAAGCAGTGACCATTAACAACATTAATAGATGCCGTGGTGTTTAACTGGGGAATCAGCTGAAATCTGCAGAGAAGATTAAGCAAATGAGGGTGCTCCGTGCCCCCCAGCCATGGGCAAACTCTCGGAGCACAGTTCTACCCGTCCTCCTTTGATGATTGACAGCGCTTGCTTGGCCAGAGCAAACTCTCCCTAGACTGACAGTGGGAGCCGACACTGCACAATGTCTTAAGTGGCCGCTGCAGACAGGAACAAGCAACGTACGCAGTGTCGGTGCAGGGTACGAGAAGGAGCAAACCAAGGGGCGGAACGGTTCAGAGTTTGGCCACACCAAGAGCATAAAAGAAACTACTCTACAGGCATGACTTTTATAGGAGGCAAGTCCCCTATACGGGTTATTAGCTTAAATTGATTTTTAGAGGGGAGGGATGACAGATTCCTTTTAATGAAGTCCAATCACTACTCCAAACAAGATTACATTAATAAACATCCGTTTGCTTCATGAACTAGCACATCTTGGGCACCTTTACTCCCAACTCTACCATTCCTCTGTTATTCCTCATAGAAATCTATGAATAAATTAGCCACTAGGCGTTCTCATTTCTCCTGTTAAAGCGGTGTATACCTGCACAGTGTGGCAGTGACTGGGGGACACACCTTACGCCCATTTGCTAATGTATTCCCATGTTTCTAGGAGGAATAGTAGAGGAACAGGACTATACAGTAAATAACAGAAATCTTAAAATAAAGTTCTAGAACTTCTTGCTGCAATGCTTTCGCTGAAGGCGACGCGCTAACATTTCAATAGCAGACTTACATTCCTTAGTATTGGCATATTCTCCAGAGATAATCTACAGAGTAATATGCATTTGCATTAATCAAAATATATTTTTAGCAGGCAATTTCACTTGGGCATTTCTGCCTGTAATCCTCTACACAGATCACAGCTTGCTGTGTTTCCTAATGCAGATTTTGCTTCCCCGTCTCCTGAAGTGCTGCCGGCCTTTGAGCTTGGCTGCTCTATAATGACGGATTCTTCACTTCCAGTCACCCTTTAAACCTTCAGTGGTGCATGTGTATGATGGCACTGACACCACTGATCGTGAGCTGCGTGTATAGTTACAGCAGCCACAAGCATGTCATACAGGACCAGCTCACACATTTACAAGCCAGATAAATGTTCATTCTACAAAAAAAATAATAATCCTAATACAGTAGTAATCTAATTTGAAGACTGAAATCTACGCACATACAATTTGCAGAAATTTCAGGCTAGATTCTTCAAATATAGTAATGCTAGAGACCAAGTGTCACATACTTTCAAGTTCAACAATGTAACCTGAAAGCATTTTCTACAAAGAAGGGGAGAAAAGAATTAATAGAAAAATAGGAGCTGATGTGCAGTACCGGCAGCGGCCACTAAACATTGTACGGTGCTGTGACCACTGCAGCTGATTGATTGGGGTACTGCGTGTATGGCGGATTCCTGCTCCACATGCACACAGGAGCGCCTTCCTACCAAGGAATCCGCCATACTTACCCCTTCTGGGATCTCCATATGCCATTTGGACTCTATACAGAGCGACTATGTGATCGAGGCCTGGGAGCGGGTCGAAAAGTGAAGTCGCTTCTAACGTGTATATTTTTGCCTTGTCCGCCACTTGCACTTATCTTGAACAACCATTAAAAATTAAAAACCTGCTGACAGATTCCCTTCAAGAGTCCGTGGTATGTGAATAAATCTGGCAAATGTAGTGGTCTAGGTTTTACAAGGTACAAAATGAAAAGATTATTCAAGCTGCTGTTTGCCCAGCACAACTTAGAAAGGCTGACACTTCAATAAAGTTACAGAATGCAATCAGCAGAGACCGCTCATCTGGATCTTACTGGTAACACACTGGTGTGCAAACAATCGCAAAGGAGGACCGACTACATCTGCTGTGGCCCGCAGTGCCGCTTTCCAACATGTTCTTGTACTTTGGACAAACAGTCTGTAATAAAGCTAACATTTAACAACAGCAAAACAGGGAGCTATTGTCTGTGTATATACATAGCGCTAGGGAATGCCATAACATTCTGGACATTCTTTCTTTTAGCAAATCTGTTCAAGTGGACACAATTCCATTATATTAACCCTACCAGCAAAAAACAAAAGTGATTGAGCTGTTTGGCTAAGAGCTTAAAGAGAATCTGTCAGCAGGTTATTGCTAAGTAATCTGAGAGCAGCATGATGTAGGGTCAAAGACCTGGATTCCAAAGATATGTCACTTGTTGTGTTGCATGATGTCATTTTGATACAATCAGTTTCCTCTGCTGCAGATCTCAAAATGCTGAGCCCTGTATAACCCCGTCCACACCACACCACTGATTGGCAGCTTTCTGTGTATACTGCACAATGACAGAAAGCTGCTAATGAGTGGTGAGCAAACCTGACTGCTGACACTAGCGTGAGTGACGACAGCGGCTTAATTACCAACACCTGCTTGAGACACTATATAGTAGTGGTTTGGCATACTAGTATTGACGACCCACCCCAAGGAAGCCCACGTGAAACGCGCGTCGGGGTTTGAACGATCGTGGTATTCACGCAGGGAATAATGAGTAAGCAGCGTTTCCTTGCACCATATCATTGGTTACTTACTATTCAAGACTCCGCTGTGCACTATTTTTCGATATTATTGGGTATGGTACCTTAGACATTTAGGTAGATTTCCTATTTGACCGGCTGCTTATTTTGCCCTCCCCTGTACTTTAGTGTTATTAGTGAAATTGGTGTTAGAACTTGCAAGAATGAGGAGCCTTGGCGTGGGTTGTGAGCTTATCTATTTTGGCCAAAATATCAACCAATACCTCATTTAATGTATTCATCATATGCATCATTTTTTTCATCTTTTTTATTGCACATTTTACCATTTTTTGCAAGATGCAGCCAGGCCCCTTTTTGTTGGATGGGTGTACTGGGGCGTCTGTCCCTGTGGAGAGCACTCACAGTGCTGGACAGCCCGCCGGATAATATTATGGGCGTCATCAATAGGCTGTAAGCCAGACCCTGAGCATCACACCGATCTGTGCGACTGGCGTTCTATTCAAGTCCCATGTGTGCATTTTTTCTACTAGGCATTCACCCCGTCCATAATTTGGTAGGTTTGCGGGTGGCTGCTTTTATCAGTAGTTTGCACTGGTGCTGTCCCTGCCTTTATAATGGGGGTCTGCTGCATCCTGCCTGTGAATTCTGTGATCTTACTGGTGTTGGTACGGCTGTTTCCTTCTGGTATATTTTTCAGATTTTTTCTATGTTGCTGTAGTATACCACGATGAAAGATCCAATATAATTAAAGCATAAAAATCATAGCTATAAAATGATCACATTATTTCTCTTTAGAACACAAGTTAGCATTAAAAGCTCTTACTTGAAATGAAGGTCTTTAAAGGTGAAATGTGTTTCCACTATGCCAGTCGTCTTCACCCTGGTCCTGAGAACATCTTGCTGAGTGGGAATGTAACTGTTCTGAGCTATTCTGTCCAAGTCATTGAGATAACTGCAAGCAAAAGAAAAATATCTTGTTGTAGAGTATTTGTATTGAACTCACTGTGAATTTACCATTAATCCCGTAATCCAGCTTTCCTAGTTATGTATGTAATGATGTGTAAGTGCATTACAATACTTAACAATTGCTTTCTTCCCTGGTTTCCAGCTATACTCCAACCCTCTTCTGGCTGACGTGACCTGAAAAAAGACTAACCAGCTCATACAGGAGTTTGCGTGTGGATCGCAAGTCACTTTCTCAATGTAGGTCTATGGAGCTTCGTTCTGAAGCTCATTAGACCTACACTGAAGGAAGCAGGAGCTTGTGTGAGCTAGCAAAAAAGGGGAGCAGTCACGTGGGACAGAAAGGTCACTGGAAACCAGAGAAGACTGCAATCAGTAAGCATATTAATGCACTTTATCCTTAATTGCATATGTAATTATATGCAAGAAACTAAAACATGAACATTAGACTTCTTTTTAAGTTCTATATTTATTTTTTATGGTTATACTATGAGTAACTCCCTGTCGCTCCAGAGCCAGCCACCTCGGTCACCCACCAGGACACTGAGCGAGGAGGTCTTGTTCTCTATTCACCTGACCAACGAAATCTGGAATTGGCAGCAGCGGTCAAATGACTGGAATGAGAAGTAATTCTATACACATCCTCTCTCAATGAATGTCCACTCACTGTCCCGCATAAAACATCAGAAATGTCTTGTGCTGGATCAACGACAGCGAGTATTTATACCACTTTTTTTTTTTTTTTTACTTTACTGCCTTTTAAATTTGATTATCCTGTTTTTCTAAGTCTGACAATCTTTATAGATGTATAATCTTCAAACAGCTGATCAGAACGGGTGCCAGGCTGGATCATAAGTGACCCAAGACTGATAGCCCTACTAAGGACAGGACATTAATTATAAAGAACGGGAAGATGACTATAAAAGACATACAAAATAACCGTGTGCACTACTGGAAGGGGTGGTGCTAAGGTTAGGTTCCCACACCTTTTTAAGCCATAACAAAGAAGAACCTAGCACTCAACTTGATGCCTTTGAAGTGAGATTTATTGTAGTGGTACACAGTAAACGTTTCGGTCCTACACCTGGACCTTCGTCAGTAACGTACTACAATGTAGGAGAGGGCAAAAAAAGTCAGACGACACACAGAAACGGCGTCTTGTAGCTTATAGCTGAACCATACAGGAGCTGAGCTGTAAAGACTGTGGCTGGTTGTGGCAGGAGCTGACGCGGAATCCACCGCTGGTCACGTGGATTCCGCGTCAGCTCCTGCCACAACCAGCCACAGTCTTTACAGCTCAGCTCCTGTATGGTTCAGCTATAAGCTACAAGACGCCGTTTCTGTGTGTCGTCTGACTTTTTTTGCCCTCTCCTACATTGTAGTACGTTACTGACGAAGGTCCAGGTGTAGGACCGAAACGTTTACTGTGTACCACTACAATAAATCTCACTTCAAAGGCATCAAGTTGAGTGCTAGGTTCTTCTTTGTTATGACTATAAAAGACAGACTTGAGAGGAAGAGAGCATGCTTTCCATACTTCATTATACTCTTTCATTGTCAGATATCTGTAAATTCTTTATTCCATTTTCCTGAAAAGGATTAGAGTTCCTGAAAAGAAAGTTGGGTTGGAAAGGTTTTCCTCATAGTAGAAGTTCAGTTCCGCTTATATATTGTTGTGCTGCCAACTGTTCATAGTTTAGTTATGTGACCGAACCCCTTAACGACCGCTGATATGCCTTTTAACGGCGGCAGTTAAGGGTATTCGTTTTTCAGCGTCGCTTTTTAACGGTGCTGAGAAATACGGTTATAGCGCCCCCCAGCGTCAGAAAATCTCTGGTCTCCGCTATCGGGGGTAGCCGAGACCCCGGAGAAAATGATTCGGGTCAGATTGTACCGTCCCCAGTGTCGCGATGAAATTGAAAAAAAAAAAAAAAAAAAAAAAAAAAAAGGCCAAATTCCCATTTATTTGTCTCTCCTCTGATATGATCTAGCACATCAGAAAAGAGAGAAATGGGGTCCCCCAATCCTCTGCAGTGTCCCCCCCCCGACTTGGCTTCTTCTTCCAGGAAGAAAGTGTCAGGCGCATGCCGAGATCTGTCGGCTATCACCCAGCAACAAAAGGAGATTTTTCCCATTTGTTCATTTTGATCACTGTGATAGGGTCTATCACAGTAATCAAAATAAAAAAAACATAGTAAATAAAACCGCCTTTATCACCCCCTTAGTTAGGTAAGAAATAATAAAAAATAAAAAAAATAATAATTCCATTAGGGTTAGGGTTTGGGGTTGTGGTGTTGGGGCTAGGGTTGTGGTGTTGGGGATAGGGCTGTGTTAGGGTTGGCGTTAGAATTGGGTTGGGATTCTACTGCTTCAGTACATCAGGGGGTCTCCAAATGCGACATGGCGCCCACCATTGATTCCAGCCAATTTTGCGTTCAAAAAGTCAAACGGTGCTCCCTCCCTTCTGAGCCCTGCCATGCGCCCAAACAGTGGCTTTCCCCCACATACGGGTATCGGCGTACTCAGGAGAAATTGTGCAAAAAATTTTGTGGTCCATTATCTCCCGATACACTTGTGAAAATAAAACAAATTGGTTGCAAAGTAAATTTTTGCGAAAAAAGTAAAATGTTCATTTTTTCCTTCCACATTGCTGTAGTTCTCATGAAGCACCTTGAGAGGTGCAGGTTTTAGAATGGTGTCACTTTTGGGTGTTTTCTATTATACTGATCCCCCAAACTCACCTGAAAATTTTAATGGAAAAATGAGAACTCGCTGGTCAAATTTAAGCCTTATATCGTCCTAACAAAAAAAAAAAAATTATGTTTCCAAAATTGTGCTGATGTAAAGTAGACATCTGGGAAATGTTACTTATTAACTATTTTGTGCAATATGACTCAGATTTAAGGGCACAAAAATTAAAAGTTTGAAGATTGCAAAATTTTCAAAATTATTGCCAAATTTCCATTTGTTTCATAAATAAATGTAAGTCATATCGAAGAAATTTTACCACTAACATGAAGTACAATATGTCACGAAAAAAAAAGGTCTCAGAATCAGTGGGACCCGTTGACGCGTTCCAGAGCTATAACCTCAAAGTGACAGTGGTCAGAATTGTCAAAATTGGCCCGGTCATTAAGTACCAAATTGGCTCTGTCACTAAGGGGTTACCCTACTCGCCATCGAATCCGATACTTCTCAATTGCCTCTTATTTACATTGTCACTGTTGACAAAGGCGCAACTAAAGAGCAAGTGAGTTTAAGATAACATGCAGAGGCAAACCTAACCAAAAGTGAAGCTAATCTTTAAAGGGAACACTGACATCAGACCCAAGCTGCCTGAATCAGAGTCTCACTGCATGTTTTACTTGGAAACTTATCAGAGAGAATATACTCTGGAATTCCAACCTGGGCCCATGCGTCTCAGAAGACTAGTCAGAGACATACCCCTAGCGTCTTCTCTCCGCCACGCTCCCCTACACGGCCGCTCCGATAACTCTGATCTCCTTCCTGTATCATACTATGCCAACCTGAAGAAATACTCAGCTTTATATCAAACTTTATGGTAGCAGAGCATTTGGAAGGAAATATTAAAGGATCATACATATTAGATTGGTAGCAAGATCCAGTACCATTTTTGTTATGCATATATAGACTAGGTAGCTGGTTTTCTAGATGTCTGAGCCTTGAGGTGTCCATACACCTTCGATAGACATCAGCCGAGAGCTATACCTCCTCCTGACCCGTACAATCGTAGACTGTGGTCAGCTAAGGGAATGTGTTTTCAGTGGGGAGAAGGGAGTAAGTCAATGCCATGAAAAGCTACGTACAATGAAATGTAACACCCCTGATATTGAGGGACACTTGGGAGCCCTCATTTCTTTCCCTGTCACCTCAACATTCATCTAATACCTAGGGGGAGGTACGCAGACATAACTGGTAAGAATCAGCTGTAGTAAATATGCACACTCCGCCAAGGAATTACTAGGGACGCCGGTTATATGTACCGTTATACAACAGAGAAGGTAGAACCTACTGCTCTGCCAACATTACTATTCCTGTATACATCAACAGGGACAAGGATATTCTGAAAGAACAAATATTATAAGGAATGTCAAGACTAAAGCATTGCCACAAAGACATAACAAGGGCTTTGTACGCTTCCTTTCCGAGACGCTTTCTTCAACATTGCTCACATATTTCTGGACTTATTTTTAGAAGCAGTAAAGAGTGCATCATGCATCAGTCATAGGGATAATTATGTGACAGAAATAAAGCCGTGGGTGGACAGAATCACTACAGCTACAGAAAGCGGCCTCTCTCGACTCGGCTATGTTTTTTCCTATCATTTTGGTGGACTCCTAGAAGATTGCACTCAAAGCTGGTATGTCAGAGCTAAGTGGTTCCCTTATAAACCCACTATGGGTGCCAGCTCACGTGCTCTACAAGTGTGCCGACAGAAGTTCTCACCATTAAACTAGTTGTCCGAGTAACAACATTTCTTAGAAAATAGCAAAAAGAAGTCACTCGCCTTGTCGTTCCAATAACTTACATTGTCCCAATTTTGTTTACACTTATTTTTAGTATTTTGTAGTTGAAACCGACTGCTGCAGAAATTATTTCCTAAACGTGCCCTACAGGTATGGTAGATGTCAGGAAGAGGTCACCAGGTCAGAAGTGGAATTTATGTTCTTATTTTATTCCTGCTGCTCTCCTCTGAGTATTCAGTTTGGTGCTTCTAGAGTTGTGGGTCTTTTTATTTAGTGCCAATTTTTAGGATCTTTACCAAAGGGTCATTGCTCACAGGATTCTCTGGGTGGGATCCTTTAGGCTGGCCAGCATTATTTATTACCCTTGGTAAAAATTATCACAGAATAAGAAGACAAAAAAAAAAGCGAATAACTAAGGGAGCATTGGAAATAAAATAAGAGCCCACACAGGCCACTTTCGACCTGGTGACAGGTGCTCTCTAAAAGGACTGTCATTCTAGACTGGATAAGTCAGGAGTCAATGTGTGACTGTAGACTTGTGAATCCTCCCAGCACACGCACTGTGTGCTGCAAGGATTCTTTGGTGCCTGCTCCAGGAACGGCGGTCAAGTATGCAATGTGCATATTCTCGGCCTGAACACGTCTAGCGGGCACGGCCTCACTCAATACACAACTGCAGTGTTCCCAAACTCCAGTCCTCAAGAGCCACCAACAGGTCATGTTTTCAGGATTTCCTTAGTTTTGCCCAGGTGATAATTACATCCCCTGGACAGGCAAGAATTCCATCTCCAGTGCAATACTAAGGAAATCCTAAAATCATGACCTGCTGCTGGCTCTTTAGGACCGGAGTTGAGGGATGCTGCACTAGACGGTCCCAAATGCCACTGTTGGCAAAGACTCGTTAAAGGGTTGACTGTGACTTGTAGGATCTTCCAACAGGTGATGCCATAGAGTTCAAGTCCTCTTTTTCTCTGAAGAGGCAATTTGCATATTAAATTTCCCAGAGGAGCTTTGCATGGCGAATAAGCCTCCTTACCTTGACAAGTCAGCTGGTAGGTCACTCACCACAAGGAGAAACGTTACCCCTTAGACCCCAGTCCAGAGCCTCTCACCTAGCCAAATCAGTTCTCATGCTTCGCACTGACGAGAGCCAACAGCCCGAAACACCGTGTCTGCGAATTGTGATACCAATTTGGCTTTTATCCTAAGTCATATTGCAAGACTCGTTAAAGGGTTGATTGTGACTTGTAGGATCGTTACTTCCAACAGGTGGCGCTATAGAGTTCATGTCCTCTTTTTCTCTGAAGAGGTAATTTGCATATTGTCGGCAAACACACAGTAAGTGTAGACAGAGGAAATATGTTATATTATTACAAATTATAGTAATCATTTTTCCTTTTGTTAAATGTTAATTTTTTTTAGAATGTTACCCCAGTCATACATCACAAGTATTTTATTGGTTGTAGGGTTTGTATGCAGAAGCATCTGAAGGTGTCAATCTGTCTAGACCAGATAGCTGGACATACTGTACTTCCCAACAATATAAAGATAATAAAATGCTGCTTGTAAATGGGAGATTTATACTCACTAAGCAGCAGAGTCATTCAGCTGGTATTCTCTCGATCTGTTGAAACAGGCCTGTACACCGCCATCTTTCCATAAACGCTTGATGACTCCGGCCAGCTCAGCCGTCATAAAACCTTCTTCTGCTGCTCCAGCTAATACAAAAAGTTGTCGTGCGTCATCCTGGATATAATAAAAGCAAGATATTTACAGATCATTGAAGATTTACTACTTATTTACAAAATTCAGCAATCCACATTTACCCCAGCATAGGCTTTAACATTTATTTTTTCTTAACTGGAATATTTTAAGCATCAATAATATAGTGTGGATTATGAAAAGTTGTGTAAAGCTTGCAAATGTATCATAAAAAGCTAAATAGACCTTCAAAGTTGTCCAGCATGAAACAAAAGGACTTTTGTGAGATTAACAAAAGAGGTTCAAGTCTAAATCCAACTATGGACCATCATTTCATATTTAGGCTGCAAGGAGACAGGATTATGAAGGAATTTGGATCTCTGCACTAGAAAAAAAATGGGCTATGATCTTTATAAAGTAACTTTCCAAAATTTCAGAGTAGAGGTTTAGACCTAAAAACAAATGGCGTTTATAGTTGGACTTACAATTTTAGCTAAGCGCCGAAAGCTTCTCTTGTAAATCTCAGAGACCAAGAGTTTAAGGGGTTGAATATTAGTTCCTGGCAATCGGCTTAAAAGGACACATCATAGTGACTATACTAAGCAGCTCCAGTCAGGCAATGCCCGCTCAGCATTTCTATGGGTGGTCTTTTTCAGCAGAACTTTGATTTCCTCAACTCGGGTGGTGTGCAGTGATGATGGAACCTAATGGGAAAGGGTGTCATCTGGCTAACAGCTGCATGTATCGCAGCTGTTAGCTAATCCCTGCATGTGTTGCGGCTGTCAAACAGCCACGAGACATGCAGCCGCGGGGACTTGAAGACACAGTGATCACACACGACCATGCTCGGATGACACCTTATCCCAGCACATTCGCTCATCACTAATAGTATGATGAGGGATGATCTAAGCAAGGCACAGTTGACCAAATAAAATAATTAAACGCATATAATCCTTTACTGGAGAATACAGTCCTAAACAACATATTTCAAGACAGTAATGTGCCCTACTTGAGTAGAAGAATATATTGGGTATACGTTATACACGCACACACACTTAATAAAATTCTTTGAGACATGGGCTGCTTCATACCTACTACATGCCTACAATAGTGAGTGTTGTGCCTACCTTCCAAGATGAGCCTCCATATTAGACACATGCTTTTTCCTACCCAGCTCAGTGATTGGCTGTAACAGTGATGTACAGTTAGGTCCATATATATTTGGACAGAGATAACATTTTTCTAATTTTGGTTATAGACATTACCACAATGAATTTTAAACAAAACAATTCAGATGCAGTTGAAGTTCAGACTTTCAGCTTTCATTTGAGGGTATCCACATTAAAATTGGACGAAGGGTTTAGGAGTTTCAGCTCCTTAACCTGTGCCACCTTGTTTTTAAAGGGACCAAAAGTAATTGGACAGATTTAATGATTTTAAATAAAATGTTCATTTTTAGTACTTGGTTGAAAACCTTTTGTTGGCAATGACTGCCTGAAGTCTTGAACATCACCAGACGCTGGGTTTCCTCCTTTTTGATGCTCTGCGAGGCCTTCACTGAGGTGGTTTTCAGTTGCTGTTTGTTTGTGGGCCTTTCTGTCTGAAGTTTTAGTCTTTAACAAGTGAAATGCATGCTCAATTGAGTTGAGATCAGGTGACTGACTTGGCCATTCAAGAATCTTCCACTTCTTTGCTTTAATAAACTCCTGGGTTGCTTTGGCTTTATGTTTTGGGTCATTGTCCATCTGTAATATGAAACGACGACCTATCAGTTTTGCGGCATTAGGCTGGATCCGAGCACACAGTATGTCTCTGAATACCTCAGAATTAATTCGGCTGCTTCTGTCCTGTGTCACATCATCAATAAACACTAGTGACCCAGTGCCACTAGCAGCCATGCATGCCCAAGCCATCACACTGCCTCCGCCGTGTTTTACAGATGATGTGGTATGCTTTGGATCATGAGCTGTACCACGCCTTCGCCATACTTTTCTCTTGCCATCATTCTGGTAGAGGTTGATCTTGGTTTCATCTCTCCAAAGAATGTTCTTCCAGAACTGTGCTGGCTTCTTAAGATGTTTTTTAGCAAAGTCCAGTCTAGCCTTTTTATTCTTGATGCTTATGAGTGGCTTGCACCCTGCAGTGAACCCTCTGTATTTACTTTCATGCAGTCTTCTCTTTATGGTAGATTTGGATATTGATACGCCTACCTCCTGGAGTGTGTTGTTCACTTGGTTGGCTGTTGTGAAGGGGTTTCTCTTCACCTTGGAGATTATTCTGAGATCATCCACCACTGTTGTCTTCCGTGGGCTCCCAGGTCTTTTTGCATTGATGAGTTCACCAGTGCTTTCTTTCTTTCTCAGGATGTACCAAACTGTAGCTTTTGCCACTCCTAATATTGTAGCAATTTCTGGGATGGGTTTTTTCTGTTTTGGCAGCTTAGGCTTCTTTCACACTAGCGTCGGGCTCGGTCCGTCGCAGTGCGTCGGGCCGAGGTCCCCGACGCTAGCGTTGTCTCCGCCGCACAACGGGGGCAGCGGATGCATTTTTCCAGCGCATCCGCTGCCCCATTGTGAGGTGCGGGGAAGTGCGTGGAGGTGGGGGCGGAGTTCCGGCCGCGCATGCGCGGTCGGAAAAAGCAGACCATCGGGAGCAAAAAAACGTTACATGTAACGTTTTTTGCTCCCGCGGTCCGCAACAACACGGCGCAACCGTCGTACGACGGTTGCGACGTGTGTCAATGCGTCGCTAATGTTAGTCAATGCAGGAAAAACGCATCCTGCAAGCACTTTTGCAGGATGTGTTTTTTTCGGCAAAATGACGCATTTGCAACGTATTGCAGTTAACGCTAGTGTGAAAGTAGCCTTAAGGATGGCTTGTTTCACCTGCATGGAGAGCTCCTTTGACCACATGTTTACTTCACAGCAAAACCTTCCAAATGCAAGCACCACACCTCAAATCAACTTCAGGCCTTTTATCTGCTTAATTGAGAATGACATAACGAAGGGATTGCCCACACCTGTCTATGAAATAGCCTTGGAGTCAACTGTCCAATTACTTTTGGTCCCTTTAAAAACAGGGTGGCACATGTTAAGGAGCTGAAACTCCTAAACCCTTCATCCAATTTTAATGTGGATACGCTCAAACGAAAGCTGAAAGTCTAAACTTCAACTGCATCTGAATTGTTTTGTTTAAAATTCATTGTGGTAATGTCTATAACCAAAACTAGAAAAATGTTGTCTCTGTCCAAATATATATGGACCTAACTGTAAGCTATCGACGGAACCTCACCACTGCAGTGACAGATCCAGTGCTTGACCCGTTGCGGGCGAGTACCTGTTCTGTTTGTTAAGAACGGTATATATAGTTACAGTGCCTTGCGAAAGTATTCGGCTCCCTGGAACTTTTCAACCTATTCCCACATATCATGCTTCAAACAAAGATACCAAATGTAAATTTTTGGTGAAGAACCAACAACAAGTGGAACATATAACTATGAAGTTGAACAAAATGTATTGGTTTTTTTAAATTTTTGTGGAAATTCAAAAACTGAAAAGTGGGGCGTGCAATATTATTCAGCACCTTTAACTTAATACTTTGTTGCGCCACCTTTTGGTGCGATTACAGCTGCAAATCGCTTGGGGTATGTCTCTATCAGTTTTGTACGTCGAGAGTCTGAAATTCTTGTCCATTCTTCCTTGGCAAACAGCTCAAGCTCAGTGAGGTTTGATGGAGATCGTTTGTGAACAGCAGTTTTCAGCTCTCTCCACATATTCTCGATTGGATTGAGGTCTGGACTTTGACTTGGCCATTCTAACACCTGGATACGTTTATTTGTGAACCATTCCAGTGTAGATTTTGCTTTATGTTTGGGATCATTGTCTTGTTGGAAGACAAATCTCTGTCCCAGTCTCAGATCTTTTGCAGACTCAAACAGGTTTTCTTCAAAAATGGTCCTGTATTTGGCTCCATCCATCTTCCCATCAATTTTAAACCATCTTCCCTGTCCCTGCTGAAGAAAAGCAGGCCCAAACCATGATGCTGCCACCACCATGTTTGACAGTGGGGATGGTGTGTTCAGAGTGATGAGCTGTGTTGCCTTTACGCCAAACATATAGTTTGGCATTGTTGGCAAAAAGTTTGATTTTGGTTTCATCTGACCAGAACACCTACTTCCACATGTTTGGTGTGTCTCCCAGGTGGCTTGTTGCAAACTTTAAACTACACTTTTTATGGATAGCTTTTAGAAATGGCTTTCTTCTTGCCACTCTTCCATAAAGGCCAGATTTGTGCAGTGTACAACTGATTGCTGTCCTATGGACAGACTGCCCCACGTCAGCTGGAGATCTCTGCAGTTCATCCAGAGTGATCATGGGCCTCTTGGCTGCATCTCTGATCAGTCTTCTCCTTGTTTAAGATGAAAGTTTAGAGGGCTGTCCGGGTCTTGGTAGATTTGCAGTGGTATAATGCTCCTTCCATTTCAATATGATCGCTTGCACACTGCTCCTTGGGATGTAGTTTTGGAAATCATTTTGTATCCAAATCCGGCTTTAAACTTCTCCACAACAGTATCATGGACCTGCCTGTTGTGTTCCTTTGTCTTCATGATGCTCGCTGTGCTTCAAACAGAACCCTGAGACTATCACAGAGCAGGTGCATTTATACGGAGACTTGATTACACACAGGTGGATTATATTTATCATCATTAGGCATTTAGGACAACATTGGATCATTCAGAGATCCACAATGAACTTCTGGAGTGAGTCTGCTGCACTGAAAGTAAAGGGGCTGAATAATATTGCACGCCCCACTTTCTTTTTTTGTAAATCACATAGGTTTTTATTAAAGCATATGACAAGCCAGTAACACAGTGTGACACAATTTCCAGACAGGTACAGTGAATACAAGACCTATTAATACATTTTCATTTTACTAAACAACCTTACCCCCTAACCAACCCCCCCCCAATCTCTTGCCCGATATCCACTAAAACCATCTGACAACACCTCTTGAAAGATGGTACCAATCATTACATAAGCACACCTGTACATGTAGAAGTCCCCCTAGAAGCAACTAAACAGCACGCATTCTACTCTGCAATAACTCAGCAGACGCTACGCCTGGGTAATCAATCTATTCGCCCCACACATTTTAAAATTTTGTATTCTGATCTCTCTTGATGTAGATATTCCTTTCCATGAGGGCAATAAAATTGATCTTGTTTATAAATTCCTTTTTCCTGGTGGTCTTTAATCCAACCAGTAAATCGCAATAAGCTTTCTCGCAGCATACAACAATCTTGCAACAGTCAACCTTCCACACTTATCCGTAGCAATATCATCCATACAGCCCAAAAGGCAAGTCAGCGGGTTACGCACCACATCTACTCCTGTCACCTCCTGGATCAAATTAAGCACATTTACCTAAAAGGGTTGGAGGCGAGCACACGACCACATCATATGTAAGGCTACGTTCACATTTGCGTTGTGCGCCGCAGCGTCGGCGCCGCAGCGCACAACGCAAACAAAAACGCAGCAAAACGCATGCACAACGCTGCGTTTTGCGCCGCATGCGTCGTTTTTTTCATTGAATTTGGACGCAGCAAAAATGCAACTTGCTGCGTCCTCTGCGCACCGACGCGGGCGCCGCAGCGACGCATGCGGCGCAAAACGCAAGTGCGCCGCATGTCCATGCGCCCCCATGTTAAATATAGGGGCGCATGACGCATGCGGCGCCGCTGCGGCGCCCGACGCTGCGGCGCTGGCCGCAAATGTGAACGTAGCCTAACAAATCTGCACCTTCCTCAGCGCACCTTGGGCATTTTGAGTCACCTCTCAGTCCTGCCTTCATCATCCACACAGGGATCCTGTACACCCTATAGACCAGGTATAACTGCGACACCCTTAGCCTCACTTAGAGAAACCCTGGGGATGTATTGAAATATAGGCTCCCATAATAACCAATACATTTCGTTCAACTTCACAATTGTGTTCCACTTGTTGATTCTCCACCAAAAATTTACATTTGGTATCTTTATGTTTGAAGCATGATATGTGGGAAAAGGTTGAAAAGTTCCAGGGGGCTGAATACTTTCGCAAGGCACTGTAAGTGTTTGGGGTCCATTATTTAAATAATGTAAAATCCCAAGATTTTTGCAGGTTAGTGCTGTTCTAGCTGTCAAAATACCAGATTCGCCAATACCTCTTGGAAAACAGATCTGATTATTAGTAGTGATAAATTCTAGTGGGAACTTACATGATGAAAGTCTATAAAAAGGAATCATTTAGCTCCATTTATACAATGAGCATCGCTAATTGTGAAAGAATGATCCATTATGAACAGTGTGAATTCAGTCAGTTTATTAACAAATCCCACTACCGTATTAATGAGTTTTTCAGGTTTCGAATATAGCCCATGAGAAAAACAGCACAGCAAGCAATACTATTCTTGATGTTAAAAATGACCAAAACAAGAGGCTGAACACATAACTCGGCATTGTATTTCTATAAGAGAAACTGGAAAATTAGCAAAACCTATATACAGTGCCACAAGAGTGTAAGAATTTATGCTGTATATGGTCAATATAATATTACTTCATTATATAGGTTGAAAAAAGACCTAGGTCCATCAAGTTCAACCTTCCTCCACCAATTATACATTTTTATCACCTAAATTAACCATAACCCAGAATATTATATGTACTGAAGAAATCATCCAGTCCCTTTTTTAAAAGCTGTCTGCCATTACTACGTCTTATGGTTGGGCAATCCACAGTCTGACTGCTCTAATCATAAAGAACCCTTTCCTGTTTAGATGCCGCAATCGCCTTTCTTCCACCCGTAATGAGTTCTCCCTGGTCCTTAGTATGGTTCTTGGAAGGGATAAGTCATGTACCAGTCCTTTGTACTGGCCACATATATTTATACATATAAATGAGATCTCCTCTGAGGCGTCTTTTTTTCTAAGCTAAACAAGCCCAACTTTTCCAACCTCTCCTCATATGAGAAGATTTTAACCCTTGTAATAATCTAGTTGCCCACCTTTGAACTGATTCTAACCTCTGAATATCCTTTTAAAAATGTGGAGCCCAAAACTGGATCCCATATTCTAGATGTGGCCTCACCAGTGATTTATAAAGTGGTAATAATATGTTGGGATCACGGGATTTTTTCTCCCTTTTTATACATCCTACAATCCTGTTTCCCTTTGCAGCTGCTGCTTGACATTGAGTACTACTGCTCAGCTCTCTTGTAACCAGAATACCCAAGTCCTTCTCCTGTTCTGTAGTCCCGAGTAGGGTCCCATTTAATGTATATGCAACAATAGGATTACTCCATCCTAGGTGCATTACTCTACATTTATCTACATTTAATTTGCCTAGTTTTTGCCCATTCGGTCTATTGTACAAGCAAGTGTATAACCCACATACGAAAAGCTCTTCTATCATTGTTTATCAGCATTAATGCACAGAAGATTATTTATGAGATTTAAATTACTACCCCTCCTCCCGAGCTACAGAAAGTGGACAGAGGTGGGCAGGTTTTACCACTCTAAGAAACGGGTGAATAGAATAAATGTTAATTTCACCATATATTAGTAAATCTGTGGGATGAGTGACAGGCCAACTAATCACTATGCATATGTTAGGCCATGTTCACACAGTGCGTTTTTTACTGCAGAACCGCAGCGGTTTTGCCGCTGCGGTTCCGCAGCTGTTTTCCATGCAGGGTACATTACAATGTACCCCTATGGAAAACAGGAACCGCTGTGCACACGGTCCTGAATTTCCCTTAAAAAGCCGCGGTGAATCGGTGCGGGAAAAAAGAAGGAGCATGTCACTTCTTTCCCCGAAACTGCAGCGGTTCTGCACCCATAGACCTCCATTGTGAGGTCAAAATCGCAGTAAAACCCGCAGATCAAAAATATATCTGCGGGTTTTACTGCGGTTTGTTGTGCAGAACCGCTGCAGCCGGAAGTGCGGGGAAGCCGGCGGAAGTGCGGGGCCGGAAGTGCGTGGGCGGAGAGACATGGAGGCATACCGGCGCATGGGGATCGTGTCGGCCGTTTGATTGATTTGGTATGTGTGTCTGTGTGTGTGTATGTGTCTGTGTGTGTGTGTATGTGTGTGTGTATGCGTGTGTGTGTGTCTGTCCCCATGCGACGCTAGTGCCACCATTGTGCTAAGTCGCCGTATGGGACTACTACTCCCATCCGGTATTAGGATGGGAGAGTTGTCCCTGTGTCCGGCGACTTAGCACAATGGTAAAGTTACACCAAACACCTACACACAATACACATACATGACACACAGTACAGTACATACAACACATAACACAGAGTATATACTCACCAACAGCACACTTGTAGGCGAAGCCCTCGATCCTCCAGGAAAAAAATCACAAAATAATAAACCAAATCCATACTCCCTGTCCGCAGAATCCATAAAACGAGTGTCCCACGCCGATCGGCTGCTCTCCGGCGATACACTGCCAGGAGCGAAGCTCCTAGCAGTGTATCGCGTACTGTCCCGGAGCTCAATGGCTCCGGCGTCTCGGTTAACAGCAGTACAGCTGCGTTGAACTTTCCCACGCAGCACTGCCGTTAAGCGAGAGTGCCGGGGTCAATGACCGCCGGTAAACTCGCTCGCGCATGCGCAGTGACACACCGACAGGAACTATGGCTCCTGTCAGTGTGTTGCTGCATCCGTGGAGAGCAGACATATCTCTGGATGTGTCTGTTCTCCATGGAAAATCTTCGTGGGATACGTGGCACTTAAATACGTGACACGTGTCACTTATACGTGATACGTGTCACTTAAATACGTGACACGTGTCACTTATACGTGATACGTGTCACTTAAATACGTGATACGTGTCACTTAAATACGTGGCACGTGGCACTTAAATACGTGGCACTGAAATACGTGATACGTGGCACATGGCACTTAAATACGTGGCACGTGGCACTTAAATACGTGGCACGTGGCACTTAAATACGTGGCACTTAAATACGTGGCACGTGGCACTGAAATACGTGGCACGTGGCACTTAAATACGTGGCACGTGGCACTTAAATACGTGGCACGTGGCACTTAAATACGTGATACGTGGCACTTAAATACGTGGCACGTGGCACTGAAATACGTGGCACTGAAATACGTGGCACGTGGCACTTAAATACGTGGCACGTGGCACTTAAATACGTGGCACGTGGCACTTAAATACGTGGCACGTGGCACTTAAATACGTGATACGTGGCACTGAAATACGTGGCACTGAAATACGTGGCACTGAAATACGTGGCACGTGGCACTGAAATACGTGGCACGTGGCACTGAAATACGTGGCACGTGGCACTTAAATACGTGGCACTGAAATACGTGGCACGTGGCACTTAGGCTATGTTCACATTTGCGTTGTGCGCCGCAGCGTCGGCGCCGCAACACACAACGCAAAGTAAAACGCAGCAAAACGCATGCACAACGCTGCGTTTTGTGCCGCATGCGTCCTTTTTTTGATTGATTTTGGACGCAGCAAAAATGCAACTTGCTGCGTCCTCTGCGCCCGGATGCGTGCGCTGCAGTGACGCATGCGGCGCAAAACGCGGAGCGCTGTCATTCAAAACACGTCCACTCATTTTGGTGTTTAGTCCCAAAATGGAGGATGGAAGAAGAAAAGGGTTGGACAAGGAAATTACATCATTTCTTTTTTTTTTTTCCCCCACTGCAGTTAAAGCTTTATTTGTGTCAAACACAGACAATTTGCAGAGAAAACTGCATAAAAAACCGCACAAAAAACCGCACAAAAAACCGCACAAAAAACCGCACCAAAAACGCACCTGCGTTTTCTGCCAAGAGCTGCGGTTTTTGTCCTGAAAAAAAAAGGATTGAAATCAGGATCGTGTGAACATACCCTTACTTACAAAGACAGTAACACTCTGCTGTAGCAGTAGTTTTTTGCAAAAGTGACAATATCAAGTGCAACCTTATATTGTGTCCGACCGCTCAAAAATAGAAAAAATATGCTTCTTAAAATATAAACAAACAAAGCTTCTATTTTACTAACAATAGAAAACTAAACGGGGATGACGTTACATAACAGGGAAGTTACACTGATTACCTAACCTTGAGGCCATGTGCACACGTTCAGGATTGTTAGCGTTTTTTTCGCGTTTTTTCGCTATAAAAACGTGATAAAAACGCGAAAAAAAACGCTTACATAAGCCTCCTATTATTTACAGGGTATTCCGCATTTTTGGTGCAAATGTTGCGATTTTTTCCGCGAAAAAATCGCATAGCGGAAAAAAAAGCAACATGTTCATTAAAAATGCGGAATTGCAGGGATTCCGCACACCTAGGGGTCCATTGATCTGCTTACTTCCCGCACGGGGCTGTGCACACCATGCGGGAAGTAAGCAGATTATATGCGGTTGGTACCCAGGGTGGAGGAGAGGAGACTCTCCTCCACGCACTGGGCACCATATAAGTGGTCAAAAAATAAGAAATAAAATAATAAACAGTCCTATACTCACCCTCGATGTCTTGCCGCCTCCTCGCACGCTGCCGTTCGGTTTCTGTACCTGGTGTGCGCTGAAGGACCTCGCCGAATGACGTCACTGTCCTGTGATTGGTCGTGAGCGGTCATGTGACCGCTCACGTGACCGTGACGTCACGGGAGGTCCTGTGCGCACAGACCAGCTATACGGAACGGACGCCGGTGAGATGTCTGGGTGAGTATAAGCATTTTTTTATTTTTTTTATTATTTTTAAACATTCTATCTTTTACTATAGATGCTGCATAGGCAGCATCTATAGTAAAAAGTTGGTCACACTTGTCAAACGCTATGTTTGACAAGTGTGACCAACCTGTCAGTCAGTTTTCCAAGCGATGCTACAGATCGCAGGGAAAACTTTAGCATTCTGCAAGCTAATTACGCTTGCAGAATGCTAAAAAAACGCGAAAAAAACGGAAAAAAAACGCAAAAAAAAAAATGCGGATTTCTTGCAGAAAATTTCCGGTTTTCTTCAGGAATTTTCTGCAAGAAATCTGCAACGTGTGCACATACCCTTAGGATAGATCATCAATATCAAATCGGTGGGGGTCCAACACCTCCACTAATCTGCAGTTAATAGCCCTGGAGGGGGCCGGGTATATACATTCAATGGCTGCTGAACAATTCTGATGCGCTCAATGTGTAGTGGCTGTTGCTGGGTACTGCAGATCAGTTCCTAGACAAAAGAAAAGGTGCCGTTGTGCATTACTCAGGAGCAGCAACTATCGGTGAACGACACGCAGCTGTTTCACACGGTTTGCATCCTTCTACGAATGAAGCAAAACAATAGCTGATTGTTGGGGTACTGGACATCAAAAAGATCCGAGATTGATGACCTATCCTAAAGGTCAACATTGCATGCACAGACAACCCCTTTAACCCCTTCCCGACCCATGACGCCACGTAGGCGTCATGAAAACCCGTGCCAATCCGACCCATGACGCCTATGTGGCGTCATGGAATGATCGCGACGCTGCAGATCGGGTGAAAGGGTTAACTCCTATTTTACCCGATCTGCAGAGACAGGGGGAGTGGTACTTCAGCCCAGGGGGGGTGGCTTCACCCCCCCGTGGCTACGATCGCTCTGATTGGCTGTTGAAAGTGAAACTGCCAATCAGAGCGATTTGTAATATTTCACCTAAAAAACTGGTGAAATATTACAATCCAGCCATGGCCGATGCTGCAATATCATCGGCCATGGCTGGAAAACTTGAAGTGACCCCCCCCACCCCACCGATCGCCCCCCTCAGTCCTCCGTTATGGGGTCCGGTCCCCTCCGTCCTGTGCTCCGCTCCCCCGTCCTCCTGCCCGCTCCCCCCCTGCTCCTATGTCACCCCCCGGTGCTCCGACGCCCCCCCCCCCCCGATCTCCCCCCCCCTTATACTTACCAAGGCTCCCGCTGTCGGTCCGTCTCCTCGCTGGGCGCCGCCATCTTCCAAAATGGCGGGCGCATGCTCAGTGCGCCCGCCGAATCTGCCAGCCGGCAGATTCATTACAAGTACATTTTGATCGCTGTGGTAGGTTCTATCACAGCAATCAAAATAAAAAAAATTCATAAATAAACCCCCCCCTTTATCACCCCCATAGGTAGGGACAATAATAAAATAAAGAAAATATTTTTTTTTTCTTTTTCCACTAGGGTTAGGGTTAGAACTAGGGTTAGGGTTAGGGTTAGAACTAGGGTTAGGGTTACGGGTAGGGTTAGGGTTACAGGTAGGGTTAGGGTTATGGCATGTGCGGATTTGGCCGCTGCGAATTCGTAGCAGTTTTCCATCAGGTTTACAGTACCGTGTACACCTATGGAAAACCAAATCCGCTGTGCCCATGGTGCGGAAAATTCCGTGCAGAAACGCTGCGTTGTATTTTCCGCAGCATGTCAATTCTTTGTGCGGATTCCGCAGCGTTTTACACCTGTTCCTCAATAGGAATCCGCAGGTGAAATCCGCACAAAAAAACACTGGAAATCTGCTGTAAATCCGCAGGTAAAACGCAGTGCCTTTTACCTGCAGATTTTTCAAAAATGGTGCGGAAAAATCTCACACGAATCTGCAACGTGGGCACATACCCTTAGGGTTAGGGTTGGAATTAGAGTTAGGGTTAAGATTAGGCTTGTGGTTAGGGTTACGGATAGGGTTAGGGGTGTGTTGGGGTTACAGTTGTGGTTAGGGTTGGGATTAGGGTTAGGGTTGGAATTAGGGTTACGGGTGTGTTGGGGTTAGGGTTGTGGTTAGGGGTGTGTTGGGGTTAGGGTTGGGATTAGGGTTATGGCTACAGTTGGGATTAGGATTAGGGGTGTGTTGGGGTTAGTGTTGAAGTTAGAATTGAGGTGTTTCCACTGTTTAGGCACATCAGGGGTCTCCAAACGCAACATGGCGCCACCATTGATTCCAGCCAATCTTGCATTCAAAAAGCCAAATGGTGCTCCCTCCCTTCCAAGCCCCGACGTGCGCCCAAACAGTGGTTTACCCCCACATTTGGGGTACCAGCGTACTCAGGACAAACTGGGCAACAACTGTTGGGGTCCAATTTCTCCTGTTACCCTTGCAAAAATAAAAAATTACTTGCTAAGACATAATTTTTGAGGAAAGAACAATTATTTTTTATTTTCACGGCTCTGCGTTATAAACTTCTGTGAAGCACTTGGGGGCTAAACGTGCTCATCACACATCTAGATAAGTTCCTTGGGGGGGTCTAGTTTCCAAAATGGGGTCACTTGTGGGGTGTTTCTACTGTTTAGGCACATCAGGGGCTCTGCAAATGCAACGTGACGCCCTCAGACCATTCCATCAAAGTCTGCATTTCAAATGTCACTACTTCCCTTCCGAGCCCTGACGTGCGCCCAAACAGTGGTTTACCCCCACATATGGGGTATCACTGTACTCACAACAAACTGGGCAACAAACATTGGGGCCCAATTTCTCCTGTTACCCTTGTGAAAATTAAAAATTGCTTGCTAAAACATCTTTTTTGAGGAAAGAAAAATGATTTTTTATTTTCACGGCTCTGCGTTGTAAACTTCTGTGAAGCACTTGGGGGTTGAACGTGCTCATCACACATCTAGATAAGTTCCTTGGGGGGTCTAGTTTCCAAAATGGGGTCACTTGTGGGGTGTTTCTACTGTTTAGGCACATCAGGGGCTCTGCAAATGCAACGTGATGCCCGCAGACTATTCCATCAAAGTCTGCATTCCAAAACGTCACTACTTCCCTTCCGAGCCCCGGCATGTGCCCAAACAGTGGTTTACCCCCACATATGGGGTATCAGCGTACTCAGGAGAAACTGGACAACAACTTTTGGGGTCCAATTTCTCCTGTTACCCTTGGGAAAATAAAAAATTGTGGGCTAAAAAATCATTTTTGAGAAAAGAAAAATTATTTTTTATTTTCACGGCTCTGTGTTATAAACTTCTGCGAAGCACTTGGGGGTTCAAAGTGCTCACCACACATCTAGATTAGTTCCTTGGGAGGTCTAGTTTCCAAAATGGGGTCACTTGTGCGGGAGCTCCAATGTTTAGGCACACAGGGGCTCTCCAAACGTGACATGGTGTCCGCTAATGATTGGAGCTAATTTTCCATTCAAAAAGTCAAATGGCACGCCTCCCCTTCCGAGCCTTGCCGTGCACCCAAACAGTGGTTTACCCCCACATATGAGGTATCAACGTACTCAGCAGAAATTTCCCAACAAATTTTAGGATCCATTTTATCCTGTTGCCCATGTGAAAATGAAAAAATTGAGGCTAAAAGAAATTTTGTGTGAAAAAAAAGACTTTTTCATTTTTACGGATCAATTTGTGAAGCACCTGAGAGTTTAAAGTGCTCACTATGCTTCTAGATAAGTTCCTTGGGGGGGTCTAGTTTCCAAAATGGGGTCACTTGTGGGAGCGCTCCAATGTTTAGGCACACAGGGGCTCTCCAAACGTGACATGGTGTCTGCTAGCGATGGAGATAATTTTTCATTCAAAAAGTCAAATGGCGCTCCTTCCCTTCTGAGCCTTACCATGTGCCCAAACAGTGGTTTACCCCCACATGTGAGGTATCGGTGTACTCAGGAGAAATTGTCCAACAAATTTTAGGATCCATTTTATCCTGTTGCCCATGTGAAAATGAAAAAATTGAGGCTAAAATAATTTTTTTGTGAAAAAAAAGTACTGTTTCATTTTTACGGATCAATTTGTGAAGCACCTGGGGGTTTAAAGTGCTCACTATGCTTCTAGATAAGTTCCTTGGGGGGGTCTAGTTTCCAAAATGGGGTCACTTGTGGGGGAGCTCCAATGTTTAGGCACACGGGGGCTCTCCAAACGCGACATGGTGTCCGCTAAAGATTGGAGCCAATTTTTCATTGAAAAAGTCAAATGGCGCTCCTTCCCTTCCGAGCCCTGCCGTGCGCCCAAACAGTGGTTTACCCCCACATATGAGGTATCAGCGTACTCAGGATAAATTGGACAACAAAGTTCGTGGTCCAGTTTCTCCTTTTACCCTTGGGAAAATAAAAAAAGTTTCGCTAAAAGATCATTTTTGTGACTAAAAAGTTAAATGTTCATTTTTTACTTCCATGTTGCTTCTGCTGCTGTGAAACACCCGAACGGTTAATAAACTTCTTGAATGTGGTTTTGAGCACCTTGAGGGGTGCAGTTTTTAGAATGGTGTCACTTTTGGGTATTTTCAGCCATATAGAACCCTCAAACTGACTTCAAATGTGAGGTGGTCCCTAAAAAAAATGGTTTTGTAAATTTTGTTGTAAAAATGAGAAATCACTGGTCAAATTTTAACCCTTATAACTTCCTAGCAAAAAAAAAAATTGTTTCCAAAATTGTGCTGATGTAAAGTAGACATGTGGGAAATGTTATTTATTAACTATTTTGTGTCACATAACTCTCTGGTTTAACAGAATAAAAATTCAAAATGTGAAAATTGCAAAATTTTTGCCAAATTTCCGTTTTTTTCACAAATAAACTCAGAAATTATCGACCTAAATTTACCACTAACATGAAGCCCAATATGTCACGAAAAACAATCTCAGAATCGCTAGGATCCGTTGAAGCGTTCCTGAGTTATTACCTCATAAAGGGACACTGGTCAGAATTGCAAAAAACGGCCAGGTCATTAAGGCCAAAATAGGCTGGGTCATGAAGGGGTTAATAACTTTTTACTACTGACTATTTTGCCATCAGGTGTCTAAGTCTGGTCTCTAATACTGTATACTCTCTTCCCTAAAATGAAAGTGCTGATCTTTTTTACAAATAGTTGTTGGCAAAGTTCACACTATGCGTTTTTTTTCTTTATGCCAATTTTCAGCTGCCTTTTACAATACCAGCAAAGCCTATGATGTTTCAGAAATCTCATGCACACACATTTGTTTTGCTGTCATTTTGAGCATTGCATTTATTTTTGGACATAGAGCATGTCCCTTTTTGTGTTTTTTTCAGCTTTTTTTCACCGATTGACTTGTATGAGTTGTGAAACATATGCTGAAAAAAAAAACAAAAAAAAACAATAACCCAGGTTGCTGTGTTTTTTGTGCCAAAACCTGATTCTATGGAATAGGACTTTTTATTTTTCAACATTAAACTTTATCAGCATGCACAAAAAAAACTAAACAAAGAAAACCTGTTTTTATTTCTACAGCTTCTTTCCTGTCAAGAGATCAGGTTTTGCTGCAGGAAAAAAAAAAAACCGCTGAAAAAAAGGCTAGTGTGAACTTAAGTCTTATTATTCCATATAAATGACACATTAGCAATACTTACCGCTCTTGTCGGGTCTCCAAAGTCTATCTTCAATCTGCCCATGGCCCGGATAATGGCAATGATGGACTGTATAGTGTTACTGTATACCACAGCTTTGTACTGTTTGCATTCCTCTTCTGAGTAACCGGCTTCATGGATAATCCTAGAATGGAAGAACAAAGTTACCCAAAAACTCTTTACAACAGCCCTGATTCACTTAAGTACAGAAAGTATGGATGATCTACAAAAGGAATCATACTTACTTCATCTGTTTGACAATTGTGCTTTTTCCCGATTCTCCAGCACCTGGGGGAAAAATAAATAAATACAAGATCAATCAAAATAAAGGTGGTTATAAAGATTTATTTACTTAAAAACCGATAAAATTCTACTAAAATATAATAAATGTATTACAAATACTGAACATGTTCTGGTAGGACAGGAAAATTTAATAATAAATAAAAAAAATTATACCTTTATAAAAAAAAAAAAAAAAAAAAAAAAAAAAAAGTGGATCTATTAAGGTACCTTCACACTAAACGATATCGCTAGCGATCCGTGACGTTACAGCGTCCTGGCTAGCGATATCGTTTAGTTTGACACGCAGCAGCGATCAGGATCCTGCTGTGATATCGCTGGTCGTTGAACAAAGTTCAGAACTTTATTTGGTCGTCAGATCGGCGTGTATCGTCGTGTTTGACACCAAAAGCAACGATACCAGCGATGTTTTACACTGGTAACCAGGGTAAACATCGGGTTACTAAGCGCAGCCATGCGCTTAGCAACCCGATGTTTACCCTGGTTACCCGGGGACCTCGGCATCGTTGGTCGCTGGAGAGCGGTCTGTGTGACAGCTCTCCAGCGATCAAACAGCGACGCTGCAGCGATCGGCATCGTTGTCGCTATCGCTGCAGCGTTGCTTAATGTGAAGGTACCTTTAGCAGATTCACAACACACAAACTGCATATATTACATTTATCTCTTAGGCTACGTTCACACTAGCGTTGTGCGCCGCTGCGTCGGCGACGCAACGCACAACGCACGCAAAAACGCGGCAAAACGCACGCAAAAACGCTGCGTTTTGCGACGCATGCGTCGGTTTTTGCCGAAAATCGGACGCAAGAAAAATGCAACTTGTTGCGTTTTCTTGGTCCGACGCTTGCGGCAAAAAAGACGCATGTGTGGCACAACGCAACAAAAAAAAACGCATGCGTCCCCCATGTTAAGTATAGGGGGCGCATGACGCATGCGTCGCCGCTGCGTCGCCGACGCAAACCCGACGCACATTAGCTTAACGCTAATGTGAACGTAGCCTTAGACCTTAGATTGGAGAATTTCCCAATGGGTGAAAGTTTTCTCACCTGATATAAAAAAAAAAATAAGGGGTCAAACAGAGACAAAAGGACACAGCAGGACATTTTTACTGAAGGCCTCAAACAAAGGCAAAAACCAGAGTGGGATTTGTAGCAGCCATATAGCGGTGTTTTCACGCACAAAAATCCACAGCAAAAAATGTTAAGGCTATGTGCACACGTTCAGGTTTTTTCGAGTTTTTTTCACGATAAAAACGCTATAAAAACTCATTAAAAACGCATACATTATGCATCCTATAATTTAGAATGCATTCTGCATGTTTTGTGCACATGGATGCGTTTTTTCTGCTAAAAAAACGCATCGCGATAAAAAAAATGAGCATGTTCATTAATTTTGCGGATTTTCCGCGTTTTTCCCGCAATTCTATGCATTTGAGAAAAAACGAACAAAAAACGCATAAAAAAAAACAAAACATGAAAATAACGCCTGCGGATTTCTGGCAGAAATGTCCGGTTTTTGTCAGGAAAATTTCTGCAAGAATTCCTGACGTGTGCACATACCCTAAATGTCGAGTGCCGGTCAAGCTGGGTTGCAGACCTTCTGCAGTGTGGCCAGGTTCAGATGGCCACGTTCACAAGCCGCAACATCTGGGCAGACCATGGGTGTATTAACCGAACATCCAGGTGCATAGGCACATATGTGGTTGTAAGTTTGGGGCAGGAGACCCACGGCATTTCAGAAAATCTCATCCACACGGCTGCTAGTATATTAGTGAAATGTCAGGGGACAATTGCACTGCTTATTCAGCCCATTGGATGACAATCTCATAGGAAGGTAGGTACTCAATCGTGCATTCACCAGCATCTGCTGCACCATAGACACCACAGTACTGGCTACTGGAACTATGCACATACGATGTTTCCGGATGGTATTAGGACAGAAACGTATGCGCGGCCCACCCACATTACTCAACAAGTGAGGACAAATACATAACATGTTCTAATCTATTTATACAATTAATGACATTGAGACGTCCAGGAAACCCCGATATTATACACTACAGCACTGCTGGCTGAACTGGTTACAGGAGAGGAAGTGAGCAATACCCAGATAGAGACATCCGTACTGTGTTGTAACACCACAAAGGCCAACTAGAGCAGCTTCCTGCAAAGAATCAGAACTCACCCCTTTAAGTGAATATTTCATGCATGCAGTATGAAGAGGTCATTGTAACCAGAATAAATATTAGTCTGATATTTACCGTAGCTACAAGTAGCATAGACTGCGGTGTTAGGAGACAACATCACTGGCAGCGCTGGAACATTTTTCAATGTCAAATAAGCTCAGGACAAGGAACACGGACATTGTAGCGTGGAAATGTCAGCATACTCCCTGACCTCAGCCAAAACAAATGAAATCCAGGTGAAGACAAAGAACAGAGGCTGGTTACTTAATAAGGATAGCCTTTTATCTCCGGAATACCTTCCATATGTATGCATGCTGAACCTCCCCCAATAAGATAATCACTAGCCCGCGGATCTGTTGCCCCTCTTGCTATCTGTAGGATAAAAAGAATCGTATGTTCCCCCTCCGCACAGCATTCTATAGTTGGCAAATACAATCTACATTAAGGCTATGTGCACACGTTCAGGATTTTTTGCATTTTTTCGACCATTATCCGCTGGAAAAACGCTAAAAAAAGTATACATAAGCATTCCATCATTTTTAATGCATTCCGCAATTTTTGTGCACATGCTGTGCTTTTTTTTCCGCAAAAAAACACATTGCGGTAAAAAAAGCAGCATGTTCATTAATTTTGCAGATTTGTCATGTTTTTGCCGCTATATTATTGCACTGGGAAGCTCCGGAAAAAAGTGTGAAAAATCTGCAAAAAAATACACGCAAAAACCGTATGCGGATTTCCTGCAGAAAAAGTCCAGTTTTGTTCAGGAAAATTCTGCAGACATTCCTGAAAGTGTGCACATAGCCTAAAAGCTGAACAACTTTGTAAAAATATAGTACGGCAGCTTGTAGTAATCCGGTCTTTACAACATGCTATAGGATGGAGCCGTAATCAGCATTCTGCTGGATGTCAGTGGAAAGACACCGATGACAGACCCCTCGCCCCCTCTAACAATGAGCTTAGCCAGACTCCTATACATGTATCAATGAAGACTACAATTCCCAGAAGTCATATCACCCAAAACTCTGCAAAACAAATTAAATGATTTATTCTCATTCCTCATCCCGCTGCTCTGAAGCCGCTGTCCAGAGGGGGGCGCTCACACAAGAGCAGACACAGATTAAAATAAATGATTCTACACAATACCAAATATTTTACAATAATGAATTTTGTGGTGTTTTGACCCTTATTTCTTATACAGCAGATCCTCCAAAGGGGCGTCAGAGCCACAGCATCGAGCCCTGAACTACATTTCCCATACTGCCCTGCATCTGTTGTAGAAGCATGGTTACCATCTTAAACTAAGCATAACCAAGAACTGGCACACACTTCGGATAAGAAACGAAGCCCAAAATTATGGCGTATCACATGTACCATAAGTGGTCTACAGTGGGCCTGTAGGGGATACAAAGATGGCAGGTAGCGTCACGTAACTCCCTTTGAAAACGTGGGATTGGAGTTCAGGTCCTTAGCTATACAAAGGTCCCCATACAGATGGGACTACAGTCAGAGAAGCCCACCAATATTAGCAGTAGAGATGAGCCGATCACTTTCTGCAACCAAGATCCATGGTTCAGCTCAGTGCTCTCTCGGAGGACAGGAGCAATGTGAAATTCCAGAGTTTCTGGGTTACCCGGCATGGAGTTTGATTCGTTGGCCTGGTGTGACATCTGTGCGGTGGCACGCCGGCCTGGCAAATCATAAGCCGAGCATTGGATTCCGGAAGAAGTTTGCCTGTCCACGGCCAAAAAGCACTAACCTGAACCATGGATTGGGGCAGTAAAGCAACCCGCTCATCTCTACTCAGCAGGATGCTCACAGACTTGTGTAGTGGGCCTTCCTGACAACCTCGAATACATGATTACTGGGGGGAGAAGAATCCAGCCTGTCGGGTTCCTATGACTGACCTTTTTTCTCTCCCTGGATCTATGCCTTTGTTAGAGGAGTATGACAGCGACTGTCTGAGAGAAGACTGGAACGCTAGGCCGACAGCTAACATGTATGGGGGTCCTGTGTTCTATAAGCAAAATTACCCTATATACTCGTGTACAAGATGAGATTTTCAGCACTTTTGAAAACGCCCCCCTCTGCTTATACATGAGTCATTGTCCAGAAAGCCAGCGGGGGAGGGGAGCGGTGCAGCAGCGACAGGAGCCGGCGGCTGTGACATCATACTCATCCTCCTCGCGCTGTCGCTGAAAGGATTCATTAATGAATATGCACGCATTTCCACTCCCATATGCGTGGAGCGCATATTCATTACCTTAATGAGCAGTACCATGTGACCGCTGAGCACAGGAAGAGCTGCCACATCAGGACAACAGAGATGCAGGGACGTGCAGCAACGGCACGAGGAGGGCGAAGTATGAAGGGGGAGTCGAGCTGAGCCATGCAGACAAGATGGGACTGGGGGGGGGGGGGGGGGGGAGCCACTCATGAGGGGAAACGGGGGAGCCATGCATACAACAGGGGGAGTCACACAGAGCAGGACAGGATGGCGGGGGGCCACAGAGCAGGACAGGACGGCGGGGGGGGGGGGGGGGGCCACACAGACCAGGACAGGACAGGGCAAGTCTACTTTCACATTAGCGTCGTGTGACGCACGTCGCAATGCGTTGTTTCGGAGAAAAAAACGCATCCTGCAAAGTTGACCGCAGGATGCGTTTTTTCTCCATACACTTGCATTAGCGACGCATTGCCATACGTCGCATCCGTCGTGCGACGGATGCGTCGTGTTTTAGCAGACCGTCGGAATAAAAAAACGTTCCATGTAACGTTTTTTTGTGCGTTGTGTCCGCCATTTTCGACCGCGCATGCGCGGCCGAAACTCCGCCCCGGAACTCACAATGGGCAGTGGATGCATTGTAAAACTGCATCCACTGCCCACGTTGTGCTACATTAACACACTATTGCGACGGCCCGTACCGACAGACTAGTGTGAAAGTAGCCTAAGCCACACAATGCAGGACAGGACGGGGGTTTGGGGAGAGCCACACAGAGCCGGACAGGACGGGGGGGGGGGAGCCAAACAGAGTAGGACAGGAGGGGGGGGGGGGGGAACAGCCACACAGAGTAGGACAGGACGGGCAGAGCCACACAATGCAGGACAGGATGGGGGTTTGGGAAGAGCCACACAGAGCAGGACAGGACGGGGGGGGGGGGGGGGGTGGGCGGGCACACATAGCAGGACAGGACGGGGGGGGGGGGGCGTGCACACAGCAGGACAGGATAGGGGGAACCACACAGAGCAGGACAGGACCGGGGGGGGGAGCCACACAGAGCAGGACAGGACGGGGGGAGGGGGGCACACAGCAGGACAGGATAGGGGGAGCCACACAGAGCAGGACAGGACGGGAGGGGCTACACAGAGCAGGACAGGACTGGGGGGACAATACATACCCGGCTTATACTGGAGTCAATAAACAGCCAGTTTTCTGTGGCAAAATTAGGTGCCTCGGCTTATACTCGGGTTGGCTTATACTAGAGTACACACGGTATTTGACTTTTTGTGTAGAATATTCTATGGGGACATTATGAAACGTGATCATGCACTGAACAATTGAAAATTAGCTTTTTTCTTGCTTTTCCAAATGCCATTTACAGCTAAACAGTGGAAATTTTTCATGGCTGATGTGTGCCCCCATATAAACAGATCAAGCAAGAAGAAATTCCAAGTGCCCAATAAAAGGCATGGGACTGTAAAAAGAGCAACAAATTAGCTGCAGCAGAACTGAAGTTGGCAGCTGAGCCTCCCCAATTACACAGCCTGCACTTCAGGAGGTACATGCGACCTTGGAAAACCTTCCTTTAATCCTTCCACACAGATCACTAGGTTATTTGCATTGAAGTGCTTGCTGTGATTAACCCCACGGGACCTCTGTGTAAAAGTATGTGCAAAGGAAATAGCTTGAAGATTCCCTCCATACCCTTCAGATTAGTGGTCTGGCAGCCATCTCACCCAACTACCCCATACAGTGGAGTGCTGGCTCTGCAGATGTCGGAGGGTTTGGCCGACCATAGTATAATGTGGACATTGCATTAATACACAGATAAAACACGCTTTAGGCGGAGTATTACCATCTCAGAATCTTATGGTGCCTCTACACAGGGCTGTGGAGTCAGTAAACCAAACCTCTGACTCCCAACCCCACAGCCCTGGTCACTACTGAGCATGTACATAAAGTGCAGCACAGATTCATCTCAGCTGAAAGCCCAGATCCTTAGATCAGGAACAGAACAGACATTTATAGGACATATAACTTTCCCAAATTGTTATGAAAACATTTACAGCACATCCTCCATTGTACTACTGTACCCAATGTATGATGTATTTTAGGAGTCAGTATGGGAGGAAACTCAAGCAAACACGGGAGAACATACAAATTCTTGCAGATGTTGTCCTTGGTAGGACATGCATCCATCAGGAATTTATGGCATATACCGTGTACATGTTCTGTGCATATTTAGGTTACGTTTAGAGATGACCGCTGAATGTGAACACACCCTTAAAGAGGATCTCACTGATGCTTTATTTGGAGGGGAATTTTCAAGCTGCGTCTGATATTTTTTATAAGCCTTTCCGTATGTATCATACTATAACCTGCAATGTTAATTTGTAGTGTCTTAACTTTGAAAACAGTGTTTTGGGGGACTAGAAAAAAAAAACCGATCCATTAAAATAAATGGCTTCTGAGCACCATGTGCTTCAGCCGAGTCACATGCCTAAATAAAAAAAAAAAAAACAGTCAAAGGACATACGCAGAATTTACCAGAGCAGACTCACAAATAAATAAAAAAGGAAGATTTGGGTTCCTGTGATATCTGTCTTATAGTATGTATGAATATGCCCCAACGTGCAGGAGAAAGTGACCGTCCAACTGATTGCAGAAAAAGAAAGGTTGTTAAGCACAAAGCACACTGGATTTTCTGTGTATATTACTATCCTTGATAAATGATGAACGTTTACAAAGAATAATGTGTAATAACGCAAATGACAAAGCATATTTTTGCCATAAATGTACTAAACAGAAGTCTGTCACCAAGGTACGGGGGACCTAAGTATTTCAATAGGTGACATTGTTTGTTTGTTTTTTAACATTTTGTAGAAGAATGACTTCTTTCACAACAGCCATTAATAAGAAAAAAAAAAAAAAAGTCCAATTAAGCCGTTATATCCGTAGGGCACGATACTGACGTACAAAAATAAGTGCTGGCTATGCATGATTTAACTCCATGACAACCGCTATAATAAATTCAATTTAAGTTTCTAGCAAGTGTCGCCTCAATGAAAGGTGAAAACCACCGCTTCATCATTTCTTTACCTAAAGGCCGAGCAGAACGATACCCCACAAATACATAAAAGCCCCCAAAAGCGACGGCTCCACCTGTACTTGGAGGAAAAAGGCTGAAATGCTAGTAAACCACAACAATAGGAAGGCTCTATGCCTGATTCACTAGAAGACTGTACAGCTGCCTGGCATCACAGACAACTGCCCCATAATAATCCCCCCTATTCCTTCACCTCTACCCTGAAACCTTCTTCCCAGCTCTCCAGCCCTGAAACCTACGGTGTGGGATCCCGTTGCTTGGTTACTACTAGCTGCTACTCAATATTTCATCTGTTATCTCTCCCAGTTCATCACCATGGACGTGTGGACTGTACACGCACATACCGCGCCGTTATCAGAGCACGCCCGAGCGAAAAACAACAAAAACAGCACACAGCTTTCAGCCTACAAAGCAAGTGGAGTGGTGTGCTGTCACATATAGTTGGTAGATGGATCCAGAACTGACAACATATCTTATCGGCTCCATCCTTCTATTGATCATATACATGCACTTTCACAATGGACCTCACTGTCAAACTGTATAAAGAAAAGAAAGCAATTAAAGGTAAGTCAACATCAGGAAATTACCCATTATTAAATCAGGTCTTACATCCATTTACAAAAAAAATATAAACAAATAAAAAAAAAAAAAAAAATTCATATCATGATCTAATATAAAACAAAAAAAGGTCATCTTGGTCATCAGACTTACCAGTTTCTATCCTTTCACAGGCAAGATTACATTGACAGGTAACACCTTTCCTCAATCTCTTTACAATCACCTTTGCACATGTTCGCTATATGCTTCAACACAAAATATAGGGTCAGTCTGCTCATCGAGGTCAATGTACACGTGTTGTTTCCTAAAACAGGAAGTTAAAAATGCCCTACCTTCCCTTTAAGGCCCCCATACGTATTAGACTAAAGTCATCTGAACCCATTGATATCAGCGGAAGTGGCCGACATGTATATGGGGTCTCCAGACTGTCCCCCAATAGATGATGTCAAAGAGAGATGGATGCGGCTTGCTGAATTTCAGAGTCCAGCTCTCTCCGAGATCACAGATGAGTGTTCTTGTGAATGGGGGGGGGGTCAGCAGAGAAGGCCACTGCTGCCCAGCGTTATGGAGCATTCACATGTATGACCAGCCTATTGTCTGAATGTAGATGGCAGACATCCACATACAGGCAGCAGCATGAATTCACTCTTGGGTTCTATACACTATATCATTTGCTATGGAAATATTTTATATTACTCAACCAATTACACAGATTCCCTTCTATTGCCATGCCTACGTTTGCTGCCATTTCTTTAAAGCAACGGGTATAAAATACAAAGTCACTTTCCATATAGCCTAGATTACAGAAGTGCTGCCATTTTATACATATGGATCCTATGAGTCTCCAAGGTAACAGAATACAAACACATCCTGTGCAGGATCACTCTGCATATGGGGCCTTCCATCTAGCCAAATGATTACAGTTCTTAACCCCCCAACATGCTGGGGGAAATCTGCACATATGGCTTTCCATCTGGTCCTCATTTTAATTACTTCTGAAAACTTAGCAAGTTGGGTACTGTATGCTGTCATCATGGAGACACATTCACTTGCAGCATCCACAGATGTGAAAAAAAGCCAACTGCATAGAAACTTCAGTTTTCATTCTAAATTCACTGATACATTGAAACATACAGCCTGAAAGTGGAATTCCAGGCATTTCTCATAATTACTGAAATGTTCATGATAGGGGTCATTTTACATATAAGAGCTGGTATTTATTGCTGGTCTACTAAATGCAAGACTTGCCTTCCTTTAATCATATTACCATGGGACATAAATCGACTGCTCATTAGTGAGTCACACAGTCACATTTTGTGGGGGCGGGAGACCACCAGTGTAATGTATGTAGACCACATGACTGCTTCCTACTGCACAGCATAGATACTGGAGGAGTTGGGCTCTTCACACTCTTGCAGATGACAGTTATGATATCTGTTCCTGCCGCCAGGCTGACATAAGAAAAGTACATTATAAACCTATGGGTTTAAAAAAAAAAAAGAAAAAAAAAAAAAAGAGGGAGGTTCCTGATCACGAACATGGACACAGTTGCATAGTGCACATACACACAGACACACTAGGTAGAGTAGCTGAAAGGGGTTGTCCACTATTAGGACAACCCCTTCTTGATCTACATATTTGGCCTTGATAGAAAAAAAGCTTTACGGTATACTCACCTCCCGTGACTCCCCGCCTTCGTACGAAATAAACATGAAGACAAAGTCAGAGAGGAGCTGCAGCCCGGACTACCTCTTCATGTTCAATTCGGCAGAAGGCGGAGACAGGGACGCCAATGCTGATTGGGCGCAGAGCACCACGTGTCATGCAACGAGAGCCCTGGGACCATGAGTGCCAACACCGCTGGAACAGCGCCGGCAAGGAAGGCGAGTATAGGCTTTTTTATTTTAATCTAGGCCTAACATTCAGATCAGATGTAGGGCATAGATATCCCAACATTCCCGATCGCATCACTTAAACTAAGTGATGTGCATTCAGGCGGGTGTATTCTCTTCAATGGCACTGCAGAGTAATGGGATGTCAGCATGTTAGCAGGCATTGTGCCATCCTTCCATTCTGCCCACACAGCAGACATGCCCTTGGATTGAATGCAATACAATAGACAACACATCATTCCCACAGAGTTATCACATAGTAAATGCTCAGATATCAGTGGGTTTTCTTTTTTGGACCATTAGCAATTTTCTCATGTAGGTAAGAAATAAAAAAAAAAAAATTCTCCTCTCCATTGCAGATAAAAATGGATTTTGATGGAACCATAGACTTGAATTGGCGGGTTCGATCCATTACTCAAACAGCAACAGCTCCATTTTTCCTTTGACAACCACAGTCACAGATATGTGAACAGTAGTGATGAGCGAGCATGCTCAGATATCACGTTATCCGAGTATCTCGGGCGTGCTCGAGTAATATGTTCGGGTCCCCGCGGCTACATCTTTCACGGCTGTTAGGCAATCTCTGCATGTGTTGAGGCTGTCTAACATCTGATAACATCCGAGCACGCTCCCTCATCACTAGTGAACGGCCGTACAGCTCAAAAAGGTTTTCCCCTACCTTACAATTATGTTTGCATGTTGCTTATTTGACGCGAGAATTTGTGGTCAGGAAAGCAGCAGCATAATTAAGTATCAGCCAAGTAAACCTCAGGAAATCGACATGCTGTGCGGATTTTGAAATCTGCAACATGTCTATTTGCTCAGAAACTGCAGGGATTTCACCCTTTGTAATGGACCAAAATACGCAGTAAAATTTGCTGTAACAGGTAGATAAGACTGCAGATTCCGCTGAAAAATTTGTACAAAATGTGCAGCGTGTGACCATTTCCTAAAAGTTGATCTCAATAGATCCCAGCAGGGCTGTGGAGTCAGAGTCGGTATTGTCAGACTCCTAAACTACATAATACATTGGGTACAGTAGTACAAGGCAGGATGTGCGGTATAGGTTTTCATAAGAATTTGGGAAAGCTCTGAAATGTCCTATAAATGTCTGTTCTGTTCCTGATCTAAGGATCTTTCTTTTAGTTGAGATGAATCTGTGCTGCTCTTTATGTACATGCTCAGTAGGGGGCAGTGCTGTGGGGCCGGAGTCAGGAAAATTGAAGAGTCGGAGATATTACCCCACCCCACATGTTTATTAACCCCTTTAAACTATGAGTGCATGTTGCTTCGATTCTCCCCCCCCCCCCCCCCCAACTGTGACCCGATTTTCATACATCCTAGTTTTGTTGTGTTCTTCAAGGGTGCGTGCACATGATCCGTTTTTCAGGCAGGTGAACCGGCAGAGTTTTCCCAAAGGAAAAATGCTTCAGGAAATATGGCGTTTCCCCAAAAGCATCTTCTTTTTTTCCTTTATCATTCACTGCCAACAATGGCCCTTTATTAAAACGAACATAAAAATGTCCTTGTGACGTGTAGCAGCCAATCACCGGGCAGCTTCCATATCACCAGAGCCGTGGTAGAAATTGAAGTCATGCTGCTATGAAAAAAAAAAAAAAGACCAGAAATTCATCAGCCGCATTGGCTTTCAATATAGAAAGTTAGTGAAGGGACACATTAAGACCCCCATACACCATAGAATAACTTCGGCCGAACCGGCCAATATCTGCAAGCTCAGCCAACAGTCCAATATTTATGTAGGTCTCCCCACTATCACCCAACAGATGATGTCAGGGGAGATAAAGATCCGGCACTTCAAAGAACTTACTTGCACTCCTAACAGGTGAAAATGGAAAAAAAACACTCAAAATACTGAACATATGAAGAGCAAAGCAGTATTACTATAAGAAAGAAGAGTCTTTCAAGCATTTTCTCTGGCTTTTTTTTATTGCAGACCCTAAGGGTATGTGCACATGTTGCAGATTGTGCAGAAAAATCTGCAGACAAATCTGTATCTCTTGGCAGAAAACACAGGTAAAAATCCGCACTTTTTTATGCGGTTTTTGTGCAGATTTTCAATCGTTTTTGTAACCTAAATAAAGATCTATTATATAACAAAAAAAACAAAAAAAAACTGATGTAATTTCTTGGCCAACCTCTTCATTTACATACCCCATTGAAGAATAAGGTTTACACACACACAGACGATAGATAATACATAGATAATACCAAGGCCGATGTTTAGTAATGAACCTAATAAAATGGTACATAAATAGCTAAATAAAGACACACAATCTGCACGCAATATCTTTAATTTATAAAAAAAAAGGAAAAAAATGACGTGGGCTCCCACGCAATTTTCTGCGCCAGAGAGGGAAAGCCGACGGCTGGGGGTCGATGTTCATAACCTGGGAAGGCGTTAATACCCATGGAGCTTCCCAGGCTATGAATCTCAGCCCGCAGCTATATAATTAGCCTTTACTGGCTATTAAAATAGGGACCCCACCAAAAAAAAAATGATGTGGGGGCCCCCCTAAAATTAATCGCTAGAAAGGCTACGCAGACAGCTGCGGGCTGATATTCACAGCCTAGAGAGGGGCCATGGAATTTCCCCCCCCCCCCCCCCCCCGGCTAAAAATACCAGCACCCACCAGCCGCCCCAGAAAAGACACATCTGAAAGATGCGCTAATTCTCTTCCCACTGCCCTGTAGCGGTGGCATATGGGGTAATAAGGGGTTAATATCACCTATGATTGTAAGATGACATTAAGCCCAGTTAGTAATGGAGAGGCGTCAATAACATATACCTATCCATTACTAATCCGATAGTAGTGAACAAGTTAAAGACACATCCAGAAATCATCGGGTGATGTCACTGCTCTACAGGGCCTTCCACAATGCCCTGACAGGAGACAATGGCTCCTGCAGTACATCGCTGAAGAGGTTACCTGAGTTCAGGCTCACTTTATGGCAATGCTGCGGGGAACTATCTCACAGCGCTGCCGGTGAGAGAATGAACTCGGGTGACCTCTCTCCCAGCAGCGGCGGAGGGATACATCGCGGAGGATTACCTCCGCCTGTCAGTTCATCACAGAGGTCCTGTAGAGCACGGACATCGCCCGATGCCACTGTTCTACATGGGAGATCGTCATGGGACACTCGTTATTAACTGGACTACAGCGAAAAGGTAAGTATAGGTTGGTTTATTTTGTTATTTTTATTACAGGTGATCGAGGGCTTCGGGGACTAGGTGATTGGTGAGTATGTACTCTATGTTATGTGTTGTATGTACTGTCTGTAATGTATGTCCTGTATGTTTATTTTATTTTTTTTTACTACTGAACACATGCATTGTCTGATGGGACTAATTTCCCATCATAGGCTAGCTGTCACTGTGAGCATTCATAGCCGGATGGGAGAAGTCCCAACAGACAATGGCTGCTTACACAGACCCACGCACACAGAGGGACACACGCACACACACAGGCCCACACATACACCCAGACACGCAGTCTCCGCCCACACACTCACCCCCCCCTTCCTGATCTGCAGTGTTTCTCGCACCCACATCCGCAGATATTTTTTACACCTGCGGTTTTGCTGCGGATGTGCCTGACTCAATGGAAGTCAATGGGTGCAGAAACACTGCAGATCTGCAAAAAGAATTGATATGCTGTGGAAAATAAAACGCTGCAAATCTGCGCGGATTTTTCCACAGCATGTGCACAACAATCCTTCATTTCACATAGAATAACATTGGTCGTGCACTACACTGCGGATTTGATGCAATTACGCGGGTCCAAAAATGCAGTGAACCGCATCAACATCCGCAATGTGTGCACATAGCCTAAGGGTACGTTTCCAAAGTCAGTATTTGCTGCGGATTGGACGTCCAATCCGCAGCATCCAGACGTTACAGCATAGTGGAGAGGATTTTATGAAATCACATCTCCAATATGCGTTCAATGATGCAGGTGGCAGACCTGTGCAACCGGACTTGCGGTGCTTCGTTATAGACCGCAGCATGTCTATTTATCTTGCGGAGACGCTCCGTCTCCGCAAGATAAATAACACAGTCTATGGATAGGATGCGGTGATTCCGCATGTGTTCAACACATGCGGAATCAACGGGCGTACAAAAGGGGGCAGCGCTTTGGGCAGAGCGGGGTATCGGCTGCGTCCAAAGCGCTAGGATTCCAGACCGTGGACACATACCTTAAGGCTATGTGCACACATCGCGGATTTTCATGTGTTGTACAGTACCATGTAAACGTATGGAAAACAAAATCCGCAGTGCACATGCTGCGGGAAAAAAAAGCGCGGAAACGCAGAGGTGTATTTTCCGCAGCATGTCAATTCTTTGTGCGGATTCCGCAGCGGTTTACACCTGCTCCTAAATAGGAATCCGCAGGTGTAAAACCGCAGGCGGAATGTGCACAACAACTGCACAGAAACTGCCGTAAATCTGCGGGTAATCCGCAGTGCGGTTTACCTGCGGATTTTGTAAACAGTGCGGAAAAATCTGCACACCAATCTGCAACGTGTGCACATAGCCTAAGGGTTCATATACAGGAGCAGATAATTGTTTAAGTGATGCGATCATAACCCACGACCAGCAAACTATGTCAGACAAGTGTTTGTACAGGACGAGAATGGCGAATGAAATGGTTGAACAGCGATTGCTACATTGTAGGTGCACTGTGCTCTCACAGACAGATATCTGATGTGGATGTGTCTTCAAATCCAGTAAGTGATATTTATTATTTTGAATACGTGAATTCTTAAAGTAAAGATTTCTAAGCGTCTATTGGCACTGTAAAACACAGATTTCCGCCAGAGGAAATGTACCCCGGAAAAAAATTAAAATGAATGCTGACCTTGTGAACGTACCCCAAGGGTAGATGCATGCAATTTTTTGAAGAACCTTTTGGAGCAGGTCTACTCCAGAAACACCTTAAGAAAAGTAAATAGAACGCTTAAAAGACTCTTCCCATTGACTTCTATTGTAAACCACTGTGCTTCATATATTCAGTCTTTTGCACGGCTTCTTTTTCAAGTTTTTAAATATGTCTCCTAGGGGAAAGAAGACGTTCATCACTTTTATGAAGCGCCTGCTGATGGCATCTGATGCAAACGTGTTAGTTTCCAATCAGAGGGCGGCAAAAACCACCTCTTCTGTAACATTTCAAAAATCTATCAGAAAATGATTCAAGAATTGAAGAATGCCTATAAAAACGTCTCAACAAGAGCATTACTTGAAGCCTTTCCTAGCATAAAGCTGGTCAATATTGACAGCCTCACACAAATTCTGTGACCACACAACCTAAGACATCAGTTTGCAAACAGACCCATCGCTGCTCCACCAAAAATGGAAGCCATTACATATTAGCAGATGATAAAGTACCATACTAGCTGGTCTTTTGTATGATTTTTTTCTTTAATATTTTTCATTTACCAATCCGTTGAGAAGTGGTTTTCTTAATTAAAGCAGGATGTCCAGTTGCATTTCATTTTCATGTTTGAGCGGAAGTTGGTATAAGGCTATGTGCCCACGTTCAGGATTGTTTCGCAGGACACCAACATCATAGATCATGTAGACACCAGAAGCAGTGGCGGAGATTCAGCATCGCCTGAGGAAGATGAGCAAAGCAGTTTTTTTTTTTTTTTTTAACCTATTTTTTTTTTTTTTAACAAACTACAGCAGGGGACAAGGGTTTCCAGGAACTGGAAAAACAACTAAGCCTATTGCTCACACATTGCGTTTTTCCAGATTTTTTAAAGCAAATTTTCACCTGCATTTCACAGTACAGTACAAGCAAAGTATATGATATTGGAGAAATCTCATGTAAACACTGGTTTTTTTTCCTGACTTTTCCTGATCTCATCGCGTTGCTCCAGTGGGAGAGCGCAGGGAGCCCCCGTCCCTGTGCGATCCCCCTCTATGCCGCTGTCACTACTGACAGCGGCATCAGAGGGGTTAAATGCCCGCGATCGGCGCTAGCGCCGATCGTGGGCATTGCTGCGGGGTGTCAGCTGTCATATACAGCTGACACCCGCACCCGATCACCGCGGCGCTCAGCGTGAGACCGCGGTGATCGGTGCGCCGTACTAGTACTGCTGCTGGCACAAATGCAGCATGTCACTTTTCCACCCATTGATAGTACAAACGCTGCAAAAACACTGAGAACAACGCAGGAATCAGGTTTTGGTGAGTTTTTTGGTGCCAAAATCTGATGAAGTTTTTATGCACAAAACTATCAGCATGCACAAGAGACAAAATGAACCCTGACAAAAACGCACCAAAAACCAAGCAAAAATGTGGCAAACTTTCAGCAAAACTTTTTTGACGTTGCTTCATTTCTGCCAAGTGAGTAGGTTTAGCCTGCAGAAAGAAAAGACGCAGCAAAAAAGCAACGTGTGAACATAGCCTTGTAGAGGAAGTCACGATAGACTGAGCCAGGCACACGATGCAGGAGGTGGAATAGAGCAGGGCTAAATGGGCAGAACCAGTAAGTGTTCTAATGCATACACTGTTCATTATTAATAGCTAACGGGTGGCTGGGGTAGAAGTAGCACTTTAACCACTTGGCTTCCCAGAAAGTTTTAGACTAGATAAACTTTATTTTATTGTTGCGCTTCAGGAAGCATACTGTAGTTTTAATTTTTACAGCGACAGTTGTATGCGGGCTTGTTTTTTGGGATTAGTTGTATTTGTCAGTGGGATCTTTTCAGGATACATATAACCAAGTCTAAGGCTACTTTCACACTTCCGGCTTTTGTCCTCTGTCGCAATCCGTCGTTATGGGCAAAAAATGGACCCTGCAAATGTGCTTGCAGGATGCGTTGTTGGCCCATAGACTTGTATTAGCGACGGATCCGTCGTGTTTTGGCGGAAGCGACGCACAAAAAGACGTTCAATTTAACTTTTTTTGTGCGACGTGTCCACCATTTTCGACCACGCATGCGCGGCCGAAACTCAGCCTCCTCCTCCCCGCTCATCACAATGGGCAGCGGATGCCGACGGAAGTGTGAAATTAGCCAAAGTTCACATCGTGTTTTAGGCTGCTTTCACACTAGCGTCGGTACGGGGCCGTCGCGCTGCGTCGGCCTGACGTGGGCAACGGAAGCAGTCTTACGACGCTTCCGCTGCCCCATTGCAAGGTCCGGAGAGGAGGGGGCGGAGTTTCGGCCGCGCATGCGCGGTCGAAAATGGCAGTCTCGACGCACAAAAAGTTACATGTAACTTTTTTTGTGGCGGCGGTCCGCCAAAACACGATGCAACCGTCGCACGACGGTTGCGACGTGTGGCACTGCGTCGCTAATAAAAGTCTATGGAAAAAAACGCATCCTGCGGGCAACTTTGCAGGATGCGTTTTTTCTCCACAACGACGCATTGCGACGTGCAGTGCCCGACACTAGTGTGAAAGTAGCCTTACTCTCAAGTTAATGCCATCATTTCTGAAGCCGTGGAAAGGTGATGGGGTCATTGAATGCATAAGCCCAAATCCAAGTTTCCAGCACTTCAGACAAAAGCTTATGTGAGGGTAGAATGCAATGTCAACATAGCCTCATAAATAGCGATTAGCGAACTTGCTCTCCGAGCGTGCTCGGATGTTATCAGAGTATATTCGGCGAGCTCAAATAATATGTTTCCATCTTTTTGGCTGCATGATTCGCAGCTGTGAGGCAATCCCCGGGGGCATGTGTTGCAGTTGTCTAACAGCTGCAAAACATGCAGGGACTCGAACGTATTACTTGAGTGTCACGACACAGCTGTCGGGTGACCGGGGAAAGGGGCTCTTTCCATGTCCCCAACACTAGGGGGCGCCCTAGCTCACCCTATTCCCCGGGATACTTCTGAAGGTGAAGATACCAAGGTCTCCACCCTTATCTCCCGAGTCAGCCCTCCTTCTGTTCTCTTCCCCAACCCAGGGAAGAGGGGCACTACTGTGTACCGTAGTACACCGTGACAAACAAGGCAACACAAACAAGGGTTAACAGAAAGCTCCAGGTATACAAAATATTCACTCACGTATAACATAGGAATGCACCGGGGCGTGAAGGTAGGGGTATAAACCAAAATAGAGAAGGATAGAGAATTACCACACTTAGGCTGGTTTCACACTTGCGTTTTGATCTGCAGCGCTTTTACCGAAATGTTTATGTTAATGTTTAACATTAAAAACGCATGCGTTTTTTTTGTACGCGTTTTGCCGCGTTTAACGACGCATGCGTTTTTTTTGCTGCATGCGTTCTTTTGCAGAAATGCAACATGTAGTAATTTTCAGAGGCGTTTTTTTTGCCGCAAAAAAAACGCATGCGTTCATTTGCGTTTGATTTGCGGCAAAAAATACATTGATGTCTATGGAAACTCATGCGTTTTTGCGTACATGCGTTTACTTGCGTTTTAAACGCATGCGTTTTTATAGAAAAAAACAAGAATACACCCTGATAAGCCACCCCCCACCATCAGGGTGATAAAGGGACCCTAACCCTAACCCTAGGGATCCAAACCCTAACCCTAACCTTAACCCTACCCCTACCCCTAACAATATGACAGTGAATACTCTCAGAGTTTATATTTTTAGTACTCTATAGCAATACCGTATATCTTGGGGTGTCCACATTGAACAAAGCTTTTTATTAGAAGAATGTCCTGGTCTCCAGGTCAACATAATAGCCAATCCCTATGGATCCCTAGGGTTAGGGGTAGGGTTTGGATCCCTAGGGTTAGGGTTAGGGGTAGGGTTTGGATCCCTCGGGTTAGGGATAGGGTTAGGGTTTGGATCCCTTTATCACCTTGATGGTGGGGGGTGGCTTATCAGTGACCTGGTGACCAGGACATTCTTCTAATAAAAAGCTACCCCTAACCCTAAGGATCCAAACCCTAACCCTACCCCTAACCCTAAACCTAACCCTAGGGATCCAAACCCTAACCCTATCCCTAGCTAATTCTATTAATAGTGGGCTTTCTAGTTCATTTTGATGATTGGCAGCTGTCACACACTTCTCAGCATGCGTTTCATAAACGCAAACGCAGGAAAAAACGCATGTAAACGCAAAACGCGTTTGCACGCTTTTACATGTGTTTTTTCACCACATGCGTTTTTTTTTTTTTTTTTTTTTACAAACGCTGCAGATCAAAACACAAGTGTGAAACCAGCCTTACAAACTAAAGAACAGTTAGATAACTTTGCCAACACTCCTCATATGTACTCCTCTCCCACCCTTAGCCATGCAGCAAATGCTAGCTCTGACAAGGATTTGTAACAAAGCCCAGATTATAAAGTGGAAAGAAGTGCTAACCGAGCTCAGCTGTGAGCGCAGGGATTTCCAACATGGCAGATTAACCCCTGTTCTGCTAGAAGGAATAAACATCATTAACATGAAGGAGAAGGGCTTCTTCTCAGCCCCGAAGTAGGAGCAATCAGACGCTGTGGTCTTCTGGTTCCACACTGTCACGGTAACCCCGTGACATCGAGCTCGCCGAAGATACTCTGATAACATGTTCACTCATCACTACTTATAAAGAAGACTTTATTAAAGGGGTTGTTCTCTACTATGACAACCAATTATCGATCTGAATGTTTGCCCCGGTGAAAATAAAAAAAACCACTTATACTGGCCTCCCGTGGTGGCGGTGTTCCAGCAGTGTTGGTGCTCACGTTGCCCTACTAGTGGACAACACCTTTAACTTATTAGTGGGAAAAAATATAAACAAAAAGGCAATTCTGACACTGCTAACTTGTGCTTTAAATTTTATGTTATTTCACATGCTGAAGAAATAATGCGTTGACTTTATTCTGTAGGTCAGTACAAGTATGAAGATAGCAAATATATTTAGTTTAAATCATGTTTTATGAATTTTGCATCACAAATACGGTACACTTTGAAGAAAAATAAACTTTTCATTGGTCCCATTTCATACTATGTGCTAATTTTGACTTTTTATTACACTCAGACTACATTCCAACGATGTCTGAAACAGAGCATCTTAAAGTCCCAGCAAGGTGAGAAAATAAAATGAAAAAATAAAAATTCTATACATTTTTTCGCTTCTCGTTTGGTCACTATATTCAGATACTCCTTTTTCTATACATGTGAAATTTATTCCCCGTATCAGAGTGATTTCAGGGATAACTTAAGATTTGTACTTGTTTGTTTTTTATTTACTGTATATCCTCGAGTATAAGCAGAGATTTTCAGCCCATTTTTTTAGGCTGAAAGTGCCCCTCTCGGCTTATACTCGTCATTGTCCCAGGGGGTCGGCAGGGGAAGCGGCAGCTGTCAAATCATACTCACCTGCTCCCGACGTGTCTCTGCATGTCCCTGCTTCTAAGGCACCCACAGCTCTTCCTGTGTTCAGCGGTTACGTGGTACTGCTCATTAATGTAATGAATATGGACGCGACTCCACTCCCATAGGGGTGGAGCACATATTCATTAATTTAATGAGCGGTACCTGTGACCGCTGAACACAGGAACAAGCTGCCAGCTTCAGAGACTATCGCATCGGAGAAGCAGGGACCGCGCCAGGAGGGCGAGTATAACCAGGGAGGCTGAGCATTGCGATATTCACCTGTCCCCGTTCCACTGCCGCGCACCGCTCCGTCTTCCGCGTCTTCTGGCTGTGACGTTCAGGTCAGAGGGCGCGATTATTATTATTTATTTATATAGCACCATTAATTCCATGGTGCTGTACATGAGAAAGGGGTTACATACAGGGTTATAGATATCGTTTACAGTAAACAGGTTTACAGTGACACACTGGTACAGAGGGGAGGCGATGACGTGTTTAGTGTGCGCTCCGCCCTCTGCCTGAACAGTCACTGCAGAGACCCGGAAGACAGAGCGGCACGCGGCGGTGGAACGGGGACAGGTGAATATCGCAAGTGCTGGGGGGCCTGCTCAGGACAAGAGGTGAGTATGTCATTTTTTTTTATTTTTTTTTTAAATCGCAGCAGCAACATATGGGGCAAATGTTTCTATGGAGCATCTTATAGGGCCATAATAAACCTTTATGCAGGATTATATGGGGTAAATGTTTCTATGGAGCATCTTATGGGGCCATAATCAACCTTTATGCAGCATTATATGGGGCACATTTTCTATGGAGCATCTCATGGGGCCATAATCAACCTTTATGCAGGATTGTATGGGCCAAATGTTTCTATGGAGCATCTTAGGCTACTTTCACACTATGCGACGTGGCGACGTACCGACGCATACTGTGAAAGCGCCGCACAACGGGGGCAGCGGATGCAGTTTTTCAACACATCCGCTGCCCCAATGTGAGCTCCGGGTAGGAGTTCTGGGCCCATCATGAACTGTATGGAGCATTATATGGGGCTCCGGATTCAATATGGATATTCAAAAACACAACCTACTGATGTCTCAATTTTACTTTTATTGGTATCTATTTTTATTTTTGAAATCTACCAGTAGCTGCTGCATTTCCCACCCTAAGCTGATACTTGAGTCATTAAGTTTTTCCAGCTTTTTGTGGCAAAATTAGGGGTCTTGGATAATACTCGGGTCGGCTTATACTCGAGTATATACGGTACTTTTTTGAAATTGTGAGAAACAAAACTTTCGATATTTGGAGCACTGTGCTATATGATGGCTTTTTCTTGCATAACAAACTGTAAATTTTAGATACAATTATCCACAAAACCTTTTTTGAGCAGTATTTATTATTACTTTGTGTGGGGGCAGCATGAACAAAAACACCAATTCTAGCAATTTTTCACAATTTTTTTGACGCTTTTCACCGTGCGCAATAAACAACCTTTATATAGTACTGGGTGCTACAAATACAGCAATATCAAATGCGTGTTTTTGGAGGGTTTATTTATTTATTTATTTTTTTTTTTTTACACAATTCTTTTTACTATTGAAAGTGGGATCTCTTGATCATATTAATGATACCTTACAGTACATCGCCTTACCTAACCTGTCGGGTGTTTGACTCACAAACTATATATTAGACACAGGTGGGATCTGTTAAAGTGTGTTCACACTACAAGATAATTGTGAATGAGCATTGGTAAAAATGCTTTTTTCATAATTATCTTGCAGTGTAAAGGGGCTGCCGATCACCCGATCAATGAGCAAAATGCTCATTTATTGGGTGAAGTGATCCTTTGCACTGCCGAGAACCATGGCATATATAAAAACTAGCTGTTTCCAGCCAGCTAACGCTTGGCATGCTCATTGCTATCTAATTAACACTGCTAGTGATTAACCCCTTCACCACCAAGGGTGGTTTGCACGTTAATGACCGGGCCAATTTTTACAATTCTGACCACTGTCCCTTTATGAGGTTATAACTCTGGAACGCTTCAACGGATCTTGGCGATTCTGACATTGTTTTCTCGTGACATATTGTACTTCATGTTAGTGGTAAAATTTCTTCGATATAACTTGCGTTTATTTGTGAAAAAAACGACTATTTGGCGAAAATTTTGAAAATTTCGCAATTTTCCAACTTTGAATTTTTATGCCCTTAAATCACAGACATATGTCACACAAAATACTTAATAAGTAACATTTCCCACATGTCTACTTTACATCAGCACAATTTTGGAACCAAAATTTTTTTTTGTGACGGAGTTGTAAGGGTTAAAAGTTGACCAGCAATTTCTCATTTTTACATCTCATTTGAAGTCATTTTGATGGGTCTATATGATAGAAAATACCCAAGTGTGACACCATTCTAAAAACTGCACCCCTCAAGGTACTCAAAACCACTTTCAAGAAGTTTATTAACCCTTCAGGTGTTTCACAGGAATTTTTGGAATGTTTAAATAAAAATGAACATTTAACTTTTTTTCACACAAACTTTATTTCAGCTCCAATTTGTTTTATTTTACCAAGGGTAACAGGAGAAAATAGACCCCAAAAGTTGTTGTACAATTTGTCCTGAGTACGCTGATACCCCATATGTGGGGGTAAACCACAGTTTGGGCGCATGGCAGAGCTTGGAAGCAAAGGAGCGCCATTTGACTTTTCAATGCAAAATTGACTGGAATTGAGATGGGACGCCATGTTGCATTTGGAGAGCCCCTGATGTGCCTAAACATTGAAACCCCTAACAAGTGACACCATTTTGGAAAGTAGACCCCCTAAGGAACTTATCTAGATGTGTGGTGAGCACTTTGACCCAACAAGTGCTTTACAGAAGTTTATAATGCAGAGCCGTAAAAATAAAAAATCATATTTTTTCACAAAAATGATCTTTTCACCCCCATTTTTTTAATTTTCCCAAGGGTGAGAGAAGAAATTGGACCCCAAAAATTGTTGTGCAATTTGTCCTGAGTACGCTGATACCCCATATGTGGGTGTAAACCATTGTTTGGGCGCAGGGCAGAGCTCGGAAGGGAAGGAGCGCCATTTGACTTTTCAATGCAAAATTGACTGGAATTGAGATGGGACGCCATGTTGCATTTAGAGAGCCCTTGATGTGCCTAAACATTGAAACCCCCCACGAGTGACACCATTTTGGAAAGTAGACCCCTTAAGGAACTTATCTAGATGTGTGTTGAGCACTTTGACCCAACAAGTGCTTCACAGAAGTTTATAATGCAGAGCCGTAAAAATAAAAAATCATATTTTTTCACAAAAATGATCTTTTAACCCCCATTTTTTTATTTCCCCAAGGGTAAGAGAAGAAATTAGACCACAAAAGTTGTTGTGCAATTTGTCCTGAGTACGCTGATACCCCATATGTGGGTGTAAACCATTGTTTGGGCGCATAGCAGAGCTCAGAAGGGAAGAAGCGCTATTTTACTTTTCAATGCAAAATTGTCTGGAATTAAGATGGGATGCCATGTTGCGTTTGGAGAGCCCCTGATGTGCCTAAACATTAAACCCCCCCACAAGTGACACCATTTTGGAAAGTAGACCCCCTAAGGAACTTATCTAGATGTGTTTTGAGAGCTTTGAACCCCCAAGTGTTTCACTACAGTTTATAACGCAGAGCCGTGAAAATAAAAATTATTTTTTTTTTTCACAAAAATGATTTTTTAGCCCCCAGTTTTGTATTTTCACAAGGGTATCAGGATAAATTGGACCCTAAAAGTTGTTGTCCAATTTGTCCTGAGTACGCTGATACCCCCTATGTGGGGGGGAACCACTGTTTGGGCGCATGACAGAGCTCGGAAGGGAAGGAGCGCCATTTGGAATGCAGACTTAAATGGATTGGTCTGCAGGCGTCACGTTGCATTTGCAGAGCCCCTGATGTACCCAAACAGTACAAACCCCCCACAAGTGACCCCATATTGGAAACTAGACCCCCCAAGGAACTTATCTAGATGTGTTGTGAGAACTTTGAACCCCCAAGTGTTTCACTACAGTTTATAACGCAGAGCCGTGAAAATAAAAATTATTTTTTTTTTTCACAAAAATGATTTTTTAGCCCCCAGTTTTGTATTTTCACAAGGGTATCAGGATAAATTGGACCCTAAACGTTGTTGTCCAATTTGTCCTGAGTACGCTGATACCCCCTATGTGGGGGGGAACCACTGTTTGGGCGCATGACAGAGCTCGGAAGGGAAGGAGCGCCATTTGGAATGCAGACTTAAATGGATTGGTCTGCAGGCGTCACGTTGCATTTGCAGAGCCCCTGATGTACCCAAATAGTACAAACCCCCCACAAGTGACCCCATATTGGAAACTAGACCTCCCAAGGAACTTATCTAGATGTGTTGTGAGAACTTTGAACCCCCAAGTGTTTCACTACAGTTTACAACGCAGAGCCGTGAAAATAAAACATATTTTTTTTCCCACAAAAATGATTTTTAGCCCCCCAAATTTTTATTTTCCCAAGGATAACAAGAGAACTTGGACCCCAGAAGTTGTTGTTCAATTTGTCCCTAGTACGCTGATACCCCATATGTTGGGGTAAACCCCTTTTTGGACGCACGGGAGAGCTCGGAAGGGAAGGAGCACTGTTTTACTTTTTCAACGCAGAATTGGCTGGAATTGAGATTGGACGCCATGTCGCGTTTGGAGAGCCCCTGATGTGCCTGAACAGTGGAATCTCCCCAATTCTACCTGAAACCCTACCCCTAACCTCACCCCTAACCGTTTACTGAACATTTTCTGACAGTCATAAGTGCCACGTATATAAGTGCCACGTATTTAAGAGCCACGTATTTAAGTGCCACGTATTTAAGAGCCACGTATTTAAGAGCCACGTATTTAAGTGCCACGTATTTAAGTGCCAAGTATTTCAGTGCCACGATATTTCAGTGCCACGATATTTCAGTGCCACGTATATCAGGCACTGAAAAATACGTGGCACGTAAATACTTCAGTGCCACGATATTTCAGTGCCACGATATTTCAGTGCCACGTATTTCAGGCACTGAAAAATACGTGGCACGTAAATACTTCAGTGCCACGATATTTCAGTGCCACGATATTTCAGTGCCACGATATTTCAGGCACTGAAAATACGTGGCACTTAAATACGTGGCACTTAAATACGTGGCACTTAAATACGTGGCACTTAAATACGTGGCACTTAAATACGTGGCACTTAAATACGTGGCACTTAAATACGTGGCACTTAAATACGTGGCACTTAAATACGTGGCACTTAAATACGTGGCACTTAAATACGTGGCACTTAAATACGTGGCACTTAAATACGTGGCACTTAAATACGTGGCACTTAAATACGTGGCACTTAAATACGTGGCACTTAAATACGTGGCACTTAAATACGTGGCACTTAAATACGTGGCACTTAAATACGTGGCCACTGAAATATCGTGGCACGTATATACGTATATAAACGTATATTTCAGTGCCACGTATTTCAGTGCCACGTATTTCAGGTTAGGGGTAGGGTTAGGGTTTTTTGTTTTTTTCTTGTTTTCTTGTGTTTTTCTATAAAAACGCATGCGTTTTACCGCGTTTACATGCATTTTTTCACACATGTGGTTTTTTTAAAAAAACGCATGCAGATAAAAACGCAAGTGTGAAACCAGACTAAAAGACGCTTTTTATAGCAAAAAAGTTTTTGCGTCTCCACATTTTGAGACCTATAATTTTTCCACATTTTGGTCCACAGAGTCATGTGAGGTTTTTTTTTTTTTGCGGGACGAGTTGACGTTTTTATTGGTAACATTTTCGGACACGTGACCATTTTTTATCACTTTTTATTCCGATTTTTGTGAGGCAGAATAACCAAAAACCAGCTATTCGTGAATTTCTTTTGGGAGAGGCGTTTATACCGTTCTGCGCTTGGTAAAATTGATAAAGCAGTTTTATTCGTCGGGTCAGTACGATTACAGCGATACCTCATTTATATCATTTTTTTATGTTTTGACGCTTTTATACGATAAAAACTATTTTATAGAAAAAATAATTATTTTGGCATCGCTTTATTCTGAGGACTATAACTTTTTTATTTTTTTGCTGATGATGCTGTATGGCGGCTCGTTTTTTGCGGGACAAGATGACGTTTTCAGCGGTAACATGGTTATTTATATCCGTCTTTTTGATCGCGTGTTATTCCACTTTTTGTTCGGCGGTATGGTAATAAAGCGTTGTTTTTTGCCTCGTTTTTTTTTTTTTTTCTTACGGTGTTTACTGGAGGGGTTAACTAGTGGGCCAGTTTTATAGGTTGGGTCGTTACGGACGCGGCGATACTAAATATGTGTACTTTTATTGTTTTTGTTTGGTTTTTTTAGATAAAGAAATGTATTTATGGGAATAATATTTTTTTTTTTTTTATTATTTATTTAGGAATTTTTTTTTTTTTTTTACACATGTGGAAATTTTTTTTGTTACTTTTTTACTTTGTCCCAGGGGGGGACATCACAGATCGCAGATCTGATAGTGTGCACAGCACTCTATCAGATCCGCGATCATACTTTCATCGGAGCAGGCTGCAGCTTTCATCTGCAGCCTGCTCCGACCCGGAAGTGCTCCCTGCAGGACCCGGATACAGCCCCTCGGCCATTTTGGATCCGGGGCCTGCAGGGAGAAGACGTTCGGTACGAGGTGAGTACATCACCTTGTACCGATCGTCTCAGGGAAGCACGCAGGGAGCCCCCTCCCTGCGCGATGCTTCCCTGTACCGCCGGTACACCGCGATCATGTTTGATCGCGGTGTGCCGGGGGTTAATGTGCCGGGGGCGGTCCATGACCGCTCCTGGCACATAGTGCCGGATGTCAGCTGCGATATGCAGCCGACACCCGGCCGCGATCGGCCGCGCTCCCCCCGTGAGCGCGGCCGATCGCGTATGACGTACTATCCTGTCGGCGGTCATGGGGGCCCACCCCACCTCGACGGGATAGTACGTCAAATGTCGGGAAGGGGTTAAACTAAAGTAAATAATGACAACATTCAATAGCGCTTACGCAGGTGGTAAATTAACTTAAAATGAAGTTAATAATAATAATTAAAAATCAGAATAATACTGATACATTTTATTCACAGTGTAAAATCAAAAGCAAACTGGATTCGTGTGGTAATGTGTAGGGACAGAGCCTCGTGTGGTAATGTGTGGGGATGCAGCCTCGTGTGGTAATGTGTGGGGACGGAGCCTCATGTGGTAATGTGGAGGGACGGAGCCTCGTGTGGTAATGTGTGGGGACACAGCCTCGTGTGGTAATGTGTGGGGACACAGCCTCGTGTGGTAATGTGTGGGGATGCAGCCTCATGTGATAATGTGTGAGGACAGAGCCTCGTGTGGTAATGTGTGGGGACGGAGCCTCGTGTGGTAATGTGGAGGGACGGAGCCTCTTATGGTAATGTGTGGGGACGCAGCCTCGTGTGGTAATGTGTGGGGACGCAGCCTCGTGTGGTAATGTGTGGGGACGCAGCCTCGTGTGGTAATGTGTGGGGACGCAGCCTCATTTGGTAATGTGTGGGGAAGGAGCCTCGTGTGGTAATGTGGGGGGACAGAGCCTCGTGTGGTAATGTGTGGGGACGGAGCCTCGTGTGGTAATGTGTGGGGACGGAGCCTCGTGTGGTAATGTGTGAGGGCAGAGCCTCGTGTGGTAATGTGTGAGGACGGAGCCTCGTGTGGTAATGTGGGGGGACAGAGCCTCGTGTGGTAATGTGTGGGGACAGAGCCTCGTGTGGTAATGTGTGAGGGCAGAGCCTCGTGTGGTAATGTGTGAGGACGGAGCCTCGTGTGGTAATGTGGGGGGACAGAGCCTTGTGTGGTAATGTGTGGGGACGGAGCCTCATTTGGTAATGTGTGGGGAAGGAGCCTCGTGTGGTAATGTGTGAGGGCAGAGCCTCGTGTGGTAATGTGTGAGGACGGAGCCTCGTGTGGTAATGTGGGGGGACAGAGCCTCGTGTGGTAATGTGTGGGGACGGAGCCTCGTGTGGTAATGTGTGGGGACGGAGCCTTGTGTGGTAATGTCAGGGGACGGGATTATGTGTGGTAATAGGGTGGGATTGTGTGTGGTAATGTGGTGGGGGGGCGGGATTGTGTGTGGTAATGTGGTGGGGGGGCGGGATTGTGTGTGGTAATGTGGTGGGGGGCGGGATTGTGTGTGGTAATGTGGTGGGGGCTGGATTGTGTGTGGTAATGTGGTGGGGGGGCGGGATTGTGTGTGGTAATGTGGTGGGGGGCGGGATTGTGTGGTAATGAGATGGGGGGCGGGATTATGTGTGGTGATGTGTGTGGGGGGCGGGATTATGTGTGGTGATGTGGGGGCGGAGCTACTGTGCAGGGGGCGGGATTAGCGAGTAATCACGATGCTATATATATATATATATATATATATATATATATATATATATATATATATATATATATATATATATATACACACAGATTGAGCGATCTAGTGTAAACAAGCAGTCAAAAGACCGCCAATTGGGAAAAATTGTTGGTAAAACCGTTGTATCGCACCACCAGTCACTACATGTTAACGGACCTCAAGTTAGGCCTCCTTTCTGCCACAGCAACCATTGCTAGCTCACAATCTCCCTTTGCCAAACTCCTCACTCGCCGCTATGACAGAAGCATTTGAGGGGTATAAGTACTGGGATCAGAGCTATCCTTGTGATGTAACCGCACGACAGAGGCTAGGCAGAAAAGCGCCAGCAATCTTGACACTGTTGCGTTATTTTGCAGTAATGGGTTAAAATGTCCAATTTTCATTTCACAATAACATTTAATACACATGTAGGGCAAAAGCAGCCTGAAAAACGTGTCACAGCATGCACAATAACCAGAATAACCGGAAACAAAGGTTTACTCAACCAACCATGAAGGAGTACCTGGAAAATTTCAGACACTCATCAATACACTGACTGGTGTTGAATATAAACAGACAGGGACAGAACCTGATTCATGAAGCACAAACACACATAATTAGTATTGGGGGTAAGCACTTCTGTAAAGGGGAGAATAAAACATTGATGTTTATGAATCATATCCAAGGCTTTATTCACACCTGTTTGATGCACATGTGCTGTCATGGTTCTTTCACTGACACGGTTGAGTTTTTTTTCTTTGATTTTTAAAAGACATTTTTTTTTTTAAACCTTCATGGTCTTTGCTAACATTTTTCAAAATGGTGCAAGTTCTTGAATTATGCACTTTTTTTCCTGATCGTTTAGACAATAAGTAGTGTAAATATAAAAAATATATATATATATATATATATATATATATATATATATATATATATATATATATATAATGTTGTGACTTTAAAAAATGGACATGCAAAATGAGACAAAAGACAAATGAAAAGACTTAAAAGGTGCAAAAAGTAAAAGAGGTAAAAAAATGGCATAAGACGATAAAAAACAAGATGCAATAATTATAATCAATGGGGCCCTTGATATTATATGGGCCTTTTCACATGACAGTTCTAAACAGCAGATACTTAGCCCCACTGCGGTCCATTTTGCAAATAAATGAAAAAACTCAACTGAATGTGACAGTAGAGGAAAAAAAAAAAAAAAAATCGGACAGCACACTGACAGCATCTATGTCACTGTCTGATCCCTGAGAAAATCCTTAGAGCAGCACATCACACTGATGGTAAAATGAACACATGGACCAACCAAGGACACGATAAAATGATCAAGAGTTTTTGCTTTTTTTTTTTTTTTTTACAAAGGAAAAAAAAAAAAAAAAATCACCGATACGTGAATAAGACTTATCGGTGTGTACAGTCAGTACTGGCATCCTTGTGGGCAGGTAGTGTTGCCTAGCTACAAACATTTGTGTGGGCGCATTAAAGAGAGCCTGTCGCCTGTGGGCAGCATGTTGGAAAGCTGTCAAGATTGAGATATTGGTTTGTGGTCATAAATTCAATACAACTTGGATTTTATTCATTTAAAGCAACCACCCACTAGACTGTCAAATATTGTGACTACCACACCTAAGGGCCACACAAAATCTGAAAGGGTATTCTGACCCAATGTATTTTTATCAATACTAGTACATAAGTAGGCAATTGTCTGCCCCCCATTTAGCACTCTAGGTAACCACACAATGAGTGCAGCTATGCCCATAGTTTGTGAAAGTTACTGAGCACAGAGGGAGAGAAGGCTGGGGCCGCACAGAGTGACATCACAGCCTTCATGTTGTAGACGCCTGTTATTTATCAGTCAATCAATATCATACTGCCAGGACATCAGACACTACAATGTATCAGTGTCCCTTTAAATCTACGAGTGTAAGGCCTTGTTCACACGGTCAGTATTTCATATCAGTATCTGTAAGCCAAAACCAGGGATGGGTGATAAATACAGAAGTGGTGACGAGTTTCTATTATACTTCTCTTCATCTGGTTTTAGCTTACAAATACTGACACAAAATACTAACCAAATACTGAATGTGTGACCGTAGCCAAATGTTACGTGACCAATATAAAGGAACCTTCTTGTAACACTATGTAAGAGAAGGATGTGCCCCACTAGTGTTTTCTATTACTTGGTTGTAACTTTGATCTGTGCTAAAGAGAAAATAAAGCTGAAGCTGAGTACTGTTTTTATAACATCACACAGTGGTAAACCCAAATTTAAGTAACTTCCTATGAAATGCTGCACTTAGCATTACTTTCTCAACCTGAGACTAGAGTTTATCTGTACGGGAATAGGTGGAAATAAATAAAACAAGTATATATTCTGCTTTATTTATTTCCACCTAATCCAACACAGATACATATGTATATCTCAGTCTTTATAATCATAGTAGTGAGACCATACACAGGTTGTCTAGGACTAAACTAATGGTGATCCATCTGAGACAGGCAGATCTCTGCTCCGGCAGCATCAGATGGAGGCAATGTATGGAGCAATACACTCCAGCTCTGAACATCGGTTAGTGTTTCAAGTGAATAGGAAAAACTGCAGCACCCGACAGCACCCACTAAGCAATGTACATTGCTCACACTGGGCTGCTACTGAAGTACATGTCAACTTATGGGTGGGGATGCAGACATTAGAACCCCCATTGGTCTCATTTATGGGTAAGTGGTGTCAGGCTCCCACCGGTGTCATATGGACGCGTTATAATATGGATAAGTAGTGTCAGACCACCACCGGTCTGGCAAGTTTTAATATTGGATAGGTCAAAAATAGTTTAGTCTCGGACAACCCCTTTAACTAGCAGCACTATGGAGACAGATGCTATACTACTGGATAAAACACTACAACGAAGGGAGAGAGTGATCTGAAACTGCTGGGAGTGTGGCAGGCACCTGATGCCACCCTAGGTCATGGGGCAAATACGGGATCCGTTACGGCCATCACTACAAAGTTATATTATTAGAAAACACTGGTCTCTTCTTTCTGATATAATGGCCATATAGCCACTTCTCACTTGTTGATTGATATAGAATGCTCATAGACCACCTCCCTCTGCCCCCAAGTAGGAAACAAGCAGCTTTTACATGCCCACTGCCACAGTGGTGTATTAGTTTTCTAACTTGTCAGAAAAATCAGCCGTACTGAACAGTTTTGTCACCGGCAGGAAACATTAGAATGAATGCCCAAGAGGCAGAGATGGAGAAATGCACAGCTCGCAGCGACGTCTTTCATAGCACAGATTCCAGTGCAGGCAACCCCATTACTATGGACGGCATCCACTCCGACAGTCACCGCCACCTTGGCATGCTCACCACACAGTAATAATAGGGATTAACTCCAGCCTGTAGGGAATTACATTGTGTCCAAACATCACTACTACAGTTTATCTAGGGAAATAAACAAGTCAGACAGTGAAAACATTCCTGCAAAGAAAGACTGAACAGAGCCCAGAGAGTTTACACGCCTGCACCCGAGGCCTGTACATGGGCATCATGTATATATGGCTCAGGAAGGGGGTCTACGTAGCCTCAACTTAATTTACGTCAATGTAACCATTTCCTACCTGCACAATAATAAGCAGTAAACAAGACATGGACACTTGAGGACTCATCGCTGGTGGCCAACAGCTACCAACTTCTCCAGTAATGTAAATATTTGGCTCGCCCTAAAGGCCCCGTCTCACTTAGCGACGCTAAAGCGATCCCGACAACGATACGACCTGTCAGGGATCGTTGCTGCGTCGCTATGTGGTCGCTGGTGAGATGTCAAACAGTGAGATCTCCAACGATCGCAGCTGCGATCTCACTGTTTGACATCTCACCAGCGACCTGTAGCGACCTGTACAACGATGTCACATGGGAGCTATTATGACGATTCAGTGTCTGAGTCGTCAACGAGGTCGTTGGTAAGGTGTCAAACACAGCGATGTGTGCTACCCAGCGGGACCTCAACGATCAAAAAAAGGTCCAGGCCATTCCGACACGACCAGCGATCTCACAGCAGGGGCCTGGTCGCTGCTACGTGTCACACATAGCGAGATCGCTACTGAGGTCGCTCTTGCGTCACAAAACTTGTGACTCAGCAGCGATCTCGCTAGCGATCTCGCTTAGTGAGACGGGGGCTTAAGAAGGGACCAATGATCCAGGCAGATCCTTGGTCTGGGACTGTTTATCAAGAGAAGCAGTCATCCTTTGCAGCTTCTGGGAGCTTACAGTGGAAAACTGCAGTTTCTACATCCTATCCCCAGTAACAAAGGAGACAGCTAAGATAAGGTCCTGTGAAACATTTACACAAGGGGACATATGGCTAAGTATATTTACAAAGCAATTTACTGGGAAAACAAAGCAACTAATAATAGCCCTAATGTATGTCAGGACATGGGCTGCTCTCCTTCATTTTCCTGAATAAGAGAAGTTCCCACCTGGGGTCAGATAAATGCTGCCCCCCCCCACAGGGGGTAGAAACATTTGGTGCCTTCTGCAGAAATCAAAGAGGATACTTGAAATCAGGACAATGCTGTAACTAGCACTGCTGGCCACAGTGGAAATGTGATACTGATGACTTCCTCACTGAGCCACCATGAACCGCTGGAAACAGCAGCTACAAAAATCATGATTAAACTCCAGGCAATCAGCAACTGATGTAACAGGGAGATCGGAAGCCAGGGAGTGGTGAAGTCAGAGAAAGGGTAGGTTTCCAGGGGGCATAATGGATGCAGCTAATACCCCGCTCCGCTCAAAGCGCCGCCCCCCTTTGTACGCAAGGCGATTCCGCATGTGTTCATTGAACACATGCAGAATCACCGCATCCTATCCATAGACTGGGTTATTTATCTTGCAGAGATGGAGCGTCTCCGCAAGATAAATAGACATGCTGCAGTCTGGAAAGACGCGCTGCATGTCCGGTTACGCAGGGCCACAGGATGCGTCCCTGCACGCATAGTGGAGTTGGGAGTTCATAAAATCCTATCCACTATGCTGTAACATCTGGACGCTGGGGATTGGACGCTGAGGCTGTACACAGCGTTCAATCCGCAGCTAATCCTTATGTAATACGCCATGTGGAAACATACCCATAGAGTTTGGTGGAGTCAGAGATTTAAGCTTCTAGAAATGTATTCACTTCGACTTTAAAAAAATAAATAAAAAACATTATCTGTTAATGTATTAGCCTTCATAGGAAAATCTACAAGTTTAGAAATGTTCACATAAATATTATTATGTCATTTTTCATAGAAAAAGAGCAGATACAGAGATGTGACCAATAGGCTACAGTATATTACCCGTAGAATGCAAGTCCGCAAGGACAGGGTCCTCTCCCCTCTGTACCAGTCTAATTGTAAATTTGCTTACTGTAAACGATATCTATAACCCTGTATGTAACCCCTTCTCATGTACAGCACCATGGAATTAATGGTGCTATATAAATAAATAATATTACTAATCATTGGCCATTTATGAAGGTGTCAAGAGTCACAACCTCGGCTTACCAACCCCACAACCGGGCCAGAAACTTCCTAATCTCACATGAGCTTCAGCTTCCAATTCATCAATACATGTAAAGGCTTTTATGCCTACAAGGACAAAATTATTCTTTGTGTGTTCCTTTATTGGCTAACCAGAGAAATTCTATGTGCAAGCATCCGTGGGCTCTGTAATCAGGCAGCCCTTGTTAGCCAACACAGCTATCACTCTTAGTTCATTTTTGGGGGCTCAAAAGTATTTACATGGCTTTTTCTGGCCAACACGGCAACACTTTGTAAGTTTTTATTGTGCATTATCTATTTACATAATTGCCTTGTAATGTTTTCATTTCCTGTTCTGTCCAGATGTCACCGTATCCCAGAATTCCAAGCAGAGGAACTTCACCGACCGCCATATTGGGACACCCAAGTGATGGGTGTCTCAATATGGAAACTGCTGGTGGTACCAACCTATTGCGCAGTACCACCAGCGAAACACCGTCACACCACACACACTATACACTGTACCTACCACACTCACGCAACCTCCTGCGCAGTACCACCAGCGGAACACCGTCGCGAACACGCCACCGCCAGGATCAGCCAATTGATTCACTGACTGCCGCCATCTTTGTACAGGAAGAGCGCATGCACAGTTTTAATGTGACCGCCGCTATCTGTCTGCACAAAGATGGCGGCGGTCTGATTTACTATGCAGGCGCAGTGAATCATTCGGCTGATCCCAGCGGCACATGCGTGACGTGTCTACAGGCAGAGGAAGACGGTCACATTAAAGAGGTTTTCCCCATGAACGTAAGTTCATTTTAAAAATGGTCTGTATCTGACCGTGTACGGAGCATACCACATCTCCTGGGCAGGGGAGGAAGCAAAAGACAATACTGACATTACAGCAGGGGATCGCAGAGGATTCATTTTGTGAGGTAAAATATGGTTTAAAAACAGTCAGTGTAATATTTTACCTGACAAAATGTAGACTCTGCGATCCCCTACTGTAATGTCTGCATTGTCTTTTGTCATTAGATTATCACAGGATGCCATTAGGCAACAACAGCACCGCATGCCTGCCCCCATCGTGACATTACCGCCCTCCCGATGCTATCGCATCGGGCCTCCATCTAGTTTCATCAGTATGTTTTATTGTGACTGACTACATGTACTGCCCAAACAGCAATTAAGCAGTGATCACAATCATGATGGATGGTCCTTACTGTGCTTATAGATGGGACTGGTCTACAGCGGGCAGAGCTCCAGCTTGTGTGCCCATCACATTACAAGGAAAGACCCCAATCACAATTAAAGGGGTTTCCAATGAGAAGAAGTTATCACGCTTAGCATGGGGCATGAATGAAGCAGTGGTTGGGCATGTCACTAATCTAGCTGGGATTTCAGTGCCCAGTTCAGGAGATTGTGGCCCCCCCTGAACTGTACATAATCAGCCTGCGGAGAGGTGGTAACTTCTTTTCACCTGACCACCCCTTTAAGGATTTTAGTCAATGACTACAAGCTAACCCTGTAATTGGTATACAGAGTATATTGCACAACATCTCATTATACAATGGAGAACATTTGTTAGAACTGGAATAACCCGTTGCATGACCTTATAAACAGAGTACCTGCCAGTTTGCACTAGATTTCTAATACACAAACGCAGGCAGCCATCTACCAGGCGCAGTTTTACCTCCACCAGCGCAGAGCCACACACCCTGCCACTGTCACCCAGCAAACGGCCACAAGTATGGGGAAAATACTACGAGGGGCAGCCATCAGTGCAGATCCATGGGACCATCCCCGACTAAAGAGGGGCCACATGAGTAGCTGCGCAGTCACTGGCAGATGGGGATTTAACTTTTCATAACGCAGAATTGGTGGCCGTGACTAAGAGACAACTCCTAAGGAATCGGTCATACTGGTCATGATGGTTGTCACCCAACCCAGCGTTCCCAGCAGAAGACAGCACTTTATACTATGACTTGTAAAGTACAGAGAGGCCCCAGACAACCCAAAGGCAAGGAGCCCCCAACCCCCCCCCCCCCCCGGGGACCCAAAGGCAGGGAGGCCCCCCCACTGACAACCCAAAGGCAACGAGGCCCCCCCACTGACATCCCAAAGGCAACGAGGCCCCCCCACTGACATCCCAAAGGCAACGAGGCCCCCCCACTGACAACCCAAAGGCAACGAGGCCCCCCCACTGACAACCCAAAGGCAACGAGGCCCCCCCACTGACAACCCAAAGGCAACGAGGCCCCCCCACTGACAACCCAAAGGCAACGAGGCCCCCCCACTGACAACCCAAAGGCAACGAGGCCCCCCCACTGACAACCCAAAGGCAACGAGGCCCCCCCACTGACAACCCAAAGGCAACGAGGCCCCCCCACTGACAACCCAAAGGCAATGAGGCCCCCCCACTGACATCCCAAAGGCAACGAGGCCCCCCCACTGACATCCCAAAGGCAACGAGGCCCCCCCACTGACATCCCAAAGGCAACGAGGCCCCCCCACTGACAACCCAAAGGCAACGAGGCCCCCCCACTGACAACCCAAAGGCAACGAGGCCCCCCCACTGACAACCCAAAGGCAACGAGGCCCCCCCACTGACAACCCAAAGGCAACGAGGCCCCCCCACTGACAACCCAAAGGCAACGAGGCCCCCCCACTGACAACCCAAAGGCAACGAGGCCCCCCCACTGACAACCCAAAGGCAACGAGGCCCCCCCACTGACAACCCAAAGGCAATGAGGCCCCCCCACTGACAACCCAAAGGCAACGAGGCCCCCCCACTGACAACCCAAAGGCAACGAGGCCCCCCCACTGACAACCCAAAGGCAACGAGGCCCCCCCGGGGACCCAAAGGCAGCGAGGCCCCCCCCCCGGGGACCCAAAGGCAGCGAGGCCCCCCGACAACCCAAAGGCACGGAGGCCCCGACACCCCTGAAACCTTGCACCACAGGAGCACATCGCGCCCGCGGTCGAGCAGCCATCAGACTCCGGCCGTCACAGGACGGACCGCGGCCACCACACCCTGTGTTCCCGCGGAGCAGACAATGCCGCACCCTCCATCACTTGCAATCAGTGCACAATGGAGCAGCAGCTGTCACACACACGGGCCGCCATCCTGCAGGCTGGGGCTCATCTATGGGAATGCGGCGCTGACCGGGCACATGGACACAGCACCTACCCAGGAGCAGCAGCTTCACCTCCCGGGCGGCCTTCTCCCCATCCTCCCGGAGGTTCCTGTCGATCATCTTGCTCCTCTCCACCGCCGCCTTGTCCTCCGCGCTCAGCGTACATCCCATGGCTGACACTCTGCGCACACACAGCGGGACGGGAGCGGCGTCCTCACCTCCGATCAGGCGGCTGGGGTGGGCGGGGGCCGGTGGGGTTAATCAGCCGTCACTGAGCGGCCAGAGGCGGAATGTGAGCGGTCTCAGGGGGAAGGCGCTGAGGTAAATGAGGGCTAATGACGCCGAGGAGCCAGCCAGACGCTCCCCTCCCTGACTCCGGCTTCCACTGCTACGGCTTCTCCCCAGAGCTCCTCTCGTTCTCGTCTACCGAGATGACGACGGAGCAATACAGCGCATGCGCAAAGCCTCTGGCTACTCCCCAAGGGTAAAGCCTGCGACTCTCAACAGTACCCGGATGGAGCAAGCGGACGCTCCCCGCCTCTCGCTAGTGATTGGATGGCGACTGACACGCAGGCGTGGTTTAACCCATTCTCCACCAAATATCGCTTTGCAGGAGGCTGAAATGAAGGCGAGCAAGGACTATGCGGACGCGAAAGAGTTAATAAAATCTGCCGTTTTAGTGATGTCACCACGCAGCGTGTGTTTATAAAACAGTCTCCCAGGGAAGCGTTGTATTATTTGAAATTGAATATCAACGGTTGTTGTGTGTGACGGGGAACCGGGGCAATGGGCATTACCACAGGGGCTGACACAACGGCTGCAGCCATGGCGAGTGGGGTGGAGGGGGCTGACCGTGCAGCCATGGCGAGTGAGGTGGAGGGGGCTGACCGTGCAGCCATGGCGAGTGAGGTGGAGGAGGCTGACCGTGCAGCCATGGCGAGTGAGGTGGAGGGGGCTGACCGTGCAGCCATGGCGAGTGAGGTGGAGGGGGCTGACCGTGCAGCCATGGCGAGTGAGGTGGAGGAGGCTGACCGTGCAGCCATGGCGAGTGAGGTGGAGGGGGCTGACCGTGCAGCCATGGCGAGTGAGGTGGAGGGGGCTGACCGTGCAGCCATGGCGAGTGAGGTGGAGAGGCTGACCGTGCAGCCATGGCGAGTGAGGTGGAGGGGGCTGACCGTGCAGCCATGGCGAGTGAGGTGGAGGGGGCTGACCGTGCAGCCATGGCGAGTGAGGTGGAGGGGGCTGACCGTGCAGCCATGGCGAGTGAGGTGGAGAGGCTGACCGTGCAGCCATGGCGAGTGAGGTGGAGGGGGCTGACCGTGCAGCCATGGCGAGTGAGGTGGAGGGGGCTGACCGTGCAGCCATGGCGAGTGAGGTGGAGGGGGCTGACCGTGCAGCCATGGCGAGTGAGGTGGAGGGGGCTGACCGTGCAGCCATGGCGAGTGAGGTGGAGGGGGCTGACCGTGCAGCCATGGCGAGTGAGGTGGAGGGGGCTGACCGTGCAGCCATGGCGAGTGAGGTGGAGGGGGCTGACCGTGCAGCCATGGCGAGTGAGGTGGAGGGGGCTGACCGTGCAGCCATGGCGAGTGAGGTGGAGGGGGCTGACCGTGCAGCCATGGCGAGTGAGGTGGAGGGGGCTGACCGTGCAGCCATGGCGAGTGAGGTGGAGGGGGCTGACCGTGCAGCCATGGCGAGTGAGGTGGAGGGGGCTGACCGTGCAGCCATGGCGAGTGAGGTGGAGGGGGCTGACCGTGCAGCCATGGCGAGTGAGGTGGAGGGGGCTGACCGTGCAGCCATGGCGAGTGAGGTGGAGGGGGCTGACCGTGCAGCCATGGCGAGTGAGGTGGAGGGGGCTGACCGTGCAGCCATGGCGAGTGAGGTGGAGGGGGCTGACTGTCTGCAGCCATGAGGTGTGGAGGGGCTGACGGTCTGCAGCCATGATATGGAGGAGCTAACGGTCTGCAGCGATGCAGGCTTACATCGGTCTCTCATTCGCCTTTTAATTTCAGAGCTGTAAATGCTGGGCCAATCCCTCTCATGCACGGCCCATGCCTGACTGCTCTGCCATGATAACATTTCTACTGTGGGTCAATTGATGCCACTTTTCCTGTGGTCTACCCCTAATTTTTGGAACTGTTTGGACCCCCAATTGGGTCTCCATGTTTCTTCCCTGAATTTGGCAGAGCTCTGAGCACCAGGCCTCCACCTGTTGCTGATCAATGTTTCTTCTAGAAATGCTGGTCCGGGCTCTGTCCCACGCATGCATGCTGCACAATTACACTATTTGTACTCTGGGTCAATTCATACCACTTTTCCTGGTGTTTGCCACTAATTTGAGCTGTTTGGGGGGCTTTTGGGCTCCCTGAAGGTGTTGTCTACACTTTTGGTTTTGGCTCCCAGTGAATTCATTGGTGTTCAGCGAACAATGGGAAGTTTGCTGAACCAAATCTTGAAAGTTTCGCTCGTCTTCTAGTGCTGAGTGACCGCATTTCTAGATTACTGGCTTTTAAAGCGCTGCCATTCTGGCTAGTGGCGATGGACACTTTAAAAAAAAAAAAAACTGATGGTGGCTGACCCACAGTAAGTTGTTCCTAGCCACCACAAGTTTCCCAGGTGAGCTATCCCTGCACAAACATGTCATTGACAATCCGGTGTGCATTGCTCAGCACCATCAGTGGCGAGGTCCACAAAACCAGGCGTTTTATGACAATAACATAAGAAAATTGGTGACACATAAATAGAAACATGAACAAAGATAAGACCATGATGATAGAAAGATATCCTGGTGCCAATTGATCGGTAGTACAAGTACAATATTAAACCTACCTGTGGCAGCCCAGGATGATGACCTTGCAAATTAGCTGTACAATAACGCAGGGTTAAGGTTGTCTTGGCGGCTATCACTGAGTCTAAACCATTGCTCAAGTGTTGTACCAAAAAGTGCTTGTGCATAGTTGAAAAGTAAATTAAAGTATTGCACCCTTGGCATTAGGAGTAGTGTCACCAGGATATTCATGGACCCCAATGCATGTTTTGCATATGTAGTATGTTGCTTCTTTGGGGGTGGAATACAGAAATGGCTTAGTAAATAAACGTGTGCACAGCTTTCGACGTGGTGCCCAGGCAGGTTCCAACACCTTAATTATTTGTAATAAAACCTGGCACTCAACTTATGTTTGGAAGCTAATTTATTTTCAGCAACAAAAAACATTTCGGTCACCAATTTGACCTTCATCAGTTACTGTAGACACAATGAAAAACAATATACACAAAAGAAAAAAACAAAATAAAGTATATACAGGACTGGACTTCCAGTGTAGAAATAGCATGGCAACATGTTAGGACTGATATACAGCTAGTACGAAAACAGTACAGAACCAACCAATCTTGGCACAATACTAATAAGGGGAAAGAGGTGAGTGGCTAGATAGTGGAAGTATAAAACAATAAAAAGCACAATTAAAAGAATACATTTATAAAAAATACCATAGAAACTATACAGAAAACTATAGAGAAGGAGGTGGAGCTCAAGGATTCATTTAATCCTTTGGGTGTCATAGTTCCCAACCATACAATACATTTAGCCTCTCTATGAGCCGGGATTTTTGTAATATTATCCCCATGCATGATATCGATGCCACGAACCATGAAGGTCTTGAGATTACTCCCTTGGTACATTTTGTAATGATGTGACACCGTCTTTAATGTTGTGTCAATCACTGTACGAAAGCTACTCGCATGCTCTGACTCTTATGCATAATTCCCTAAATGTTAGTCCTATGTATATCTTCCTGCAACCACATGTTGCATAGTAACAAAGGCGGAAGACATAGCCGATGTTCTGCTTCCACCTACTATTGCTGGATGTTTATCTGTGCAGATTACTTCCTCCACCGCCTCCTAATCCGGTCACAGTAAGGCTATGTGCACACGTCAGGATTTCTAGCAGAAATTTTCCTGACAAAAACCGGACATTTCTGCCAGAAATCCGCATGCGTTTTTTTTCGCGTTTTTTTCAAATGCATAGAATTGCGGGAAAAACGCGGAAAATCTGCAAAATTAATGAACATGCTGCTTTTTTTACCGCAATGCGTTTTTTCCGCGGAAAAAAAACGCACCATGTGCACAAAACATGCAGAATACATTCTAAATGACAGAATGCATAATGCATGAGTTTTTATAGCGTTTTTATCGCGAAAAAACCTGAACGTGTGCACATACAAGACTTGCACCAACAACTTCAGCACAGCCAGGGGGAAACAGCAGGCTGTTATGAAACTCCTCTGTTTGGGTGGCAAATCCCACAACGTGCAGGACCTTTGCACTAGGGTCAAACAGCAGACAGGAGTGTTTGGTGCCAATAAATCTATAGCCCGGCCTGGTGGTGTATGATGATTGACAAAATCTTGTAGCAGCTTGTGGCCTAGTTAGTTTGACGCACATCTCTTGCCTGGCACATTTGCTGAGCATAGCGGTGCAGAGCTTTCTGGAAAACTACCCAAACATGTTGGAGCTGCTGCTGAAAGTGCAGGCAGTTTGTGCACATTTTTGGCATTCTTTGCAGAACAAGAGAAAGACATACTATACACCAGGGACCACCACGATATCTAAAAGAGTAATACATTTTATTGAAGTCGAAAACACACCAAAAACTTAAAAACATTTAAAACGATGACACAAACCCCCTATTGGGGTGTCCCCCACCAGGAGACCAATGCCAATATCACAAAAAGATCAATGAATTGTACTTAATCACAGTGCACTCTGGACATGTAAAACATAATATAGACTTGTTACATATAGTGAGCCTGAAGACCAAAATATAGACTGTTATTCGGGTTATGGTCCAGAGAATGAATTCTCCCATGAATAGTATTTCAGTAATATATCAGGATAAAAGGTATATAACCTGAATAAAAAGGAGCTCCCTTATACACAGATCTATATATATGCCCCAAAAGGTCTAAATGAAACAAGGGGAAAAGTCAATGCACTAAATCAGCAATTTAGAAATGAATAAGCTCCCCATCCAGTGCGGCATGAGGTACGGTATATGCAAATAGACAACAATAAATAAAATACTTGCAAATATCCCATATAACTATATTAAAGAAGCCTAGTAAATGCTACCTATAACTGAAGAGTTACCCAACTGAATGGGGTGCCCAACATAGATCCTAATGTAGGTGGAAATATTGTAGCTATAAGGGCCAACAAGGTAGCACTGCAAGATATCCCTACAACCGCATATGATGTCCAAGTAAAGCTGACATACACTTAAAAACCTTATTGGGGCAGAAGGGTGACCACAACTCACAAACATGACCAGAGTATTTGAGGCAGGAGGTCTGGGGGGCACTGAGCCCAACATGTGTCGCCACAAGAGTACCATAATCGTTCGATCTTTATCAGCTGTGCAGATCATAACCTGAGTCAGAGGCGGCACCTCTATTTTGGTCTTCAGGCTCACTATATTTAACAAGTCTATATTATGTTTTTCATGTCCAGAGTGTACCGTGATTAAGTAAAATTCATTGATCTCTTTGGGATATTGGCATTGGTCTCCAGGGGGTCACCCCAATAGGGGGTTTGTGTCATTGTTTTAAATGTTTTTCATTAAGTTTTTGGTGAGTTTTGGACTTTAGTAAAATTTATTACTCTTTTAGATATTTTGGTGGTCCCTGGTGTATAGTATGTCTCTTTCTTTTGTTCTGAACAGTCTTTTTTGACGTACTCCAGGTAGATCCCATACGCCTATTTTGGCTGATGGTGCCCTCTGCCCCTTGCTTATTTGTCACTTTTGGCATTCTTGCCATGCTTACTGCTCGCCAGTCTGTGCTGTAGCATCACTTCTGCCTTCCCGCTCGCCATCTGATATGCAACATACCTACAAGGTGGAACTCCTCCTTGCATATGCTGGAGAGACTGTGAGTAGCAGCAGGCAATAGTGAAGTTTATTCGGACTCCCATGACAGCACCACGAGAGAGGGGATCCGCCCTTCAGGAACATGAAACCTACAGATACAAAAGGGCGGCATTTCTCACACGCATCAGTTGTTTTACTGTTCCTGATGGGACGGATCCCTACAAATGCCTACAGAATTTCGGATCCCAGGCAAGGTCAGTCGACTCAGGTAGCGGGAGGGTCTCCTACCTCGACCAGATGCAGGGGTCCTGGAAGCGCCATGGTGCTCCTCGATGGGGGCACGGCAGTGAGCGAGCGGCAGGAAGCAGGGTCCGGAGGATCGCTGTCTCCGTAAGTGGCCAGCACCGAGGTATTTTCCCCTTGGCTCCCTGAAGCTCCTGCGGTGCAGGGTCTCTGTGTGTCCTGGGCGGCAGTGGTTCCGGGGGGGCATGTGTGGCTCTCTTCCGGCGTCCAGGAGCGGCCCCTGGTGCGCTCAATGCCATCGGGAGGCGGGGGCGGCGCGTACTTCCGGGTCACCGGCGCCGGCTCCCTTCTGCGCATGCGCGGGGGGTTTCTGTCACCGGGAAAATGGCGGCCGCCATATAGAGGGACCGGAGACCAGATTCAGTTCCATTAGGAACTGATTAGCGGGGGAGAGGCGCGGATTCACCTGCCGACCTGGAATAGAGGAGGGTATATAGGGCCCTCAGAAGGAGGGATCCCTGCTTCTGGCCCATTTTCCTCATAATGGGAGGATGAGCAGCTGCACACTGTGCAGCCAGTGGAAGCTGCAGTCCAGCAGACTGCAGTCAAGCCTCAGGCCGCACGGAAAAGTCAGGATGGAGGTGGCCAGCTGTGACCGATCCAGCCGAAACACTTCTTCCCGGCGAACGTCATCAGCTGAAAAATTCCTTCCCTCATATTCCGTTACCTATCTCTGCAGACACTGGTGAGTGATCTTTGTGAATGTTCTCTCAGAGATGTAGCCTCCCCCTTATGTTTTTATTCTTAGGGGAAGAAGTGCACAGCTAAGGCAAGGCACAGGGAATGCGCCCTCTGTGGATGCCCCCTACCGACTCTTGTCCAAAGAGATTATGCTCCCCCTGTATCTAACAGACGGTGAGGCAGGGGGAAACGATGTCGCTCCTACATGGCCCTTATTTCCCGTTAATGTTCCCCTCAGGTGGTGGAAGAGACTCCTAACTTCAAGTCTGAAAGAAATTATCAGGACAGAAGTAAGGCAGTCTATAAAATCCCTGTCCCATGGAGAGAGTTCTAGGCAGAAGGATCTCCCAGAATCAAACTCATCAGTAGACTGGAGGAGGGATAAAATTTCACCTGATTCATCTCTCTTGGCCTCTTCATCTGAAGAGGATTCAGGCCGCTTCTTTCTGCCCCTAGACCGTGTGGATAAACTTGTAAAAGCTGTCAGGGGAACAATGGGGATAGTATGACCCAGACCTGAAATGTCCATACAGGATGTCATGTTTAAGGGTCCAGATCAGTGTTTCTCCAGTCCTCAAGACCCCACAACAGGTCATGTTTTCAGGATTTCCTTAGTATTGCACAGGTGATAATTTCATCACCTGCTCAAGCATTAATGCCATCGCCTATGCAATACTAAGGAAATCCTGAAAACATGACCTGTTGTGGGGTCTTGAGGACTGGAGTTGAGAAGCACTGGTCTAGATCAAAAGAAACGTAGATCTTTTCCCTTGAATGAGAAGAATCAGGGTCTGATCCTCCGTGAGTGGAAAAGGCCGGAAAAGAGGGGCTCCTTACCTCCGGCCCTCAAGCGGAGATACCCCTTTGATGACCCAGCCGTTAATCTCTGGGATAAAGCCCCTAAACTAGACAGCAATCTCAAAGGCATCTAAAACATCTTCCCTACCCTTTGAGGATATAGGCTCCCTTAAAGATCCTCTAGATAGAAAGGCGGACATTTTCCTTAAAGGAACCTGGGATATGGCAACCGGATCCCTGATGCCAACAGTGGTGTCCACTTGCGTAGCCAGATCTATGATGGTCTGGCTAGACCAACTTGAGTCTCAGCTCAAAGAAGGAATGTTTCTAGAGACGATACTGGGAGCCCTTCCAACAATTCAGGAGACTGTGGCTTTCTTGTCGGATGCCTCGATTCAGTTAGGATGGCGGCAAGAGCAGCAGGTCTCTCCAACGCAGCCCGCAGAGCGCTGTAACTAAAATGCTAGCCAGGAGATATCCAAGCAAGGTCTAAGCTTTGTGCCATCCCGTGTGACGGGGAATACCTCTTTGGTTCCATCCTGGATGAATTGCTGGATAAAGCAGGGGATGAGAAAGATTTCCCAATCCATCGTCCTCTTCCTTCCGACGTCCTTTTAGCAGGAGAAGTTTCAGTCAAAAAGGATTGTCAAGGGACCGTTTTAAATGGGATGACAAGAAGAAGAGAGGTACCGGCTTCATGTCCAGGCGTTCATCCCAGGAAGGGAAAAAACCATCCCAATGACTAGCGGCTCCCGTGCGTGGTAGATTGTCAGCCTTTTATCCATCGTGGTCTCTTATCACCAACAGCAGTTGAGTGCAGGGCGTGACATCCACAGGACTTAAACTTGAGTTCCTTTCGACCCCAGGGGATCATTTCAAGATGATTCCAGTCCGTTCTTCCCCGAGTCTGCCTTAGAGTCTGAAGTCCTCAAATTGTGCCAAAAAAGGGTCCTGGTGGAGGTTCTGGCTTCTGAGGAGGGTAGAGGTTTTTACTCTCCCCTGTTCTTGGTCTAGAAGCTGGACAAATCTTATAGGACCATCATTAATCTTCGGTCCCTTAATAGATTTCTGGTCGCTCGACCCTTTAAAATGAAAACAGTTGGCTCAACAATAAAAATGTTGTTTCAAAACTGTTTTATGGTGGTTTTAGATTTAAAAGACGCGTACTACCATGTACCCATTCACTCAGATTACCAATGCTTCTTGAGAGTAGCCGTCTCCATAGATGGCATAGTTAGGCATTTCCAGTATAGAGCTCTCCCCTTTGGCCTTTCAGCAGCACGACGGGTTTTTACAAAACTAATCTCTGAAGTTTTGGCCCATCTTCGAGAATCAGACATCTTGATTATCCTGTACTTAAGGTACCGTTACACTGAGCAACTTTCCAACGAGAACGACAGCGATCCGTGACGTTGCAGCGTCCTGGATAGCGATCTCGTTGTGTTTGACACGCAGCAGCGATCAGGATCCTGCTGTGACATCGCTGGTCGGAGCTAGAAGTCCAGAACTTTATTTCGTCGCTGGATCACCTGCTGTCATCGCTGGATCGGTGTGACACCGATCCAGCGATGTGTTCGCTTGTAACCAGGATAAACATCGGGTTACTAAGCGCAGGGCCGCGCTTAGTAACCCGATGTTTACCCTGGTTACCATTGTAAATGTAAAAAAAAAAAAACACTACATACTTACATTCCGGTGTCTGTCACGTCCCTCGCCGTCAGCTTCCCTGTTGTGAATTCTGCTCTTGGGTTCCCTCCGGTGGTTGTTGGTGGTAATGCAGTTGTCCCTGGGTTGCAGTCCTGAGCAGGAGTCCCTGCTGATTGCAGCTCTCTCTGGGTATTTAGGTTTGCAGGATCCATTAGCCCTTGCCAGTTGTCCATTGTTCTTGGAGGTTTTACATCTCTGTCTGGTTCATCCTGCCCTGCTGCCAAATCAGCCAAGATAAGTGTCTGGGTTTTGTTTTTGCAGCACACATGCTGTGTGCTTTACTATTCAGTACTATTCATTGTTTTTTCTTGTCCAGCTTAGACTTTGTTTGGATTTTTTCAGTCAAGTTGGATTCTCAGGAGATGCAGATATACATTCCATGTCTTTAGTTAGATGGTGGAATTTTTGTATTATCTGCTGTGGATATTTTTAGGGTTTTAATACTGACCGCTTAGTATTCTATCCTATCCTTTTCTATTTAGCTAGAGTGGCCTCTTTTACTAAATCCTGTTTTCTGCCTGCCTGTGTCTTTCCTCTAATACTCACAGTCAATATTTGTGGGAGGCTACCTATCCTTTGGGGTTCTACTCTGAGGCAAGATAGAATTTCCATCTATAGGGGTATTTAGTTCTCCGGCTGTGTCGAGGTGTCTAGGATGTGTTAGGTACACCCCACGGCTATTTCTAGTTGCGGTGTCAGTTTAGGGTTTGCGGTCAGTACAGGTTCCACCTACTCCAGAGAAAGTCTCATGCAGCTCCAAGGTCACCGGATCTTAACAGTACAACTGGCCAATAATGAGTTAAATGCATCTCAGAAGAAGGGAAGAAAGGTGTTGAGCCATTTTTTTTTCTGTAGCCTGTTTTGTCTTTCCTTCCCTCTTTTTTTTCTGGGTGGCTGAGGAGTCTTGTGCTAGCATGGATGTTCAGGGATTAGCTTCTCGTGTAGACCCGCTTGCTGCTAGGGTACAGGATATTTCTGATTATATTGTTCAGACTCCAGTTTTAGAGCCTAAGATTCCTACTCCTGATTTGTTTTTTGGGGACAGGTCCAAATTTTTGAGTTTTAAAAAAACTGTAAACTGTTTTTTGCTCTGAAACCTCGATCCTCTGGTGATTCCATTCAGCAGGTTAAAATTGTCATCTCCCTGCTGTGCGGCGATTTTCCCTGGAATCTGGGAATCCGGCCTTGCTTAATGTAGACACCTTTTTTCAGGCTTTAGGATTATTATACGATGAACCAAATTCTGTGGATCAAGCACGGAAGACCTTGTTGGCCCTGTCTCAGGGTCAAGAAGCGGCAGAATTGTATTGTCAGAAAATTAGAAAATGGTCTGTGTTGACTAAATGGAATGATGATTCTTTGGCGGCAATTTTCAGAAAGGGTCTTTCTGAATCCATTAAAGATGTTATGGTGGGGTTTCCCACGCCTTTCGGTCTGAGTGATTCTATGTCTCTGGCCATTCAGATTGATCGGCGATTGCGGGAGCGCAGAACTGTGCGTGCTGTGGCGCTGTCCTCAGAGCAGATGCCTGAGCCAATGCAGTGTGATAGGATTCTGTCTAGAACGGAACAACAAGGATTCAGACGTCAGAATAGGTTGTGTTTTTATTGTGGCGATGCTTCTCATGTCATTTCAGTCTGCCCTAAGCGTACAAAGAGGATCGCTAGTTCATTTACCATCAGTACTGTACAACCTAAATTTCTGTTATCTGTGACCTTGATTTGCTCATTGTCATCATTTTCTGTCATGGCGTTTGTGGATTCAGGCGCCGCCTTGAACTTAATGGACTTTGAGTTTGCCAGGCGTTGTGGTTTCCCCTTGCAGTCTTTGCAGAACCCTATTCCTTTATGGGGCATTGATGCTACACCTTTGGCTAAAAATAAGCCCCAGTTTTGGACACAGGTGACCATGTGCATGGCGCCAGCCCATCAGGAAGATTGTCGTTTTCTGGTGTTGCATAATTTGCATGATGCTATCGTGCTGGGTTTTCCGTGGTTGCAGTTACATACTCCTGTGTTGAATTGGAAGTCTATGTCTGTGACTAGCTGGGGTTGTCAGGGGGTTCATAATGACGTTCCTTTGATGTCAATCTCTTCTTCTGAAGTTCCAGAGTTTTTGTCTGATTTTCAGGATGTATTCGATGAGCCCAAGTCCAGTTCCCTTCCACCGCATAGGGACTGTGATTGTGCGATTGACTTGATTCCAGGCTGTAAGTTTCCTAAGGGCCGACTTTTCAACCTGTCTGTGCCTGAACATACTGCCATGCGGAGTAATGTTAAGGAGTCTTTGGAGAAAGGGCATATTCAGCCATCTTCTTCACCGTTGGGAGCGGGTTTTTTTTGTTGCTAAGAAGGATGGCTCCTTGAGACCCTGTATTGATTATCGCCTCTTGAATAAGATCACGGTCAAGTTTCAATACCCTTTACCTCTGCTTTCCGATTTGTTTGCTAGGATTAAGGGGGCTAGTTGGTTTATGAAGATTGACCTTCGGGGGGCATATAATCTTGTTTGTATTAAGCAGGGTGATGAATGGAAAACTGCGTTTAATATGCCCGAAGGCCATTTTGAATACCTTGTGATGCCATTCGGGCTCTCTAATGCTCCATCTGTTTTTCAGTCCTTCATGCACGATATCTTCCGGACTTATCTTGATAAATTCATGATTGTATATTTGGATGACATTTTAATTTTTTCCGATGATTGGGAGTCTCAGTTGGAACAGGTCAGGAGGGTATTTCAGATCCTTCGTGATAATGCTTTGTTTGTGAAGGGGTCTAAGTGTCTCTTTGGAGTGCAGAAGGTTTCTTTTTTGGGCTTCATTTTTTCTCCCTCATCTATGGAGATGGATCCGGTTAAGGTTTAGGCCATTCATGATTGGATTCAACCCACATCCGTGAAGAGCCTTCAGAAATTTTTGGGCTTTGCTAATTTTTATCGCCGTTTCATTGCTAACTTCTCCAGTGTGGTTAAACCCTTGACCGATTTGACGAAGAAAGGCGCTGATGTGACGAATTGGTTCTCTGCGGCTGTCTCTGCCTTTCAGGAGCTTAAACGCCAATTTACTTCTGCCCCGGTGTTGCGTCAACCGGATGTTTCTCTTCCATTTCAGGTTGAGGTTGACGCTTCTGAGATTGGGGCAGGGGCTATTATGTCTCAGAGGGATCCTGTTGGTTCCTTGATGAAACCGTGTGCCGCCTTTTCCCGTAAGTTTTCGCCTGCTGAACGCAATTATGATGTCGGCAATCGAGAGTTCTTGGCTATGAAGTGGGCGTTTGAGGAGTGGCGACATTGGCTTGAGGGAGCTAAGCACCGTATTGTGGTCTTGACCGATCATAAAAATCTGATTTACCTCGAGTCTGCCAGATGGCTGAATCCTAGACAGGCTCGATGGTCCTTGTTTTTTTCCCGTTTTGATTTCGTGGTCTCGTATCTTCCGGGTTCTAAGAATATTAAGGCTGATGCCCTCTCTAGGAGTTTTTTGCCTGATTCTCCTGAGGTCCTTGAACCGGTCGGCATTCTGAAAGAAGGGGTGGTCCTTTCTGCCATTTCCCCTGATTTACGACGGGTTCTTCAGGAATTTCAGGCTGACAAACCTGACCGCTGTCCAGTGGGGAAACTGTTTGTTCCTGATAGATGGACTAGTAGAGTGGTTTCTGAGGTTCATTGTTCTGTGTTGGCTGGCCATCCTGGGATTTTTGGTACCAGAGATTTGGTTGGTAGGTCCTTTTGGTGGCCTTCTTTGTCTCGTGATGTGCGTTCTTTTGTGCAGTCCTGTGGGACTTGCGCGCGGGCCAAGCCTTGTTGTTCCCATGCTAGTGGGTTGCTTTTGCCTTTGCCGGTCCCTGAGAGGCCCTGGACGCATATTTCTATGGATTTTATTTCGGATCTTCCGGTTTCCCAGAGGATGTCGGTTATCTGGGTTGTTTGTGACCGGTTCTCTAAGATGGTTCATTTGGTGCCTTTGCCTAAATTGCCTTCCTCTTCTGATTTGGTTCCGTTGTTTTTTCAGCATGTGGTTCGTTTGCATGGTATTCCGGAGAATATTGTGTCCGACAGAGGTTCCCAGTTTGTTTCTAGGTTTTGGCGGGCCTTCTGTGCTAGGCTGGGCATTGATTTGTCTTTTTCTTCTGCATTTCATCCTCAGACAAATGGCCAGACCGAGCGAACTAATCAGACTTTGGAAACTTATTTGAGATGCTTTGTGTCTGCTGATCAGAATTATTGGGTGGCTTTCTTTCCATTGGCCGAGTTTGCCCTTAATAATCGGGCTAGTTCGGCTACCTTGGTTTCGCCCTTCTTTTGTAATTTTGGTTTTCATCCTCGTTTTTCTTCGGGGCAGGTTGAGCCTTCTGACTGTCCTGGTGTGGATTCTGTGGTTGACAGGTTGCAGCAGATTTGGGCTCATGTGGTGGACAATTTGGTGTTGTCACAGGAGGAGGCTCAACTTTTGGTAACCGTCGTCGGTGTGTTGGTTCCCGGCTTCGGGTTGGGGATCTGGTCTGGTTGTCTTCCCGTCATGTTCCTATGAAGGTTTCTTCCCCTAAGTTTAAGCCTCGGTTTATTGGTCCTTATAGGATTTCTGAGATTATTAATCCGGTGTCTTTTCGATTGGCCCTTCCGGCCTCTTTTGCTATCCATAATGTCTTCCATAGATCTTTATTGCGGAAATATGTGCTGCCCGTGGTTCCCTCTGTTGATCCTCCGGCCCCTGTGTTGGTTGATGGGGAGTTGGAGTATGTGGTTGAGAAGATTTTGGATTCTCGCTTTTCGAGGCGGAAGCTTCAGTACCTTGTCAAATGGAAGGGTTATGGCCAGGAGGATAATTCTTGGGTTTTTGTCTCTGATGTCCATGCTGCTGATCTGGTCCGTGCCTTTCATCTGGCTCGTCCTGATCGGCCTGGGGGCTCTTGTGAGGGTTCGGTGACCCCTTCTCAAGGGGGGGTACTGTTGTGAATTCTGCTCTTGGGTTCCCTCCGGTGGTTGTTGGTGGTAATGCAGTTGTCCCTGGGTTGCAGTCCTTAGCAGGTGTCCCTGCTGATTGCAGCTCTCTCTGGGTATTTAGGTTTGCAGGATCCATTAGCCCTTGCCAGTTGTCCATTGTTCTTGGAGGTTTTACATCTCTGCCTGGTTCCTCCTGCCCCGCTGCCAAATCAGCCAAGATAAGTGTCTGGGTTTTGTTTTTGCAGCACACATGCTGTGTGCTTTACTATTCAGTACTATTCATTGTTTTTTCTTGTCCAGCTTAGACTGTGTTTGGATTTTTTCAGTCAAGTTGGATTCTCAGGAGATGCAGATATACATTTCATGTCTTTAGTTAGATGGTGGAATTTTTGTATTATCTGCTGTGGATATTTTTAGGGTTTTAATACTGACCGCTTAGTATTCTATCCTATCCTTTTCTATTTAGCTAGAGTGGCCTCTTTTGCTAAATCCTGTTTTCTGCCTGCGTGTGTGTCTTTCCTCTAATACTCACAGTCAATATTTGTGGGAGGCTACCTATCCTTTGGGGTTCTGCTTTGAGGCAAGATAGAATTCCCATTTCCATCTATAGGGGTATTTAGTTCTCCGGCTGTGTCGAGGTGTCTAGGATGTGTTAGGTACACCCCACGGCTACTTCTAGTTGCGGTGTCAGTTTAGGGTTTGCGGTCAGTACAGGTTCCACCTACTCCAGAGAAAGTCTCATGCGGCTCCAAGGTCACCGGATCATAACAATTCCCGCACTGACTGTGAGCGCCGGCCGTAAAGTAAAAGCAGAGTACAGCGGTGACGTCACCACTGTGCTGTGCTTTACAGCCGGCACTGACACCGTCAGTGCGGGAAGCTGACGACGAGGGACGTGACAGACACCGGAATCTAAGTATGTAGTGTTTTTTTTTTTTTTACATTTACAATGGTAACCAGGGAAAACATCGGGTTACTAAGCGCGGCCCTGCGCTTAGTAACCCGATTTTTACCCTGGTTACCCGGGGACTTCGGCATCGTTGGTCACTGAAGAGCTGTCTGTGTGACAGCTCACCAGCGACCACACAACGACTTACCAACGATCACGGCCAGGTCGTATCGCTGGTCGTGATCGTTGGTAAATCGTTTAGTGTAACAGTACCTTTAGGGTATGTGTCCACGGTCAGTAAACGCTGCTTGTTTGACGCTGCGCAGGGCTGCAGCATCAAACACGCAGCGTCCAGATGTTCCAGCATGGTGGAGGGGATTTTATGAAATCCCGTGTCCACTATGCGTGGAAACACGCGTCCGACTTCCCTGCGACTCCGGACATGCTGCGCGTCTTTTCAGATCGCAGCATGTCCGTGCTACCTGCGGCGATGCTGCGTTGCCGCAAGTAATATCACAGGGCGCTATGCGAGGGTGCGATGATCCCGGATGTGTACAGTTAACACATCCGGCATCATCGTGTCCCAGAAAGGGGGCGGGGCTTAGCGCCGAGCGGCTTCGCCGCTCCGGGGATACCGCCGGCCATCCTGACCGTGGACACGTACCCTTAGACAACTTTTTAATTTTAGGCAATTCGGCAGATCATTGTCTCTCCCATTTAGAAAGGTCGATATCCTCTCTAGAACACCTGGGTTGGTTAATAAACTCGTAAAATTCCCGGTTACAACCCTTGAGGGTCCAGCAATTTCTCGGTCTCAGTTTAGATTCAGAGAATCAAGAGTATCGTCTGCCAACTGACAAAATAAACCACATCCATCATCAGGTTCGGCGGGCAGTAAATAGACCCTCCATTACCCTCAGGCAGGCCATTTTCCTTCTAGGTTCCCTAAGGTCTTGTATTCTGGCCGTCAAATGGGCTCAGGTTCACACGAGGCCTTCAGAAGGATGTTTTATTTTATGATAGGGGTCTGCAAGGGTCCCTACAAAGAAAAATAACATGACGACCATCTGCCGTAAGCTCCTTAAAATGGTGGCATAATAGGGATAATTTATCTTCAGGAGTTCCCTGGGAGAATAACATATCTCGTATAGTAACTACTGACGCCAGTCCCTCAGGATGGGGGATATGGTGGTTCAGGGGCAATGGGATTCCCAGGTAGGAGGTTCTCCCAACCTGAAGGAACTATTGGCAGTAGAGCTATCAGTTAAAAAACTCCTTGTATACCTGCAGGGTCACCATGTTAGAATCCTCTCGGACAATCAAGTCACATTGGCCTATATCAACCACCAAGGTGGGACCCGATCCGAGGCTCTGATGGAAATAACGAAATGCCTTTTTTAGACAGCTGAAAGACATTTTCTGTCTTTGACGGCACTTCACATCAAAGGAAAAGACAACATCACAGCAGATTTTCTAAGCCGCAACATGCTGAAGCAGGGAGAGTGGTGTCTGAATGGAGCTGTCTTCAGCCAGATTGTCCGCCTATGCGGTCAACCAGACATAGACCTTTTTGCCACAGAAGGAACAGAAAAGTTAAACAATTCAGTTCTCTCAACCTGAGGGAAAATCCCCTTGTGGTGGACGCCTTCCTACGGAAGTGGGATTTCAATCTGGCCTATGCCTTTCCCCCGTTGTCTCTGTTGCCTCTGGTAGCAAGGAAAATCAGAGAAGACAAGGTGAGGATTATATTAATTGCCCCATTTTGGCCCAGGAGGGCTTGGTTTTCATGGTGGAGGACAATGTCAGTCTGCGACCCCCTAGGTAAATCCCAATCTTCCAGATCTTTTGGTCCAGGGTCCAGTCAATCACCCACGAGTAGCAGGGCTCCACCTGACAGTGTGGAGTTTGAAAGGGCATTATTAAAGGATAAAGGATTCTCCCCCAATCTGATAGATACACTTCTAAAAAGTAGAAAATCAGTTACAACCAAGATCTACGCTAAAACCTGGAGACGATTTCTTGCCGTACAAGTCTTGGCCCTTGGTGCATTATTTAATTATGACATCGCAAGAAATTACCGGATATCTCAATTTATTAAAGCAGTTGGCAGATCTAGGCCCATACACCGGGTTTTTTGTCCCATGGGACTTGAACTTAGTCCTTACGGCTATGACGGCGCCTCCATTTGAACCTATGATATTTCCCTCAATTAAAATCCTATCCCTTAAGGTAGCTTTTTTAGTGGCCTGTAGATTAAGCGATATTCAGGCACTGTCTAGAATTCCCTCCTACACACAAGTTTTGGACGACAGGGTAGTAATTAGGCCACATCTGGCCTGCTTGCCCAAGGTTGCCTCAAACTTCCATAGGAAACAAGAGATAGTTCTCCCTTCCTCCCTAATCCCACTAACCAAAAGGAGGAAAAACCATGGAGGTCCTCTCAAGCTCTGTAATCCATGCGATACGTGCCACTCTTTAGTATCTGTAGGTTTCCTGTTCCTGAAGGGCGGATCCCCTCTCTCGTGCTGTCATGGGCCTTCGAAAAATGCCGTTACTGGTAAGTAACTTAATGCTTTCAGCAGCAGCATGCACAACTGAGTCGCTCTGCAGAACAACACTTACCACCTGTGTGTGCTGTCTTGTGCTACTTCGAATATGCCACCAATATGGCCAGCGCTGATGACACCAGCGTTAACGTTACTATACTACTTATATGCCTGCTGGAAGAAGCAAGTCAGGCAATGATGGGTAAGGTGGTGGCATCGGAGGAGCAGGGCCAACTATCAGGCTTTTTGTCCACACATGGCTCTGATGGTGGGTTACTGTCAACAGCAGAAAGGGTCCCAACTGTACAGCCAGAGGACATTTTAGGACGAGGATGAACAAGCATGTTCACAGCAGGGTGGCACTCAGATCAGCTCATGGCCATCACTGGAACGTGGCTGTGGGGATACAAAGTACCAAGCCGATCCACCTCCCACAGTGGAAAGCTTGTTGCCTCAGGGCAGCCTGGTACACATGAGCCAATACATACTAAAGTGTCTGTGCAATGACCTTTGAGCTTCCCTTATTTTTACCAGTGCTAATTAATAGGTGACCACTCTGCTGGATCCCCGCTACAAAGACAATGTACCATCATTGCGTCCGTTATTCGAGTGGGATAGAAAAATGTTTGCGTACAAGCAAACGCTGGTAGAGAAGCTACTGATGAGTTTCCCACTTGACAGTGGGGGCTCGGTGAAAGAACAAGGCAGAGATCGAGGAGTAAGTTGCCCACACATGGGTCTGCAACATTTAACTATTGGGAGTCCAAATTGGACACATGGCCAGAGCTTCCCCTGTAATGCCTTGGAGGTACTGACACTTGCTGCAGAAAGTGTCATGTCAGAGCATGTCTTTCGCACCACAGGTGTTGTGATCACAAACAGGTGTATCAGACTCCTCTTCCACATACACCTCCTTCTCCACTTGGACCTCTGCCTCATGGTTCTATTTTTTTGTCTCTTATTTTAAAGTCATTTCTTAAAAAAAACAAAAGTGAGATTGGTGGATGAGGGAGGGAGGGATAGATAGATGAATGAGGTATGATGGAGGAAGGGATGGATGAGGGAAGGAGGGACAGATGAATGAGGGATGGATAGACCCATTTTTGATAACCAGCCAAGAGAAAGCTGGGGGCTGCAGCCCTCATCTGTCTGCTTTCCTTTAGCTGGTTACTAAAAAGAGCGGTGAACCCTCAAGGTTTTTTTCATTTATTAATTAATAATATATATAAATTGAAAAAAACATGGGGTCCCCCCTATTTTTAATAATTAGCCAAGGGAAAGAAGACCGCTATGAGCTGGTGTTATTATTCTGGGAAGATGCCAATAGCCATAAAGGTTCCCAGGCTATTAATCACAGCTGTTTGCTTAGCCTTTACTTACTGCTTATTATAGAGGAGACATCCCCAAACCTAAAAAAATGATATGGTGTGCCCCCTATATTTAATAACCGTCAAGGGCTAGGCAGACAGCTGCAGGTTGATATTAATAGCCTAGGAAGGGGCCATGGATATTGGCCCCCAGTCGCCCCAGAAATTGGTGCATCCATAAAATGTGCGCTTGACCTCGACTTTTCGTTTACCCTGGTGCAGTGGCAATTGGGGTAATGGATTTGGGGTTGATGTAGGGTGTTTTATGTCCTCTGATATCAAGCCTAGGACATAGTAATGGAGAGGCGCCTATCAGACACCCCCATCACTAGTAATGGAGAAGCGCCTATCAGACACCACCATCACTAACCCCTTAGTAAAATTTAATAAAGACACAGTCTGAATAAAGTCCTTTATTTGAAATAAAACTCCCCAACCCGGTTTTACCAATTTATTCACCAAAAATAAAAAAGCAAACTTATACTCATCTGTCCACCGATAATCCATATTTCTCGCGACGAGGTCCAAGTCTGCTACATCTGGATGCATTGCTGAGCGATAGCATGATGCGACCGCTCAGCCCTGCATCCAGGAGATACTGAGTGTGAGAACGCGTCAGCGTGTAACCGTTGATAACCTTAATGACATCACCACCTGTCACACGCAGCTGCATTCTCACGCTTAGCTCAATGTATCCTGGATACAGGGCTGAGTGGTCGCATCATGCCACGGCGCACCAATGCATCCAAATGTATCAGAGTTGAAGCACATCGTGGGACATATGGATTATCGGCGGACAGGTGACACTGATTTTCTTAATGTTTATTTCAATTAAAGGACTTTATTTGGTGTGTTTATGCCAATTAAATGACTTTTTCCTGTGTGTTTATTACTTTTATTTACAGGTTTAGTAATGGAAGTGTCTTATAGACTCCTCTATTGCTAACCCCTGGGCTTGATCACGGCAGACAAAACAGCTGACATCAACCCAAAAACCTATCACCCCACTTGCCACCACACTAGGGCAAGTGGGAAGAGCCGGTCAAAGCGCCAGAATTGGCACATCTAATGATGTGCCTTTTCTGGACCGGCTGCAGGCTGTCATTTTTAGGCTGATGAGGACCAATATCGATGGCCGCTTCCCAGTCTGAGAATACCAGCCCCCAGCTGTCTGATTTAGCTTGGCAGGTTATCAAAATGGAGGGATCCTACGCCATTTTTTCAAACTATTTAAATTATTTAAACAGCATGGGGACCCCACAATTTTTGATAACCACCCAAGATAAAGCTCATAGATGAGGGCTGGTGGTACCCTATACCATTTTTATTTATTTTATTAATTCAATAAATACATTTAGAGTATGCTACACACGCACTGCATTAATTATCTCATTGACATATTTATTACTATGGACAGGTGCTGACTGGTGAATACTCTAATCAGCCTCATCTGCTCTTGCTGCAATCATCGAGACCAGGCATATGCTTATGAGATTAGTATTCTCATTAGTTGACCCCTGTGACCAGCGGTAACCTTTTCACCACCGGTCATAGTTGGGCTTAGACTGTGTCCATTTTCAGGCTTATACACCGAGTTCCGGTACCATGGATTTCTGGGTCATCTCAAATTGGACCAGTAGCAAGAACTGGTCCAGTGAGCTATTAGGAATATTGTGCTGTCAAGTCTCCAGTGTCATGTCAGAAAGAGTATTCTGTGTAGCTGATTGATTTTTCACACCAAAATGAACCAGGTTATCTGACACAAATGTTAGGATGAAAACCTAACATTTCAAAAAAGAGGAAAGACATATATTAACCCCTTCATGACCTTGGGATTTTCCGTTTTTCCGTGTTCGTTTTTCGCTCCCCTCCTTCCAAGAGCCATAACTTTTTTATTTTTCTGTCAATATGGCTATGTGAGGGCTTATTTTTTGCGAAACAAGTTGTACTTTTGAACGACATAATTGGTTTTAGCATGTTGTGTATTAGAAAGCGGGAAAAAAATTCCAAGTGCGGTGAAATTGCAAAAAAAGTGCAATCCCACACTAGTTGTTTGTTTGGCTTTTTTGCTAGTTTCACTAAATGCTAAAACTGACCTGCCATTATGATTCTCCAGGTCATTACGAGTTCATAGACACCTAACATGACTAGGTTATTTTTTATCTAAGTGGTGAACAAAAAAACCTTTGCTAAAAAAAAAATTGCGCCATTTTCCGATACCCGTAGCGTCTCCATTTTTCATGATCTGGGGTCGGTTGATGGCTTGTTTTTTGCGTGCCGAGCTGGCGTTTTTAATGATACCATTTCGGTGCAGATATGTTCTTTTGATCGCCCGTTATTGCATTTTAATGCAATATCGTGGCGACCAAAAAAACTTAATTCTGGTGTTTCAAATTTTTTTCTCGCTACGCTGTTTAGCGATCAGGTTAATGCTTTTTTTATTGATAGATCGGGCGATTCTGAACGCGGCGATTCCAAATATGTGTAGGTTTGATTTTTTTTTTATTGATTTATTTTGAAAGGGGGGTGATTTAAACTTTTATATTTTTTTATTTTTTTCACATTTTTTTAAACTTTTTTTTCTACTTTTGCCATGCTTCAATAGCCTCCATGGGAGGCTAGAAGCTGGCACAACTCGATCGCCTCTGCTACATAGCAGCGATCATCAGATCGCTGCTATGCAGCAGAAATGCAGGTGTGCTATGAGCACCGACCACAGGGTGGCGCTCACAGCTATCCGGGATCAGTAACCATAGAGGTCTCAAGGACCTCTATGGTTACTCTGCAGAAGCATCGCTGACCCCCGATCATGTGACGGGTCAGCGATGCGCTCATTTCCGGCCAGAAGCGCAGGTTAAATGCCGCTGTCAGCGTTTGACAGCAGCATTTAACTAGTTAATAGCGGCGAGTGAATCGCGATTTCACCCACCGCTATTGCGGGCACATGTCAGCTGTTCAAAACAGCTGACATGTCCCGGCTTTGATGCGGGCTCACCGCTGGAGCCCGCATCAAAGTGGGGGTTCTGACCTCGGACGTACTATCCCGTCCGAGGTCAGAAAGGGGTTAAAGGATTGGTTGAGGACCTCATTCCCAAATGACGCTTTTTCTATTAGCCAATTTACATTTGTAACTATGCACATGGCACTTTATTGCATATACAGTGGATATGGAAAGTATTCAGACCCCTTTAAATTTTTCACTTTTTTTTTTCACATCAATGTATACTCTGCACCCATCTTGACTAAAAAAAACAAATGTAGAAATTTTTGAAAATGTAATAAAAAAGAAAAACTGAAATCACATGGTCATAAGTATTCAGACCCTTTGCTCAGACACTCATATTTAAGTCACATGCTGTCCATTTCCTTGTGATCCTCCTTGAGATGGTTCTACTTCATCGGAGTCCAGCTGTGTTAAATTAGACTGATAGGACTTGATTTGGAAAGGCACACACCTGTCTATATAAGACCTCACAGTGCATGTCAGACCAAATAAGAATCATGAGGTCAAAGGAACTGGCCAAGGAGCTCAGAGACAGAATTGTGGCAAGGCACAGCCCTCCACCAGTCAGCCTTTATGGCAGAGTAGCCCGACAGAAACCTCTCCTCAGTGCAAGACATAAGAAAGCCTGCATAGCGTTTGCTAAAATATAAGAAAGACTCCCAGACTGAGAAATAAGATTCTCTGGTACGATGAGGTGAAGATAGACCTTGTTGGTGATAATTCTAAGTGGTATTTGTGGAGAAAACCAGGCACTGCTCATCACCTGCCCAATACAATCCCAACAGTGAAATGTAGTGGTGGCAGCATCATTCTAAGGGGGTTGTTTTTCTGCTGCGGGACAGGACGACTGGTTTTTATTGAAGGAAACATGAATGCGGCCAAGTACAGAGATATCCTGGATGAAAACCTTCCAGAGTGCTCTGGACCTCAGACTTGGCCGAAGGTTCACCTTTCAACAAGACACTGACCCTAAGCACACAGCTAAATTAACAAAGGAGTGGCTTCAGAATAACTCTGTGGCCATTCTTGACTGGCACAGCCAGAGCTCTGACCTAAACACAATTGAGCATCTCTGGAGAGACCTGAAAATGGCTGTCCACCAACGTTCACCATTCAGCCTGACGGAACTGGAGAGGATCTGCAAGGAAGAATGGCAGAGGATCCCCAAATCCGGGTGTAAAAAACTTATTGCATAATTCCCAAGAAGACTCATGATGCTGTACTAGCTCAAAATGGTGATTCTGCTCAATACTGAGCAAAGGGTCTGAATACATATGACTAGTGATGAGCGAGCACTAAAATGATTGGGTCGAACAAATTGGAAAACTCGGGTACTTGGACAGAACAATGAGCCCAAAGTAAGTCTATGGGAGACACTGGTGAAATATGTGTATATATATATATATATATATATATATATATATATATATATATATATATATATAATATGTGCAGTGGACTATGTATAGATTTATGGTGTCACTGGCAATAATGTAACCTCTGTCCTGAAAAGCTGCAAGTTGCACCCAGGTGTTAATATGTATTTTCCTGACAAGTAGACTTCTGTCTCCAATCTCACCAGGGGGTCCTGCTGGAAGTCAAGAAGAAAGGTAGCATTTGACACCTTCCAGCTCTTATGTTAATTACGGCCTGATAGTATCTCTGTGAGTACTTTTACACAAAGGATCTCAAGAGAAAATAATATATTTATTGGGGGGCGCGGCCGTGGTCCAATCAAAAAACAAGCAATTATGATATTAACCTGAGGGGCTAGTCTAAAAACCTGACCTCCAGACCAAAGCTATAAATTAGACCTGTATACCTAAAAAACTTGTTCACATGTGAGGTCAGCCTGAGACGCTGATGTGTTCCACCAACTCCATTCACCCCCCTCAGGGAGCAGAAAGCAAACTACCAGGTAGATGATTTCTTTACGTTTTCTCTTGTTTATTTTTATACTGTTTTGCATAAGTTGTATGTCTTTTTATTATCATATTTTTATACCTTTTCTTACTGTAAGCATTGAACCTTTTTGTATTAAGTATAAAACTTTAACAAGTTGAACCTTGAATGTTCTAAAAGAATCCATAGCCTAATGTGTGTGAGCCTTATGAGTGGTAGACATTATTAGTATTAATATTTCCGGGACTCATCGCCCGTGTGTTCAATGAGTGGTGGCAGCGTGTATGAGCGGGTGTGTGGCCTGGGTCTGTGTGTGATTTATGCTCCCATTACAGCATAGTACAGAGGTTGAATGCTGGACTGAGAGTGGGGAGATAGATTAACCCTTGCAGGCACAACCCAAGTCACGTGCTGAGAGCGGGCACGTGACAAATTAGTTACTCCACAGAGAAGGGATCCGTGACAGAGACCCGAGCATTTTTAATGCGATCACCCCCGGGGGTCCTTTTAAGGTCTAAAAATGATGGAAACACTGCTCAAATGACACGGGAACATCACGGCAAATGTCCCTGGGAGCATTTCTGACTCCTAGGTCACAGCTGTAAACAATGTTGTCAGTGTTTCACGACATTTTTACAGGTGTACCAAAAAATATACAAAAACAAAATGGATTTTGGTGGAAAATTTGTTAAGGTACATCCTTTCCAGGGTAATGACTTGTATATAAGGCAAAATAATTAACTTCAGACCAAAATGTTCCTCCACCACTTGGGCTATGTTCACATGCAGCATTTTTGATGCGTATTTCAACTTTAACATTGCTTTCAACCAATACAAATGCATTCACTGGGAAATGTCATTGTAACATTTAACAACCCTAGCTGGCCATGTGGTGTGTGACACATAAGCAGACACATCTTGTTTTATTTACGAAGGCGGGCCTCTTAAAGTCACAAAGCCTATTTTTAGAGGGGCATCAGGCGGCATTAGTATTCTTAAAGGGCCATTATTAAACAGTGGGTCTCCTATGCTGTTATTGCCTATGCAGTAAGTGGCTGGGCTGCCAAGAATTACGACGCACCCCAATACCCCTTTCACAAGAGATACAAGAGGGCTTCCTGAAAAAAATGTTGCATTGACTGCAAGGCCTGCCCTGCTACCAAGTTATATGCACCCCAATAAGCCTTTGAACCCAGGTACTGGATGGTCACAGGAAAACCCACTTCACATTCTTCAGTTGGTCCTGCCATACTGTTTCCTTATGCATTGAATGCAAGGGCCGCCTTGACCCAAATTTGCACGCACCCCAATCCCCCTTTGGAAGAAACACGGAGGAGGGCCTCGTAAAAAAAACTGTCCCATTACAAAGGAGCTGGTCTCCTAGACCTGAGGGGTACACATCAACATACTGTGAAAACATTTTTATTACGGGCATCATAAACACCCTTGCAAAAAGCTAAAGTGGCTGTAGCAGCACAGAACACATTAACCCTGGTGATCTAGTGGCCGTGGATGATGAGACGTGGAGGAAGGCCTCATTAAAAAATAGGCCCAATTTAAAGGAGCGGGTCTCCTAGACTTGGAATGCCCATACACCAAGTGCATGGGCTGACAAACATTTTCCCCTGAGGGTACATATCAACATAGTGTGTAATTTTTTTTTTAGGGGCATCATAAGCACCTTGCAAAACTGTAAAGTGGTTTCCTACACAGTTGCTGCAGGGAAGGTGCAGGTTTTTAGTGAAAATATGGCGGACGAATCGTTGGATGAAGTGATCAGGAAAAGGGGCATGGTGATGACCGAAATGGGAACATACATGATTAATAACAGTGGTGGCTATGGGAGGTATGAGATCCAGGATACAGTCTACAATGATTAGTCGTTAAGCCACCACTAATTACCATAATGTGTTTCATGCCCGTCAGAAGATCGGTGTAACAGATGCGCCTTTGAGACTCGGCCTAAAAAATGAGCGTCAAAAATATGTTGCCAAAGACGCACGTGTCTGTCTAAAGGGAAAAGTCCAACATGTTCGTGAGATGCTGAATTAGAGAAAGCAGATCAGTGTTGGAGGAAAACCAAACTGATGGATGCATGTGAAAAACTAAGTTTAACAAGGAGTGCACCGTCCGTAACTATAAACTCACCTGTGGCACAAGCTTCTTCAACTTCACCGATACATATTAACAATAATATCCAAATGTCACAGTCGAACATTATTTCTTCTAGTGTAACTAACACTGTTAAATAAATGCCTCTAAACGTATATAACCACGACCCTGGGAAACACCAGATTTCCTCTTTACAAATATGGACGATGATGGTATTGATGACGACTTTGAAATTTACCACATCCACACCAAGAAGATGAAGATCACAACTCTAAAAAATGTGCAAAAAAGGCCGTGAATGTCTGGAAAATCATTTTCTCTTGGGCAGACTTTCCCTCTTACTAAAGTGGTACCAAATGATACATTCACAGCTCTCATGTCTATTTAGCGTGAGATGGTTGAAAGATGAAGTATTCTGTTTTGTTCATGTCCACTTTTTGAAAGCGAGCAGAAAAGAAGGATGAAATAGCGGGAAAACGTGTGATTTTGGTCAGTAAAGAGGTGATGTCAGGTACAGATAGATCTGCGTGTCATCGGCGTACTGATAATATTGCACACTGGTGGTTGAAAAAACCTGCAGGCAATACGATCTACCCAGTGAGCAGTGGGCGCAGTATCTAACCCAAGGGTTGAGAGGCAAAGCCCTGGAAGTTTTTGCTGGCCTCCCACCAGACCTAGATGGTAACTGTGAGGCTATAAAAGAGGCCCTGATCAGGAAATACAACCTAACCCCAGAAGTGTATCAGAGAGCTATGCGGATGTCGTGAGCACCTTGAGGACCACGTTCCACCAATGGATCAGGTGACTTTCTGTTAACGGTTTTGAGGACTTAACGGATCTTATGGTCAAGGATCTGTAACGCTCGCGCCGAGACTGGTTGGAGCGGGCGTCTGGGGGTGTGGCCCCACTGGACCACAGACTAAAAGTCCCTTGAAGGGGTGTAACAAAGTAGCTTCCTAGGTGTTCGCTGAAGACTCTGATGGTGAGGTCAGACTTGTGCAATAGGAAGCTACCAGGTACCACTCCAGGGTGGAGTCGGACTGTGGATACTGATCCCACCGGGGACAAGACACAGGCAGGCACGGCAGTGACACTGGCTGACGAATGTGTACAGCAGAGGCCCTGATGGGCAGACTGGCTTGACGGAGATACAGGCAGGCAGACGGGCACGGCTGGCATTGGCAGACAGGCAGACAGGGCTGATACTCTGGTAGGAACTGGTATACAGGCAGGTGTATGGAAACAGGTAAGAACCTGTTCAGACTGGGGAATATAAACAATTAGGTAGAGACCTGTACGGCAAGTTGCTGAACAGAGGTAAAGCAAGAGCTGGTGCAAAGCAGAACCACAGGAGGCGGAGCAAGAGCAGAGAAGGAGAATGCGGAGCAGAGAAGAAGGCGGAGCTAAGAGCAGAGAAGGAGAAGGCGGGGCTAAGAGCAGAATGTGGAGCCACTTGCAGAAACGCAGGAGGCGGAGGCAAGAGATGTAGAACCGCAAGGAGCAGAGCCAGGTAGAACCGCAAGGAGTGGAGCCGCAGAGCGAGAGGTGAGCAGAGTAGCAGAGCAAAGCCACAGAGTGCAGAGCAAGGTCAGAGTGCAGAGCAAAGTTACAGCGAGCAGAGCTGAGAGCAAAGCCACAGAGTGTGTCAGAACTGAGAAGAGAGAAGCAGAGCCACAGACAGTGGCGAACAGAGCAGAGAAGCAGAACCACAGACAGTGGCGAACAGAGCAGAGAGAAGCAGAACCACAGACAGTGGCGAACAGAGCAGAAAGATAAGGTGGAGGTACACACAGCAGAGTGGGAAATGACAAAGAAGGAACAGGAACGGACATAGACCAGAGTTCAGACAGGAACAGACACGGATACTGTAACGGGGTCTACCGAGTTAGAGTACCTCTTTCAGTACCACCCCGTGGGTCAGGAGGTCCACTCTGCTTTGGCTGGAGTCTGAATGAAGGACGCTGGCTGGAATTCCTTGGTACATGGGCGCATATAAAAGATCACTGCTTCTCCACGTATTTCCAGTGTGACAACACTTTACTCACAGGACACAGAATATATCACACAGATACAGAGGGCAGGCCCATTGAAACGCAGCAGGCCAGACATACATTACAATAGCCGCAGGTGGCCGGAGCCTGCCGATATTTACTGTGGGAATTACAAAGGTGGGGGGAGGTCAGAAGGGGATTATCTTGTCCCCTCTGCCCAGGGGCGCAGCCTGTGGGCTGATGCATTAGGGACATACATCTCACATGGAACCTATTATACATACATATAACTGCACAACATATTCTGGGTGCTGAGGGGTTCCGTAACAGATACACAAACAGAACACAGATGAAGCCCTGCTAATTGCAGCCCTCAGAGACAGGAAACAGACACGACCTGGCAGCTCAGTAGCAACTGCTAACTGAGGGAAATAGTTTGCTCAGGCATCCTCCAATGGTTGAAGATGCCTTAAGTATCAGAGGCCTCTAGGCCATTGGCCAGGGACACCTTGGAGGTACACACAGTCTCAATAAGAATCCGGAGTTGCTGGTGCCGCCCCCCTATGCACACAGCCAGGAAGTGTACACAGAGTAAGCGGCCATGGAGTACATGGCATGGAGCCGGCATCAGACAGATCTCACAGCATGGCACTGGGTGAGTGAATTGATGTAACAGGCAGGTGGGGAATGGAAGGCCATGCAGTGATGCCGGCAGAGTTGTTGCAAGATCAATTTCTCCATATGTGCCCCACGTACGTACGACAATTTGTGTGTGATCAAGAGCCACAAACTGCAGGTCAGGCTGCAAAGATTGCAGACTGTCATGTGGCTAACGGGATGCCTGAGGTGTGGAAGCCATCGAGATTCAGCTGGAAGGGAGGCAAGCCAAACGGGGATCCTACTCCCTCTGCCGGCCGATCACCAGTGCTGTCCAATCTTAACTCCTATGGGGTTCCGGGGAATGGACATTCTTTAGGCAATGCACGCCGGTGCTTCTCCTTTAACAAAGTGGGACATGTGATAAAGTCACCATCGGTCTCAGAGATACTGGGGCAGAGGTGACTCTGCTCCTCCCAGCAATGGTAAACCATTGCGATATCATACCAGGAAAGACTATGTCTATAACCGGGATTTGAGGGGTCAGCCCTGCTGTGCCCATGGCCCGTGTGTACCTGTACTGGGGGGCAGGGAAAGGACAGAGAAGTGGGAGTATCAGGGGCTATTCCCACCAATGTGTTACTAGGCAGACTTGGGGAGGCTGATGTCCCACTATATCCCTCCCTTACAAGTAAATGCTACAGAGAAGGTGGAAGCAAGTGACCCACCTGAGATCCCGTGCGAGGAGGGAAAATGTACCAATGCACAGGACTGTACATATGTGGCAGCTGTGACCCGGAGTCAGGCTGTGGCTCAGACTCAAACCCAGAGATTAGGGAATGAGTCTCAGATAGAATTGCCAGAACAGGAGGACCATACTATGGCTCGGGAGCCTCCTCACATGGCAGACCCACTGAGGGCCCTGATAACCAACACTGAAGACCCAGCTTCAGGCCAGAGACTGGCAGTCACACTAGGCCAGGGCCTGCAGACTGACAGAGCTTCCAGGAGGCCCTGCGGAAAGATGTCAGTCTGGAGAAGCTCAGATGTCTTGCAGACCAACCCCCTACTGCTTCTGACAAATAGAGAATATTCTGGGAGCAAGGCAGACTGTATAAAGAGACTCTCCCCACGGATACTACAGAGCATTTGGACTGTGAAAAGCGGCTGGTCGTTCCTTATACATTTAGGGAACAATTATTGAGAATTGATCATGAAATTCCTCTGGCTGGACACCTTGGAGTACAAAAGACTATAGCTATGTGCACACGTCAGGATTCCTTGCAGAAATTTCCTGACAAAAACCAGACATTTCTGCCAAAAATCTGCATGCATTTTTTTGCATTTTTCATGAGTTTTTTCCCAATGCATTAAATAGCGGGAAAAACGCGAAAAATCCGCAAAATTAAGGAACATGCTGCTTTTTTTTACCGCGATGCGTTTTTTTCGCGGAAAAAAACGCATTGTATGCACAAAAATTGCAGAATGCATTCTAAATGATAGGATGCATATGTATGCATTTTTAATGCGTTTTTGTAGCGTTTTTATCGTGAAAAAACCTGAACGTGTGCACATACCCTTAAGCTCGCCTGACACAAAACTGTTATTGGCCCAAGATGTGGACAGATATAGCCAATTACTGTTGATCTTATGTTGTTTGTCAGAGAGTTGGAAAGTCCGGAAATATACCGAAAGCCCAAATAACACCGCTGCCAGTGATCGATGAGCCTTTCCAGCAAGTGGCTGTGGATATTATAGGGACACTTGCAGTACCTAGCAGCTCTGGCAAAAAGTTCATCCTCACAGTGGTGGACGATGCTACACGATACCCGGATGCTGTGGCACTGTCCTCCATCCGAGCAGACAAAGTGGCGGATGCTTTACTGACTGTTTTCTCTCATGTGGGTTTCCGATCAGGGAACCCAATTCATGTCCAATCTGATGGAAAGCCTCTGCGAAATGATACAAGTGCAGCATTTTGTGGCCATCACCTATCATCCCCAAACCAACGGACGCTGTGAGCGTTTTAACGGAACATTAAAACATGCTCAAAATGCTGGTGGAGACTGAAGGGAGAGACTGTGAGCGTTACCTCCCTCATCTGTTGTTTGCGTACAGAGAGGTACCCCAGGCTTCTACAGGATTCTCCCCCTTTGAACTGATTTATGGGAGGAGGGTCAGGGGGCCGCTTGATTTGATTAAGAACTGTTGGGAGGTGACCCCAAAACTAGTCTTGGGAGTCTCAGTGATCGAATATTTACTGCGACTCAGAGAAAGAATGCAAAAACTGAGCAACCTGGCCCATGAGAATGTGACCCAGGCCCCAATCAACCAGAAGGTCTGGTACGACCGTAATGCCAGGCTGAGGGTCTACGAGGGGGGCAGAAGGTTTGGGTATAGGTCCCTATGTTACAGAATAAATTACAGGCCGCATGGGAGGACTATACACAAGCGGCTCATCATGACAGGGAGGCCTGTGTCTTACCTGTCTGTAGCATGCCTGAAGAGGGGGAGGCTGATCTTTTACTAGATGTGGGGGCTGGGACTCAGTATATGGAGTCCCTGGAGTCAGCAGCATTTAACCCTGAACTATCCCACAGTCAGAGGTCGGAGCTGATGGGAGTGCTCAGCGAGTTCACAGAAGTCTTCACAGGAAAGCCTGGGAGGACGCACTTCGCAACTCACCATGTGGACACTGGTACTAATTCCCAATAAAGGCAGTCTGCATACCGGGTGTCAGCAGAGGTGAAGGCGCACATGAAGGAACAGGTAGAGGAGATGCTAAACCTCAAGGTAATACAAAAATCCTAGAGTTCCTTGGCCTCGCCTGTAGTTCTTGTCCTGAAAACGGACCAAACTACCCGGTTCTGTGTAGACTATAGGAAATTAAATCTACTGACTACATGTGAGGTCTACCCCATGCCGAGGATAAATGAGCTGTTAGAGCAGCTAGCTAATGCAAACTAATGCATCATACCTCACCATCATGGACCTAAGTAGGGGATATTGGCAGATACCCCTGACCAAAGAAGCTCAGGAGAGGTCTGCCTTTATAAAGCCATTCGGGCTGTTTGAGTTTCTAGTGATGTCATTTGGTATGAAGAATGCCCCTGCCACCTTCCAGAGGTTGGTCAATCACTTATTGGAAGGATTTGATGGTTTTGCCGTTGCTTATCTCAATGATATAGCCATTTTTAGTGATTCTTGGGAGGAACACCTTGTACATCTTTCTCAGGTGTTGCAAAGGCTTAATGCTGCAGGTCTTACTGTTAAGTCAGGGAAGTGTCAGGTAGCCATGCGGGAAGTACAATACCTCAGACACAGGGTGGGGGGAGGACTGCTAAGACCTGAGCCAGGGAAGGTAGAAGCCATTACAGCCTGGCCCACCTCACAAACCAAGAAGCAGATACTGTCCTTCCTGGGTATGGTTGGCTATTGTAGGAGGTTTGTGCCACACTACAGTGCTCTGGCCAAGCCATTAACTGATCTGACCAGGAGGAAGCTCCCCAAATGGTTTCCTGGACTTCTCAGTGTGAGGAATAATTTTCTGCCCTAAAGTCAGCATTGGTTTGTTCACCTGTCCTTCAGGCCTCAGATTTCACTTGCAGGTTTGTAGGGCCGACATGACAGCACCTATGGGCAAGGTGCGGTTCTCAGCCAGGTGAACCAGCAAGGTGAGGAGCACCCAATTCTCTACCTAAGCAGGAAACTTCTACACAGAGAAGTGGCTTATGCCACCATTGAAAAGGAATGTTTAGCAATTGTGTTGGCTCTACAGAAACTGCAACCATACCTCTATGGGTGCAACTTCACGGTGATAACAGATCATAACCCATTGAGTTGGCTCAACAAGGTAGTTGGGGACAAGAAATTTCTTAGATGGAGCCTGATATTACAGCAATATGATTTTACCATTTTCAACATAAGAAAGGAATCGATCATGGCAATGGTGATGGCCTATCTCGCCAAGGTGGTGGGAACCAGATATGCGCTTGGGAGCTGACCTGTAAGTCATCCCCCATGCACGTTCATAAGGAGGGAGGTGTAGTGGAATAGGTACACTCACCGGCCACTTTATTAGGTACACCATGCTAGTAACGGGTTGGACCCCCTTTTGCCTTCAGAACTGCCTCAATTCTTCGTGGCATAGATTCAACAAGGTGCTGGAAACATTCCTCAGAGATTTTGGTCCATATTGACATGATGGCATCACACAGTTGCCGCAGATTTGTCGGCTGCACATCCCAAAGATGCTCCATACAAGGCAGGATGGATCCATGCTTTCATGTTGTTTACGCCAAATTCTGACCCTACCATCCGAATGTCGCAGCAGAAATCGAGACTCATCAGACCAAGCAACGTTTTTCCAATCTTCTACTGTCCAATTTCGATGAGCTTGTGCAAATTGTAGCCTCAGTTTCCTGTTCTTAGCTGAAAGGAGTGGTACCCGGTGTGGTCTTCTGCTGCTGTAGCCCATCTGCCTCAAAGTTCGACGCACTGTGCGTTCAGAGATGCTCTTAGGCCTACCTTGGTTGTAACGGGTGGCGATTTGAGTCACTGTTGCCTTTCTATCAGCTCGAACCAGTCTGCCCATTCTCCTCTGACCTCTGGCATCAACAAGGCATTTCCGCCCACAGAACTGCCGCTCACTGGATTTTTTTTCTTTTTCGGACCATTCTCTGTAAACCCTAGAGATGGTTGTGCGTGAAAATCCCAGTAGATCAGCAGTTTCTGAAATACTCAGACCAGCCCTTCTGGCACCAACAACCATGCCACGTTCAAAGGCACTCAAATCACCTTTCTTCCCCATACTGATGCTCGGTTTGAACTGCAGGAGATTGTCTTGACCATGTCTACATGCCTAAATGCACTGAGTTGCCGCCATGTGATTGGCTGATTAGAAATTAAGTGTTAACAAGAAGTTGGACAGGTGTACCTAATAAAGTGGCCGGTGAGTGTATATGTATGGATGTATGGCCAGCAGTAATTAGCATCTGTTCTAGGCTGCAGGTCTTCACAAAAATCAAGACCTATGTTATCCTGAGAAAAAGACAGTCTTCCTAGTATCAACTCCAGGGGGATTTCATGAGAACACATTTCAAAACATGCTTGGATTAAGATCTGATAAGATCATGTATGCATGGCTCATCTCCCCCCCGTATGCATGGCTCATCGGCTCCGTGCTCCCATCATGCATGGCTCATCTCTTCCCCCCCCTCCCTGTATGCATGGCTCATCTCCCCCTCCCTGTATGCATGGGTGGCTCAGTCATCTCCCCCCCTCCCTGTATGCGTGGCTCATCTCCCCCTCCCTGTATGCATGGGTGGTTCATCTTCCCCCCCCTCCCTGTATGCATGGCTCATCTCCCCCTCCCTGTATGCATGGGTGGCTCATCTTCCCCCCTCCCTGTATGCGTGGCTCATCTCCACCTCCCTGTATGCATGGGTGGCTCATCTTCCCCCCTCCCTGTATGCGTGGCTCATCTCCCCCTCCCTGTATTCAAGGGTGGCTCATCTTCCCCCCCTCCCTGTATGCGTGGCTCATCTCCCCCTCCCAGTATGCATGGCTCATCTCCCCCTCCCTGTATGCATGGGTGGCTCATCTTCCCCCCCTCCCTGTATGCGTGGCTCATCTCCCCCTCCCTGTATTCATGGGTGGCTCATCTTCCCCGCCCTCCCTGTATGCGTGGCTCATCTCCCCCTCCCTGTATGCATGGGTGGCTCATCTTCCTTCCCTCCCTGTATGCGTGGCTCATATCCCCCTCCCTGTATGCATGGGTGGCTCATCTTCCCCCCCTCCCTGTATGCGTGGCTCATCTCCCCCCTCCCTGTATGCGTGGCTCATCTCCCCCTCCCTGTATTCATGGGTGACTCATCTTCCCCCCCTCCCTGTATGCGTGGCTCATCTCCCTCTCCCTGTATACATGGGTGGCTCTGGCTCATCTTCCCCCCTGTATGCATGGGTGGCTCTGGCTCATCTCCCCCCCCCCCCCCGTATGCATGGCTCATCGGCTCCCATCTTGCATGGCTCATCTCTCCCCCTGGCTATCCATGCATGGCTCATCGGCTCCCCGCCGCTCCCATCTTGTATGGCTCGGCTCCCCATCCTCCTTCATCTTCCCCCTGTCCTCCCTGGCTGTCATAATACTCACCTTTTCCAAACCATGCAGAACGGAATCCTCCACCTCTGTCCCGGCGCAGCACCCTCGTCCTGTGTGAGCGGTCACGTGGTACCGCTCATTAAGGTCATGAATATGCATCCATATTCATCACCTTAATGAGCGGTACCACGTGACCGCTCACACAGGTCGAGCTGCCATTGCTGAGACCAGACCAGGCATCGCTGGAGTAGGTGAGTATGAATCATACTGTATGATGTCTTCAAGGAGGCAAGCGGGCGGGCTGGGGGGAATTTAAGGTGACCCCGGCCCGGACTTTATAAAAAAAAAAACTTGCTCAGGTGCCGCCCCCCCGCATCGTCCTGCCCTAGGCAGTGCCCTCAAGTGCCTAGTGGCAAATACGGCCCTGCTGAGACCACATGATGATTCCCAAGTCCAGAAAGCAATAAGATGTGCCATGCAAAAGATGACTCAGAGGATTGATTTCCAGGCATTTTTGCGGTATTTAGTGATGAGCGAGCATGCTCGCCTATACTCAGTACTCGCCTGAGCATCTCACTGCTCGAGATGCTCAGACCTCGCCGAGTATTTCCGGGGTTGCTCGGCAAGAGCTCAGGTTCCCTCTCTTCATGTTTGGCGCTGTATAGAGAGCCAATGAACATGCAGGGATTGTTTGCCACACACTGTAATGTAGCAGCCATGTTGGTTGTGTCATTACAGTGATTGGCTGGCTGCACAGCGTCATCACGTCTATATCAGACCTGCCACCGCCATGCTCGTCACTGTCTACTCCAGAATCAGGCAGTGTAGGGAGAGGTGCTGCTGAGCTAGGGAGAGATTTTCTTGTTTCTTAGTTGGTGTAAGTATACCACAATATATTATACACATGTCCATCTCAACTAACAGTCCTTCTGAGGATTAATCCAGCTGCATAGATATCAGTGCATATAGCAAGATGGTCCATTCCAGTTCTTTCTGCTGCTGCTTTTACAGATACTTTTAGACATGGCCCTAGGTATCAGGGACAGAAAATTATTTTTTTTAATCCTGATTATTTTCTTAAAAAGCAATCCAGAGAACACTGTTTTTCTGCACCATTTGCTTGTTGGCACTGCAGAATACAGCCAGATTGTCACGAAGTAACTGTCCTGGCGTGACACGACCCAACGGGTGGTCGGGTCACAAAGCGGCGAGACTCACAAGGGAACACCGGGGATACAATAACAATGGTGGGCCCTGCGATAGGGAACGGGGAAATGGACACCTCTTAAGGATGTGCCCTAATCTTCCTGATGTCCCTATACAGGTTCTTTCAACCTGTCGCCCAGCTGGATACCTTAGCCCTCACTTTCCCTGCACCTATCCCTGGGTAGTGAATTGGCGAGTGAGAACACTGGTCCCACCGTTGCACTAATAAACACAAAGGGAAAGAAAGACAAACAAGGTATCAGCAAAAAACAATTAGCTTTCATCTGCTGCAATGCACCGCACAGCAGAGTAAGGCACCAGGAATAAGTATTCAGCTGAAGAACCACTGTACTCAGCAAACTCCTTCTCCAGCTAGGTTGATCACCAGAAGGACCTGTATAACCAACAGTCAGCTGATGCATCAGGTGACCTTATGAATGATGGTGGGAGTGGTCACCACTAACATCAGCTGACCCAGCAGCAATGCAAAGCAATGCAATAACACCAGCGGCCACCGAGGAAGGGGGAACTGCATTAACCCCCGATGACCAGAAAGGAAAAAAGGTTTAAATCAGAGGGAAACCAGATCTGCCACAGATCCAAACATGGATCGTGACACAGATCCTGTCATGACTCTGTCCTGGTCAGGTCAGGGTTAAGTTTGTCCACCTCTATTTGGTTCTGGAGTGGCTAATTAATGCTGGTAGTTCCTGGGTCCAGTGTCGGTGATACTTCTGTTTACTGGGCTAGAGATTGTTGATCCAGGTTACTTGTCTGTAATCGCTGTTCCTCTGCGTGTGTGAGTTTCGCTGTGTATGACCCGGTTTGTCCCTTTACTACTGTCTCTGTCTTACTGCTCGGTACTGCTTTGTCCCTCCTGGTATTTTGACCCCTTGGCTCGTCCCTGTTTACTCGTCTGTCTTGCCCTTGGTTACCTAGTACTTGTCTGGTTTCTGACCCTTGGGTTTGCTTTGACTTCGTTATTTGGTTTGTGCACCTTTCTCCGCAGCATGGTTGGCTCGCCGTCTGCTCGCGGAGTAGCTCTGCCCCTGTGGTCACGTGACTGGCCTAGCTCAGGTCCTGTGCGCTCTACACACCTCGATATTCTCGCTCTGTGTGTATCGGCTCGTGTTCTCGGCTAGCACACCTGGCCTAAACCCCGGTGACACTATCCCCGTGTCACTACAGATCTGTTTCATATTACGGCGCTAAAAATCCATCTATTTAAAACTGTGGTTTGTCCGTCACACAGATCACATGTAAGGGTATTTGCACACATTGCTGATTTGCCTCTGGAATTTTTTGTGCGGACTCTGCATCTCTTGGCAGAAAACGCAGGTGCTGACTTGATGCGTTTTTATGCAGATTTTCTGTGGATTTACTGCGGATTTTGTGCGGATTTAATGTGTTTTTACCCCTGCGGATTTCTATACTGGAATGGGTACAAAAGCACTGCAGATCCGCACAAAAGAAGTGACATGCTCCTTCTTTTAATCCGCAGCCTTTCTGCACCATTAGCACAGCATTTTTTCCCATTGATTTACATTGTACTGTAAATCACTTGCGGATCTGCAGCGTTTCTGCACAGAAAAAATGCTGCGGATCCACAGTAAATTTGCAACGTGTGCATATAGCTAAGTTATTGACACCAGTTTGCTGTTAAAAATAGTTACCTACAGACCAGCTATTTAAAACTATGGTTTGTTTGTCACATGGATCACATATAAGTGTGCTCAAAGTTCTGCCATTTTTGGCCTTCATTTAAATATTATTGCAGTGTGTTAGCGAAGTTATTTACACCAGTTTGCTGTTAAAAATAATTACCTACAGGCCAGCTATTTAAAAGTGTGGTTTGGCCGTCACATGGATCACATATAAGCCCGCTCGAAATTCAGTCATTTGTAGTGAACGTAGAAAACATTGTCCTCCATTTAAAATGGGCAAGGTGCGTGATAAGGGATGGGGAACTGGATGTGATGGTGATGGTGCATGCAGAGGCCGAGGCCGTAGGCAAGCTGAAATTGTGCCACAACAAACACCCACATCTTCTCACCTGACCTTCCTGTCCCAATTACTAGGGGACTGCAGCACACCACTATTGAACCCAGAGCAATGTCAAAAGGTTGTTGGTTGGATAGCGGAAAATGCTTCCACTTTGCCACCACCACCACCACCACCCTGTCTTCCACACGGTCAAGTCTCAGTAGCCGTGAGTCTGGACCGCATATTCCTCACCCTGATCCTCCTTCCTCCCTCTATGCCAAGTGCCTGGAGACAACTGATTCCACACTTGGACACTCCGAAGAGATGTTCACTTTTCCATTTATAGATTCGGGCCTCTTGCCGGTCTACTTGAAGCGGGACAAGAGGAGATTGCACGTAGTGATGCCCAAATATTTGAGCAGCCACAGTCACATGAAGGCGATGGTGGGAATGTGTCACAAGAGGTGGACGATGATGAGACACAATTGCCAGAAAGTCAGGAGGAGGACCAGGGTGTGGAAGTGGAAGACGAGGTGGTGGATGATATAGTAACTGACTCAACCTGGCAGGATGACATGCAGAGTGAGGACAGCAGCACACAGGGGGATGGAGGCGTAGCACCCCAACAGGCAGGAAGAAGCAGTGTGGTGACCGCAGATAGAAGGCAGGCAACCGTTCCTTGTAATACCAACACAACAGAAGTTGCCAGTCCAACCGTTAGGTCTTCCCGAGTCTGGTTGTTTTCTAAATACTCTGCTGATAACCCCAAAAAGGCCCACATCAGCAGGGGTAGGAAAATTACCAGTCTAACCACCACCAGCATGATCAGGCACATGGCAGCAAAGCACCCGACTTTGTGGGCCGAACCTCAGGGTCCAGGAGCAGTGTCTGCGGGTGACACCACTGCTTCTTCCGTTGTTGTACATGGAAGCCAATCCCCTGCCCATGGCGCATGCGAAGATGCCTCCTGCCCTGCACATGTCATTGCACACACTCAACTAGCACCATCAGCAAGTACATACACGTCCTTGTCCCAGAGCAGCATTCAGTTGTCCATACCCCGTCCTTGGAACACAAGCGCAAATACGCAGCCAACGGCCCACAGGTCACACTACTAAATTCCCACATTTCGCAACTGTTTGCACTCGAAATGTTGCCTTTTAGGCTTGTGGAGATGGAAACTTTCCATAACCTGATGGCGGCGGCCGCCCCTCGGAACTATTTCCCCCGGTGTACCGTCCCCACATCACACAAGCATGTGTCCCACAACATTAGCCATTCCCTCAACAATGAAGTTACTGGGAAAGTCCACCTAACCATGGACACGTGGACCAGTGCTTGTGGGCAAGGACGGTATATCTCGCTGACTGCACAATGGGTTAACATACTGGAAGCCGGGACTCAGTTGGACCTTGGGATGGAACACGTCCTCTCGATGCCGAGGATTGCTAGTGCAGCGCCCCCACTGCCGCAGGGCCGAGGGGTACCCGGTACCGGGCCTCTGAGTCTCTGCTCTGGGGTTGTCACGGTGGCTAGACCCGGTCCGTGACCCTGCTGAGGGGCGCTCAATGAAAGGGAGTGAATGGTGGTGGTAGTGCGGTGCAGTAAATAACGAGGACACCAGGTTGCAGTCTCTTTACCTCTTTACTGAAGGCTTCTGAGTCCTCAATCCAGAATACGGTTAACCGGGCTGCGCAAGTCCGGCCGGTCCAATGGCACCTCCAGAATTCCCTTTGCAGGTGGAAATCTGTGCCTACCTTCCTGCGCTTGTGTGTTGTGGTCCTCCCCTGCTGTGCTTACGGGATAGTCCCCACAACTGTTGTGTCTGTTTCTCGTGTTCCCCCACAACTCAATTCTGATGTTCTCCCTCTACGTCCCCCTGATCTTACGGTTAGGATGCACCCGTATGACGGGGAGGCTCGGAGCTCTTCCGGGACTCCAGCGTCGCCCCACTCCTGTTGTTACCCCCCTGTGTCTTCCTGGGTCTGGGTGAGACAGCCCGCCTGTAACTGACTGTCCTGCCGTAGGTTTGAAGTTTGGCTTGGAGCTCTATACTTCCTCGGCGTTCCGGCCACCGGTTATGCGCCTCAATAGGATGTTGCCTCGTCTTACAGCACGACTCCTACTGGTATTCTCCTTGTTGCGTTGATCTCGTTTCTCACTCAGCACAATATACCTCGCTTCTTGTCCTTTCTTGGGGTACCGCCGCTATATCGTGCAGGCGCGGTCCCGTAACGTTCTTCTCTGTTTGCTAGGCCTCTGTCAGGATCCCACCCCTGACAGGGACCCCTCTGAGTCTCTCCCTGCAACACCCTCTGCTACAGGGTGCTGCCTGTTTAATCCCCAGTCAGCTTCCTCTTCTAACTTCCTGCCTAACCCCCAGTTTTACCAGATTGTGAGGAGTGGCCTAATAAATAGAACCCTTAGCTCCCCCTGGAGGCCAGACTGTGAAATGTATTGGTGTCTGTGATACCTGGTCAGATGAACTCCTTCAGTGCCATCAGACGTACCATAGCCCCCCTTAGCGGCGGAGCCACAGTACTGCAACGACCAGGACTCTGGAGCGCTGCACTAGCCCTATGTCAATCAGTATTGCCCCCACAGTCTACAGCTCCTGCACCTTATCTTGTTCCTCCTTCTCTTCAGCCTCCATCTCCGAAATGACCACATCGGTCACAAGCTGGAAGGACTGCAGCACTGCCTCAGCCAAGCAGCAACAGGCTGTGCTGAAGCTGATATGCTTAGGTGACAAACCGCACAATGCTGAAGAGTTGTGGACAGCTCTGAAAGAGCAGGCAGATCTATGGCTGACACAGCTGAACCTACAGCCAGGCATGGTTGTGTGTGACAATGCCTGGACCTGGTGGCGGCTCTGAGGTGAGGTGAGCTCACACACATACCATGCCTGGCCCATGTGCTTAATCTCGTGTTCAGAGGTTTCTCAAAACCTACTTGGAGCTGCCGGATCTGCTTGTCAAAGTATACCGCCTGTGTGTCAGATACAGCTTCTGCCTCCCTTGTGCCGTGCTTTAGCAGCATTTGCAGCTTCCGGCTCACCGACTGGTGTATGATGTTTCCATGCATTGGAACTCTACACTGCAGATGTTGAGAAGGACTTGTGAGCAGAAAAGGGCAGTTGTTGACTACCAGCATCAATAAGGCCATCGGTATTCAGTTCAGAATCCACAGATATGACCTCATGAGTGGACATGGATGTCAGACATATGTACCATCCTCCAAAACTTTGAAAATGTCACCAAGATGGTGAGCGGTGATGACACCATAATTAGCGTCACCATCCCACTTCTCTGTGTTCTGAATTGCTTTCTGCTCACAATTAAAGAGGATTAATTGCAGGTGGAGCATGATGAGATGGAGCAAGGAACTATACAGGGTGATTACATACAGCCCAGCCTCATCTCATCCCAACGTAGATTGGGTGACAATGAGGAGAAAGAAGAACAGGAGCTAGTTTCATGCGCTATAGATGGTACTACCTGCACAACTGTCATATTGTCTGTTTAGCGTGGATGGCGTGAGGACAGGGAGGAGAAGGAGAAGGAGAGCATGGTCAGTCATCCTCTTGGTGAGGACATTGAAGTCTTGCCTGTTAGCAGTCTGGCATGCATGGCTGAGTTTATGTTATGCTGCCTTTCTCGTGACCCTCGCATTCTTAAAATTTTGGGTTACAGTCATTACTGGTTGGCGACACTTTTAGACCCACGCTACAAAGAGAACTTTCTTGTTGGACAGGTCTACAAAAATGGGGCAGTACCACCGATCTTATCCTACAAAAGGGGACGTAACTTGAAGGACCAGCTTGTAAAATCTGATATAGGGTCAACAGCTGGTAGTGTACAGAAGTTGTTGGGTCCTTTGAGATCTGGTAACTTCCCTTGTTTGGGATGTGCATGTTGTGGGAACATGATTAAGGGAGATCAGTTTAGTCACCCACATACGGGGAAGAGGTTCTATATCAAGGAGAGGTATACATGCACGTCCAGTTTCGTTGTCTATTTAATTGTTTGCCCTTGTGGTCTTACCTATGTAGGTGAGACCACCATGGAAATTAAATCCCGTATCGGAAAACACAAGAGTACCATCAGAACTAAAAAGGTAGACTTACCTGTACCTAAACATTTTGTGGAGTGCGGGCATTCGGTTAGTCAGTTACGTTTCAGAGTGATTGATGATGTACCCCCCCTCCGTAGAGGTGGTGATAGGGTTAAACTACTTAAGAAGAAGGAACTCAAATGGATTTCTAGGTTAGGTTCTCGCCAGCCTGGTGGATTAAACATTGATTACAACCTCTTATTATGTGTATCCTGATCGGTATAGTCAGATAGGCGTTTAGTGATTCGTGCGACTCGGATTCAGTGGGATTCGGTGGGATTTGTTTGTTTTTAATGGGTGGTTGTTTTATCATTTTGTCCTTGTGGTGGTTTTTTGCGATCATAATGGGTAATATTGATTTAACGTTATGTTCTTCCCCCTCCCCTATAAAAAAATCTTTTTTTGCCATGAATATGTCCGTTATTCTAAGGGACCCATGAATAATCATGGCTTTTTAGGCCATGTGGGTTATGTTACATTGACCTAATAATATGTTTTTTACCCTTTTATATCATGACTCCCATGTTTTGATGGGATGTACTCTGGGGTTAATTGTGGTGACGATCTATGTATAGCCAGAGGACCGTCTCATTTTTAATGATTTCTTTGGATGTCATCCCTTTTTAGCGATCGGAGGGTCTGGATCGCAGACTATAGCTTCAGTGATATAGGTCTTTGGCCTCTGGACGGAGTTTGGAGTGACACCGGTATCTGGAGTAGCCAGTTTCCTACGGTGAGTGGGATATATCACTGACGCTGCGGCGCTGTTAGTTGTTTACTCATAGCGTTACCATGGGGAGGGCGGGCATGCGCAGTTGTGACATCCGGTCTTTTACTTCTGATCGACAATGGCAACAGCCGAGATATATATAATAGAACTTTTTAGACTCCGTCCTTTTTGGCGATCAGAGGCTGTTTTTTGCTGACTATAGCTCCAGCGGTGGAGTGGTTTCACTGCTGGACGGGGTTTGGAGAAACTCCGTTACCTGGAATAGTCGGTTTTCCTCTGGGCTGTAATACATCGCTGACGCTATGGCGTTGTTTATTTACAGTGTTGCCATGGAGCTGACAGACATGCGCAATAGCTATGTCCGGCCCTCAGCTTCCGTTTGGTGAAATTAACAGCTGCGGACTCCGACATCAGACACCTTGATTCGCTGGCTAATGTGCAGGTATTGGGCGAGGATTAACCGGAGTAACGTGAGGAATGATTGGCCTTTTCTAATGGTGGATATATTGGGGATATGTAACGGTGTGGGCCATTGGTAGTCTCACTATCATGTGGGATGATGCTGATAGGTTTGTAGTTAATAGACGACGTTGTTTGTTTATTTAGAACTGGACACATGTGCTCATTAAAGTGATCGTAGAGGGAGTTATTGACTACTATGCTTCTCAAGGACATCATGATGTGTTTTTAATTATGTATATGAGATGATTTTCACAACTTTTGTAACTTTTATCACCGGTTTTGTAATATGTAAATTTGTATGGGCGGACCTGAGTGGGGGTAGTTGTCTACTTCCTATTTAAGGCCGTCAGTTTCACTGATATGTATGCTTGACAAAGACCTGTAAAGGTTGAAACGTTGCATTATGGCACAATAAATCGTTTGTAACTTCACCTGGATTGGATGCTGTCCTTCACTCTGAACTCTTGGTATGTAAATCTCCACTTGGATCCTGTGGAGCTAGGACGTGCAGCCACAAGTTACGGTAGTGCTGTTAGCCGCCATTTTTTCAGTTTACATTGCATTTGGATCTTGGCTAGCGTGCACCTGTGAACAATGACGCAAATTAACTTTAATCTAGATATTGGTGAACTGGATGGTGCCAGTAATATTTTTTCCTACACGGATGATGATGCCGCACGAATCATTAACGCTGCACAGACTGATGTTGCCTTCTTGAGTGTTCCCTCTGGTGACATGTTGAAAAGGAAATATGAGAACGAAAAACGGAGGTTGATCTCACTGGAACTGCATATGTCTACATTGACGGAATATTATAAGGTGCGTAGAATACCTCGTGGACTACGTCCGCACCTTCGGCCTACATTATTGACTGACAACACCTTGTTTTGCTCTAAATTTGAGTCTATAACAAACAAATATTGCTTTGATTTAATGTTATTGAACATTGAATTTCTGAATAAGGAAATTGAGACTCTTAGGAAAACTATCATCGAATATGAGCAGTTGCTTACAGTTAATTTAACAACAGCCGATATGAGTGCTTTTATGACGCGGTTGAACACTAACCTGATGAAATTCCGTGCTGATAATGAAAGCACAAAAAGGACAAAATGGTTTCGTGATAATGAAGACTATAGGACAGGACGGGTCTTTCCCTGGCATATGGGGAAACAGACATACCCCTATAGGAACAACAGGACCTCTCAACCTCGTCGCCGTAGGAGAGCCCAGGAGGGTAAACAGCACTTTGGTTTTACTACCGGCGACTCTGACTCCACGGACGATTCGAATATGGGAGCTGCAACATCTGTACATTTTTTGGAGAAGGAAACTGTGACAGATACCGCTCCGGGAGGAGATACCGGAGGGGCGGAAGGAAACATAAGAGGAGTGAAATCTATACAAGGACAGAGAATGACACGGAACACAGCAATGAAGCAGAGAACTGGAGAGGAGAGACGGAGACTCAACAACTAAGAGACAAGGCCTTAGTAGTCAATATCTCTTCTGTAATGTTGTCCCCAATTGAATTGAATGTTCTAGAAAAGGGTTTGTCATTCTGCCCTACCAATCTTCCGGACTGGTTTGAACTTGAAACTGATCTTTTTGCCTTCTTTAGGAGATGTCGCTTAACATCATTTTTTGCAGATAAAAAACGGGACTTGAGGGGTCCGGTCAATACTGATAATACTGATGTTGGTAGCACTAATTTTTCTTCACAGGACCTTGGTCTATATAATAAGAGTGACTTTGTACCACCCACTAAAACCCATGTAGTTGAGGCTTTTATACAGCTGGTTGAAAAAGACTTTGAGATATTAAAACGGACGCATAGAAATCGTGTTCAATGTAATCTTACTGCTGGAGAGAAACAGGCCTTGAAAGATCTTTCTATGAATACATCCATCACAATTAAGGCAGCCGACAAAGGCGGGGCAGTGGTTGTGATGGATACTATTAAGTACAAAGGGGAAATATTACGCCAATTAGCTGATACCAATGTTTATTGTAAACTTACAAGTGATCCCACTTTGCGGTTCCAGCAAGAGTTGCAGCTTATAGTCAATGAGGCCCTGTTAGATGGCCTGATTGACTCTAAGCTGTCTGAATATTTGGTTATTAAATGTCCAGTTCGGCCATTAATATACGTTTTGCCGAAAATCCATAAGGATTACTTTGACCCTCCCGGCCGCCCGATTGTGTCGGGCCGGGACTCTGTTTTTAATAGGGTCTCAATTTTTCTTGATAAAGTATTGTCGGTGTTTGCCTCACAAGCAAAATCCTACATCCGAGATACGGATGATTTTCTGAATAAGATTGAAAAACTTGATGTAACAGCTGACACATATTTGGTATCTTTTGATGTGGTTTCGTTGTACACCTCTATTGATCATGATAGGGGTTTGGCAGCTGTTGATGTGGCGCTATCGGGCGCGGACGTGGGGCCGGACCGTGCACGTCTGGTCCTCCAGCTGTTGGAGTTCATCCTCAGAAGGAATTATTTCCTTTTTGGGGATGATTACTACCTGCAGCTGAGGGGCACCGCCATGGGGTCCAACGTGGCCCCCACATATGCCAACATCTATATGGCGGTGCTCGAGGACCAGTACGTGTATGCCTCCCGGTTCTGGCCCCGCGTTCGGGCCTGGTGGCGCTACATCGACGATGTATTTGTGGTCTGGGAGGGATCACTGAATGAACTTATGGATTTCCACAATGAGCTTAACAACATATACCCGGAGCTTAGCTTCACAATAACACATTCTCAGGAGCAGGTACAGTTTTTGGACACAATGGTGTATAAGGAGGGGTCCTCCTTGAAAACAGATCTGTATGTGAAGACGACAGACAAGAATAGTTTGCTGCAATTTAGTAGTCACCATCCGAGGAATATGTTGGAGTCATTACCTTGGAGCCAGATGCTCAGAGTCAGGAAAATAGTTTCAGATGAATCCCGTCTAGACATTAGACTTGAAGAAATGTGCAACAAATTTTTGAGAAGAGGGTACCCGGAGACTAGTGTCAAAGGTTTTCTGAATAGGGCTAAGGAGACACCGAGAGTGTCGGTAAGGGAGAAGAAAGTGAGGGTGGAACAAAAGCGAATCCCCTTTGTATCTACGTTTAATACGGCTAGTGGGTATGTAAAAAATGTGATTTTTAAACATTGGCATATTTTACATAAAGGATTTCCAGATATTGCAGAATTTGCCCTACCACCGATCTTATCCTACAAAAGGGGACGTAACTTGAAGGACCAGCTTGTAAAATCTGATATAGGGTCAACAGCTGGTAGTGTACAGAAGTTGTTGGGTCCTTTGAGATCTGGTAACTTCCCTTGTTTGGGATGTGCATGTTGTGGGAACATGATTAAGGGAGATCAGTTTAGTCACCCACATACGGGGAAGAGGTTCTATATCAAGGAGAGGTATACATGCACGTCCAGTTTCGTTGTCTATTTAATTGTTTGCCCTTGTGGTCTTACCTATGTAGGTGAGACCACCATGGAAATTAAATCCCGTATCGGAAAACACAAGAGTACCATCAGAACTAAAAAGGTAGACTTACCTGTACCTAAACATTTTGTGGAGTGCGGGCATTCGGTTAGTCAGTTACGTTTCAGAGTGATTGATGATGTACCCCCCCTCCGTAGAGGTGGTGATAGGGTTAAACTACTTAAGAAGAAGGAACTCAAATGGATTTCTAGGTTAGGTTCTCGCCAGCCTGGTGGATTAAACATTGATTACAACCTCTTATTATGTGTATCCTGATCGGTATAGTCAGATAGGCGTTTAGTGATTCGTGCGACTCGGATTCAGTGGGATTCGGTGGGATTTGTTTGTTTTTAATGGGTGGTTGTTTTATCATTTTGTCCTTGTGGTGGTTTTTTGCGATCATAATGGGTAATATTGATTTAACGTTATGTTCTTCCCCCTCCCCTATAAAAAAATCTTTTTTTGCCATGAATATGTCCGTTATTCTAAGGGACCCATGAATAATCATGGCTTTTTAGGCCATGTGGGTTATGTTACATTGACCTAATAATATGTTTTTTACCCTTTTATATCATGACTCCCATGTTTTGATGGGATGTACTCTGGGGTTAATTGTGGTGACGATCTATGTATAGCCAGAGGACCGTCTCATTTTTAATGATTTCTTTGGATGTCATCCCTTTTTAGCGATCGGAGGGTCTGGATCGCAGACTATAGCTTCAGTGATATAGGTCTTTGGCCTCTGGACGGAGTTTGGAGTGACACCGGTATCTGGAGTAGCCAGTTTCCTACGGTGAGTGGGATATATCACTGACGCTGCGGCGCTGTTAGTTGTTTACTCATAGCGTTACCATGGGGAGGGCGGGCATGCGCAGTTGTGACATCCGGTCTTTTACTTCTGATCGACAATGGCAACAGCCGAGATATATATAATAGAACTTTTTAGACTCCGTCCTTTTTGGCGATCAGAGGCTGTTTTTTGCTGACTATAGCTCCAGCGGTGGAGTGGTTTCACTGCTGGACGGGGTTTGGAGAAACTCCGTTACCTGGAATAGTCGGTTTTCCTCTGGGCTGTAATACATCGCTGACGCTATGGCGTTGTTTATTTACAGTGTTGCCATGGAGCTGACAGACATGCGCAATAGCTATGTCCGGCCCTCAGCTTCCGTTTGGTGAAATTAACAGCTGCGGACTCCGACATCAGACACCTTGATTCGCTGGCTAATGTGCAGGTATTGGGCGAGGATTAACCGGAGTAACGTGAGGAATGATTGGCCTTTTCTAATGGTGGATATATTGGGGATATGTAACGGTGTGGGCCATTGGTAGTCTCACTATCATGTGGGATGATGCTGATAGGTTTGTAGTTAATAGACGACGTTGTTTGTTTATTTAGAACTGGACACATGTGCTCATTAAAGTGATCGTAGAGGGAGTTATTGACTACTATGCTTCTCAAGGACATCATGATGTGTTTTTAATTATGTATATGAGATGATTTTCACAACTTTTGTAACTTTTATCACCGGTTTTGTAATATGTAAATTTGTATGGGCGGACCTGAGTGGGGGTAGTTGTCTACTTCCTATTTAAGGCCGTCAGTTTCACTGATATGTATGCTTGACAAAGACCTGTAAAGGTTGAAACGTTGCATTATGGCACAATAAATCGTTTGTAACTTCACCTGGATTGGATGCTGTCCTTCACTCTGAACTCTTGACACCATAATTAGCGTCACCATCCCACTTCTCTGTGTTCTGAATTGCTTTCTGCTCACAATTAAAGAGGATTAATTGCAGGTGGAGCATGATGAGATGGAGCAAGGAACTATACAGGGTGATTACATACAGCCCAGCCTCATCTCATCCCAACGTAGATTGGGTGACAATGAGGAGAAAGAAGAACAGGAGCTAGTTTCATGCGCTATAGATGGTACTACCTGCACAACTGTCATATTGTCTGTTTAGCGTGGATGGCGTGAGGACAGGGAGGAGAAGGAGAAGGAGAGCATGGTCAGTCATCCTCTTGGTGAGGACATTGAAGTCTTGCCTGTTAGCAGTCTGGCATGCATGGCTGAGTTTATGTTATGCTGCCTTTCTCGTGACCCTCGCATTCTTAAAATTTTGGGTTACAGTCATTACTGGTTGGCGACACTTTTAGACCCACGCTACAAAGAGAACTTTCTTGTTGGACAGGTCTACAAAAATGGGGCAGTAACAGAAGGCCCTTGTTGCAGAATTATTTTAAAAATTCCCATCTGAAAACGCTGGTGGCAGAGGTTACAGTTTGTTGGACAACCAAGGAGTACAGGCGAGAGAGACACAACTCCAATCCAGCAAAGGCAGGGGAACACTGTCAAAGATCTGGGGAGTTTTCTCAGACCCTCCCATCACACAGGCCCTGAGGCGCGGGGTACTCTCACAAGTAGTGAAAAGTTTGGGAATATGCTGAGGGAGTACCTTGCTGACCGTACCAATGTCCTCCTTGATTCCTCTGTGCCTTATAATTATTGGGTATCCAAGCTGGACACGTGGCATGAACTGAATCTCTACGCCTTGGAGGTCCTCGCCTATCCTGCCGCTAGTGGTTTGGCAGAGAGGGTTTTTAGTGCCCCTAGTGGAATTATAATTGATAAGCGCATCCGCCTGTCAACTTAAAATGCAGACAGGCTATCTCTTATAAAAATGAACAAGGGCTGGATTGGGCCAGACTTCTCAACACCACCGAATGATAGCAGCATAATTTAAACTCAAATCCAGTGTCTTTTTTTGGGAGGTCTATTCCCATGCACCTCTTCACACACACATGGGTATATGCTTTCTAATTTTGGCTATTTGCTGTTGTCCTCCTCCTTCTCCTCATCCTCATCCTCCACCACCATATCACCAGGGTGACCTTGGTCCATGATGCAACACCCACATCATTTTTTAAAGGGTGTTTATGATGCCAGTAAAAAAAATGTTATACACTATTCATGTATACCCCCCAGGGGTAAATGTTTGTCAGTCCATATACTTAGTGCATGGGCATTACAAGTATTCCTTTGTAATGGGAACATTTTATTTAAGAGGCCCTCCTCTACTTCTCTTCCAAGGGGTATTAGAGTTCCTCCAAATTTTTGGTAGCCGTTGCTTCACTGCATAGGCAAACACTATAGGAGACCCAGTTCCTAATAGTGGGAACATTTTTTTCATGACGCCCTCCTCTATGTCTCTCCCAAGGGGCATTGGAGTAGGTCCAAATTTTTGGTAGCCCTTGCATTCACTACATAGGCAAACAGTATGGGAGACCCACTTCCTAATATTGGGAACATTGTTTTCAGGAGGCCCTCCTGTATGTCCAAATTTTAGGCAGCCCTGCCACTCACTGCATACTTAATAACAGTATAGGAGACTCACTGTTTAATAATGGGAACAACAAAGCATAACCGGCTGATGGCCCTCTAAGAATAGTGAGGGCCGACTGCTGGCCCTTTAAGAATAGTAAAGGCCGCCTGATGGCCCTATAAAAATAGGCTTTGCGATTTTCAGAGTCTCTCCTTCATAAATTAAACAGGATGTGTCTGATGATGTGTCACACACAACATGGCCAGATAAGGTTTTAAAATTTTAACATGACATTTTCCTGTGAAGGCCTTTGTCTTGGTTGAAAGCAATGCTAAAGTTCAAAAACGCATCAAAAACTCTACGTGTGAACATAGCCCAAGTTGTGGAGTAGCGTTTTTGGTTATTCATTTTGCCTCATATAAAAGTCATTACCCTGGAAAAGATGTTCCTTAACATATTTCCCAGGAAAATCCATTTTGGTTTCATTTTTGTATGTTTAATTGTGAGTCTGTAAAAGTGGGGTAAGACTCTGACAAAATTGTTCACAGCAGTGATCTGGGAGTCAGAAATGTTTCCAGGGGTCTTCCCCATGCTGTTCCTGTATCATTTGAGCACTGTCGATTTCCGCAATTTCTAGTCCCTCTGCAGACCGCCAGAAAAATGCTCGAGTTTCCCGTAGACTTACATTGGGCTCCTTGCTCGGGTCGAGCACCCAAGCATTCCAATTTGCTCGACCTGATCAATGAGCACCCGAGCATTTTAGTGCTCGCCCATCACTAGCGGTATTCAAAGGGATTGCAGAGTGGTAGGATCAGCCGCCAGATCAGTGGGTGGGAGTGCTGGTGCCCTATCTAGCTGGCAGGACCCAAAAGGCTTATTATGACCTTACAGGACACAAATTAATATGCCAAACTAAAGACAGAAATATTGTCATGCTTGGGAGTGACTTTGTCAGGGCAGAATGGGTCCACCACTGGGCATATTTTCACCCCTTTCTCAAATATTTGACTTTCTATATCTTGTCCAGAAGTGATTGCAGCCAAAGTCCTCCACCTCAGCTAAGATGGTAGCGTGCGTGCTGATGGACAGATTTATTCATGCTCTTCCTACACTGGTGCAGGCCTGTGTTGCACAGGAAAATCCTTGGAATGGGGACGACCTGGTTGACCTAGTGGAAAGGTACCAGGTGGTCTAGAAGTCATTAGGGAAACCAGGTGCCATTGCAACCCCCATACTGGAGTATCCAAAAGGAGACTGACTCTCAAAAAAGGGGTACTAGAGCCACAAATGGGGGGCATCCAATGTACCAAGGGCCTACTGAGCGGTTCTCGAGGGTCAGAGTTAAGAAGTTTGTTGGAGGTTTCAGGGACTAGGAACATAGCCGCTTGTTGTCCCCTGAACTGTTGGACTGCAGTCTAGGGCAGTGTTGTTCATATTACGCTTATCCAGCCTGCAGTTTAGACTGCCAACCCAGGAAGGCTGCAGACATGTCCTGTGATGATAAATGGAGTACTAGTGCTGAACTCTTGGACACGAGGAGCATGGTGACACTCGTAAGGGCCAAACTCCCTCACCAGTTGATCTCCAGAAAGAGGGTAGGCATCAGTTGTATTCATGGGGACACTAAGGACTATTGTGTCGCTCGAGTAACCATAGAAATAAACTGTGGCATGGAGTCCCATCAGGTTGGAGTGGTCAATGACCTGATACACCTGGCTATACTAGGGTAAGACTTTACTTTATTCTGGAACTTAAGATGATAAAGGGAGATATAAAGTGACTCAGATAAGAGCAGGTTCACCCTTAGAAAACCCCCATCGCAGTCTCTCACTTTTGGAGTCCCCTAGTGCCGTTACCCAATATGGAAGTCTCATTTGACCACATTGCCATAGATCAAATGGTTCTCCTTCCATGGAAGTTTTCAAACAGAGGCTGGACAGACATCTGTCTGGGATAATTTAGTGAATCCTGCTTTGAGCAGGGGGTTGGACCAGATGACCCAGGAGGTCCCTTCCAACCCTACCATTCTATGATTCTATAATTCTATCTAGTCAGGCATTTGGTAAAGTCCACCTGAAGGCATCAATATATCCAGGGTGTCCTGGACTACACAACACGGTACTAGAGATGGAACCCCTAAGAAACTTCTCAGCCAGAAGTATAGTTCGAGAAATGGTCCATATCTTTTCCCAGACTGGCCTGCCAAAGGAGATCCTGATGGATCAAGGAATTAAATTAATGTTCAAAGTGTTGGGAGTTGTATAAGGCACCCTAGATTACGGAGGACATCGACAGACCATCCACAAACGGATGGCCTGGTGGAAAGGTTTAATAACACCCTAAAGGCCATGCTCAAGAAAATGACGATTGTGACCTGGACTTCCTACTCCCTTATCTTCTGATTCCCATCAGTGAAGTTCCACAGGACTCTATAGGGTTCTCTCCATTTGAACTGTTGTATGGCCGGGGAATCCTGTAGAGTATGTTGCAAAGGATACCTGGGAAGCAAAAGTTACACAGAACATCATCAAGCATGTGGCCCCCAATGCAGCAGAGAATTGCAGATGTAATGCTGATTGTGACATAAAGCCTCCTACAGGTATAAGAGGCATAGTCAAGGGTCTGCAATCGGTCGGCAAACCTGAGACAGTTTAGCCCTGAAGATTGAGTCATAGTGTTGGTTGCTACCATGGAAAGAATATTTCGGGCTATGTGGCAAGGACCATATTCAGTGGTCAAAAACTTAGCGAAGTTAACTACAAGGTCCATCAGCCAGGGGGAAGAAAACCATATCCGGTCTAACACGTCAACCTGCTCAAGCCATGGTGTGATTAGGAGCCGATGGAAGCTCTATACCTGGAGACTACCCAGGAGCCAATGTTGAGGATATTGAGGTAGGTATTGAGACACTATCACCAGCCCAGAAACAACAGTGCCAAGAACTCCACAGCAAAACTGAGATTTCTTATCAGAGTTGCCGGGATATACTCAGACCGTGGAAAATGAAGTTCTATTGGGACCGCATGTGCGAGTAAACCTTAAGCGATATTGAATCCCTGATGCCCGCCACAGCATGATTTCAAAGGAGGTAAGAAGAATGTGGAGCCTGGGCATCATCATAGAGTTGAGTGGCTGATTCAGTCCCATTGTCTTTGTGCCAAAGCCAAATGGATAATAGCAGTTTTGTAATGATTATTGTTAGCTGAAAGAGGTGTCCAATTTTGTTGTATATCTGATGCACCAGGTTGATGAGCTCATTGAGGGGTTGTAATCGGAAAGCTACATCAATAGTTTTGACCTAGCAAGAGAGTACTGGCAAATTGCCATGTCCTAAATTACCAAAGGAAGACAGCTTTCTCTGCTACTGATGGGAGTTTCCAATACACCAGGATGTATTTTGGTCTGCAAGGATCCACAGCCACCTTCCAGAGGATCTTGGATAAGGCTCTAACTCCTCTCAAGAATTACGGCACAATTTACCTAGACAATATTTTGATCTTCAGCCCAGATTGGGAAAATCATTTACAGAAAGTTCAGGCCATAATAAATGCACTGAAGAAGGCGGGGTTTACCATAAACCAGAAGAAGTGCGCCGTGGGGAAGGAGGAGGCCAAATGCCTAAGTTATATCGTCGGTAGGGGCGAAATCAAGCAGCAACAAGGAACAAGAGCAAGGTGGCAGCTATCCAAGAAAAAGGTTAGGGAGTTTTAAGTAATTTTGGGGTACTATCTGCGATTCATTCTGAAATACACCATGAGAGACACAACTCTGACTGACCTCTTTAAAAGCACAAAGTCATGAATGGACAAATGGACTTCCGAAGCAGAAAACGGCTTTCCAGGAGTTGAATCTAGCCCTGTGTAAAAAGCTGGTCTTGGTGGCACTTCACGAAGGAGTTAGTGGTCTTGAAGGAAGCTTCAGAAGTCGGGTTAGGAGCTGTGTTGTTACAGGAAATAAATGGGTAGGAACATCCAATCCTTTACCGAAGTAGGAAACTTTCCTCCTGTGAGAAAAATTATGCCATAGTGGATAAAAAATGCTTGGCCATCATATGGGCGATTGACACATTGAAGTACTGCCTGTTGGGCCCAAAGTTCAGATTAGTGTCAGACTTTGTGCTCTGAGATGATTAGGTGGTTTCTGTCACTCCATGACTTCAGCTTCCATTTGGAGCATAGGCCAGTGAAACTAAGCACTAACTCAGATGCCCTGTTGAGGCTTCCCTGTCGAGTGACTGAAGATGTAACCCCCCCTGCTTCGGGAAAAGGGGGGATATGTAAGAGGGTCACTAGTAATGTGCTGGAGAGGAGATATATTTCACTGAGGTTATTAGTTTCAGTGATATAAATCTGGAAGTTTGCTCCAGCATGTTATGTGCTGAGAGGGGTTAAACTGCCATGACAGGCTGAGGTTCATTGTGAACAGCTAAAGAGTTGGTCAGGACAGCCAGTTCACCATATCTCCACCCAAGGGTGTGTCCCAGGAGGTAAAAGTGAAGACTCTGAAGTTAATGATTGTTCTCTGTGCTCTGAAAGGGAACAGACCAAATGAGCAGAGCTCTTGTCTAAAAGAGCTGAACCCTGATTTCTGAGCGACCAGATCCCTCAGCTATATGGACTGTAATGTATGCTGTTTATTTACGCCAACAAGACTGATAATGTGTCTATTTTATTTTTGGACTGGTTTATGAGGCATGTTTAAATAAATCAGCTGAAGATTTAAACGAAAAGCATTCCTTTTTCTCATTAAGCAGCCAAATAAGCCGATCTACCACAGTACCCAATTCTTCATTTTGTATTTGGTGTCTGTTTTACTCACTGTGGGATCTTGTTTTATATCAGTACACTTTCCCTTCTGTAGGTAATTTACACTTGCTTTAGGGTGTCACCTATTTTCCCTTGTGAGTTGCTTCACTATCATAACATATAGCCTTTGCGTCTCTGTTCATAACCTACTTATGGATTAAACTTGTGAGAGCACCGTTGTCGTTATACTCTCTTAATTATACCCCCTATTGAACAAAATTAATGATCAATTAAAATCTTGGCAAGGCCATCTGCTGTCATTTATGGGCAGAGTCTACCTTATCAAAATGATAAGTATGGCCAAACTGATGTACCAATTACAAACCCTCCCACTGTTGCTTAAGCACTCTCACATTATAACATGCTAAACAAAGCTTTCAGTTTTTTCTTGTGAAGAGGTAAGCGCCCTATAATTCGCCTTAATTAAACTCATGACTTTTAAAGAAGATGGTGGTATTAACCTTCCTAGTTCTAGAAACTATAACCCAGCTTGCCTCACACGCTATATAATAGACTCGATCCATGAAATATATGTTTATTCAGACTTTACTTTAAAATCTGATTTTGCTTATCTTTTCAATCTAACAGCACACCTTTATTCTTGTCTTGCATCTATACCTCCCACAATCAAGTGTTTGATAATTATCAAAGACACTATCTCAAATACTATCTCAATTTAGAAGGCAGTTAGGAAAATATATGGCTTCTCTTTTACAATTTTAAAACATCTTCGCCTGTGATGCATGGGGAATAAGCTCTATACAATGTGGCATAGGGCCAGTATTTCCCATCTTCTTCATCAAACTGAAACTAAATGGATGACAAGTACAGAATGCCTTAAAAAATACCACCTTCACCCCTTCCTTTAATTAATCTGCTGCGTACGGTAAAATCACAGCATAACAGGTTAGAATACAATAGCTATATACTGTACACATAGAATAGATATGTTGATGTCAGTATAAGCCGAGACCCCTAATTTCGCCACAAAAAACTGGGAAAACTTAATGACTCGAGAATAAGCCTAGGGTGGGAAATGCAGCAGCTACTGGTAAATTTCAAAAATAAAAATAGATTCCAATAAAGGTAAAATTAATTGAGACATCAGTATGTTGTGTTTTTGAATATTCATATTGAATCAGGAGCCCCATATAATGCTCCATACAGTTCATGATGGGCCCCATAAGAAGCTCCATATTAAAATATGCCCCATATAATACTGCATAAAAGGTTAATGATGGCCCCATAAGATGCTCCATAGAATAATATGCCCCATATGCTGATCCATAAAGGTTGATGGCCCTGTAAGATGCTCCATAGCATAATATGCCCCATATGCTGCTCCATAAAGGTTGATGGCCCTATAAAATTCTCCATAGCATAGTATGCCCCATATGCTGCTCCATAAAGGTTGATGGCCCCATAAGATGCTCCATATTAAAATATCTCCCATATAATGCTGCACAAAGGTTAATAATGGCCCCATAAGATGCGACATAGAAACATTTGCCCCATACAATTCGGCATAAAGGTTGATGGCCCCTTAAGGTGCTCCATAGATTATGCCCCATACAATTTTGTATAAAGGTTGATGGCCCATAAAATGCTCCATAGATTGTGCCCCATACAATGCTGCATAAAGCTTGATGGCCCCATAAGATAGTCCATAGACTATGCCCCATAAAATGCTCCATAGATTATGCCCCATAAAGGTTGATGGCCCCATAAGATGCTCCATAGATTATGCCCCATAATGGTTAATGGCCCCATAAGATGCTCCATAGATTATGCCCATTAAAGGTTGATGGCCCCATAAGATGCTCAATAGATTATGCCCCATAAAGGTTGATGGCCCCATAGGATGCTCCATAGATTATGCCCCATAAGATGCTCCAAAGATTATGCCCCATAAAGTTTGATGGCCCTATAAAATGCTCCATAGATTATGCTCCATAAGATGCTCCACAGATTATGCCCCATAAAGGTTGATGGCCCCATAAGATGCACCATAGATTATGCCCCATAAGATGCTCCATAGATTATGCCCCATAAAGGTTGATGGCCCTATAAGATGCACCATAGATTATGCCCCATAAATGTTGATGGCCCCATAAAATGCTCCATAGATTATGCCCCATATGCTGTTGCTGTGATTAAAATAAAAAAACACATACTCACCTCTCGTGGCTCAGGCCCCCGGCACTTGCGATATTCACCTTCGCCGTTCCACCGCTGTGTGCTGCTCTGTCTTCCTGCTCTCTGACTGTTCAGCCAGAAGGCAGCGCATACTAACTACGTCATTGCTCCCTCTGACCTGACTGTCACTGGCAGAGGACGCAGAAGACAGAGCGGCGCCCGGTGGTGGAACGGGTCAGGTAAATATCGGAATGCTCACCCTCCCCCATTATACTCACCTGCTCCCGGCACGGTCCCTGGCAGCTTCTCACTGTCAGATGGTCTCCGGGAGCCAGAAGCTTCTTCCTATGTTCAGCCGTCACATTGCACCGCTCATTAAAGTAATGAATATGCATCCATATTCATTACTTTAATGAGCGGTACCACGTGACCACTGAGTACAGGAAGAGCTGCCGACACCCAGAAACCATCAGAGATGCAATGAAAGTGCCAGGAGCAAGTATGTGAGAGCCGCCGCTCACCCTCCCCCACAGACCCTGTGGGACAATGACTCGAGTATAAGCCGAGAAGGGCACTTTCAGCCTAAAAAATTGGGCTGAAAATCTCGGCTTATACTCGACTATATATGGTATATACTGTATATATATACAGTATATACATGTATATACTACATCTATCTACAGTGGGTATGGAAAGTATTCAGAACCCTTTAAATTTTTCACTCTTTGTTTCATTGCAACCATTTGGTAAATTCAGAAAAGTTCATTTTTTTCTCTTTAATGTACACTCTGCACCACATCTTGACTGAAAAAAACAGAAATGTAGAAATTTTTAAAAATTTAAGAAAAAAGAAAAACTGAAATATCACATGGTCATAAGTATTCAGATCCTTTGCTCAGACACTCATATTTAAGTCACATGCTGTCCATTTCCTTGTGATCCTCCTTGAGATGGTTCTACTTCATTGGAGTCCAGCTATGTTAAGTTAAACTGATAGAACTTGATTTGGAAAGGCACATGTCACGCTGCTGCTATGCAGGTAGATGCAGCTCCACTAGATGGCAATAGAATGGACAGAGGACTGCACACAGTAGAAGCAGACCTGCACGGCAGCAGCAAGGCCACCACCAGGTGGCAGCAGAATAGTAAACAAGCCGGGTCGATGTTAGTCTGTAGCGCAGCACCAAAGGAATAATCAAAGCACGGAGTTAGAAACAAGCCAAATGGGTCAATACCGGTCAGGAGCAGATATGCCAAAGACAAGAAACAAAACAGCAGGTCAGAGTCCAAGCCAAGTCGGGTACCAGGGAATCCAAACATGAAAGGAGAACACAGAGTGGGGATGGGAAGAGTGGAATAAACAGACACGGGTACAGTCAGCAAAAGCAGCAAGATGAATCAGGGTACGCAGAGTCAGCTACACACGCCATAAGCAGAAACTATAAGGCTACGTTCACACTAGCGTTGTGCGCCGTTGCGTCGGCGACGCAACGCACAACGCACGCAAAAACGCTGCGTTTTGCGACGCATGCGTCGGTTTTTGCCGAAAATCGGACGCAAGAAAAATGCAACTTGTTGCGTTTTCTTGGTCCGACGCTTGCGGCAAAAAAGACGCATGTGTCGCACAACGCAACAAAAAAAACGCATGCGTCCCCCATGTTAAGTATAGGGGCGCATGACGCATGCGTCGCCGCTGCGTCGCCGACGCAAACCCGACGCACATTAGCTTAACGCTAATGTGAACGTAGCCTAACTGACACCGCCTGCAGGATGCAGCGGAGCTGAATAGCAAACCTGAACCCAGAATGAGGCAGAGCAAAGTTAACCCTTGAGATGATCAGACCGGGAAAGAGACAGGATACAAAACTCAGCCTGGATCATGACAGTACTCTCTTCTCAAGGGGGGCACGTACCCCCAGGCTTCCTAGGATAACGGGCGTAAAAGTCCCGAACCATGCGATCAGCATGGACAGCTCATGCCGGCCCAGGACCCAAGATCAATCCTAAGGGCCGTAACACCTCCAATGAACCAAATACTGAAGTGTATGGCGGACCATGCAAGAATCCACAATCCGTTCCATTTCATACTCAAGCTGAAAATCCACAAAGGCAGGTGGGATGGAGACTCAACAGCGGAAGGTACAAATGACTTCAGGAGGGACATATAGAACACATTGGGAATCCGAAGCAATGGAGGCAAGTGTAAATGAAAGGCAACTGGATTGACAACCTCAATGATTTCCTACGAATCACTAAACTTGGGACCCAACTTAGCAGAAGGGACCTTCAACCGTATGCTCCTGGTAGACAACCACACTTTATCTCCTACCAGAAATACAGGTCCTAAAGATCGTCACTTATCAGCAAAATGTTTATATCTGCCCTGAGCCTCTCCAATGTTCTTCTGGACTTCCCTCCAAACCTCCCCCAACCGCTGAACTGCTGAATCTGCCCCTGCACATCCCAAATCCAACCTGGAAAATTCGCCAAAATGTGGGTGAAAACAGTAGTTACAAAAGAACAGAGAGGTGCCAGTGGACTGATTAATCCGATTATTAAATGCAAACTCAACCACAGGCAATGAAGAGCACCAATCATCACGCTGAGATGTGGCAAGACACGCAAAATTTGTTCAAGTGACTGATTGGTCCTCTCCGTCTGACAGTTGGTCTCGGGATGATAGGCCAAGGAGAAGGTCAGGCAAATACCCAACCTTTTACAAAAAGCCCTCCAAAATCTGGACACAAATTGTACCCCCTATCAGAAACCACACTCAGAGGCATGCCATGTAACCACACAACGTGCTCCACAAACAACTTAGATAGTGTCTCAGCATTAGACAGTCCTGCCAAAGGTACAAAATGCGCCTTCTTACTGAATCTGTCAATTACCATCTAGACCACAGTTTTGCCATTGGAAGGAGGGAGACCAGTGATAAAATCCATGGATAAATGAGTCCAGGGTCTATCCAGAATTGACGATGGCACCAATTCCCTGGCTGGCCAGTTATGGGAGACTTTAGCATAAGCACACGTATCACAAGAAGACACAAACCCGGCAACATCAGAGGCCATAGAGGACCACCAAAATAACCTAGCAATAGCTCTCCGAGGGGCTGAGATTCCAGGATGCCCACTGAGAGCAGAATCATGAAACTCTTGAAGCACTCTCAACTGGTATTGCACAGGAATGAAGAGTTTATTATCAGGCAAAGACGGAGGAGCAAGAGACTGAGCTTCATGAATCTCCCACTCCAATTCAGAGGACACCCCAGCAATGACCACCCCTTGCTGAAGAATGGAAGAAGGAGGTTCAGGAGGTGATATCGGATCCAAGCTGCGAGATAAGACATCAGCCTTGACATTCTTGGAACCAGGTCAAAAGGTGATGGAAAAATGAAAGCGTGAAAAAAAAGCGACCACCTCGCCTGTCTAGGAGTCAAATGTTTAGTAGTCTCAATGTAGGACAGGTTCTTGTGGTCTGTAATAATTATTATTATTATTTATTATTATAGCGCCATTTATTCCATGGCGCTTTACATGTGAGGAGGGGTATACATAATAAAAACAAGTATAATAATCTTAAACAATACAAGTCACAACTGGTACAGGAGGAGAGAGGACCCTGCCCGCGAGGGCTCACAATCTACAAGGGATGGGTGAGAATACAGTAGGCGAGGGTAGAGCTGGTCGTGCAGCGGTTTGGTCGATCGGTGGTTACTGCAGGTTGTAGGCTTGTCGGAAGAGGTAGGTCTTCAGGTTCTTTTTGAAGGTTTCGATGGTAGGTGAGAGTCTGATATGTTGTGATAGAGGGTTCCAGAGTAGGGGTGATGCATGTAATCACCATGATCCAATGAACAGCCCCCTCCAAAAAGTGCCTCCATTCTTCAAAAGACAGTTTTATGGCCAATAACTCCTGATTCCCGACACCTTAATTTTCTCTCAGCAGGTGAAAATGTCTTCGAAAAAAAGGCACAAGGTCTTAAATTAGTTAAAGTGATGGGTCCTTGGGACAACACTGCCCCCACCCCCACATCCAACGCGTTCACCTCTGCAATGAACGGTTCAGATGATCAGGCTGGATCAATGCAGGAGCAGACATAGAACATTCTGTTAAGGAAGAAAACACCGCCACTGTTGGAGCAGACCAGTTTTTGAGATCAGCCCCGTTATGAGTGAGATCAGTGAGGGGATTGACCACATGAGAAAACCCCTTAATGAATTTACGGTAATAATTGGCAAACCCCCAAAAACTCTATAGACCCGCAGGTCGCTGGGTTGTACCCAATCAATAATGGCGTGTACCTTTCCAGGGTCCATACGAAACCCCGTGGCAGACAAAATGAACCCAAGAAAGGACAGCTCCTGGGCAAAAAATTTGCACTTTTCAGGTTTATCAAAAAGAGAGTTCTCCCGTAACCTCATGAGAACTGCACGTAGATGACCCATGTGAGTTTGTTTCTCAGACAAAAATACAAGAATTTCATCTAAATAAACCACCATAAAGCGCCCAATGAAGTCAGCAAAGACATGATTAATAAAATTCTGAAAACTGCTGGCACCTTCGTGAGACCAAAGGGCATGACCAAATTCTCAAATAAACCCTCCGAGAAATGCCATTTTCCACTCATCCCCCTCCCTAATGGGGATAAGGTTATACGCCCCCCTGAGGTCCAATTTAGAAAACCATTTGGCGCCAGATAGTTGGTTGTACAGATCAGGGATGAGCGGGAGGGAGTAGATATTTCTCACCGTGATCTTATTTAATTCCAGAAAATCAAGGCATGGGCGCAAACTAGCATCTTTTTCTTTACAAAAAAGAATCCAGCTGCCAAAGGAGAGACAGAGGGATGAATGTGACCTTTACGGAGGCTTTCTGAGATATACAGTACTCCTTCATAGTGTTACGCTCCGGCCCAGAAAGGTTCTACAATCTGGCCTTGGGCAATTTAGCACCCAGAATCAGATCAATAGTACAATCGAAAGGGCGGTGTGGTGGTAAGACCTCGGCCTCCTTTTTGGAAAATACATCCTCAAAATCCTTCAGGTAGTCCGGAATACCTTCCAGATTAACGGATGACACAAGTACAGTAGAAAGACAGCCCTTAAAACAATTAGAATCCCATTTTATAATATCCCAAGATTCCCAGTCTATAACAGGGTTGTGTACCTGTAACCAAGGAAATCCCAACACCAGTCCAGCTGGAAGATTGTCCAGGGCATAACATGAGATACGTTCCTGATGCAAGAAACCCACCTTGAGGAGGAACTCCTCTGAGACAAAATTAACATTCTTAACCAGCGGTGTTTTGTCAATGGCAATAATATGAATTGGAGTCTCAAGTCTAACTGTCCCTAACTTACACTTGGTCACCAAGTTAGAGTCAATAAAGTTCATGGATGACCCACAATCCTCAAAAGCAGAAGTGGAAGTGTAGCACAATAAAGTTCCACCTCACACAATATTCTTTGAAATTAGGAAAAAGGTACCTGAGAGTCCAGGTGACCTCCTTGCAATCACCCAGACTCGGCAGCTTGTTAGTCGGTAGGCGAGAGGGGCAGTTCTTTATCCTATGTCCATTATCTCCACAATAAAAACAAGATCTCCCCTCGAGTCGTCACCTCCTCTCCTTTTACTTGAGGTTGGTGGCCCCAACCTCCATAGGTTCTGTATGAGGTACCACGTCAGAGTCAGCCAGATGTAACGGAACCTCTCGCTGTATTACACCTCTCTCCCGCAACCTCCGATCCATCCGAATGGTCTGAGTCATACCCTCCTCCAAGGAGCTTGGGTGACGAATGGAGAGCCAAAGCATCCTTAAGATGATCCGACAGTCCCTTCCTGAACTGGCATCTTAGCTCAGAGTCATCTCAGGTCACTTCAGTGGACCATCGCCTAAACTCTGAGCAATACCATGTGGCAGTGAGTTTATCCTGGGAGAGACCCACGATTGTGTACTCTGCCACCCTGACCCAGTCCGGTTGGTCAAAAATCAGTCCTAAGGCTTCAAAGAACCTATCCACCAACACACGTTCAGGGCCAAGTACAGAGATATATTGGATGAAAACCTCTTCCAGAGTGCTCTGGACCTCAAATTTGGCTGAAGGTTCACCTTCCAACAAGACAATGACCCTAAGCACACAGTGCTTTATACATCTATCTATCTATAAATTTATTCTAAGAAAAGTTGACAATTCAGCAGCCACGTACTGTAAAATCACAGCAGCAGCCGACAGCATAGAATAGATGGATTACATACAGTATATACAGTGGGGAAAAACAGTATTTAGTCAGCCACCAACTGTGCAAGTTCTCCCACTTAAAAAGATGAGAGAGGCCTGTAACTGACATCATAGGTAGACCACAAGTATGAGAGTCAAAATGAGAAAACAAATCCAGAAAATCAGCTTGTCTGATTTGGCAAGATTTATTTTGCAAATTATGGTAGAAAATAAGTATGGCCACGAAATGGCAGCTCCCTATTCCCCTGCCGTCAGTGCCCCCTCCATACTCCCCCCAGTCCGCACCCGCCGCCCACATAGTGTTTTAGCAGTCCGTTAAACAGACTGCGTTACACCGTGGCATATCGTGGTGTAACGCAGTCTGTTAACGCTGCTATTAGCACAGTGTGACAAAGTTTTTACTATTGATGCTGCCTATGCAGCATCAATATTAAAAAGATATAATGTTAAAAATAATTTAAAAAAAATGGTGCTATTCTCACCCTCCGGCGTCCACTGATGCACGTGGGCGGCAAGGCTGCTGTCAGCTTCCGTTCCCAGAGATGCATTGCGAAATTACCCAGATGACTTAGCGGTCTTGCGAGACCGCTAAGTCATCTGGGTAATTTCGCAATGCATCTCTGGGAACGGAAGCTGGCGGCAGCCTCACTGCTCGCGCACATCGGTGGACACCGGAGGGTGAGTATATAACTAGTTTTTATTTTAATCTTTTTTTTAACAGAGATATGGTGCCCTCACTGTTGTATACGATGTAGGCTATGTTATATACTGAAGAAAAAAAAAGGGGTGTTCCAGCTCCTTAAAATGTCGATACTTTATTTTTCCATTAAAATCTTGATACAAACATATCCTTGCATAATTGCGAATGCTGCAGTGAGAGCGACGCGTTTCGATCTTATCAGATCTTAATCCATGCTTGGATTAAGATCTGATAAGATCGAAACGCGTCGCTCTCACTGCAGCATTCGCAATTATGCAAGGATATGTTTGTATCAAGATTTTAATGGAAAAATAAAGTATCGACATTTTAAGGAGCTGGAACACCCTTTTTTTTTTCTTCAGTTGCAATTATCACTCATCTTGGTCCCAGATGAAGTTCCGAGCACCTGCATGGATCGGTGAGCTGGCTGCGGTCTAATTTATTAGCCGTAATAATCTCTTTTTACTGTTTATGTTATATACTGCGTGACTGATATATACTACGTGGGCAGTGTTATATACTGTGTGGGCTGTCTTATTTACTGCATGGGCTGTGCTATATACTATGTGGCTGCTATATACTATGTGGCTGCTACATACTATGTGGCTGCTATATACTACGTGGCTGCTATATACTATGTGGCTGCTATATACTATGTGGCTGCTATATACTATGTGGCTGTGCTATATACTACGTGGCTATGCTATATACTATGTGGCTGCTCTATACTACGTGGCTGCTCTATACTATGTGGCTGCTATATACTATGTGGCTGCTATATACTACGTGGCTGTGCTATATACTACGTGGCTGTGCTATATAATATGTGGCTGCTATATACTACGTGGCTGTGCTATATACTACAAGCTGTGCTATATACTATGTGGCTGTGCTATATACTATGTGGCTGTGCTATGTACTATGTGGCTGTGCTATATACTACATAGTACGTGCATGGATCGGTGAGCTGGCTGCGGTCTAATTTATTAGCCGCAATAATCTCTTTTTACTGTTTATGTTATATACTGCGTGACTGATATATACTACGTGGGCAGTGTTATATACTGTGTGGGCTGTCTTATTTACTGCATGGGCTGTGTTATATACTATGTCGCTGCTATATACTATGTGGCCTCTATATACCACGTGGCTGTGCTATATACTATGTGGCTGCTATATACTATGTGGCTGCTACATACTTTGTGGCTGCTATATACTACGTGGCTGTGCTATATACTACGTGGCTGCTCTATACTACGTGGCTGCTCTATACTACGTGGCTGCTATATACTATGTGGCTGCTATATACTATGTGGCTGTGCTATATACTATGTGGCTATGCTATATACTATGTGGCTGCTCTATACTACGTGGCTGCTCTATACTATGTGGCTGCTATATACTATGTGGCTGCTATATACTACGTGGCTGTGCTATATACTACGTGGCTGTGCTATATATTAAGTGGCTGCTATATACTACGTGGCTGTCTGTGTTATATAGTACATGGGCTGTGTTATATACTACATGGCTACGTGGCTGTGCTATATACTACATGGCTGCTATATACTATGTAGCTGTGCTATGTACTATGTGGCTGTTATATACTATGTGGCTGCTATATACTACGTGGCTGTGCTATATACTACGTGGCTGTGCTATATACTACGGGCTGTGCTTTATACTACATGGCTGTGCTATATACTACGTGGCTGTGCTATATACTACGTGGCTGTGCTATATAATATGTGGCTGCTATATACTACGTGGCTGTGCTATATACTACGAGCTGTGCTATATACTACGTGGCTGTGCTATATACTATGTGGCTGTGCTATATACTATGTGGCTGTGCTATATACTACATAGTACGTGGCTGTGCTATATACTACGTGACTGTGGTATATACTACGTGGCTGTACTATATCCTGCACCCCGAACCCCCTGACATCCAGTGCAACAAACCCCCAACATCCTGCGACCAATCAGTGACAGACGCAGTCCAGCCGCGAATTGACACAGGAATTAAACCACGCTTCGCTGATTGGTCGCGCCCAGCCAGTCATGACCAATCAGCGATATTGGCACAGGATTTAAACACCGCTTCAGTGATTGGTAGCTCACGGCCGGCCGCGACCAATCAGCGATATTGGCGTGGTATTTAAACACCGCTTCGGTCATTGGTCGTGCCCAGCCAGCCGCGACCAATCAGCGACAGGCGCAGTCCGGCCGTTAATTGGTGCCAGATTTGAACCACGCTTCGCTGATCGGCCAGCCGGGCGTGACCAATCAGCGATATTGGTGCGGAATTTAACCCCCACTCACAGCGCGACGTACATACATACATACATACATATTCTAGAATACCCGATGCGTTAGAATCGGGCCACCATCTAGTTTCTAATAAAGGACTTTATTCTGGCTGTGTCTTTATTTACCACATAACTATAGGATTAGTAATAGATAGGTGTCTTATAGATGCCTCTCCATTAGTAATCCGTGGGCTTGATGTCAGCTGAAAATGCAAAGATGACATCCGTATGAACCCCACTTGCCGCTGCTACAGGGCAAATGGGAAGAGCTGGGCAAAGCCCCAGAATCAGTGCATCTAATAAATGTACCTTTTCTGGGCAGCTGCGGGCTGCTATTTTTAGACTGGGGGCTAATATCCATGGCCCCTTACCAGCCTGTGAATACCAGCCCCCAACTGTCTGCTTTAGCAAAGCTGATTTTCAAAAATGTGTGGGGGGGAACCAGCGAGGCTCCATTGCCTAGTGACGTCACACGCTGTTAGCGGCCGTTCCTCCTCCCCGCCTTTTCTTTCCGAGCATCCAGCCGCGATGCCGGCCGGGGCGTCTCTGGCTCTGCACAGCTCGTGCACCCACTACATGCACCTTTGAGGGAGATATCAGCAGCGCACCACTTGCGGTCTGGACAAGGACTGTAGGACCCTAAACCGGACCCACCAATTACCAAGTAGGTTATTAATATGGCGATGTGTTATTGTTAGTGACAGTAGGGGCACAGCCTCTATTAGCGGTTAATTGGGACAACCACGTTATTAATTAAAGCGATCATTTAACCGCATTTACAACTAGTTACTGGATACACTTTGTTTACCATTAACTTTAGAGCTATTTATGCACATTAGTGGCAAGTAGAGTCTGCATTGTTTAAAAAAATCACTATGGAATTATGACCTAGCAGCCTTTATGTGAACATAGCATCATAGGGGCCAGGAATAACTTATAATAGGCCATTACCTTTAGCGTGGTACCATTCTGTTTCCTTTATGTTTTGGATTATTGTTCTGCTGCATAACCCAAGTGCTCTTTAGCTTGAGGTCATGAGCAGGTAGACAGACATTCTCCTTCAGGATTTTTTGGTAGACAGCAGAATTCATGGCTCCATATCAAGTCTCCCAGGTCTTGAAGCAGCAAAACAGCCCCAGGCCATCACAATACCACCACCATAGTTTACTGAAGGTATGATGTTCCTTTTCTAGAATACTATGCTACTTCTATGCCAGATGTAATAGGACATACACCTTCCAAAAAGTTCAACTTTTGTCTCGTCAGTCCACAGAATATTCTTTCAAAAGTCTTGGGGATGGATCATCAAGATGTTTTATGACAAAACTTAGACAAACCTTTACGTTCTTATTGCTCAACAGTGGTTTTCATCTTGGAACTCTGCCATGTAGGCCATTTTTGCCCAGTCTCTTTCTTAAGTTGGAGTCATGAACACTGATATTCCTTGAGGCAAGTGATGCGTGCAATTCTTTGGATGTTGTGGGGTCTTTTGTGACCCCATGGATGAGTCGTCGCTGCGCTCTGGAGATAATTTTGGTCAGTCAGCCACTCCTGGAAAGGTTCATCAATGTTCCATGTTTTTTGCCATTTGTGGGTAATGGAGTCCCAAAGGTTTAGAAATGTGATCATTAGTGTTGAGCGATACCGTCCGATACTTGAAAGTATCGGTATCGGATAGTATCGGCCGATACCCGAAAAGTATCGGATATCGCCGATACCGATACCCATACAATTCTATGGGACACCAAGTATCGGAAGGTATCCTGTATGGTTCCCAGGGTCTGAAGGAGATGAAACTCTCCTTCAGGCCCTGGGATCCATATTAATGTGTAAAATAAAGAATAAAAATAAAAAATATTGATATACTCACCTCTCCGACGCAGCCTGGACCTTACCGATGTAACGGCAGCTTCCGTTCCTAAGAATGAGCGCTTGAAAGACCTTAGATGACGTCGCGGCTTGTGATTGGTCGCGTGGCGGTCACGTGACCACTCACGTGACCAATCACAAGCCGCGACGTCATCTAAGGCCTTTCAAGCGCTCATTCTTAGGAACGGAAGCTGCCGGTTACATCGGTAAGGTCCAGGCTGCGTCGGAGAGGTGAGTATATCAATATTTTTTATTTTTATTCTTTATTTTACACATTAATATCGATTCCGATACCGATTCCCGATATCACAAAAGTATCGGATCTCGGTATCGGAATTCCGATACCGCAAATATCGGCCGATACCCGATACTTGCGGTGTCGGAATGCTCAACACTAGTGATCATATAATTCAGAATGTGCCAGCATATTCCGCAGCATGTTACAATGCTTTGTAATAAAATATAAATAACACTGGCCCTGGCCAGGTACCAGTTTTTTACAAGTGTGCTGGAAAGTATTATCCAGTTTACACAAGGGCATGTGCTGCCAACCAACAATAATTTTTATGCCCTCATAAAAGATGTGTTCAAATGTCAGTTGATTATTTTGTTGTTTGATTGCTGAGTTACACTGGGCGATGATCAGGAAGAAATGTTTCAATAAAGGGTGATTATCACCGCATGTAAAAAGCTTCATATACAGCTTCATAAACAGCGGGGTGTGATTATAGAATATAATAAAATCCAAAACTTTATTTGAATATGTTTAAAAAGCCAAAAGGCAAAAACTCAAAACTCACATAGAACAAAAACACACACAACTGTCACCTAAAGTGGCAGTATATATTAAGATAAAAAAAGACAAATGATAATCCTTGTCCTCAAAAAATCATCTCACAATGATATAAGTCCCTTAGAGACAATCATTATCGTAACCCCAATGGAGAGTCCTTCCCCACAGACAGAACAGGTCCTGAAAAAGGAATGGATCACGTTTATTGCCCTATCTTCCCCTGATGAATACAGGAGACGAAATGCGCCGGGAAGACTCTCCATTGGGGTTACGGCGAGAAGGGTCCTGGTGGAACATAAATCTGGGGTATTGTATGGAAATTAACTACCTCCCCCTGAATAATTCCTTCAGCTCCCTTTGATCAAGGAAAGCAAGGTGAGATCTTTCCTGGCTATATGTAACTAATATTGAGTTAATGAGGAGAAAGTAAAGGTACCTTCACACGAAACGACATCGCTAGCGATCCGTGACGTTGCAGCGTCCTTGCTAGTGATATCGTTTCGTTTGACACGCAGCAGCGATCAGGATCCTGCTGTGATGTCGCTGGTCGCTGAATAAAGTCCAGAACTTTATTTGGTCGTCCGATCGCTGTGTATCGTTGTGTTTGAAAGCAAAAGCAACGATACCAGCGATGTTTTACACTGGTAACCAGGGTAAACATCGGGTTACCAAGCGCAGGGCCGCGCTTAGTAACCCGATGTTTACCCTGGTTACCAGCGTAAAAGTAAAAAAAACAAACAGTACATGCTCACCTGCGCGTCCCCCAGCGTCTGCTTCCTGACACTGAGCGCCGGCCCTAAAGTGAAAGTGAAAGCACAGCGGTGACGTCACCACTGTGCTGTTAGGGCCGGAGCTCAGTCAGTGTCAGGAAGCAGACGCTGGGGGACGCGCAGGTGAGCATGTACTGTTTGTTTTTTTTACTTTTACGCTGGTAACCAGGGTAAACATCGGGTTACTAAGCGCGGCCCTGCGCTTAGCAACCCGATGTTTACCCTGGTTACCCGGGGACCTCGGCATCGTTGGTCGCTGGAGAGCGGTCTGTGTGACAGCTCTCCAGCGATCAAACAGCGACGCTGCAGCGATCGGCATCGTTGTCGCTATCGCTGCAGCGTCGCTTCGTGTGAAGGTACCTTTAGGTGAGAGTACTTTTCTCTTTATAGACACAACCTTTCTTTGGATGTTAAAATACCCTGGTGATAAGATAATGATTGTCTCTAAGGACTTATATCATTGTGAGATGATTTTTTGAGGACAAGGATTATCATTTGTTTTTTTTTAATCTTAATATATACTGCCACTTTAGGTGACAGTTGTGTGTGCTTTTGTTCTATGTGAGTTTTGAGTTTTTGCCTTTTTAAACATATTCAAATAAAGTTTTGGATTTTATTATATTGTATAATCACACCTCGCTGTTTATACTATAATTAGCTTGGTGGTAAATTAATTGCTATATTTCATATACAGGTAGTAGACTACTATACAAGAAACAACAACACTTATCTGATGCAGTCACCCTCAGAATACACTATTAAACTTAGTGACTAATATTGTAATTGTTTTGGTCACTTTCACCTACCATGTTACAATTTTTTCCAACTTTACTAACAAGACATCTGTTCATCTCATTTCTGCAGCTTGCCCCTAACAACTGTAGCACATAAAAATTGAGACTTCAGATCAAAGCTAACAATATTATACCCAAAATGAATACATTTCTGTATATAATTTCTTCTCTGTGCTTCTTGTCCTCTTCAGTTCCAGGAGCTACCATGTGCCATGGGTCCTCATGCCAGCTAACATTAAAACATACATTGCATCACAACCGAGAGAGGAGAGCGACACTTTGAGTTGGAGAAGACTGGAGTGTACAATGTATAGGTTAATGAAGGCGTGCTCACAGTTCCCTAGCCTGTTCTTGATCTTAGGGCTTCATAGTGAGTCTGCCCAAAACCTGAAAGAGACCATGAAGCTCAAGTATAACATATATACTTTCTTCTCTGCTCTTCTTGTCCTCTTCAGTTCCAGGAGCTTCCATGTGCTGGGTCCTCATTCCAGCTAACATCAGAACATACATTGCATCACAACCCAGAGGGGAGAGTGACACTTGGAGTTGGAGAGGACTGGAGAGTAGAGATAAGCGAACTTGTTTGGAAAACGTTAGTCGATCTCAAATTTGGCATGAACGTAGCATATTCAGATTCGTGCTTGGTTTCCCGAGCATTTTTTCCTCAAAGTCGGCAATATTTGGTCACAGATCAGTAATTGATTGCATTTCCACTGATCCCTTCATTCTCTTATACTACTCCCTTAACCACTAGGTCTTCATTGAAACTTCAATTCAAAGCTCTATGAAACTGATGTTTGTGCCATCAGAGTATGGCTGGAAAAATAAAATTTGGTTGTTGCATAAGGTATCAGGGCTCCCATCAAAGAAGCCATACAGTGCTTCCCTAATCACCAGGTCTTCATTGAAACTTCAATTCAAAGCTCTATGAAACGGATGTTTGTGCCATCAGAGTATGGCTGGGAAAAAAATTGTAGTTGCTGCATAAGGTATCAGGGCTCCCAGCAAAGAAGGCATACAGTGCTTCCCTAACCACCAGGTCTTCATTGAAACTTCAATTCAAAGCTCTAAATGCTGGGACAGACTCTTATACCTCATGCATGGCCCATTGTTGACTGCTTTTGTGTAATTATAAAATGTTCTACTGTGGGTGAATTGATCAGTCAACTACCTATGTTATATTTCCTTACATTTTTTCTACTAATAGTACTCTATGAAACAAATGTTTGTGCTATCTAAGTGTGGCTGTAAAAAAATTGGAGCTGTTGCATGAGGCATCAGGACTCACAGCAAAGAAGGCTTACACCGCTTCCTTAACCACCAGGTCTTCATTGAAACTTCAATTCAAAGCTGTAAATGTTGGCTTAGATCCTGATACCTTATCCATGCTCCATGGCTGACTGCTGACTGTGGGTCAATTGGTGCAACTTTTCATGGTGTCTACCCCTAATTTGGATTGTTTGGGAAGCTTCTTGTCACCCTCAAGGTGTTATGTATATGTTTTATTTGGCTTCCCATTGAATTTAATGGAGTTCGGGTACATTCATTGAACTGTTTGTCAAACAACTGGACGTTCGGCAAACCGAACCTTGGAAGGTTCACTCATCTCTACTGGAAAGTAAAGTGCAGTGAGTTAATGAAAATGTGCTCACAGTTCCCTGGCCTGTTCTTTGTCCTGTGTCTTCCTGGTGAGTCTATCTAAAATCTGAAAGATAGCATGCTGCTCAGCTGTAACATGCCTCTATTAGGCCATTTTCACACACAGCATTTTAGCCACAATAGGAAAATCTTTGCTGTGAGCCTATGAGAAAAGATTACTCCTATACTCACCATAGGTTTGTCCAAGTTTGAATTTCTCACCAATAATGTAGTAAAATAATAAAAAAAAAACAAGGTGCAGAGTTTTGTGTAGTGATTTTTGTATGTTTTTCATGGAATTTATTTTATGTTTCTCTGTGTATTTCCCTAGTGATGTGCATTTCTTGTGGTTTTAATGTAATACCACAAAAATGCATATCACCAGGGAGAAAAAGCATTTCTGTATCACTTTTTCTACATGTAGCTTTTCTATGTTACTGCGTAAATTGACTCAATTCAAATCGAATTTGTATTGAATTTTTAACTTGACAAATTCAAACAATTTGCAATTGATTTCTTACAAATCGCCTAAAAAGGCTGCCACCCTTTTATACTTTGTAGATGATTGCATCAGCTAGGGAAGGATCACATGACCTTGGGCAGACTTGTCCAAAATTCCTTGCAGCTATCAGATCCTTTGGTATAGCACAGCCAATCAGGAGAGACTATTTTAGTCTATATGAAAGCAGAAGCGGGAAATACAACAGCCATTTTGGGGTGAATCTGGATAGTCAAAGCTGTAGATATTGGGAGGAGAAAGCTATAAAATGCTGAAGAAACTATGCAAATATGTGACAGCACAGCAGTAAATAAGATTAATGTTTAAGGAATAGAGAACAGTATTGTATATGTTTGAAGGCTTTGGAATACTCTCACTTCACTGCCAATTGAAATTTCCTCAGAAAACTCTTTGAACCCTGCAAATTCAAATTTCTAATGTTTGCTTATCTCTATACTTTTAACATTAGCATATATTTTCATGGTATTCAATTATTTGTCTGACCATAAAAAAGATTATATTTGAGGGTTTATATAACTACTATTATAAGAAACAAGTAACATATTAAACAGCAAGCCAAAATGCAACACAACCAATCTCAAGGAATTTCACATATGACCTTATGAAGGAAGATGAAAGTAACAATTTACCCAGTTTATCCCTTTCAACAATGTATGACATTTTCAGATATACAATACACTTCTGTATAGCATCTCTGCTAAATAACAGACAAACTGTATTTATATCTATTTATTCTAACGCTCAAATCCACAAGCAGACTTAAGAGTACAAAAAGAGCAATAAACAGATCCCAGTCATACATCAAATTACAAAACTAAAGAAGGAAAAAAAATACACATAGATCCCTGTTTCCTGTCTTCAAGTTCAAATTGCTATGGTTACCAAGTTTCATAGCATTTCCAGGCATCTTGGCAACCTTCAGATTTGCTAGTTAGTGTCCATAGTAACCATGTTCCACTTCAATGCTCCATTATAGATATTTATTCGTTTCTGAGTAACCAGTATGTTCAGCTCACAGCATCAATTTTGACTTGATGTTGGGGATAATGGTGGTTTATGTTACTATTTCAGGTGAAAAAAACGTAAGCAAAAGAGCAACTGAAGGGCAGACAATGAAAAAGTAGTCATTCCAAAGCTGAGACTGTTATGGTAATAAAGGTTTTGTTATGATCGACCTTTCACAGTGCATTTATTGTATTGTTAATAATGTATATCCATAACACAAAGAAACAACAAATGTCGTATCTTAAGCCAAGCTCAAATTCAGTTGTACAGCTGTTGGGAACCACATAGCACTTGTACTTTATTCTCAGTTTTTAAATTCTGCTGAAAGTATGGCAGCATTTTTTTGGGTATATACAGCTCTGACAAAAATTAAGATACCACTGCAAAATGTTCAGTTAGTCTGATTTTTCTCTTTATAGGTATATTTTATTCTATAAACTTCTGACATGTCTCTGAATTTCCAAGCAATACATTTTATTTTTTTTTTAAAAGGAGAAATGGTCAAAATTAAAAAAAAGAACCCAGTGATTTCAGACCCCAAATAATGCAAAGAAAACAAGTTCAAAATCATTTAGAAACAACAATACTAATGTTTTTACTCAAGAAGAGTTCAGAAATCAATATTTTGTGGAATAACCATGATTTTTAATCACAGCTTTCATGTGTCTTGGCATGCTTTCCACCAGTCCTACACACTGCTTCTGGTGCAAAAATGTAAGCAGTTCTTTATTTGATGGCTTGTGACTATCCATCATCCTCTTGATTACATTCCAGAGGTTTTCAATGGGGTTCAAGTCTGGAGATTGGGCTGCCCATGACAGGGTTTTGATGTGGTGGTGTCTTAATTTTTGCCAGAGCTGTATGTCTCACTATTGGAGACAATTGAGCAATTCCTACCTTTATTTTGTATTGAAAGAAAACACACCCACTAGTAATCAGTTGGGGAAAGAGAATTGCAGAGTATATATGTTGACACCATGGGCCTGATTCATTTTTGCCTTTTCTCCTGTGCTATTTTTAAGTTTTTAATGATTGTCACCTTTTTTATTTGTACCATCTTTATCTTTCCATTGCCGCTTTTTTTTTAAGTCCAATTTACGTGTTTGCCTGATTTTTTTTTTCTTTTCTTTTTTCGCTGCTGTGGGCAAAGTTTAGGATTTTCAGATTTAACCTTATTTATTATTTGTGACTTTTTGAAAAGTTGGAAATTTGTTAAAAAGGTTATTCATTTTATCCCTTGAGTCATTTTATGTAGACCAGAAACTTTTTCACATTTGAGTCACGGTGAATAAATTTGAATCTGAATACTGAAAAGCTTGTAATTGTATACAAGTGGGGGGTGGGGATAGAGAGAGAAAGACCTGGCTAAGGTCGGTTTCACACGTCCTGATATTTCCGGTACCAGTAAACATGGTACCGGAGATATCCGTGTCCATGTGTCCGTTTGACACATCCGTGTGGCACACATGCGGCAGTCGTGTGCCGCCTGTGTGCCGCATGAGTAGCACACGGACAGCCGCTGGGAAGCAGCACTACAGTAAGCGCTGTCCCCCTGTGTGTGGTGCTGAAGTCGGCTGTCATCCCTTCTCTCCTACTCGGGGAGAATGAATGAAAGAAAAACCAACGTGAGGTCCCCCCTATATTTTACAACCAACCCAGCAAAACTCACAGGTACGGGCTGCTATTCTCAGGCTTGTATAGATGCACATTTGGGGATCCTCTGCCATACTTCCTTGCAAATCCTCTTCACTTCCGTCAGGTTGGATGGTGAACTTTGGTGGACAGCCATTTTCAGGTCTCTCCAGAGATGCTCAATTGGGTTTAGGTCAGGGCTCTGGCTGGGCCAGTCAAGAATGGTCACAGAGTTGTTCTGAAGCCATTCCTTTGTTACTTTAGCTGTGTGTTTAGGGTCATTGTCTTGTTGGAAGGTGAACCTTCGGCCAAGTCTGAGGTCCAGAGCACTCTGGAAGAGGTTTTCATCCAGGATATCTCTGTACTTGGCTGCATTCATGTTTCCTTCAATGCCAACCAGTCATTCTGTCCCTGCAGCTGAAAAATACCCCATAGCATGATACTGCCACCACGTTTCACTGTTGGGATTGTATTGGGCAAGTTATGAGCAGTGCCTCGTTTTCTCCACACATATCGCTTTAAATTATCACCAAAAAGGTCTATCTTCATTTCATTAGACCAAAGAATCTTATCTATATATATAATTGTCTAAGGGGTACTTCCGTCTTTCTGTCCTCAACTTCCGTAATAGAAATCCCGCATCGCTGATTGGTCTCGGCAGCTGCCTGTCATGGCTGCCGTGACAAATCAGAGATGGGCACAGTCCGATTAGTCCCTCCCCTACTCCCCTGCAGTCAGTGCCCGGCGCCCGCTCCATAATCCTCTCCAGTCACCGCTCACACAGGGTTAATGGCAGCGGTAACGGGCCACGGTGTAACGCACTCCGTTTCTGCTGCTATTAACCCTGTGTGTCCCCAACTATTTACTATTGATGCTGCCCATGCGGCATCAATAGTAAAAATATGTCATGTTAAAAATAATAAAAAAAACAAAAAGCCTGCTATACTCACCATCCGAAGCCTTTCCCGCTCCTCGTGATGCGCCGGTGACCGCTCCATGCAAGCAGCAGGTTCCGGAGGCAAGGATGGTATGCAAGAAGGACCTGCCATGACATCACGGTCATGTGACCGCGACGTCATCACAGGTCCTGCACTCATACCAACCCTGGGACTGGAAGCTGCCGCATGCACCGGACACAGGGCCAGGACTTCAACGGGCCTTCGGAAGGTGAGTATATGTTTATTTTTTATTTTAAGTCTGTATACTATGTGGCTCTGTGCTGTATACTCCGTCGCTGCACAATATACTACGTGGCTGGGCAATATATTATGTGGCTGGGCAATATACTACGTGACTGGGCAATATACTAGGTGGCTGGGCATTATACTACGTGACTGGGCAATATACTACATGACTGGGCAATATACTACGTGGCTGGGCAATATACTATGTGACTGGGCAATATACTACGTGGCTGGGCATTATACTACGTGACTGGGCAATATACTACGTGACTGGACAATATACTACGTGACTGGGCAATATACTACGTGGCTGGGCAATATACTACATGGCTGGGCAATATACTACGTGGCTGGGCAATATACTATGTGGCTGGGCAATATACTACGTGGCTGGGCAATATACTATGTGGCTGGGCAATATACTACGTGGACATGCATATTCTAGAATACCCGATGCGTTAGAATCGGGCCACCATCTAATTTCTTATAGTCTGGGAGTCCTTCATATGTTCTTTTAGATAACTGTATGTGGGCTTTCATATGTCTTGCACTGAGGAGAGGCTTCTGTCAGTCCACTCTGCCATAAAGGCCCAACTGGTGTAGGGACTTTGTGAAACTTTCTCTCATTTCACAAACTTCTTCCATTTAAGGATTATGGAGGCCACTGTGCTCTTAAGAACCTTGAGTACTGCAGAAATGTTGTTGTAACCTTGGCAAAATCTGTGCCTTGCCACAATTCTGTCTCTGAGCTCCTTGGCCAGTTCCTTTGACCTCATGATTCTCATTTGGTCTGACATGCACTGTGAGCTGTGAGGTCTTAATGTTTATAGACAGGTGTGTGCCTTTCCAAATCAAGTCCTGTTCAGTTTAATTAAACACAGCTAGACTCTAATGAAGGAGTAGAACCATCTCAAGGAGGATCACAAGGAAATGGATAGCATGTGACTTAATATGAGTGTCTTAGCAAAGGGTCTGAATACTTATGACCATGTCATATTTCAGTTTTTCTTTTTTAATAAATTTGCAAAAATTACTACATTTCTGTTTTTTTCAGTCAAGATGGGGTGCAGAGTGTACATTTATGAGAAAAAAATGAACTTTTTGAATCTACCAAATGGCGGCAATGAAACAAAGAGTGAAACATTTAAAGGGGTCTCAATACTTTCCGTACCCACTGTATGCCTCTGACATTTCCTTTTACAAATGTCATGTAACAACGTCACAGAGGTGCTCAATAGAAGACACATCTGGATACGATGCGATGCAGGCCATGGTATCACATATAGGCCACAAAGGCTGCTTACAGTAGCATGAGCAACATGCGGTCTAGTGTTATAGTGTTGAAAAGTGGCTCCTGTGACACTCTCATGTTTCTTTGTGAAGTCCTTTTCATGGCATTGCTCACATGATTTCAAGACCAATCTCTGGCTCTTATTTTGTCCCATACAAAAGAGTGACTCATCGTTGAAGAAGATAGACCTATTTTCCAGCATCCATTGCCATTTTGCTCTACACCATGATAGTCTTTGGGAGCAATGACATGAGATCAATGGAATACCTGTAGCTATTATATTGAGCTGCAAGACGTCTGACTTGTAGCCCAGTATCATGCAAAGCCCTTGTGATGGTTTGTGTAGACACTGTTTGATGCCTTAGGATTGGTATGTGTCTTATTCCACTTGCAGCACAAAATGGACTACTATGTGTCATTGATTGACTATAACAAGACCATGTGAACAGTGCCATGAAGAACAAGTGAACATCACACTGGTCGTACTCTGGAAATTATGATGTGCCATGGCATAATGTATGGTACCCAGACCCGTTTAGTCTTCATTACATGTAGATTAATGGCACAGCATGACTTTGATTTTGTTGTGGAAACAATGGTATGGCCATTTCTCCAGAGTATGCCAGGAACCATTTTTCAACATGACATTGCAAGACCAAATGTTATTTGTACCTCAGTGATTAGCCTATACGGCCTAAGTGTGTTATCATGGCTTCTGAACTTGTTTCCCATCGTTCACCTCTAGGACGTCATTTTTGGCAATGGCAAAGAAAGCTGCCGGCAGCGAATCTTGATGGTTTGCATGCCCAAGTGCAATCAGCATGCCAGAACATTCTTGAGTGAACCATTACTAAGCTTATTGACATGCTAAGACATGTACGTGTGAGTATTTCTGTGCAAGCCACTCACTTTCAATAGTGAATAAATTGAGTTGATTTGAAAATGTTGTTTCCATTTCTTCATCAATTGCATATCAGCAACATGTGTATTGCTTTTGTGATTTCCATAATTCCATGACTTTTCTTTGTCATTGTTGCAATTGCAATATTGAGGAGTGTATTTATATATTTTTTCCTCTGCTGTTATAGTTAACAAAGTGACTAAGCAACTATAATTTTTTCCTCTGCTTTTATAGTTAACAAAGTGACTAAGTAACTATAGAGACAATGTAGATTTACATACAGATAATGTGATACTTAGAGGTATAGTTGAATTCTGATCAGCTCCTAGTTCTAGTGGTACAAATAAAAGACAAGTGTTATTTGTAGAACTCAAATCCTAGGGTGTGTGCTCTACTTTCAACTATCTTATGGTTAAACAGGAAGCCATAGATTGCTTGACCTTATGATCTCAACCTTATGGGCTGCAGATATGCAGTTTACAGCATGCCAAGGGCACCCTGGCATGCACAGCACAATGGTGTCACTGCATTTCACCACCTGCCCTGGGCTATTAACCATGGAGATCTGAAGAAGCCTTAGTCCCTGGGAAAAGGTGTAGGTGAGCATAAGTTTTTCTTTTTTTCTGAATTATTTTTATTGCTTGAGGCAAATCAGTTTTGAGGCACAGAAGGGTATTTTTTTCTTCAGAGTCAAGGAAAGATCTGGCAATTAAACTGTTACCTCTCCCCGCTCCCCACACTCTCTGCTCACCGCTGCCGGATCCGGGTCTGCTGCCACCTGTGCCGCTTCTCCCTCGCTGTCTTGGTTTCGTGCCTGTGCTCCCACCGGGAGTCTGCACGGGCACTCCAGCACGCTTCTCCTCTGCCGCCTTAGGACCACACTGTGCGCGCTCTCCCCACTCTTCTGCTTTTAAGTGACCAGACCCGGCAGTGTTTCCTGTCCAATAGAGGACAGGCATCAGGTATTTCAGGCTGCCCTCCCTTAGTGTAGGCACCTAATTATCATATTCTTTTTGCCATAGTTAGGCCGTCTTGCTGCCGCTTGCTTTCGCCAGCTCAGCTTCCTTCTTAACCCTTGTTTTCTTTCCTTTTCTTCCAGAGTCCGCTCCTGTCCTGTGCTTCCTTGATGCCTGCCTTTCATCTCCCCACAGTCCAGCTACCATCTCCACATCTGCTCTCCTCAGTCTGCTACCGGTTCCACCTTCCCTGTCCTCTGCCCTATTACCTCTTCATCAGGTCCTCCTCAGCCTCCCTACCTCTCTGGCTCCCACCTGCTCTGGTCTTCTCCGCTCTTTCCCACCTAGCCTTCTTTCCGTTTCTCCCTTTAGTTTTCCCTGAGCCGTTCCCTGGTCCTGGCATCCATGGCTCTAGAGGTCCCTAAGCTTGCTCCCAATCGATCCCTGTATACGGGTTGGTCAAACCTGGTGCACTCGCGCGGGGGAGGGTTGGTATCACGGTCCAGTGGGTCCACTCACTTCCACCACGGAGTCCCTTTTTAACCTCCATCAGGGCACTCTCATGTCTGGCAAGATTAAAGATGAGCTCGCAGGACGGGATACTCCAACCGCCTTGGAGGAGCTCATTTCACTTGCCACGCACATTGATTTGCGCTTTCAAGAGCGCTCCCGAGAGGCTGCCAGAGAAAGGAGACCTTTTAGGCTTTCTTCTTCAGGTCACAGACCCCTCATTCCTCGGTCTTCAGGTTCTTCCGGCAGTGTCACACCGGAGCCCATGCTGATAGATCGGGTTAACATGATGGAACAACGCAGGAGAGAGAGAGGTTAGCACAGGGCTTGTGCTATACTGTGGTGGTACATCTCATTTCCTGCTCTCATGTCCTCAGAGGCCGGGAAATGCATCCACCTAGGTCAGGTAAGAGTGGCCTCCCGAGGTGTGTCTGATTCCTCTCCACCTCTTATGCCTTTTTCACACTTCCGCCTTTCTTTTTCCGTCACAATGCATCGTTTTGTGAAAAAAACGGATCCAGCAAATGTTTCTGCTGGATCCATTTTTTTCTCATAGACTTGTATTAGCGACGGACTGTGACGGACGGCCTTCTGTTTCATCCGTTGTGCACTGGATCTGTCATAAAATTGCTGTCCGTCAGGCAGAGACAACGCACAGAGGAATGTTTTTTCTGTACGTCAGAAAATCGCTCAGCGACGGATCCTGCGCTGTCTGTCATTGGCTATAATGGAAGCCTATGGTCGCAGGATCTGTCACTGACTGTCAAAAGCAGGAATACAGCGACGGATGCCGTCTTTTGACACTGAGCATGCGCGCAAGAATTTCCTGTCAGGAAAATTCTCTCTCTCTCTCTCTTTTTTCTATTGATGCTGCCTATGCAGCATCAATAGTAAAAAGATATAATGTTAAAAATTATAAAAAAATAAAAAATCGTGATATTCTTACATTCCGGCGTCCCCCGTAGCCTTCCCGCAGCCTTCCCGCTGCTCACGATGCTGCCGTTCCCAGTAATGCCTGTAATGCATTACTGGGAACAGGAACTGCCGGCATCATCGCGAGCAGTGGGAAGGTGAGAAGGTTTGGCTTTTTTCTAAATATATTAGATTGAAGATGTCCTCTTTCAAGTTAGGACCTGGTTAGATCGGCCCTTGTGAAGTCCTCTGGCGCATTAACAATGTAACCTATAAGTTGAGGTTGCCTGCCTCGCTTCGTGTTCCCAATGTCTTCCATGTCTCTCTCCTGAAGCCAGTCATACTGAATTGTTTCCATCCTGATCCTAGCTCCTCTCCTCCTCCGGTCAGTGCAGATAACATTTTTGAGGTGAAGGATATTCTAGCTTCCAAGAGGGTCAGGGGTAATTACTTTTTAATAGATTGGAGGGGCTTTGGTCCCGCTGAGAGGTCTTGGGAACCCCAGGAGAACATTAATGCTGCCCGCATTCTTAAAAGGCTTTCGTCTAAGAGTAGAGGAAGGGGGAGTAAGAGAGGGGGTACTGTTACCTCTCCTCGCTCCCCACCTCTGGCGTAACAGCAACTATCTACAAGGCTAAGAAGGGACATTATTACTTTGTAGGAGGTACAAGAGTAAGCATTATTAATATGGGGAAGTAAGAGCGCAGAAGGGGATGATTACTCATTAAAGAATTAGGAAAACATTATGCTTTAGGTTCTTAATATGGCACTACTACTCTTTGGAGCATTGAGAATATTATTAGTACACTATAGGACAGACCTGGGCAAAGTGCGGCCTGCGGGCCACATCTGGCCCCCTGGCTGTCTCAGTCCAGCCTGCGGACTGAGACAGCCGTGGAGCTGGAAACCAGAGGTCCACGGGCTGCACGGTGCCCGCACGCTGTCTCTATCTGCCCTGCGGCGCTGACTCCTTTGGTGGAGGAGGGACCTCCAGCCACTTTCTCCACCAATCAGCGTGTGAAACAGCTGATGCAATGATGTAATTTCATCACGTCGGCTGTGTAGTGCGGAGAGTCAGCGCACCCGAGGCAGGGAGAGAAGCAGAGCGCTGGGGAAGGGGACCGAGGTGAGTATGTGGGTATGTGTATGGGTTGTTTGGGTGGGCATGGGGAAGCTATGGGGGTGACATGGTGCTGCACACATGGAGGGGTGGTATGGTGTGGCACACATGGGGGGTGACATGGTGCTGCACACATGGGGGTGACATGGTGCTGCATATGGAGGTGAAATGCTGCACATGGTGCTGCATATGGGGGCGACTGTTGTGGATTCTGTTTGTGGGCTCCCTCTGGTGGTTACTGCTGGTACTGGGTGACTTTGGTGGGTTGCGGCCTTTGGTTTCCACCTGTCCATCAGTGGCTGGGTGTTTCCTATTTTACCTGGCCTTTCTGTCATTTCCCTTGCCGGCTATCAATGTATTCAGATGTGCTCTGTTTGGTTCCTGCCTACCTGCTCCCAGATCTTTCAGGATAAGCTAAGTGCTGATTTTCAGTTGTTTGGTTTTTTGTCCAGCTTGCTTATTATGTCTCTATGCTAGCTGGTAGCTCTAGTGGACTGAGGTTCTCCCCATGTGCCATGAGTTGGCACATGGGTTCTTGTAATCTCAGGATGGTTTTTTTGATTAGGGTTTTTTGCTGACCGCTCAGTCCCCTTTTGTATCGTTCTGCTTTCTAGTTTACAGCGGGCCTCAATTTGCTAAAACTATATACATCATCTCTATGTGTGTGCCTTCCTCTCATTTCACCGTCAATACATGTGGGGGGCAACTATATCTTTTGGGGTTCATTCCGCTGGAGGCAAGTGAGGTCTTTATTTTCTCTGCAGTGCTAGTTAGCTCTTAGGCTGGTGCGTGGCGTCTAGAACCAACGTAGGCACGCTCCCTGGCTATCTCTAGTTGCGTTTGTCAGGCGTAGGGCAGCGGTCAGCCCAGGTTCCATCACCCTAGAGCTCGTCCGTAATATATTTGTACTTTGCTTGTCCTGTGCTATCCCTAGCCATTGGGATTCATGACAGTATAGCCGGCCACAAAGTGTTAATTGTTTGGGCTGAAGCAGGAGAAAGAGAAGTGTTTAAGGGAAATATATATATATATTTTTTTTTTTCCCTTCAGAGTTTTGCTGCCTAGCCCTTAATTGCTGTCTAGCTGCTTCTTACCTCCTCTTAACCCTTGAATGGCTCTGATCTTAGCTGTTTAACATGGATGTCCAGAGTTTGGCTTCCAGCCTGAGTAATCTCGCGGCAAAAGTTCAAAATATACAGGATTTTGTTGTTCACACTCCCATGTCTGAACCTAGAATTCCTATTCCAGAGTTCTTTTCTGGAGATAGATCTACCTTCCTGAATTTCAGGAACAATTGTAAATTGTTTCTTTCTTTAAAATCTCGCTCCTCTGGAGACCCTGCTCAACAGGTCAAGATTGTAATATCTTTCCTGCGGGGCGACCCTCAGAATTGGGCATTTGCATTGGCACCAGGGGATCCTGCATTGCTCAGTGTGGATGCGTTTTTTCTGGCATTGGGATTGCTCTATGAGGAACCTAACCTGGAGATTCAGGCTGAAAAGGCTTTATTAGCCCTCTCTCAGGGGCATGATGAAGCGGAGATATATTGTCAGAAGTTTCGGAAATGGTCGGTGCTTACTCAGTGGAATGAGTGCGCCCTGGCTGCAAACTTCAGAAATGGTCTTTCTGAGGCCATTAAGGATATTATGGTGGGGTTCCCTACGCCTACAGGTCTGAATGAGTCTATGGCTATGGCCATTCAGATTGATCGGCGTTTACGGGAGCGCAAACCCGTGCACCAGTTGGCGGTGTCTTCTGAACAGGCACCTGAGACTATGCAATGTGATAGAATTCAGTCCAGAAGTGAACGGCAAAATTATAGGCGGAAAAATGGATTGTGTTTCTATTGTGGTGATTCAGCTCATGTTATATCAGCATGCTCTAAACGCACAAAAAGGGTTGATAAATCTTTTGCCATTGGTACTCTGCAGCCTAAGTTCATTTTGTCTGTGACTCTGATTTTTTCACTGTCTTCCATTTCCGTCGATGCCTATGTGGATTCGGGCGCTGCCCTGAGTCTTATGGATTGGTCATTTGCTAAACGCTGCGGTTTTAGTCTGGAACCTCTGGAAGTTCCTATTCCTCTGAACGGAATTGACTCTACACCATTGGCTATGAATAAACCGCAGTATTGGACACAAGTGACCATGCGCATGACTCCCGTTCATCAGGAGGTGATTCGCTTCCTTGTACTTTATAATTTACATGATGTACTAGTGCTTGGTCTGCCATGGTTACAAACTCATAATCCTGTCCTGGACTGGAAAACAATGTCTGTGTTAAGCTGGGGATGTCAGGGGGTTCATGATGATGCACCTCCGATTTCAATCGCTTCATCTACTCCTTCTGAGATCCCTGCGTTTTTGTCTGACTATAGGGATGTTTTTGAGGAGCCTAAGCTCAATTCGCTCCCTCCGCATAGAGATTGTGACTGTGCTATAGAATTGATTCCTGGCAGTAAGTTCCCTAAGGGTCGTTTATTTAATCTGTCACTGCCAGAGCATACTGCTATGCGGAATTATATTAAGGAGTCCTTGGAAAAGGGACATATTCGTCCATCTTCGTCCCCTCTGGGAGCAGGTTTTTTTTTTGTGGCAAAAAAAGATGGTTCCCTGAGGCCTTGTATAGATTATCGCCTTCTGAATAAGATTACAGTCAAGTATCAGTATCCATTGCCATTATTGACTGATTTGTTTGCTCGCATTAAGGGGGCTAGGTGGTTCACTAAGATAGATCTTCGCGGTGCGTATAATCTGGTGCGGATAAAACAGGGTGATGAGTGGAAAACCGCATTTAATACGCCTGAGGGCCATTTTGAGTATTTGGTAATGCCTTTTGGACTCTCCAATGCTCCATCAGTCTTTCAGTCCTTTATGCACAATATTTTCCGTGAATATCTGGATAAGTTTATGATTGTGTATTTGGATGATATTTTGGTGTTTTCTGATGACTGGGAGTCTCATGTTCTACAGGTCAGGAAGGTGTTTCAGGTTCTGCGGGCCAATTCTCTGTTTGTGAAGGGCTCAAAGTGTCTCTTCGGAGTCCAGAAGATTTCTTTTTTGGGGTACATTTTTTCTCCTTCTACTATTGAGATGGATCCCGTCAAGGTTCAGGCGATTTGTGACTGGACACAACCTACATCTGTTAAGAGCCTTCAGAAGTTCTTGGGGTTTGCTAATTTTTATCGTCGGTTCATTGCTAATTTTTCCAGTATTGTTAAACCTTTGACTGATTTGACTAAAAAGGGTGCTGATGTTGCTGATTGGTCTCCTGCGGCCGTGGAGGCCTTTCAGGAACTTAAGCGCCGGTTTTCTTCTGCTCCTGTGTTGTGTCAACCAGATGTTTCACTTCCTTTTCAGGTTGAGGTTGATGCTTCCGAGATTGGAGCGGGGGCGGTTTTGTCACAGAGAAGTTCTAATGGCTCGGTGATGAAGCCATGTGCATTCTTCTCTAGAAAATTCTCGCCCGCCGAGCGCAATTATGATATGGGTAATCGGGAGCTTTTTGCCATGAAGTGGGCATTTGAGGAGTGGCGTCATTGGCTTGAGGGTGCTAAACATCGTGTGGTGGTCTTGACTGATCACAAGAATCTCATTTACCTTGAGTCTGCCAGGCGTTTGAATCCTAGACAGGCTAGTTGGTCGTTGTTTTTTTCTCGTTTCAATTTCGTGGTTTCATACCTGCCAGGTTCAAAGAATGTGAAGGCAGATGCTCTTTCCAGGAGTTTTGTGCCTGACTCTCCTGGAGGCTCAGGGCCTACTGGTATCCTTAGGGATGGGGTAATATTGTCCGCCGTATCCCCAGACTTGCGACGTGCATTGCAGGAGTTTCAGGTGGATAAACCGGATCGTTGTCCACCAGAAAGACTGTTTGTTCCGGATGATTGGACCAGTAGAGTCATCTCCGAGGTCCATTCTTCTGTGTTGGCTGGTCATCCTGGAATATTTGGTACTAGAGACTTGGTGGCCAGGTCTTTTTGGTGGCCTTCCTTGTCTAGGGATGTGCGTACCTTTGTGCAGTCTTGTGAAGTGTGTGCTCGAGCTAAGCCTTGCTGTTCTCGGGCCAGTGGGTTGTTGTTATCCTTGCCCATCCCGAAGAGGCCTTGGACGCACATTTCCATGGATTTTATTTCTGATCTCCCGGTTTCACAGAAAATGTCCGTTATCTGGGTTGTGTGTGACCGCTTTTCAAAGATGGTTCATTTGGTGCCCTTGCCTAAGTTGCCTTCCTCCTCTGAGTTGGTCCCTTTATTTTTTCAGAACGTGGTTCGTTTGCATGGGATTCCGGAGAATATCGTTTCTGACAGGGGATCCCAGTTTGTGTCTAGATTTTGGCGGACGTTTTGTGCCAAGATGGGCATTGATTTGTCTTTCTCGTCTGCATTCCATCCTCAGACGAATGGCCAGACGGAGCGAACTAATCAGACCTTGGAAACTTATTTGAGGTGTTTTGTTTCTGCTGATCAAGATGACTGGGTTGCTTTTTTGCCACTGGCCGAATTTGCTCTTAATAATCGGGCTAGTTCGGCCACGTTGGTCTCTCCTTTTTTTTGTAATTCGGGGTTTCATCCTCGTTTTTCCTCTGGTCAGGTGGAGCCTTCGGATTGTCCTGGAGTGGACGTGGTGGTGGACAGGCTACATCAGATTTGGAATCAGGTGGTGGACAATTTGAAGTTATCTCAGGAGAAGACTCAGCAGTTTGCTAATCGCCGTCGCCGCGTGGGTCCCCGACTTCTTGTTGGGGATTTGGTGTGGTTGTCTTCTCGTTTTGTCCCTATGAAGGTCTCTTCTCCTAAGTTCAAGCCTCGGTTCATCGGTCCTTATAGGATCTCGGAGATTCTTAACCCTGTATCTTTTTGTTTGGATCTCCCAGCATCGTTTGCTATTCATAATGTGTTCCATCGGTCGTTGTTGCGGAGGTATGAGGTGCCCGTTGTTCCTTCGGTTGAGCCTCCTGCTCCGGTGCTGGTGGAGGGAGAATTGGAGTATGTTGTTGAGAAGATCTTGGATTCTCGTGTTTCCAGACGCAAACTCCAGTATTTGGTTAAGTGGAAGGGTTATGGTCAGGAGGATAATTCCTGGGTGGTCGCCTCCGATGTTCATGCGACTGATTTGGTCCGCGCCTTCCATAGAGCTCACCCTGATCGCCCTGGGGGTTCTCGTGAGGGTTCGGTGACCCCTCCTCAAGGGGGGGGTACTGTTGTGGATTCTGTTTGTGGGCTCCCTCTGGTGGTTACTGCTGGTACTGGGTGACTTTGGTGGGTTGCGGCCTTTGGTTTCCACCTGTCCATCAGTGGCTGGGTGTTTCCTATTTTACCTGGCCTTTCTGTCATTTCCCTTGCCGGCTATCAATGTATTCAGGTGTGCTCTGTTTGGTTCCTGCCTACCTGCTCCCAGATCTTTCAGGATAAGCTAAGTGCTGATTTTCAGTTGTTTGGTTTTTTGTCCAGCTTGCTTATTATGTCTCTATGCTAGCTGGTAGCTCTAGTGGACTGAGGTTCTCCCCATGTGCCATGAGTTGGCACATGGGTTCTTGTAATCTCAGGATGGTTTTTTTGATTAGGGTTTTTTGCTGACCGCTCAGTCCCCTTTTGTATCGTTCTGCTTTCTAGTTTACAGCTGGCCTCAATTTGCTAAAACTATATATATCATCTCTATGTGTGTGCCTTCCTCTCATTTCACCGTCAATACATGTGGGGGGCAACTATATCTTTTGGGGTTCATTCCGCTGGAGGCAAGTGAGGTCTTTATTTTCTCTGCAGTGCTAGTTAGCTCTTAGGCTGGTGCGTGGCGTCTAGAACCAACGTAGGCACGCTCCCTGGCTATCTCTAGTTGCGTTTGTCAGGCGTAGGGCAGCGGTCAGCCCAGGTTCCATCACCCTAGAGCTCGTCCGTAATATATTTGTACTTTGCTTGTCCTGTGCTATCCCTAGCCATTGGGATTCATGACAGGCGACATACTGCACATGGGGAGGCTGTGTGGGGCTCATTCAATGTATATAGGGAGGCTGTGCAGGGCTCATGCAGTGTATATAGGGAGGCTGTGCGGGGCTCATGCACTGTATAGAGGAAGGCTGTGTGGGGCTCATGCAGTGTATATAGGGAGGCTATGCGTGGCTCATGCAGTGTATAAAGGAGGCCGTGTGGGGCTCATTCAATGTATATAGGGAGGCTGTTTGGGGCTCATGCCGTGTGTATAGGGAGGCTGTGTGGAGCTCATGCAGTGTATATAGGGAGGCTGTGCGGGGCTCATGCAGTGTATATAGGGAGGCTGTGCGGGGCTCATGCAGTGTATATAGGGAGGCTGTGCGGGGCTCATGCAGTGTATATAGGGAGGCTGTGCGGGGTTCATGCAGTTTATATAGGGAGGCTGTGCGGGGCTCATTCAATGTATATAGGGAGGCTGTGTATGGCTCATGCCTTGGTATATGGAGGCTGTATGGGGCTCATGTAGCGTATATAAGACAGGCTGTGTGGGGCTCATGCAGTAAATGGTGAGGCTGTGTGGGGCTCATGCAGCATATATAGAAAGGATGTGTGGGGCTCATGCTGCATGTAAGGGGCTGGTGGGGGGCTCATACGATATACAGAAGGGGCTGTACTCGGGTTCAAATGATATATAGGAGGGATGTCAGCATACTTAATTCTGCTCAATATTAAGTGATAGATACAATTGTTAATAAAATTACCAATAATATAATGATAATATATCAATATTAATATTGAGCAGAATTAATTTCGGACTATTGGTTCAGCCCTCCACAACAGTCACAATCTCTCATGTGGCCCTTTGGGAAAATGAATTGCCCACCCCTGCTATAGGGGAATTTTTCTATACCATCCAGTGCACCACTATCTGTTTAGCACTAATATTTTTAGGTCCAGATCAGAGTGACAAAAGCTTCACAGCTCCTCCAGTTAGTGAATTTCCAGGGTTTCAATTCACAGATCCCAAATAAAATTGTTGTGACATTTTAGATGTGTTTTACATAGGTCTCTTTAAAGGGGTAGTCTTACGTTATTAAATTACTTTAATTAGTTAGCATGACAATAAGGAACTGTGCAAGTGACTTTTTCTATCTGCAGTCATTCCCCTGCAATGAGGGCTTTTATTTTTCATAGTGTAAATCTAGATTCCATACAGTTTGATCACCAATCTCTGCTCAGACCCGGACCCAGTGTACTCAGTAGTTATATTCCAGGAGGAGTTAACTGTAAATATAACAGTCAGCTCTCTCCAGCCAATTGATTTCTATACAGCAGCTAGCTACTCTCCTCCCTCCCTCTACCACTCAGCTCTTCACCAAGCTGGTCTTTTCTGTCCAGTAGAAACACAATCCTATCACCTAGCATCACAGCTCCCAAGGTGTGTGCTTATTGAAATATACTGTTATCTCTTTAGGCAAATAAAGTGATAGCACTGTAGTTCTACTAATACTACAGCTTTGCTACTCTCTGTTGTGAATTCCGTTCTCGGGCTCCCTTCTGTGGTCGTGAATGGTACTTTGGTGAGTTCTGTCCTTGGACACCCTCTGGTGGCTTTAAGTGGAACTGCTGATCTCTGAGGTTGGCTTTCTCAGCTGCTCTCGTTTATTGCTGCTGCTGGCTTCCCTATTTAACTCTGCCCAGGTCGTTAGTTCATGCCAGCTGTCAATGTCTCAGTACTGGTTCAGATCTCTCCTGGATTTCTCAGATGACCTGTCTACTCCAGCAGAAGCTAAGTTCTCGCTAGTCATTTGCTGTTCATTGTTTTTTTGTATATATTTTTCAGTACATGCTATGTTTCAGTCCAGCCTGCTATTATGATATTTCCTTGCTAGCTGGAAGCTCTGGGGGTGCAGAGCTGCACCTCCACACCGTGAGTCGGTGTGGAGATCTTTTTGCACACTCTGCATGGTTTTTGTAGTTTTTATTACTGACCGCATAGTTCCCTTTCCTATCCTCTGTCTGTCTAGAGAAGATTCGGCCTCCTTTGCTAAAATCTGTTTCATTCCTGTGTTTGTCACTTCCCTCTTAACTCACAGTTATTATTTGTGGGGGCTACTCTTACTTTGGGGAATTTCTCTGAGGCAAGGTAGGCTGCTATTTCTATCTTTAGGGGTAGTTAGCTCTTAGGCTGTGAAGAGGCGTCTAGGGAGAGTTAGGTACGCTCCACGGCTATTTCTAGTGTGTGTGATAGGATTAGGGATTGCGGTCAGTAGAGTTACCACTTCCTCAGAGCTTGTCCCAGGTTTCTCCATTTTAACCATCAGGTCATTTCGGGTGCTCCTAACCACCAGGTCCATAACAACTCTCCAAAACTGTCACGATGTGTATCCACCCTACCAGAATCCAGAAAGTAAGGCGACTGTAAGGAGACGGCAAAGTTAGGAGCTGCACAAGAGACAACTTGAAAATAACCCTTTAGGGAATAAATAAAATTTTGGTTCAAATGTAGGGGAAAACTTTTTAACTAAAATGAGGTACCCATAAGAGAAATTGACATGCTACTAGTGTTGAGCGATACTTTCCGATATCGGAAAGTATCGGTATCGGAAAGTATCGGCCGATACCGTCAAAATATCGGATCCAATCCGATACCGATACCCGATCCCAATGCAAGTCAATGGGATGAAAATATCGGAATTAAAATAAACCCTTTATAAACTTGTAGGTTCATTCTACATGAAGGAAAACAACTAAGAATAATGTAGGATGTATTGGGGGACGTGGCGGAGACATTAAAGGCACAGAGGTTTAGCCCAATGTAATAGAATAGCAGGATTTTGGGGGTTTTTTATGACGTTCGGCGGTAGAAAGATTTTGACTATGTTAATTTTTTTTTTTATTTTGTCAGATATTGATGTTTCACTACTTCCACGCCCTTCACCTTCTTTTTTACTTCTCCCACACTTTCTTCTTCATTATCCTCATCATCAGCTTCTTTGACATCAACTTCTTCACCTTATTCATCTTCTTCTTCATCTTCTACCTATTATTTTTTTAGTTACATTGTTCATATTCTTTTTATTTTACTATTATCTTCATCATATTCTACTTCTTCATCATATTCTTATTTGTGACAGGCATTCCCGTAGTTGTTATCTATAAAACTTTGAAGATTACACCTTCCGTTCTGCCTGTCACAAAAGAGTTACATTTGTCCGCGTTCAGTTTGGCCTGCAGCATCAGGCTTTATCCAGGGGCACCACGAGGAGGAACGGACTCACCCCCATACACTGCTTAGTCTTCTTCTGCTTATAATTTAGATAATATTTTTTGCTCTGATATTTAGTGTTATGCTTAATGTTCTTCTGCTCTTTGTTCTGCAGCCTCTTGTTCTTCTGCTTCTCGGTCTTCCAGGTCGTCGTCGTCTCCAGGGTCGTCGTCTCCGGGGTCGTCGTCATCGGGGTGGTCTTCAGGGTCGTCGTCTCCAGGGTCGTCGTCATCGGGGTGGTCTTCGGGGTCATCGTCTCCAGGGTCGTCGTCATCACGGTGGTTGTCGTCTCTGGTGTCGTCGTCATCTTAGGGGTGGTCTTCCGGGTCATCGTGTTTAGTCTCTTGAACTTGGAAATGTAGCAGAAGGTACAAGAAGGCTGAGAAAATGCCGAGAACCAGCTGATGGAACTGGAACTCGGATGGCTACCCGAAGGTCCAAGAGCCAATGGAACTACCGAGGACCAGCTGACGTTACTGGAACCCAGTTACTAAGCAGGAGGTACCCGTGCCTGAAAGCACTACCAAGGACCACCTGACGTTGGTGGAACTCGGATACCCAGAGGGAGGCACCTAAGCCAAAGGCTCTGCCCGGAACCAGCTGACGGTACTGGAACCAGGATGGGGAGCAGAAGGTACAAGAGCAAAAGACACTGCCGAGAACCAGCTGACGGTGCTGGAACCCGGATGGGTAGCCGAAGGTCCAAGAGCCAATGGAACTACCGAGGACCAGCTGACGTTACTGGAACCCGGTTACTAAGCAGGAGGTACCCGTGCCTGAAAGCACTACCAAGGACCACCTGACGTTGGTGGAACTCGGATACCCAGAGGGAGGCACCTAAGCCAAAGGCTCTGCCCGGAACCAGCTGACGGTACTGGAACCAGGATGGGGAGCAGAAGGTACAAGAGCAAGTGTCTGTGTGGCTTTTGCAGGACACGATGCCGGCTGCACAGCAGGGGAACAGCTGGCGGTGCTGAACCCCACTGACACATTGGCTGGTGTTTTTCTCTGTGCAGCTAGCAGTACCGGGCCCCAACTGGCGGTGTTGGAGCCCGGGGTCAGCAGGAGGAGGAGATGGAGCAGAGTGTAGGCCGAAGCCTGCACTGGCGGCAGCTTTTGGGTCTGTTGTGCCTGCGTGGCAGTTGCAGGACACGTTGCCGGCTGCACAGCAGGGGAACAGCTGGCGGTGCTGAACCCCACTGACACATTGGCTGGTGTTTTTCTCTGTGCAGCTAGCAGTACCGGGCCCCAACTGGCGGTGTTGGAGCCCAGGGCTCTGCAGGGGGAGCAGAGTGTAGGCCGAAGCCTAATCGAACCAATTTCAAAGGTAACCTTTAACCCCCCCTCAGGGGTTACAAAGTAGAAGAGCCACAGCTTATGCAGCAGTAGTGGTGCACAAGTCAAAGGTTGCTCTTTTAATTTGGCTCCTTGCACACGCTGAATGGAACACGTATAACATTTAGCCCTTTATACAGTCAAACTGTGTTGGAGGCGCGAGTTCCCTTTGTAATGAGACGCAGCACAGATGTCAAGAATCCCACCTTGGTGCTGGGTGCAGCCTCCTGAGCGTTGTTATTTGCTGTACAGGAGTCTGCGCTGTCGTGTTATCCCCTGGCCTAGCGCTGTTAGCGCTGCCCATCTTCTGACCTCATTTAATGTTGGCTGGTGTGGTTCGCGATGCCCATGAATCACAGCCCCGCAGTGTATTGACATAGTTAAAACACTGCGGGGCTGGGATTCATGGCCTGGCGCAGTACATATGTTCGCCTCTCGCTTGGGTTCTTACACCTGCTTCAGACTATGTGGCGTCAGCTGATCCCTTATCGCATGCCACGGCCATGAAGCCGCACAGTCTGAAGAAGGCGGAAGGAGATGAGGGACAGGCGAACTGATGCACTGCTCATGCCCATCAAACACACCCTCGCAGTCCCAAGAAATAAGACACCGAGGGGCGTTGTGTGGGTCAGGGCGGCCGCAGAGGCGCAGGCAGCCAAACAATGATGCCAGAAGACGGGCAGCGCTACCAAGGGGGTTGCAGCGTGTCATTACAAAGGAAAGTCACACCACCGGGACGGTTAAATGGTCACACAGAGGACACATTTTAGACGTGTTTTCCGTTCCACATGTGCGAGGAGAATACGTTTATGAGCCACCTTGCACACATGCAGCATTACCGCTGTACAAGGTGGCCTTAAAAACGTACAAACGCCTGGGGGAGGGGGGACAGGTTCCCTTCAATTTCAGTTCTTGTGTCTGCGTGGCTTTTGCAGGACACGATGCCGGCTGCACAGCAGGGGAACAGCTGGCGGTGCTGAACCCCACTGACACATTGGCTGGTGTTTTTCTCTGTGCAGCTAGCAGTACCGGGCCCCAACTGGCGGTGTTGGAGCCCGGGGTCAGCAGGAGGAGGAGATGGAGCAGAGTGTAGGCCGAAGCCTGCACTGGCGGCAGCTTTGGGTCTGTTGTGCCTGCGTGGCTGTTGCAGGACACGTTGCCGGCTGCACAGCAGGGGAACAGCTGGCGGTGCTGAACCCCACTGACACATTGGCTGGTGTTTTTCTCTGTGCAGCTAGCAGTACCGGGCCCCAACTGGCGGTGTTGGAGCCCAGGGCTCTGCAGGGGGAGCAGAGTGTAGGCCGAAGCCTAATCGAACCAATTTCAAAGGTAACCTTTAACCCCCCCTCAGGGGTTACAAAGTAGAAGAGCCACAGCTTATGCAGCAGTAGTGGTGCACAAGTCAAAGGTTGCTCTTTTAATTTGGCTCCTTGCACACGCTGAATGGAACACGTATAACATTTAGCCCTTTATACAGTCAAACTGTGTTGGAGGCGCGAGTTCCCTTTGTAATGAGACGCAGCACAGATGTCAAGAATCCCACCTTGGTGCTGGGTGCAGCCTCCTGAGCGTTGTTATTTGCTGTACAGGAGTCTGCGCTGTCGTGTTATCCCCTGGCCTAGCGCTGTTAGCGCTGCCCATCTTCTGACCTCATTTAATGTTGGCTGGTGCGGTTCGCGATGCCCATGAATCACAGCCCCGCAGTGTATTGACATAGTTAAAACACTGCGGGGCTGGGATTCATGGCCTGGCGCAGTACATATGTTTGCCTCTCGCTTGGGTTCTTACACCTGCTTCAGACTATGTGGCGTCAGCTGATCCCTTATCGCATGCCACGGCCATGAAGCCGCACAGTCTGAAGAAGGCGGAAGGAGATGAGGGACAGGCGAACTGATGCACTGCTCATGCCCATCAAACACACCCTCGCAGTCCCAAGAAATAAGACACCGAGGGGCGTTGTGTGGGTCAGGGCGGCCGCAGAGGCGCAGGCAGCCAAACAATGATGCCAGAAGACGGGCAGCGCTACCAAGGGGGTTGCAGCGTGTCATTACAAAGGAAAGTCACACCACCGGGACGGTTAAATGGTCACACAGAGGACACATTTTAGACGTGTTTTCCGTTCCACATGTGCGAGGAGAATACGTTTATGAGCCACCTTGCACACATGCAGCATTACCGCTGTACAAGGTGGCCTTAAAAACGTACAAACGCCTGGGGGAGGGGGGACAGGTTCCCTTCAATTTCAGTTCTTGTGTCTGCGTGGCTTTTGCAGGACACGATGCCGGCTGCACAGCAGGGGAACAGCTGGCGGTGCTGAACCCCACTGACACATTGGCTGGTGTTTTTCTCTGTGCAGCTAGCAGTACCGGGCCCCAACTGGCGGTGTTGGAGCCCGGGGTCAGCAGGAGGAGGAGATGGAGCAGAGTGTAGGCCGAAGCCTGCACTGGCGGCAGCTTTTGGGTCTGTTGTGCCTGCGTGGCAGTTGCAGGACACGTTGCCGGCTGCACAGCAGGGGAACAGCTGGCGGTGCTGAACCCCACTGACACATTGGCTGGTGTTTTTCTCTGTGCAGCTAGCAGTACCGGGCCCCAACTGGCGGTGTTGGAGCCCGGGGTCAGCAGGAGGAGGAGATGGAGCAGAGTGTAGGCCGAAGCCTGCACTGGCGGCAGCTTTTGGGTCTGTTGTGCCTGCGTGGCAGTTGCAGGACACGTTGCCGGCTGCACAGCAGGGGAACAGCTGGCGGTGCTGAACCCCACTGACACATTGGCGAGGTGTTTTTCTCTGTGCAGCTAGCAGTACCGGTACTGTACGGTGCAGTGTGCGCTGTCCGAGATTCAGCCTCGCGGTGTCGTCTAATGTAATCCCACCGCGGGTCTGGGATCCGTGTCCATGCGCAGTGCATATCCTCGCCTCTCACACCCCTCCCAACGGCTTCTTAAGACTGTGCGGTGTCACGGCCGTGGCATGCTATTAGGGATCAGCTGACACCGAACAGTCTGAAGAAGCCGTAGGGAGGGGAGTGAGAGGCGAGGATATGCACTGCGCATGGACACGGATCCCAGGCCCGCGGTGGGATTACATTAGACGACACCGCGAGGCTGAATCTCGGACAGCGCACCCGCACAGGCGCAGCCAGCCTGACAGCAAATGATGTCAGAAGACGGGCAGCGCAAAATGTGTGCATGGCCAAGGGGTAACCTAACAGCGCAGGCTCCGGGACAGATTCAAACAACGCTGAGGAGGTGGCGCACGGCGACAAGGGGGTAAAAATGACGGCTGTGCTGCGTCACATGACAAAGGAAAGTTCCACCTACCGGACGGTTGAACGCTGTGAGGGGACACATTTCATAAGTGTTAGGTTCAGCATCTGCAAGGAGCACCACGAAAAGAGGCACTTTTTCCCTTTGCATCATTACTGCTGCACAAGGTGGCTCCTTCAGTAACAAACGCCTGGGGGGGGGGGGGACAGGTTCCCTTAAATTTAACTTGTTGTGCCTGCGTGGCGGTCGCAGTACACGTTGCCGTATACACAGCAGGGGAACAGCTGGCGGTGCTGAACCCCACTAACACATTGGCGAGGTGTTTGGCTCTGTGCGTACAGCACTTCTGGACGGCAACTGGCGGTGTTGGAGCCCAGGGGCAGGTGGAGGAGGAGGAGGTTGGAGGAGGTAGGAGGGATTGCCACACACACAGCAGGGGAACAGCTGACGTTACTGAACCCCAATAACAGAGGAGGGACTGTTGACTGTGCGTACAGCACTTCTGGACGGCAACTGGCGGTGTTGGAGCCCAGGGACAGGTGGAGGAGGAGGAGGTTGGAGGAGGTTGGAGGAGGTAGGAGGGATTGCCACACACACAGCAGGGGAACAGCTGACGTTACTGAACCCCAATAACAGAGGAGGGACTGTTGACTGTGCGTACAGCACTTCTGGACGGCAACTGGCGGTGTTGGAGCCCAGGGACAGGTGGAGGAGGAGGAGGTTGGAGGAGGTTGGAGGAGGTAGGAGGGATTGCCACACACACAGCAGGGGAACAGCTGACGTTACTGAACCCCAATAACAGAGGAGGGACTGTTGACTGTGCGTACAGCACTTCTGGACGGCAACTGGCGGTGTTGGAGCCCAGGGACAGGTGGAGGAGGAGGTAGGAGGAGGTAGGAGGGATTGCCAAACACACAGCTGGGGAACAGCTGACGTTACTGAACCCCAATAACAGAGGAGGGACTGTTGACTGTGCGTACAGCACTTCTGGACGGCAACTGGCGGTGTTGGAGCCCAGGGACAGGTGGAGGAGGAGGAGGTTGGAGGAGGTTGGAGGAGGTAGGAGGGATTGCCACACACACAGCAGGGGAACAGCTGACGTTACTGAACCCCAATAACAGAGGAGGGACTGTTGACTGTGCGTACAGCACTTCTGGACGGCAACTGGCGGTGTTGGAGCCCAGGGACAGGTGGAGGAGGAGGTAGGAGGAGGTAGGAGGGATTGCCACACACACAGCTGGGGAACAGCTGACGTTACTGAACCCCAATAACAGAGGAGGGACTGTTGACTGTGCGTACAGCACTTCTGGACGGCAACTGGCGGTGTTGGAGCCCAGGGACAGGTGGAGGAGGAGGTAGGAGGAGGTAGGAGGGATTGCCACACACACAGCAGGGGAACAGCTGACGTTACTGAACCCCAATAACAGAGGAGGGACTGTTGACTGTGCGTACAGCACTTCTGGACGGCAACTGGCGGTGTTGGAGCCCAGGGACAGGTGGAGGAGGAGGTAGGAGGAGGTAGGAGGGATTGCCACACACACAGCAGGGGAACAGCTGACGTTACTGAACCCCAATAACAGAGGAGGGACTGTTGACTGTGCGTACAGCACTTCTGGACGGCAACTGGCAGTGTTGGAGCCCAGGGACAGGTGGAGGAGGAGGTAGGAGGAGGTAGGAGGGATTGCCACACACACAGCTGGGGAACAGCTGACGTTACTGAACCCCAATAACAGAGGAGGGACTGTTGACTGTGCGTACAGCACTTCTGGACGGCAACTGGCGGTGTTGGAGCCCAGGGACAGGTGGAGGAGGAGGTAGGAGGAGGTAGGAGGGATTGCCACACACACAGCAGGGGAACAGCTGACGTTACTGAACCCCAATAACAGAGGAGGGACTGTTGACTGTGCGTACAGCACTTCTGGACGGCAACTGGCGGTGTTGGAGCCCAGGGACAGGTGGAGGAGGAGGAGGTTGGAGGAGGTTGGAGGAGGGATTGCCACACACACAGCAGGGGAACAGCTGACGTTACTGAACCCCAATAACAGAGGAGGGACTGTTGACTGTGCGTACAGCACTTCTGGACGGCAACTGGCGGTGTTGGAGCCCAGGGACAGGTGGAGGAGGAGGAGGTTGGAGGAGGTTGGAGGAGGTAGGAGGGATTGCCACACACACAGCAGGGGAACAGCTGACGTTACTGAACCCCAATAACAGAGGAGGGACTGTTGACTGTGCGTACAGCACTTCTGGACGGCAACTGGCGGTGTTGGAGCCCAGGGACAGGTGGAGGAGGAGGAGGTTGGAGGAGGTTGGAGGAGGTAGGAGGGATTGCCACACACACAGCAGGGGAACAGCTGACGTTACTGAACCCCAATAACAGAGGAGGGACTGTTGACTGTGCGTACAGCACTTCTGGACGGCAACTGGCGGTGTTGGAGCCCAGGGACAGGTGGAAAAGCAGAGGAACACAATGTAGGCCGAAGCCTGAGAAAGTCGAAAGGGAACCTTTAACCCCCCCCCCAAGGCGTTTGTAGCTGAAAGAGCCAGCTTGTGCAGCACAAAAGATGCAAAAGGAAAAGGTGGCTCTTTTCATCATGCTCCTTGCAAACACAGAACTAAACACTTATAAAATGTGTCCCCTGCAACCGTAAAACCGTCCCGGAGGTGGGACTTTCCTTCGTAATGTGACGCAGCACAGCCGTCATTCCTACCCCCCCGGCGCCGCGCACCGGCTCCTCAGCGTTGGTTTATTCCGTCCCGGAGCCTGCGCTGTTATGTTATCCCGTGGCCAGGCACACTTAGCGCTGCCCGTCTTCTGGCATCATTTGGTGTCAGGATGGCTGCGCCTGTGCGGCCGCGCTGGCAGAGAGCCCGCCTCAAAGTGTCTTCTGATTTAATCCCACTGGGGGCCTGGGATCCATGGACATGCGCAGTGCATATCCTCGCCTCTCACTCCCCTCCCTACGGCTTCTTAAGACTGTGCGGTGTCACGGCCGTGGCATGCTATTAGGGACCAGCTGACACCGAACAGTCTGAAGAAGCCATAGGGAAATGAGTGAGAGGTGGAGGTTCAGATATGCACTGCGCATGTCCATGGATCCCAGGCCCCCAGTGGGATTAAATCAGAAGACACTGCGAGGCGGGCTCTCTGCCAGCGCGGCCGCACAGGCGCAGCCATCCTGACACCAAATGATGCCAGAAGACGGGCAGCGCTAAGTGTGCCTGGCCACGGGATAACATAACAGCGCAGGCTCCGGGACGGAATAAAACAACGCTGAGGAGCCGGTGCGCGGCGCCGTGGGGGTAGGAATGACGGCTGTGCTGCGTCACATTACGAAGGAAAGTCCCACCTCCGGGACGGTTTTACGGTATCAGTGGACACATTTTATAAGTGTTAAGTTCTGCGTGTGCAAGGAGCTAAACAAAAATAGCTACCTTTTCCTTGTGCAGCATTACTGCTGCACAAGGTGGCTCTTTCAGTAACAAACGCCTTGGGGGGGGGGGGACAGATTCCCTTACATTTCAGTTGTTGTGTCAGCGTGGCGGTCGCATGACACATTGCCGGCTACACAGCTGGGGATCAGCTGACGTTACTGAAACCCAATAACACTGGGTCGTATGTTTTGACTGTGCAGACGGCACTTCTGAGCCTCAACTGGCGGTGTTGGAGCACAGGAATTTAAGTTCAGGTGGTAGAAAGATGAACACAACAGGAGACCTGGATAACGTATACAGTGACCTAATTATTTAATCAGGAGGAGGAGTGGCAAATTCCTGCGAGATCCAGGCCTTGTTCATTTTCAGGAAAGTAAGCCGGTCAACGTTATCGGAGGATAGTCGCATGCGACGGTCAGTTAGTACACCACCTGCAGCACTAAAGACACGTTCCGATAATACACTGGCCGCAGGGCAAGACAGCACCTCCAATGCATACTGGCTTAGCTCTGGCCATGTATCCAGCTTTGAGACCCAAAACTTGAAAGGGGAAGAGCCGTCTGGGAGTACAGCAAGAGGGCAAGACATGTAGTCTGTCACCATCTGACGGAACCGTTGCCTCCTGCTGACTGGAGCCGTCTGTGATGGTGTAGACTTTTGTGGGGGGCACAGAAAACTGTGCCACAGTTGGGCCATACTGGTCTTGCCTTGGGCAGAGGCACTGCTTCTGCTCCCTCTTTGTGCAGAGCCTCCTCCACTGCCTGGACGCACTGAGCTGCTTTGTAATGCACTAGCAGCACTTCTCTCAGTTGGAATGGAGAAGATGATGGAATTGACCAGTGTGTCTTGGTACTCCCGCATTTTTCGCTCCCGGTTCAACGGTGTGATGAGGCTTTCTACGTTGTCCCGGTAGCGAGGATCGAGGAGGGTGAACACCCAATAATCAGACATGTTGAGAATGTGGGCGATGCGGCGGTCGTTTCTCAGGCACTGCAGCATGTAATCCACCATGTGCTGCAGACTGCCAACTGCCCAAGAAACGCTGTCCCCTGCTGGAGGCGTGATCTCTGCCCGCTCGTCATCACCCCACCCTCGCTGTACACACTGAGTACTGGACAATTCGGTAACTCCCTCCTCTGGACGGACGTCTTCCTCCTCCATTGACTCCTCCTCATCCTCCTCACAAACTGTCCCCTGCCTACGCGTTTGTGAGGAACCACGTGGCGCTGACTGTCCAGAAGATGATGGAAATGGTGAATCCTCATCCTCCACCTCTTCCACAACATCATCCCTTAGCGCTTGCAGTGATTTTTCAAGCAGGCAGATAAGGGGGACAGTCATGCTGACTAGTGCATCATCTGCACTCGCCATCTGCGTGGAATAATCAAAGGGACGCAAAACCTGGCAGACGTCATTCATAGTGGCCCACTCTGTTGTTGTGAAGTCTGTACGGCGCTGACTGCGACTTTTTTGCGCCTGAAGCAGCTGGTACTCCATTACAGCTTGCTGCTGCTCACACAACCGCTCCAACATATGTAACGTGGAATTCCACCTGGTAGGTAGGTCACATATGATGCGATGTTCCGGCAGGCGGTGTCGGCGCTGCAGAGCCGCAATGCGCGCTTTTGCCGTGCTGGAACGCCGCAAGTGAGCACACTCTAGGCGGACCTTGTGCAGCAGTGCATCAAGATCCGGATAGTCCCTCAAAAAGCTCTGCACGACCAAATTGAGCACATGTGCCAGACATGGGATGTGAGTGAGGTTGCCGAGGCCCAGAGCTGCCACCAGATTTCGGCCATTATCACACACTACCATGCCTGGCTGGAGATTCGCTGGCACAAACCACACATCGCTCTCCTGCTTGATGGCATTCCAGAGCTCCTGCGCTGTGTGGCTACGATTCCCCAAAAAAATTAATTTCAACACGGCCTGTTGACGTTTGGCCACGGCTGTGCTCATGTCGGTCGTAACAGGTACACGTTCATCACGGGTCCATGTGGAGGTGGACTGTGACGGCTCCTGCAGCGATGATTCTGAGGAACTGGTGTAAGAGGAGGAGTCAATGCGTACAGAATGGATTCCTGCAATCCTTGGAGTGGGCAGGACACGTCCTGCGCCACTCGCACGGTCTGTACCTGGCTCAACGACATTAACCCAATGGGCAGTGAGGGAAAGGTATCGCCCCTGTCCATGTTGACTGGTCCACGCATCGGTGGTGAGGTGGACCTTGCTACTGACGGCGTTCAGAAGCGCGTGTTTTATGTGTCCCTCCACATGCTTGTGCAGGGCAGGGACGGCTTGCCTGCTGAAGTAAAAGCGGCTGGGCACATTGTACTGTGGGACTGCCAATGACATCAAGTCACGGAAGCTGTCAGTCTCCACCAGCCTGAATGACAGCATTTCCAGTGACAGCAGTTTGGCAATGCCTGCAGTCAGAGCCTGTGCTCGTGGGTGGTTTGACGAGAAAGGCCGCCTTTTCTCCCATGCCTGTACTACCGATGGCTGTAGACTGGGCTGGGAGTGTGTGGATGACTGGGAAAGTGGTGCTGCGGGTGGAATTACAGCGGGTCTCTGGACAACAGGGCCAGAGGTTCTTCCACGGCGATCCTGGGAGGAAGCCGAACCAGCTGCGTGTGAGCTAGAGGAAGAGGCAACACGAGCTGAAGAGGTGGTAGCTGCCGCTGTTGGTTGGCCTACCTCTTCAGTGTGTTTTTCTAACTCCGCCGGGTGCCTGTTGCGCACATGTTTCCACATGTTGGAGGTATTGAGGTTGCTGACATTTTTCCCTCTTTTGACTTTTTGATGACACACGTTGCATCTGACATAGCAAATGTCATCTGCAACTGTGTCAAAAAAGGACCAGGCACTGCAAGTCTTGGGAGCGCCCTTTTTGGCTTTTGGAAGAGACATGCTCCTAACGGGTGCCAAAGCGGAGGCTGCAGGATCCGCGGTCTTCCCCCTCCCTCTCCCTCTTTGGGCCGTACGGGGAATCTCTTCCTCAGAGCTGCTCCCACCACCTTCCTGTCCCTCACGCCAAGATGGGTCGAGGACCTCATCATCTACACTACCCTCTGCCCCCAACTGCTCCTCCTGGGTAGTCTCAGCAGCAGAGCACGCACCAGTAAGTGGCACCTGAGTGTCATCATCAGCTGATGCGGCCTGCGATGTGGTGACCGGAGCCACTGGCCCACCCGCCTCTTCAGAGGAAGACAGAAAAAGCTGTTGGGCATCACTGCACCCTGCCTCTTCTTCCATTTCTCCAATGCTGCTTGGCTGGCCCCCTGTTTCCAAGCCAAGAGATTCAGAGAACAGAAGTAGAGACGGCTCCTGTCCTGGGCTCTCTGTCTGCCTGGGCAATTTGGCAGGTGGTGAAGAGACAGATGGCTGCTCTCCAGTGCTCTGTGTCTGAGAGGATGTGGCACTAATGGAAGTTGATGCATTAGCTGCCATCCATCCGACAACAGCTTCAATTTGGTCTTGACGCAGCAGCGGTGTACGACGCTCTGACACAAAGCTGCGCATGAACGACTGTTGCCTGGTGAAAGTGGGTGCTGATGAGTCACCGGTGCCCGCAGCAGGCACAGAATCCCCACGTCCCCTCCCTGCTCCGCGCCCACGCCCACGCCCACGTGCCTTACTCACTGCCTTCTTCATCTTGGTTGACTGATAAAGATAAGCAGAAAAGTACTAACGGATTTGTGTGCTTATTCCTGAGCAACTCCTCCTAACAGGTATAAGAAACACTAATTTTCTAAAGTGTGGACTAGACTTTAATATGAGCTAATGTGGCCTACAGAAATGTAAAGTGGTGTCACTGGTGTGTTTGGTGAACTTTATTATTTATTTCTTTTTTGGGGGCTGAACTGACAACAGATAGAGCTGCAGTCACACAGAGACCGTGCAGACAGCCGTAAACGGCGCTGCAAGGCCCAAAAACCCTCCTCTACTTTATCCTATGTAGTGTTTTTCCACAAATTAGCTGGAGACGGGTGGAAAGACACTAATAGGATTTTTTTAAATTAATTAGCAGCAGACTACACTACTTGAAAAAAAATTTAAAATTGATTTGGCGGTATGACGCAGTGAACAACCCTGAGCTGGAGACAACCAGGCTACGGCTGCTCACAGACTACAGGGCGAGCTGCAGTCACACGGAGACCGTGCAGACAGCCGTAAACGGCGCTGCAAGGCCCAAAAACCCTCCTCTACTTTATCCTATGTAGTGTTTTTCCACAAATTAGCTGGAGACGGGTGGAAAGACACTAATAGGATTTTTTAAAATTAATTAGCAGCAGACTACACTACTTGAAAAAAAATTAAAATTGATTTGGCGGTATGACGCAGTGAACAACCCTGAGCTGGAGACAACCAGGCTACGGCTGCTCACAGACTACAGGGCGAGCTGCAGTCACACGGAGACCGTGCAGACAGCCGTAAACGGCGCTGCAAGGCCCAAAAACCCTCCTCTACTTTATCCTATGTAGTGTTTTTCCACAAATTAGCTGGAGACGGGTGGAAAGACACTAATAGGATTTTTTTAAATTAATTAGCAGCAGACTACACTACTTGAAAAAAAATTAAAATTGATTTGGCGGTATGACGCAGTGAACAACCCTGAGCTGGAGACAACCAGGCTACGGCTGCTCACAGACTACAGGGCGAGCTGCAGTCACACGGAGACCGTGCAGACAGCCGTAAACGGCGCTGCAAGGCCCAAAAACCCTCCTCTACTTTATCCTATGTAGTGTTTTTCCACAAATTAGCTGGAGACGGGTGGAAAGACACTAATAGGATTTTTTAAAATTAATTAGCAGCAGACTACACTACTTGAAAAAAAATTAAAATTGATTTGGCGGTATGACGCAGTGAACAACCCTGAGCTGGAGACAACCAGGCTACGGCTGCTCACAGACTACAGGGCGAGCTGCAGTCACACGGAGACCGTGCAGACAGCCGTAAACGGCGCTGCAAGGCCCAAAAACCCTCCTCTACTTTATCCTATGTAGTGTTTTTCCACAAATTAGCTGGAGACGGGTGGAAAGACACTAATAGGATTTTTTTGAATAAATTAGCAGCAGACTACACTACTTGAAAAAAAAAAAAAAAAAAGAACAGTATGAGGCAATGAACCACCCTCCCTGAACTGAATACAACCAGCTATGGATGGCCTATGTGGCTGCACTCAGACTAGAGAGTGGGCTGCACTCACACACACACACACACACAGACCTTGCAGATCGCTGTGAAAACAGCGCTACAAGGCAAAAGCAAGGTGAATAGTAGGTGAACACAGCGGTTGCTAAATTAGCCTTTGGAAAGCACAAAGAAGCAAATCGCTATCTCTAAACTGTCCCTCAGTCAGCAAACAGCGTCCTGTCACTAACTGAATTCACAGCAGAGTGATCGGAAAATGGCGCCAGCGACTTTTAAACTGCATCATGACATCATTTCAGCAGCCAATCACAGCCTTGCCAGTAGTTTCATGCCCTCCATGCTAAACAGGATGTGCCCACACTTGGAATCATTCTCATTGGCTGAATTTCGGAATTTTGAATCTGGGAACTTCCGATTCCGGTATCCGATACGCGGCAAGTATCGGAATCCCGGTATCGGAATTCCGATACCGCAAGTATCGGCCGATACCCGATACTTGCGGTATCGGAATGCTCAACACTACATGCTACGTATTTGAAACACACATCGCAGGACAGTTTATGCTGCTTTAAAAAGAAGCACAGAGGACATGAGATTTCTATAAATCCCATCCACTTTGCTGAAACTGGAAGATGCTGAGCTTTTGATGCAGCAAAAATATGCAGCATCAAAAAGTCACTAAAAGCTCATAGTGGGAGCGTAGCTTTACTTAGATAGAATATGGACAGTACAGTGGCTAACACTGTAGCTTTGGAGCACTGAGGTGAAAATCCCACCAAGTTTAACATCTTCGTGGAGTTTATATGTTCTCCCTGTGTTTGCGTGGGTTTCCTCCAACAATCCAAAGATATGCTGATAGGAAATTTATATAGAAAGCCACTATGGGGACAGTGATGACTGTAAAGTGCCATTGATTATAGTACACTGCAGTCTGTATTTTTACAGTCTGTTCAGAATTCATTGTACAGATAAGAATGGAATTCTTGCCTAATATGAAAATCATGGGGAAAATTAAATCCCACATGACAAGTTAACTTTTCATTTTTGTGCTTTCGCTTTGCCCTTCTCTTCTTCCAAGAGCCATAACTTTTTAATTCTTCCATCAACATAGCCAATTGGGTTTCTTTGGGGGGAGAAGTGTTTGGGACAGATTTTAGTTTTGAATTCATTTTACCATATAATGTACTGACAAAAATACAAATCTAATTAACCCCTTAACGCAATATCATGTACATTTGATAATGGGGGTTCTCTCTCTACATGTGTCAAATTCCAGATATATATAGATAGATATAGACATATAGAATGTAAGTCCGCAAGCACAGGGTCTTCGCCCCTCTGTACCAGTCTGTCATTGTAAATTTGTTTACTGTAAACGATATCTATAACCCTGTACGTAACCCCTTTCTCATGTACAGCACCATGGAATTAATGGTGCTATATAAATAAATAATAATAATAATATATTAACCCCTTCCCAACCTGTGACACAGCGTATGCGTCATGAAAGGCGGTGCCAATCCGACCTGTGACGCATATGCTGTGTCACAGAATGATCGCGTTCCTGCAGGTCGGGTGAAAGGGTTAACTGTAATAGTAAATATAGGTAAACTGACTGAACAGCAATCTAATCTGAACTGGTGCATAACCAAAAAAAGACTTACATAGCAAATAGACGGCTGCACTCAATTGTATTAAAGCAAGGGAAATGTGCGATACATGAAATGTGAATAGCATAATGGCTTGTGAAATCTATGAAAAAACACATGAGATGCTTAGCACAAGATTTGGCCAAAAAATGTGAGCCCATCCACCAAACGTCAAGGTAATCTCAGATCGGATAGGTACCTGACCTGACTGCCTAGTGTGAACACGTACCTATGGCTAATAACATGGTAAAGCCTGCATTTATAGGAAGGTCAGAACCAACTGGGCTTGGATGTAATTAAAATCACAGCATGGTGAAGGGCGGGGCGTTCAAGTCAGAAAAAATAGTACATAGTAAATATAGGTAAACTGACTGAACAGCAATCTAATCTGAACTGCAATTATAGGAAATGTTTACCTATATTTACTATGTACTATTTTTTCTGACTTGAACACCCTGCCCTTCACCATGCTGTGATTTTAATTACATCCAAACACAGTTGGTTCTGACCTTCCTATAAATGCAGGCTTTACCATGTTATTAGCCATAGGTAAGTGTTCACACTAGGCAGTCAGGTCAGGTACCCATCCGATTTGAGATTACCTTGACGTTTGGTGGATGGGCTCACATTTTTTGGCCAAATCTTGTGCTAAGCATCTCATGTGTTTTTTCATAGATTTCACAAGCCATTATGCTATTCACATTTCATGTATCGCACATTTCCCTTGCTTTAGTACAATTGAGTGCAGCCATTGATCTATTTGCTATGTAAGGGTTAACTGTAATTTCACCTGACCTGCAGGGAAAGGGGGAGTGGTACTTCAGCCCAGGGGGGCAGTTTCGCCCCCGTGGCTACGATCTCTCTGATTGGCTGTTTAAAGTGAACGTTTTGGGATAGGGGAAAATATGTGTAAGTGGGTTGAGAGCTGGCTCAGGGATAGGAAACAAAGGGTGGTTATTAATGGAGCCCCCTCGGACTGGGTCAAGGTTAGCAGTGGGGTACCACAGGGGTCAGTATTGGGCCCTCTTCTTTTAACATATTTATTAATGACCTTGTAGGGGGCATTCAGAGTAGAATTTCAATATTTGCAGATGTCACTAAACTCTGCAGTGTAATCAATACAGGGGAGGACAATTTTATATTACAGGATGATTTATGTAAACTAGAAGCTTGGGCTGATAAATGGCAAATGAGCTTTAATGGGGATAAATGTAAGGTCATGCACTTGGGTAGAAGTAATAAGATGTATAACTATGTGCTTAATTCTAAAACTCTGGGCTAAACCGTCAATGAAAAAGACTTGGGAGTATGGGTGGATGACAAACCCATATTCAGTGGCCAGTGTCAGGCAGCTGCTACAAAGGCAAATAAAATAATGGGATGCATTAAAAGAGGCATAGATGCTCATGAGGAGAACATAATTTTACCTCTATACAAGTCACTAGTTCGACCACACTTAGAATACTGTGCACAGTTCTGGTCTCCAGTGTATAAGAAAGACATAGCTGAACTAGAGCGGGTGCAGAGAAGAGCGACCAAGGTTATTACAGGACTGGGGGGGGTCTGCAAAACCAAGATAGATTATCACACTTGGGGCTATTTAGTTTGGAAAAACGAAGACTAAGGGGTGATCTTATTTTAATGTATAAATATATGAGGGGACAGTACAAAGACCTTTCTGGTGATCTCTTTAATCACAGACCTGAGACAAGGACAAGGGGGCATCCTCTATGTCTGGAGGAAAAAAGGTTTAAGCATAATAACAGACGCGGGTTCTTTACTGTAAGAGCAGTGAGACTATGGAACTCTCTGCCGTATGATGTTGTAATGAATGATTCATTACTTAAATTTAAGAGGGGACTGGATACCTTTCTGGAAAAGTATAATGTTACAGGGTATATACACTAGATTCCTTGATAGGGCGTTGATCCAGGGAACTAGTCTGATTGCCGTATTTGGAGTTGGGAAGGAATTTTTTCCCCAATGTGGAGCTTGCTCTTTGCCACATGTTTTTTTTTTGCCTTCCTCTGGATCAACATGTTAGGGCATGTTAGGTTAGGCTATGGGTTGAACTAGATGGACTTAAAGTCTTCCTTCAACCTTAATAACTATGTAACTATGTAACTATGTTTCACTTTCAATTTCAATCAGAGCAATTTTAATATTTCACCAATGAAAATTGGTGAAATAATACAATCCAGTCATGGCTGATGCTGCAATATCATCGGCCATGGCTGGAGACCACGATCTGCCCCCGCCACCGCCACCGATCTCCTCTCCTCCGTCCTCCGACCTGTCCTCCGCTCCCCTCCGTACTCCTGTCTGCTCCCATCCCACCCCCGCGCTCCGAATCTAAAGCTGCGGAATCTGCACAAATAATTGACATGCTGTGGAAAATACAATGCCGCGTTTCCGCGTAGTATTTTCCGCACCATTGGCACAGCGGATTTGGTTTTCCATAGGTTTACATGGTACTGTAAACATGATGGAAAACTGCTATGAATCCGCAGCGGCCAATCCGCAGTGGATCCGCAGCCTAATCCACACCGTGTGCACATAGCCTAATTCTAACCCTAATTCTAACCCTAACCCTAATTGCAACCCTAACCCTAATTGCAACGCTAACCCTAATTCTGACCCTAAGCCTAATTGCAACCCTAACCCTAATTGCAACCCTAACCATAATTGTATCCCTAACCCTAATTGCAACCCTAACCCTAGTTCTAACCCTAACCGAAGTGTAAAAATAAAAGTAAATATATTTTCTTTATTTTATTATTGTCCCTACCTATGGGGGTGATAAAGGGGGGTTTATTTACTATTTTTTATTTTGATCACTGATTCTATACCAGTGATCAAAATGTACTTGGAATGAATCTGCTGGCCAGCAGACTCGGCGGGCGCACTGCGCATGCGCCCACCATTTTGGAAGATGGCGGCGCCTTGGAGAAGATGGACGGACACCGGAGCTCGGTAAGTATGGGGGGTGGGATTGGAGCACGAAAGACCTGATCTCAATCCTATTAAAAATTTATGGGCAAAGCTGAAAAGGCAGGTGCGAGCAAGGCGACCTACAAACCTGGATCAGTTACACCAGTTTTGTCAGGTGGAATGGGCAGAAATTCTGGCCAACTATTATGAGAAGCTTGTGGCAGGATATCCCAAACGTTTGACCCAAGTCATTCAGTTTAAGTGCACTGGTACGAAATACTAATGAAATGCATGTAAACTTTTGACTTTGCAGTAAATAATAAAAATGTCTTAAAACATTCTCTCTCATTATTCTGGCATGTGGAAAATATTAATAATTATGGTAATCCTAATTGACCTAAAATGGGAAAGGTTTATTCTGATTTCATGACAGATATTGAGAAAAACATGCATATTTGTCTTTTTATATAGTGTATGTAAACTTCTGGTTTCAACGGTATATGCTTGGCTTCAAAGGAGACCAGGATTTAAATTGTATAAAGTACTATTATGGTATATGAATATATAGTATAAACGATTACTCACTTGCAGATTCAAGTCCCCTAACAAAATATTAAATTAAATTAACCTCATTGGCAACAGAAAAATTGAGAAAATTTTAAAATGCTAGAATTGTGATTTTTTTCGGTCACCACCCCTCCCTAAAAAAACGCAATAAAAAAATCAAAACATTGTGCATAATTTAAATGGTACTATTAAAACTGTCAGCTTGTCTTGCAAAAAGCAAGCCCTCACACAGCTCAGTTGTCTTCAAAATATTCCAGGTCTCTGAAAATGATGACACATACCTAAGGTTTTTGTTTTTTAGGCAAATTTCAGATTTTCTTTTCTCCATTTCAATGAAAAAAAAAAGGTACCTTTGTACTTACGTTGGCCTGGAAGACCATGATTCAGAAGAATTTTCACCACAGATTGTACACTATAATAGTAAAGCCTAAAAACCCTAGCTGACTTTTGTTTTGTTACTATTTCACCACATTTGGAATTTTTTTCTCAGTCTATTAAATGTTAAAACAAATGGTGGCAGAATAAACACTTAAGTATGCAATTAATTTGAGTTTCCCTAAAAGTGTGAAAACCAGAATTCTATGAGCTGTTGTGGTTTACTATGGCTTTTTGCATAACAATATATCAAAAGGGATTTGCCTGGATCAGAAATTTCCAAGACTGCATGTATCAGGTAACAGCAATAGATTTTCTTTATCATATGTGTCTGCAGTTAAGAAATCCTCAGGGGTTGCTTCCTTCTCCTATAGATGACCTACTGCTTACAGAAAAAAAAATTGATGGCACCCACTGTGTTATAGGAAAAAAAAATACTAAAGTAGTGCTATAGGAAAAATATTGTTGTTGCAATGCAACTAATATGGAAATTTACTATTTGCCAATAGTCTTATTAAAAAATATCCTACATTTTGGTGTATTCTTGCAACTGTTTCTCCATGTTTACAAACTATAAAGAAACCCTGGAGCACAAATAGTTACGTTGAGAGAAGGGAGACACTGTGGGTTAATATACAATGGAGATAGTGGGACTGCAGTGGTGATATGTCTCCTTCTGTCTCTGGGTTCTCTACCTATCTCTACTATCTTGTCATGTTAGGAACATGGAGACCCTCTATAAAGGCCTTGGATCATACGTATCGTAAGTGTTTGTGAATGACAAGCTGAGGCTAGAGGTTACTGCAAAAATATGTTACCTTACATTGCAGCTCCCAATTGGAGGTGCCAAAACGAGAAAACTAAACTCACCATGACAGCCTTCTGAAAACCCCAATCGCTGCTATTTGGATACTCCTGTGAAGGTTTTCAGGAGACCACATTTTTCACTATATACCGCAGTTATCTGGTATTGCAATATATAGTATATAATCCATGAGGTGATCACAGGCTTGCTTTCAAAGGAGACTAAAAAAATAAAGTAAAAAAGGTTTAAAAAATATACATAAAAATTTGAATTATCTCCATTAAAAAATTTAAAATAAATGAACATGTTTGGCATCTGTAAATGTTTAGTCAGTATAGCAGAACTGTTTAGGGGACAAAAGTGCACATACATATAGCAATTTGACCTGGGAAGTATGCGCTCACCTTGCAGTGTTGTATGGGAAGGCATATCACCTTGCGTGTAACTGCCTCGGCGGCCCCGTGAATCAAAGAGAAAAGCTTCTTCTAGATGAATAATAGTAAAAGAAGAAAATATCACAAAATGTAAGGGTTGCACTGTGGTAAATGAGAGGCCTTTTTTGTTCCAAAATTGTTCTTTATTGTCTCAACGCATTTTGACTCTGGATTTACACCATTCTCTTTTCCGGCGTATAAGACGACTTTTTAACCCCTAAAAATTGTCCCAAAAGTCGGGGGTCATCTTATACGCCGGGTACGGCGTGTGCAGGGAGCGATCCTGGATGTTCCCAGGGTCTGAAGGAGAGGAGACTCTCCTTCAGGCCCTGGGATCCATATTCATGTTAAAAATAAAGAATAAAAATAAAAAATATGTATATACTCACCCTCCGAGAAGCCTGGCTCTCACCGGTGTAAGCGTCTGCCTCCGTTCCTAAGAATTGCAGAGCATGAAGGACCTTCGATGACGCCACGGTCAGGTGACTGGTCACATGAGCGGTCACGGACCAATCACAGGCCAGTCACCTGACCGTGACATCATCGTGTCTCCTCTCCTTCAGACCCTGGGAACCACACGCTGTATAAGATGGCTGGGCGTATAAGATGACCCCCGTCTTATACAGCAGGCATATCCCAAATTCCATATTTTATATGGAAAAGTTGGGGGTCGTCTTATATGCCCAGTCGTCTTATACACCAGAAAATACGGTATATTTGTTTTTGGAGAAGAAAATAAATAATTTCAGCTCACCCTTTGTGTAGGAACCTGAATGAATTCCTTCAGTGAAGCAAAGGATTGAGTCCCTGGAAGACTCCACAAATCATGAGGAAGGAAAGATAATCCAGCTTTGATATAAAAAAACGAAGAAAAAAAAAAAATTCCAAAATTTAAAAAAAACAAAGGATAGCGTAGAATACAAAAATCAAATGCAAATATATTAGTGGGTGCAGAAAAAACTATCAACAAACAGGTTATCCTTTGTTATTTTTTTAAAAAAATTGGATTTTTTGTTTTTGTTTTTGATGGTGAAGCAGGATTACCTTTCCTTCCTCATATTTCACACAAAAGGCTTATCATTTACCACAGCACAGACCGTTCAATTTGATATTGTCCTTCTCCACCCACAGTGGTTATGGAAAAAATTCAGACCCCTTTAAATTTTTCACTCTTTGTTTCAATGCAGCCATTTGGTAAATTCAAAAAGTTCATTTTTTTCTCACTCTGCATTCAGACCCTTTGCTCAGACACTCATATTTAAGTCACATGCTGTCCATTTCCTTATGATCCTCCTTGAAATACTTCTACTCCTTCTTTGGAGTCCAGCTGTGTTTAATTAAACTGATAGGACTTGATTTGGAAAGGCACACACCTGTCTATATAAGACCTCACTGCTCACAATGCTTGTCATACCAAGTGAGACTCATGAGGTCAAAGGAACTGGCGAAGGATCTCAGAGACAGAATTGTGGCAAGACACAGATTTGGCCAAGGTTATAAAAGAATTTCTGCAGTACTCAAGGTTCCTAAGAGCACAGTGGCCTCCATAATCCTTAAATGGAAGAAGTTTGGGACCACCAGAAGTATGAGAAGTCTTCCTAGACCTGGCCGTCCAGCCAAACTGGGCAATTGTCGGAGAAGAGCCTTGGTGAGAGAGGTAAAGAAGAACCCCAAGATCACTGTGGCTGAGCTCCAGAGATGCAGTAGCGAGAAGGGAGAAAGTTCCACAGTCAACTATCACTGCAGCCCTCCACTAGTTGGGCCTTTATGGCAGAGTGACCCGACAGAAGTCTCTCCTCAGTGCAAGACATATGAAAGCCCGCAAAGAGTTTGCTAAAAACACATGAAGGACTCCCAGACTATGAGAAATAAGATTCTCTGGTCTGATGAGATAAAGATAGACCATTTGGTGACAATTTTAAGCGGTATGTGTAGACAAAACCTGGCACTGCTCATCACCTGCCCAATACAATCCCAAAAGTGAAACATGGTGGTGGCAGCATCATGCTATGGGGTTGTTTTCAACCCCTTCCTGACCTGTTACGCCATGTAGGCGTCATGAAAGTCAGTGCCAATCCGACTATGCCATGTGGCGTCATGGCACAATTGTGTTCCTGTAGATCGGGTGAAAGGGTTAACTAAAATTTCACCCGACCTGCAGGTACAGGAGGAGTTGTACTTGAGCCCAGGGGCTAAGATCGCTCTGATTGGCTGTTGAAAGTGAAACAGCCATTCAGAGCAATCGTAATATTTCACCAATGAAAATTGGTGAAATATTACAACCCAGCCATGGCCGATGCTGCAATATCATCGGCCATGGCTGGAGACCGCGATCTGCCACCGTCACCGTATGACACCAGCGATCTGCTGCCGCCGTCAGTCTTTCCTCCCCTCCGTCCTGTCCTTCGCTGCCCTCCTCTCCCCTCCGTCCTGTCCTCCGCCCCCCTGCTGTCCGATCCCACCCCCGTACCTCCCGAGTCCCGATGTCCCTCCCAGTGTCTGTCTTCAACGATGGGCGCTGCCATTTTCCAAAATGGCAGGCGCATGCGCAGTGCGCCCGCCAAATCTGCCGGCCGGCAGATTCATTCCAGGCACATTTTGATCATTATAAGAACATACCAGAACTGATAATATAGAATGACCATATTTTTGAGGAATACTCTAATAAAGCTATAGAATACACATAAAGAAAAACAAGAGCTTTTGAATTGCTGATTGTAATTATATAGAGATAGAATCAATAATCACTGATGTCAAGCCAATAACCGTAGAAAATACATGTAACTTTATTAATATTACAAAATCCAAGCAAGACAAACAAGTGTACATAATAAAAACAGGAAAGTACTGGACAGGTCTAATGAACAATGATGCAACCTGGCAGAGGTAGGCAGTCCATATAATAAAGGCACTCAAGAATATATAAAATATACGCCCAGTAAATAACGATTTGGACTGGGTGACATAATTTCACATGCATATAAGTAAGAGAGTAACCTAAAAAATCTGATATAAATGGGCTAAATATCCCAGGAACAGACTCACTATAAAATGTAACATATAACGGAATTACCATGTTCCTATAGAGCTAAAGGTAAAGTGCCGAAAGTGCATATATATCTAGGACAAGCTTATCTTACCCATGGATGCCAAAACCACCTGCACAGATGCCCCACACATTTTGATCATTGTGATAGAACCTGTCACAGTGATCAAAGTAAAAAAATAGTAAATAACCCCCCCTTTTATCACCCCCATAGGTAGGAAAAATAATAAAATAAAGAAAATATTTTTTTATTTTTCCACTAGGGTTAGGGTTAGAATTAGGGTTAGGCTTTCAATTAGGGTTAGGGTTTCAATTAGGGTTAGGGTTAGAATTAGGGTTAGGTTTGCAATTAGGGTTAGGGTTAGGGTTGCAATTAGGGTTAGGGCTAGGGTTGCAATTAGGGTTAGGGTTAGAATTAGTGTTAGGGTTCGAATTAGAGTTAGGGTTGCAATTAGGGTTAGGGTTGCAAATAGAGTTAGGGTTAGAATTAGGGTTAGGTTTAGAATTAGGGTTAGAATTAAGGTTAGGGTTAGAATTAGGGTTAGAATTAGGCTATATGCACACGGCGCGGTTTGGCAGCTGCAGATTCGTGGCAGTTTTCCATCACATTTACAGTACCAAGTAAACCTATGGAAAACCAAATCCGCTATGCCCATGGTGCGGAAAATACCACGCAGAACACTGCGCTGTATTTTCAGCAGCATGTCAATTCTTTGTGCGGATTCCGCAGCGTTTTACACCTGTTCCTCAATAGGAATCCGCAGGTGAAATCCGCACAAAAAACACTGGAAATCCTGGGTAAATCCACAAGTAAAACGTAGTGCGTTTTACCTGTGGATTTTTCAAAAATGGTGCTGAAAAATCTGCACATGAATCCGCAACGTGGGCACATAGCCTTAGGGTTAGGGTGGAACTAGAGTTAGGGTTGGAATTAGGGTTAAGATTAGGGTCAGAGATGTGTTGGGGTTAGGGTTAGGCTTGTGGTTAGGGTTATGGTTGGGGTTGGGATTAGGGTTGGGGGTGTGTTGGGGTTAGGGTTGTGGTTAGAGTTGGGATTAGGGTTAGGGGTGTGTTGGGGTTAGGGTTGAGGTTAGGGGTATGTTGGGGTTAGGGTTGTGATTATGGTTATGGTTAGAGTTGGGATTAGGGTAGGGGTGTGTTGGTGTTAGTGTTGGAGTTATAATTGAGGGGTTTCCACTGTTTAGGCACATCAGGGGGTCTCCAAACGTGACATGACGCCACCATTGATTCCAGCCAATCTTGCATTCAAAAAGTCAAATGGTGCTCCCTCCCTTCCGAGCCCCGACGTGCCCCCAAACAGTGGTTTACCCAAACATATGGGGCATAAGCGTACTCAGGAAAAATTGCACAACAACTTTGGGGGTCTAATTTCTCCTTTTACCATTGGAAAAATAACACACGGGGGCTAACAAATTATTTTTTGTGGGAAAAAAATGATTTTTTATTTTCACGGCTCAGCGTTATAAAATTCTGTGAAGCACTTGGGGGTTCAAAGTGCTCACCACATATCTAGATAAGTTTCCATGGGGGTCTAGTTTCCAAAATGGGGTCACTTGTGGTGGGTGGTTTCTACTGTTTAGGCACATCAGGGGATCTGCAAACGCAATGTCATGCCCGCAGACCATTCCATAAAAGTCTGCATTTCAAAATGTCACTACTTCCCTTCCGAGCCCCGATGTGTGCCCAAACAGTGGTTTACCCCAACATATGGGGTAATGGGGTATCAGGGTACTCAGGACAAACTGGACAACAAATTTTGGGGTCCAATTTCTCCTGTTACCTTTGTGAGAACAAAAAATTGCGGGCTAAAAAATAATTTTTGAGGAAAGAAAAATAATTTTTTATTTTCACGGTTCTGCATTATAAACTTCTGTGAAGCACTTGGGGGTTCAAAGTGCTCACCACACATCTAGATAAGTTCCTTGGGGGGTCTAGTTTGCAAAATGGGGTCACTTGTGGGGAGCTCCAATGTTTAGGACACAGGGGCTCTCCAAATGCCACATGGTGTCCGCTAACGATTGGAGCTAATTTTTCATTCAAAAAGTCAAATGGTGCTCCTTTCTTTCTGAGCCTTGCTGTGTGCCCAAACAGTGGTTTACTCCCACATGCGAGGTATTCGTGTACTGTAATTTTTTTTTGTGTACAAAAGTTCTTTTTCTTGTTTACGGATCAATTTGTGAAGCACCTGAGGGTTCAAAGTGCTCACTATGCATCTAGATAAGTTCCTAGGCGGGTCTAGTTTCCAAAATGGGGTCACTTGGGGGGAGCTCCAATCTTTAAGCACAAAGGGGCTCTCCATCCGCGACATGGTGTCCTCTAAAGATTGGAGAAAATTTTTCATTCAAAAAATCAAATGGCGCTCCTTCCCTTCCGAGTCCTGTCGTGCGCCCAAACAGTGGTTCCCCCCCACATATTGGGTATCGGCGTACTCAGGACAAATTATGCAACAACTTTTGGGGTCCAATTTTTCCTTTTACTCTTGGGAAAATAAAAAAATTGTTGCTCATAGATCATTTTTGTGACAAAAAAGTTAAATGTTCATTTTTTCCTTCCATGTTGCTTCTGCTGCTGTGAAACACCTGAAGGGTTAATAAACTTCTTGAATGTGGTTTTGAGCACCTTGAGGGGTGCAGTTTTTAGAATGGTGTCACTTTTGGGTATTTTCAGCCATATAGATCCCTCAAACTGACTTCAAATATGAGGTGGTCCCTAAAGAAAAATGGTTTTGTAAATTTTGTCGTAAAAATGAGAAATCACTTGTCAAATTTTAACCCTCATAACTTCCTAGCAAAAAAAAATATTGTTTCCAAAATTGTGCTGATGTAAAGTAGACATGTGGAAAATGGTATTTATTAACTATTTTGTGTCACATAACTCACTGCTTTAACAGAATAAAAATTAAAAATGTGAAAATTGCAAAATTTTCAAAATTTTCGCTAAACTTCCGTTTTTTTCACAAATAAACGCAAAAATTATTGACCTAAATTTAACACTAACATGAAGCCCATTATGTCACAAAAAAAATCTCAGAATCGCTAGGATCCGTTGAAGCGTTCTTGAGTTATTACCTGATAAAAGGACACCGGTCAGAATTGCAAAAAAATGGCCAGGTCATCAAGGTCAAAATAGGCTGGGTCATGAAGGGGTTAAGCTGCATGGACAGGACGACTGGTTGTCATTGAAGGAAACATGGATGCAGCCAAGTACAGAGATATCCTGGCTGAAAACCTCTTCCAGAGTGCTCTTGACCTCAAACTTGGCCGAAGGTTCACCTTCCAACAAGACAATGACCCTAAGCACACAGCTAAAATACCAAAGGAGTGGCTTCAGAACAGCTCTGTGACCATTCTTGACTGGCCCAGCCAGAGCCCTGACCTAAACCCTATTGAGCATCTCTGGAAATGAAAAATGTCTGTCCACCAACGTTCACTAACCATCCCGACGGAACTGGAGAGGATCTGCAAGGAAGAATGGTAGAGGATCCCCAAATCCAGGTGTGAAAAACTTGTTGCATCATTCCCAAGAAAACTTATGGCTGTACTAACGCAAAAAGGTGCTTCTACTCAATACTGAGCAAAGGGCCTGAATACTTATGACCATATGATATTTCAGTTTTTATTTTTTAATACATTTGCAAAAATTACTACATTTCTGTTTTTATCACCAAGGTGGGTTGCAGAGTGTATGAATGAAAAAAAATGAACTTTTTTGAATTTAGTGTTTTTTGTTTCTAACTAGTTATATAATTTCAAAATTTACTCTAGTTTTTTACCATGTTTTTAGATAAATTTTACCTTACAATTATAAAAATAAAACCCGAAAAACAACTTTTTTATTTATACCATTTGATCTCACTTGTTTTTTTCCCCACTTTTCATTATATTATATTGTATGGTAAAATGAAAGGTTTCATTCAAAACTACAACTCGTCCTACAAAAAACTAGCCCTCATACTGTATGGCTACGTCTAGACAAAAATAAAACGGTTATGATTTTTTGAATAAGGGGAGGAAAAAATGAAAACATAAAAACGAAAATTGGCTGTGGAGGCAAAGAATGAAGCTGCCAGGATCAGAATCACCTTCAATCCCGGCAGTTGTAAGTGAAAGTCACCTGAATGTCGAAGCCAGCACCTAAATGAATTGATAGCAGGCTCAGATCCTGAGCTGGTTCCATACAACACCTTTGGACTTCCACTCTACATGTACAGTGGATGTTTAGAAAAGGGTAATCAAACTTCACAGAATACATTACTTTTCTAGCTTATAAATTTATTTAGGATGTTTTCACTTTCTTACACATATTCATATTGTTCAGCAGGTATTTTTTATTAATATTGTTTTTGGAAAAGTTTACTTCCTTCTTTAACAGTTTAATCTCTTATACTGTAATAATGTTACTGATTGCAAACACTTGTATAAAGGTTTCTCTTAAGTATAATATAAAATGGTCTTAAAAATATCATTAAGAACTTTTTTCAACAAAACTAAAAAAATCTGTGCTATGAATAAGTAATGAGTGTTTTGTGTTGTATAATGTAACACATGAAATAGGATGCCAAAGTGACAGCTGGCTAGAAAGATTCAGAGAACTCCACGTGGCATTATGCAGAGGAAGTACTCAAAGTCTGGTTTTACTTATGTCATTGTTTTCATTTATATTTAGTTTCTAATATTCATTCCATTTTTACATGTATAAAGTAGGTTAGCTCTTTTTCTGTAATATAAAACGAAGGAAGGTTACTCTGGATCTTTTTTTTATCAAAATGCCTGAAATATCTGCCATAAATAATTGGTTTGAATTTCTCAGTACAAATCGCTTTGATCTATTATCAGTTAACAAAAACCTAAAGAGATGAACTGGAATATTCATTGTTATGAATACTGGCAAGTAAACAGTCAAAACCTGAGATAAAAACAAACTGAGCAAATATCCTGCAGTAAATAAATAAATTAATAAATAGCAGTAGTGCCTGAATATAACATAGGGTGCTTAGTTAAAATAATTTTGAAGAAAAAAACATAAAAGCCATCCCACCACATCAAGGTGACCCTTTTTGGGACAGTCCTAACCTCTAGTATTAAACCCTTGCCTTATCTCACATTACGTAAATGTGAATAAGGGCCGAGCAGGACCTTTATCATCAGTAGAGCCATATAAAGGCATGCTTATTGCATAACTAGATGGTGGCCCGATTCTGACGGATTGGGTATTCTAGAATATGTATGTATGTATGTATATAGCAGTCACACAGTATATAGCACAGGCCACGTAGTATATAGGAGCCATGTAGTATATAGCAGACAAATACTGCGTGGCCTGTGCTACATACTATGTGGCTGCTATATACATACATACATACATATTGTAGAATACCCGATGTGTTAATACAGCCCAAACAGTATATAACACAGCCCATGCAGTATATAGCAGCCACGCAGTATATAACACAGGCGACGTAGTATATAACACAGGCCACGCAGTATGTAACACAGGGCACATAGTATATAACACAGCCAACGCAGTATATAACATTGCCCACATAGTATGTAGCACAGCCCATGCAGTATATTGCAGCCCACACAGTATATAGCAGCCCACGCAGTATACAGCAGCCATGTAGTATCTAACATTGCCCACATAGTATGTAGCACAGCCCACGCAGTATATAGCAGCCCACGCAGTATATAGCAGACCACACAGTATACAGCAGCCATGTAGTATCTAACATTGCCCACATAGTATATAACACAGCCCTCATAGTATTTACCAGTGTGGGCACCATATCCCTGTTAAAAAAAATGATTGAAATAAAAAATAGTTCTATACTCACCCGCAGGGATCCAGCGAAGTACTGGCGATGCACACGCGGCTTCCGCCATCTTCCGTTCCCAGGATGCATTGCAAAATTACCCAGAAGACTTAGCGGTCTCGAGAGACCGCTAAGTCTTCTGGATAATTTCGCATTGCATCTCTGGGAATGGAAGATGGCGGCGGGCGCGAGAGCATCGTCCGATGACGGAAGGTGAGAATAGCCGGATTTTTGTTTTTTTATTATTTTTAACATTACATCTTTTTACTATTGATGCCGCATAGGGAGCATCAATAGTAAAAAGTTGGGGACACATAGGGTTAATAGCAGCGGTAACGGAGTGCATTACCCGCGCCATAACGCGGTCCGTTACCGCTGGTATTAACCCCGTGTTTGCGGTGGCTGGAGGGGAGTATGCGGGCGCCGGGCAGTGACTGCAGGGGAGTAGGGAGGGAGTAATCGGACTGTGCCCGTCGCTGATTGGTCGCGGCAGCCATGACAGGCAGCTGGCGAGACCAATCAGCGACGCGGGATTTCCGTGACGGAAGTTGCAGACAGAAAGACAGAAGTACCCCTTAGACAATTATATATAGATGAGTTGTCATCTTTATTGACACAATTTTTGGTACATATTATGCTTTGATTCCTTTGTAATATCTGTTTTTGTGAGGTGTGGTGACAGAGAAAACATAGTTCTGGAGTTTCAATTAGTTTTTTATGGGGTCTGCCATTTGGATTTTTCATTTTAATAGTATGGACTACTTCAGATGTGGCAATACCAATTATGTCATTTTTTATTTTACAACTCTTTGGTACTCCACGATTGGGAGGACCCACAGCAATAAGTGAATTATCTCCTATACCATGGTTAGGGAATAACTTACAAACTTAGTACAAACCATCTATTTAATTTAATCAATTTATCAACTGAAAATCAGTTTGTGTTCTGAGTATACATAGCCATTGTTTTAGAGTTATTACTCTATACAAATAAATACCACCATGTTATTTTAATAATATTCTCATTGAACCAGGGAGTGAGACATTGAAAGGTTTTCTTCTAAGGGGCTCGAATTCCTAAAACCAAGAATTGAAGCTTGTGGGAGGTAATTTGCATATTCCTGGTGCATTCTGGTTAGAGTGAAGAGTCAGAGGATCTTTGGGTGTAGCTGAATTAAGCTGCTTGGAGGAAATCATCAAGCCAGGAATTGAAGGTCTTGGGAGATAATTTGCATATTCCTGGTGCATTATGGGAAGAAGGAAGAGTTGCTGCGAGTCTGAGGATCTTTGGGTGTAGCTGGACTGAGCTGCTTGGAGGAAATTGTGGAATTAATCTTTATGGTGATTCCACAGAAATTTGTTTTGTTTAATATGGAGAAGGAGATTACCCATATGGTATGCTGCAATGTGTGCTATATGTTTAAAGACTTGCCAGAATAAAAGACAGACTTTACGTGCCAGAACTACAATTATGTGACTCTGTTACCAGAAAATGTGCAAATTCTTCATTAGAGAATAGCTACATTGAAGCTCATGAAAGAAGAAGGGGATTTCCTTGGCAGAGCAGAAGAATCTCTTCAGAATGTTCCAAGAGAAGAACTTTTCAGTGTTCACGTGGAAGATAATGACAGAGTAGAAAAACCTATTCAGAATGTTCGAAGAGAAGCACCTTTCAAAGTACCTGCAGAAGAAGTAAATTGGAAGCATGTGACCCAAAGAAGCAGGAGGATGAGGAGACAGTCAGCACCCATACCGCTGAAGAACCGCTACCAGGCTCTCATGCAGGACAACTATGATGATGTACATCAAAATAGTGCTTTGCCCATAAAGAACACCCCAGTAAGAAATCAGAAATCTCTTGAAGGGAGAAAAAGAAGAAGAAAAGGAGAGTGAAGCCTTACTTCCCATGGATGAGATAGTACGTCATCGCGTTCGGCCGCACACACAGGTGGTGTGCGGCCGATCGCGGCCGGGTGTCAGCTGATTGTCGCAGCTGACACCCGGCACTAAGTGCCAGGAGTGCATCGGGGTGACGCGCCAGCCCTGGTAGCCTGAGTATGCCACTCACTAGAGGTAACTACACAGATCTTGGCACCCATTATATGGCATTTTTATAGTACGGTACTATTAGTGTTCCACATAATGTAAGTGATCCTACCTGGCTCTTTTGAGCCCATTTTTATGCTTACATGGCAAGGGCTATTGAACCACTTAGGTATACCCACGTCTGGATAAGATATATTTATATTGTGTGGTGGGTCCTTGCAGTCGGATCTGTGCAATAATATTTAAATTGTCTTTATTTGATATATGCCATATTGGCTCCTTGGGCTGGGGCGCCTTGTTTCCACAGCCACACATTTTTCAGAATAGCTGCACTACATGTTAACCGTCCGTGTCGTTTACCTGTCTAATATTTAATGTTGCAATGCAGTATTATTTTTATACAAATGCACTTATTTGGTCATATTCGTGTTTGTGGTCTCCACATCCTCTTTCTATGTTCAAGATGGTAAGCAGATTACAAAGTATATCCTACGAGGAACAGTAAAGGATCTGGGGAATGTTTAGCTTGCAAAAAAGAAGGCTAAGAGGAGACTTAAAAGCTGTCTACAAATATCTGAAGGGATGTCATAGTGTAGAGGGATCATCATTCTCATTTGCACAAGGAAACAGGAGAAGCAATGGAATGAAACTGAAAGGGAGAAGATGCAGATTAGATATTAGAAAAGCTTTTTGACAGTGAGGGTGATCAAGGAGTGGAACAGGCTGCCACGAGAGGTGGTGAGTTCTCCTTCAATGGAAGTCTTCAAACATTCGCTGGACAGACATCTGTCTGAGATGGTTTAGTGAATCCTGCATTGAGCAGGCGGTTGGACACAATGACCCTTGAGGTACCTTCCAGCTCTAACATTCTATGATTCCATGAATATAATTATCACTCGCAGTAAACCGCAAAGCAAACCTATGTGAATGAACCCAAAATATGTTATTTTCTGTTAGCAATCAACTGAGAAGTAATGTAAATAAAATGCAATAATAAAAAGAACTTGAAAAACAAGTGCTTTGAAGTTTTTACAGTTAATTCACAGAGATTTAAGGTAATTAGAATTAACATCATACATCAGATATCCTGCTGACAAGATTTCAAAGACCTGCCACTTTCAATTACTACCTTCAAGTCATTTCTCATCCCACTAACATATAATCATGTTTTTAATGGAGATTGTGTTGTAACTGCCAACTGAATGAATACAGAGTAACTATATAATGCTTTGTGGTGATCATTGTTTAAATTTTGGACATTTCTATGCATTTTATACAAGTGCTTCTCACTAAATTAGAATATCATCAAAAAGTTAATTTTTTTCAGTTCTTCAATACAAAAAAGTGAAACTCATATATTATTTAGAATCATTGCAATTAGAGTGATCTACGTATTTCAATTGTTTATTTCTGTTAATGTTGATGATTATGGCTGACAGCCAATGAAAACCCAAAAGCCATTATCACAGTAAATTAGAATAATTAACAAAAAACACCTGCAAAGGGTTTAAAAAGGTCCCTTAGTCTGTTTCAGTAGACTCAACAAACATGGGGAAGACTGCTGACTTGACAGATGTCCAGAAGGCAGTCATTGACACACTTCACAAGGAGGGTAAGCCACAAATGTTCATTGCTAAAGAAGCTGGCTGTTCACAGAGTGCTGTATCCAAGCATATTAATGGAAAGTTGAGTGGAAGGAAAAAATGTGGTAGAAAAAGTTGCACAAGCAACCGGGATAACTATTTGATGATATTCTAATTTTGAGAGAAGCACCTGTATATTATGCTGATATGAGTACTGACTAGATGTGATGGCGGTCTGTTCTAGATGGGAAGCACTTGTAGATACACTGCTCAAAAAGTAAGGAAGCTTAAGCATCACAATATAATGCCAAGTCAGTTAAAATTCAGTTATATTAATCTGTTCTCATATGATAGGAGGCATTAGTGATCAATCATCAATTTTGGTGCAAATGAAAGTGACAACTGGTGGAATGCCAAGGAAAAACAAAAAAAACTCTTCGAAAAGGGAAGGTTTTGCTGCAATTTCTCTTTCCTTATCCTTCCTGTCTTACCTTTAGTTTTGCATTTTGCAAGTGCCTTTGTCACTACTTGCAGTATGATGAAATGCCTGCAGCCCATTTTAGAGTAGATTTATTTTTTCCAGACAATATCTTCCCCATAGCCTGGAAGAGCTGAATTACTTATAGCGATAAAAGATGATTTCTCAACAACAGGTAATCTTATATGAGGCATACAGGTAGGACTTTTTTGAGCAGTTTATAACCTGTGTGTCCATATTAATAGTTTGGATAGGTCAAATGTGATAACAGATTAAATATCATTGTTTTCAGCAGAACATTGTCCTGTGAACACATGTGCTACTGAGAGTAATTCTTTTCTATGTGCACAGGATGATCATGTTAATAATCGTTCTATGCACGTGAGAGTGAAGTCACAGCCTGTGTAAACAAACTATTAAATGACTGCCGATTGGTTTCATATTGCTGAGAGGTGGTTGTTTAAAGGATGCAACTGGGCAATGTAAACACACCCTTAGTCCTATGTACAGCTGTGCTCAAAAGTTTACATACCCTAGCAGAATTTTTGCTTTCTTGGCCTTTTTTCAGAGAATATGAATGATAACACCAAAACTTTTTCTCCACTCATGGCTAGTGGTTGGGTGAAGCCATTTAGTGTCAAACTACTGTTTTTCTCTTTTTAAATACCCACATACCCTGGTGATTTTGGCCTGATAACATGCACAGATGTTGACATATATGGGTTTGAATGGCTACTAAATGTAACATCCTCACCTGTGATCTGTTTGCTTGTAATCAGTGTGTGTGCATAAAAGCTGAGTGAGTTTCTGAGATCCAGACACACTCTTGCATCTTTCATCCAGTCACTGATGCTTCTGGATTGTGAGTCATGCAGAAAGCAAAAGGATTGTCAATGGATCTTGTCATGATCTCAATGGCAAGAGAACATAGCATAAGCATATATAGGAACTAGCTCTTGGAAGATGGGAACTGAGCTGACCATGAACTAAACCTAACGCACAACTAGCAGTGGCCGGGTAGCATGCCTACGTTGATTCTAGATGCCCAGCCCAGCCGGAGGACTAAATAAAGCTAGCAGAGGAAAATATTAGTCCTAGCTCACCTCTAGAGAAATACCCCGAAAGGAGACAGAGGCCCCCCACATGTATTGGCGGTGAGTTGAGATGAAATAACAAACGTAGTATGAAAATAGGTTTAGCAAATTTGAGGTCCACTTACTACATAGCAGAAGACAGAAAGGACACTTTCATGGTCAGCTGAAAACCCTATCAAAAAACACCATCCAGAAATTACTTTAAAACTCTGGCATTAACTCATAACACCAGAGTGGCAATTCCCGTTCACAAGAGCTTTCCAGACACAGTAACGAAACTACAGCTGTGAACTGGAACAAAATGCAAAAACAAACATGGACAAGAGTCCAACTTATCTAGTAGTTGTCTAGGAGCAGGAACAAGCACAGAGAGGCTTCTGATAACATTGTTGACCGGCAAGCAACTAACAGAGCAGCAAGGTTATATAGCGACTCCCACATCTTGATGGGAACAGGTGAACAGAGAAGATGAAGACACCAGTTCAATTCCACCAGTAGCCACCGGGGGAGCCCAGAATCCAAATTCACAACAGGATCTACAGGAAAAAGGTAGTTGAACTGTATAAAACAGGAAAGGGATACAAAAACATATCCAAGGAATTGATAATGCCAGTCAGCAGCGTTCAAACTGCGATTAACAAATGGAAAATCAGGGGCTCTGTAAAAGCAAAACCACGGTCAGGTAGACCAACAAAGATTTCATCCACAACTGCCAGGAAAATTGTTCGGGATGCAAAGAAAAACCCACAAAAAACATCAGCTGAAATACTGGACTCTCTGAAAACTAGCGGTGTGGCAGTTTCAAGGTGCACAATAATGAGGCACTTGAAGAAAAATGGGCTGCATGATCGAGTCGCCAGAAGAAGGCCATTACTGTGCAAATGCCACAAAGTTTCTTGCCTACAATACGCAAAACAGCACAGCGACAAGCCTCAAAACTTCTTTAATAAGGTAATTAAATTATCTGAGAAAATAAAGAACCTCATCCACAACTACAACAAAAGACTTCTCATTGATGTTAGAGGGGGCAATACATGGTATCAAGAAATGGGGTAGGTGAACTTTTGGTCAGGGTAATTTGGATGTTTTGTTTTGAGTTGTCATTATGATTTAAAAAGAAATAACACATTAGTTTGACAATAAATGGCTTCCCTCAATCACTAACCATGAGTGGAGAAAAAGTTTTGGTGTTATCACTCATATTCTCTGAAAAAAGGTCAAGAAAGCAAAAATTATGTTGGGGTATTTAAACTTTTGAGCACAACTGTACCTTATAGGTCCTAACTCCAAGACCTGACTCCATGATAATATTCATAGTCACAAGTGTTTATGCTGTGCCTATGAATAAATTATTGCTCTCTACACATAAAATGACCCCACACTGTCCCTCTCATGGTATATGGCCCCCACACAGTTCTTTCCTAAAAAAAAATTCCAACTATAAGCAATGTGTATAACTGTAAGTACCATTTATTAATGTGATTGAGCAGAGGTGCAAAAGGTGCAATATTAAAAATTTACTTTTATTTCTTTATTTACTAAAATACCATTTTTTATAAAATGTTAACCATAGAAAAAAATGTGCAACCAAGCAAAACCAAACCAGGTTAAATGAGACAATTTCATATAGATGCTTTTTGTAATTCTAGGGTGCAATAGATTGAGGAGTGTAGGGACAGCCATCATGGAGCAGGGGCGCCAATGCGCAGGACATAGGGTGCCAATCTCTGCAGTTAGGTTGAAAATATCCTAGATTAGTGAGCAAATAGGGTAATAACAGACCCCCTCCTCTGCCCCAAAGCCTCCCCACCACCACTCACCCTCACAACCTGATTTTGCCACTTTACAACCTGTGTCTCTCTGTTTTGCATATCTTGAGTTCCCATAGGAATCATAAAAATCTTTTTCTTTTTTTTCCCCCCAAAACAGGGCATATGTCTCTAATCTAATTTAAAACCTAAGTCAAATGAATATATTTAAAAGACTATACATATTAAAAAGAAACACTCTAATATGCTTCTGAGAGAGAGAGTACCCACGAAAAGAGACTAAAATCATGCCCAGAAGAAACCTGGCAAAAATTAGTCCAGTGACTAAGAGCTTGCAAATACCCCTGAGGGGACAGGTACATTAACGGTAACAACCAGACTGCTTGACATAATAGCCTCTTTCTATATATCAGGACTGGGAAATTAGGAAAAGGTAGACTAATAATGAGTTAATACAGGATTAAAACATATGTAAAATACATGGGTATCACTCAAAAACCCACCCAATATGTATCTAGATACCCTACCAGATACAGTGCACTCCGTTATTTATGATGGAATAGTAGTTGCGGGTCATTCATAGGAGGCTTGCGTTCCAGTTACCAGGAATACTGGAAGTACCTCAGGAATTGACGCTGCTGCATGTCATGAGTATGCATTCCACTCACCAGTCACCAGATGTGAGGGGGCGCCTCTGGAAATAACGCAGTGGAGCAAGTAAGGCGCGTTACTTAACAGGATATAAATATGCATACATTTGGAAGACGAATGTGCAACAGGCGAGAAAAGGGACCAGCACAGTTAAATAAATCTCCCTTGAGGAATCTATTTAGAAGAAACACGTCGGGGGGAAATTAATAAGGACATGGACTGGCATTTAACCAGAAAGGACTCTCCATTCCATGGTGATAAGGACTGCATTGGAAAATACGGGTTGAGATCGTTCTGTTTTTTTACTGAACACCACCATAAAAAGAATTTCTTGTGTTATTCCCCTTACGATATGTATAAGTTTGGTATGCTGAATAGCATGAATACAATTTTTTGAAGATTGGCCTTGCTTACCTGATACAGAGATACTTGTTGTACTAATGGCCACCATGTTACAGACTGGATGATATCTGGTGGGGCGTAGTGCATTTATACATTTTCAGAATTGTGGCCAACTATTTGCTAAACCTCATATAGGGACACTTTTTTATACTAATGGTCACCATAATACATACTGGGTGAATACTTAGGGTATGTGCACATGTTGCGGATTCTCTGCGGATCCGCAGCATTTTTTGCGGTGCAGAAACGCTGCAGATCCGCAATTGATTTACAGTACAATGCCGTGCGGCCATGCGAACCTTATATAGCTGCAGCAGACAAGGACCTTCCTAGTGGTCCAATTGTAGCTGCTACAGGACCTGAGCGTGTGACCCCCAACCTCCAATGAGAGGTCCTCCCATGGGCATGCTCAGTGTGTGCAAAGCAGGACTTAGTCCCAGAAAAGCCTGCTCACCGCTGACCAGTGCCGGCTACAAAAGCAGAGCCTGGAAAGGCAGCAGTAACCCTTTGCACAGTATCAGGCTGAGCGAGACGCTGGGACCAACGTCTCCACAGAGCAGGCTCCACTGCGACTGATGCAGAATGGGAGACCGCAGCAGACATGGCTCGAGATTCCCCCTGTGCAGCGGCGGGAACTTGACCTCTAACATTAACCCCCTCCTAGGGCCCCCCTCCTTGGGCCTCGCTGCGCGCAAAGGCTGCTCCACACGTTCCCAGGTTCTGTCCTCTGGGCCGTGACTCTTCCAGTCCACCAGATAATACTTCTTGCCATGTACCACCTTGCACCCCACGATAGAGTTCACCTCAAACTCATCCATGGACGAACCCGATGTCCCAGCAGATGACTCGGAAAACGGGGACAAATAGACGGGCTTTAAGAGGGAAACGTGAAAGGTGTCGGTGATACCAAGGCACGGAGGAATAGCTAAATGGTAAACCACAGGGTTGACCTGTTCCAGAACCATGAAAGGGCCAATGTAGCAAGGTGCAAACTTAGTGGACTCAACTCGCAGCCTGATGTTACGGGCGGAGAGCCACATTAAGTAGCCAGGAGCAAAGGTCGGAGCGGGGTGCCGGTGTGCATCAGCAGAAACCCTCATTCTCCCCTTGGAGGCCCAGATGGCATCCTGTGTGTGGTCCCAATTGTCACGTACCTCCACCGCCCAGTCTGCCACCCTAGAATCGGTGGATCACACGGGCATGGGCACAGGAACACGTGGATGCTGGCCGTAATTAAGGACAAAAGGAGTCTGCCCGGTAAAGTCGGCTACGGCATTGTTCAAGGCAAATTCCGCCCAAGGTAGCAAAGATGCCCAGTCATCCTGCCTGGCGGAGACAAGATGTCGTAAGTATGTGACCAGAGTCTGGTTGGCCCTCTCTACCAACCCATTTGTCTTGGGATGGTATGCAGAAGAGAGATTCAGCTCAATGCTGAGTAAACAACAGAGCTCTCTCCAGAACCGAGACGCAAACTGAGGACCCCGTCACTGACAATTTTGTCAGGCATGCCATGTAGACGGAAAACATGTTTGACGAACAACGCCGCTAAAGCCCGTGCAGAAGGTAACCGTGGAAGTGGAACCAAGTGCACCATCTTAGAAAAATGGTCGGTGACTACCCAGATAACTGTACAGCCACGAGACTTGGGTAAGCCTACCACAAAGTCCATCCCGACCATCTCCTAGGGCCTGTCTGCCACCGGCAGGGGGTAAAGTAGCCCAGCAGGCCGTTGCTGAGGAGACAGATTCTTGGGCCAGGAGACACACACCCGAATATAGTCCCTGACGTCACAGGACATATGCGGCCACCAGTATGTCCTCGCCAAGAGCTCAGATGTCCTCTCGGTCCCAAAATGTCCACCCACCCTGGACGAATGAGCCCAAGAGGGAACCTCTGGTCACAAATTAGATGGAATGAAAGTCTTGCCTGGGGGCACAGACTCTAGTGAAACCGGAGCCACGGTTCTCAGGCTTTCTGAAGGGACAATAAGCCGAGGCTCCTCCTCTGATGACAGTACAGAGCGAGAGAGAGCGTCGGCATGAATGTTCTTCTCCCTGGAAAGAAAATGGAGAGTGAAATGGAACCAGGAGAAGAACAGGGACCATCTAGCCTGGCGAGAATTTAGCCGCTGGGCTGTCTGTAAATACACCAAGTTCTTGTGGTCTGTGAACACTTGGAAGGGAAAACGAGCTCCCACCAGGAGGTGACTCCACTCGGAGAAAGCCAACTTCATGGCTAGCAACTCCCTGTCCCCGATGGAATAATTCCTCTCCACTGGTGAAAAGGTCTTGGAGAAGAAGAAGCAAGGATGCTTCTGACCTTGAGCATCCTTTTGGAAGAGAACTGCTCCAGCACCAACGGATGAAGCATCCACCTCCATAATAAATGGCTTATCTATATCGGGGCGATGTAGATGGGAGCGCGAAGTGTGACTTAATCGAGAGAAAGGCCTTGGAGACCTCCTCCGACCACAACTTGGGATTTGCTTCCTTCTTGGTGAGGACAACCAAGGGAGCTACCAAAGTTGAGAAGTGGGGAATGAACTCGTGATAGTAATTAATGAACCCCATAAAGCGCTGCACCGCTTTGAGAGAATGGGGTTCCTGCCAGTCCATCACAGCCTGTAGCTTGGCAGGATCCTTAGCCAATCTCTGAGCAGAGATGATATTGCCAAGGAAAGGTAAGGACTCCTGCTCAAACACACACTTCTCCAACTTGGCATAGAGAGAGTTAGCTCGTAGGAGGTCGAAGACCTTGAAAACATCTCTCCGGTGGGAGTCAATATCTGGAGAGAAGATAAGAATATCATCCAGATAAACTACGACTGAGGTGGAGAGCATATCCCGGAAGATGTCATTTTCAAAGTCTTGGAAAACAGCTGGGGCATTACAGAGATCGAAGGGTATCACCAGATATTCATAGTGCCCATCCCTGGTGTTAAAAGCCATCTTCTATTCGTCCCCCTCACGGATGCGAATCAGGTTGTAAGCATTTAGTAAATACCCTTGCTCCCTGTATCCTATCAAAAAGTTCAGATATCAGGGGTAGTGGGTACTTATTCTTAACGGTAATGGCGTTAAGACCCCTGTAGTCTATGCATGGGCGCAGTTATCCACTCTTCTTCTGTACAAAGAAGAACCCAGCCCCTGCAGGTGACACTGACTTCCTAATGAATCCTCTTGTCAGATTCTCTCGGATATACTGGGACATTGCCTCCTTCTCCGGAAGAGATAACAGATGGACTCGACCCCGGGGAGGCTCTGCACCAGGCAAGAGGTCAATAGGACAGTCATAGGGGTGGTGAGGCGGAAGGGTCTCCACAGCCCTTTTGGAGAACACGTCCGCATAGGACCAATAGTGCCTGGGAAGAGGGGAAAGATCTGCGAGTACCTCAGTTGTAGCAACCTCCCTCTGCCATCTACCCTCACAGGATTTACTCCATCCCAGAATTCTCCCTGAGGACCACTCTATATGAGGAGAGTGGTAGCGTAACCATGGTATCCCCAACAGGACCTCATCAATTCCCTTGGGAATGACAAGTAGGGAAATAATCTCCTGATGAGATGGAGACATGGAGAGAGTGAATGGAATGGTTTGGTGTGTAATCTGTGAGGGTAGTGTCGACCCATTTACCACTCGAATGGTCACAGGTTTGGCGAGCATCACCAGGGGTATTGCATGTCGCTGGGTGAAAGCAGATGACATAAAGTTGCCTTCCGCCCCGGAGTCCACGCAAAGCTCCACCATAAGAGTGGATGGTCCTATGGTAATTGTCCCCTTGAAGGACAATTTAGAGGAAAATGTCTCTGTGTCTAGTGTACCTCCTCCAACTACCACTAGACGCCGACGTTCCCCCACCGCTGAGAGCACCTGGAGGCAAGATGTCCTGACTGCCGGCAAATATGAGAGACCTTAGGTGCATGAGTGGACCGGGACTTGGATCCCGCTCGTGACACCTCTATCGCCTCATGTGACTCGGACGCCTGGACTGGAGATTCCAGAGGTTTGGCGAAGGTGGGAGCCAGCTGAAGCTTCTGCCTACACTGGGCTCGCTCCAACCTTCGCTCGTGAAAACGAAGGTCAATGCGAGTTGATATAGCTATGAGCTCCTCCAGTGTGGCGGGAATCTCCCTAGTGGCCAAAGTGTCCTTCACATGGTCAGCCAGCCCCCTCCAAAATACCGGGATGAGTGCTTTATCTAGCCACTCCAGCTCAGAGGCTGGAGTCCGGAAATGTACGGCAAAATGGCTGACCATGGACCTCCCCTGAGTCAATGCCAGCAGTTGGAGCGCCGTATCATGGGTGACTTGAGGTCCTAAAAAGACCTGCTTCAAAAGTGTTCAAGAACCGAGAGGCACCACATGATCGTCATGCTCCCACAGCGGTGTAGCCTACTCCAACGCCCTGTCCGACAGAAGCGAGATTATAAATCCCACCCTTGCCCGCTCTGTAGGAAAATGTGCAGCCAGAAGCTCGAGGTGTATACCGCACTGGCTCATGAAACCCCTACAGGTTTTACTGTCACCAGAGTATTTCTCTGGCAGCGGGAGATGGGATAAAGTCGGAACAGAGGTGGCAGTGGACAAAGTTGCTGCAGCCTTGCTAGCAGCCTGAACAGCTATTGCGGTTACATCCACAGCTGAGGTTGCATGCTCGAGAGTCGCCAACCTGCCCTCCAGCTGCTGGATGTACCCCTAAAATCGCTGTTTGTCCGCCATTACTTAGCCAGATCCTGGTGCTAGTATAGTGTTAGGGCTAGTGGAACGCACCGAGTATAGGAAGGAAACAACAAGGTGCGTTCGCAGCACGGGGTCCACCGTGCAGAGATATCTGCTGCAAAGTAATAGGCGGCACTATATGGCGGTATAAGCGAACTCTGTTAACTTCACAGAATCACAAAGATATGAAAACGCTGTGCCCTGTTAACTTCACAGAGGATCACAGCTACCTAACTGAGCAAAGCAAAGAGTGGTCATGCAGACAGCATAGCACACAAGCTCCTCACCGGAGGTGCCGGTATTCTATTGGCTTATTTCAGCTGGGCCCTGAATCCAAGCATACACAACTCCTTACCGGAGGTGCCATTATTCTAGGGGCTTATTTCAGCCAACCCTGACCACATGCAGACATGACCACCAAGTAGCAAAGCTCAATAACATAGGTTGATACTAGCGCATGGCCGTGCGGCCATGCAAACCTTATATAGCTGCAGCAGACAAGGACCTTCCTAGTGGTCCAATTGTAGCTGCTACAGGACCTGAGCGTGTGACCACTGACCTCCAATGAGAGGTCCTCCCATGGGCATGCTCAGTGTGTGCAAAGCAGGACTTAGTCCCAGAAAAGCCTGCTCGCCGCTGACCAGTGCTGGCTACAAAAGCAGAGCCTGGAAAGGCAGCAGTAATCCTTTGCGCAGTAAACCTTTGCACAGTATGAGGCTGAGTGAGACGCTGGGACCAACGTCTCCACTGCGGCGGATGCAGAATGGGAGATCGCAGCAGACATGGCTCAAGATTCCCCCTGTGCAGCGGCAGAAACTCGACCCCTAACACAAGTGACCCTCATTTTGGAAACTAGACCCCTAGAAGGAATGTATTTAGAAGTGTGATGAACACTTTGAACCCACAGGTGCTTCACATAATTTTACAACATTGATCTGTGAAAATGAAAAGAAAAGAATTTGCCACAAAATGCTGTTTTAGCCCCACATTTTTTTATTTTCACAAGGATAGCAGGTGAAAATGGATACCAAAATTTGTTGTGCTATTTCTCATGAATACGCTGATGCCCCATTTGTGTTTGGAAACTACTTTTGAGGCACAGTGCAAACTCAGAAGTGAAGAAGCGCCATATTAGAGTTCATGTTTTACTAGACTGGTTTCAGGGTGCCATGTCACTTTGGAAGAGGCCCAGATCCCCAATTTTTACATGTTTACACTCGGAACTGAGTTAAACTGGCACAAAAATGTGTCACACAATTTGTGCTGAATGTAGAAATACCCCATATGTGGCTGTACTGTACTGCTTAGCCTCCTGGAGCACAGATTTTCCTATAATAGTTTGTGGACTTCAAATACAGAGCACCCAAGTGCAAAAAGAGCAAAATCCCCCCTCAAGTGATCCCATTTTGGAAATTACACTCGTTTGGGAATTTATCTAAAGGTACAGAGACGATTTTGACTCCATGGGTGTTTTCCAGAATCAAGCAGTAGTGGATTTTGCTGAGTGAAAATTGCAAACTGCCATTTTAGTGCCCGGTACATTGTAGTCAGCAGTATGTTGTAGTGCCCAGTACATTATGCCCAGCTCATGCTTCTTTAGACACACACCCCGAAAATTAGGCAGGATCTCATGGCTACAGAAATGCCAAACATGTGGATGCTAAATGTGGTTTATGCACACTGTTGGGCTCAGAATGGAGATGGCATTTGGATCAGGGAGCACAGAATTTGCAGTTATTTTTCTGGGGGCAAATGAGCAATTTTAGTTTTCCAGAACCTTTGTACTACCTGTAATAAGCCCCCTATATATTTCTGTTAACAGATAACAGACCTGAATGGGGACTTGCTTTTTTTGTGGATTGAGTCGAAGCTTTAATTGGGAACATTTTACATAACATTTGTGATTATAGATGAGCGAATGCATTCTGAAAATGTTCACCAATCTCAACATAGCACGAACATAGCACACTTCGATTTCTATTCGCTTTCACGACCATTTTTACTCAAAGTCAGCAACATTCGGTCATAGTTTGGTAAATCATTGCGATTTCCCAGGGGAGGGGGGACGTGTTTGATGAGCGGAGGGCATATAGAGAGGTTACAGGAGTGTGTGGAGAGATACAGGAGCTGCGCATACAATTTTTTCTCCCTTACCTTTATGTGTGTTGATTCCGGCAATGAATCAAGGCACAGAAACCATCCACAACGTCAAGACACAAGGTCTTCAGTGATTGGCTGCCAAAGTCACATGTCCCTGGCCATATAAAAAGCGGACATCTTGTTTTGCTGGCACCATTTGCTCAATGTCACAATGCAGAGAAGTTGCTCCTGTGCTAGTGCTGGTGCTGCAAGTGAACTTGGCAGTTAAATAGATAGGATCCTGTCCTGTGTGAAATCAATATTCCATGATTGAAGTAGTTTGTGCAAAAACTGTGTGGCAGTCTCCAGAAGCCTCATTTGCTACTCCAAATTGTTTTCGCTAAAACTGTTTTTCAGTGGCAAATCAGAAATGCAGATTTCCATGTAAAAATTGTTAGGCCTAATATCATGGTGCAGCCACAAGGACAAATTAGCTACTCCAAATCGTTTGTGTTAAAACTGTGTTTCAGTGGCAAATCAGAAGGCCAGATTTCCACGGAAAAATCACTAGACCTAATATAGTGGTGCGGCACGAGGCCTAATTACCTACTCTAAATTGTTTGTGCTAAAACTGTGTTTCAGTGGCAAATCAGAAGGCTAGATTTCCTTTTAAAAATCATTAGGCCTAATATAGTGGTGCAGCCACGAGGCCCAGTTACCTACTCCAAATCATTTGCGCTAAAACTGTGCTCAAAAACAAATCAGAAGGCCAGATTTCCACATAAAAATCGTTAGGCCTAATATTGTGGTGCAGCCACGAGGCCTAATTAGCTACTCCAAATCGTTTGTGATAAAACTGTATTTCAGAGACAAATCAGAAAGCCAGATTTTCACTTAAAAATTGTTAGGACTAATATTGGGTTGCAGCCTGGAGTGCCAGTTAGCTACTCCAAATAGTTTGTGCTAAAACTGGCTCTTCATTGATTCATCCTAAACAGGCCTAAAATCCATCTTGCTGCAAAATGGCAATGCACCAACTTCAATTCCAGTTGGTTATGCAGTCCACATGAAAGAAACCTATTACAATATTAAACAGATGTTGAGGTGCCTGAACTATGACCAACTTTTACTTTGTCTCCAGGGTGGAGACATAAAGTACTGCTGCATTATGTATGAGTGGGATAGCCATGCAAGAGATTATCAATACTATAAAAGAGACTGGCCTCTCTGACACTCACTTCAGCCAGGGAGTAAAAATGTCCTGCATTCAGCACTTGTTGACTCAAATAAGATTTTGATACTACTATTGCATATCAAGTTGGGCCTAATAAAGAACTTTGTAAAGGGAAGAAAAATTCAAAAGCATTCAAGTATTTTCAGGAAAGAGTCTTTATTGGGCATCAGATTCGTAAACTTCTTCAAGATGAGAAGTTTGTTTGTTTTCTGCAAGGCAAGGAAAGGTTGCATGGGTAGCATTCACATTAGTGATAACTGATTTTTGGGGAAACTCAAGAGTTGATAACTGTGAAGAGTTGGTGGAAAATTTCCTCAAAACATAAAAGGATCTTGATTGTAACATGTCTTTAATGATTCATTTTTTTACATTTGCATCTTCTTTCCACCATACTGCGGAGCATTGAGCGACAAGCATGGTGAGAGATTTCAAACTGCGACTATGGAAAAAAGATATCAAGAAAATTGGAATACATCAATACTTGCAGATTACTGTTGGACAATTGTAAAAGATAATCCAATGCAGGAGTACAAGAGACAAGCAAAACAGAGTTGTCACTGAATGAGGACCACATTTTGTAGTACAATTTCTATAACTGTAATGTGTAATAATGTTTAGACATGTTTTATTTATTTCAACTGTTGCTAAGTGTCCTCTAAAAAAAATCAGAAAATTGTCATAATAAAATATTCTGCATATTTATATTTTCAAAAATAATGATGTTTCAAAGTCCTAAAACTTTTATGCATTAATTATATGTAGCAGTAAAATTAAAACTGTTTGATATCATAGAAACAAGAGCCAACTTATTATTTTTATAGTCAGGTTTGAATTCAGGAGGTCAAAATTATTAAGAAATGTCTCATTTCCCTACACTCTGCTGCTCGACTAATCTACCTGTCTCCCCGCTATTCCCCAGCCTCTCCCCTATGCCAAGCCCTTCACTGGCTTCCTATTGCCCAGAGACTCCAGTTCAAAACCCTCACAACGACCTACAAAGCCATCCACAACCTATCTCCTCCATACATCTGTGACATGATCAACCGGTACCTACCAACACGCAACCTCCGATCCTCTCAAGACCTCCTTCTCTACTCCCCTCTCATCTCTTCTTCCCACAACCGCATCCAAGACTTCTCCCGTGCTTCCCCCATACTCTGGAACTCTCTACCCCAGCACATCAGACTCTCGCCTACCATAGAAACTTTCAAAAAGAACCTGAAGACTCACCTCTTCCGACAAGCCTACAGCCTGCAGTGATCCTGAACCTACTGAACCGCCGCACAACCAGCTCTACCCTCTCCTAGTGTATCATCACCCATCCCCTGCAGACTGTGAGCCCTCGCGGGCAGGGTCCTCCCTCCTTATGTACCCGTGTGCCTTGTTTTTTGCTCATGTTTAATGTATTTGTCTATATTTCCCCCGTATTTCACATGTAAAGCGCCATGGAATAAATGGCGCTATAAAAATGAATAATAATAATAATAATAATTTCATAACTGAACCTGACGACTTTGAATATATGAAGAACAGTGCTATTAGCCTGATTAAATACACTGACAAGTGAAAGGGTAACAATGTTTTCAACTTTTAAGTTTCAGACTCCATATCTCATCATGCACTACTGCTTAGAAAGTGAGACTACCGTCATTTTATAGACAGTCATCTTGGCTATCTCAGACATAAATTTGACTTACAACTATTTTACTTGTGAGTAGGTATTAGTGATGAGCGAACATGGTCAGATAAGGAAACAGGCAATCCCCGCATGTGTTGCAGCTGTTTAACAGCCAAGAATCATGCAGCTGCGGGGACTTCAACATATTATTCGAGCAGACCCAAGATCCTCAGATAACACTCGAGCATACTCAGATAACACGTTATCTGAGCACATTCTCTAAGTATTATTACTTATACAGATTCTTGTCATGTCACTACAGTTACTGTTTTGTTCTTAAAATCTAAATTAATAGTTTTATTATTTTGTTAGTATTTTTTAAATCCACTTTTAGCTTTCAAAACTAACTAAATCATTCTAGGCATGCTCAGGTTAATGCATGTCTCAACCAAAATCTGATCCCAGATCTCTTCTACACATTCTCAAAGTTTGTGCATGGTGGTTGACTCATTTTGGTACAGTATGTATGCAGCTTTTTCTTTAACTCTACTCACAAGTGTTCAATTGGATTGAGGTCTAGTGACTGTGGGTGCCAATTAGGCACCTCTACTTCATTGTTATTGAACCATTTCTTTGCTGATCTCGAAGTATACTTTGGGTCGTTCTTGCGGCGCGCCCCCACACCGCCGCAGGGCCGAGGGGTACCCGGAGCCGGGCCTCTAGGTCTCAGTCCTGGGGTTGTCACGGTGGCTAGACCCGGTCCGTGGCCCTGTCCGTCAGTGGGGGACGTCCGGTGCAATAAGTGGTGCTAATGGTGGTGTAGCGGTGCAGTTGTGGGGTGCAGGTCGCGGTAAATAACGAGGACACCAGGTTGCAGTCTCTTTACCTCTTTACTGGAGATCTCTGAGTCCTCAGTCCAGAACACGGTTCACCAGGCTACGCAAGTCCAGCCGGTCCAATGGCACCTCCAGAGTTCTCCTCTCAGGTGGAAATCTGTGCCTTCCTTCTAGCGCTATGTGTTGTAGTCCTTCCCTGCTGTGCTCACGGAAAGTGACCCCACAACGGTTGTGTCTGTTTCTTAAGTTCCCTCACAACTCGATTTGATGTTCCTCTGTAATCCACCCCTCCCTGTATTCAGGTTGGAATGGCACCCGTTTGTCAGGTAGGCCTGGAGTTCTTCCGGGACCCTAGAGACGCCCCTCTCCCGCAATTGCCCCCCAAGACTTCATAGGTGATATGTGGTAGACAGCCCGCCTGAGACCGACTGTCCTGCCGCTGTTTGGAGTATGGCTTGAAGCTGTATTCTAATCCACTCCCTCGGCGTTCCGGCCACCGGTATTGCGCCTCAGCAGGGTGCTGCCTCTTTCAACAAAACCCCTGCTGGTATTCACCTTCTGCTTGATCTCGTTTCTCACTCAGCACAATCTGCCTCGCTTCTAGTCCTTTCTTGGGCACCGCCGCTAAGCTGAGCAGGCACGGTCCCGTTACGTTCTCTCAATGCCAAGCCTCTGCCAGGGTCCCACCCCTGGCAGAGACCCTACAGTCTCTCCCTTCACAACACCCTCTGCCACAAGGTGTTGCTCCGTTCAATCCCGTCAGCGTTCTCTCTAACTTCCTGCCTGACCCCCAGTTTACCCACTATGGTGGGGAGTGGCCTAATGAATAGCACCCTTAGCTCCCCCCGGAGGCCCTGCTGTGAAACATATTGGTGTCTGTGATACCTGATTGGAGGAACTCCTTCAGTGCCATCGAACGTACCATGGCTCCCCTTAGTGGCGGAGCCACAGTACTGCAACGACCAGGACTCTGGGGCGCTGCACTCCCCCCTGGTTAAACACAGTACTCCGGGACTGGGAAGAAAAACAACAATACAGATTAGTAAACAGACATACAATTTTGTTGAGTGCAAAACAATAAGTATACTTGAACAGGCTTCCCTTTATGGGAGGTGAGGACACTTTTAATGTTACAAACATAGTCAACTTTATAAATTACAGGCTATACATAACTCCTGTTACCCAACCGGGTATTCTACTTAGTGCAAATTCTGGAACAATAAATTAACATTGCCTTTAAGAAACATACACTCTTAGTTTACCAAAGGCCTTCCTATAATCACATTACAGGGTAGGGTAACTTCACATTCTCCTACTTTGAACCTGCAGGACCGCCTGTCCCTATGGCACCAGACCTACTGCCTCTCCTTTCTTTTACAGGACCGCCCCGTTCAGCCAGGGCCTACTGCCTTTCGCTACTATACATAGTATAGACATAACATTCCTTTCGTTTAAAGAACTCTGAGCCAGCTCTACTCGGCTCCTTTAAGGACTCACTCTCTAACCCCTACGGGTTCGCTTTCTGTCCTTAGTAACAAAGTAACTTTCTATGGGGACGCAGGGTTTACCTTCTATCCTCACCTTCATCATTACTTCTTTACTTTCAACTATGCAGATCTCTACTTCTACCCCTGCGGGCTCTCTGCATCTTTTCCTTTCACAAAACATTATTTTCAGATTTCACAATTCAAACAATTTAAACACATATAACTTTTCATGTAAAACAGTTACATTCTTTTCAAAGCATCATCATGGCATTACTGTTCTGCAACAGTATCTTTCTCAAGTTCAATTCTTCACATCCCCTTTAAGAGGGGACCAAGTCTTTCTGAGGTAGCTCGTCTTCTCAGCCTACCAGTCCATGCAAAGGTTCCAGCATTGATATCTTCGCAAAGTGTCTTTTAGCTAAAACCAGTAGGAAAGGTATCTTCGCAAAGTGTCTTTTAACTAAAACCAGTAGGAGGCACCCTTAAGAAGGTGCAACTATTTACAAGGAAGTTCGAATCATGCACAGTCCATGATTTCTGCAGTTCTTTAAACTTGTGCAAAATTTTAGAAAAACTCAGAACAAACACAGGGATCCCGGGTCAACAAAGGGATCCATTAACCCTGGACGGGTTTTAGCAGCGAACAGGAACAGTTAAAGGAAAACTATTTACATTTTTCAGGTTTTCGAGGTTTATTCTTCTTCAGGTGGCTTTGGTTCCGGGACCCCGGCCACTGTAGCGCCAGTGTCCGCGGTTCGAACATGCAGATGAACTCGATTGGCCAACTCTGGGGCTGCCACTAGGCGCACCGTTGCGATGGTGACAAGTTCGGGTACTCCCGGGACCAGGTCTGGGGTAGCTAGTGCCGCGGCTCCAGACATACACCGCCGAACATTCCGTGCATACCACCCGAGCGGGTTCTGGTGGCGGCTGTAGGTCACCGAATCCCCCTTTTGCAATGGTTCTCCACTTCGGCCACAGCAGGGAGCCCTCACGTTACAGTGCGCAACAAAAACGTCAGTATCCAATCCTGGCTCGTGTATGAGGCCCCACCCTCTTCTTGCATGGTAGGCCAACACAGTGCCCCGCCTTGTCACGTCCCGGTCATCCCATGCCGGAGGAGATTGTTGTATTCTCGATGGACCCATCGGCTCGGCCTCTTTCCGGCCTTTCCACTGTAGAATCAAGCACTGTCTATATTGTTCCCACGTAAGCACCGCAAGAGTGGACCCGTTCTCCCGGGATCCATCTGCTTTAAACCAGGGGGTGTCCCACCGAAGAACTACTCCATCTAAGCTCACATCCACGGGCTCCCCCACTCCAGTCGACAGCGGTGGCACCATCCTCCCCAGGTCATCGGGGGATAGCACCATTAGCCCTGCCGAGATAAGTCGCTCCCTACTGAGACGGAGGTGGGTCATGGAATCGGGCTCGTGAAGGGGAGCAGGGACGTCGGCCATACCTGCGCCTAATGTGGTTCCATCGGTGTCGCTCCGGTCCATTAACAAGGGTGCTGGAGTCGGCTGCAGCCCGGACTGCGGCTCCTCCAATAGGATTCTCGGATTCGGCTCCGCTTGCTGTAGTTCCTCCTCCTCTAACTCCGAAGTCAGGATTGGTGGACGTAGCCCCGCTGTCGGGTCCGCAGGCTTCCGGTCCATCGTTGGTGAAGGAGGACAAGCCGGAATCGCTTCCTCCTCGCTCAGGCACTCGCCGTTCATCATCGCTGCCCGATAGTCGGTGGCAGTGCATGCACCTAACTCCGCCATTTCTCCGAGGTCGGGCTTCTCCGTCCCCAGCCCCTCGCTGTTGCATATCAAGGGGTGTTTCTCTTCCGTTTTGGGGCGGGTCATTTCTCTGCAACCAGAAGTGCAGGGGGCGGTAGCCATTTCTCGCGCCACACTGGGAGTCTCCGCCCATAACACGCCCTCCTTCCCCTTGGATGCAGCAATGGCGGCGCCTTTTGGCGGGAACTTTTGGCGGCTAATGGCGCAGCACAGTCTTACAATAAAGTACAGTCCAAACACAGTAAATCACAGTCTCTAGGCACACATGACCTGATTCTTCAGGCTTAAGTAGATCCTGTTCGTGACGCCAAGTCTGCGGCGCGCCCCCACACCGCCGCAGGGCCGAGGGGTACCCGGAGCCGGGCCTCTAGGTCTCAGTCCTGGGGTTGTCACGGTGGCTAGACCCGGTCCGTGGCCCTGTCCGTCAGTGGGGGACGTCCGGTGCAATAAGTGGTGCTAATGGTGGTGTAGCGGTGCAGTTGTGGGGTGCAGGTCGCGGTAAATAACGAGGACACCAGGTTGCAGTCTCTTTACCTCTTTACTGGAGATCTCTGAGTCCTCAGTCCAGAACACGGTTCACCAGGCTACGCAAGTCCAGCCGGTCCAATGGCACCTCCAGAGTTCTCCTCTCAGGTGGAAATCTGTGCCTTCCTTCTAGCGCTATGTGTTGTAGTCCTTCCCTGCTGTGCTCACGGAAAGTGACCCCACAACGGTTGTGTCTGTTTCTTAAGTTCCCTCACAACTCGATTTGATGTTCCTCTGTAATCCACCCCTCCCTGTATTCAGGTTGGAATGGCACCCGTTTGTCAGGTAGGCCTGGAGTTCTTCCGGGACCCTAGAGACGCCCCTCTCCCGCAATTGCCCCCCAAGACTTCATAGGTGATATGTGGTAGACAGCCCGCCTGAGACCGACTGTCCTGCCGCTGTTTGGAGTATGGCTTGAAGCTGTATTCTAATCCACTCCCTCGGCGTTCCGGCCACCGGTATTGCGCCTCAGCAGGGTGCTGCCTCTTTCAACAAAACCCCTGCTGGTATTCGCCTTCTGCTTGATCTCGTTTCTCACTCAGCACAATCTGCCTCGCTTCTAGTCCTTTCTTGGGCACCGCCGCTAAGCTGAGCAGGCACGGTCCCGTTACGTTCTCTCAATGCCAAGCCTCTGCCAGGGTCCCACCCCTGGCAGAGACCCTACAGTCTCTCCCTTCACAACACCCTCTGCCACAAGGTGTTGCTCCGTTCAATCCCGTCAGCGTTCTCTCTAACTTCCTGCCTGACCCCCAGTTTACCCACTATGGTGGGGAGTGGCCTAATGAATAGCACCCTTAGCTCCCCCCGGAGGCCCTGCTGTGAAACATATTGGTGTCTGTGATACCTGATTGGAGGAACTCCTTCAGTGCCATCGAACGTACCATGGCTCCCCTTAGTGGCGGAGCCACAGTACTGCAACGACCAGGACTCTGGGGCGCTGCATTCTCATACTAGAACACTATGGCATCCTTTTTCATACCCATAGTACTCGAATGTGTGAAGAAATTTGTCTTGTAGAATAGTCACATATAGCTCATAATTGAGACCGCCATCGATCTTGATCAGGTATCTAATGCTTTTGGCTGTGAAACAATCCTATATCATCAGGCTTCCTCCACCGAACTTGGCAGTTCCTTCAATTTCTCTTTCCGTTAGCCTCTTTTTCCTTTGCTTCTCTCTCTCCGTGACATTCTTCGGTAAGGTGTGGGGGCTTCAAATGGAGTTGCTAGTTTCTGACCAGCATAGATAGGGTCAATAACATCGTCAGCAACAAAGAAAACCAAATCCATTTAATATGGGACTCAAACAAACAGGCTAAATGTAAGATCTGCGATTGACAATACAGAGGGATCTTCTAACCCCAGATCTCCCAGGAGGACATGACACTTGTGACAGTTTCTTCCAGACCCATTTGCACACAACAGAGCCTAGTCTATAGACTTTCTTCTCATCTCGCTATGCCTTTAGACCGCTATCAATGAGATGGATGATGCTCCTTAATTTGAACCAGTGACATTTTCCTTGAGAATCGGCTTATTAAAATACTGAGCTATTAGTGAATGTGAGAACAGGTTGTAGTTTAAAAGAATGAAAAAAGATTTTTCCACCACCAGCAAAACAGTAACAATGCAGTGACATGACAGAAATCTGCATAACTAATCATATGCCAATTAGTTGCAAGTCAAATTTGTATATGAGATAGCCAAGATAATTGTCTGTAAAATGATGGCAGTCTCACGTTCAAAGCAGAAGTAAATGGTGAGATATGGAGCCTGAAAGTCAAAAGTTCAGAACATCATTACCCTTTTTGCTTGTCAGTGTATCTGTGATGACCTATCCCTAAGATAGCAAACAAAGAAAAAGTGTAGACAGTGTTCAATCCAGTGTGAAGTTTAAAAAAGATGAGGTTTTATTCGGCCATAGAAAATACAACATTTCGACCATCAGTGGGGCTTTTTCAAGTACATACAATAAACAAAATGGTGGACTAATATAGTGTGGTAAGCAAACAAGCACCAATCACCTCATAGACCAAGCCCACCACTGTTAAACATGCAATTTATATATAGTAGACATAAAAAATTCCCAGATGTATATACAAATCAATAGTATACATTCATATATAGGAGATAAAGAAATTCCCTATACATGCTATAAATAAAATTTCTTGTCTGCACTCAATATAAAATACTAGCTATTGAACCTGTTCTACGCCCGGGTGGCGAGCATTTATATTGGTATATGGCCTCCATCCCGGTATGTACTGCTCTCATCTTGCTCTCCCATCCTGTCATGTGCTGCTCCATCCTGCGCCCCCATCCTGTCATGTGTTGCTGCATCCTGCATCCCCATCCTGTCATGTGCTGCTCCATCCTGCAGCCCCATCCTGTCATGTGCTGCTCCATCCTGCATCCCCATCCTGTCATGTGCTGCTCCATCCTGCATCTCCATCCTGTCATGTGCTCCCATCCTGCGCCCCCATCCTGTCATGTGCTGCTCCATCCTGCATCCCCATCCTGTCATGTGCTCCCATCCTGCGCCCCCATCCTGTCATATGCTGCTCCATCCTACACCCCCATCCTGTCATGTGTGTGCCCCCATCCTGTCATGTGCTGCTCCCATCCTGCGCCCCATTCTGTCATGTGCTCCCATCCTGCACCCCCATCCTGTCATGTGCTGCTCCCAATGTGCGCAATCATTTTGTCATGTGCTGCTCGCATCCTGTGCCCCCATTCTGTCATGTGCTGCTACCATCCTGTGCCCCCATTCTGTTGTAATGTGCTGCACCCATTCTGCCTGTTCCTGTTTCCATTCTGCCATATGTTGCTCCCATCTTTCTCTCTCCGGCTCTACTGCCCGAGTGTGGCTGTGCTGAGTGCGGGCGGCTGTGCGTGGCTGTGGTGAGTGCGGGCGGCTGTGCGTGGCGGTGGTGAGTGCGGGCGGCTGTGTGTGGCGGTGGTGAGCGCGGGCGGCTGTGCGTGGCGGTGGTGCGTGCGGGCGGCTGTGCTGAGTGCGGGCGGCTGTGCTGAGTGCGGGCGGCTGTGCGTGGCGGTGGTGAATGCGGGCGGCTGTGCGTGGCGGTGGTGAGTGCGGGCGGCTGTGCGTGGCGGTGGTGAGTGCGGGCGGCTGTGCTCAGTGCGGGTGACTGTGTGTTGTGAATTCCGTTCTCGGACTCCCTCCTGTGGTCATGAATGGTACTTTGGTTAGTTCTGCTCTTGGACTCCCTCTGGTGGCTTTGAGCGGAACTGCTGGTCTCTGAGGTTTGCTTTCTCAGCTGACCTCGTTTACTGTTAGGCTGGCTTCCCTATTTAACTCTACTCAGATCGTTACTTCATGCCAGCTGTCAATGTATCAGTATTGGTTCAGATCTCTCTTGGACTTCTCTGAGGACCTGTCTACTCCAGCAGAAGCTAAGTCTTTGCTAGTTCATTTTTTGTTACTGCTTCCTGAATATATTTCTTAGTACTGCTAATTTCTAGTCCAGCTTGCTATCATGATATTCCCTTGCTAGCTGGAAGCTCTGGGGTGCAGAGTGGCACCTCCACACCGTGAGTCGGTGTGGGGAGTCTTTTTGCTTACTCTGCGTGGTTTTTTGTAGTCTTTTGTGCTGACCGCAAAGTTCCCTTTTCTATCCTCTGACTATTTAGTGAAGTCTGGCCTCTTTTGCTAAAACCTGTTTCATTCCTGTGTTTGTGACTTTCCTCTTAACTCACAGTCAATATATGTGGGGGGCTGCCTTTACCTTTGGGGAATTTCTCTGAGGCAAGGTTAGGCTCTATTTCTATCTTTAGGGGTAGTTAGCTCTTAGGCTGTGAAGAGGCGTCTAGGGAGAGTTAGGTACGCTCCACGGCTATTTCTAGTGTGTGTGATAGGAGTAGAGTTTGCGGTCAGCAGAGTTCCCACTTTCCCAGAGCTTGTTCCGATTACTAATTTACTCATCAGGTCATTCTGGGTGCTCCTAACCACCAGGTCCATAACAGCTGTGCTCAGTGCGGGCGGCTGTGCTCAGTGCGGGCGGCTGTGCTCAGTGCGGGCGGCTGTGCTCAGTGCGGGCGGCTGTGCGTGGCGGTGGTGAGTGCAGGCGGCTGTGCGTGGCGGTGGTGAGTGCGGGCAGCTGTGCTGAGTGCGGGCGGCTGTGCTGAGTGCGGGCGGCTGTGCTGAGTGCGAGCGGCTGTGCTGAGTGCGGGCGGCTGTGCGTGGCGGTGGTGAATGCGGGCGGCTGTGCGCGGCGGTGGTGAGTGCGGGCGGCTGTGCGTGGCGGTGGTGAGTGCGGGCAGCTGTGCTGAGTGCGGGCGGCTGTGCTGAGTGCAGGCGGCTGTGCTGAGTGCGGGCGGCTATGCGCGGCGGTGGCGAGTGCGGGCGGCTGTGCGCGGCGGTGGCGAGTGCGGGCGGCTGTGCGCGGCGGTGGCGAGTGCGGGCGGCTGTGCGTGGCGGTGGCGAGTGCGGGCGGCTGTGCATGGCGGTGGCGAGTGCGGGCGGCTGTGCGCGGCGGTGGCGAGTGCGGGCGGCTGTGCGTGGCGGTGGCGACTGCGGGCGGCTGTGCGCGGCGGTGGCGAGTGAGGGCGGCTGTGCGCGGTGGTGGCGAGTGCGGGCGGCAGTGCGCAGCGGTGGCAAGTGCGGGCGGCTGTGCGCGGCGGTGGCGAGTGCGGGTGGCTGTGCGCGGCGGTGGCGAGTGCGGGCAGCTGTGCGTGGCGGTGGTGAGTGCGGGTGGCTGTGCTCAGTGCGGGCGGCTGTGCTCAGTGCGGGCGGCTGTGCTCAGTGCGGGCGGCTGTGCTCAGTGCGGGTGGCTGTGCGTGGCGGTGGTGAGTGCGGGCGGCTGTGCTGAGTGCGGGCGGCTGTGGTGAGTGCGGGCGGCTGTGCTGGGGCCTGAGCAGGCGGGGACACCGGCACGCTGTGGGGGTCAGGTGCCGGAGTCGCCGCTAGCTCAGGCCCCCGGCACTTGCTATATTTACCTGTCCCCCATTCCACCGCTCCGTCTTCCGGGTCCTCTGGCTGTGACTGTTCAGTCAGAGGGCGGCGCTCATTAAGCGCGTCATCGCGCCCTCTGAACTGAACGTCACTGGCGTCCGCGCTTTCCGGCGCCATTCTCTTGAAGACACGCAGTGTGTCTTCAAGAAAATGGCGCTGGAAAGCGCGGACTGCGCAGGCGCCGATTCCGGGAGCAGGGGGACATTCACGGCCCGGAATCGCGTCGGTGGAACGGGACAGGTAAGTATTGCATACTCACCCTCCTGGCTCATCCCTGCTTCTCCGTTGGAGATCGCGGTGTGCGTTCAGCGCTTAAGCGTACCGCGATCTTCTGGGAGCGTCACTCTGTGGGGTCCAGACTGCGCCGGCGCTTGCGCTTGCACAGTCTATAAAGGCTTCGGACAGAGTGACGCTCCCAGCGTTATATTATAGATACCAATTATACGCAAGCATAGTCGTCCTGGAAACTGTTGGCAGAAATGCAACAGATACAGGCTTATTTGTGTACAGAAAGAGTTTACACTTTTCTGACAGTAGATGGCGATGTTGTTACTGTTATATGCTTAGTTGAATGTAATTCTCTCTGGTAAAAGGTCTTTTAGACTTCCTGTTAAAATGTATTAAGAAGCTGAGTCATGTACCTCATGTTCTGTGTAGATAAAAGTTGAATTACCCCATATAATCTACTCTCACAAGTTTCTTCTGCTACCAAACTATGCAACAGAAACCCAGATCCAATCCTATCCTTAAAGATCTATATATATAAGAGGCATCGTGATTACTCGCTAATCCCGCCCCCTGCACAGTAGCTCCGCCCCCACCACATCACCACACATAATCCCGCCCCACCACATTACCACACACAATCCCACCCCCCACCACATTACCACACACAATCCCACCCCTCCACCACATTTTCACACACAATCCCGCCCCCCCACCACATTACCACACATAATCCGCACCACATCAACACACAATCCCGCCCCCCACAAATACCGCCCCCCCACCACATCACCACACATAATCCCGCCCCCCACCACATCACCACACATAATGCCACCCCCTGACACATCACCACACAATCCCGCCCCCCAACAAATCACCACACATAATCCCGCCCCCCACCCCATTACCACACATAATCCCGCCCCCCACCCCATTACCACACATAATCCCGCCCCCCACCACATCACCACACATAATCCCGCCACCCCACCACATCACTACACATAATCCCGCCCCCCACGACATCACCACAGATAATCCTGCCCCCACCACATTACCACACATAATCCCGCCCCCCACCACTTTACCACACATAATCCCGCCCCCCACCACATTACTACAGATAATTCCTCCCCCCACCACATTACCACACATAATCCCGCCCCCACCACATTACCACACATAATCCCACCCCCCACCACATTACCACACACAATCCCGCCACCCCACCCCATCACCACACATAATACCGCCCCCCCACCCCATCACCACACATAATCCTGCCCCCCACCACATCACCACGCATAATCCCACCCCCCACCCCATCACCACACATAATCCCGCCCCCCACCACATCACCACACATAATCCCGCCCCCTCAACACATCACCACACATAATCCCGCCCGCCAACACATCACCACACAATTCCCCCCACCACATCACCACACATAATCCCACCACCCCACCACATTACCACACATAATCCCACCCCCCACCACATTACCACACATAATCCCACCCCCCACCACATTACTACAGATATTCCCGCCCCCCCACCACAATACCACACATAATCCCACCCCCACCACATCACCACACATAATCCCGCCCCCCACCACATCACCACACATAATCCCGCCACCCCACCACATTACCACACATAATCCCACCCCCCACCACATTACCACACATAATCCCACCCCCCCACCACATTACTGCAGATATTCCCGCCCCCCCACCACATTACCGCACATAATCCCACCCCCCACCACAATACCACATAGTCCTGCCCCCCACCACATTACGACACAAAATCCCGCCCCCCCACTCCATCATCACACAAAATTCCGCACCCCACCACATTACCTCAGATAATCCCACCCCCTCACAACATTACCACATATAATCCCGCCCCCACCACATTACCACAGATAATCCCACCCCACCACATTACCGCAGATAATTCTGCCCCCCACCACATCACCACACATAATCCCACCCCCCACCACATCACCACACATAATCCCGCCCCCCACATCACCACACATAATCCCGCCCCCACCACATCACCACACATAATCCCGCCCCCCACCACATCACCACACATAATCCCGCCCCCCACCACATCACCACACAAAATCCCGACCCCCACCACATTAACACACATAATCCCGCCCCATTACCACATTACCACACATAATCCCGCCCCCCACCACATCACCACACATATTACTGCCCCCCACCACATCACCACACATAATCCCGCCCCCCACCACATCACCACACATAATCCCACCCCCACATTACCACACATAATCCCACCCCCACCACATCACCACACATAATCCCGCCCCCCCACCACATCACCACACATAAACCCGCCCCCCCACCACACTACCACACATAATCCCACACCCCACCCCATTACCACACATAATCCTGCCCCCCACCACATTACCACACACAATCCCCCCCACCACATCACCACACATAAACCCGCCACCCCACCACATCACTACACATAATTCCCGCACGACATTACCACAGATAATCCCGCCGCCACCACATTACCACACATAATCCCGCCCCCCCACCACATTACCACACATAATCCCACCCCCACCACATTACTACAGATAATCCCACCCCCCACACATTACCAAACATTACCACACATAATCCCGCCCCCACCACATCACCACACATAATCCCGCACCCACCCCATCACCACACATAATCCCGCCCCCCCACCCCATCACCACACATAATCCCGCCCCCCCACCCCATCACCACACATAATCCCGCCCCCCACCCCATCACCACACATAATCCCGCCCCCCACCCCATCACCACACATAATACCACCCCCCACCCCATCACCACACATAATCCCGCCCCTTCAACACATCACCACACATAATCCCGCCCCTTCAACATATCACCACACATAATCCCGCCCCCCAACACATCACCACACAATCCCGCCCCCCAACATATCACCACACATAATCCCGCCCCCCACCCCATTACCACACATAATACCGCCCCCCACCCCATTACCACACATAATCCCACCCCCCACCACATTGCTACAGATATTGCCGCCCCACACCACATTACCACAGATAATCCTGCCCCCCCACCACATTACTACAGATATTGCGACCCCCCCACCACATTACCACACATAATCCCGCCCCCCACCACATTACTACAGATATTCCCGCCCCCCATCACATTACCACAGATAATCCCACCCCCCACCACATCACCACACATATTACAGCCCATCACCACACATAATCCCGCCCCCCACCACATCACCACACATAATCCCACCCCCACCACATTACCACACATAATCCCACCCCCATCACATCACCAAACATAATCCCGCCCCCCCACCACATCACCACACATAAACCCACCCCCTCACCACACTACCACACATAATCCCACACCCCCACCCCATTACCACACATAATCCCGCCCCCCACCACATTACCACACACAATCCCCCCCACCACATCACCACACATAATCCCGCCACCCCACCACATCACTACACATAATCCCCCCACGACATTACCACAGATAATCCCGCCGCCACCACATTACCACACATAATCTCGCCCCCCACCACATTACCACACATAATCCCACCCCCCACCACATTACTACATATAATCCTACCCCCCACACATTACCACACATAATCCCGCCCCCACCACATTACACCACTCAATCCCGCCCCCCACCCCATCACCACAAATAATCCCGCCCCCCACCCCATCACCACACATAATCCCGCCCCTTCAGCGCATCACCACATATAATCCCGCCCCTTCAACACATCACCACACATAATCCCGCCCCCCAACACATCACCACACAATCCCGCCCCCCCAACACATCACCACACATAATCCCGCCCCCCACCCCATTACCACACATAATCCCGCCCCCCACCCCATTACCACACATAATCCCGCCCCCCACCCCATTACCACACATAATCCCGCCCCACCACATTACCACAGATAATCCCACCCCCCCACCACATTGCTACAGATATTGCCGCCCCACACCACACTACAGATATTGCCACCCCCACCACATTACCACACATAATCCCACCCCCCACCACATTGCTACAGATATTCCCACCCCCCCACCACATTACCACACAAAATCCTGCCCCCACCACATTACCACACATAATCCTGCCCCCACCACATTACCACACAAAATCCTGCCCCCCACTCCATCACCACACATAATCACGCCCCCACCACATTACCACAGATAATCCCGCCCCCCACCACATTACCACATATAATCCCGCCCCCCACCACATTACCACAGATAATCCCGCCCCCACCACATTACCACAAATAATCCCGCCCCACCACCACATTACCACACATAATCCCGATCCAACCACATTGCCACACATAATCCCGCCCCCACCACATTACCACACATAATCCCGCCCCCACCACATTACCACACATAATCCTGCCCCCACCACATTACCACACAAAATCCCGCCCCCCACTCCATCACCACACATAATCCCGCCCCCCCACCACAATACCACAGATAATCCCGCCCCCCACCACATTAACACAGATAATCCCGCCCCCCACCACATCACCACACATAATCCCTCCCCCACCACATCACCACACATAATCTTGCCCCCCACCACATCACCACACATAATCCCACCCCAATACCACATTACCACACATAATCCCGCCCCCCACCACATCACCACACATAATCCCGCCCTCCACCACATCACCACACATAATCCCGCCCCCCCACCACATCACCACATATAATCCCGCCCCTTCAACACATCACCACACATAATCCCGCCCCCCAACACATCACCACACAATCCCGCCCCCCAACACATCACCACACATAATCCCGCCCCCCACCCCATTACCACACATAATCCCGCCCCACCACATTACCACAGATAATCCCACCCCCACCACATTGCTACAGATATTGCCGCCCCACACCACATTACCACACATAATCCTGCCCCCCACCACATTACTACAGATATTGCCACCCCCACCACATTACCACACATAATCCTGCCCCCCACCACATTACTACAGATATTCCCACCCCCCACCACATTACCACACATAATCCTGCCCCCACCACATTACCACACATAATCCTGCCCCCACCACATTACCACACAAAATCCTGCCCCCCACTCCATCACCACACATAATCCCGCCCCCACCACATTACCACAGATAATCCCGCCCCCCACCACATTACCACATATAATCCCGCCCCCCACCACATTACCACAGATAATCCCGCCCCCACCACATTACCACAAATAATCCTGCCCCACCACCACATTACCACACATAATCCCGATCCAACCACATTACCACACATAATCCCGCCCCCACCACATTACCACACATAATCCCGCCCCCACCACATTACCACACATAATCCTGCCCCCACCACATTACCACACAAAATCCCGCCCCCCACTCCATCACCACACATAATCCCGCCCCCCCACCACATTACCACAGATAATCCCGCCCCCCACCACATTAACACAGATAATCCCGCCCCCCACCACATCACCACACATAATCCCATCCCCACCACATCACCACACATAATATTGCCCCCCACCACATCACCACACATAATCCCACCCCATTACCACATTACCACACATAATCCCGCCCCCCACCACATCACCACACATAATCCCGCCCCCCACCACATCACCACACATAATCCCGCCCCCCCACCACATCACCACCCATAATCCCGCCCCCCACCACATCACCACACATAATCCCGCCCCCCCACATCACCACACATAATCCCGCCCCCCACCACATCACCACACATAATCCCGCCCCATTACCACATTACCACACATAATCCCGCCCCCCACCACATCACTACACATAATCCCGCCCATCCACCACATCACCACACATAATCCCGCCCCCCACCACATCACCACACATAATCCCGCCCCCCCACCACATCACCACACATAATCCCACCCCCCCACATTACCACACATAATCCTGCCCCCCAGCACATCACCACACATAATCCCGCCCCAACCACATCACCACACAATTCCGCCCCCCCAACACATCACCACACATAATCCTGCCCCCCACCCCATTACCACACATAATCCCGCCCCCCACCACATTACCACAGATAATCCCACCCCCCACCACATTACTACAGATATTCCCGCCCCCCCACCCCATTACCACACATAATCCCGCCCCCCACCACATTACCACACACAATCCCCCCCACCACATCACCACACATAATCCCGCCACCCCACCACATCACTACACATAATCCCCCCACGACATTACCACAGATAATCCCGCCGCCACCACATTACCACACATAATCCCGCCCCCCACCACATTACCACACATAATCCCACCCCCACCACATTACTACATATAATCCTACCCCCCACACATTACCACACATAATCCCGCCCCCACCACATTACACCACACAATCCCGCCCCCCACCCCCATCACCACAAATAATCCCGCCCCCCACCCCATCACCACACATAATCCCGCCCCTTCAGCACATCACCACATATAATCCCGCCCCTTCAACACATCACCACACATAATCCCGCCCCCCAACACATCACCACACAATCCCGCCCCCCCAACACATCACCACACATAATCCCACCCCCCAACCCATTACCACACATAATCCCGCCCCACCACATTACCACAGATAATCCCACCCCCCCACCACATTGCTACAGATATTGCCGCCCCACACCACACTACAGATATTGCCACCCCCACCACATTACCACACATAATCCCACCCCCCACCACATTGCTACAGATATTCCCACCCCCCCACCACATTACCACACATAATCCTGCCCCCACCACATTACCACACATAATCCTGCCCCCACCACATTACCACACAAAATCCTGCCCCCCACTCCATCACCACACATAATCCCGCCCCCACCACATTACCACAGATAATCCCGCCCCCCACCACATTACCACATATAATCCCGCCCCCCACCACATTACCACAGATAATCCCGCCCCCACCACATTACCACAAATAATCCCGCCCCACCACCACATTACCACACATAATCCCGATCCAACCACATTACCACACATAATCCCGCCCCCACCACATTACCACACATAATCCCGCCCCCACCACATTACCACACATAACCCTGCCTCCACCACATTACCACACAAAATTCCGCCCCCCACTCCATCACCACACATAATCCCGCCCCCCCACCACAATACCACAGATAATCCCGCCCCCCACCACATTAACACAGATAATCCCGCCCCCCACCACATCACCACACATAATCCCACCCCCACCACATCACCACACATAATCTTGCCCCCCACCACATCACCACACATAATCCCACCCCATTACCACATTACCACACATAATCCCGCCCCCCACCACATCACCACACATAATCCCGCCCTCCACCACATCACCACACATAATCCCGCCCCCCCACCACATCACCACATATAATCCCGCCCCTTCAACACATCACCACACATAATCCCGCCCCCCAACACATCACCACACAATCCCGCCCCCCCAACACATCACCACACATAATCCCGCCCCCCACCCCATTACCACACATAATCCCGCCCCACCACATTACCACAGATAATCCCACCCCCCACCACATTGCTACAGATATTGCCGCCCCACACCACATTACCACAGATAATCCCGCCCCCCCACCACATTACTACAGATATTGCCACCCCCACCACATTACCACACATAATCCTGCCCCCCACCACATTACTACAGATATTCCCACCCCCCCACCACATTACCACACATAATCCTGCCCCCACCACATTACCACACATAATCCTGCCCCCACCACATTACCACACAAAATCCTGCCCCCCACTCCATCACCACACATAATCCCGCCCCCACCACATTACCACAGATAATCCCGCCCCCCACCACATTACCACATATAATCCCGCCCCCCACCACATTACCACAGATAATCCCGCCCCCACCACATTACCACAAATAATCCCGCCCCACCACCACATTACCACACATAATCCCGATCCAACCACATTACCACACATAATCCCGCCCCCACCACATTACCACACATAATGCCGCCCCCACCACATTACCACACATAATCCTGCCCCCACCACATTACCACACAAAATCCCGCCCCCTACTCCATCACCACACATAATCCCGCCCCCCCACCACATTAACACAGATAATCCCGCCCCCCACCACATCACCACACATAATCCCACCCCCACCACATCACCACACATAATATTGCCCCCCACCACATCACCACACATAATCCCACCCCATTACCACATTACCACACATAATCCCGCCCCCCACCACATCACCACACATAATCCCGCCCCCCACCACATCACCACCCATAATCCCGCCCCCCCACCACATCACCACACATAATCCCGCCCCCCCACATCACCACACATAATCCCGCCCCCCACCACATCACCACACATAATCCCGCCCCATTACCACATTACCACACATAATCCCGCCCCCCACCACATCACTACACATAATCCCGCCCATCCACCACATCACCACACATAATCCCGCCCCCCACCACATCACCACACATAATCCCGCCCCCCCACCACATCACCACACATAATCCCACCCCATTACCACATTACCACACATAATCCCGCCCCCCACCACATCACTACACATAATCCCGCCCATCCACCACATCACCACACATAATCCCGCCCCCCACCACATCACCACACATAATCCCGCCCCCCCACCACATCACCACACATAATCCCACCCCCCCACATTACCACACATAATCCTGCCCCCCAGCACATCACCACACATAATCCCGCCCCAACCACATCACCACACAATTCCGCCCCCCCAACACATCACCACACATAATCCTGCCCCCCACCCCATTACCACACATAATCCCGCCCCCCACCACATTACTACAGATATTCCCGCCCCCCACCACATTACCACACATAATACCACCCCCCCACCACATTACTACAGATATTCCCGCCCCCACCACATTAACACATAATAATATTAACTTAATTTTAAGGTAATTTACCACCTGCGTAAGTGCTATTGAATGTTGTCATTATTTACTTTAGTTTAATCACCAGCTGCGTTAATTAGATAGCAATGAGCGTGCTGAGCGTTAGCTGGCTGGAAACATCTAGTCATAAATAAACATGAAAGCTGAAAAACGATAAAGGTTTCACCATTATTTACCAAGAATGATTACTCTAGAATATTGAAAATGCATTACTGCCATAGAAAATAGGAAAAAAGCGCTATATAATGTACACAAGAAATATTTATCTGCAAAAATTTCTATGAAAAAAGGAAGGCAGTTCACGCATAAATTGGCCAATGTATGTGAGCCCAATTGCCATGTCAAAGCATCCTTCATAAATGGTCGACTAATATAGTGTGGTAAGCAAACAAGCACCAATCACCTCATAGACCAAGCCCACCACTGTTAAACATGCAATTTATATATAATACACATTAAAAAAATCCCAGATGTATATACAAATCAATAGTATACATTCATATATAGGAGATGATGAAATTCCCTATACATGCTATAAATTAAATTCCTTGTCTGCACTCAATATAAATAACACCAATTTTATGCAAGCATAGTCATCCTGGAAACTATTGACTGATATGCAACAGATACAGACTTATTTGTGTACAGGAGGAGTTTACACTTTTTTGACAGTAGATGGCGATGTTCTTACTGTTATATGCGTAGTTGAATGTAATTCTCTCTGGTAAAAGGTCCTTTAGACTTCCTGTTATGCTGTATTAAGAAGCTGATGCATGTACTTCATGTTCTGTGTAGATAAAGGTTGAATTACCCCATATAATCTACTCTCACAAGTTTCTTCTGCGACCAAACTATGCAACAGAAACCCAGATCCAACCCTATCCTTCCAGATCATGATTGGAGGTGAGCCACCTCCCTAGTGTTCGGGTTCAGTTCGTCGAACAGGGACGTGTTCGACAAACTGTTCATCGAACATTCGAAGAAACACCATCGAATGGCAGGCAAACACAAACACATACAAACACATGGAAAACACATAGAAAACACCTTAAAAGGTGTCCAAAAGCTGACAAACTGCTCAGAAGACACAACAAACACATGGAAAAGTCACAACTACATATAGTCATGTGAAAAGAAAAGAGGTGGAGGAGTAAAAGGAGGAGGAGACACAGATATAGGCATGTCATGCCCTTCTAAAATCAAGAAAGGCTGGAGTAAAAATCTAAACTCACTCTACCAACACCCAGACGTCCATTCAGAACACTTTCCTTAGAAGATGTAGTGGTACCCCCGTTGGGAGTTGTGCCAAAAAATGAACCCAATACATTCAGACTAATCCACCATTTGTCATATCCAAGGGGCAGGTCAGTAAACGACAACATCGACGCGGAACCAAGTACAGTACTATGTACTGTACCGCCTTTGACGAGGCAATCAGGTGGGTCAAGAAGTTGGTAAGGAGCACTCTAATGGCCAAAACAGACATTGAGGGGGCGTTCAGTTTACTACCTGTGCCTCCGAATAGTGTCCTCCCATTGGGCTGCTTCTATGAAAGAGCATACTGCATAGATCGCTGTTTGCCCATGGGGTGCTCCATATCCTGCTCACTATTTGAGGCGTTTAGTTGCTTTCTCGAATGTGTCATCATGGACTTTTGTAAGGCGGCACATATTATCCATTACCTCGATGACTTCTTATGCCTGGGCCCAAAAGATTTGCCACAGTGTGAAAACACGCGGTAGTCCACCTGTGAGGAGAGAGCTGGAGGGAGAGTGGCACCCCAGAGCCGAGGGGATAGATTGAGAAAGAAAGAAGGCAGTGTAGCTTGCTTCATGGGTGGGGTACTCTGCTGAGTAGCAGAAATTGCTAGTAGGCCCAAAAGGATTTCCTGGGCCAGATGCCATTACAAAATAGTAGTTAGGTAAACAGGCGGTGTAGCTTGCTTCATGGGTGAAGTACGCTGCTGAGTAGCACCAAATTCTACAAGGCCCAAAAGGGTTTCCTGGGCCAGATGCCGTTAAAAAACAGTACTTAGGTAAACAGGCGGTGTAGCTTGCTTCATGGGTGGGGTACGCTGCTGAGTAGCACCAAATTCTACTAGGCCCAAAAGGATTTCCCGGACTAGATGTCGTTACAAAATAGTAGTTAGGTAAACAGGCGGTGTAGCTTGCTTCATGGGTGAAGTGCGCTGCTGAGTAGCACCAAATTCTACTAGGCCCAAAAGGATTTCCTGGGCCAGATGCCGTTAAAAAATTCTACTTAGGTAAACAGGCGGTGTAGCTTGCTTCATGGGTGGGGTACTGTTCTGAGTAGCACAAAATGCTATTAGGTACAAAATGATTTCCTGGGCTAGCTGCAGTTAAAAATTAGTAATTAGATCAACAGGCGGTGCAGCTTGCTTCATGGGTGGGGTACGCTGCTGAGTAGCACTAAATTCTACTAGGCCCAAAAGGATTTTCCGGGCTAGATGCCGTTACAAAATAGTAGTTAGGTAAACAGGTGGTGTAACTTGCTTCATGGGTGGGGTACGCTGCTGAGTAGCACCAAATTCTACTAGGCCCAAAAGGATTTCCTGGGCCAGATGCCGTTAAAAATAGTACTTAGGTAAACAGGCGGTGGGCTGGGCTACTCTGCTGACTAGCAGACACTGAAACTTTGGAGCAGACCTCTGAATCCCAGGCCATAGTATGAGTAAACAACTCTGCAGACGACCCCACCCACCTGGAATTGATGATGGCAACATCATGTAAAACTGAGCAAGGGGACTAAATAAAAGAGTCTCCATTTTTTCAAAAAATTCAGCCACAGACACCACTTAAGTGGCATCAATTTCGCCAGAGTTTTTTAAAACGGTTGGTGAGGTGATTTTCAAAAATCATCAAGCTTTTAGTCTCCCCAAGATGACACAGGGGTAGAAAAGTCCTTGCGGATCCAGGATTTGTTCATCTTGATGAACGTTAGTCTGTCTACATTGTCACTAGACAGCCGCCTGCACTTATCTGTCAGCACACCACCAGCAGCGCTGAACACACGTTCAGAGAGAACGCTGGCTGCGGGGCACGACAAGATCTCCAAGGCATGAGTGGCGAGCTCAGGCCATTTTTTCAAGATTGGAAGCCCAAAATAAGCAAGGGTCCAGTTCCACAGTCAATACATCGATGTTAACTTGGAGATACTCTTGTACCATTCTCTCTAGGCGTTGGCTGTGCGTCAGACTTCTTGTCTCCTGTGGCCTTGCAAAGGATGGTCTAAAAAAATCTTGAAACGATTGGAAAAAATTGCTGTTACCACCAGATACGATGTTACTGTTATGGTTGGAGTGATGACTCGATAGTCCCACGGTTGGCAAGTTAGAACTCAGAGATTGACTACGTGCACCACTGGTGTTTTGTGAAAAAGCTGATGTTAGATTCTGTAACAGTCTCTGCTGATACTCCTGCATGCGTGAATCCCTTTCAATGGCAGGAATTATTTCACCAAATTTGCTTTTGTACCGGGGATCTAAGAGTGTGGCAACCCAGTAGTCGGCATTACTTCGGATTCTGACAATCCGAGGGTCATATTGCAGGTAGTGCAGCAAGAAGGCACTCATGTGTCTTGCACATCCAGGAGGACCAAGTCCTTGTTGTCTTGGTGGTGGCGAGGTGAGAATCATGCTTCCTTCATCTGCCCTCTCCCCCATCCTCGCACAACAGAAATTTGATCAAGGTCTCCCTCATCTGATGAGTCTTCCATGCCCAGCGCCAGTTCGTCCTCCACTTTTTCCTCGCCTCCTGCACCTTCCTCAACAGTTTGGCTGCTACCATGCGCCCTCGGTAATCCTTCTCCCCCAGCCTCCAATGCCAACTGCCTTGGTGCTGCCAACCTTCTTGACCTTGGAGATATGATCCCTTCCGCATACGACTCCTCCTGTTCCTCCTCCTCCTCTTCCACCACCTGACTCCGAACACTGTGTAAGGTGTGCTCCAGCATGTAAATCCCTGGAATGGTCATGCTGATAATGGCATCATCAGCACTAAACATCTTCGTTGCTATTTCAAAACTGTGCAGAAGGGTGCATAGGTCCCTGATCTGAGACCACTCCTGCAGCGTGATTTGCCCGACCTCTTGAGCTCGTTGGCCCAGGCTATATCTCATAACGTATTGCACCAGGGCTCGTCGGACAGTGGAGACACTGCTCCCAGGCCCCAAACTATTGACTGGATTAGATGCAGTAAAAATTGAGATACACAGGCGGTATAGTTTGTTTCACAGGCTGGCTACTTTGCTGACATGCAGACACTGCTCCTAGGCCCTAAACTATTAACTGGATTAGATGCAGTGAAAATAGAGATACCCAGGCGGTGTAGTTAGTTTCACAGGCGGGCTACTCTGCTGACGTGCAGACACTGCTCCTAGGCCCTAAACTATTAACTGGATTAGATGTAGTGAAAATAGAGATACACAGGCGGTGTAGTTAGTTTCACAGGTGGGCTACTCTGCTGATGTGCAGACACTGCTCCTAGGCCCTAAACTATTAACTGGATTAGATGCAGTAAAAATTGAGATACACAGGCGGTATAGTTTGTTTCACAGGCGGGCTACTCTGCTGACGTGCAGACACTGCTCCTAGGCCCAAAACTATTAACTGGATTAGATGCAGTGAAAATAGAGATACACAGGCGTTGTAGTTAGTTTCACAGGCGGGCTTCTCTGCTGACGTGCAGACACTGCTACTAAGCCCAAAACCCCAAAACGATTTACTGGGTTAGATGCCGTAAAAATTGAGATACACAGGCGGTGTAGCTAGCTTCACAGGCGGGCTACTCAGATGACTATCAGACAATGCTACTAGCCCAAAAGGATTGGCTGAGCTAGATTACACCAAATGCTGTGACAAACACTTGCACAGCACTGGCTCAGACCTGCCTGGCAAACAGTGCTATGAACTGCTGTAACCTACCCTGAAAAACGCTGATATTACAACTAGTCCCGACTCCTCCCGACTCCCTAAACCTATCTCTCTGACAATTTGCTCCAAAAAAACACTCTTAGTCTGTATAGCGCCCACAGCAGCAGCGGTGCCGTCTAACACTAAGCTGCAGCAGTGAGGAAATGGTGGAGACGGGGCAAATGGCTGGTTCTTATAGGGCAAGGACATGTGACATACACAGCCAATGACACATGCCTTTGCTTGTGTGCATCACATGCACATTGCTGTGTGTGTGTGCACTGCTGATAGGCTGAGAGACTGCACCGCGCCTCTGTAAATGCAGGAAAGAAAAAAAAATGGAGATTGGCATTATTTCAGCACAGATCTATCCCCCGTCCCCTCCCGCCCACTATACATGAAACAGTCCATTAACAATGATAAACAGTTTTAATGTGCAAAACAAACTAGGCATTTGGTGAACGAACAGTTATCAAACAGAAACTCAAACAGACGAATTTTAAGCAAATTGTTCGTGTTCGTCGAACCACTCGAACACCGCGCAAAACAGCTCGAATTTGAAATTGGCAAACAGTTCGACTTGAACACCGCTCATCTCTAATCATGATTAAACATGAAAGCTAATATATTATCTAGAACCAGATCACGCCAGTGATAGATCAATAGGAAGTGTGTATCATCGCATCCACTCAAAGGAATGCATCCAATTGTCATAGCAACCTGGCTTCAGTGACATACCTCAGGTCTTATACTCTATTGCACATGCGCAGAACATGTCCCACATGACCCCAGTAACCTGTGAGTTTCAGGAGAGGCAATCGCATGACCGCAATCACCACGACGCACAGGCACGGCATGCGTTGACGGACCACATCCGACATAAATGCAATCGCTGTCATGTGACCGCAGCAACAGCGATGTCAGAATGATATGTAGGTTTCTTATATGGTCAGCCAATCCTGGTTTAGATCTGTTAAAGGGAGAGCAATCAACACTCCCACAGAGCACAAAATGGAGAAATATGTGCGTAATATAAAAAGAAAAAGAAAAAATAAGAGGAAGGAATTGAAAGATAAAAAAGGAGGATAACTAAACAGATAAAAAGAGGGACAAAGGGGGGAAGTGGGGAAGAAAGATCATGGCATAATAATATTATGTAATCCAAATATATGCGTCAAGGATGAAGAAGTTGGTCAATTATTATTCCACACTTTCATCCACATCACTTCCCGAAAGAAGAGAACATCATCTGTGTGAAAAAGAGAGTGTGAAAAAGGGCAAAGATTAAAAACAAATACTGATGAAAATGTCAAGAGAAGGGGATTCAGGACAGACAGCTATGTAAATTGAACTCTATATTTTATCCTTTAGGTTGTAAGCTATCTAATTTAAAAATCCATAATAATTCCTTTCTTTTCAGAAGTTTGAGTCTGTCACCCCATCTTTTTAAAACAGGGACACCATTGATCACTCTGAATCTCAGTTTATTCACTGAATGCCTGTTCTCCACAAAATGTTTAGGAAACGGCAATTTAGTGAGACCTATCCTGATAGTAATTTTGTGTTTGGATACAGGCCTGTATCTCCATGGTGGTCTCTCACACATAGAACATCCCACATGGGCAAGAGACCACATAAACCAAAGCTGGACATACATGTGCATCTCTTCCTGAGGAAATTTCGTTTCCCCATCAATGGGTGACAGAAGAAGTCCCTTTTTAATCATGTTATCACAACAAGAGCATCCCAGGCAAGGAAAATGCTTAAACCTGGCAGCGCTCAATGTGGTTTGTGCTGTCGTCTTAATAGGGCCAAAATCCGATCTAACTAATTTGTCTCTCAAATTCCTGCTTCCCCTATTTGATAGAAGACAGGACCTGAAGCTGTCAATATTAGGTAGACCTCTGTTTAAAAGAGACCAATGTCTATTCAAAATATTCGACAACTGCCCACTAGCCGAAGAGAAGGTAGAGACAAATGGAATTCTCTTAGTGGACCATTTAGGGCGTGGCCCCGATTCAATTTTTATGGTTAAGTCCCAATGTGTTCAGTTTATGGCCATAGACATAATGAATTGGATGACCGCGAGATAGAAATTTGGAACACATCTCCTCTAATCTGTTGTCTACTCTTTCCTCACTAAATACAATCCATGTGACCTTAATCAGCTGACTTCAAGGTAATGAGTAAACCATCATACACAGATGATTGCTATCAAATCGCAACAGGCTATTCCTATCTGTACATTTGACATCTGTGCACAATTTACCATTTTCCTTATAGACAAGTATGTCAAGGAACTGCATCTCGCTTGTGGAGTGAGTAATCATGAACTGCAACTCTGGAAACTTATGAGTCATCTCATTCTGTAAGGGTATGTGCACACGTTGCGGATTTCTTGCAGAAATTTCCTGAAGAAAACCGGAAATTTTCTGCAAGAAATCCGCATTTTTTTTTTTGCGTTTTTTTTCCGTTTTTTTCGCGTTTTTTTAGCATTCTGCAAGCGTAATTAGCTTGCAGAATGCTAAAGTTTTCCAAGCGATCTGTAGCATCGCTTGGAAAACTGACTGACAGGTTGGTCACATTTGTCAAACATACTGTTTGACAAGTGTGACCAACTTTTTACTATAGATGCAGCTTATGCAGCATCTATAGTAAAAGATAGAATGTTTAAAAATAATAAAAAAAATAAAAAAAAAGGTTATACTCACCCAGACATCTCCTCACCGGCGTCCGTTCCTCTTCCTATAGCTGGTCTGTGCGCACAGGACCTTCCGTGACGTCACGGTCACGTGAGCGGTCACATGACCGCTCACGACCAATCACAGGACAGTGACGTCATCGGTAAGGTCCTCCACCACACACCAGCTACAGGAACCGAAGCGACAGCATGCAGTGGAGGCGGGAAGACATCGAGGGTGAGTATAGGACTATTTTTTATTTTAATTCTTATTTTTTTACCAATTATATGGTGCCCAGTGCGTGGAAGAGAGTCTCCTCTCCTCTACCCTGGGTACCAACCGCACATAATCTGCTTACTTCCCGCATCGTGGGCACAGCCCCGTGCGGGAAGTAAGCAGATCAATGGACCCCTAGGTGTGCGGAATCCCCTGCAATTCCGCATTTTAATGAACATGTTGCTTTTTTTTCCGCGATGCGATTTTTTCGCGGAAAAAAAGGCTACATTTGCACAAAAAATGCGGAATACACTGAAAATAATGGGAGGCATATGTAAGCGTTTTTTTCGCGTTTTTATCACGTTTTTATAGCGAAAAAACACGAAAAAAACGCGAAAAATACTTAACGTGTGCACATGGCCTAAAGCATAAAGTTCATCAAGATTACCATCACAAATTAAAAACACATCATCGAGGTAACACCACAGGGCCTGATCGTGGCACCACATGGTGGAAATGTCAATATACCTGCTCTCAAAAACCACACCATATAGATGTCAGCATAGGTAGGTGCTATGTTGGACTTCATGACGGTACCATGGTGCTGCAGGAAGAAATCATTCCCAAAGAGAAAATAATTCCTCCTGAGGATGAACTCCAGCAGTGCCAGAACAAGCTGTACGCATTCAGATGCCACCCTCGAGCCTGATAGTACATCAGACACAGCCTGGAGACACTTGTTGTGTTCTATAGACATATAAAGAGAAACCATGTGAAAAGATGTCAAAATGGTGGAATCAGTTATTTCTATATTCTCAATCTCATTTAGAAAATCACCGGTATCTCTAATACACGATTGTATATTAATGGCAAAACCACATAAAATTTTATCCAGGAAAATTGCTGCTCTACCTAAAAGCAATCCCCTCTCAGACACTATAGAGTGCCTTGGGGGGTTTTCCAAAATCTTATAGATTTTTGGTAGAGTATATAGCACAAATATTACTGGACAATCCACAATCAGGTATTCAGACAGCATCTGACCAAGGTGTCTATTGTGCAAGGAATCACTGATCAGAAGCTGTAACACAGACTAGAGTGTATAAAGTGAAAAAGGTAAAAAGTTAATTTTTCTTAAACCATTCCATCATCCAACTGATGTAAAATGTCAGCTTTATACAGTGGGGAAAAAAGTGTTTAGTCAGCCACCAATTGTGCAAGTTCTTAAAAAGATGAGAGAGGTCTGTAATTGACATGATAGGTAGACCACAGCTATGAGAGTCAAAGTGATAAAACAAATCCAGAAAATCACCTTGTCTGATTTGGCAAGATTTATTTTGTAAATTATGGTGGAAAATAAGTATTTGGTCATTAACAAAAGTTCATCTCAATATTTTGTTATATATCCTTTGTTGGCAATGACAGAGGTCAAAAAGAGCTGTTGAACGACACCAGAAACAAAACTGTAGCCCTGCACCAGGCTGGGAAGGCTGAATCTGCAATAGGCAAGCAGCTTGATGTGATGAACTCAGCTGTGGGAGCAATAATAAAAAATGGAAGACATTACAAGACCATTTATAATCTCCCTCGATCTTGGGATCCCCGTGGGGTCAAAATGATCACAAGAACGGTGAGCAAAAATCCCAGAACCACACGGGGGGACCTAGTGAATGACCAGCATAGAGCTGGGACCACCATAACAAAGGCTAGGTGTATAGAGGCCCATTTCCAACAACCATCACTCCAGTGTTCTTATGGTACTTTGTGTTTGCTAACTGTGTAAAAAAGCTAATGGATGGTTAGAATACCTTTGAAAACCCTTATGCAAGTATGTTAGCACAGCTGAAAACAGTTTGGCTGATTAGAGAACCTATAAACCTGACCTTCCTTTGAGCTAGTTGTGAATCTGGAGCATTACATTTTTTATAAAAAAGGGGGAGAAGTGTTGTGAACTCTGTTTTCGGGCTCCCTCTTGTGGTCACTGGTGGTATGGTGTGACTTTTGCTTTGGGCTCCCCCTGGTGGCTTTGTTTGTTATCCTGCTGGTCTCTGGCTATCAGCTGGTTCGTTATCCTCTGGGAGGTTCCTATATAGCTCTGTTTTACTTCCTCTTGTGGCCGGCTGTCGATGTAATCAGTGCTACTCAGATTCCTTCTGACTACCTTGCTCCCAGTCCATCCAGGACAAAGCTAAGTTTTGTTTGCTCATTTTTTGATCAGCAGTGTTTATCATGTTTTCTTGTCCAGCTTGCTAAAATGTGTGATTTCCTCGCTTGCTGGATGCTCTAGTGGACTGAGTTTCTCCCCACACACCATTAGTTGGTGCGTGGGTTCTTGTAATCTCAGGATGGATATTTTGTAAGGGTTTTTTATTGATCGCATAGACCCCTGCTCTATTTTCTGCTTTCTAGTACTAGTGGGCCTCTTTTGCTGAATCTGATTTCATCCCTACGTATGTGCCTTCTTCTTAATTCACCGTTAATATTTGTTGGGGGCTTCTATATCTTTGGGGATTATTTCTCTGGAGGCAAGCAAGGTCTTTCTTTCTCTTTAGGGGTAGCTAGTTCCTCAGGCTGGCTTGAGACGTCTAGGAATTTTGTAGGCACGTTCACCGGCTACCTCTAGTTGTTTTGGATAGGTTCAGATTTGCGATCAGTCCTGTTACCATGTCCCTAGAGCTTGTCCTTAGTTTATTCACTTGCTGGTCTATTCGTGATCCTCAGCCACTAAGGATCATAACAGTACAGCCGGCCTGTAAAGTGTTAAGTGCATGGCAGAAGCAGGAGAAAAGAAGCCTTGAGAATTTTTTTTTTTTTTTTTGTTGCCGTGTGTCTAGCTGCTGTGGGTAGCTTCTCTCCTCCTCTTAATCTTGGTGTGGCTCTGAGTTCAGCTGCTGACATGGATGTCCAGAGCTTGGCTTCCAGTCTGGATCATCTTGCTGCTAGGGTTCAAAGTATTCAGGATTTTGTTGTTCACAGTCCTATGTCAGAGCCTAGAATACCTATTCCGGAGTTGTTTTCTGGAGATAGATCTAGGTTCCTGAATTTTAGGAACAATTGTAAGTTGTTTCTTTCTTTGAAACCTCGTTCCTCTGGTGATGCCGTTCAGCAAGTTAAGATTATCATTTCCTTTTTGCGTGGTGACCCCCAAGATTGGGCCTTCGCATTGGCGCCAGGGGATCCTGCATTGCTTAGTGTAGATGCGTTTTTTCTAGCCCTTGGATTGCTCTATGAGGAACCTAATCTTGAGAACCAGGCTGAAAAAACGTTATTGGCCCTCTCGCAGGGGCAAGATGAAGCAGAGGTGTACTGCCAGAAATTTCGGAAATGGTCGGTGCTTACTCAGTGGAATGAGTGTGCCCTGGCTGCAAATTTCAGAGAAGGTCTTTCTGAAGCCATTAAGAATGTCATGGTGGGGTTCCCTACGCCTGCAGGTCTGAATGAGTCAATGACTCTGGCCATTCAGATTGATCGGCGTTTGCGGGAGCGCAAACCTGTGCACCATTTGGCGGTGTCTTCTGAACAGACACCTGAATCTATGCAATGTGACAGAATTCTGACCAGAAGTGAACGGCAAAATTATAGATGGCAAAATGGGTTGTGCTTTTACTGTGGTGACTCAGCTCATGTTATCTCAGCATGCTCTAAGCGCAAAAAAAAGGTTGATAAATCTGTCACCATTGGTACTTTACAGCCTAAGTTCATTTTGTCTGTTACCCTGATTTGTTCCCTGTCATCTTACCCAGTTAATGCTTTTGTAGATTCAGGTGCCGCCCTGAGTCTGATGGATTGGTCATTTGCCAGGCGCTGTGGTTTTGATTTGGAGCCTTTGAAATTCCCTATTCCACTAAGGGGAATTGATTCTACACCATTGGCTACGAATAGACCTCAGTACTGGACACAAGTGACCATGTGCATGACTCCTGTTCATCAGGAGGTGATTCGCTTTCTTGTACTGCATAATTTGCATGATGTCGTCGTGTTGGGTCTACCATGGTTGCAGACTCATAATCCAGTCCTGGATTGGAAAGCTATGTCGGTGTCAAGTTGGGGTTGTCAGGGAATTCATGGTGACGCTCCTGTGGTATCTATTGCTTCATCCACTCCTTCTGAAGTCCCTACGTTTTTGTCAGACTACCAGGATGTATTTGAGGAGCCCAAACTCAATTCTCTACCTCCTCATAGGGACTGTGATTGTGCTATAAATTTGATTCCTGGTAGTAAGTTTCCTAAGGGACGACTTTTCAATTTATCTGTGCCGGAGCATGCTGCCATGCGGAGTTATATAAAGGAGTCTTTAGAGAAGGGACATATTCGCCCGTCCTCATCCCCTCTTGGTGCAGGATTCTTTTTTGTGGCTAAAAAGAATGGTTCCCTGAGACCCTGTATTGATTATCGCCTTTTGAATAAAATCACGGTCACATTTCAGTATCCTTTGCCATTGTTAACTGATTTGTTTGCTCGCATTAGGGGGTCTAGTTGGTTCACCAAGATAGATCTTCGTGGTGCGTATAACCTTGTGCGTATAAAACAGGGTGATGAATGGAAAACTGCATTTAATACGCCTGAAGGCCATTTTGAGTACTTGGTGATGCCTTTTGGACTTTCTAATGCTCCTTCAGTCTTTCAGTCCTTTATGCATGACATCTTCCGTGAATATCTGGATAAGTTTATGATTGTGTATCTGGATGATATTCTGTTTTTTTCGGATGATTGGGAGTCTCATGTTAAGCAGGTCAGGATGGTCTTTCAGGTCCTACGTGACAATGCTTTATTTGTGAAGGGCTCAAAATGTCTTTTTGGAGTCCAGAAGATTTCTTTTTTGGGTTTCATTTTTTCTCCTTCTACTATTGAGATGGACCCAGTCAAGGTTCAGGCTATTCATGACTGGACGCAGCCTACATCTGTTAAGAGTCTTCAGAAGTTCTTGGGTTTTGCTAATTTTTACCGTCGCTTCATAGCTAATTTTTCTGGCGTTGTTAAGCCTTTGACAGATTTGACCAAGAAGGGTTCTGATGTGACTAATTAGTCTTCTGCGGCTGTGGAGGCCTTTCGGGAGCTGAAGCGTCGGTTTTCTTTGGCTCCGGTCTTATGTCAGCCAGATGTCTCACTTCCCTTCCAGGTGGAGGTTGATGCTTCCGAGATTGGAGCGGGGGCTGTTTTGTCGCAGAGAAGCCCCGATGGCTCTGTGATGAAGCCATGTGCTTTCTTTTCAAGAATGTTTTTGCCTGCCGAACGGAATTATGATGTCGGTAATCGGGAGCTGTTGGCTATGAAGTGGGCATTTGAGGAGTGGCGACATTGGCTCGAGGGAGCTAAACATCGTGTGGTGGTCTTGACTGACCACAAGAATTTGATTTATCTCGAGTCGGCCAAGCGGCTGAATCCCAGACAGGCTCGTTGGTCGTTGTTTTTCTCTCGTTTTGATTTCATGGTCTCGTACCTGCCGGGTTCGAAGAATGTGAAGGCTGATGCTCTTTCTAGGAGTTTTGTGCCTGACTCTCCTGGAGATTCAGAGCCGGCTGGTATCCTTAGAGAAGCGGTGATTTTGTCTGCCATCTCCCCAGATTTGCGACGTGTGCTGCAAGAGTTTCAGGCGGATAGACCTGACCGCTGTCCACCGGAGAGACTGTTTGTCCCGGATAGATGGACCAACAGAGTCATCGCCGAGGTTCATTCTTCGGTGTTGGCGGGCCATCCTGGAATATTTGGTACCAGAGACTTGGTGGCCAGGTCTTTTTGGTGGCCTTCCTTGTCGCGGGATGTGCGTTCCTTTGTGCAGTCTTGTGGAATTTGTGCTCGGGCGAAGCCTTGCTGTTCTCGTGCCAGTGGTTTGCTGTTACCTTTGCCTGTCCCGAAGAGGCCTTGGACGCACATTTCCATGGATTTTATTTCAGATCTCCCTGTCTCTCAGAGAATGTCTGTCATCTGGGTGGTGTGTGATCGTTTTTCTAAGATGGTCCATTTGGTGCCCTTGCCTAAGTTGCCTTCCTCCTCCGAGTTGGTTCCACTGTTTTTTCAAAATGTGGTTCATTTGCACGGGATTCCTGAGAACATTGTTTCTGACAGAGGATCCCAGTTTGTGTCTAGATTTTGGCGGACCTTTTGTGCTAAGTTGGGCATTGAATTGTCTTTTTCGTCGGCCTTCCATCCTCAGACAAATGGCCAAACCGAGCGAACTAATCAGACCTTGGAGACTTATTTAAGATGTTTTGTTTCTGCTGACCAGGACGACTGGGTTACTTTTTTACCGTTGGCCGAGTTTGCCCTTAATAATCGGGCTAGTTCTGCTACTTTGGTTTCTCCTTTTTTTTGTAATTCGGGGTTTCATCCTCGTTTTTCCTCGGGTCAGGTGGAGCCTTCTGACTGTCCTGGAGTGGATGTTGTGGTGGATAGGTTGCATCAGATTTGGAATCATGTGGTGGACAATTTGAAGTTGTCACAAGAGAAGGCTCAGCTCTTTGCCAACCGCCGTCGCTGTGTGGGTCCCCGACTTCGCGTTGGGGACTTGGTGTGGTTGTCTTCTCGCTTCGTTCCTATGAAGGTCTCCTCTCCTAAGTTCAAGCCTCGGTTTATCGGTCCTTATAAGATTCTGGAAGTCCTTGGCCCTGTGTCATTCCGTCTGGACCTCCCGGCATCATTTGCTATTCATAATGTGTTCCATCACTCGTTGTTGCGGAGGTATGTGGTACCTGTGGTTCCTCCGGTTGAGCCTCCTGCCCCGGTGCTGGTTGAGGGAGAATTGGAATACGTGGTGGAGAAGATCTTGGATTCTCGTGTTTCTAGACGGAGGCTCCAGTATTTGGTCATGTGGAAGGGCTATGGTCAGGAGGATAATTCTTGGGTTGTCGCCTCTGATGTTCATGCGGCCGATTTGGTTCGTGCCTTCCATGTGGCTTATCCTGATCGCCCTGGGGGTTTTCATGAGGGTTCGGTGACCCCTCCTTAAGGGGGGGGTACTGTTGTGAACTCTGTTTTCGGGCTCCCTCTTGTGGTCACTGGTGGTATGGTGTGACTTTTGCTTTGGGCTCCCCCTGGTGGCTTTGTTTGTTATCCTGCTGGTCTCTGGCTATCAGCTGGTTCGTTATCCTCTGGGAGGTTCCTATATAGCTCTGTTTTACTTCCTCTTGTGGCCGGCTGTCGATGTAATCAGTGCTACTCAGATTCCTTCTGACTACCTTGCTCCCAGTCCATCCAGGACAAAGCTAAGTTTTGTTTGCTCATTTTTTGATCAGCATTGTTTATCATGTTTTCTTGTCCAGCTTGCTAAAATGTGATTTCCTCGCTTGCTGGATGCTCTAGTGGACTGAGTTTCTCCCCACACACCATTAGTTGGTGCGTGGGTTCTTGTAATCTCAGGATGGATATTTTGTAAGGGTTTTTTATTGATCGCATAGACCCCTGCTCTATTTTCTGCTTTCTAGTACTAGTGGGCCTCTTTTGCTGAATCTGATTTCATCCCTACGTATGTGCCTTCTTCTTACTTCACCGTTAATATTTGTTGGGGGCTTCTATATCTTTGGGGATTATTTCTCTGGAGGCAAGCGAGGTCTTTCTTTCTCTTTAGGGGTAGCTAGTTCCTCAGGCTGGCTCGAGACGTCTAGGAATTTTGTAGGCACGTTCACCGGCTACCTCTAGTTGTTTTGGATAGGTTCAGATTTGCGATCAGTCCAGTTACCATCTCCCTAGAGCTTGTCCTTAGTTTATTCACTTGCTGGTCTATTCGTGATCCTCAGCCACTAAGGATCATAACAGAGAAGCCAGCGCTGGTTATGGTCAGAACGCAATACATAAAGTGCACATGCACATATTGATTTCTAACTGTATTTCAAAATGAGACATTTAGCAAACAGTTTATCAATTCTTTGAGCCACCCCGCCACGCCAAGGCATTCTCATAATGGGGCAGTCCTACCCTACATTTTTTATATTCGCTGTGCCATTACGGGCTCCTAAATGTATTAAAAGCAAGACTACATTAAATGCAAACTGTACCTGAAGCGTTTCTGAATCACTCCTATGGCGCCAGAAAGGGCAAGCGGAGATAAAGGCTGACCACTAGAGTTGAGCGACTTTCATTTTTTTAAGATCGAGTCTGGTTTTGTGAAACCCGATTTAGTCCAGAGTCGAGTCGAGTGCAGTCGGCCGATTATCGCTAAAAGTCGGGGATCGACCGAAACACGAAACCCAATGCAAGTCAATGGGGAAGCATAGTCGGCAGTGAGTGGAGGCCAGGAAAACACCTACAGTGCCCATTTTAATGCCAAAAACATCCATTCTTGTTTCTGAAGCTTGTCAATCTTAATTAACTTTATAATAATAGTTGGGCATAGGGAATTGGGGGTCATTTGGCAAAAGTTGTGGGGGGAGTAGGGCCGGCTCAAGTTTTTCGTGGGCCCAGGAAATGCGGACTACGTCACGGCGGTGTTGCAGGGAAAGGTAAGTATTTCAACGTTGCAAGTGCTGTGATCCTGAGCAAGCAGGGGGGGCCCACTCGTTCGCATTGGCACTGGCACAGGGCCCCTCAAAGTACAGCGATGTGTGTTTGCATGGCGGGGGCGCCTCCCACCAGCAGCGACACTTTTGCGTACTCTGAGGGGCCCTGTGCCAGTGACGTCACCAACGAGTATGCCCCCCCACCTGATGAAGGAACCTGCACTTTCATCTGCACCTTCCTCTCTGTCCCTGTGTAAGGTGGTATAACATGCGGGAAGGGGAACCTTACTTTCAGCAGGGTCAGATTCTGGCTGTGTAGAGTATAAGGGGAATGTAGTGGTCTAGGTCAATGTACCAGCAGACTCATCTAGCAGTGGCTGGGCAATGGGCAGGATGAGGAGGAAACAGATATAGGGCCAAAGAATAAAGTAGGCTAAATGCAGTTCAAAATTGGTAACAGGACTAAACAGGCGGCATTGCTTTGTTCAGTGGAGTAGCAAACCCAAGAGCAGCAGACACTGTTTCAAGGGCATAACCACACTAGTAGGCCAAATGCAGTTTAATATCTGATAGTATAGGGCGAAAGCCAGAATGTGGAAGCTCAGCTTTGTTCAGTTGAGGACAACACCAGGCAGGGGCAGACAGACACCTTTAGTAGGCCGGAACAGCCAATTGCATTTTTAAAAATGGTAATTTGGAACTGAAGGTTGAAGCTCAGCTTTATTCAGTTGAGGACAACACCAGGCAGGGGCAGACAGACACCTTTAGTAGGCCGGAACAGCCAATGGCATTTTTAAAAATGGTAATTTGGAACTGAAGGTTGAAGCTCAGCTTTATTCAGTTGAGGACAACACCAGGCAGGGGCAGACATTCACCTTTAGTAGGCCGGAACAGCCAATTGCATTTTTAAAAATGGTAATTTGGAACAGAAGGTTGAGGCTCAGCTTTATTCAGTTGAGGACAACACCAGGCAGGGGCAGACATTCACCTTTAGTAGGCCGGAACAGCCAATTGCATTTTTAAAAATGGTAATTTGGAACAGAAGGTTGAAGCTCAGCTTTATTCAGTTGAGGACAACACCAGGCAGGGGCAGACAGACACCTTTAGTAGGCCGGAACAGCCAATTTTTTAAAAAAACAGCAGTTAGTAAGAGGCAGAAGGTAGAAGCTCAGCTTTATTCAGTTGAGGACAACACCAGGCAGGGGCAGACAGACACCTTTAGTAGGCCGGAACAGCCAATGGCATTTTTAAAAATGGTAATTTGGAACTGAAGGTTGAAGCTCAGCTTTATTCAGTTGAGGACAACACCAGGCAGGGGCAGACAGACACCTTTAGTAGGCCGGAACAGCCAATGGCATTTTTAAAAATGGTAATTTGGAACTGAAGGTTGAAGCTCAGCTTTATTCAGTTGAGGACAACACCAGGCAGGGGCAGACATTCACCTTTAGTAGGCCGGAACAGCCAATTGCATTTTTAAAAATGGTAATTTGGAACAGAAGGTTGAGGCTCAGCTTTATTCAGTTGAGGACAACACCAGGCAGGGGCAGACATTCACCTTTAGTAGGCCGGAACAGCCAATTGCATTTTTAAAAATGGTAATTTGGAACAGAAGGTTGAAGCTCAGCTTTATTCAGTTGAGGACAACACCAGGCAGGGGCAGACAGACACCTTTAGTAGGCCGGAACAGCCAATTTTTAAAAAAAACAGCAGTTAGTAAGAGGCAGAAGGTAGAAGCTCAGCTTTATTCAGTTGAGGACAACACCAGGCAGGGGCAGACAGACACCTTTAGTAGGCCGGAACAGCCAATGGCATTTTTAAAAATGGTAATTTGGAACAGAAGGTTGAAGCTCAGCTTTATTCAGTTGAGGACAACACCAGGCAGGGGCAGACATTCACCTTTAGTAGGCCGGAACAGCCAATTGCATTTTTAAAAATGGTAATTTGGAACAGAAGGTTGAAGCTCAGCTTTATTCAGTTGAGGACAACACCAGGCAGGGGCAGACAGACACCTTTAGTAGGCCGGAACAGCCAATTTTTTAAAAAAACAGCAGTTAGTAAGAGGCAGAAGGTAGAAGCTCAGCTTTATTCAGTTGAGGACAACACCAGGCAGGGGCAGACAGACACCTTTAGTAGGCCGGAACAGCCAATTGCATTTTTAAAAATGGTAATTTGGAACAGAAGGTTGAAGCTCAGCTTTATTCAGTTGAGGACAACACCAGGCAGTTGCAGACAGACACCTTTAGTAGGCCGGAACAGCCAATGGCATTTTTAAAAATGGTAATTTGGAACTGAAGGTTGAAGCTCAGCTTCATTCAGTTGAGGACAACACCAGGCAGGGGCAGACAGACACCTTTAGTAGGCCGGAACAGCCAATGGCATTTTTAAAAATGGTAATTTGGAACTGAAGGTTGAAGCTCAGCTTTATTCAGTTGAGGACAACACCAGGCAGGGGCAGACATTCACCTTTAGTAGGCCGGAACAGCCAATTGCATTTTTAAAAATGGTAATTTGGAACAGAAGGTTGAGGCTCAGCTTTATTCAGTTGAGGACAACACCAGGCAGGGGCAGACATTCACCTTTAGTAGGCCGGAACAGCCAATTGCATTTTTAAAAATGGTAATTTGGAACAGAAGGTTGAAGCTCAGCTTTATTCAGTTGAGGACAACACCAGGCAGGGGCAGACAGACACCTTTAGTAGGCCGGAACAGCCAATGGCATTTTTAAAAATGGTAATTTGGAACTGAAGGTTGAAGCTCAGCTTTATTCAGTTGAGGACAACACCAGGCAGGGGCAGACATTCACCTTTAGTAGGCCGGAACAGCCAATTGCATTTTTAAAAATGGTAATTTGGAACAGAAGGTTGAGGCTCAGCTTTATTCAGTTGAGGACAACACCAGGCAGGGGCAGACATTCACCTTTAGTAGGCCGGAACAGCCAATTGCATTTTTAAAAATGGTAATTTGGAACAGAAGGTTGAAGCTCAGCTTTATTCAGTTGAGGACAACACCAGGCAGGGGCAGACAGACACCTTTAGTAGGCCGGAACAGCCAATTTTTTAAAAAAACAGCAGTTAGTAAGAGGCAGAAGGTAGAAGCTCAGCTTTATTCAGTTGAGGACAACACCAGGCAGGGGCAGACAGACACCTTTAGTAGGCCGGAACAGCCAATGGCATTTTTAAAAATGGTAATTTGGAACAGAAGGTTGAAGCTCAGCTTTATTCAGTTGAGGACAACACCAGGCAGGGGCAGACAGACACCTTTAGTAGGCCGGAACAGCCAATTTTTAAAAAAAACAGCAGTTAGTAAGAGGCAGAAGGTAGAAGCTCAGCTTTATTCAGTTGAGGACAACACCAGGCAGGGGCAGACACACACCTTTAGTAGGCCGGAACAGCCAATGGCATTTTTAAAAATGGTAATTTGGAACAGAAGGTTGAAGCTCAGCTTTATTCAGTTGAGGACAACACCAGGCAGGGGCAGACATTCACCTTTAGTAGGCCGGAACAGCCAATTGCATTTTTAAAAATGGTAATTTGGAACAGAAGGTTGAAGCTCAGCTTTATTCAGTTGAGGACAACACCAGGCAGGGGCAGACAGACACCTTTAGTAGGCCGGAACAGCCAATTTTTTAAAAAAACAGCAGTTAGTAAGAGGCAGAAGGTAGAAGCTCAGCTTTATTCAGTTGAGGACAACACCAGGCAGGGGCAGACAGACACCTTTAGTAGGCCGGAACAGCCAATTGCATTTTTAAAAATGGTAATTTGGAACAGAAGGTTGAAGCTCAGCTTTATTCAGTTGAGGACAACACCAGGCAGGGGCAGACAGACACCTTTAGTAGGCCGGAACAGCCAATGGCATTTTTAAAAATGGTAATTTGGAACTGAAGGTTGAAGCTCAGCTTTATTCAGTTGAGGACAACACCAGGCAGGGGCAGACATTCACCTTTAGTAGGCCGGAACAGCCAATTGCATTTTTAAAAATGGTAATTTGGAACAGAAGGTTGAAGCTCAGCTTTATTCAGTTGAGGACAACACCAGGCAGGGGCAGACAGACACCTTTAGTAGGCCGGAACAGCCAATTTTTTAAAAAAACAGCAGTTAGTAAGAGGCAGAAGGTAGAAGCTCAGCTTTGTTCAGTTGAGGACAACACCAGGCAGGGGCAGACAGACACCTTTAGTAGGCCAGAACAGCCAATTGCATTTTTAAAAATGGTAATTTGGAACTGAAGGTTGAAGCTCAGCTTTATTCAGTTGAGGACAACACCAGGCAGGGGCAGACATTCACCTTTAGTAGGCCGGAACAGCCAATTGCATTTTTAAAAATGGTAATTTGGAACAGAAGGTTGAGGCTCAGCTTTATTCAGTTGAGGACAACACCAGGCAGGGGCAGACATTCACCTTTAGTAGGCCGGAACAGCCAATTGCATTTTTAAAAATGGTAATTTGGAACAGAAGGTTGAAGCTCAGCTTTATTCAGTTGAGGACAACACCAGGCAGGGGCAGACAGACACCTTTAGTAGGCCGGAACAGCCAATGGCATTTTTAAAAATGGTAATTTGGAACTGAAGGTTGAAGCTCAGCTTTATTCAGTTGAGGACAACACCAGGCAGGGGCAGACATTCACCTTTAGTAGGCCGGAACAGCCAATTGCATTTTTAAAAATGGTAATTTGGAACAGAAGGTTGAAGCTCAGCTTTATTCAGTTGAGGACAACACCAGGCAGGGGCAGACAGACACCTTTAGTAGGCCGGAACAGCCAATTTTTTAAAAAAACAGCAGTTAGTAAGAGGCAGAAGGTAGAAGCTCAGCTTTGTTCAGTTGAGGACAACACCAGGCAGGGGCAGACAGACACCTTTAGTAGGCCAGAACAGCCAATTGCATTTTTAAAAATGGTAATTTGGAACTGAAGGTTGAAGCTCAGCTTTATTCAGTTGAGGACAACACCAGGCAGGGGCAGACATTCACCTTTAGTAGGCCGGAACAGCCAATTGCATTTTTAAAAATGGTAATTTGGAACAGAAGGTTGAGGCTCAGCTTTATTCAGTTGAGGACAACACCAGGCAGGGGCAGACATTCACCTTTAGTAGGCCGGAACAGCCAATTGCATTTTTAAAAATGGTAATTTGGAACAGAAGGTTGAAGCTCAGCTTTATTCAGTTGAGGACAACACCAGGCAGGGGCAGACAGACACCTTTAGTAGGCCGGAACAGCCAATGGCATTTTTAAAAATGGTAATTTGGAACTGAAGGTTGAAGCTCAGCTTTATTCAGTTGAGGACAACACCAGGCAGGGGCAGACATTCACCTTTAGTAGGCCGGAACAGCCAATTGCATTTTTAAAAATGGTAATTTGGAACAGAAGGTTGAAGCTCAGCTTTATTCAGTTGAGGACAACACCAGGCAGGGGCAGACAGACACCTTTAGTAGGCCGGAACAGCCAATTTTTTAAAAAAACAGCAGTTAGTAAGAGGCAGAAGGTAGAAGCTCAGCTTTATTCAGTTGAGGACAACACCAGGCAGGGGCAGACAGACACCTTTAGTAGGCCGGAACAGCCAATGGCATTTTTAAAAATGGTAATTTGGAACAGAAGGTTGAAGCTCAGCTTTATTCAGTTGAGGACAACACCAGGCAGGGGCAGACACCTTTAGAAGGACGGAACAGCCAATTTTTTTAAAAACAGCAGTTAATCAGAGCCAGAAGGTAGAAGCTCAGCTTTATTCAGTTGAGGACAACTTGAACTAGGGACTGCAGACAGACTTTGCAGGCTGTCCCCTGTGTGGACCATGCATCCAATACATTAACCCATTTAGCCACAAAGGACACGTAACCTTCCGTGGCCAGGCCTACAGGTCCATGTGTCTGTTGTCAGGTATACCTTTGGACTGACAAATTGACAGAATGCAAGGACAATGCGGTCTTTAACATGCAGGTGGAGGGGTGGGATGGCTTTTCTCGCAAAAGAATTGTCAACTGGGTAGCTCATAGCGTGGTATATCGTAGTTCATCCTGGCTTTATTAATATTAAATTAAATTAAAAAATAGGCTCTAGACACTTTATTATTGGTTCCAGGGGTACACGGGCAGCAGTGGTCAGGTGAGTGGAGGCCTAGTGGAAGGAGGGACCTTAGACAGGCTTCGAAGGCCTAACATAATAAAATGGGCTGGCGGTAGGCACTTTATTATTGGTTCCAGGGGTACACGGGCAGCAGTGGTCTGGTCAGTGGAGGCCTAGTGGAAGGAGGGACCGCAGACAGGCTTCGAAGGCCTAACACAATAAAATGGGCTGGCTGTAGGCACTTTAAAATTGGTTCCAGGGGTACACGGGCAGCAGTGGTCTGGTCAGTGGAGGCCTAGTGGAAGGAGAGACCGCAGACAGGCTTCGAAGGCCTAAAATAACAAACAATAGGCTCATGGCAGTTTTACAGCGGTTACATGGATACACGGGCAGCTTGGTGGTGAGTGGAGGAGTATTTAAAGTAGGGACCGCAGACAGGCTATCAAAGGCCTAAAATAACAAACAATAGGCTCATGGCAGTTTTACAGCGGTTACATGGATACACGGGCAGGCAGCTTGGTGGTCAGTGGAGGAGTATTTAAAGTAGGGACCGCAGACAGGCTATCAAAGGCCTAAAATAACAAACAATAGGCTTATGGCAGTTTTACAGCGGTTACATGGATACACGGGCAGGCAGCTTGGTGGTGAGTGGAGGAGTATTTAAAGTAGGGACCGCAGACAGGCTATCAAAGGCCTAAAATAACAAACAATAGGCTCATGGCAGTTTTACAGCGGTTACATGGATACACGGGCAGGCAGCTTGGTGGTCAGTGGAGGAGTATTTAAAGTAGGGACCGCAGACAGGCTATCAAAGGCCTAAAATAACAAACAATAGGCTTATGGCAGTTTTACAGCGGTTACATGGATACACGGGCAGGCAGCTTGGTGGTGAGTGGAGGAGTATTTAAAGTAGGGACCGCAGACAGGCTATCAAAGGCCTAAAATAACAAACAATAGGCTCATGGCAGCTTTACAGCGGTTACATGGATACACAGGCAGCTTGGTGGTCAGTGGAGGAGTATTTAAAGTAGGGACCGCAGACAGGCTATCAAAGGCCTAAAATAACAAACAATAGGCTCATGGCAGCTTTACAGCGGTTACATGGATACACAGGCAGCTTGGTGGTGAGTGGAGGAGTATTTAAAGTAGGGACCGCAGACAGGCTATCAAAGGCCTAAAATAACAAACAATAGGCTCATGGCAGCTTTACAGCGGTTACATGGATACACAGGCAGCTTGGTGGTGAGTGGAGGAGTATTTAAAGTAGGGACCGCAGACAGGCTATCAAAGGCCTAAAATAACAAACAATAGGCTCATGGCAGTTTTACAGCGGTTACATGGATACACGGGCAGGCAGCTTGGTGGTCAGTGGAGGAGTATTTAAAGTAGGGACCGCAGACAGGCTATCAAAGGCCTAAAATAACAAACAATAGGCTTATGGCAGTTTTACAGCGGTTACATGGATACACGGGCAGGCAGCTTGGTGGTGTGTTGTGAAATTGGATTCTGGGCTCCCCCTGTGGCCACTTGTGGAATTTAACTTGTGTGCATCATCCCCTCTGTTCACCTGCTCCTATCAGGATGTGGGAGTCGCTATATAACCTTGCTCCTCTGTCAGTTTCATGCCGGTCAACTATGTAATCAGTAGCCTTTCTGTGCATGTTCCTGCTACTAGACAACTCCCAGCTAAGTTGGACTTTTGTCCTTGTGTGTTTTTGCATTTTGTTCCTGTTCACAGCTGCTGTTTCGTTACTGTGTCTGGAAAGCTCTTGTGAGCGGAAATTGCCACTCTGGTGTTATGAGTTAATGCTAGAGTCTTAAAGTAATTTCTGGATGGTGTTTTGATAGGGTTTTCTGCTGACCATGAAAGTGCCCTTTCTGTCTTCATGCTATCTAGTAAGCGGACCTCGATTTTGCTAAACCTATTTTCATACTACGTTTGTCATTTCATCTTAAATCACCGCCAATATATGTGGGGGCCTCTGTCTGCCTTTTGGGAAAATTTCTCTAGAGGTGAGCCAGGACTGTCTTTTCCTCTGCTAGGATTAGGTAGTTCTCTGGCTGGCGCTGGGCATCTAGGGATAAAAAAACGTAGGCATGCTACCCGGCCACTTCTAGTTGTGCGGCAGGTTTAGTTCATGGTCAGTATAGTTTCCATCTTCCAAGAGCTAGTTCTCATATATGCTGGGCTATGTTCTCTCGCCATTGAGAATCATGACAGTTTGACCGGCCCAAAAAAGGGTTAAATTAATGGCTGAGAAAGGAGAGAAAAAAGAAGTCTGCTACAATTTTTTTTTTTTTTTTTTTCCTCTAGTTCTGAGTGTTCTCTTAATTGAATCACTTGCTAGTCTGCCTATACTGCAGCCTTCCTCTCTTCCTCTCCTTCTAATCCTTGAATGGCTCTGTGTTCACCTGTTTCAAATGGATCTTCAGAGTGTAGCTACAGGTTTGAATAATCTCGCCACAAAGGTACAAAATTTGCAAGATTTTGTTGTTCATGCACCTATGTCTGAGCCTAGAATTCCTTTGCCTGAATTCTTCTCGGGGAATAGATCTCACTTTCAAAATTTTAAAAATAATTGCAAATTGTTTTTGTCCCTGAAGTCTCGCTCTGCCGGAGACCCTGCACAGCAGGTCAGGATTGTAATTTCCTTGCTCCGGGGCGACCCTCAAGACTGGGCTTTTGCATTGGCACCAGGGGATCCTGCGTTGCTCAATGTGGATGCGTTTTTTCTGGCCTTGGGGTTGCTTTATGAGGAACCTCATTTAGAGCTTCAGGCGGAAAAGGCCTTGATGTCCTTGTCTCAGGGGCAAGATGAAGCTGAAATATACTGCCAAAAATTCCGCAAATGGTCTGTGCTTACTCAGTGGAATGAGTGCGCCCTGGCGGCGATTTTCAGAGAAGGTCTCTCTGATGCCATTAAGGATGTTATGGTGGGGTTCCCTGTGCCTGCGAGTCTGAATGAGTCCATGACGATGGCTATTCAGATCGATAGGCGTCTGCGGGAGCGCAAACCTGTGCACCATTTGGCGGTGTCTACTGAGAAAACGCCAGAAAATATGCAATGTGATAGAATTCTGTCCAGAAGCGAGCGGCAGAATTTTAGACGAAAAAATGGGTTGTGCTTCTATTGTGGTGATTCAACTCATGTTATATCAGCATGCTTTAAGCGTACTAAGAAGCCTGACAAGTCTGTTTCAATTAGCACTTTACAGTCTAAGTTTATTCTATCTGTGACCCTGATTTGTTCTTTGTCATCTATTACCGCGGACGCCTATGTCGACTCTGGCGCTGCTTTGAGTCTTATGGATTGGTCCTTTGCCAAACGCTGTGGGTATGATTTGGAGCCATTGGAGGCTCCGATACCTCTGAAAGGGATTGACTCCACCCCATTGGCTAGTAATAAACCACAATACTGGACACAAGTGACTATGCGTGTTAATCCGGATCACCAGGAGGTTATTCGCTTTCTGGTGCTGTATAATCTACATGATGTTTTGGTGCTGGGATTGCCATGGCTGCAATCTCATAACCCAGTCCTCGACTGGAGAGCTATGTCTGTGTTAAGCTGGGGATGTAAAGGAACTCATGGGGACGTACCTTTGGTTTCCATTTCATCATCTATTCCCTCTGAGATTCCTGAATTCTTGTCTGACTTTCGTGACGTTTTTGAAGAACCCAAGGTTGGTTCACTACCTCCGTACCGGGAGTGCGATTGTGCCATAGACTTGATCCCGGGTAGTAAATACCCTAAGGGTCGTTTATTTAATCTGTCTGTGCCTGAACACGCTGCTATGCGAGAATATATAAAGGAGTCCTTGGAAAAGGGACATATTCGTCCTTCGTCATCTCCCTTAGGAGCCGGTTTTTTCTTTGTGTCTAAGAAAGACGGCTCTTTGAGGCCGTGTATTGATTATCGACTTTTGAATAAAATCACTGTTAAATATCAATATCCGTTACCACTGCTTACTGATTTGTTTGCTCGTATAAAGGGGGCCAAGTGGTTCTCTAAGATTGATCTCCGTGGGGCGTATAATTTGGTGCGAATCAAGCAGGGGGATGAGTGGAAAACCGCATTTAATACGCCCGAGGGCCATTTTGAGTATTTGGTGATGCCTTTTGGTCTTTCAAATGCCCCTTCAGTCTTCCAGTCCTTTATGCATGACATTTTCCGCGATTATTTGGATAAATTTATGATTGTGTATCTGGATGATATTCTGATTTTTTCGGATGACTGGGACTCTCATGTCCAGCAGGTCAGGAGGGTTTTTCAGGTTTTGCGGTCTAATTCCTTGTGTGTGAAGGGTTCTAAGTGTGTTTTTGGGGTTCAGAAGATTTCCTTCTTGGGATACATTTTTTCCCCCTCTTCCATCGAGATGGATCCTGTCAAGGTTCAGGCTATTGGTGATTGGACGCAACCCTCTTCTCTTAAGAGTCTTCAGAAATTTTTGGGCTTTGCTAACTTTTATCGTCGATTTATTGCTGGTTTTTCTGATGTTGTAAAACCATTGACTGATTTGACTAAGAAGGGTGCTGATGTTGCTGATTGGTCCCCTGATGCTGTGGAGGCCTTTCGGGAGCTCAAGCGCCGCTTTTCTTCCGCCCCAGTGTTGCGTCAGCCTGATGTTGCTCTTCCTTTTCAGGTTGAGGTCGACGCTTCTGAAATCGGAGCTGGGGCGGTGTTGTCGCAGAGAAGTTCCGACTGCTCCGTGATGAGACCTTGTGCTTTTTTTTCCCGTAAATTTTCGCCCGCCGAGCGGAATTATGATATTGGGAATCGGGAGCTTTTGGCCATGAAGTGGGCTTTTGAGGAGTGGCGTCACTGGCTTGAGGGGGCCAGACATCAGGTGGTGGTATTGACTGACCACAAAAATTTAATTTACCTTGAGTCTGCCAGGCGCCTGAATCCTAGACAAGCGCGCTGGTCGTTGTTTTTCTCTTGGTTTAATTTTGTGGTGTCTTACCTACCGGGTTCTAAGAATGTTAAGGCGGATGCCCTTTCTAGGAGTTTTGAGCCTGACTCCCCTGGTAATTCTGAGCCCACAGGTATCCTTAAAGATGGAGTGATATTGTCTGCCGTTTCTCCAGACCTGCGGCGGGCCTTGCAGGAGTTTCAGGCGGATAGACCTGATCGTTGCCCACCTGGTAGACTGTTTGTTCCTGATGATTGGACCAGTAGAGTCATCTCTGAGGTTCATTCTTCTGCGTTGGCAGGTCATCCTGGAATCTTTGGTACCAGGGATTTGGTGGCAAGGTCCTTCTGGTGGCCTTCCCTGTCACGAGATGTGCGAGGCTTTGTGCAGTCTTGTGACGTTTGTGCTCGGGCCAAGCCTTGTTGTTCTCGGGCTAGTGGATTGTTGTTACCCTTGCCTATCCCGAAGAGGCCTTGGACGCACATCTCGATGGATTTTATTTCGGATCTGCCTGTTTCTCAGAAGATGTCTGTCATCTGGGTGGTGTGTGACCGTTTCTCTAAGATGGTCCATCTGGTTCCCTTGCCTAAGTTGCCTTCTTCTTCCGAGTTGGTTCCTCTGTTTTTTCAAAATGTTGTTCGTTTGCATGGTATTCCGGAGAATATCGTTTCTGACAGAGGGACCCAATTCGTGTCTAGATTTTGGCGGGCATTCTGTGCTAGGATGGGCATAGATTTGTCTTTTTCGTCTGCTTTCCATCCTCAGACTAATGGCCAGACCGAGCGGACTAATCAGACCTTGGAGACATATTTGAGGTGTTTTGTGTCTGCAGATCAGGATGATTGGGTTGCTTTTTTGCCTTTGGCGGAGTTCGCCCTCAATAATCGGGCCAGCTCTGCCACCTTGGTGTCCCCGTTTTTCTGTAATTCGGGGTTTCATCCTCGATTTTCCTCCGGTCAAGTGGAATCTTCGGATTGTCCTGGAGTGGATGCTGTGGTGGAGAGGTTGCATCAGATTTGGGGGCAGGTGGTGGACAATTTGAAGTTGTCCCAGGAGAAGACTCAGCTTTTTGCCAACCGCCGTCGTCGTGTTGGTCCTCGGCTTTGTGTTGGGGACTTGGTGTGGTTGTCTTCTCGTTTTGTCCCTATGAGGGTTTCTTCTCCTAAGTTTAAGCCTCGGTTCATCGGCCCGTACAAGATATTGGAGATTCTTAACCCTGTGTCCTTCCGTTTGGACCTCCCTGCATCCTTTTCGATTCATAATGTTTTTCATCGGTCATTGTTGCGCAGGTATGAGGTACCAGCTGTGCCTTCCGTTGAGCCTCCTGCTCCGGTGTTGGTTGAGGGTGAGTTGGAGTACGTTGTGGAAAAGATCTTGGACTCTCGTGTTTCCAGACGGAAACTCCAGTATCTGGTCAAATGGAAGGGATACGGTCAGGAGGATAATTCTTGGGTCACTGCCTCTGATGTTCATGCCTCCGATCTTGTCCGTGCCTTTCATAGGGCTCATCCTGATCGCCCTGGTGGTTCTGGTGAGGGTTCGGTGCCCCCTCCTTGAGGGGGGGGTACTGTTGTGAAATTGGATTCTGGGCTCCCCCTGTGGCCACTTGTGGAATTTAACTTGTGTGCATCATCCCCTCTGTTCACCTGCTCCTATCAGGATGTGGGAGTCGCTATATAACCTTGCTCCTCTGTCAGTTTCATGCCGGTCAACTATGTAATCAGTAGCCTTTCTGTGCATGTTCCTGCTACTAGACAACTCCCAGCTAAGTTGGACTTTTGTCCTTGTGTGTTTTTGCATTTTGTTCCTGTTCACAGCTGCTGTTTCGTTACTGTGTCTGGAAAGCTCTTGTGAGCGGAAATTGCCACTCTGGTGTTATGAGTTAATGCTAGAGTCTTAAAGTAATTTCTGGATGGTGTTTTGATAGGGTTTTCTGCTGACCATGAAAGTGCCCTTTCTGTCTTCATGCTATCTAGTAAGCGGACCTCGATTTTGCTAAACCTATTTTCATACTACGTTTGTCATTTCATCTTAAATCACCGCCAATATATGTGGGGGCCTCTGTCTGCCTTTTGGGAAAATTTCTCTAGAGGTGAGCCAGGACTGTCTTTTCCTCTGCTAGGATTAGGTAGTTCTCTGGCTGGCGCTGGGCATCTAGGGATAAAAAAACGTAGGCATGCTACCCGGCCACTTCTAGTTGTGCGGCAGGTTTAGTTCATGGTCAGTATAGTTTCCATCTTCCAAGAGCTAGTTCTCATATATGCTGGGCTATGTTCTCTCGCCATTGAGAATCATGACAGTGGTGAGTGGAGGAGTATTTAAAGTAGGGACCGCAGACAGGCTATCAAAGGCCTAAAATAACAAACAATAGGCTCATGGCAGCTTTACAGCGGTTACATGGATACACGGGCAGGCAGCTGGTGATGAGTGGAGGAGTATTTAAAGTAGGGACCGCAGACAGGCTATCAAAGGCCTAAAATAACAAACAATAGGCTCATGGCAGCTTTACAGCGGTTACATGGATACACAGGCAGCTTGGTGGTGAGTGGAGGAGTATTTAAAGTAGGGACCGCAGACAGGCTATCAAAGGCCTAAAATAACAAACAATAGGCTCATGGCAGTTTTACAGCGGTTACATGGATACACGGGCAGGCAGCTTGGTGGTCAGTGGAGGAGTATTTAAAGTAGGGACCTGTTGTGAATTTGGATTCTGGGCTCCCCCGGTGGCTACTGGTGGAATTGAACTGGTGTCTTCATCTTCTCTGTTCACCTGTTCCCATCAAGATGTGGGAGTCGCTATATAACCTTGCTGTTCTGTTAGTTGCTTGCCGGTCAACAATGTTATCAGAAGCCTCTCTGTGCTTGTTCCTGCTCCTAGACAACTACTAGATAAGTTGGACTCTTGTCCATGTTTGTTTTTGCATTTTTGTTCCAGTTCACAGCTGTAGTTTCGTTACTGTGTCTGGAAAGCTCTTGTGAACAGGAATTGCCACTCTGGTGTTATGAGTTAATGCCAGAGTTTAAAGTAATTTCTGGATGGTGTTTTGATAGGGTTTTCAGCTGACCATGAAAGTGTCCTTTCTGTCTTCTGCTATGTAGTAAGTGGACCTCAAATTTGCTAAACCTATTTTCATACTACGTTTGTTATTTCATCTTAACTCACCGCCAATACATGTGGGGGGCCTCTGTCTCCTTTCGGGGTATTTCTCTAGAGGTGAGCTAGGACTAATATTTTCCTCTGCTAGCTTTATTTAGTCCTCCGGCTGGTGCTGGGCATCTAGAATCAACGTAGGCATGCTACCCGGCCACTGCTAGTTGTGCGTTAGGTTTAGTTCATGGTCAGCTCAGTTTCCATCTTCCAAGAGCTAGTTCCTATATATGCTGATGCTATGTTCTCTTGCCATTGAGATCATGACAGTTTGACCGGCCCACAAAGTGTTAATTGTTTGGGCTGAAGCAGGAGATAGAGAAGTGTTTAAGGGAAATTTTTTTTTTTTTTTTTTTTTTTCCCCTTCAGAGTTTTGCTGCCTAGCCCTTAATTGCTGTCTAGCTGCTTCTTACCTCCTCTTAACCCTTGAATGGCTCTGTGTCCACCTGTTTGTAATGGATCTTCAGAGTGTAACTGCAGGTTTGAATAATCTCGCCACGAAGGTACAAAGATTGCAAGATTTTGTTTGTCATGCACCTGTATCTGAGCCGAGAATTCCTTTGCCGGAATTTTTCTCGGGGAATAGATCCGGGTTTCAGAATTTTCGAAATAATTGCAAATTATTTTTGTCCCTGAAATCTCGCTCTGCCGGAGACCCTGCACAGCAGTTCAGGATTGTGATTTCCTTGCTCCGGGGCGACCCTCAGGACTGGGCTTTTTCATTGACACCAGGGGATCCTGCGTTGCTCAATGTGGATGCGTTTTTTCTGGCCTTGGGGTTGCTTTATGACGAACCTCATTTGGAGCTTCAGGCAGAAAAAACTTTGATGTCCCTATCTCAGGGGCAAGATGAAGCGGAAATTTACTGCCAAAGATTCCGTAAATGGTCTGTGCTTACTCAGTGGAATGAGTGCGCCCTGGCGGCGACTTTCAGAGAGGGTCTCTCTGATGCCATTAAGGATGTTATGGTGGGGTTCCCTGTGCCTGCGGGTCTGAATGAGTCCATGACAATGGCTATTCAGATCGATAGGCGTCTGCGGGAGCGCAAACCAGTGCACCATCTGGCGGTTTCCACTGAGAGGTCGCCGGAGAGTATGCAGTGTGATAGAATTCTGTCCCGAAGCGAGCGGCAGAATTTTAGACGGAAAAATGGGTTGTGTTTCTATTGTGGTGATTCTACTCATGTTATATCAGCATGCTCTAAGCGCACTAAAAAGCTTGGTAAATCTGTTTCCATTTGCACCTTACCGTCTAAGTTTATTCTATCTGTGACCCTGATTTGCTCTTTGTCATCTATTACCACGGACGCCTATGTCGACTCTGGCGCCGCTTTGAGTCTTATGGATTGGTCCTTTGCCAAACGCTGTGGGTATGATTTAGAGCCTTTGGAGACTCCTATTCCTCTGAAGGGGATTGACTCCACCCCATTGGCTAATAATAAACCACAATACTGGACACAAGTAACTATGCGTATTAATCCGGATCACCAGGAGATTATTCGCTTTCTGGTGCTGTATAATCTACATGATGATTTGGTGTTAGGATTGCCTTGGCTGCAATCTCACAACCCAGTCCTCGACTGGAGAGCTATGTCTGTGTTGAGCTGGGGATGTAAGGGGGCTCATGGGGATGTACCTGTGGTTTCCATTTCATCATCTATTCCCTCTGAAATTCCTGAGTTCCTGTCTGACTATCGTGACGTCTTTGAAGAATCCAAGCTTGGTTCGTTACCTCCGCACCGAGAGTGCGATTGTGCCATAGATTTAATCCCGGGTAGTAAATACCCAAAGGGTCGTTTATTTAATCTGTCTGTGCCTGAACATGCTGCTATGCGAGAATATATAAAGGAGTCCTTGGAAAAGGGACATATTCGTCCATCGTCATCTCCCTTAGGAGCCGGTTTTTTCTTTGTGTCAAAAAAAGACGGCTCTTTGAGACCATGTATTGATTATCGGCTTTTGAATAAAATCACTGTTAAATATCAATACCCATTGCCGTTGCTGACTGATTTGTTTGCTCGCATAAAGGGGGCCAAGTGGTTCTCTAAGATTGACCTTCGGGGGGCGTATAATTTGGTGCGAATCAGGCAGGGGGATGAGTGGAAAACCGCATTTAATACGCCCGAGGGCCACTTTGAGTATTTAGTGATGCCTTTTGGTCTTTCAAATGCTCCGTCAGTTTTCCAGTCCTTTATGCATGATATTTTTCGCGATTATTTGGATAAATTTATGATTGTGTATCTGGATGATATTCTGATTTTTTCGGATGACTGGGACTCTCATGTCCAGCAAGTCAGGAGGGTTTTTCAGGTTTTGCGGTCTAATTCTTTGTGTGTGAAGGGTTCTAAGTGTGTTTTTGGGGTACAGAGGATTTCCTTTTTGGGATATATTTTTTCCCCCTCTTCCATTGAAATGGATCCTGTCAAGGTTCAAGCCATTTGTGATTGGACGCAGCCCTCTTCTCTTAAGAGTCTTCAGAAATTTTTGGGCTTTGCTAACTTTTATCGTCGATTTATTGCTGGTTTTTCGGATATTGCTAAGCCATTGACCGATTTGACTAAGAAGGGTGCTGATGTTGCTGATTGGTCCCCTGATGCTGTGGAGGCCTTTCGGGAGCTTAAGCGCCGTTTTTCCTCTGCCCCTGTGTTGCGTCAGCCTGATGTTGCTCTACCTTTTCAGGTTGAGGTCGACGCTTCTGAGATCGGAGCTGGGGCAGTGTTGTCGCAGAAAAGTTCTGACTGCTCCGTGATGAGGCCTTGTGCCTTCTTTTCCCGTAAATTTTCGCCCGCTGAGCGGAATTATGATGTTGGGAATCGGGAGCTTTTGGCCATGAAGTGGGCTTTTGAGGAGTGGCGCCATTGGCTTGAGGGGGCCAGACATCAGGTGGTGGTATTGACTGACCACAAAAATTTGATTTATCTTGAGACCGCCAGGCGCCTGAATCCTAGACAGGCGCGCTGGTCATTATTTTTCTCTCGGTTTAATTTTGTGGTGTCATACCTACCGGGTTCTAAGAATGTTAAGGCGGATGCCCTTTCTAGGAGTTTTGAGCCTGACTCGCCTGGTAACTCTGAGCCCACAGGTATCCTTAAGGATGGAGTGGTATTGTCAGCCGTTTCTCCAGACCTGCGGCGGGCCTTGCAGGAGTTTCAGGCGGATAGACCTGATCGTTGCCCACCTGATAAACTGTTTGTTCCTGATGATTGGACCAGTAGAGTCATCTCTGAGGTTCATTCTTCTGCGTTGGCAGGTCATCCTGGCATTTTTGGTACCAGGGATTTGGTGGCAAGGTCCTTCTGGTGGCCTTCCCTGTCACGAGATGTGCGAGGCTTTGTGCAGTCTTGTGACGTTTGTGCTCGGGCCAAGCCTTGTTGTTCTCGGGCTAGTGGATTATTGTTGCCCTTGCCTATTCCTAAGAGGCCTTGGACGCACATCTCGATGGATTTTATTTCAGATCTGCCGGTTTCTCAGAAGATGTCTGTCATCTGGGTGGTGTGTGACCGTTTTTCTAAGATGGTCCATTTGGTTCCTCTGCCCAAGTTGCCTTCTTCTTCCGAGTTGGTTCCTCTGTTTTTTCAAAATGTTGTTCGTTTGCATGGTATTCCTGAGAATATCGTTTCTGACAGAGGGACCCAATTCGTGTCTAGATTTTGGCGGGCATTCTGTGCTAGGATGGGCATAGATTTATCTTTTTCGTCCGCTTTCCATCCTCAGACGAATGGCCAGACCGAGCGGATTAATCAGACCCTGGAGACATATCTGAGGTGTTTTGTGTCTGCTGACCAGGATGATTGGGTTGCTTTTTTGGGATTGGCGGAGTTCGCTCTCAATAATCGGGCCAGCTCTGCCACTTTGGTGTCCCCGTTTTTCTGTAATTCGGGGTTTCATCCTCGATTTTCCTCTGGTCAGGTGGAATCTTCGGATTGTCCTGGAGTGGATGCTGTGGTGGAGAGATTGCATCAGATCTGGGGGCAGGTGGTGGACAATTTGAGGTTGTCCCAGGAGAAGACTCAGCTTTTTGCCAACCGCCACCGTCGTGTTGGTCCTCGGCTTTGTGTTGGGGATTTGGTGTGGTTGTCTTCTCGTTTTGTCCCTATGAGGGTCTCTTCTCCTAAGTTTAAGCCTCGGTTTATCGGCCCGTATAAGATATTGGAGATTCTTAACCCTGTTTCCTTCCGTTTGGACCTCCCTGCATCCTTTTCTATTCATAACGTTTTTCATCGGTCATTATTGCGCAGGTATGAGGTACCGGTTGTGCCTTCCGTTGAGCCTCCTGCTCCGGTGTTGGTTGAGGGTGAGTTGGAGTACGTTGTGGAGAAAATCTTAGACTCTCGTGTTTCCAGACGGAGACTCCAGTATCTGGTCAAGTGGAAGGGATACGGCCAGGAGGATAATTCTTGGGTTAATGCATCTGATGTTCATGCCTCTGATCTGGTTCGTGCCTTTCATAGGGCCCATCCTGATCGCCCTGGTGGTTCTGTTGAGGGTTCGGTGCCCCCTCCTTGAGGGGGGGGTACTGTTGTGAATTTGGATTCTGGGCTCCCCCGGTGGCTACTGGTGGAATTGAACTGGTGTCTTCATCTTCTCTGTTCACCTGTTCCCATCAAGATGTGGGAGTCGCTATATAACCTTGCTGTTCTGTTAGTTGCTTGCCGGTCAACAATGTTATCAGAAGCCTCTCTGTGCTTGTTCCTGCTCCTAGACAACTACTAGATAAGTTGGACTCTTGTCCATGTTTGTTTTTGCATTTTTGTTCCAGTTCACAGCTGTAGTTTCGTTACTGTGTCTGGAAAGCTCTTGTGAACAGGAATTGCCACTCTGGTGTTATGAGTTAATGCCAGAGTTTAAAGTAATTTCTGGATGGTGTTTTGATAGGGTTTTCAGCTGACCATGAAAGTGTCCTTTCTGTCTTCTGCTATGTAGTAAGTGGACCTCAAATTTGCTAAACCTATTTTCATACTACGTTTGTTATTTCATCTTAACTCACCGCCAATACATGTGGGGGGCCTCTGTCTCCTTTCGGGGTATTTCTCTAGAGGTGAGCTAGGACTAATATTTTCCTCTGCTAGCTTTATTTAGTCCTCCGGCTGGTGCTGGGCATCTAGAATCAACGTAGGCATGCTACCCGGCCACTGCTAGTTGTGCGTTAGGTTTAGTTCATGGTCAGCTCAGTTTCCATCTTCCAAGAGCTAGTTCCTATATATGCTGATGCTATGTTCTCTTGCCATTGAGATCATGACAGGGACCGCAGACAGGCTATCAAAGGCCTAAAATAACAAACAATAGGCTTATGGCAGTTTTACAGCGGTTACATGGATACACGGGCAGGCAGCTTGGTGGTGAGTGGAGGAGTATTTAAAGTAGGGACCGCAGACAGGCTATCAAAGGCCTAAAATAACAAACAATAGGCTCATGGCAGCTTTACAGCGGTTACATGGATACACGGGCAGGCAGCTGGTGATGAGTGGAGGAGTATTTAAAGTAGGGACCGCAGACAGGCTATCAAAGGCCTAAAATAACAAACAATAGGCTCATGGCAGCTTTACAGCGGTTACATGGATACACAGGCAGCTTGGTGGTGAGTGGAGGAGTATTTAAAGTAGGGACCGCAGACAGGCTATCAAAGGCCTAAAATAACAAACAATAGGCTCATGGCAGTTTTACAGCGGTTACATGGATACACGGGCAGGCAGCTTGGTGGTCAGTGGAGGAGTATTTAAAGTAGGGACCGCAGACAGGCTATCAAAGGCCTAAAATAACAAACAATAGGCTTATGGCAGTTTTACAGCGGTTACATGGATACACGGGCAGGCAGCTTGGTGGTGAGTGGAGGAGTATTTAAAGTAGGGACCGCAGACAGGCTATCAAAGGCCTAAAATAACAAACAATAGGCTCATGGCAGCTTTACAGCGGTTACATGGATACACGGGCAGGCAGCTGGTGATGAGTGGAGGAGTATTTAAAGTAGGGACCGCAGACAGGCTATCAAAGGCCTAAAATAACAAACAATAGGCTCATGGCAGCTTTACAGCGGTTACATGGATACACAGGCAGCTTGGTGGTGAGTGGAGGAGTAGTGCAAGGAGTGTCTGTCCCAGTACTCCCAAAATATAAATAGATGTTAATGTCTCGCAAAACAACCAAAACAAAAAAAAAGGTGGCATACTTAGGTACAGGGGTGGGCTCATCTACTGAGTTTCTGACATAGTAATTTGGCAGTAACTATTTAATGGTGCCAATATAGGACACAGACACAGACTACTTTAAGTTGCATCATAGATGTCTACAAATTTGTATTGTCAGTGCCAGACATTAAATGATGTCAGCGAATAGACTAAAGATTGGTGGAGCTGTGCGACATAATTTTGCACGTGGTAGAGCACATTATGAGCTGGGGTAGGGGGGAACTCTCTTGAGGCCGGCGGGACCGCCCCAGGGCCCCTCATGTTACAACGGTGTGTCTGACGTTGGGTGCGCACCACCACCGCCAGAGACACTACATTGTACTATGAGGGACCCAGTAGCAATGCCGTCAACCAAAAGCGAGCACACCCACCTCTTCAGACAAACAGCAGTCTCACGGGTGCTTGCGCCAAGTCGCGATACCACGGCCCCGTGTGGGGAGTTTTGCCATTTAGGGAGGTGTAAACATGTCGTATGCTGTACAATCAGCTGCAGCAAATTAGACATTAGAAAAGTAATTCACAGGCAAGAGCTTTTCATAGGAAAGCTAGGTGTCGGCCGGGCAAGGTGGGGCAAAAGATTTCGAAATCCAGTTGTGGTTCATTTTAATGAATGTTAGATCGTCAACATTTTGGGTAGCCAGACGAGTCCTTTTTTCGGTTAATATTGAACCTGCAGCACTGAATACTCTTTCTGATAGGACACTTGCTGCCGGGCAAGCAAGCTCCTGCAATGCATATTCTGCCAATTCTGGCCAGGTGTCTAATTTGGAGGCCCAGTAATCAAATGGGAATGACGGTTGAGGGAGAACATCGATAAGGGATGAAAAATAGTTAGTAACCATACTGGACAAATGTTGTCTCCTGTCACTTTCAATTGATGCAGCAGTACCTGTCCTGTCTGCGGTCATAGCAAAATCACTCCACAACCTGGTCAGAAAACCCCTCTGTCCAACGCCACTTCTGATGTGTGCACCCCTAACACTCCTAGTCTGCTGCCCCCTGGAGCTCGTGTGAGAACGATCACGTGCGCTGTGTGCTGGGAATGCCTGAAGCAAACGGTCAACAAGAGTTGATTGTTTGGTTGCTAATATTAGTTCCAAGTTCTCATGTGGCATAATATTTTGCAATTTGCCTTTATAGCGTGGATCAAGGAGGCAGGCCAACCAGTAATCGTCATCGTTCATCATTTTCGTAATGCGTGTGTCCCTTTTTAGGATACGTAAGGCATAATCCGCCATGTGGGCCAAAGTTCCAGTTGTCAAATCTCCGGTTGTGATTGGTTGAGGGGCAGTTGCAGGCAAATCTACGTCACTTGTGTCCCTCAAAAAACCAGAACCCGGCCGTGACACGCAACCAATTTCCTGTGCCCCCGGGAAAGGTTCGGCATTAAAAATATACTCATCCCCATCATCCTCCTCGTCCTCCACCTCCTCTTCGCCCGCTACCTCGTCCTGTACACTGCCCTGACCAGACAATGGCTGACTGTCATCAAGGCTTTCCTCTTCCTCTGGTGCAGACGCCTGCTCCTTTATGTGCGTCAAACTTTGCATCAGCAGACGCATTAGGGGGATGCTCATGCTTATTACGGCGTTGTCTGCACTAGCCAGCCGTGTGCATTCCTTAAAACACTGAAGGACTTGACACATGTCTTGTATCTTAGACCACTGCACACCTGACAACTCCATGTCTGCCATCCTACTGCCTGCCCGTGTATCCTCCCACAAATAAATAACAGCACGCCTCTGTTCGCACAGTCTCTGAAGCATGTGCAGTGTTGAGTTCCACCTTGTTGCAACGTCTATGATTAGGCGATGCTGGGGAAGGTTCAAAGACCGCTGATAGGTCTGCATACGGCTGGCGTGTACAGGCGAACGTCGGATATGTGAGCAAAGTGCACGCACTTTGAGGAGCAGGTCGGAGAACCCAGGATAAGTTTTCAATAAGCACTGCACCACCAGGTTTAAGGTGTGAGCCAGGCAAGGAATGTGTTTCAGTTGGGAAAGGGAGATGGCAGCCATGAAATTCCTTCCGTTATCACTCACTACCTTGCCTGCCTCAAGATCTACTGTGCCCAGCCACGACTGCGTTTCTTGTTGCAAGAACTCGGATAGAACTTCCGCGGTGTGTCTGTTGTCGCCCAAACACTTCATAGCCAATACAGCCTGCTGACGCTTGGCAGTAGCTGGCCCATAATGGGACAACTGGTGTGCAACAGTGTCATCTGCCGATGGAGTGGTTGGCAGACTGCGTTCTGTGGAAGAGCTGTAGCTTCTGCAGGAGGACGAGGAGGAGGAGGGGGTGCGAACGCCTACAGCCAACTGTTTCCTAGACCGTGGGCTAGGCACAACTGTCCCTAAATTGATGTCGCCTGTGGACCCTGCATCCACCACATTCACCCAGTGTGCCGTGATGGACACATAACGTCCCTGGCCATGCCTACTGGTCCATGCATCTGTAGTCAGGTGCACCTTTGTACTCACAGATTGCCTGAGTGCATGGACGATGCGCTGTTTAACATGCTGGTGCAGGGCTGGGATGGCTTTTCTGGAAAAAAAGTGTCGACTGGGTAGCTCGTATCGTGGTTCAGCGTACTCCATCAGGGCTTTGAAAGCTTCGCTTTCAACTAACCGGTAGGGCATCATCTCTAACGAGATTAGTCTAGCTATGTGGGCTGTTGTGAATTTGGATTCTGGGCTCCCCCGGTGGCTACTGGTGGAATTGAACTTGTGACATCATCTTCCCTGTTCACCTGTTCTGATTAGATCTGGGTGTCGCTATATAACCTGGCTTCTCTGTTAGATGCTTGCCGGTCAACAATGTTATCAGAAGCCTCTCTGTGCTTGTTCCTGCTCCCAGACATCTACTAGATAAGTTGGACATTCGTCCATGTTTTGTTTTTGTATTTTGGTTCCAGTTCACAGCTGCAGTTTCGTTACTGTGTCTGGAAAGCTCTTGTTGATCAGGAATTGCCACTCTGGTATTATGAGTTAATGCCAGAGTCCTAAAGTAATTTCTGGATGTGTTTTGTTAGGGTTTTCTACTGACCATGAAAGTATGCTTTCTGTCTTCTGCTATCTAGAAAGCGGACCTCAAATTTGCTAAAACTATTTTCCTGCTGCGTTTGTTGTTTCATCTCATATCACCGCCAATATATGTGGGGGGCTTCTGTCTCCTTTTTTTTGGGCATTTCTCTAGAGGTGAGTCAGGTCTTATATTTCCCTCTGCTAGCATTATTTAGTTCTCCGGCCGGCGCTGGGCATATAGGGATAAAAAGTAGGACATGCTACCTGGCTACTTCTAGATGATGCGGTAGGTTTAGTTCATGGTCAGTATAGTTACATCTTCCAAGAGCTTGTTCCTATAGAGGCTTATGCTAGTTCTCTGGCCATGGAGATCATGACAGTTTGACCGGCCCACTAAAGGGTTAAAATCCTTGGCTGAGAAAGGAGAGAAATAAGAAGTCTGCTGAGAGTTTTTTTTTTTTTTTTTTCTGTGCTCTTAATTGGATCACTTGCCAGTCTGTCTATGCTGCAGTCTTTCTTTTTTTTCTCTCTCCTTATAATCTTTGAATGGCTTTGTGTTCACCTGTTAATAATGGATCTTCAGAGTGTAACTGCAGGTTTGAATAATCTCACCACGAAAGTACAAAATTTGCAAGATTTTATTATTCATGCTCCGGTATCTGAGCCGAGAATTCCTTTGCCGGAATTCTTCTCAGGGAATAGATCTAGCTTTCAGAATTTTAGAAATAATTGTAAGCTATTTTTGTCCCTGAAATCTCGTTCTGCTGGAGACCCTGCACAGCAGGTTGGGATTGTGATTTCCTTGCTCCGCGGCGACCCTCAAGACTGGGCTTTTGCATTGGCACCAGGGGATCCTGCGTTGCGCAATGTGGATGCGTTTTTTTTGGCCTTGGGCTTGCTGTATGAGGAACCTCATTTGGAACTTCAGGCAGAAAAAACTTTGATGTCCCTATCGCAGGGGCAAGATGAAGCTGAAATTTACTGCCAAAGATTCCGTAAATGGTCTGTGCTTACTCAGTGGAATGAGTGCGCCTTGGCGGCTACTTTCAGAGAGGGTCTCTCTGATGCCATTAAGGATGTTATGGTGGGGTTCCCTGTGCCTGTGGGTCTGAATGAGTCCATGACAATGGCCATTCAGATCGATAGGCGTCTGCGGGAGCGCAAACCAGTGCACCATCTGGCGGTGTCCACTGAGAAGACGCCAGAAAGCATGCAGTGTGATAGAATTCTGTCCAGAAGCGAGCGGCAGAATTTTAGACGGAAAAATGGGTTGTGTTTCTATTGTGGGGATTCTACTCATGTTATATCAGCATGCTCTAAACGTACTAAAAAGCTTGATAAATCTGTTTCCATTGGCACTTTACAGTCTAAATTTATTTTGTCTGTGACCCTGATTTGCTCTTTGTCATCTATTACTACTGACGCCTATATCGACTCTGGCGCCGCTTTGAGTCTTATGGATTGGTCCTTTGCCAATCGTTGTGGGTATGATTTAGAGCCTTTGGAAACTCTTATTCCTCTGAAGGGGATTGACTCCACCCCATTGGCTAATAATAAACCACAATACTGGACACAAGTGACTATGTGTATTAATCCGGATCACCAGGAGACTATTCGTTTTCTAGTGCTGTATAATCTACATGAGGATTTGGTGCTGGGATTGCCATGGCTGCAGTCTCACAACCCAGTCCTTGACTGGAGAGCTATGTCTGTGTTGAGCTGGGGATGTAAGGGGACTCATGGGGACGTACCTTTGGTGTCCATTTCATCATCTATCCCCTCTGAAATCCCTGAGTTCCTGTCTGACTATCGTGACGTCTTTGAAGAACCCAAGCTTGGTTCACTACCTCCGCACCGTGAGTGCGATTGTGCTATAGATTTAATTCCGGGTAGTAAATACCCAAAGGGTCGTTTATTTAATCTGTCTGTGCCTGAACATACTGCTATGCGAGAATATATAAAGGAGTCCTTGGAAAAGGGACATATTCGTCCATCGTCATCTCCCTTAGGAGCCGGTTTTTTCTTTGTGTCAAAAAAAGACGGCTCTTTGAGACCATGTATTGATTATCGGCTTTTGAATAAAATCACGGTTAAATATCAATACCCATTGCCGTTGCTGACTGATTTGTTTGCTCGCATAAAGGGGGCCAAGTGGTTCTCTAAGATTGATCTCCGTGGGGCGTATAATTTGGTGCGGATCAGGCAGGGGGATGAGTGGAAAACCGCATTTAATACGCCCGAGGGCCACTTTGAGTATTTGGTGATGCCTTTTGGTCTTTCTAATGCCCCTTCAGTCTTCCAGTCCTTTATGCATGATATTTTCCGCGATTTTTTGGATAAATTTATGATAGTGTATCTGGATGATATTCTGATTTTTTCGGATGACTGGGACTCTCATGTCCGGCAAGTTAAGAGGGTTTTTCAGGTTTTGCGGTCTAATTCTCTGTGTGTCAAGGGTTCTAAGTGCGTTTTTGGGGTTCAGAGAATTTCCTTTTTGGGATATATTTTTTCTCCCTCTTCCATTGAGATGGATCCTGTCAAGGTTCAAGCTATTTGTGATTGGACGCAGCCCTCTTCTCTTAAAAGTCTTCAGAAATTTTTGGGCTTTGCCAACTTTTATCGTCGATTTATTTCTGGTTTTTCGGATGTCGTTAAGCCATTGACCGATTTGACTAGACAGGGTGCTGATGTTGCTAATTGGTCCCCTGATGCTGTGGAGGCCTTTCAGGAGCTTAAGCGCTGTTTTTCTTCTGCCCCTGTGTTGCGTCAGCCTGATGTGACTCTTCCTTTTCAGGTTGAGGTCGACGCTTCTGAGATCGGAGCTGGGGCAGTGTTGTCGCAGAAAAGTTCTGACTGCGCCGTGATGAGGCCTTGTGCCTTCTTTTCCCGTAAATTTTCGCCCGCTGAGCGGAATTATGATGTTGGGAATCGGGAGCTTTTGGCCATGAAGTGGGCGTTTGAGGAGTGGCGCCATTGGCTCGAGGGGGCCAGACATCAGGTGGTGGTATTGACTGACCACAAAAATTTGATTTATCTTGAGACCGCCAGGCGCCTGAATCCTAGACAGGCGCGCTGGTCATTATTTTTTTCTCGGTTTAATTTTGTGGTATCGTACCTACCAGGTTCTAAGAATGTTAAGGCGGATGCCCTTTCTAGGAGTTTTGAGCCTGATTCACCTGGCAACTCTGACCCCACAGGTATTCTTAAGGAGGGAGTTATCTTGTCAGCCGTTTCTCCAGACCTGCGGCGGGCCTTGCAGGAGTTTCAGGCGGATAGACCGGATCGTTGTCCGCCTGATAGGCTGTTTGTTCCTGATGATTGGACCAGTAAAGTCATCTCTGAGGTGCATTCTTCTGCGTTGGCAGGTCATCCTGGAATTTTTGGTACCAGGGATTTGGTGGCAAGATCCTTCTGGTGGCCTTCCCTGTCACGAGATGTGCGAGGCTTTGTGCAGTCTTGTGACGTTTGTGCTCGGGCCAAGCCTTGTTGTTCTCGGGCTAGTGGATTATTGTTGCCCTTGCCTATTCCTAAGAGGCCTTGGACACACATCTCGATGGATTTTATTTCAGATCTGCCTGTTTCTCAGAAGATGTCTGTCATCTGGGTGGTGTGTGACCGTTTTTCTAAGATGGTTCATTTGGTTCCCCTGCCCAAATTGCCTTCTTCTTCCGAGTTGGTGCCCCTGTTTTTTCAAAATGTTGTTCGTTTGCATGGTATTCCTGAGAATATCGTTTCTGACAGAGGAACCCAATTTGTGTCTAGATTTTGGCGGGCATTTTGTGCTAGGATGGGCATAGATTTGTCTTTTTCGTCTGCTTTTCACCCTCAGACTAATGGCCAGACCGAGCGGACTAATCAGACCCTGGAGACATATCTGAGGTGTTTTGTGTCTGCTGACCAGGATGATTGGGTTGCTTTTTTGCCATTGGCGGAGTTCGCCCTCAATAATCGGGCCAGCTCTGCCACCTTGGTTTCCCCGTTTTTCTGTAATTCGGGGTTCCATCCTCGATTTTCCTCCGGTCAGATGGAATCCTCGGATTGTCCTGGAGTGGATGCGGTGGTGGAGAGATTGCATCATATCTGGGGGCAGGTGATGGACAATTTAAAGTTGTCCCAGGAGAAGACTCAGCTTTTTGCCAACCGTCACCGTCGTGTTGGTCCTCGGCTTTGTGTTGGAGATTTGGTGTGGTTGTCTTCTCGTTTTGTCCCTATGAGGGTCTCATCTCCTAAGTTTAAGCCTCGGTTCATCGGTCCGTATAAAATATTGGAGATTCTTAACCCTGTTTCCTTCCGTTTGGACCTCCCTGCATCCTTTTCTATTCATAACGTTTTTCATCGGTCGTTATTGCGCAGGTATGAGGCACCGGTTGTGCCTTCCGTTGAGCCTCCTGCTCCGGTGTTGGTTGAGGGTGAGTTGGAGTACGTTGTGGAAAAAATCCTAGACTCCCGTGTTTCCAGACGGAGACTCCAGTATCTGGTCAAGTGGAAGGGATATGGCCAGGAGGATAATTCTTGGGTCACTGCATCTGATGTTCATGCCTCTGATCTGGTTCGTGCCTTTCATAGGGCCCATCCTGATCGCCCTGGTGGTTCTGGTGAGGGTTCGGTGCCCCCTCCTTGAGGGGGGGGTACTGTTGTGAATTTGGATTCTGGGCTCCCCCGGTGGCTACTGGTGGAATTGAACTTGTGACATCATCTTCCCTGTTCACCTGTTCTGATTAGATCTGGGTGTCGCTATATAACCTGGCTTCTCTGTTAGATGCTTGCCGGTCAACAATGTTATCAGAAGCCTCTCTGTGCTTGTTCCTGCTCCCAGACATCTACTAGATAAGTTGGACATTCGTCCATGTTTTGTTTTTGTATTTTGGTTCCAGTTCACAGCTGCAGTTTCGTTACTGTGTCTGGAAAGCTCTTGTTGATCAGGAATTGCCACTCTGGTATTATGAGTTAATGCCAGAGTCCTAAAGTAATTTCTGGATGTGTTTTGTTAGGGTTTTCTACTGACCATGAAAGTATGCTTTCTGTCTTCTGCTATCTAGAAAGCGGACCTCAAATTTGCTAAAACTATTTTCCTGCTGCGTTTGTTGTTTCATCTCATATCACCGCCAATATATGTGGGGGGCTTCTGTCTCCTTTTTTTTGGGCATTTCTCTAGAGGTGAGTCAGGTCTTATATTTCCCTCTGCTAGCATTATTTAGTTCTCCGGCCGGCGCTGGGCATATAGGGATAAAAAGTAGGACATGCTACCTGGCTACTTCTAGATGATGCGGTAGGTTTAGTTCATGGTCAGTATAGTTACATCTTCCAAGAGCTTGTTCCTATAGAGGCTTATGCTAGTTCTCTGGCCATGGAGATCATGACAGTGGGCGTTAAAACCCTGTGTACGCGGATGCGAGGATAAGTACTTCCTTTTTCTAACCAGAGTCTCATGTAGGGTGAGCTGGACTGGAGAGCTGGAGATCGTGGAACTTTCGGGTGTGCCGGTGTACATGGCAGACTGAGAGACGGTTGGAGACGGTATTGTTTCCGCCGGTGCCCTAGATGCAATATTTCCTCCTACAAAACTGGTGGTTCCCTGACCCTGACTGCTTTTGGCTGGCAAAGAAACCTGCACAGATACTGCCGGTGGTGCGGAAAATGGTGGCCTTACAGTGACGGAAGGGATGTTGCGTTGCTGACTAGCTTCATTGGCCGAGGGTGCTACAACCTTAAGGGACGTTTGGTAGTTAGTCCAGGCTTGAAAATGCATGGTGGTTAAGTGTCTATGCATGCAACTAGTATTTAGACTTTTCAGATTCTGACCTCTGCTTAAGCTAGTTGAACATTTTTGACAGATGACTTTGCGCTGATCAGTTGGATGTTGTTTAAAAAAATGCCAGACTGCACTCTTCCTAGACTCGGATCCCTTTTCAGGGATTGCAGACTGAGCTTTAACCGGATGGCCACGCTGTCCTCCAACAGGTTTTGGCTTTGACACGCGTTTTGGGCCAGATACGGGCCCGGCAGATGGAACCTGTTGCGATGTTGATGCCTGCTGCGGCCCCTCCTCCACCTCCGCTTCTGAACTACTGCCGCCTGCACCCTGTTCCCCCAATGGCTGCCAATCGGGGTCAATAACTGGGTCATCTATTACCTCCTCTTCGAGCTCGTGTGCAACTTCGTCTGTGTCACTGTGTCGGTCGGTGGTATAGCGTTCGTGGCGGGGCAACATAGTCTCATCAGGGTCTGATTGTGGATCTGTACCCTGAGAGGGCAATGTGGTGGTCTGAGTCAAAGGAGCAGCATAGTACTCTGGCTGTGGCTGTGCATCAGTGCACTCCATGTCAGAATATACTTGTAATGGGCATGGCCTGTTAAATGTTTCACTTTCTAAGCCAGGGACGGTATGTGTAAAGAGCTCCATGGAGTGACCCGTTGTGTCGCCTGCTGCATCCTTCTCTCTTGTTGTAGTTTTTGCTGAGGAGGACAAGGAAGCGACTTGTCCCTGACCGTGAACATCCACAAGCGACGCGCTGCTTTTACATTTACCAGTTTCGGAAGAGGAGGCAAAAGAGCTAGAGGCTGAGTCTGCAATGTAAGCCAAAACTTGCTGTTGCTGCTCCGCCTTTAAAAGCGGTTTTCCTACTCCCAGAAAAGAGAGCGTTCGAGGCCTTGTGTAGCCTGACGACGAAACTGGCTCCACAGCTCCAGACTTAGGTGGAATATTTTTATCCCCACGACCACCTGATGCTCCACTACCACTACCATCATTACCAGCTGACAATGAACGCCCACGACGACCTCTTGCACCAGACTTCCTCATTGTTTTAAAATCTTAACCAAAGTAACTTTATTTGTTGCTGTCAAACAACTTACACGGTGAGCTATAACTTCAGTATGATTTCAATATCCTCTAACAGGTTGGTGAGACCACAAGGAAAATCAGGCACAATGTTACACACTCTGTTTTCTGTGGCACAAAATCACAGAGATGACACACACGCAGGACTGTCACTCAAGCACTAATGTCAATATTAATCTCCCACCTAATTTATTTATTTATTTTTTTCAGGGAGACTTTAGAAACCAAATAATATTAAAAAAACCAAAAAAATAAATAGCCTTTCTATGGCCCACTGAATGAGAGAGAGAGGTGGCACACCCAGGAGTCAAGACTGGCACACAAGCTGAAAGGGCAATATTACTCTCCCACTGTTTTTTTTTTTTTTTTTTTTTCAGGGAGACTTTAGAAACCAAATAATAAGAAAAAAAATAAATAAATAAATAGGCTTTCTATAGCCCACTGAATGAGAGATAGCACACACAGCAGTGGCACACAAGCCCTGACTGAGGCCAATATTTTTCTCCCACTGATTGATGTAGTGTTTTTGTGTTGAGGTAGATTTTAGAACACAAATCAAGGAAAAAAAAAAAATGCTTTCTATGGCCCACTGAATGAGAGAGGTGGCACACCCAGGAGTCAAGACTGGCACACAAGCTGAAAGGGCAATATTACTCTCCCACTGTTTTTTTATGTATTTTTTGTTTTTTAAGGGAGACTTTAGAATCCCAATAATATTTAAAAAAATAAATAAATAGACTTTCTATGGCCCACTGAATGAGAGAGGTGGCACACCCAGGAGTCAAGACTGGCACACAAGCTGAAAGGGCAATATTACTCTCCCACTGTTTTTTTATGTATTTTTTGTTTTTTAAGGGAGACTTTAGAAACCCAATAATATTTAAAAAAATAAATAAATAGGCTTTCTATGGCCCACTGAATGAGAGAGGTGGCACACCCAGGAGTCAAGACTGGCACACAAGCTGAAAGGGCAATATTACTCTCCCACTGTTTTTTTAAGTTTTTTTATTTTTATTTTCAGGGAGACTTTAGAAACCAAATAATATTAAAAAAACCAAAAAAATAAATAGGCTTTCTATGGCCCACTGAATGAGAGAGGTGGCACACCCAGGAGTCAAGACTGGCACACAAGCTGAAAGGGCAATATTACTCTCCCACTGTTTTTTTAAGTTTTTTTTTTTTTATTTTCAGGGAGACTTTAGAAACCAAATAATATTAATAAAACCAAAAAAATAAATAGGCTTTCTATGGCCCACTGAATGAGAGAGAGGTGGCACACCCAGGAGTCAAGACTGGCACACAAGCTGAAAGGGCAATATTACTCTCCCACTGTTTTTTTTTTTTTTTTTTTTTTCAGGGAGACTTTAGAAACCAAATAATAAGAAAGAAAATAAATAAATAAATAGGCTTTCTATAGCCCACTGAATGAGAGATAGCACACACAGCAGTGGCACACAAGCCCTGACTGAGGCCAATATTTTTCTCCCACTGATTGATGTAGTGTTTTTGTGTTGAGGTAGATTTTAGAACACAAATCAAGGAAAAAAAAAAAAATGCTTTCTATGGCCCACTGAATGAGAGAGGTGGCACACCCAGGAGTCAAGACTGGCACACAAGCTGAAAGGGCAATATTACTCTCCCACTGTTTTTTTATGTATTTTTTGTTTTTTAAGGGAGACTTTAGAATCCCAATAATATTTTTAAAAAAAAATAAATAGGCTTTCTATGGCCCACTGAATGAGAGAGGTGGCACACCCAGGAGTCAAGACTGGCACACAAGCTGAAAGGGCAATATTACTCTCCCACTGTTTTTTTATGTATTTTTTGTTTTTTAAGGGAGACTTTAGAAACCCAATAATATTTAAAAAAAAAATAAATAGGCTTTCTATGGCCCACTGAATGAGAGAGGTGGCACACCCAGGAGTCAAGACTGGCACACAAGCTGAAAGGGCAATATTACTCTCCCACTGTTTTTTTAAGTTTTTTTTTTTTATTTTCAGGGAGACTTTAGAAACCAAATAATATTAAAAAAACCAAAAAAATAAATAGGCTTTCTATGGCCCACTGAATGAGAGAGGTGGCACACCCAGGAGTCAAGACTGGCACACAAGCTGAAAGGGCAATATTACTCTCCCACTGTTTTTTTAAGTTTTTATTTTTTTATTTTCAGGGAGACTTTAGAAACCAAATAATATTAAAAAAACCAAAAAAATAAATAGGCTTTCTATGGCCCACTGAATGAGAGAGAGGTGGCACACCCAGGAGTCAAGACTGGCACACAAGCTGAAAGGGCAATATTACTCTCCCACTGTTTTTTTTTTTTTTTTTTTTTTCAGGGAGACTTTAGAAACCAAATAATAAGAAAGAAAATAAATAAATAAATAGGCTTTCTATAGCCCACTGAATGAGAGATAGCACACACAGCAGTGGCACACAAGCCCTGACTGAGGCCAATATTTTTCTCCCACTGATTGATGTAGTGTTTTTGTGTTGAGGTAGAATTTAGAACACAAATCACGGAAAAAATAAATAGGCTTTCTATGGCCCACTCAGTGAGAGATGGCACACACAGGGATGGCACTGTAGCAGAAATGCCAATCTTAATCTCCCACAAAAAAAAAAAAAAACAGGGACTGTCCTACAATTACTATCTCCCTGCAGTAATCTAAGCCAGGTATGGCAGGCAGCAATAGGAGTGGACTGATGCACAAATTAAATAAAAAGTGTGGACAAACAAAAAAGATAGCTGTGCAGAAAGGAACAAGAGGATATGTGCTTTGAAAAAAGCAGTTGGTTTGCACAGTGGCGTACACACAGCAATACAGCTATCACGGAGCCTTCTAGGGCAGCCCAATGAGCTACAACGCTGAGGAAAAAAAAAAAAAAATAGCTTCCACTGTTCCTGCACACCGAAGGTGGTGTTGGACAGTGGAAATCGCTACAGCACAAGCGGTTTGGTGGTTAGTGGACCCTGCCTAACGCTCTCCCTGCTTCTGACGAAGCGGCAGCAACCTCTCCCTAAGCTCAGATCAGCAGCAGTAAGATGGCGGTCGGGGGGAACGCCCCTTTATAGCCCCTGTGACGCCGCAGACAGCAAGCCAATCACTGCAATGCCCTTCTCTAAGATGGTGGGGACCAGGATCTATGTCATCACGCTGCCCACACTCTGCGTTCACCTTCATTGGCTGAGAAATGGCGCTTTTCGCGTCATTGAAACGCGACTTTGGCGCGAAAGTCGCGTACCGCATGGCCGACAAGCACAGGGGTCGGATCGGGTTTCATGAGACGCCGACTTAGCCAAAAGTCGGCGACTTTTGAAAATGATCGACCCGTTTCGCTCAACCCTACTGACCACGTCCGGACATAGACATTTCAGGTACAACCTCCACACTGCCTATCCAGCACCACAGATGAAGGGTGAAACAGGCTTGGACACAGGTGCACAATCAATCAGAGCCTAGGGCAGGGCAGGGCTGCTGTATGTGTGTACAGCAGCCTAGGTTAATCACAAAGAACACAGAAAGAATGGCTTACATAACCCAGTGCGCACGGCAACAGTGGTGGTCAACCACAAACCAATATCAAAATAAAAAAGGGGAGAAGCCAGCGCTGGTTATGGTCAGAACGCAATATATAAAGTGCACATGCACATATTGATTTCTAACTGTATTTCAAAATGAGACATTTAGCAAACAATTGATCAATTCTTTGAGCCACCCCGCCACGCCAAGGCATTCTCATAATGGGGCAGTCCTACTCTACTTTTTTATATTCGCTGTGCCATTACAGACTCCTGAATGCATTGAAAGCAAGACCACATTAAATGCAAACTGTACCTGAAGCGTTTCTAAATCACTCCCATGGCACCAGACGGGGCAAGTGCAGATAAAGGTTGACCAGGTCCGGACATAGACATTTCAGGTATAACCTCCACACTCCCTAACCAGCACCACAGATGACGGGTGAGTCAGGCTTGGACACAGGTGCACAATCAAACAGAGCCTAGGGCAGGGCAGGGCTGCTGTATGTGTGTACAGCAGCCTAGGTTAATCGCAAAGAACACAGAAAGAATGGCGTACATAACCAAGCACGCACGGCAACAGTGGTGGTCAACCACAAACCAATATCAAAATAAAAAAGGGGAGAAGCCAGCGCTGGTTATGGTCAGAATGCAATACATAAAGTGCACATGCACATATTGATTTCTAACTGTATTTCAAAATGAGACATTTAGCAAACAATTGATCAATTCTTTGAGCCACCCCACCACGCCAAGGCATTCTCATAATGGGGCAGTCCTACTCTACATTTTTTATATTAGCTGTGCCATTACGGGCTCCTAAATGTACTAAAAGCAAGACTACATTAAATGCAAACTGTACCTGAAGCGTTTCTGAATCACTGCCATGGCGCCAGAAAAGGCAAGCGCAGACAAAGGTTGACCAGGTCCGGACACAGACATTTCAGGTACAACCTCCACACTGCCTAACCAGCACCACAGATGAAGGGTGAGACAGGCTTGGACACAGGTGCACAATCAAACAGAGCCTAGGGCAGGGCAGGGCTGCTGTATGTGTGTAATTTGTGTGCAATAGGCAAGCAGCTTGATGTGATGAAATCAACTGTGGGAGCAATAATAAAAAATGGAAGACATACAAGACCACTTATAATCTCCCTCGATCTTGGGATCCCCGTGGGTTCAAAATGATGACAAGAACGGTGAGCAAAAATCCCAGAACCACACGGGGGACCTAGTGAATAACCTGCATAGAGCTGGGACCACCATAACAAAGGCTAGGAGTATAGAGGCCCATTTCCAACAACCAACACTCCAGTGTTCTTATGGTACTTTGTGTTTGCTAACTGTGTAAGAAGGCTAATGGATGGTTAGAATACCGTTGAAAACCCTTGTGCAAGTATGTTAGCACAGCTGAAAACAGTTTGGCTGATTAGAGAACCTATAAACCTGACCTTCCTTTGAGCTGGTTGATAATCTGGAGCATTACATTTGTTGGTTCCATTAAACTCTCAAAATTGCCAGAAAAAAAATAACTTTCATGTGAAACTCAGTCTATTCTTGTTCTTAGAAATGAAGTCTATTCCATGCGAGAAATTTCCAAGAAACTGAAGATTTCCTACAACGGTGTGTACTACTCCATTCAAAGGAGAGCACAAACAGGTTCTAACCAGAGTAGACAGAGAAGTGGGAGGCCCCACTGCACAACAAGACAAGTACATTAGAGTCTGTAGTTTGAGAAATCGACGCCTCACAGGTCCTCAACTGGCAGCTACATTAAATAGTACACGCAAAATGTCAGTGTCAATGTCTACAATGAAAAAGTGACCCTGAGATGCTGGCCTTCAGGGCTGAGTGGCAAAGAACAAGCCATATCTGAGACTGGCTAATAAAAGGAAATTAATAATGCCAAAAGAACATAGATATTGAACAGAGGAAGCTTGGAAAAAAGTGTTATGGACAGACAAATCCAAGTTTGAGGTGTTGGATCACACAGAAGAACATTTGTGAGATGCAGAACAACTAAAAAGATGCTGGAAGAGTGACGCCATCTGTCAAACATGGTGGAGGTAATGTGATGGTCTGGGGTTGCTTTGGTGCTGGTGAAGTGGGAAATTTGTACAAGGTAAAAGGGATATTGAATATGGAAGGCTGTCACTCCATTTTGCAATGCCATGCCATACCATGTGGACAGCGCTTGATTGGAGCCAATTTCATCCTACAACAGGACAATGACCCAAAGCACGCCTCTAAATTATGCAAGAACTATTTAGGGAAGAAGCAGGCAGCTGGTATTCTATCTGTAATGGAGTGGCCGGCGCAGTCACCAGATCTCAACCCCATTGTGCTGTTGTGGGAGCAGCTTGACTGTATGGTATGCAAAAAGTGCCCAGCAAGCCAAACCAACTTGTGGGAGGGGCTTCTGGAAGCATGGGGTGAAATTTCTCCATATTACCCTAGCAAATTAACTGCTAGAATGCCAAAGGTCTGCAATGCTGTAATTGCTGCAAAAGTATCATTCTTTGACGAAATAAAAATCTTTTTTCGAACCTTGTCAATGTCTGGACTAGATTTTAAATTCATTCAGCAACTTGTTTGATTAATAAAAGTATGAGTTTTCATGGAAAACACAAAATTGTCTGGGTGACCCTAAACTTTTGAAATGTAGTGTACCACATATGCTTAATCAGATTGAGATATGAAGTATTTGGGAGCAAGGCAACACCTTAATCTCTTAGTCATGTTTCTTAAATAATTATGTAAAGGTATTTTCAATGAGGCAAGGAGTATTATTTTGCTTAAAGAGGCCACTGTATTTAATGGCTAATGCAGATGTCTGTGGATCTTGGTCCGATCAAGAACAACAATGCACGGACTGGTCATGGCTCTTCCGACATGATCATTATCATTACTGCTTCATGTATTTCTATGTGATATGTGATGTACCTATCACTTATTCTACCATCTCTGTGCTGACTGTATGACTTGTATCGGTTTAAAACTTAATAAAAATGTGTTGGTTAAAAACAAATAACATTTCCCACATGTCTACTTTCTATCAGCAACATCTTTTAAACACATTTTCTGGTTATAAGGGTTAAAGTTTGACCAGCGATTTCTCATTTTTCAAACAAAACTTACAAAACCAATATTTTTAGGGACCACATCACATTTGAAGTGAGTTTGAGGGGTTTATATGACAGAAAATACCCCAAATTGACACCATTCTAAAAACTGCACCTCTCAAGATGCTTAGAACCACATTCAAGAAGTTTATTATTAACTTTTCAGGTGCTTTACAGGAACTGAATCAATGTAGAAGGAATAGATGAATATTTAAAGGGACTCTATCACCTGAATTTGGAGGGAACAATTTTCAGCCATAGGGGCGGGGTTTTCATGTGTTTGATTCACCCTTTCCTTACCCGCTGGCTGCATGCTGGCTGCAATATTGGATTGAAGTTCATTCTCTGTCCTCCGTAGTACACGCCTGCGTAAGGCAATCTTGCCTTACGCAGGCGTGTACTATGGAGGACAGAGAATGAGAAAATTGTTCCCTCCAAATTCAGGTGACAGAGTCCCTTTAACTTTTTTCACTAAAATTTTACTTTAGACCCAGTTTTTTATTGTTTTCACAAGGGTAACAGGAAAAAATGGACCTCAAAATTTTAGGGCAATTTCTCCTAAACATGCTAATAACCCACATGCGGGGAAAAAAAACACTGTTTGGGAACGCGGCAAGACTAGGAAGGGAAGCAGCGCCATTTTACTTTTTGAATGCAAAATTTGTTGGAATCATTAGTGGACGCCATGTCTCATTTGAAGAGCCCCTGATGTACCTAGACAGTGGAAACCCCCCACAAGTGACACCATTTTGGAAATTAGACCCCTCAGGGAACTTATCTAGATGTATGGCAAGCAATTTGAACTCCCAGGTGCTTCACAAAAGTTTATACCGCAGAGCCAAGAAAATAAAAGTCACATTTTTTTCCACAAAAATGAACTTTTATCCCCATTTTTTATTTTTACAAGGGCAGCAAGATAATTTGGACCTTAAAAGTTGTGAAATTTATACTGAGTAAGCTGATACCCCATCCGTGGAGGAAAACCATTGTTTAGTCGCACAACAGGGGTCGAATGGGAACAAGCACCATTTGTCTGTTTGAACGCAAAATTCCCTGGAATTGAGAGCGGACTTCATGTTGGGTTTGGAGAACCACTGATGTGCCTAAACACTGGGAATCCCCCACAATTTACCCCATTTTGGAAACTAGACCACGCAAGGAACTTATCTATATGTGTGATGAGCAATTTGAACCCACAAGTACTTGACAGAAGTTTATAACTTAGAGCTGTGGAAATATAAAATCACATTTTTTCCACAAAAATTATATTTTACCCCAATTTTTTTATTTTCACAAGAGTAACAGGAGAAATTGGACCACAATTGCAGCGCCCCAGAGTCCTGGTCATTGCAGTAATGTCATTCTTCCACCAGGGGGAGTGATATTACGTCTGATGGCAATAAAGGAGATCTTCTTACCAGGTATCCAAACCATACACCACACTTCACACACCAGACCACTAGGGGGAGCCTTGCTCCTATCTACTAGGGCACTCCTCACAGTTAGGTAAAACTGGTGGGCTGGATAGAGAGTTAGTCAGACGCTGACTGGGCTTCACCCAGGCAGTTCCTGTCAGGCAGACAAGCGGGAAGGAGGATCATCACAGAGCTGCAGACAGAGAGGTCCCTGACAGGGGTGGGATCCTGTCAGAGGCCTAGATAGAAGGCCACGGAGCTGCACCTTCCCCACGTGCATCAGCATCCTAAGGAAGGACACGAAGACAATTGTATTGTAGCGGGTGAGAAACGAAGTCTTAGCACAAGGAGATATAACCAGAAGGAGTTCTGCCCTGTAAAAGGCTGCCTCCTTCTGAGGCGCAGAAGCCAGTAGCCAGAACACCGAGGAAGCAATCGTCTCCAAGCCTTGCTTCAGAGACTGTCAGGACAGTAAATTCCAAGTTGGCTGCTCGACCATATACCCAGGAGGCACGGTGGCAACTTGTGGGGGCCAGGGCGTCTCTAGGGTCCCTGTAAAAAGCCTCAGGCCACCAGTCATACGGGTTTGTCCTATCCACACCATCTGGGGGACAGAGAGGAAGACATAACATCTAGAACATCTACAACAGTTGTGAGGACCTTACCGAGAAGCTCAGCAGGGAGGTACTACAACACACAGGCGCTAGAGGAAGGTTCCTGATTTCCACCTGGACAAGGGGACTCTGGATTTGCCTTCGGACCGGCCGGACTCTGCCTGCCCTGTGGTCTGTACCCTGGACTGTGGATACTGAAGTCTTCAGTAAAAGATAAAGAGACTGCACCCTGGTGTCCTCGTTATTCACTGCGCCTTATAACATCCACCATCACCATCGACACTTCTGGGGATACACTTCACCTGTGGGAAGGTATACTATCTAGCTGCCATCACATCACCCCAGCGGACCCCCAAGCAGCTTCGGTCACCTGTTATGATCCTTAGTGGCTGAGGATCACGAATAGACCAGCAAGTGAATAAACTAAGGACAAGCTCTAGGTAGATGGTAACTGGACTGATCGCAAATCTGAACCTATCCAAAACAACTAGAGGTAGCCGGTGAACGTGCCTAAAAAATTCCTAGACGTCTCGAGCCAGCCTGAGGAACTAGCTACCCCTAAAGAGAAAGAAAGACCTCGCTTGCCTCCAGAGAAATAATCCCAAAAGATATAGAAGCCCCCAACAAATATTAACGGTGAAGTAAGAAGAAGGCACATACGTAGGGATGAAATCAGATTCAGCAAAAGAGGCCCACTAGTACTAGAAAGCAGAAAATAGAGCAGGGGTCTATGCGATCAATAAAAAACCCTTACAAAATATCCATCCTGAGATTTCAAGAACCCACGCACCAACTAATGGTGTGTGGGGAGAAACTCAGTCCACTAGAGCATCCAGCAAGCGAGGGAATCACATTTTAGCAAGCTGGACAAGAAAACATAATAAACACTGCTGATCAAAAAATGAGCAAACAAAACTTAGCTTGTCCTGGATGGACTGGGAGCAAGGTAGTCAGAAGGAATCTGAGTAGCACTGATTACATCGACAGCTGGCCACAAGAGGAAGTAAAACAGAGCTATATAGGAACCTCCCAGAGGATAACGAACCAGCTGATAGCCAGAGACCAGCAGGATAACAAACAAAGCCACCAGGGGGAGCCCAAAGCAAAAGTCACACCATACCACCAGTGACCACAAGAGGGAGCCCGAAAACAGAGTTCACAACAGTACCCCCCCCTTAAGGAGGGGTCACCGAACCCTCATGAAAACCCCCAGGGCGATCAGGATGAGTCACATGGAAGGCACGAACCAAATCGGCCGCATGAACATCAGAGGCGACAACCCAAGAATTATCCTCCTGACCATAGCCCTTCCACTTGACCAAATACTGGAGCCTCTGTCTAGAAACACGAGAATCCAAGATCTTCTCCACCACGTATTCCAATTCTCCCTCAACCAGCACCGGGGCAGGAGGCTTAACCGGAGGAACCACAGGTACCACATACCTCCGCAACAACGAGCGATGGAACACATTATGAATAGCAAATGATGCCGGGAGGTCCAGACGGAATGACACAGGGCCAAGAACTTCCAGAATCTTCCAGGACAGTCAGAAGGCTCCACCTGACCCGAGGAAAAACGAGGATGAAACCCCGAATTACAAAAAAAAGGAGAAACCAAAGTAGCAGAACTAGCCCGATTATTAAGGGCAAACTCGGCCAATGGTAAAAAAGTAACCCAGTCGTCCTGGTCAGCAGAAACAAAACATCTTAAATAAGTCTCCAAGGTCTGATTAGTTCGCTCGGTTTGGCCATTCGTCTGAGGATGGAAGGCCGACGAAAAAGACAATTCAATGCCCAACTTAGCACAAAAGGTCCGCCAAAATCTAGACACAAACTGGGATCCTCTGTCAGAAACAATGTTCTCAGGAATCCCGTGCAAACGAACCACATTTTGAAAAAACAGTGGAACCAACTCGGAGGAGGAAGGCAACTTAGGCAAGGGCACCAAATGGACCATCTTAGAAAAACGATCACACACCACCCAGATGACAGACATTCTCTGAGAGACAGGGAGATCTGAAATAAAATCCATGGAAATGTGCGTCCAAGGCCTCTTCGGGACAGGCAAAGGTAACAGCAAACCACTGGCACGAGAACAGCAAGGCTTAGCCCGAGCACAAATTCCACAAGACTGCACAAAGGAACGCACATCCCGCGACAAGGAAGGCCACCAAAAAGACCTGGCCACCAAGTCTCTGGTACCAAATATTCCAGGATGGCCCGCCAACACTGAAGAATGAACCTCGGAGATGACTCTGTTGGTCCATCTATCCGGGACAAACAGTCTCTCCGGTGGACAGCGGTCAGGTCTATCCGCCTGAAACTCTTGCAGCACACGTCGCAAATCTGGGGAGATGGCAGACAAAATCACCCCTTCTCTAAGGATACCAGCCGGCTCTGAATCTCCAGGAGAGTCAGGCACAAAACTCCTAGAAAGAACATCAGCCTTCACATTCTTCGAACCCGGCAGGTACGAGACCATGAAATCAAAACGAGAGAAAAACAACGACCAACGAGCCTGTCTGGGATTCAGCCGCTTGGCCGACTCGAGATAAAACAAATTCTTGTGGTCAGTCAAGACCACTACACGATGTTTAGCTCCCTCGAGCCAATGTCGCCACTCCTCAAATGCCCACTTCATAGCCAACAGCTCCCGATTACCGACATCATAATTCCGCTCGGCAGGCGAAAACTTTCTTGAAAAGAAAGCACATGGCTTCATCACAGAGCCATCGGGGCTTCTCTGCGACAAAACAGCCCCCGCTCCAATCTCGGAAGCATCAACCTCCACCTGGAAGGGAAGTGAGACATCTGGCTGACATAAGACCGGAGCCGAAGAAAACCGACGCTTCAGCTCCCGAAAGGCCTCCACAGCCGCAGAAGACCAATTAGTCACATCAGAACCCTTCTTGGTCAACTCCGTCAAAGGCTTAACAACGCCAGAAAAATTAGCTATGAAGCGACGGTAAAAATTAGCAAAACCCAAGAACTTCTGAAGACTCTTAACAGATGTAGGCTGCGTCCAGTCATGAATAGCCTGAACCTTGACTGGGTCCATCTCAATAGTAGAAGGAGAAAAAATGAAACCCAAAAAAGAAATCTTCTGGACTCCAAAAAGACATTTTGAGCCCTTCACAAATAAAGCATTGTCACATAGGACCTGAAAGACCATCCTGACCTGCTTAACATGAGACTCCCAATCATCCGAAAAAACCAGAATATCATCCAGATACACAATCATAAACTTATCCAGATATTCACGGAAGATGTCATGCATAAAGGACTGAAAGACTGAAGGAGCATTAGAAAGTCCAAAAGGCATCACCAAGTACTCAAAATGGCCTTCAGGCGTATTAAATGCAGTTTTCCATTCATCACCCTGTTTTATATGCACAAGGTTATACGCACCACGAAGATATATCTTGGTGAACCAACTAGACCCCCTAATGCGAGCAAACAAATCAGTTAACAATGGCAAAGGATACTGAAATTTGACCGTGATTTTATTCAAAAGGCGATAATCAATACAGGGTCTCAGGGAACCATCCTTTTTAGCCACAAAAAAGAATCCTGCACCAAGAGGGGATGAGGACGGGCGAATATGTCCCTTCTCTAAAGACTCCTTTATATAACTCCGCATGGCAGCATGCTCCGGCACAGATAAATTGAAAAGTCGTCCCTTAGGAAACTTACTACCAGGAATCAAATTTATAGCACAATCACAGTCCCTATGAGGAGGTAGAGAATTGAGTTTGGGCTCCTCAAATACATCCTGGTAGTCTGACAAAAACGTAGGGACTTCAGAAGGAGTGGACGAAGCAATTGATACCACAGGAGCGTCACCATGAATTCCCTGACAACCCCAACTTGACACCGACATAGCTTTCCAATCCAGGACTGGATTATGAGTCTGCAACCATGGTAGACCCAACACGACGACATCATGCAAATTATGCAGTACAAGAAAGCAAATCACCTCCTGATGTACAGGAGTCATGCACATGGTCACTTGTGTCCAGTACTGAGGTCTATTCGTAGCCAATGGTGTAGAATCAATTCCCCTTAGTGGAATAGGGAATTTTAAAGGCTCCAAATCAAAACCACAGCGCCTGGCAAATGACCAATCCATCAGACTCAGGGCGGCACCTGAATCTACAAAAGCATTAACCGGGTAAGATGACAGGGAACAAATCAGGGTAACAGACAAAATGAACTTAGGCTGTAAAGTACCAATGGTGACAGATTTATCAACCTTTTTTTTGCGCTTAGAGCATGCTGAGATAACATGAGCTGAGTCACCACAGTAAAAGCACAACCCATTTTGCCGTCTATAATTTTGCCGTTCACTTCTGGTTAGAATTCTGTCACATTGCATAGATTCAGGTGTCTGTTCAGAAGACACCGCCAAATGGTGCACAGGTTTGCGCTCCCGCAAACGCCGATCAATCTGAATGGCCAGAGTCATTGACTCATTCAGACCTGCAGGCGTAGGGAACCCCACCATGACATTCTTAATGGCTTCAGAAAGACCTTCTCTGAAATTTGCAGCCAGGGCACACTCATTCCACTGAGTAAGCACCGACCATTTCCGAAATTTCTGGCAGTACACCTCTGCTTCATCTTGCCCCTGCGAGAGGGCCAATAACGTTTTTTCAGCCTGGTTCTCAAGATTAGGTTCCTCATAGAGCAATCCAAGGGCTAGAAAAAAATGCATCTACACTAAGCAATGCAGGATCCCCTGGCGCCAATGCGAAGGCCCAATCTTGGGGGTCACCACGCAAAAAGGAAATGATAATCTTAACTTGCTGAACAGCATCACCAGAGGAACGAGGTTTCAAAGAAAGAAACAACTTACAATTGTTCCTAAAATTCAGGAACCTAGATCTATCTCCAGAAAACAACTCCGGAATAGGTATTCTAGGCTCTGACATACGACTGTGAACAACAAAATCCTGAATACTTTGAACCCTAGCAGCAAGATGATCCAGACTGGAAGCCAAGCTCTGGACATCCATGTCAGCAGCTGAACTCAGAGCCACACCAAGATTAAGAGGAGGAGAGAGGCTAGCCACAGCAGCTAGACACACGGCAACAAAAAAAAAAAAAATTCTCAAGGCTTCTTTTCTCCTGCTTCTGCCATGCAATTAACACTTTACTGGCCGGCTGTACTGTTCAGATCCTTAGTGGCTGAGGATCACGAATAGACCAGCAAGTGAATAAACTAAGGACAAGCTCTAGGGAGATGGTAACTGGACTGATCGCAAATCTGAACCTATCCAAAACAACTAGAGGTAGCCGGTGAACGTGCCTAAAAAATTCCTAGACGTCTCGAGCCAGCCTGAGGAACTAGCTACCCCTAAAGAGAAAGAAAGACCTCGCTTGCCTCCAGAGAAATAATCCCAAAAGATATAGAAGCCCCCAACAAATATTAACGGTGAAGTAAGAAGAAGGCACATACGTAGGGATGAAATCAGATTCAGCAAAAGAGGCCCACTAGTACTAGAAAGCAGAAAATAGAGCAGGGGTCTATGCGATCAATAAAAAACCCTTACAAAATATCCATCCTGAGATTTCAAGAACCCACGCACCAACTAATGGTGTGTGGGGAGAAACTCAGTCCACTAAAGCATCCAGCAAGCGAGGGAATCACATTTTAGCAAGCTGGACAAGAAAACATGATAAACACTGCTGATCAAAAAATGAGCATACAAAACTTAGCTTGTCCTGGATGGACTGGGAGCAAGGTAGTCAGAAGGAATCTGAGTAGCACTGATTACATCGACAGCCAGCAACAAGTGGAAGTAAAACAGAGCTATATAGAAACCTCCCAGAGGATAACGAACCAGCTGATAGCCAGAGACCAGCAGGATAACAAACAAAGCCACCAGGGGGAGCCCAAAGCAAAAGTCACACCATACCACCAGTGACCACAAGAGGGAGCCCGAAAACAGAGTTCACAACAGTCACCCTGACCAAATACCACAGGTGGCGTCACAAACATTTCCCCTTTAACCCCTTTCTGACATCTGACGTACTATCCCGTTGAGGTGGGGTGGGCCCGTATGACCACCGACGGGATAGTACGTCATCACCGATCAGCGGCGCTCACGGGGGGTTGCTCCGAGGGTCTCCTACCTCTCTCCTCGCCGCAGGTCCCGGATCCAAGATGGCCGCGGCATCCGGGTCCTGCAGGGAGGGAGGCGGCTTACCGAGTGCCTGCTCAGAGCAGGCGCTGGTAAGCCTGCAGCCCTGCACAGCAGATCGTCGATCTGACAGAGTGCTGTGCACACTGTCAGATCAATGATCTGTAATGTCCCCCCCGGGACAAAGTAAAAAAGTAAAAAAAAAATTCCCCACGTGTGTAAAAAAAAAAAAAAAAAAATATCCTAAATAAAGAAAAAAAAAATATTATTCCCATAAATACATTTCTTTAGCTAAATAAAATAAAAAAAACAATAAAAGTACACATATTTAGTATCGCCGCGTCCGTAACGACCCAACCTATAAAACTGCCCTACTAGTTAACCCCTTCAGTAAACACCGTAAGAAAAAAAAAAAAAAACGAGGCAAAAAACAACGCTTTATTATCATACCGCCGAACAAAAAGTGGAATAACACGCGATCAAAAAGACTGATATAAATAACCATGGTACCGCTGAAAACGTCATCTTGTCCCGCAAAAAACGAGCTGCCATACAGTATCATCAGCAAAAAAATAAAAAAGTTATAGTCCTGAGAATAAAGCGATACCAAAATAATTATTTTTTCTATAAAATAGTTTTTATCGTATAAAAGCGCCAAAACATAAAAAAATGATATAAATGACATATCGCTGTAATCGTACTGACCCGACGAATAAAACTGCTTCATCAATTTTACCAAATGCGGAACGGTATAAACGCCTCCCCCAAAAGAATTTCATGAATAGCTGGTTTTTGATCACTCTGCCTCACAAAAATCGGAATAAAAAGCGATCAAAAAAACGTCACGTGTCCGAAAATGTTACCAATAAAAACGTCAACTCGTCCCGCAAAAAACAAGATCTCACATGACTCTGTGGACTCAAATATGGAAAAATTACAGCTCTCAAAATGTGGTAACGCAAAAAATAATTTTTGCAATGAAAAGCGTCTTTCAGTGTGTGACGGCTGCCAATCATAAAAATCCGCTAAATAACCCGCTATAAAAGTAAATCAAACCCCCCTTCATCACCCCCTTAGTTAGGGAAAAATAAAAAAATTAAAAATGTATTTATTTCCATTTTCCCATTAGGGTTAGTGTTAGGGCTAGAGTTAGGACTAGAGTTAGGGCTAGGGTTAGGGTTAGGGCTAGGGTTAGGGCTAGGGTTAGGGCTAGGGTTGGGGCTAGGGTTAGGGCTAGGGTTAGGGTTAGGGTTAGGGCTAGGGTTGGGGCTAGGGTTAGGGATAGGGTTAGGGCTAGGGTTGGGGCTACGGTTAGGGCTAGGGTTAGGGCTAGTGTTACGGCTAGTTTTAGGGCTAGTGATAGGGCTAGTGATAGGGCTAGGGTTATTGCTAGGGTTAGGGCTAGGGTTATGGCTAGGGTTGGGGCTAGGGTTGGGGCTACAGTTAGGGTTGGGGCTAAAGATAGGGTTAGGGTTTGGATTACATTTACGGTTGGGAATAGGGTTGGGTGTGTCTGGGTTAAAGGAGTGGTTAGGGTTACTGTTGGGATTAGGGTAAGGGGTGTGTTTGGATTAGGGTTTCAGTTATAATTGGGGGGTTTCCACTGTTTAGGCACATCAGGGGCTCTCCAAACAGGACATGGCATCCGATCTGAATTCCAGCCAATTCTGCGTTGAAAAAGGAAAACAGTGCTCCTTCCCTTCAGAGCTCTCCCGTGTGCCCAAACAGGAGTTTACCCCAACATATGGGGTATCAGCGTACTCAGGACAAATTGGACATCATCTGTTGGGGTCCAATTTCTCCTGCTACACTTGGGAAAATACAAAACTGGGGGCCAAATAATAAGTTTTGTGGGAAAAAAAAGATTTTTTTATTTTCACGGCTCTGCGTTGTAAACTGTAGTGAGACACTTGGGGGTTCAAAGTTCTCACAACACATCTAGATAAGTTCCTTGGGGGGTCTAGTTTCCGGTATGGGGTCACTTGTGGGGGGTTTGTACTGTTTGGGTACATCAGGGGCTCTGCAAATGCAACGTGACACCTGCAGACCAATCCATTTAAGTCTGCATTCCAAATGGCGCTCCTTCCCTTCCGAGCTCTGTCATGCGCCCAAACAGTGGTTCCCCCCCACATATGGGGTATCAGCGTACTCAGAACAAATTGGACAACAACTTTTGGGGTCCAATTTATCCTGATACCCTTGTGAAAATACAAAACTGGGGGTTAAAAAATCATTTTTGTGAAAAAAAAAAAGAATTTTTATTTTCACGGCTCTGCGTTATAAACTGTAGTGAAACACTTGGGGGTTCAAAGTTCTCACAACACATCTAGATAAGTTCCTTGGGGGGTCTAGTTTCCAATATGGGGTCACTTGTGGGGGGTTTGTACTGTTTGGGTACATCAGGGGCTCTGCAAATGCAACGTGACGCCTGCAGACCAATCCATTTAAGTCTGCATTCCAAATGGCGTTCCTTCCCTTCCGAGCTCTGTCATGCGCCCAAACAGTGGTTCCCCCCCACATATGGGGTATCAGCGTACTCAGGACAAATTGGAAAACAACTTTTGCGGTCCAATATATCCTGATACCCTTGTGAAAATACAAAACTGGGGACTAAAAAATCATTTTTGTGAAAAAAAAAAAAAAAGAATTTTTATTTTCACGGCTCTGCGTTATAAACTGTAGTGAACTTGGGGGTTCAAAGCTCTCAAAACACATCTAGATAAGTTCCTTAGGGGGTCTACTTTCCAAAATGGTGTCACTTGTGGGGGTTTTTAATGTTTAGGCACATCAGGGGCTCTCCAAACGCAACATGGCATCCCATCTTAATTCCAGTCAATTTTGCATTGAAAAGTAAAATAGCGCTCCTTCCCTTCCGAGCTCTGCTGTGCGCCCAAACAGTGGTTTACTCCCACATATGGGGTATCGTCGTACTCAGGACAAATTGCACAACAACTTTTGTGGTCTAATTTCTTCTCTTACCCTTGGGGAAATAAAAAATTGGGGGCGAAAAGATCATTTTTGTGAAAAAATATGATTTTTTATTTTTACGGCTCTGCATTATAAACGTCTGTGAAGCACTTGTTAGGTCAAAGTGCTCACCACACATCTAGATAAGATCCTTAGGGGGTCTACTTTCCAAAATGGTGTCACTTGTGGGGGGTTTCAATGTTTAGGCACATCAGGGGCTCTCCAAATGCAACATTGCATCCCATCTCAATTCCAGTCAATTTTGCATTGAAAAGTCAAATGGCGCTCCTTTCCTTCCGAGCTCCGCCATGCGCCCAAACAGTGGTTTACCCCCACATATGGGGTATCAGCGTACTCAGGACAAATTGTACAACAAATTTTGGGGTCTATTTTCTCCTGTTACCCTTGGTAAAATAAAACAAATTGGAGCTGAAATAAATTTTGTGTGAAAAAAAGTTAAATGTTAATTTTTATTTAAACATTCCAAAAATTCCTGTGAAACACCTGAAGGGTTAATAAACTTCTTGAAAGTGGTTTTGAGTACCTTGAGGGGTTCAGTTTTTAGAATGGTGTCACACTTGGGTATTTTCTATCATATAGACCCCTCAAAATGACTTCAAATGAGATGTGGTCCCTAAAAAAAAATGGTGTTGTAAAAATGAGAAATTGCTGGTCAACTTTTAACCCTTATAACTCCGTCAGAAAAAAAAATTTTGGTTCCAAAATTGTGCTGATGTAAAGTAGACATGTGGGAAATGTTACTTATTAAGTATTTTGCATGACATATGTCTGTGATTTAAGGGCATAAAAATTCAAAGTTGGAAAATTGCGAAATTTTCAAAATTTTCGCCAAATATTCATTTTTTTCACAAATAAACGCAAGTTATATCGAAGAAATTTTACCACTGTCATGAAGTACAATATGTCATGAGAAAACAATGTCAGAATCGCCAAGATCCGTTGAAGCGTTCCAGAGTTATAACCTCATAAAGAGACAGTAGTCAGAATTACAAAAATTGGCCCGGTCATTAACGTACAAACCACCCTTGGGGGTGAAGGGGTTAACCCCTTCACCCCCGGAGCTTTTTCCGTTTCTCCATTTTCGTTTTTCGCTCCCCTCCTTCCCAGAGCCATAACTTTTTTATTTTTCTGTCAATTTGGCCATGTGAGGGCTTGTTTTTTGCGGGACGAGTTGTACTTTTGAATGACATCATTGGTTTTACCATGTCGTGTACTAGAAAACGGGAAAAAAATTCCAAGTGCAGTGAAATTGCAAAAAAAGTGCAATCCCACACTTGTTTTTTGCTTGCCTATTTTGCTAGGTTCACTAAATGCTAAAACTGACCTGCCATTATGATTCTCCAGGTCAGTACGAGTTCATAGACACCTAACATGACTAGGTTATTTTTCACCTAAGTGGTGAAAAAAAATTCCAAACTTTGCAAAAAAAAATAAAAATAAAATTGCGCCATTTTCCGATACCCGTAGCGTCTCCATTTTTCGTGATCTGGGGTCGGGTGAGGGCTTGTTTTTTGCGTGCCGAGCTGGCATTTTTAATGATAGCATTTTGGTGCAGATACGTTCTTTTGATCGCCCGTTATTGCATTTTAATGCAATGTTGTGGCGACCAAAAAAACGTAAATCTGGCGTTTCGATTTTTTTTCTCATTACGCCGTTTAGCGATCAGGTTAATGCTTTTTTTTATTGATAGATCGGGCGATTCTGAACGCGGCGATACCAAATATGTGTAGGTTGGGGGTTTTTTTTATTGATTTATTTTGATTGGGGCGAAAGGGGGGTGATTTAAACTTTTATATTTTTTTTATTTTTTTCACATTTTTTTTTACTTTTTTTTTTAACTTTTACCATGCTTCTATAGCCTCCATGGGAGGCTAGAAGCAGGCACAGCCCGATCGGCTCTGCTACATAACAGCGATCATCAGATCGCTGTTATGTAGCTAAAATGCAGGTGTGCTGTGAGCGCCGACCACAGGGTGGCGCTCACAGCCACCGGCGATCAGTAACCATAGAGGTCTCAAGGACCTCTATGGCTACAATATACAAGCATCGCCGACCTCCGATCATGTGACGGGGGTCGGCGATGCGCTCATATCCGGCCGCACGGCCGGATGCGGTAGTTAAATGCCGCTGTCTGCGTTTGACAGCGGCATTTAACTAGTTAATAGCGGCGGGTGATCGCGATTTCACCCGCCGCTATTGCGCGCACATGTCAGCTGTAAAAAACAGCTGACATGTCGCGACTTTGATGTGCGCTCACCGCCGGAGCGCACATCAAAGCGGGGGTCCCGACATGTGACGTACTATTCCGTCACATGTCGGGAAGGGGTTAAAGACCTTTCCCAAAACCATAAAAACTCTTTTCCTTATCGGACGTCCCTCCAAGGGCAACGTACTGGGTTGGGCCACTGTGACATCCCCCGAACCGAGGGACCCGGTGCCGAGTACCCCATTGCCCTTGCATGGGGGCGCTCCATTCTTTTGGCGTCACGAACAGGATCTACTTAAACCTGAAAATCAGGTCATGTGCGCCTAAGAACTGTGCCAGAACTATATTTGAACTGTGATTTGCTTAAATACTGTGTATTGCAAAAGACCGCCAAAATTCCCGCCGAAACCGCCGCCATTACAGCGTCACGAGGAGCGCAGACGAAGAAGAAGGGCATGCCAACATGGGAGGAGACTACCGAAGCGGCGCCAGAAGTGATGACCGCCCCCTCCGACTACTTCTGCGAGATGACGACCTGCCCAGAAGCCAAGAAGGAACTCCACCCTCAGGAAATGGAGGAGCAGCGTGCATGTGCGGCCGCAGACCCTGGAGCGGATATGGCGACCAGCGGGTACCTGAACGACGACGGAGTGACCCAGGACCATCTCAACTGACCGGAGACGAACCTGAACTTGCCGCTGTTGGAGGAGTCGGACTTCTTGGATTCGCAGGTGGAGGAGCCAAGCCCTCAACTCCCGGACGCAGAGCCGACAGCAGTGAAGAAATGGAAGTCGGAGCTGTGCAGGAAGATCGCACTGGAAGAACCGCGGTCCGAGCAGCAACAGACTCCAGCGTCCTCATCAGCGGAACGGATCGACATAGGTGGAACCACATCAGGCGCAGGTACCGATAACGCCCCGGCCCCACCGACCGATCCTGCTCAAGTGGCCACTCCCCGCCCCAACTGTGACCAACCACCAGCTGCCATTCTAGTCCTAATGGCCCCCGACACGATGGAAGAGGTACTGCCCCCGTTACCGACATCTATGGGCGTGCCACTAGACGTGAGCCCCGAGGGGGTGATCTTCAAATGGGATGCACCAAAGACCAAACCGGACAGGTCCAAACAAAACGGTTCCTATATTGCGAGGCTCACCTGGGAAGAGTACAAACAATGCCTAATTTCACACTGGAAAAACCGAAAGGAAACGGAACAGAATGCCCAACATAAAGTGCAGAAGCCTAAGACCAAACGCTGCAATAAGAGCCCGGCAAAGCAAGGAACGGTATTAGCCTTTCACCCGAAAATGGGTTGGGGCTTTATACAGGAGCCGGGGCTACCAACTGAAGTCTTCATTACCAGCTATAACGTGGAAGCCCAGTTTCGCGATGGTCATCATAACCGAAACTTGAGCAGAGGGGATCATGTGACCTACACTCGCTACTGGAGCACACAGGGTTGGTACGCTAAGAACGTTAAGCGATGTGAACCTGCTGTAGCACCACCTGCTGCCATGACTAAGACTAACAACATTACTCCCCTAGTCTCTGAACTAGCGGGTCCCAACACTACCACCACTGTGTGTATCATTTCTACTACTGAATCTGCTACTAAAACTGACATCCGTACCCAGACCACCAATGACTTGACCACAACTGAGAGACAAGCCCAAGACTAGTGTTGAGCGATACCGTCCGATACTTGAAAGTATCGGTATCGGATATTATCGGCCGATACCCGAAAAGTATCGCATATCGCCGATACCCGATACCAATACAAGTCAATGGGACACCAAGTATCGGAAGGTATCCTGTATGGTTCCCAGGGTCTGAAGGAGAGGAAACTCACGCGACCAATCACAAGCCGCGACGTCATCTAAGGTCTTTCAAGCGCTCATTCTTAGGAACGGAAGCTGCCAGTTACATCAGTAAGGTCCAGGCTGCGTCGGAGAGGTGAGTATATCAATATTTTTTATTTTTATTCTTCATTTTACACATTAATATCGATCCCGATACCGATTCCCGATATCACAAAAGTATTGGATCTCGGTATCGGAATTCCGATACCGCAAATATCGGCCGATACCCGATACTTGCGGTATCGGAATGCTCAACACTACCCAAGACGTTACTACAGCATCAGATGAGAGCTTGGATACCAACCTTCCCAGGCCAAGAAGTGTTCACTACCGACTGATGCCTTGTAACCTACTGTAGTAAACGTTGAAGGAACCGACAAGACTGTAAATAGTTAGCTGTTCTTCTTTGCTGCTTTTCAAGTTTAAACCCGTCTAGGGTTATTCCTTAAAGGGGTCCCCTATTTAAAGGGATCCTATGTTTTTGCACAAGTTTTTCTTTTTTCTTTTACCAAAGAACTGCAGAATCATGGACTGTTGCATGATCACAAACTGTCCTTGTATATAGTTTGCACCTTCTTAAAGGTGCTCTCTACTGGTTTTACATAGGAGGTTTTTACAGAGACTGCCTCTTAACAGAAACTGCTGTTAATTAAGCTGTAAAAAAATAACTGCTTTGCCTTACAGACCTGAAGAAAAACACGTTGGTGTGGCAGAATTCCAGTCAGGATTACACGTCTTGTAGCCCACCCAAGCCAACGTTCGGGGGTTCGTAATGGGTCACTCATATCGCATCACATAACCTTTGAACTGACTTGAAAATTGATGATGTGATCGTTTGCCTTACCTCAGAAAAAGACTTGGGTTTCCTCTTAAAGGGAATGTTAGTTTGTTGCACTTTCCTTCAAAGTGATAATGTTTGAAAGTGTTGAGCAGTTAGATAGTAATAATATTTACATAGTCAATAGTATGTAGCTAAAAGTAGGAAATGTTAGGTGTACTTTAAATAAAATTGAGGTTAAATAAGCTGAAGAAAAATGCAGTGAGCCCGTAGGGATAAATAGATAGTCCTGCATGTGAAGAAGCGAATAGAGAAAATGTTAATTTGCACTTTGAAGTTTGATAGTACATCCTTAGAGGGTACTTGCACTTAAGGACTGTTTTAGCACTTAGTAGATAATAGATAGTATACCTGTACGGGTAATAGTATTTTATAGTTATGTATCTGTATTGTCTTTAATAGTCATGTAAATATGTTATTGTTTGCAACGATCAAGTGTTCTCACCTCCCATAAAGGGAAGCATTGTTATATTACTTTGTTTTAAAGCATTTCAAAAATTTTGCATGTCTTTTTGCTAATGTATTGTTGTTTTCTTTTCCAGTCCGGGAGTACTGGATTTAACGGGGGGGGGGGGGGTGCAGCGTCCCAGAGTCCTGGTTGTTGCAGTAATGTCATTCTTCCACCAGGGGGAGTGATATTACGTCTGATGGCAATAAAGGAGATCTTCTTACCAGGTATCACAAACCATACACCACGCTTCACACTCCAGACCACCAGGGGGAGCCTTGCTCCTATCTACTAGGGCACTCTTCACAGTTAGGTAAAACTGGTGGGCTTGATAGAGAGTTAGTCAGACGCTGACTGGGCTTCACCCAGGCAGTTCCTGTCAGGCAGACAAGGGGGAAGGAGGAACATCACAGAACTGCAGACAGAGAGGTCCCTGACAGGTGTAGGATCCTGTCAGAGGCCTAGATAGAAGGCCACAGAGCTGCACCTGCCCCACGTGCGGCAGCCTCCTAAGAAAGAACACGAAGAGAATTGTATTGTAGCGGGTGAGAAACGAAGTCTTAGCACAAGGAGATATAACCAGAAGGAGTTCTGCCCTGTTAAAGGCTGCCTCCTTCTGAGGCGCAGAAGCCGGTAACCAGAACACTGAGGAAGCAATCATCTCCAAGCCTTGCTTCAGAGACTGGCAGGACAGTTAATTCCAAGTTGGCTGCCCGACCATATACCCAGGAGGCACGGTGGCAACTTGTGGGGGCCAAGGCGTCTCTAGGGTCCCTGTAAAAAGCCTCAGGCTACCAGTCATATGGGTTTGTCCTATCCACACCATCTGGGGGACAGAGAGGAAGACATAACATCTAGAACATCTACAACAGTTGTGAGGACCTTACCGAGAAGCTCAGCAGGGAGGTACTACAACACACAGGCGCTAGAGGAAGGCTACTGATTTCCACCTGGATAAGGGGACTCCGGATTTGCCTTCGGACTGGCCGGACTCTGCCTGCCTGGTCCGTACCCTGGACTGTGGATGCTGAAGTCTTCAGTAAAAGGTAAAGAGACTGCACCATGGTGTCCTCGTTATTCACTGCGCCTTATAACATCCACTATCACCATCACCATCGACACTTCTGGGAAGCCCTGGGGATACACTTCACCTGTGGGAAGGTATATTATCTAGCTGCCATCACATCACCCCAGCGGACCCCCAAGCAGCGTCGGTCACCCTGACCGAATACCACAGGTGGCGTCACGAACATTTCCCCTTTAAAGACCTTTCTCAAAACCATAAAAACTCTTTTCCTTATTGGACGTCCCTCCAAGGGCCACGGACCGGGTTGGGCCACTATGACATCCCCCCAACCGAGGGACCCGGTGCCGAGTACCCCATTGCCCTTTCATGGGGGCGCTCCACAATCGTTGTTGTGCAATTACTCTAGAGTATGGCGGTACCCCATATGTGGCAAGTCAATGCTAGGAATTGAAGGAGTGATGTTTTTGAATGTAGACTTTGATGGAATGGTCTGCAAGCGTCATGTCGCATTTGCAGAGCCCCTGATGTGCCTAAAGTGTGGAAACCTTCCACAAGTGACCCCATTTTGGAAACTAGATGACCCAAGGACTCAAATTTTAATATTTTTCTGTGTATTGGCTAATATGGCACAAATATATTTTTCCTGTATGTATATCTATATATTCCATACCTCCTATTATATTTAATGGTGCTGTAGGGTAATGTCACAATTAATCTTTTCCCTGCGGAAAGTTGCCTACAGATCTGACACAAATGACATACCACTAAGTTAACTAAACAAATTAAGCTCCACTTATCTCAAATAGCTTTAACTCTGTCTTTCAAAGGGGCACAAGAAAATGTAGACTGTTTACCCACGTGCTACAAGCTTAGTCCCTCTTGGCTGCCAGCTTTCAATATGTGCAGCTGGACAGCACAAGCAATACTCTCATTCTAGGCTACACTTATATGGGAGGTCACAAAGCAAAATGCTATTGTCACGCTCGCGCCCAGACTGGTTGGCGCGGGCTTGTGGCCCCACTGGGCCACAGACCAGACTACCCTGGAAGGGGCATAACTAAGTAGATTCCTTGGTCTTCGCTGGAGCCTCTGATGGTGAGGTCAGACTTGTGCAGCAGGAAGCTACCAGGTACCACTCCAGGGTGGTGTCTGGCTGTGGCTGCTGATCCCACCGGGGAATGGAACATAGACAGGCAAGCGGGCATGGCTGGGACACAGGCAGGCAGATGGGTACAACAGAGACACTGGCAGGTGGGCACGGCTGGTTCTCTGGCAGGCAGGTACGGGTACTACAGAGACACTGGCAGGCGGCACGGCTGGCTTTCTGGCAGACAGGTGCAGGTGGCTCTCTGGCAGGACAGGCGGACAAGGCTGCTACACTGGAAGAACCGGTAGGGACCGGTCTGCAGGTTGGTATGTAAAACAGGTAAGAACCTGTTCAGACAGGAGGACTTATGAATAGGTAGAGAAAGACCACAAGAGCGGATGCAAAGTGGAAGCACAGGAGCTAGAGCCAAGAACAGAAACACAGGAGGCGGAGCCAATAGAAGGAGGCGGAGATAAGTATGGAAACGCATGAGGTGGAGCCAAGTTTGGAAACACAGGAGACGGAGCCAAGAGCAAGAGGCAGAGCCAAGTGTGGAAATGCAGGAGGCAGAGCCAAGTGCAGGAGGTGGAGCCAAGTGCGGAATGCAGGAGGCGGAGCCAAGAGCAGGAGGCGAAGCCAAGAGCAGAGACGCAGGAGGCAGAGCAGGGAACAACTGCAAGAAGCGGAGCAAGGTAGAAACGCAATGAGCAGAGCCACAACGCAAAGTCACAGAGTGCAGAGCTGAGAGCAGAGCAAAGTCAGAGTGCAGAGGAATGCTACAGAGAGCAGAGCCGAGAGCAGAGCCACAGAGTGCAGAGCTGAGAGCAGAGCAAAGTCAGAGTGCAGAGCAAAGCTACAGAGAGCAGAGCCGAGAGCAAAGCCACAGAGTGCAGAGCAAGGTCACAGAATGCAGAGCAGGGGCAAAGCAAGGTCGCAGAGAGCAAAGCCGAAAACAGAGCTAAGCAAGACACAGAGTGCAGAGCTGAAAGCAGAGCAAAGCCACAGAGTGCAGAGCAAGGAACAAAGCAAGGTCGCAGAGAGCAGAGCCGAAAGCAGAGCAAAGCAAGACACAGAGTGCAGAGCAGAGCAAAGCTAGATACAGAGTGCAGAGCAGAGCAAAGCAAGACACAGAGTACGCACCGCAGAGAAAGCAAACCAAGACAGGGATATAAACGAAGTCAGAATGGATGGCAAACACAGGACACAGACCAGGGTACAATGCCCCCCTGGGCGGCGGACACAAGAGTAACAGAGACAGGGCCTGGCACCTCAGCAGCTAAGAACTGACTGAGAGAGTAAGTCTTAAATACAGGAAGCCCCATGGCAATTGGCCGGGGACACCTTAGCAAGGTGCACACAGACTCAATAAGACATAGGAGTTGCCGACGCCGCCCCCCTATGCACACAGACAGAGCATGCACAGAGAAAACAGCAGACATGAGGCACACAGCATGGAGCTGGCAGCAGAGAGAAGTCACAACAAGGCCCAGAGAAGTAAAGGTACCTTCACACGAAGCGACGCTGCAGCGATAGCGACAACGATGCCGATCGCTGCAGCGTCGCTGTTTGATCGCTGGAGAGCTGTCACACAGACCGCTCTCCAGCGACCAACGATGCCGAGGTCCCCGGGTAACCAGGGTAAACATCGGGTTGCTAAGCGCAGGGCCGCGCTTAGTAACCCGATGTTTACCCTGGTTACCAGCGTAAAAGTAAAAAAAACAAACAGTACATACTCACCTGCGCGTCCCCCAGCGTCTGCTTCCTGACACTGACTGAGCTCCGGCCCTAACAGCAGAGCGGTGATGTCACCGCTGTGCTTTCACTTTCACTTTCGGGCCGGCGCTCAGTAAGTGTCAGGAAGCAGACGCTGGGGGACGCGCAGGTGAGTATGTACTGTTTGTTTTTTTTTACTTTTACGCTGGTAACCAGGGTAAACATCGGGTTACTAAGCGCGGCCCTGCGCAGCGTCCTGGCTAGCGATATAGTTTCGTTTGACACGCAGCAGCGATCAGGATCCTGCTGTGATGTCGCTGGTCGCTGAATAAAGTCCAGAACTTTATTTGGTCGTCCGATCGCTGTGTATCGTTGTGTTTGAAAGCAAAAGCAACGATACCAGCGATGTTTTACACTGGTAACCAGGGTAAACATCGGGTTACCAAGCGCAGGGCCGCGCTTAGTAACCCGATGTTTACCCTGGTTACCAGCGTAAAAGTAAAAAAACAAACAGTACATGCTCACCTGCGCGTCCCCCAGCGTCTGCTTCCTGACACTTACTGAGCGCCGGCCCTAAAGTGAAAGTGAAAGCACAGCGGTGACGTCACCGCTGTGCTGTTAGGGCCGGAGCTCAGTCAGTGTCAGGAAGCGGATGGCAGGGGACGCGCAGGTGAGCATGTACTGTTTGTTTTTTTTACTTTTACGCTGGTAACCAGGGTAAACATCGGGTTACTAAGCGCGGCCCTGCGCTTAGCAACCCGATGTTTACCCTGGTTACCCGGAGACCTCGGCATCGTTGGTCGCTGGAGAGCGGTCTGTGTGACAGCTCTCCAGCGATCAAACAGCGACGCTGCAGCGATTGGCATCGTTGTCGCTATCGCTGCAGCGTCGCTTCGTGTGAAGGTACCTTTAGTGTCTCAGTAATATCAAACAAGGTTAGCAAGGCTTCCCAGCTCGTTTTCACGTCATTGGTCAATGTGTTAAGAAACAGCACAGCTGGCAATAGTATTTAACTAAAAATATGCATGAAAAACAGCATTTAGAGAGCTGCCAAAAACTGTGTGAAACCAGCCTAGAGGTGCTATTTGCTATCTTTGGTTTCATATAATGATGTCATGTAAAGGGGCAGAGCCTGCTTCATTACAGTGCAGAGCACAAAACAAGAAGCAGGTGTGTGCCTGTGTACTGCAGGATTGGGCTGTGTACCCAGGGGACAGAAAATAAAAATATACTATAGAAATGGCTGAATAAAAATTGGACATAAATGAGTAATGTACCGCAGAATGAGCTGTATACAAGTGATAGAGAGGAAAGGCAAACTGCGGTATGGAACTCTGTGTATAGCAACTGAGATTAATTGAGTTGTGTTTGTTGTTTGCTGCTGAGAGACCAGTTATGTGAAACTACAAATGTTGCTTGCTGTTCTATTGATGCATATGACAGAGGATTATCTTTTGCTATATGCACCAATAAAGCAGCTTTGGCCATTTCAAATCACTGCTCTGTCAGCAGCACGCAGCAAACACAACTCTGTACTCCTGCTATGGAGGTGTGCATGAGTGTTGAGCTTTTCTAGAACCAGCCAATGATATAAAACCACACTGCAGCTATGCTGATATAGATGGTAGAATACAATTTTGTTTAGGCAGGAATCTGTAGAGCTGAAAGTGCATTGAAGCATCAGGTAAATTCTACACTTAGATTAGCATAATGATAATTCAGAAAGGTGGGGCTATGAGAAATGAGGAGGAGCAAGTGCTGCTGGGAAATGCAGTTTTAGCAGATAAAAATAGGACTGACCATCCTGCTGCGTGTACTTGGATTCACACGGGGAAGACTAAAATGAAAAATATAGAGGTACAAGATAGAAAATTTATGCTGGACTTAGTCTGTATAATAACAATAAGTATGCACAAAGTGATTGTGGATATAAGCCTTTAATGTTAGCTGCATTCTCTGCCCCATCTGTGGTTCTATATTGCATGAAACTTGACAGCCGTGACCTTTTATTTTGTACAACCACACTTCTGCCTCACTATAATGCGACCAAACTTCAGAATACTGTCTGCAAGTTATTATCTGGGCTATTGTAAAGTTTGGTATTATTATTATTATTTATATATCACCATTGATTCCATGATGCTGTATATGAGAAGGGGTTACATACAAATTACAGATATCACTTACAGTAAGCAAACTAACAATTACAGACTGATACAGAGGGGTGAGGACCCTGCCCTTGCGGGCTTACATTCTACAGGATGGTGGGGAAGGAGACAATAGGCTGAGGGTTGCAAGAGCTCCGGTGTTGGTGAGGCTGTAGCTCCGGTAGTAGTGAGGAGGCAGGCTGTAAGCTTTCCTGAAGAGGTGGGTTTTCAGGTTCCGTCTGAAGGATCCAAATGTGGTTGATAGTCGGACCTGTTGGGGCAAAGAATTCCGGAGGATGGGGGAAATTCGGGAGACATCTTGGAGGCAGTTGGGTGAGGAGCGAATAAGTGTGGAGGAGAGAAGGAGGTCTTGGGAGGACCAGAGATTACGTGAGGGAAGATATTGGGAGATTAGTTCAGAGCTATATGGAGGAGACAGGTTATGGATGGCTTTGTAGGTCAATATTAGTAATTTGAACTGGATACGCTGAGGGAATGGGAGCCAGTGAAGTGATTTGCAGAGAGGGGAAGTGGAGGAGTAGCGAGGAGAGAGATGAATTAGTCAGGCAGCAGAGTTAAGGATGGACTGGAGAGGTGCAAGGGTGTTAGCAGGGAGGCCACAGAAAAGGATGTTGCAGTAGTCGAGGCGGGAGATGATGAGGGTATGCACAAGAATTTTAGTAGATTGATGGTTGAGGAAAGACGAATTCTGGATATATTTTTGAGCTGGAGGCGACAGGAGGTGGAAAGAGCTTGGATGTGCGGTTTGAAGGACAGGGCAGAGTCAAGGGTTACTCCGAGGCAGCAGACTTCCGGTACGGGGAAAGCGTGATGTCGTTAATTGCAATGGATAGGTCAGGTATGGAAGATCTATGGGATGGAGGAAAGATGATGAGTTCTGATTTGCCCACATTGAGTTTGAGGAAGCGAGAGGAGAAGAAGGAGGATATGGCTGATAGACACTCCAGGATTCTGGACAGCAGAGAGGTGACAACTGGGCCAGAGAGGTAGATCTGAGTGTCATCAGCATAAAGGTGGTATTGGAATCCATGGGACTTTATGAGTTGTCCCAGGCCAAGTGTATAGATTGAGAAAAGTAGCGGTCCTAGAGCAGAACCTTAGGGGACTCCAACAGAGAGAGGATGGGATGAGGAGGTAGTGTGGGAGTGGGAGACGCTGAATGTGCGTTTGGAAAGGTATGAGTAGATCCAGGATAGGGTGAGGTCTTTGATGCCAAAGGAGGAGAGGATCTGTAGTAGGAGGCAGTGGTCAACTGTGTCGAAAAAAGAAGAGGACAGGTCTAGAAGGAGGAGTACAGAGTATTGTCCGTTAGCTTTGGCTGTAAGTAGGTCATTAGTTATTTTTATCAGGGCTGTCTCAGTTGAGTGATGAGGGCGGAAACCAGATTGTAGATGGTCAAAGAGCAAGTTAGATGAGAGGTGGGAGGAAAGTTCAGCGTAGACGTGCTGCTCCAGGAGTTTGGAAGCGAATGGGAGCAACGATATTGGGCGATAGCTGGACATAGCAGTTGGATCAAGGGTTAAGGATAGGCATGATTGTGGCATGTTTGAAAGCAGAAGGGAAGGTGCCAGAAGTTAGTGATAGGTTGAAGAGGTGGTTTAGGGATGGGATTGCAGTTTTGCTCCATTTAAGTGAGGGTATTCCAGTTATACCTATGATGGCTAACCTATAAGCCTTGTAGCTTTAATGATGGCATATTCTGCATGTTTTGTAGCTTCAGTAATGAAAACTTACATTTTATACATTTGGATTTACCAAGAAGCATTTTGTGAATGTTAGTAGCTGAGCTTTTAAGAGCATTATCTTTAGTGCTTCAGCAGCTGCAAATAATGAGACAGAGGAAAAGCATTTTTGTTTTCCCTTCCTTTTCCTGGAGCAAGAATAAAAAAAGCTATTATTATCTATATCTATTCTATAGACTAAAAAGTAAAAAGATCTTTGACGCTATGACTTATTAATGAACTTATTTGTCCTTTACAGTTCAGATTTTATTTGTAATTACAGTAGCGTTTTGCAGTGCTCTGCATTTTTTGCAGATGTCATAACAAGGAAGAAGCATAATTGTGCCATACAAATAAGCATTGAAGACACTATTTTGCCATCTAGTGGTGTGCTGAATAATATCCCTATTGTCATTGTTTTCCTGTTCTGTTTATGTTAAAGGGACACTAAACTTTGCAAGAGTAGCAATTTAGTGCTGGGAAAAAGCGGCCAATATTATTCTTCAATTATATCAATGAAAATCATTTGCCCCTATGATCACTACTTTGCCTTATGGAACTTCAGAATAATTTATAGACCTTGTGTGTAGGAATGTTTGTTTGCTGTAAGTTTCACTTATTAGCTGGTGATGACTAGTGTTGAGCGATACCTTCCGATACTCAAAGGTATCGGTATCGGATGGTATCGGCCGATATCCAAAAAATATCGGATATCGCCAATACTGATACCCGATACCAATGCAAGTCAATGGGACACAAGTATCGGAAGGTATCCTGGATGGTTCCCAGGGTCTGAAGGAGAGGAAACTCTCCTTCAGGCCCTGGGATCCATATTCATGTAAAAAATAAAGAATTAAAATAAAAAATATGGATATACTCACCCCTCCGGCGGCCCCTGGACCTTACCGATGTAACCGGCAGCCTCCGTTCCTGAGAATGAGGAGTGAAGGACCTTCGATGACGTCGCGGCTTGTGATTGGTCGCGTGACCGCTCAAGCGACCAATCACAAGCCGCGACATCATTGCAGGTCCTAAACTCACTGCATTCTTAGGAACGGAGGCTGCTGGTTACATCGGTAAGGTCCAGGGGCCGCCGGAGGGGTGAGTATATCTATATTTTTTATTTTAATTCTTTATTTTTTACATGAATATGGATCCCAGGGCCTGAAGGAGAGTCTCCTCTCCTCCAGACCCTGGGAACCATACACTGGGAACTTCTGATTCCGATTTCCGATATCACAAAAATATCGGAACTCGGTATCGGAATTCCGATACAGCAAATATCGGCCGATACCCGATACTTGTGGTATCGGAATGCTCAACACTACTGATGACAATACATTTAGACACAGTCAATCACTGCCTACTGTTACAGATTCTTTCTTCCCTTGGCATCAAAGACCATGCCCTGTCCTGGATTGCCTCATACCTGTCCAACCGCACATTTTGCGATTCCCACTCCCACACTACCTCTTCATCCTGCCCTCTCTCTGTTGGAGTCCTTCAAGGCTCTGTCCTAGGGCCCCTACTTTTTTCCATCTATACCCTTGGCCTAGGACAACTCATAAAGTCTCTTGGCTTCCAGTACCACCTGTATGCAGACGACACTCAGATGTACCTCTCTGGCCCAGATGTCACCTCCCTGCTGTCCAGAATCCCGAAGTGTCTGTCAGCCATATCCTCCTTCTTCACCTCTTGCTTCCTAAAACTCAATGTAGACAAAACCGAACTCATCATCTTTCCCCCACCTCACGCATCCTCCCTACCCGATCTATCTATTATGGTAAACGGCATCACGCTCTCTCCCGCACCTGAAATCCGCTGCCTTGGGGTAACTCTCAACTCTGCCCTGTCCTTCAAACCTCACGTCCAAGCTCTTGCCACCTCCTGTCGCCTCCAACTCAAAAATATTGCCAGAATCCGTTCCTTCCTCAGCCCACAATCTACCAAAACTCTTGTGCATGCTCTCATCATCTCCCGCCTCGATTACTACAACACCCTCCTCTGTGGCCTCCCAGCTAACTCTCTTGCATCACTCCAGTATGTCCTCAACTCTGCTGCCTGGCTAATCCACCTCTCTCCTCCCTACTCCCCTGCTTCTCCCCTCTGCAAATCCCTCCACTGGCTCCCAATTCCATTTAACCTCTAATTCCATGCAAAGTCTGCAATTGCCTGCAAAAATTTGTATAACACTCTGAGGTGTCCTAGTAATGCATTGAATCCATTTTGAGTTCTTTAACTCAAATTCAAAATTAGAGCAGAGGGTTATTAAACTGCCCTTCTTGTTTGCAGTGTGTCAAAAAGAAAACATTTTGTTAATAAGGTGCAGTACTACTGAATATCACATATAAATCAATTCACAGTCACACTGATTCTGTAGGTCCTGCACCTATCACTTGAGTCTTTATTCACAGACTGAGACTTCCACTCTAATTTTCAATGTTTTTCAGCACTTAACTAATACACAACAAAAAGATTTAGGCCTTTTTCTATCCCTACGTATAATATTTATGTGCTCTAAACTCCTATCTCTAGGCTGTAAAATTCTGAAATGGACACAGCCTTCATCAGACTCATCAGACTCATCTAGCAGTGGCTGGGCAATGGGCAGGATGGGGAGGAAACACAGATATAGGCCACAAATAATAAAGTAGGCTAAATGCAGTTCAAAATTGGTAACAGGACTAAACAGACGGCATTGCTTTGCTCAGTGGAGGAAAACTGTAATCAGTGGCAGACACAGTTAGTAGGCCCAAGTAATAAAGTGGGCCAAATGCAGTTCAAAATTGGTAACAGGAGTAAACAGGCGGCACTGCTTTGTTCAGTGGAGGAGAACAACAAGCAGTGGCAGACACCGTTAGTAGGCCCAAACAAACAAGTAGGCCAAATGCAGTTTAATATTTGATATAGGCTGAAAATTGAAGCTCAGCTTTGTTCAGTGGAGGAGAACAACAAGCAGCGGCAGACACCATTAGTAGGCCCAAACAAACAAGTAGGCCAAATGCAGTTTAATATTTGATATAGGCTGAGAATTGAAGCTCAGCTTTGTTCAGTGGAGGAGAACAACAAGCAGCGGCAGACACCGTTAGTAGGCCCAACCAAACAAGTAGGCCAAATGCAGTTTAATATTTCATATAGGCTGAAAATTGAAGCTCGGCTTTGTTCAGTGGAGGAGAAAAGCAAGGAGCGGCAGACTACTTTAGTAGGCCCAACCAAACAAGTAGGCCAAATGCAGTTTAATATTTGATATAGGCTGAAAATTGAATCTCAGCTTTGTTTAGTGGAGGAGAACAACAAGCAGCGGCAGACACCATTAGTAGGCCCAACCAAACAAGTAGGCCAAATGCAGTTTAATATCCGAAACAGGATGAAAATTGAGGCTCAGCTTTGTTCAGTGGAGGAGAACAACAAGCAGTGGCAGACACCGTTAGTAGGCCCAACCAAACAAGTAGGCCAAATGCAGTTTAATATTTGATATCGGCTGAAAATTGAAGCTCAGCTTTGTTCAGTGGAGGAGAAAAGCAAGGAGTGGCAGACACCGTTAGTAGGCCCAGCCAAACAAGTAGGCCAAATGCAGTTTAACATTCGAAACAGGATGAAAATTGAGGCTCAGCTTTGTTCAGTGGAGGACAGCTGTATTGAGTGGCGCAGACAGGCACAGGCAGTAGGCCTAAAATAAAAAAGTAGGCTAAATGCAGTTCAAAATTAGTAACTGGAGTACACAGGCGGCATAGCCGTGTGCAGTAGAGGACAGCTGTATTGAGTGGCGCAGACAGACACAGGTAGTAGGCCTAAAATAAAAAACTAGGCTAAATGCAGTTCAAAATTGGTAACTGGAGTACAAAGGCGGCATAGCCTTGTGCAGTGGAGGACAGCTGTATGGAGTGGCGCAGACAGGCACAGGTAGTAGGCCTAAAATAAAAAACTAGGCTAAATACAGTTCAACATTGGTAACTGGAGTACACAGGCGGCATAGCCTTGTGCAGTGGAGGACAGCTGTATTGAGTGGTGCAGACAGGCACAGGTAGTAGGCCTAAAATAAAAAAGTAGGCTAAATGCAGTTCAACATTGGTAACTGGAGTACACAGGCGGCATAGCTTTGTGCAGTGGAGGACAACTGGAAGGAGAGGCTGACACAGTTAGTAGGCCAAAATAGTAAAGTGGGCTAAATGTCTGCCAAAACAATGTTCCTAAATAGACAGGTGGCATAGCTAGGTACAGGGGTTGGCTCCTCTGCTGAGTAGCAGACAGCGGTAGTTCGCGCACAGTATCAACTGGTCTAAATGGAGGGCAGGGCCCCTGTATATTTTTACTATCATCTATCATTTCAACAAATTTGTATTGGCAGTGCCATTGAAGGATTTAACAGCACAGACTAAACAGTGGTGGAGCAGTGAGAGGTAAGTTTTGCAAGTGGTAGAGCACTGTTTGAGCTGGGGGGAACACTCTCTCGTGGGCGGCGGTACTGGCACAGGGCCCCTCATATTACAACGGTGTGTCTGACTTTGGTTGTGCACCACCACCGTCAGAGACACTTCATTGTACTATGAGGGACCCTGTGCCAGTGCCGTCGCCCAAAAGTGGGCACACCCACCTGTCCAGGCAAACGGCACTCGCACGGGTGCTTGCGCCAAGTTGTGACCACGGCCCTGTGGGGGGAGTCAGACCATTTAGGGAGGTATAAAAATGGCCTATGGTGGACATTCAGCAGCTGCATATGGAGGAATTGGAGCAGTCAGTAAGAGGAGGCCAAAAGCAAGACATTTTTCAGGCAAGCAACGTGTCAGCAGGGAAAGGTGGGGCAAAATAATTTGAAATCCATGATTGGTTCATTTTAATGAAGGTTAGATCATCAACATTTTGGGTAGCCAGACGAGTCCTTTTTTCGGTCAGTATTGAACCAGCAGCACTGAAGACTCTTTCTGATAGCACACTAGCAGCTAGGCAAGCGAGCTCCTGTAATGCATATTCTGCCAATTCAGGCCAGGTGTGTATTTTAGATGCCCAGTAATCAAAGGGGAATGATGTGTGAGGGAGAACATCGATAAGGGAGGAAAAATAGTTCGTAACCATACTGGACAAATGCTGTCTCCTGTGACTTTGAATCGATGCAGCATTACCTGTCGTGTCTGCGGTCATTGCGAAATCACTCCACAACCTGGTCATAAAACCCCTCTGTCCAACGCCACTTCTGATTTGTGCACCTCTAACACCTCTGCCATGTTGCCCCCTACAGCTCGTGTGAGAACCATCACAGCCGCTGTGTGCTGGGAATGCCTGAACCAAACGGTCTACAAGAGTTGCTTGTTTGGTAGCCAATATTTTCTCAAGGTTCTCATGTGGCATGATATTTTGTAATTTCCCTTTATATCGTGGATCCAGGAGGCAGGCCAACCAGTAATCGTCATCGGTCATCATTTTTATAATGCGGGGGTCCCTTTTTAGGATGCGCAAGGCATAATCAGCCATGTAAGCCAATGTTCCAGGTGTCAATTCACTGCTTGTGCTGGGTTGAGGAGCACTTTCTTGCAAATCAACATCACTTGTGTCCCACAAAAACCCTGTACCTGACCTTGCAACGCCACCAGTTTCTATTGCCCCTTGAGAAGCATCCTGCTCCCATAAATATTCATCCCCATCATCCTCCTCCTTGTCTTCGTCCGCCACCTCGTCCAGGAGAGTTCCCTGAGCAGACAATGGCTGACTGACATCAAGGCTTCCCTCCTCCTCGGCGGCAGACGCCTGCTCCTTAATGTGCGTCAAACTTTGCATCAGCAGACGCATAAGTGGGATGCTCATGCTTATGATGGCATCGTCTGCACTTACCAGCCTTGTGAATTCCTCAAAACACTGAAGGACTTGACAGAGGTCTTGTAGCTTCGACCACTGCACACCAGACAACTCCATGTCTGCCATCCAACTGCCTGCCCATGTATGTGTATCCTCCCACAAATACATTACAGCACGCCTCTGTTCGCACAGCCTCTGAAGCATGTGCAGTGTGGAGTTCCACCTTGTTGCAACGTCGATTATTAGGCGGTGCTGGGGAAGCTTCAGCGATTGCTGATGGTTCAGCATACGGTTGGAGTTTACGGGCGACCGGCGGATGTGCGAGCAAAGTCTTCACACCTTCAGGAGCAGGGCTGGTAACCCCGGATAATTTTTCAGGAAGCACTGCACCACCAGGTTCAAGGTGTAAGCCAGGCAAGGTATGTGTTTCAGTTCTGAAATGGCTATGGCAGCCATAAAATTCCTTCCGTTATCACTGACTACCTTGCCTGCCTCAAGATGTACACTGCCCAGCCATGACTGAGTTTCTTGCTGCAAGTACTCAGCCAGTACTTCTGCGGTGTGTCTGTTGTCGCCCAAACACTTCATTTCCAACACAGCCTGCTGACGCTTACCACTTAGCTGTTCCATAATGTGACACCTCGTGTGCAACACTGACAGCTGCGGATGGAGTGGTAGGGCGACTGCGTTCTGTGGATGAGCTTTCACTTCTGGAGGAGGAGGAGGAGGGGTGTTGAACGCCTACTGCCAACTGTTTCCTAGCCCGTGGGCTAGGCAGAACTGTCCCACTATGGCTGTACCCTGTGGACCCTGCATCCACCACATTAACCCAGTGCGCCGTAATGGACACGTAATGTCCCTGGCCATGCCTACTGGTCCATGCATCTGTTGTGAGGTGCACCTTTCTACTGACTGATTGACTGAGTGCATGGAAAATGCGGTCTTTGACATGCTGGTGGAGGGCTGGGATGGCTTTTCTTGCAAAGAAGTGTTGACTGGGTAGGTCATAGCGTGGTACTGTGTAGGCCATCAGGGCTTTGAAAGCTTCGCTTTCAACCAGCCGGTAGGGCATCATCTCTAACGAGATTAGTCTAGCAATGTGGGCGTTCAAACCCTGTGTACGCGGATGAGAGGGTGAGTACTTCCTTTTCCTAATGAGAGTCTCTTGTAGGGTGAGCTGGACTGGAGAGCTGCATATTGTGGAACTAGTGGGGGTGGTGGTGGACATGGCAGATTGAGAGAGGGTTGGTGATGGTATTCTTGATGTTGGCCTACATACAGTGTTTCCTACCAAGAACCTTGTGATTCCCTGACTGCTTTGGCCTTGCGATAATACCTCCACATTTGCTGCTGGTGGTGTCCTAAGCGGTGGGCTTACAGTGAGGGAAGCAATGTAGCGTTGCTGACTACCTTCATTCTGAGCGGGTGCACCAACGGTACGGGACTTTTGGTAGTTAGTCCAGGCTTGCAAGTGCATGCTGGTTAAATGTCTATGCATGCACGTCGTATTTAAATTTTGGACATTCTTCCCTCTGCTAAAGGTCTTTGAGCATTTCTTACAGATAACTTTGCATTGATCATTCGGATCTTGGTTAAAAAATTCCCACACTGCACTCTTCCTACTATCGAATACCTTTTCAGGCATTACTCGCTGTGCTACTTTCACCCGATGGTCATGCTGTACTAAAAGTGTTTTTGGTTTTGTCAAACGTTTTTGGCCAGATACGGGCCTGCCAGATGAAAGCTGTTGCGATGTAGATGCCTGCTGCGGATCATCCTCCTCCGCTTCAGAGCTACTGCCAGTGGCACCCTGTTCCCCCAATGGCTGCCAATCTGGGTCAACAACTGGGTCATCTATCACCTCCTCTTCAATGTCATGTGCACCTTCCTCTGTGTCACCGTGTAAGGTGCTATAGCGTTCGGGACGGGGCACCATAGTGTCATCAGGGTCAGATTCTGGCTCAGTACACTGCGAGGGCAATGTAGTGATCTGAGTCAATGGAACAGCATAATAATTTAGCTGTGGCTGTGCATCTGTGCACTCCATGTCCGATTCATCTTGTAATGGGCTGTTAACTATTTCCCTTTCTAACCCTGGCACGGTATGTGTAAAGAGCTCCATGGAGTAAACTGTAGTGTCGCCTGCCGCATCCTTCAATTTTGCTTTGGGTGAAGGACACAAGGAAGCGACTTGTTCCTGACCGGGAGCATCCACTGATGACTCGCTGCTTTTATATTTTGAACTTTCTGAAGAGGAGGTGAAAGACCTAGAGACTGTCAGCAATGAAAGCCAAAACTTTTTCCTGCTGCTCCAGCTTTAAAAGCGGTTTTCCTTCTCCCAGATAAGGGAGCCTTCGAGGCCTTGTGTAGCCAGACGATGTCGCTGGCTCAACAACTTGAGCCTTAGGTGCTATTTTGCTTTTCCCACTACCACCAGATGCTCCACCACCACCACCACTATCATTACCAGCTGGCAACGACCGCCCACGGCCTCTTCCACCAGACTTCCTCAATTTTGGGAAAATGTAACCAAACTAACAACCGTTATATGGTACTGTAAAACAAGGTAGAAGGTGTATATAAACTTGTTGAGAATTTAAATCTCCCTTTTTTGAGGGGGGAGACTGCAGCAAAACTCAGGCCCAGTGTATTACACTACACAATGTAAGTGGCAGAACGTGGCTGGCAGATATACGACAAACAGAACTGACGTATATAAACTTTTTGGAAATTTAAATCTCCATTTTTTTGGGGGGAGACTGCAGCAAAAAACAGGCCCTGGGTATTACACTATGCAATGTAAGTGGCAGAATGTGGCTGGCAGATATACGACAAACAGAACTGACGTATATAAACTTGTTGGCAATTTAAATCTCCCTTTTTGGGGGGGAGACTGCAGCAAATAACAGGCCCTGTGTATTACACTACACAATGTAAGTGGCAGAACATGGCTGGCAGATATACGACAAACAGAACTGACGTAAATCTACTTAGTGGCAATTTAAATCTCCCTTTTTTTTGGGGGGAGACTGCAGCAAAAAACAGGCCCTGGGTATTACACTATACAATGTAAGTGGCAGAACGTGGCTGGCAGATATACGACAAACAGAACTGACGTAGATCCACTTAGCGGCAATTTAAATCTCCCTTTTTTGGGGGGGAGACTGCAGCAAAAAACAGGCCCTGTGTATTACACTACACAATGTAAGTGGCAGAATGTGGCTGGCAGATATACGACAAACAGAACTGACGTAGATCCACTTAGTGGCAATTTAAATCTCCCTTTTTTTGGGGACGAGACTGCAGCAAAAAACAGGCCCTGGGTATTACACTATACAATGTAAGTGGCAGAACGTGGCTGGCAGATATACGACAAACAGAACTGACGTAGATCCACTTAGTGGCAATTTAAATCTCCCTTTTTTGGGGGGGAGACTGCAGCAAAAAACAGGCCCTGGGTATTACACTATACAATGTAAGTGGCAGAACGTGGCTGGAAGATATATAAAAAAATACAAGGACTGTACTACAATTTCAATCTCCCTACAATGATCTCAGGACAAGTATGGCAGCCAGCAATAAAAAGGACTGCTGCACACAAAAGTGTGGCCAAATAAACAAGATAACTGTGCAGAAAGCAGCAACAGGATTTTTGCTTTTAAAAAAGCAGTTGGTTTGCACAGCGGGGTACAAACAGCAATGCAGCTATCAGGGAGCCTTATAAGGCAGCCTAATAAGCGATAGAGCTGATGCACAGAAATCTAGCCTCCACTGTCCCTGCAAAACAAAGGTGGTGCTGGACAGTGGAAATCGCTACAGCAGAAGCGGTTTGGGGGTTAATCTTCCCTCCCTAATAATATCCCTGCTTCTGATGAAGCTGCAGCAACCTCTCCCTATGCTGAGATCGGCAGAAGTAAGATGGCGGTCGGCGTGCACGCCCCTTTATAGCCCCTGTGACGCCGCAGAAAGCAAGCCAATCACTGTCATGCCCTTCTCTAAGATGGTGGGGACCGAGACCTTCATTGGCTGAAAAGTGGCGCTGAAAGCATCATACGAAACGCGACTTTGATGCGAAGATTGTCGACCTCATGGCCGATCCCACACTGGGATCGAGTCGGGTTTCATGAAACCCGACTTTGCCGAAAGTCGGCGATTTTTGAATTTGACCTATCCGTTTCGCTCAACCCTAATAATAATATTACAATTAGCAAATACAGTAGTTCTAATTATAAATGTGTTATAGTTCTGATTCATATGTCACTTACCCCATGTGCAGGGCATTGGAGTAGCTTATACATGGTTATGACCACTCATATAGTGACAATTAGTTGCTAGTGTTCATAACAATTGATACCTAAACTATTGCAATGCCCGCAGATGAGGAAAGATAAATTTAGTGTAGTTCTTCTGATTCACTATGTCTAATTGTAGGTGTTTGCTAATATTGTTATAGTTGTACGTCCTACATATTGCAGTAGGATCTTAGAGATGGGAATACCCTTAAAACAATGTCTGAACAAGTAACAAAGAAAATTTCTATTATCAGTTTTTAAGTATGTGAAATGTACAGTACATTCACCTGGCTTATTTCTGTACCGGTATTGCTGTAGAATACAAAGGGAAATCTTGGGGAAGAGGAAGCAAACCAAAAGCACATTTCCAGGAAATGACTTCATGGGAAATAATTTATACAATTTCCAGAGTGAAACAAATCAGGCCGATCTATCCAGAGGTCTATTGAGTTACTGCAGGACACAAACCATCTGTGTTTATTAACTGGTGTAAGGCAGGAAATGTTTACCTCACATTATAGCTCATTAGCGAACCTAAAACAGAGTAAATCTGACAAGGAAACAATGTCAGAAAGGAAATCTATTGTGTTTGCTAATTAGCTATATACCCAAATGTGTACAGTATTTGTGGGCCTTGTGTTTCTCTTTAGGAGTAATTGTAAAGTACGCAGTCAAAAGCTAGTAGGTAGATATAGCAGATAATCATTTTATGTTGTTTCGGATAGGTAAAATCTTTCCAATTAACAATGCTTCATCCTATTTTTTTATATTGAGATGCAAATCATGCAGTGTAAGGCTACGTTCACATTTGCGTTGTGCGCCGCAGCGTCGGCGCCGCAACGCACAACGCAAACAAAAACGCAGCAAAACGCATGCACAACGCTGCGTTTTGCGCCGCATGCGTCCTTTTTTTCATTGATTTTGGACGCAGCAAAAATGCAACTTGCTGCGTCCTCTGCACCCGGACACGTGCGCCGCAGGGACGCATGCGGCGCAAAACGCAAGTGCGACGCATGTCCATGCGCCCCCATGTTAAATATAGGGGCGCATGACGCATGCGGCGCCGCTGCGGCGCCCGACGCTGCGGCGCGGACCGCAAATGTGAACGTAGCCTAAATCTAGAATATTGAAAAAAATTCTCGTTCATTCTGTTACATTTCTGGTTGAAATTGAGAGCAAAATGATAAAATGCAGGAAAACTATGTAAAAGTTAATTTATGTTTAAAGGAATGTCTCATTGTCTAATGTAGTTAGTTTTACTATAGTTCATATTAAATGATAAATGCTGAAGGTCTCGACTCTCCAGAAATACAATATTATGTAAACTGTACTTGGAGCAGTGGCTGATGCAGTGGTCCAAGGTGTCTCCCCTGCGACTGCATTTTGCCGCCCACCTGGGCTGGGAGTCAGCTGTTCTCCGAGATGGCTGACAACTGACTCAGAGAAGGTGCAGCGCGCCGTCACTGCTGACGTATACAAAGGCGCATACAACCATAGTGGTAAGTGCTATGGTGGAGCTGAAAACTGAAAATTTATTGTAACGGGGGTCTAAGAAATAGGATTTGAGGATACAGTTTCAGGGGGAGAAGAAATAGGATTTAAGGACAGATTGGGTTGAGAAGAAATAAAATTTGGGGACACAGTTTGGGAGGTGAGAAGAAACAAGATTTGAGGACACAGTTTGAGGGGGAGGAAATAAGATTTGGGGACAGTTTGGGGGAGAAGAAATAATATTTGAGGACACAGTTTGTGGAACAAGGAAGGGATGGGTGCAGACACAATATGAGGAGGTGGTTGTGAAGCAGGAGAAATTTGAGGATGCAGTATGAGGAGCAAGAGGGCAGATGGGGGCATATATGAGGACACAGTATGAGGGGGCATGGGTGCAGACACAATATGGTCAGTGGGGGAATGTGTGCGGATACGGTATGAGCAGCGAGGGGAAGAATGTATACAGACACAGTATAGCGAGTGAGGGTGGTGGGACATTGTGTAGACACAATATAGGGAGTTGGGGATGTGAGGGGAGGCCATATGGAGAGCAAGGTGGTAGATATGTGAGGAAACAGTATGGTTAGCATGGGGTATGTGAGAGGACAAAATATGAGGAGTGAGCAGAATTGTGTGAGTAGACACTATGGGGAGAGAAAAATGTGCATGGACATGGAATAGAGATTGAGTAGTGGGGGGGGTGTCATGTTCCCAATGGCAGGGAAATAACAAAAGGACACGGGCAAAAAACAGGACGAGCTCTAGGGTGATGGAACCTGAGCTGACCGCGATCCTGAACCTCAACACTCAACTAACAGCAGCCGGGGAACGTTCCTGGGGGGACTCTAGACGTCTCGCGCCAGCCGGAGATCTAGCTACCCCTATCAGAAGAATAATAGACCTCTCTTGCCTCCAGAGAAATATTCCCACAGAAATAGCAGCCCCCCACATGTAATGACGGTGAAATGAGAGGAAGGCACAAACGTAGTTATGAAAACAGATTCAGCAAAATGAGGCCCGCTTAAGCTAGATAGCAGAGGATACAAAAGGTGAACTGCGCGGTCAGCTTAAAACCCTTCAAAATACCATCCTGAAATTACTTGAACTCATGTGCCAACTCATGGTACATGAGTGGTAATTTCAGCCCACTAGAGCAACCAGCCGCAGAGAATTACATATCTGCAAGCTGGACTAAAAACATGAAAGCAAACATGAAACAGGGGAATCAGACTTAGCTTGTCCTGAAGGCTTTAGGAGCAGGTAGCAAAGGAAACAGAGACACACTGATACATTGATAGCCGGCAAGGGAATGACAGGAAAGCCAGGTTAAATAGGAAACACCCAGCCTCAGATGGACAGGTGGAAACCAGAGGCCGCAACCCACCAAAGTCACCCAGTACCAGTTGTAACCACCAGAGGGAGCCCAAAAACAGAATCCACAACAGTACCCCCCCCTTGAGGAGGGGTCACCGAACCCTCACGAGAACCCCCAGGGCGATCAGGATGAGCTCTATGGAAGGCGCGGACCAAATCAGTCGCATGAACATCAGAGGCGACCACCCAGGAATTATCCTCCTGACCATAACCCTTCCACTTAACCAAATACTGGAGTTTATGTCTGGAAACACGAGAATCCAAGATCTTCTCAACAACATACTCCAATTCTCCCTCCACCAGCACCGGAGCAGGAGGCTCAACCGAAGGAACAACGGGCACCTCATACCTCCGCAATAACGACCGATGGAACACATTATGAATAGCAAAAGATGCTGGGAGATCCAAACGAAAAGATACAGGGTTAAGAATCTCCAAGATCTTATAAGGACCGATGAACCGAGGCTTGAACTTAGGAGAAGAGACCTTCATAGGGACAAAACGAGAAGACAACCACACCAAGTCCCCAACACGAAGTCTGGGACCCACGCGGCGACGGCGATTAGCAAACTGCTGAGCCTTCTCCTGAGACAACTTCAAATTGTCCACCACCTGATTCCAAATCTGATGTAGCCTGTCCACCACCTCGTCCACTCCAGGACAATCTGAAGGCTCCACCTGACCAGAGGAAAAACGAGGATGAAACCCCGAATTACAAAAGAAAGGAGAAACCAAAGTAGCAGAACTAGCCCGATTATTAAGGGCAAATTCGGCCAGTGGCAAAAAGGCAACCCAGTCATCTTGATCAGCAGAAACAAAACACCTTAAATAAGTTTCCAAGGTCTGATTAGTTCGCTCTGTCTGGCCATTCGTCTGAGGATGGAATGCAGACGAGAAAGACAAATTAATGCCCATCTTAGCACAAAACGTCCGCCAAAATCTAGACACAAACTGGGATCCTCTGTCAGAAACGATATTCTCCGGAATCCCATGCAAACGAACCACGTTCTGAAAAAATAAAGGGACCAACTCAGAGGAGGAAGGCAACTTAGGCAAGGGTACCAAATGAACCATCTTAGAAAAGCGGTCACACACAACCCAGATAACGGACATTTTCTGTGAAACCGGGAGATCAGAAATAAAATCCATGGAAATGTGCGTCCAAGGCCTCTTCGGGATAGGAAAGGGTAACAACAGCCCACTGGCCCGAGAACAGCAAGGCTTAGCCCGAGCACACACTTCACAAGACTGCACAAAGGTGCGCACATCCCTTGACAAGGAAGGCCACCAAAAAGACCTGGCCACCAAGTCTCTAGTACCAAATATTCCAGGATGACCAGCCAACACAGAAGAATGGACCTCGGAGATGACTCTACTGGTCCAATCATCCGGAACAAACAGTCTTTCTGGTGGACAACGATCAGGTTTATCCGCCTGAAACTCCTGCAATGCACGTCGCAAGTCTGGGGAGATGGCGGACAATATTACCCCATCCCTAAGGATGCCAGTAGGCCCAGAGTCTCCAGGAGAGTCAGGCACAAAACTCCTGGAGAGAGCATCCGCCTTCACATTCTTTGAACCTGGCAGGTATGAAACCACAAAATTGAAACGAGAAAAGAATAACGACCAACGAGCCTGTCTAGGATTCAGACGCCTGGCAGACTCAAGGTAAATCAGATTTTTGTGATCAGTCAAGACCACCACACGATGTCTAGCACCCTCAAGCCAATGACGCCACTCCTCAAATGCCCACTTCATGGCCAAAAGCTCCCGATTACCCACATCATAATTGCGTTCGGCGGGCGAGAATTTTCTAGAAAAGAACGCACATGGCTTCATCACCGAGCCATCGGAACTTCTCTGTGACAAAACCGCCCCCGCTCCAATCTCGGAAGCATCAACCTCAACCTGAAAAGGAAGTGAAACATCTGGTTGACATAACACAGGAGCAGAAGAAAACCGGCGTTTAAGTTCCTGAAAGGCCTCCACAGCCGTAGGAGACCAATCAGCAACATCAGCACCCTTTTTAGTCAAATCAGTCAAAGGTTTAACAACACTGGAAAAATTAGTAATGAACCGACGATAAAAATTAGCAAAACCCAAAAACTTCTGAAGACTCTTAACAGATGTAGGTTGTGTCCAGTCACAAATCGCCTGAACCTTGACGGGATCCATCTCAATAGTAGAAGGAGAAAAAATGTACCCCAAAAAAGAAATCTTCTGGACTCCGAAGAGACATTTTGAGCCCTTCACAAACAGAGAATTGTCCCGCAGGACTTGAAATACCCTCCTGACCTGTAGAACATGAGACTCCCAGTCATCAGAAAACACCAAAATATCATCCAAATACACAATCATAAACTTATCCAGATATTCATGGAAAATATTGTGCATAAAGGACTGAAAAACTGAAGGAGCATTAGAAAGTCCAAAAGGCATTACCAAATACTCAAAATGGCCCTCAGGCGTATTAAATGCGGTTTTCCACTCATCACCCTGCTTTATCCGCACAAGATTATACGCACCGCGAAGATCTATCTTAGTGAACCACCTAGCCCCCTTAATGCGAGCAAACAAATCAGTCAATAATGGCAATGGATACTGATATTTGACTGTAATCTTATTCAGAAGGCGATAATCTATACAAGGCCTCAGGGAACCGTCTTTTTTAGCCACGAAAAAAAAACCTGCTCCCAGAGGAGACGAAGATGGACGAATATGTCCCTTTTCCAAGGACTCCTTAATATAATTCCGCATAGCAGTATGCTCTGGCACTGACAGATTAAATAAACGACCCTTAGGGAACTTACTGCCAGGAATTAATTCTATAGCACAGTCACAATCCCTATGAGGAGGGAGCGAATTGAGCTTAGGCTCCTCAAAAACATCCCGATAGTCAGACAAAAACGCAGGGACCTCAGAAGGAGTAGATGAAGCGATTGAAATCAGAGGTGCATCATCATGAACCCCCTGACATCCCCAGCTTAACACAGACATTGTTTTCCAATCCAGGACTGGATTATGAGTTTGTAACCATGGCGGACCAAGCACTAGTACATCATGTAAATTATACAGTACAAGGAAGCGAATCACCTCCTGATGAACGGGAGTCATGCGCATGGTCACTTGTGTCCAGTACTGCGGTTTATTCATAGCCAATGGTGTTGAGTCAATTCCCTTCAAAGGAATAGGAACTTCCAGAGGCTCCAGACTAAAACCGCAGCGTTTGGCAAATTACCAATCCATAAGACTCAGGGCAGCGCCCGAATCCACATAGGCATCGACGGAAATGGATGACAGTGAACAAATCAGAGTTACAGACAAAATGAACTTAGACTGCAGAGTACTAATGGCAAAAGATTTATCAACCTTTTTTGTGCGTTTAGAGGATGCTGATATAACATGAGCTGAATCACCACAATAAAAACACAATCCATTTTTCCGCCTCTAATTTTGCCGTTCACTTCTGGACTGAATTCTATCACATTGCATAGTCTCAGGTGCCTGTTCAGAAGACACCGCCAACTGGTGCACAGGTTTGCGCTCCCGTAAACGCTGATCAATCTGAATGGCCATAGCCATAGACTCATTCAGACCTGTAGGTGCAGGGAACCCCACCATAATATCCTTAATGGCCTCAGAAAGACCATCTCTGAAGTTTGCAGCCAGGGCGCACTCATTCCACTGAGTAAGCACCGACCATTTCCGAAATTTTTGACAATATACTTCCGCTTCATCATGCCCCTGAGAGAGGGCTAATAAAGCCTTTTCAGCCTGAATCTCCAGGTTAGGTTCCTCATAGAGCAATCCCAGTGCCAGAAAAAACGCATCCACACTGAGCAATGCAGGATCCCCTGGTGCCAATGCAAATGCCCAATTCTGAGGGTCGCCCCGCAGGAAAGATATTACAATCTTGACCTGCTGAACAGGGTCTCCAGAGGAGCGAGATTTCAAAGAAAGAAACAATTTGCAGTTGTTCCTGAAATTCAGGAAGGTAGATCTATCTCCAGAAAAAAACTCTGGAGTAGGAATTCTAGGTTCAGACATAGGAGTGTGAACAACAAAATCCTGTATGTTTTGAACTTTTGCAGCAAGATTATTCAGGCTGGAAGCCAAACTCTGGACATCCATGTTAAACAGCTAAGGTCAGAGCCATTCAAGGGTTAAGAGGAGGTAAGAAGCAGCTAGACAGCAATTAAGGGCTAGGCAGCAAAACTCTGAGGGAAAAAAAATAAAAAATTTCCCTTCAACACTTCTTTTTCTCCTGCTTCAGCCCAAACAATTAACACTTTGTGGGCCGGCTATACTGTCATGTTCCCAATGGCAGGGAAATAACAAAAGGACACGGGCAAAAAACAGGACAAGCTCTAGGGTGATGGAACCTGAGCTGACCGCGATCCTGAACCTCAACACTCAACTAACAGCATCCGGGGAACGTTCCTGGGGGGACTCTAGACGTCGCGCGCCAGCCGGAGATCTAGCTACCCCTATCAGAAGAATAATAGACCTCTCTTGCCTCCAGAGAAATATTCCCAGAGAAATAGCAGCCCCCCACATGTAATGACGGTTGTCATGGTTCTCAATGGCAAGAGAACGTAGTAAAGCATAAAAAAGGACTAGCTCTTGGAAGATGGGAACTCGAGCTGACCGTGAGCTAAACCTACCGCACAACTAACAGTGGCCGGGTAGCGTGCCTACGTTTTATCCCTAGACGCCCAGTGCCAGCCGGAGGACTGACTGACCCTAGCAGAGGAAAATACAGACCTGGCTTACCTCTAGAGAAATTTTCCCCAAAAGGCAGACAGTAGCCCCCACATATATTGTCGGTGATTTCAGATGAAATTGACATACGAAGTATGAAAATAGGTTTAGCAAATTGAGGTCCGCTTACTAGATAGTAGGAAGACAGAAAAGGGAACTTCACAGTCAGCTGAAAACCCTTTCAAAACACCATCCTGAAATTACTTTAAGACTCTAATATCAACTCATGACACCAGAGTGGCAATTTCAGCTCACAAGAGCTTCCAGCCTCAGAAATATTCAATCACAGAGAACTGGAACAAAAATGCAAAACAAACTTAGGACTCAAAGTCCAACTTAGCTAATAGTAGTCTAGGAGCAGGAACATGCAACAGAAAGGCTTCTGGTAACATTGTTGGCCAGCATAGAAATGACTGAGGAGCAAGGTTAAATAGAAAACTCCCACATCCTGATGGAAACAGGTGAACAGAGGAGATGAAGCACACAAGTGCAGTACCACCAGAAACCACCGGGGGAGCCCAGAAACCAAATTCACAACAGTACCCCCCCCCCTCAAGGAGGGGGCACCGAACCCTCACCAGAACCACCAGGGCGATCAGGATGAGCCCTATGAAAGGCACGGACCAAATCGGAGGCATGAACATCAGAGGCTGTCACCCAAGAGTTATCCTCCTGACCGTAGCCCTTCCACTTGACCAGATACTGAAGTCTCCGTCTGGAAACACGGGAGTCCAAGATCTTCTCGACAACGTACTCCAACTCACCCTCAACCAACACCGGAGCAGGAGGCTCAACGGAAGGCACAACCGGTACCTCATACCTGCGCAACAATGACCGATGGAAGACATTATGAATAGAAAAAGATGCAGGGAGGTCCAAACGAAAGGACACAGGGTTAAGAATCTCCAATATCTTGTACGGGCCGATGAACCGAGGCTTAAACTTAGGAGAAGAAACCTTCATAGGGACAAAACGAGAAGATAACCACACCAAGTCCCCAACACAAAGACGAGGACCAACACGACGACGGCGGTTGGCAAAATGCTGAGTCTTCTCCTGGGACAACTTCAAATTGTCCACCACATGCCCCCAAATCTGATGCAACTTCTCCACCACAGCATCCACTCCAGGACAATCCGAAGACTCCACTGTCATGATCTCAATGGCAAGAGAACATAGCATAAGCATATATAGGAACTAGCTCTTGGAAGATGGGAACTGAGCTGACCATGAACTAAACCTAACGCACAACTAGCAGTGGCCGGGTAGCATGCCTACGTTGATTCTAGATGCCCAGCCCAGCCGGAGGACTAAATAAAGCTAGCAGAGGAAAATATTAGTCCTAGCTCACCTCTAGAGAAATACCCCGAAAGGAGACAGAGGCCCCCCACATGTATTGGCGGTGAGTTGAGATGAAATAACAAACGTAGTATGAAAATAGGTTTAGCAAATTTGAGGTCCACTTACTACATAGCAGAAGACAGAAAGGACACTTTCATGGTCAGCTGAAAACCCTATCAAAAACACCATCCAGAAATTACTTTAAAACTCTGGCATTAACTCATAACACCAGAGTGGCAATTCCCGTTCACAAGAGCTTTCCAGACACAGTAACGAAACTACAGCTGTGAACTGGAACAAAATGCAAAAACAAACATGGACAAGAGTCCAACTTATCTAGTAGTTTTCTAGGAGCAGGAACAAGCACAGAGAGGCTTCTGATAACATTGTTGACCGGCAAGCAACTAACAGAGCAGCAAGGTTATATAGCGACTCCCACATCTTGATGGGAACAGGTGAACAGAGAAGATGAAGACACCAGTTCAATTCCACCAGTAGCCACCGGGGGAGCCCAGAATCCAAATTCACAACAGTACCCCCCCCTCAAGGAGGGGGCACCGAACCCTCACCAGAACCACCAGGGCGATCAGGATGGGCCCTATGAAAGGCACGAACCAGATCGGAGGCATGAACATCAGATGCATTCACCCAAGAATTATCCTCCTGGCCGTATCCCTTCCACTTGACCAGATACTGGAGTCTCCGTCTGGAAACACGAGAGTCCAAGATTTTCTCCACAACGTACTCCAACTCACCCTCAACCAACACCGGAGCAGGAGGCTCAACGGAAGGCACAACCGGTACCTCATACCTGCGCAATAATGACCGATGAAAAACGTTATGAATAGAAAAGGATGCAGGGAGGTCCAAACGGAAGGAAACAGGGTTAAGAATCTCCAATATCTTATACGGGCCGATAAACCGAGGCTTAAACTTAGGAGAAGAGACCCTCATAGGGACAAAACGAGAAGACAACCACACCAAATCCCCAACACAAAGCCGAGGACCAACACGACGGTGGCGGTTGGCAAAAAGCTGAGTCTTCTCCTGGGACAACCTCAAATTGTCCACCACCTGCCCCCAGATCTGATGCAATCTCTCCACCACAGCATCCACTCCAGGACAATCCGAAGATTCCACCTGACCAGAGGAAAATCGAGGATGAAACCCCGAATTACAGAAAAACGGGGACACCAAAGTGGCAGAGCTGGCCCGATTATTGAGAGCGAACTCCGCCAATGGCAAAAAAGCAACCCAATCATCCTGGTCAGCAGACACAAAACACCTCAGATATGTCTCCAGGGTCTGATTAATCCGCTCGGTCTGGCCATTCGTCTGAGGATGGAAAGCGGACGAAAAAGATAAATCTATGCCCATCCTAGCACAGAATGCCCGCCAAAATCTAGACACGAATTGGGTCCCTCTGTCAGAAACGATATTCTCAGGAATACCATGCAAACGAACAACATTTTGAAAAAACAGAGGAACCAACTCGGAAGAAGAAGGTAACTTGGGCAGAGGAACCAAATGGACCATCTTAGAAAAACGGTCACACACCACCCAGATGACAGACATCTTCTGAGAAACAGGCAGATCTGAAATAAAATCCATCGAGATGTGCGTCCAAGGCCTCTTAGGAATAGGCAAGGGCAACAATAATCCACTAGCCCGAGAACAACAAGGCTTGGCCCGAGCACAAACGTCACAAGACTGCACAAAGCCTCGCACATCTCGTGACAGGGAAGGCCACCAGAAGGACCTTGCCACCAAATCCCTGGTACCAAAAATGCCAGGATGACCTGCCAACGCAGAAGAATGAACCTCAGAGATGACTCTACTGGTCCAATCATCAGGAACAAACAGTTTATCAGGTGGGCAACGATCAGGTCTCTCCGCCTGAAACTCCTGCAAGGCCCGCCGCAGGTCTGGAGAAACGGCTGACAATACCACTCCATCCTTAAGGATACCTGTGGGCTCAGAGTTACCAGGCGAGTCAGGCTCAAAACTCCTAGAAAGGGCATCCGCCTTAACATTCTTAGAACCCGGTAGGTATGACACCACAAAATTAAACCGAGAGAAAAATAATGACCAGCGCGCCTGTCTAGGATTCAGGCGCCTGGCGGTCTCAAGATAAATCAAATTTTTGTGGTCAGTCAATACCACCACCTGATGTCTGGCCCCCTCAAGCCAATGGCGCCACTCCTCAAAAGCCCACTTCATGGCCAAAAGCTCCCGATTCCCAACATCATAATTCCGCTCAGCGGGCGAAAATTTACGGGAAAAGAAGGCACAAGGCCTCATCACGGAGCAGTCAGAACTTTTCTGCGACAACACTGCCCCAGCTCCGATCTCAGAAGCGTCGACCTCAACCTGAAAAGGTAGAGCAACATCAGGCTGACGCAACACAGGGGCAGAGGAAAAACGGCGCTTAAGCTCCCGAAAGGCCTCCACAGCATCAGGGGACCAATCAGCAACATCAGCACCCTTCTTAGTCAAATCGGTCAATGGCTTAGCAATATCCGAAAAACCAGCAATAAATCGACGATAAAAGTTAGCAAAGCCCAAAAATTTCTGAAGACTCTTAAGAGAAGAGGGCTGCGTCCAATCACAAATAGCTTGAACCTTGACAGGATCCATTTCAATGGAAGAGGGGGAAAAAATATATCCCAAAAAGGAAATCCTCTGTACCCCAAAAACACACTTAGAACCCTTCACACACAAAGAATTAGACCGCAAAACCTGAAAAACCCTCCTGACTTGCTGGACATGAGAGTCCCAGTCATCCGAAAAAATCAGAATATCATCCAGATACACAATCATAAATTTATCCAAATAATCGCGAAAAATATCATGCATAAAGGACTGGAAAACTGACGGAGCATTAGAAAGACCAAAAGGCATCACTAAATACTCAAAGTGGCCCTCGGGCGTATTAAATGCGGTTTTCCACTCATCCCCCTGCCTGATTCGCACCAAATTATACGCCCCACGAAGGTCAATCTTAGAGAACCACTTGGCCCCCTTTATGCGAGCAAACAAATCAGTCAGCAACGGCAATGGGTATTGATATTTAACAGTGATTTTATTCAAAAGCCGATAATCAATACATGGTCTCAAAGAGCCGTCTTTTTTTGACACAAAGAAAAAACCGGCTCCTAAGGGAGATGACGATGGACGAATATGTCCCTTTTCCAAGGACTCCTTTATATATTCTCGCATAGCAGCATGTTCAGGCACAGACAGATTAAATAAACGACCCTTTGGGTATTTACTACCCGGGATTAAATCTATGGCACAATCGCACTCTCGGTGCGGAGGTAACGAACCAAGCTTGGATTCTTCAAAGACGTCACGATAGTCAGACAGGAACTCAGGAATTTCAGAGGAAATGGATGATGAAATGGAAACCACAGGTACATCCCCATGAGCCCCCTTACATCCCCAGCTCAACACAGACATAGCTCTCCAGTCGAGGACTGGGTTGTGAGATTGCAGCCAAGGCAATCCTAGCACCAAATCATCATGTAGATTATACAGCACCAGAAAGCGAATAATCTCCTGGTGATCCGGATTAATAAGCATAGTTACTTGTGTCCAGTATTGTGGTTTATTATTAGCCAATGGGGTGGAGTCAATCCCCTTCAGAGGAATAGGAGTCTCCAAAGGCTCTAAATCATACCCACAGCGTTTGGCAAAGGACCAATCCATAAGACTCAAAGCGGCGCCAGAGTCGACATAGGCGTCCGTGGTAATAGATGACAAAGAGCAAATCAGGGTCACAGATAGAATAAATTTAGACGGTAAGGTGCAAATGGAAACAGATTTACCAAGCTTTTTAGTGCGCTTAGAGCATGCTGATATAACATGAGTAGAATCACCACAATAGAAACACAACCCATTTTTCCGTCTAAAATTCTGCCGCTCGCTTCGGGACAGAATTCTATCACACTGCATACCCTCTGGCGACTTCTCAGTGGACACCGCCAGATGGTGCACTGGTTTGCGCTCCCGCAAACGCCTATCGATCTGAATAGCCATTGTCATGGACTCATTCAGACCCGCAGGCACAGGGAACCCCACCATAACATCCTTAATGGCATCAGAGAGACCCTCTCTGAAAGTCGACGCCAGGGCGCACTCATTCCACTGAGTAAGCACAGACCATTTACGGAATCTTTGGCAGTAAAATTCTGCTTCATCTTGCCCCTGAGATAGGGACATCAAAGTTTTTTCTGCCTGAAGCTCCAAATGAGGTTCGTCATAAAGCAACCCCAAGGCCAGAAAAAACGCATCCACATTGAGCAACGCAGGATCCCCTGGTGTCAATGAAAAAGCCCAGTCTTGAGGGTCACCCCGGAGCAAGGAAATCACAATCCTGACCTGCTGTGCAGGGTCTCCGGCAGAGCGAGATTTCAGAGACAAAAATAATTTGCAATTATTTCGAAAATTCTGAAACCCGGATCTATTCCCCGAGAAAAATTCCGGCAAAGGAATTCTCGGCTCAGATACAGGTGCATGACAAACAAAATCTTGCAAATTTTGTACCTTCGTGGCGAGATTATTCAAACCTGCAGTTACACTCTGAAGATCCATTACAAACAGGTGGACACAGAGCCATTCAAGGGTCAAGAGGAGGCAAGAAGCAGCTAGACAGCAATCAAGGGCTAGGCAGCAAAACTCTGAGGGGAAAAAAAAAAAAAAAAATTTCCCTTCAACACTTCTTTTTCTCCTGCTTCAGCCCAAACAATTAACACCTTGCGGGCCGGTCAAACTGTCATGATCTCAATGGCAAGAGAACATAGCATAAGCATATATAGGAACTAGCTCTTGGAAGATGGGAACTGAGCTGACCATGAACTAAACCTAACGCACAACTAGCAGTGGCCGGGTAGCATGCCTACGTTGATTCTAGATGCCCAGCCCAGCCGGAGGACTAAATAAAGCTAGCAGAGGAAAATATTAGTCCTAGCTCACCTCTAGAGAAATACCCCGAAAGGAGACAGAGGCCCCCCACATGTATTGGCGGTGAGTTGAGATGAAATAACAAACGTAGTATGAAAATAGGTTTAGCAAATTTGAGGTCCACTTACTACATAGCAGAAGACAGAAAGGACACTTTCATGGTCAGCTGAAAACCCTATCAAAAACACCATCCAGAAATTACTTTAAAACTCTGGCATTAACTCATAACACCAGAGTGGCAATTCCCGTTCACAAGAGCTTTCCAGACACAGTAACGAAACTACAGCTGTGAACTGGAACAAAATGCAAAAACAAACATGGACAAGAGTCCAACTTATCTAGTAGTTGTCTAGGAGCAGGAACAAGCACAGAGAGGCTTCTGATAACATTGTTGACCGGCAAGCAACTAACAGAGCAGCAAGGTTATATAGCGACTCCCACATCTTGATGGGAACAGGTGAACAGAGAAGATGAAGACACCAGTTCAATTCCACCAGTAGCCACCGGGGGAGCCCAGAATCCAAATTCACAACACTCCACCTGACCGGAAGAGAAACGAGGATGAAACCCCGAATTACAGAAGAAAGGAGAAACCAAGGTGGCAGAACTAGCCCGATTATTGAGGGCAAACTCCGCCAAGGGCAAAAAGGCAACCCAATCATCCTGATCCGCAGACACAAAACACCTCAAATAAGTCTCCAAGGTCTGATTAGTTCGCTCGGTCTGGCCATTAGTCTGAGGGTGGAAAGCAGACGAAAAAGACAAATCAATGCCCATCCTAGCACAGAACGCTCGCCAAAATCTAGACACGAATTGGGTTCCCCTGTCAGAAACAATATTCTCCGGAATACCATGCAAGCGCACCACATTTTGAAAAAACAGAGGAACCAGCTTGGATGAGGAAGGCAATTTAGGCAAGGGAACCAAATGGACCATCTTAGAGAAACGGTCACACACCACCCAGATGACAGACATCTTCTGAGAAACAGGGAGATCAGAAATAAAATCCATGGAGATGTGAGTCCAAGGCCTCTTCGGAATAGGCAAGGATAACAACAATCCACTAGCCCAAGAACAACAAGGCTTGGCCCGAGCACAAACATCACAAGACTGCACAAAACCTCGCACATCTCGCGACAGGGAAGGCCACCAGAAGGACCTAGCCACCAAATCCCTGGTACCAAAGATTCCAGGATGACCTGCTAACGCAGAAGAATGGACCTCCGAGATGACTCTACTGGTCCAATCATCAGGAACAAACAATCTACCAGGCGGGCAACGATCAGGTCTATCCGCCTGAAACTCCTGCAAGACCCGTCGCAAATCTGGGGAAACAGCAGATAATATCACTCCATCCTTAAGGATACCTGTAGGTTCAGAATTACCAGGGGAATCAGGCTCAAAACTCCTAGAAAGGGCATCCGCCTTCACATTTTTAGAACCCGGTAGGTAAGAAACCACAAAATTAAACCGAGAGAAAAATAACGACCAGCGCGCCTGTCTAGGATTCAGGCGCCTGGCGGACTCAAGATAAATCAAATTCTTGTGGTCGGTCAATACCACCACCTGATGTCTAGCCCCCTCAAGCCAATGACGCCACTCCTCAAAAGCCCACTTCATAGCCAAGAGCTCCCGATTACCAATATCATAATTTCGCTCAGCGGGCGAAAACTTACGAGAAAAGAACGCACAAGGTCTCATCACGGAGCAGTCGGAACTTTTCTGCGACAAAACCGCCCCAGCTCCGATTTCTGAAGCGTCGACCTCAACCTGAAAAGGAAGAGTAACATCAGGCTGACGCAATACAGGGGCGGAAGAAAAGCGGCGCTTAAGCTCCCGAAAGGCCTCCACAGCAGCAGGGGACCACTCAGCAACATCAGCACCCTTCTTAGTCAAATCAGTCAACGGTTTAGCGACATCAGAAAAACCAGTTATAAATCGACGATAAAAATTAGCAAAGCCCAAAAACTTCTGAAGGCTCTTAAGAGAAGAGGGTTGCGTCCAATCACAAATAGCCTGAACCTTGACAGGGTCCATCTCAATGGAAGAGGGGGAAAAAATGTACCCCAAAAACGAAATCTTCTGAACCCCAAAAACGCACTTAGAACCCTTTACACACAAGGAATTAGAGCGCAAAACCTGAAAAACCCTCCTGACCTGTTGGACATGAGAGTCCCAGTCATCCGAAAAAATCAAAATATCATCCAGATACACAATCAAAAATTTATCCAAATATTCACGGAAAATGTCATGCATAAAGGACTGAAAGACTGAAGGGGCATTTGAAAGACCAAAAGGCATTACTAAATACTCAAAATGGCCCTCAGGCGTATTAAATGCGGTTTTCCACTCATCCCCCTGCTTAATTCGCACTAAATTATACGCCCCACGAAGATCAATCTTAGAGAACCACTTGGCCCCCTTTATTCGAGCAAACAAATCAGTAAGCAGTGGCAAAGGATACTGATATTTAACCGTGATTTTATTCAAAAGCCGATAATCAATACACGGCCTCAAAGAGCCATCTTTTTTAGATACAAAGAAAAAACCGGCTCCTAAGGGAGATGACGAAGGACGAATATGTCCCTTTTCCAAGGACTCCTTAATATATTCCCGCATAGCAGCATGTTCAGGCACAGATAGATTAAATAAACGACCCTTTGGAAACTTACTGCCCGGAATCAGATCTATAGTACAATCGCACTCTCTGTGCGGAGGTAGTGAACCAATTTTAGGCTCCTCAAAAACGTCACGATAATCAGATAAAAATTCCGGAATCTCAGAGGGAATAGATGACGAAATGGAAACCAAAGGTACGTCCCCATGAGTCCCCTGACATCCCCAGCTTAACACAGACATTGCTTTCCAGTCGAGGACTGGGTTATGAGATTGCAGCCATGGCAATCCAAGCACCAACACATCATGTAGATTATACAACACAAGGAAGCGAATAATCTCCTGGTGATCCGGATTAATACGCATATTTACTTGTGTCCAGTATTGTGGTTTATTACTAGCCAATGGCGTGGAGTCAATACCCTTCAGAGGTATAGGAACTTCCAGAGGCTCTAAATCAAACCCACAGCGTTTGGCAAAGGACCAATCCATAAGACTCAAAGCGGCGCCAGAGTCGACATAGGCGTCCGCGGTAATAGACGATAAAGAGCAAATCAGGGTCACAGATAGAATAAACTTAGACTGTAAAGTGCCAATTGAAACAGACTTATCAACCTTCTTAGTACGTTTAGAGCATGCTGATATAACATGAGTTGAATCACCACAATAGAAGCATAACCCATTTTTTCGCCTAAAATTCTGTCGTTCGCTTCTGGACAGAATTCTATCACATTGCATAATCTCTGGCGCCTTCTCAGTGGACACCGCCAAATGGTGCACAGGTTTGCGCTCCCGCAAACGCCGATCAATCTGAATAGCCATTGTCATGGACTCATTCAGACCTGTAGGCACAGGGAACCCCACCATAACATCCTTAATGGCATCAGAGAGACCCTCTCTGAAATTCGCCGCCAGGGCGCACTCATTCCACTGAGTAAGCACAGACCACTTACGAAATTTTTGGCAGTATATTTCAGCCTCATCTTGCCCTTGAGACAGGGCCATTAAGGCTTTTTCAGCCTGAATCTCTAAATGAGGTTCCTCATAAAGCAGCCCCAAAGCCAGGAAAAACGCATCCACATTGAGCAACGCAGGATCCCCTGGTGCCAAAGCAAATGCCCAGTCCTGAGGGTCGCCCCGGAGCAAGGAAATTACAATCCTGACCTGCTGTGCAGGATCTCCAACGGAGCGAGATCTCAGAGACAAAAATAATTTACAATTATGTTTGAAATTCTGGAAGCGAGATCTATCCCCGGAGAAAAATTCAGGTAAAGGAATTCTAGGTTCAGATATAGGAGCATGAATAACAAAATCCTGTAAACTTTGAACCTTCACAGCGAGATTATCCAAACCTGTAGCTAAACTCTGAGGATCCATATTAATCAGGTGAAATCAGAACCATTCAAGGATTAGAAGGAGAGAGAGACGAAGGCTGCAGTAAGCAGAGATGCAAGTGAATCAACTAATGAGCAAACTCAGGAAAAAAAAAAAAAAAAATTCTCTGCAGACTTCTTTTCTCTCCTTTCTTCTGCCAATTATTTTAACCCTTGGCCAGCCAAACTGTCATGGTTCTCAATGGCAAGAGAACGTAGTAAAGCATAAAAAAGGACTAGCTCTTGGAAAATGGGAACTCGAGCTGACCGTGAGCTAAACCTACCGCACAACTAACAGTGGCCGGGTAGCGTGCCTACGTTTTATCCCTAGACGCCCAGCGCCAGCCGGAGGACTGACTGACCCTAGCAGAGGAAAATACAGACCTGGCTTACCTCTAGAGAAATTTTCCCCAAAAGGCAGACAGTAGCCCCCACATATATTGTCGGTGATTTCAGATGAAATTGACATACGAAGTATGAAAATAGGTTTAGCAAATTGAGGTCCGCTTACTAGATAGTAGGAAGACAGAAAAGGGAACTTCACAGTCAGCTGAAAACCCTTTCAAAACACCATCCTGAAATTACTTTAAGACTCTAATATCAACTCATGACACCAGAGTGGCAATTTCAGCTCACAAGAGCTTCCAGCCTCAGAAATATTCAATCACAGAGAACTGGAACAAAAATGCAAAACAAACTTAGGACTCAAAGTCCAACTTAGCTGATAGTAGTCTAGGAGCAGGAACATGCAACAGAAAGGCTTCTGGTAACATTGTTGGCCGGCATAGAAATGACTGAGGAGCAAGGTTAAATAGAAAACTCCCACATCCTGATGGAAACAGGTGAACAGAGGAGATGAAGCACACAAGTGCAGTACCACCAGAAACCACCGGGGGAGCCCAGAAACCAAATTCACAACAGACGGTGAAATGAGAGGAAGGCACAAACGTAGTTATGAAAACAGATTCAGCAAAATGAGGCCCGCTTAAGCTAGATAGCAGAGGATACAAAAGGTGAACCGTGCGGTCAGCTTAAAACCCTTCAAAATACCATCCTGAAATTACTTGAACTCATGTGCCAACTCATGGTACATGAGTGGTAATTTCAGCCCACTAGAGCAACCAGCCGCAGAGAATTACATATCTGCAAGCTGGACTAAAAACATGAAAGCAAACATGAAACAGGGGAATCAGACTTAGCTTGTCCTGAAGGCTTTAGGAGCAGGTAGCAAAGGAAACAGAGACACACTGATACATTGATAGCCGGCAAGGGAATGACAGGAAAGCCAGGTTAAATAGGAAACACCCAGCCTCAGATGGACAGGTGGAAACCAGAGGCCGCAACCCACCAAAGTCACCCAGTACCAGTTGTAACCACCAGAGGGAGCCCAAAAACAGAATCCACAACAGGGGGGGCAGCGTGGGGGAACAGTGTGAGGACAGTATACGAAGGAGTAGGAATGTGATGAATGAATGAATGAATGAATGGATTGAGTGAGACAGGACACATCTAGCCAGAAAGTAGCCAGAAGTATAAGCATCAAATACTTGTGCTCACATGACTGTCCACTCTTGCGACTGGCAAAGAAGAGTCCTAAAAATGTGCAGTGCATGCTCTGTGAGAATTTAGAGGCCTGCAGTCACCTAAAGTAACTGCAGATTTTCATCTCAAACCTGGACAAGCCATTTAATTATAAAATGAAGCACTGTAGCATGCCAATCCCAGCAGCATGTAATATACTCACTGTTAGGATTAATCTCTGCCTGCTAGTTCCAGCCACTCATATGCGATTTTCATACTTGCCAGCACATGACAAATAGCTCTTCTTCCTGCTTTTCTTAGTTTTTCACTCAACATTGAGAGAATTAGGAAGAGCAGCTCGTCGGCACATGACTGTAAGTGTGCAAGTCGCATATGTGCATGGGGGTAGGGGAGACACCAAACTGAATTCTTGCTCTGGGTGCTGGAAAACTTAGATACACCTCTGCTTGGAGTTTTAGGTGATTTTTCAGAATAAGCTGTTTTGTGTGTGCAGCGCCCCAGAGTCCTGGTCGTTGCAGTAGCATGGTTCAGCCACTAAGGGGGGCCATGCTGCGTTCGATGGCACGGAAGGAGTTCTCTGAGCAGGTATCACAGTCACCAATACATTTCACAGCTGGGCCTCCGGGGGGAGCTAAGGGTGCTATTCATTAGGCCACTCCCCACCATAGTGGGTAAACTGGGGGTCAGGCAGGAAGTTAGAGAGAACGCTGACGGGATTGAACGGAGCAACACCTGGTGGCAGAGGGTGTTGTGAAGGGAGAGACTGTAGGGTCTCTGCCAGGGGTGGGATCCTGGCAGAGGCCTGGCATGGAAAGAACGTAAAGGGACCGTGCCTGCTCAGCATAGCGGCGGTGCCCAAGGAAGGACTAAGAAGCGAGATAGATTGTGCTGAGTGAGAAACGAAATCAAGCGAAAGGAGATACCAGTGAGGGTTGTGCTGAAAGAGGCAGCACCTTACTGAGGCGCACTACCGGTGGCCGGAACGCCGAGGAGGTAAAGAGTTTCAAGCCATACCTCAGACCTACGGCAGGGCAGTTAGCTTGAGGCGGACTGTCTCACGCATCACCCAGGAAGGCAAAGGGGGGTACCAACAGGAGAGGGGCGCAGATAGAGTCCCGGAAGATCTCCGAGCCTCCCCGTCATACGGGTGCGTTCCTACCATAGTATCTGGAGGGACGAGGAAGATCATTGCGAATTAAGTTGTTGTGAGGGAACACGAGAAACAGACACAACAGTTGTGGGGTACTTTCCGTAAGCACAGCAGGGAAGGACTGCAACACATAGCGCTAGAAGGAAAGCACCGATTTCCACCTGCAAGGAGAGCTCTGGAAGTGCCATTGGACCGGCCGGACTTGCGCAGCCTGGTGAGCCGTATTCCGGACTGAGGACCCAGAGAGCTTCAGTAAAGAGGTAAAGAGACTGCAACCTGGTGTCCTCATTATTTACCGCGACCTGCACCCCACAACTGCACCGCTACAACATCACTTATTGCACCGGACGTCCCCCACTGACAGACAGGGCCACGGACCGGGTCTAGCCACCGTGACAACCCCAGGACTGAGACCTAGAGGCCCGGCTCCGGGTACCCCTCGGCCCTGCGGCGGTGTGGGGGCGCTCCAACTTGGCGTCACGAACAGGATCTACTTAAGCCTGAAGAATCAGGTCATGTGTGCCTAGAGACTGTGATTTACTGTGCTTGGACTGTACTTTATTGCAAGATTGTGCTGCGCCATTGGCCGCCAGAAGTTCCCGCCAAAAGGCGCCGCCATTGCTACACCCCAGGAGAAGGAGGGTGTGTTATGGGCGGAGACTCCCAGTGTGGCGCGAGAAATGGCTACCGCCCCCTGCACTTCTGGCTGCAAAGAGATGACCTGCCCCAAAACAGAAGACAACCCCCTGAGATGCAACGGCGGGAAGCGGGTGATGGAGAAGCCCGACTTCAGAGAAATGGCGGAGTTAGGTGCATGCACTGCCAGCAACTATCAGGCGGCGGTGATGAACGGCGAGTGCCTGAGCGAGGAAGAAGCAGTTCCGGCCTGCCCTTCTTCACCGGAGATGGACCGGAAGCCTGCGGACCCGACAGCGGAGTTACGTTCCCCAATCCCGACCTCGGAGTTAGAGGAGGAGGAACCACAGCCAGCGGAGCCGAATCCGAGCATCCCATTGGAGGAGCCCCGGTCCGGGCTGCAGCAGATTCCAGCGTCTTTGTTAACGGACCGGAGCGGCACCGATGGAACCACATCAGGCGCAGGTATGGGCAGCGCCCCTACTCCCCTGGACGGTTCTGCTCTCCCGACCGATCCTCCCCACAACAGTAACCCCGCGTTTACAATCGACCGAGCGGTTCTCACCCCCGGTGCGTTGGGGAAGTTGTTACCACCATTGCCAACCAGGTGGGGAGAGCCCATAGAAATGGACCCAGGAGGGGTGATGTTCCGATGGGATGTTCCCTGGGTCGAGCAGGATGGGATTCCAATGGAAGGTCTCACTATTGCGATACTTACCTGGGACCAATACAAACAATGCGTGCTCCAGCATTGGGGACAGCGCACCGAAGTTGAAAGACGGGAACTGCAGAGCAAAAAAATGATCTATGATGGGACGGATGCTGTCAGGCGAGGGACGGTGGCGGCATTCCACCCAAGGAAGGGGTGGGGTTCCATTTGGGAGTCGGGTCTACCTACTGGCATCTTCGTTGCCGGCTACGATGTGGAGACCCCCTGCTGTGATCGAGAAGGTGAACCACTCCGGGAGGGGGATCAGGTGACATATACCCGCCACTGGAACACACAAGGGTGGCGTGCCCGGAAAGTTCAGCGATGCGAGTCTGAGAGAATGGCACCTGCGGCCCCAACTGTGGTCAATCCAGGGCTGCCAGATCTTGTTACTGTTTCTACTGTACGCTTTGTAGCAGCTCCTGAACTTGCCGACAGAGTTAGGCTTCAAATTCAGACAGCAGGTGACCAGGTGGTCCCTGCGGAGCTTGCCGCTGGTGTCCGTGCTACAGTGGCCGGGGTTCAGGAGCCCAAGCCACCAGAAGAAGAATAAACCTCGGAAACCTGAAAATGTAAATAGTTACTGTTTGTCTTTTATTCCTTTAAGTTGCTGCTAAACCCGCTCAGGGTTAATGGATCCCTCTGTTCACCCGGGATCCTCTTTGTTTGTTTTCCTTTCCTAAAATTTTTGCACAAGTTTAAAGAACTGCAGAAATCATGGACTGTGCATGATTCGAACTTCCCTTGTAAATAGTTGCACCTTCTTAAAGGTGCTCCCTACTGGTTTTAGCCAAAGACACTTTGCGAAGATATTTGCCCTATTTGTTTAAGCCAAGGACACTTTGCGAAGATACCTTTCCTACCGGTTCTAGTTAAAGACACTTTGCGAAGATACCATGCCGGAACCTTTGCATGGGCCGGTAGGCTGAGGAGACGAGCTACCTTAGAAAGACTTGGTCTCCTCTTAAAGGGGATGTGAGAAACTGAACTTGAGAGAGATACTGTTGCAGAACAGTAATGCCATAATGATGCCTTGAAAAGAAATGTAACTGTTTTACATGCCGAGTTATATGTGTTGAATTTGTTAAAATGTGAAATTTGAATAATGTTTTGAAGACAGGAAAGATGCAGAGAGCCCGTAGGGGTAGAAGTAGAGGTCTGCACAGTTGAAAGTAAGAGAAGTAATAATGAGGGTGAGGATAGAAGGTAAACCCTGCGTCCCCATTGAAAAGTTACTTTGTTACTAAGGACAGAGAGTGAACCCGTAGGGGTTAGAGAGTGAGTCCTTAAAGGGGCCGAGTAGAGCTGGCTCAGAGTTCTTCAACCGAAAGGAATGTTATGTCTATACTGTGTATAGTAGCGAAAGGCAGTAGGCCCTGGCTGAACAGGGCGGTCCTGTAGAAGAAAGGAGAGGCAGTAGGCCTGGTGCCGTAGGGACAGGCGGTCCTGCAGGTTCACAAGAAGGAGAATGTAAAGTTGAAATGCCTTATAATGTGATTATAGGAAGGCCTTTGATAGACTAAGATTGTGAGTTTCTTAAAGGCAATGTTAAGTTATTGTTCCAAAAATTGCATTAAGTAGAATACCCGGTTGGGTAACAGAAGTTATTTATGCTCTGTAATTTATAATGTTGATTATGTTTGTAACGTTAAAAGTGTCCTCACCTCCCATAAAGGGAAGCCTACTTAAGTATACTTACTGTTAATTGCACTCAACAAAATTGTATGTCTTTTTGCTAACCTGTATTGTTGTTTTTCTTCCCAGTCCCGGAGTACTGTGTTTAACCAGGGGGGAGTGCAGCGCCCCAGAGTCCTGGTCGTTGCAGTAGCATGGTTCAGCCACTAAGGGGGGCCATGCTGCGTTCGATGGCACGGAAGGAGTTCTCTGAGCAGGTATCACAGTCACCAATACATTTCACAGCTGGGCCTCCGGGGGGAGCTAAGGGTGCTATTCATTAGGCCACTCCCCACCATAGTGGGTAAACTGGGGGTCAGGCAGGAAGTTAGAGAGAACGCTGACGGGATTGAACGGAGCAACACCTGGTGGCAGAGGGTGTTGTGAAGGGAGAGACTGTAGGGTCTCTGCCAGGGGTGGGATCCTGGCAGAGGCCTGGCATGGAAAGAACGTAAAGGGACCGTGCCTGCTCAGCATAGCGGCGGTGCCCAAGGAAGGACTAAGAAGCGAGATAGATTGTGCTGAGTGAGAAACGAAATCAAGCGAAAGGAGATACCAGTGAGGGTTGTGCTGAAAGAGGCAGCACCTTACTGAGGCGCACTACCGGTGGCCGGAACGCCGAGGAGGTAAAGAGTTTCAAGCCATACCTCAGACCTACGGCAGGGCAGTTAGCTTGAGGCGGACTGTCTCACGCATCACCCAGGAAGGCAAAGGGGGGTACCAACAGGAGAGGGGCGCAGATAGAGTCCCGGAAGATCTCCGAGCCTCCCCGTCATACGGGTGCGTTCCTACCATAGTATCTGGAGGGACGAGGAAGATCATTGCGAATTAAGTTGTTGTGAGGGAACACGAGAAACAGACACAACAGTTGTGGGGTACTTTCCGTAAGCACAGCAGGGAAGGACTGCAACACATAGCGCTAGAAGGAAAGCACCGATTTCCACCTGCAAGGAGAGCTCTGGAAGTGCCATTGGACCGGCCGGACTTGCGCAGCCTGGTGAGCCGTATTCCGGACTGAGGACCCAGAGAGCATCAGTAAAGAGGTAAAGAGACTGCAACCTGGTGTCCTCGTTATTTACCGCGACCTGCACCCCACAACTGCACCGCTACAACATCACTTATTGCACCGGACGTCCCCCACTGACAGACAGGGCCACGGACCGGGTCTAGCCACCGTGACAACCCCAGGATTGAGACCTAGAGGCCCGGCTCCGGGTACCCCTCGGCCCTGCGGCGGTGTGGGGGCGCTCCATGTGTACACAAGAAACAACACAATTTCTAGCTATTATTCAAAGTGTATACTGCACGTCATACCAGTTTTTCCTTTGCATGCTTTATTTCCAGTTTTCAGTTTTTTTCTGAGCTAGTAGGTGAAGACTATCTGCCTTGACATCTCTCATACACAACACACAGAGACATGAGTGATTCCTGTTTTTCTGTTTCTCTATATCACATGTTCAGAAGTTGAACTGCATAGTGTGGCTGCAAATCCATCACTGGGATGAGAAAAACACTTACTGCAACGAAGAAGCATCCTCTCTGTCTGTCTCTTTGCATCTCTTGCTGTGCTTTCATGTGCTCTCATTCATGCTTGTACCATTTAATTTGGCCATCATCTAATAATAACATCCAATAATAAATAATATGACTCTGCTTATTGTGCCGTTCTCTTTACAGTAATGAAGCATCAGCCTATCATGTCTGCATTAGTGTCCCAATGTGGAAACTGAAATATTTCTAGATTTTTTTATGTGAAAACTAGCAAAACAAAAAATGACATGAAAAATGTACTGCTAATGAAAAAATATCTTTTTTTAATTATTTTTGAATGTCTAAAGATGAATTTCCTTAGGAAAACACTATATATAAGCAAAGAAGCTTGAATCAAAATAGGAGAGGACAAAAAGTCTTGATGATCACATCAATCAAATATCACTTTTCACTACATTAAACTGAAAAAATGCAAACTGATAATTTGTTATATTTATTATATTTATTGGTGATCTAGGGAAATATACAAAGTTTATTTCCGTGTACTGTAGTATGTAAAAGTTTTAGGCAGTTTTGGAAAAATTGTTGCAAAGTAAGAATGCTGTCTAAATTTAAGCGTTAATAGTTTAGTTTTTATTAGTTAACAAAATGTAAATAAGTAAAGTAAATTAAGTAAATGAACACAAGAGAGATTTAAATCAACTCACTTTTTGGATTGACAACACTTTGCTTTCAAATCAGCATCCAAGTATCATGATTTCTAGGTAGACTTGCATACTGTTTTTGAAGGAACTTAGATGGGAGGTTGTTCCAGCAATCTTGGAGAACTAATCACAGGTTTCTCTGGATGTAGGCTTGAGCAAATATTTCAGTCTTGTCATTTGAGACCTCACAGACTCAATAACATTGAGATCAGGGCTCTGTAGGAACCATATAATCACATCCAGAACTCTTTGCTCTTCCTTACACTTAAAGTAGTTCTTCATGACATTGCTTGCATGTTTGGAGTTATAGTTCTGCTGCAGAATAAATTTGGAGCCAGTCAAACGCCTCCCTGATGGTATTTCATGATGGATAAGCATCTGCCTGTATTTCTCAGCATTGAGAATATCATTAATCCTGACCAAGTTCCCAACTCCATTTGATGAAAAGCAGTCCCAAAGTTGCAAGGAACCTCCACCATGCTTCACTGTTTCCTGCAGACACTCATTATTGTACTTCTGTCCAACCCTTCAGGGAACAATCTGCCTTCTTATAAGAAAAACATGGCACTCTGTTTTGAATTACTGTTGGTGCACAAGAAAGGTGTCCGGCCTGTCGTATCAATAGTCTAAATAAACTTGGCACTCAAAATTTTTTGAAAAAGAAAATTTAGTTCATTTACTTTGCATCCAGGCAATAATAGTTGAACGTTTTCGGTCCACACTTGGACCTTCTTCAGATCAAACTTTTTATCAGAGTGGAGAATTTTACATATGGGTACAAAAATAAAAAATAAAGTTATAAATCAAAATAATGCACAAGAGAATATATTGAAAACTAATTCCATTGTTATAATTAATATGTCAAAAAGATATGGATAATCTCTGTGACTGTTGCCACGGAAACCATGTCCATAGAAAAAACATCAGACTGTGAAAGCGGTGTATTATCTGGTATAAAATACATATAGTACATATATAGAGAGGTCAAAAGCAAGGCTGTAAAGCGTGAAAGGATACTATATTATAAAGAAAATGATATAATTGTGCTCCATGGTAGAGGTATTTGTGGTAGACAAGAATTCATAAGCACCTATTTCAGTGATGTGGATATCTCCTCAACTTTAACCCCTTAATCCCATTAGACATACTATCCCGTCAAGGTGACCTGGGACTTAATTCCCAGGGACGGGATAGTATGTCCAGCGCGATCAGCTGCGCTCATGGGGGGAGCGCGGCCGATCACGGCCGATTGTCAGGTGACTATCGCAGCTGACATCCGGCACTATGTGCCCTGGCACACTAACCCCCAGCACGCTGCGATCAAACATGATCACAGCGTTCCGGGGGCATAGGGAAGAATCGCACAGGGAGGGGGCTCCCTGCAAGCTTCCCTGAGACCCTTGGAACAGCCTACTCAGGACAAAATGCTCAACAACTTTTGGGGTCCAATTTCTCCTGCTACCCTTGGGAAAATACAAAACTGGGGGCTAAAAAATAATTTTTGTGGAAAAAAAAGGAATTTTTATTTTCACAACTCGGCGTCATAAACTGTAGTGAAACACTTGGGGGTTCAAAGTTCTCACAACACATCTAGATAAGTTCCTTGGGGGGTCTAGTTTCCAATATGGGGTCATTTGTGGGTTTTTTTACTGTTTAGGTACATTAGGGGCTCTGCAAACGCAATGTGACGCCTGCAGACTATTCCATCTAAGTCTGCATTCCAAATGGCGCTCCTTCCCTTCTGAGCTCTGCCATGCACCCAAATGGTGGTTCCCCCCACATATGGGGCATCAGTTTACTCAGGACAAAATGCACAACAATTTTTGGGGTGCAATTTCTCCTGTTACCCTTGGAAAAATACAAAACTGGGGGCTAAAAATAATTTGTGTGTGAAAAAAAAGAATTTTTATTTTCATGGCTCTGCTTCATAAACTGTAGTGAAACACTTGGAGGTTCAAAGTTCTCACAACACATCTAGATAAGTTCCTTGGGGGTCTAGTTTCCAATATGGGGTCATTTGTGGGTGGTTTCTACTGTTTAGGTACATTAGGGGCTCTGCAAACGCAATGTGATGCCTGCAGACCATTTCATCTAAGTCTGCATTCCAAATGGTGCTCCTTCCCTTCCGAGCTCTGCCATGCGCCCAAACGGTGGTTCCCTGTCATGAATCCCAATGGCTAGGGATAGCAAGGGACAAGCAAAGTAATACAAAATATCGGACGAGCTCTAGGGTGATGGAACCTGGGCTGACCGCTGCCCTACGCCTGACAAACGCAACTAGAGATAGCCAGGGAGCGTGCCTACGTTGGTTCTAGACGCCACGCACCAGCCTAAGAGCTAACTAGTACTGCAGAGAAAATAAAGACCTCACTTGCCTCCAGAGGAATGAACCCCAAAAGGTATAGTTGCCCCCCACATGTATTGACGGTGAAATGAGAGGAAGGCACACACATAGAGATGATATATATAGGTTCAGCAAATTGAGGCCCGCTGTAAACTAGAAAGCAGAACGATACAAAAGGGGTCTGAGCGGTCAGCAAAAAACCCTAATCAAAAAACCATCCTGAGATTACAAGAACCCATGTGCCAACTCATGGCACATGGGGAGAACCTCAGTCCACTAGAGCTACCAGCTAGCATAGAGACATAATAAGCAAGCTGGACAAAAAAACCAACAACTGAAAATCAGCACTTAGCTTATCCTGAAAGATCTGGGAGCAGGTAGGCAGGAACCAAACAGAGCACATCTGAATACATTGATAGCCGGCAAGGGAATGACAGAAAGGCCAGGTAAAATAGGAACCACCCAGCCTCTGATGGACAGGTGGAAACCAAAGGCCGCAACCCACCAAAGTCACCCAGTACCAGCAGTAACCACCAGAGGGAGCCCACAAACAGAATCCACAACAGTACCCCCCCTTGAGGAGGGGTCACCGAACCCTCACAAGAACCCCCAGGGCGATCAGGGTGAGCTCTATGGAAGGCGCGGACCAAATCAGTCGCATGAACATCGGAGGCGACCACCCAGGAATTATCCTCCTGACCATAACCCTTCCACTTAACCAAATACTGGAGTTTGCGTCTGGAAACACGAGAATCCAAGATCTTCTCAACAACATACTCCAATTCTCCCTCCACCAGCACCGGAGCAGGAGGCTCAACCGAAGGAACAACGGGCACCTCATACCTCCGCAACAACGACCGATGGAACACATTATGAATAGCAAACGATGCTGGGAGATCCAAACGAAAAGATACAGGGTTAAGAATCTCCGAGATCCTATAAGGACCGATGAACCGAGGCTTGAACTTAGGAGAAGAGACCTTCATAGGGACAAAACGAGAAGACAACCACACCAAATCCCCAACAAGAAGTCGGGGACCCACGTGGCGACGGCGATTAGCAAACTGCTGAGTCTTCTCCTGAGATAACTTCAAATTGTCCACCACCTGATTCCAAATCTGATGTAGCCTGTCCACCACCACGTCCACTCCAGGACAATCCGAAGACTCCACCTGACCAGAGGAAAAACGAGGATGAAACCCCGAATTACAAAAAAAAGGAGAGACCAACGTGGCAGAACTAGCCCGATTATTAAGAGCAAATTCGGCCAGTGGCAAAAAGGCAACCCAGTCATCTTGATCAGCAGAAACAAAACACCTCAAATAAGTTTCCAAGGTCTGATTAGTTCGCTCCGTCTGGCCATTCGTCTGAGGAAGGAATGCAGACGAGAAAGACAAATCAATGCCCATCTTGGCACAAAACGTCCGCCAAAATCTAGACACAAACTGGGATCCCCTGTCAGAAACGATATTCTCCGGAATCCCATGCAAACGAACCACGTTCTGAAAAAACAAAGGGACCAACTCAGAGGAGGAAGGCAACTTAGGCAAGGGCACCAAATGAACCATCTTTGAAAAGCGGTCACACACAACCCAGATAACGGACATTTTCTGTGAAACCGGGAGATCAGAAATAAAATCCATGGAAATGTGCGTCCAAGGCCTCTTCGGGATGGGCAAGGACAACAACAACCCACTGGCCCGAGAACAGCAAGGCTTAGCTCGAGCACACACTTCACAAGACTGCAGAAAGGTACGCACATCCCTAGACAAGGAAGGCCACCAAAAAGACCTGGCCACCAAGTCTCTAGTACCAAATATTCCAGGATGACCAGCCAACACAGAAGAATGGACCTCGGAGATGACTCTACTGGTCCAATCATCCGGAACAAACAGTCTTTCTGGTGGACAACGATCCGGTTTATCCACCTGAAACTCCTGCAATGCACGTCACAAGTCTGGGGATACGGCGGACAATATTACCCCATCCCTAAGGATACCAGTAGGCCCAGAGTCTCCAGGAGAGTCAGGCACAAAACTCCTGGAAAGAGCATCTGCCTTCACATTCTTAGAACCTGGCAGATATGAAACCACGAAATTGAAACGAGAAAAAAACAACGACCAACGAGCCTGTCTAGGATTCAAACGCCTGGCAGACTCAAGGTAAATGAGATTCTTGTGATCAGTCAAGACCACCACACGATGTTTAGCACCCTCAAGCCAATGACGCCACTCCTCAAATGCCCACTTCATGGCCAAAAGCTCCCGATTACCCACATCATAATTGCGCTCGGCGGGCGAGAATTTTCTAGAGAAGAATGCACATGGCTTCATCACCGAGCCATTAGAACTTCTCTGTGACAAAACCGCCCCCGCTCCAATCTCGGAAGCATCAACCTCAACCTGAAAAGGAAGTGAAACATCTGGTTGACACAACACAGGAGCAGAAGAAAACCGGCGCTTAAGTTCCCGAAAGGCCTCCACGGCCGCAGGAGACCAATCAGCAACATCAGCACCCTTTTTAGTCAAATCAGTCAAAGGTTTAACAATACTGGAAAAATTAGCAATGAACCGACGATAAAAATTAGCAAACCCCAAGAACTTCTGAAGGCTCTTAACAGATGTAGGTTGTGTCCAGTCACAAATCGCCTGAACCTTGACGGGATCCATCTCAATAGTAGAAGGAGAAAAAATGTACCCCAAAAAAGAAATCTTCTGGACTCCGAAGAGACACTTTGAGCCCTTCACAAACAGAGAATTGGCCCGCAGAACCTGAAACACCTTCCTGACCTGTAAAACATGAGACTCCCAGTCATCAGAAAACACCAAAATATCATCCAAATACACAATCATAAACTTATCCAGATATTCACGGAAAATATTGTGCATAAAGGACTGAAAGACTGACGGAGCATTGGAGAGTCCAAAAGGCATTACCAAATACTCAAAATGGCCCTCAGGCGTATTAAATGCGGTTTTCCACTCGTCACCCTGTTTTATCCGCACCAGATTATACGCACCGCGAAGGTCTATCTTAGTGAACCACCTAGCCCCCTTAATGCGAGCAAACAAATCAGTCAATATTGGCAGTGGATACTGATATTTGACTGTAATCTTATTCAGAAGGCGATAATCTATACAAGGCTGTTATGGCCCCAATGGCGAGGGTCTCAGAGGAACGTGGAAGTCTGCAGAATACAGAAATCCAGCTCATAGGGCAGTGGTAACTGGGTTGACCATATATCTACTCCTAACGCCAACACTAGAAGTAGCCGGGGATCATTCCTACGTTGATTCTAGATGACACGCGCCAGCCGGAGAATCTAGCTACCCCTAGTAGAGGAAAACAAAGACCTTTCTTGCCTCCAGAGAAGGGGACCCCAAAGCTGGATAGAAGCCCCCCACAAATAATGACGGTGAGGTAAGAGGAAATGACAAACACAGAAATGAACCAGGTTTAGCACAGAGAGGCCCGCTTACTGATAGCAGAATAAAGAAAGGTAACTTATATGGTCAACAAAAACCCTATCAAAATCCACACTGGAAATTCAAGAACCCCCGAACCGTCTAACGGTCCGGGGGGAGAACACCAGCCCCCCTAGAGCTTCCAGCAAAGGTCAGGATATAGATTTGGAACAAGCTGGACAAAAATACAAAACCAAAACAAATAGCAAAAAGCAAAAGGCAGACTTAGCTGATATAACTGGAACCAGGATCAGTAGACAAGAGCACAGCAGACTAGCTCTGATAACTACGTTGCCAGGCATTGAACTGAAGGTCCAGGGAGCTTATATAGCGACACCCCTAACTAACGACCCAGGTGCGGATAAAAGGAATGACAGAAAAACCAGAGTCAAAAAACTAGTAACCACTAGAGGGAGCAAAAAGCAAATTCACAACAGTACCCCCCCCTTAGTGAGGGGTCACCGAACCCTCACCACGACCACCAGGGCGATCAGGATGAGCGGCATGAAAGGCACGAACTAAATCGGCCGCATGAACATCAGAGGCGACCACCCAGGAATTATCCTCCTGACCATAGCCCTTCCACTTGACCAGGTACTGAAGCCTCCGCCTGGAGAGGCGAGAATCCAAGATCTTCTCCACCACGTACTCCAACTCGCCCTCAACCAACACCGGAGCAGGAGGCTCAGCAGAAGGAACTACAGGCACAATGTACCGCCGCAACAAGGACCTATGAAATACATTGTGAATAGCAAACGACACAGGAAGATCCAGACGAAAAGATACAGGATTAAGGATTTCCAATATCTTGTAAGGCCCAATAAAACGAGGTTTAAATTTGGGAGAGGAGACCTTCATAGGAACAAAGCGGGAAGAAAGCCATACCAAATCCCCAACGCGTAGTCGGGGACCCACACCGCGGCGGCGGTTGGCAAAGCGCTGAGCCTTCTCCTGTGACAACTTCAAGTTGTCCACCACATGATTCCAGATCTGCTGCAACCTATCCACCACAGAATCCACCCCAGGACAGTCAGAAGGCTCCACATGACCCGAAGAAAAGCGAGGATGGAAACCAGAGTTGCAGAAAAAAGGTGAAACCAAGGTGGCGGAACTAGCCCGATTATTAAGGGCAAACTCAGCCAACGGCAAGAATGTCACCCAATCGTCCTGATCAGCAGAGACAAAACACCTCAAATAAGCCTCCAAAGTCTGATTGGTTCGCTCCGTCTGTCCATTAGTCTGAGGATGGAAAGCAGACGAAAACGACAAATCAATGCCCATCCTACTACAAAAGGATCGCCAGAACCTGGAAACGAACTGGGATCCTCTGTCTGACACAATATTCTCAGGGATGCCGTGCAAACGAACCACGTTCTGGAAAAACACAGGAACCAGATCGGAAGAGGAAGGCAGCTTAGGCAAAGGAACCAAATGGACCATCTTGGAGAAGCGATCACATATCACCCAGATAACGGACATGCCCTGAGATAGCGGAAGATCAGAAATGAAATCCATGGAGATATGTGTCCAAGGTCTCTTCGGGACAGGCAAGGGCAAGAGCAAACCGCTGGCACGAGAACAGCAAGGCTTAGCTCGAGCACAAGTCCCACAGGACTGCACAAATGACCGCACATCCCTTGACAAGGAAGGCCACCAAAAGGACCTGGCCACCAGATCTCTGGTGCCAAAAATTCCCGGGTGACCTGCCAACACCGAGGAATGAACCTCGGAAATGACTCTGCTGGTCCACTTATCCGGGACAAACAGTCTGTCAGGTGGACAAGACTCAGGCCTATCAGCCTGAAATCTCTGCAACACACGTCGCAGATCCGGAGAAATAGCTGACAAGATAACTCCATCTTTAAGAATACCAACAGGATCAGCGACTCCAGGAGCATCAGGCACAAAGCTCCTAGAAAGAGCATCGGCCTTCACATTCTTTGAACCAGGTAAATACGAGACAACAAAATCAAAGCGGGAGAAAAACAATGACCAGCGGGCCTGTCTCGGATTAAGGCGTTTAGCAGACTCGAGATACATCAGATTTTTGTGATCAGTCAAGACCACCACACGATGCTTAGCACCCTCGAGCCAATGACGCCACTCCTCAAATGCCCATTTCATGGCCAACAACTCCCGATTGCCCACATCATAATTTCGCTCGGCAGGCGAAAACTTCCTAGAGAAAAAGGCACAAGGTTTCATAACAGAGCAACCAGGGCCTCTCTGCGACAAAACGGCCCCTGCCCCAATCTCCGAAGCATCCACCTCAACCTGAAAGGGAAGTGAGACGTCAGGCTGGCACAAAACAGGCGCCGAAGTAAACCGGTGTTTCAACTCCTGGAAAGCCTCCACGGCAGCAGGAGCCCAGTTAGCTACATCGGAGCCCTTCTTGGTCATATCCGTCAAAGGTTTCACAATGCTAGAAAAATTAGCGATAAAACGACGGTAGAAGTTAGCGAAGCCCAAGAACTTCTGAAGACTCTTAACTGACGAGGGCTGAGTCCAATCAAGAATAGCTCGGACCTTGACTGGGTCCATCTCCACAGCAGAAGGGGAAAAAATGAACCCCAAAAAGGGAACCTTCTGTACACCAAAGAGACACTTTGAGCCCTTGACAAACAAAGAATTTTCACGCAGAATTCCAAAGACCAACCTGACCTGCTCCACATGCGAATCCCAATTATCAGAAAAAACCAAAATATCATCCAGATAAACAATCAAAAATTTATCCAGATACTTCCGGAAAATGTCATGCATAAAGGACTGAAAAACTGAAGGCGCATTGGAGAGCCCAAAAGGCATCACCAAGTACTCAAAATGACCTTCGGGCGTATTGAATGCGGTTTTCCATTCATCACCTTGCTTAATGCGCACAAGGTTGTACGCACCACGAAGGTCTATCTTGGTGAACCACTTGGCACCCTTAATCCGGGCAAACAAGTCAGACAACAGCGGTAAAGGATACTGAAATTTGACAGTGATCTTATTTAAAAGCCGATAATCAATACAAGGTCTCAAAGATCCGTCCTTTTTTGCCACAAAAAAGAATCCCGCACCAAGAGGGGAAGAAGACGGACGAATATGTCCTTTCTCCAGAGACTCCTTGATATATGAACGCATAGCGGTATGTTCAGGTACCGACAGATTAAACAGTCTTCCCTTAGGAAATTTACTGCCTGGGATCAAATCTATAGCACAGTCACAGTCCCTATGAGGAGGCAGTGCACTGGACTCAGACTCACTGAAGACATCCTGATAATCAGACAAATACTCCGGAACTTCCGAAGGCGTAGAAGAAGCAATAGACACAGGCAGGGAATCCCCATGAATACCACGACAGCCCCAACTTGAGACTGACATAGCCTTCCAGTCCAGGACTGGATTATGGGACTGTAACCATGGCAGCCCTAAAACAACCAAATCATGCATTTTATGTAAAACCAGGAAACGTATCACCTCGCGGTGTTCAGGAGTCATGCACATGGTAACCTGTGTCCAATACTGCGGTTTATTTGCTGCCAATGGTGTAGCATCAATACCCCTAAGAGGAATAGGATTTTCTAATGGTTCAAGAGTAAAACCACAGCGCTTAGCAAATGAGAGATCCATGAGACTCAGGGCAGCACCTGAATCTACAAACGCCATGACAGGATAAGATGACAGTGAGCAAATCAAAGTTACAGACAGAATAAATTTAGGTTGCAAATTACCAACGGTGACAGGACTAACAACCTTAGCTATACGTTTAGAGCATGCTGAGATAACATGTGTAGAATCACCACAGTAGTAGCACAAGCCATTCCGGCGTCTATGAATTTTCCGCTCATTTCTAGTCAGGATTCTATCACATTGCATTAAATCAGGTGTCTGTTCAGACAACACCATGAGGGAATTTGCGGTTTTTCTATCACATTGCACCGAATTAGGTGTCTGTTCAGACAACAACATGAGGGAATTTGCGGTTTTGCGCTCCCGCAACCGCCGGTCAATTTGAATAGCCAGTGCCATAGTATCATTCAGACCTGTGGGAATGGGAAAACCCACCATAACATTCTTAATGGCTTCAGAAAGGCCATTTCTAAAATTAGCGGCCAGTGCACACTCGTTCCAATGTGTCAGCACGGACCATTTCCGAAATTTTTGGCAATACACTTCAGCCTCGTCCTGCCCCTGAGACATAGCCAGCAAGGCCTTTTCTGCCTGAATCTCAAGATTGGGTTCCTCATAAAGTAAACCGAGCGCCAGAAAAAACGCATCAAGATCAGCCAATGCCGGATCTCCTGGCGCCAGCGAAAAAGCCCAATCCTGAGGGTCGCCCCGTAAGAACGAAATAACAATTTTTACTTGCTGAGCAGAATCTCCAGATGAACAGGGTCTCAGGGACAAAAACAATTTACAATTATTCACGAAATTCCTAAACTTAAACCTGTCTCCGGAAAACAGTTCAGGAATCGGTATTTTAGGTTCTGACCTAGGATTTCTGATAACATAGTCTTGTATGCCCTGCACACGAGTAGCCAGCTGGTCCACACTTGTAATCAAGGTCTGAACATTCATGTCTGCAGCAAGCATAGCCACTCTGAGGTAAAGGGGAAAAAGAAAAAAAAAAACTCAGAATCTTCTTTCTTATAATCCCTCTTCTGCAATGCATTAAACATTTAATACTGGCCTGGCAAACTGTTATGACCCCAATGGCGAGGGTCTCAGAGGAACGTGGAAGTCTGCAGAATACAAAAATCCAGCTCATAGGGCAGTGGTAACTGGGTTGACCATATATCTACTCCTAACGCCAACACTAGAAGTAGCCGGGGATCATTCCTACGTTGATTCTAGATGACACGCGCCAGCCGGAGAATCTAGCTACCCCTAGTAGAGGAAAACAAAGACCTTTCTTGCCTCCAGAGAAGGGGACCCCAAAGCTGGATAGAAGCCCCCCACAAATAATGACGGTGAGGTAAGAGGAAATGACAAACACAGAAATGAACCAGGTTTAGCACAGAGAGGCCCGCTTACTGATAGCAGAATAAAGAAAGGTAACTTATATGGTCAACAAAAACCCTATCAAAATCCACACTGGAAATTCAAGAACCCCCGAACCGTCTAACGGTCCGGGGGGAGAACACCAGCCCCCCTAGAGCTTCCAGCAAAGGTCAGGATATAGATTTGGAACAAGCTGGACAAAAATACAAAACCAAAACAAATAGCAAAAAGCAAAAGGCAGACTTAGCTGATATAACTGGAACCAGGATCAGTAGACAAGAGCACAGCAGACTAGCTCTGATAACTACGTTGCCAGGCATTGAACTGAAGGTCCAGGGAGCTTATATAGCGACACCCCTAACTAACGACCCAGGTGCGGATAAAAGGAATGACAGAAAAACCAGAGTCAAAAAACTAGTAACCACTAGAGGGAGCAAAAAGCAAATTCACAACACAAGGCCTCAGGGAACCATCTTTTTTGGCCACGAAAAAAAAACCTGCTCCCAGAGGGGACGAAGATGGACGAATATGTCCCTTTTCCAAGGACTCCTTAATATAATTCCGCATAGCAGTATGCTCTGGCAGTGACAGATTAAATAAACGACCCTTAGGGATCTTACTGCCAGGAATCAATTCTATAGCACAGTCACACTCTCTATGAGGAGGGAGCGAATTGAGCTTAGGCTCCTCAAAAACATCCCTATAGTCAGACAAAAACGCAGGGATCTCAGAAGGAGTAGATGAAGCGATTGAAATCGGAGGTGCATCATCATGAACCCCCTGACATCCCCAGCTTAACACAGACATTGTTTTCCAGTCCAGGACAGGATTATGAGTTTGTAACCATGGCAGACCAAGCACTAGTACATCATGTAAATTATACAGTACAAGGAAGCGAATCACCTCCTGATGAACGGGAGTCATGCGCATGGTCACTTGTGTCCAATACTGCGGCTTATTCATAGCCAATGGTGTAGAGTCAATTCCCTTCAGAGGGATAGGAACTTCCAGAGGCTCCAGACTAAAACTGCAGCGTTTAGCAAATGACCAATCCATAAGACTCAGGGCAGCGCCTGAATCCACATAGGCATCGACGGAAATGGAAGACAGTGAAAAAATCAAAGTCACAGACAAAATGAACTTAGGCTGCAGAGTACCAATGGCAAAAGATTTATCAACCCTTTTTGTGCATTTAGAGCATGCTGATATAACATGAGCTGAATCACCACAATAAAAACACAATCCATTTTTCCGCCTATAATTTTGCCGTTCACTTCTGGACTGAATTCTATCACATTGCATAGTCTCAGGTGCCTGTTCAGAAGACACCGCCAAGTGGTGCACGGGTTTGCGCTCCCGTAAACGCCGATCAATCTGAATGGCCATAGCCATCGACTCATTCAGACCTGTAGGCGTAGGGAACCCCACCATAATGTCCTTAATGGCCTCGGAAAGACCATTTCTGAAGTTTGCAGCCAGGGCGCACTCATTCCACTGAGTAAGCACCGACCATTTCCGAAATTTTTGACAATATATTTCCGCTTCATCATGCCCCTGAGAGAGGGCTAATAAAGCCTTTTCAGCCTGAATCTCCAGGTTGGGTTCCTCATAGAGCAATCCCAATGCCAGAAAAAACGCATCCACATTGAGCAATGCAGGATCCCCTGGTGCCAATGCAAATGCCCAATTCTGAGGGTCGCCCCGCAGGAAAGATATTATAATCTTAACCTGTTGAGCAGGGTCTCCAGAGGAGCGAGATTTTAAAGAAAGAAACAATTTACAATTGTTCCTGAAATTCAGGAAGGTAGATCTATCTCCAGAAAAGAACTCTGGAATAGGAATTCTAGGTTCAGACATGGAAGTGTGAACAACAAAATCCTGTATGTTTTGAACTTTTGCCACGAGATTACTCAGGCTGGAAGCCAAACTCTGGACATCCATGTTAAACAGCTAATATCAGAGCCATTCAAGGGTTAAGAGGAGGTAAGAAGCAGCTAGACAGCAATTAAGGGCTAGGCAGCAAAACTCTGAAGGAAAAAAAAAAAAAAAAATTTCCCTTAAACACTTCTTTTTCTCCTGCTTCAGCCCAAACAATTAACACTTTGTGGGCCGGCTATACTGTCATGAATCCCAATGGCTAGTGATAGCAAGGGACAAGCAAAGTAATACAAAATATCGGACGAGCTCTAGGGTGATGGAACCTGGGCTGACCGCTGCCCTACGCCTGACAAACGCAACTAGAGATAGCCAGGGAGCGTGCCTACGTTGGTTCTAGACGCCAGCCTAAGAGCTAACTAGTACTGCAGAGAAAATAAAGACCTCACTTGCCTCCAGAGGAATGAACCCCAAAAGGTATAGTTGCCCCCCACATGTATTGACGGTGAAATGAGAGGAAGGCACACACATAGAGATGATATATATAGGTTCAGCAAATTGAGGCCCGCTGTAAACTAGAAAGCAGAGCGATACAAAAGGGGTCTGAGTGGTCAGCAAAAAACCCTAATCAAAAAACCATCCTGAGATTACAAGAACCCATGTGCCAACTCATGGCACATGGGGAGAACCTCAGTCCACTAGAGCTACCAGCTAGCATAGAGACATAATAAGCAAGCTGGACAAAAAAACCAACAACTGAAAATCAGCACTTAGCTTATCCTGAAAGATCTGGGAGCAGGTAGGCAGGAACCAAACAGAGCACATCTGAATACATTGATAGCCGGCAAGGGAATGACAGAAAGGCCAGGTAAAATAGGAACCACCCAGTCTCTGATGGACAGGTGGAAACCAAAGGCCGCAACCCACCAAAGTCACCCAGTACCAGCAGTAACCACCAGAGGGAGCCCACAAACAGAATCCACAACAGTTCCCCCTCTAAATGGGGTATCAGAGTACTCAGGAAAAAATGCACAACAACTTTTGGGGTCCAATTTCTCCTGTTACCCTTGGGAAAATACAAAACTGGGGGCTAAAAAATAATTTTTGTGGAAAAAAAATAATTTTTATTTTCACGGCTCTGCGTCATAAACTGTAGTGAAACACTTGGGGGTTCAAAGCTCTCACAACACATCTAGGCAAGATCCTTAGGGGGTCTACATTCCAAAATGATGTCACTTGTGGGGGGTTTCAATGTTTAGGCACATCAGGGGCTCTCCAAACGCAACATGGCATCCCATCTGAATTCCAGCCAATTTTGCATTGAAAAGTCAAACGGCGCTCCTTCCCTTCCGAGCTCTGCCGTGCACCTAAACTGTGGTTTACCCCCACAATTGGGGTATTGGCGTACTCAGGACATATTGCACAACAACTTTTGTTTTCCAATTTCTTCTCTTAGCCTTGGGAAAATAAAAAATTGGGGGCAAAAATATAATTTTTGTGAAAAAATATTATATTATTTTTTATTTTTACGGCTCTACATTATAAACTTCTGTGAAGCACTTGGTGGGTAAAAGTGCTCACCACACATCTAGATTAGTTCCTTAGGGGTTCTACTTTCCAAAATGGTGTCACTTGTGGGGGGTTTCAATGTTTAGGCACATCAGGGGCTCCCGAACGCAACATGGCATACCATCTCAATTCCAGACAATTTTGCATTGAAAAATCAAATGGCACTCTTTCCCTTCCGAGCTGTGCCATGCACCCAAACAGTGGTTTACCCTCACATATAGGGTATCGGGGTACTCAGGACAAATTGTGCAACAACTTTTGTGGTCCAATTTCTTCTCTTAGCCTTGGGAAAATAAAAAATTGGGGGCAAAAATATAATTTTTGTGAAAAAATATTATTATATTATTTTTTATTTTTACGGCTCTACATTATAAACTTCTGTGAAGCACTTGGTGGGTAAAAGTGCTCACCACACATCTAGATTAGTTCCTTAGGGGTTCTACTTTCCAAAATGGTGTCACTTGTGGGGGGTTTCAATGTTTAGGCACATCAGGGGCTCCCGAACGCAACATGGCATCCCATCTCAATTCCAGCCAATTTTGCATTGAAAAATCAAATGGCACTCCTTCCCTTCCGAGCTGTGCCATGCACCCAAACAGTGGTTTACCCTCACATATAGGGTATCGGGGTACTCAGGACAAATTGTGCAACAACTTTTGGGGTCCATTTTCTTCTGTTACCCTTGGTAAAATAAAACAAATTGGAGCTGAAATAAATTTTTTGTGAAAAAAATTAAATGTTCATTTTTTAAAATATTCCAATAATTCCTGTGAAGCACCAGAAGGGTTAATAAACTTCTTGAATGTGGTTTTGGGCACCTTGAGGTGTGCAGTTTTTAGAATGGTGTCACACTTGGTTATTTTTTATCACATAGTGTTAGGGCTAGCGGAACGCACCAAATGGATATAGAGTGTTGTGAACTATACCTTTTGGCTCCCTCTTGTGGTCACTAGTGATTTGGCACTTGGATTGTCTTTTACCAGGTTGGTACTCACCTGCTTCGTTAGACCATGGGTGTTGCTATTTAAACTTCCTGGAATCTCAGTCCAGTGCCTGGCATCGTTGTAATCAGTTCACTTCTGTTTGCTCCTGTCTTCAGGTCCTGGTTCTTTGCAAGATAAGCTAAGTCCTGCTTTCGTACTTTTGATCATTTGCATTGTTCTTATTTTTTGTCCAGCTTGTACAAAATGTGATTCCTGATATCGCTGGAAGCTCTAGGGGGCTGATATTCTCCCCCCACACCGTCAGTCGGTTTGGGGGTTCTTGGATATTCAGCGTGGATATTTTGCAGGGTTTTTTGCTGACCATATAAGTCTTCTTACTATATTCTGCTATTAGTCAGTGGGCCTCTCTTTGCTAAATCTAGTTCATTCTTACGTTTGTCTTTTCTTCTTACCTCACCGTTATTATTTGTTGGGGGCTTGTATTACTTTGGGGTCTTTTCTCTGGAGGCAAGAGAGGTCTTATTTTCCCTGATAGGGTTAGTTAGTTCTCCGGCTGGCGCGAGACGTCTAGGATCAACGTAGGCACGTTCCCCGGCTGCTGTTAGTGTTTGCGCTAGGATCAGGTATATGGTCAGCCTAGTTACCACTTCCCTAAGAGCGAGTATTTATGTTTTGCAGACTTGCGGTAATCTCTGAGGTCCCCTGCCATTGGGACCATAACAGTATGCCAGGCCTATAAATAGTTAATGCATTGCTGAAGTGGGATTCAAAGAAAAGAAGTTCTGAGTTTTTGTTTTTTTTTTCCCTTTCTCTCTGAGTGGCTTGAAACTTTGCTGCAGACATGAATGTTCAGACCTAGATTACTAGTGTGGATCAGCTTGCTGCACGTGTGCAGGGCATTCAGGATTTTGTTGTTAGCAGTCCTATGTCAGAGCCTAAGATATCTATTCCTGAGCTGTTCTCTGGAGATCGATTTAAATTTAGGAATTTTAGGAATAATTGTAAATTGTTTCTATCTTTGAAACCTCGTTCGTCTGGAGATTCAGCTCAGCATGTAAAAATTGTTATCTCCTTCTTGCGTGGCGACCCTCAGGATTGGGCTTTCTCGTTAGCGCCAGGAGATCCGGCATTGGCGGATGTTGATGCGTTTTTTCTGGCGCTCGGATTGCTTTATGAGGAGCCTAATCTTGAAATTCAGGCAGAAAAAGCTCTACTGGCCATCTCTCAGGGCCAGGATGAAGCTGAGGTGTACTGCCAAAAATTTCGGAAGTGGTCCGTGCTTACTCGATGGAATGAATGTGCTCTGGCCGCAAATTTCAGAAATGGCCTTTCTGAAGCCATTAAGAATGTGATGGTGGGTTTTACAATTCCTACAAGTCTGAATGATTCTATGGCGCTGGCTATTCAGATTGATCGGCGTTTGCGGGAGCGCAAATCCGCTAAACCTCTGGCGGTGTTGTCTGAACAGACACCTGTCTCAATGCAATGTGATAGAATCCTGACTAGAACCGAACAACAAAATCATAGACGTCAGAATGGGTTGTGTTTTTACTGTGGTGATTCTACACATGTTATATCAGCATGCTCTAAACGCCTAACCAAGGTTGTCAGTCCTGTCACCATTGGTAATTTGCAGCCTAAATTTATTTTGTCTGTGACTTTAATTTGTTCATTGTCTTCCTACCTTGTTATGGCATTTGTGGATTCAGGTGCTGCCCTGAGTCTTATGGACTTGTCGTTTGCCAAACGCTGCGGTTTTGTCCTGGAGCCTTTAAAAGTTCCGATTCCTCTCAGAGGAATTGATGCTACGCCACTGGCGGAAAATAAACCGCAGTATTGGACACAAGTGACCATGTGCATGACTCCTGAACATCGGGAGGTGATTCGTTTTCTTGTTCTGCATAAAATGAATGATTTGGTCGTTTTAGGTCTGCCATGGTTACAGACCCATAATCCAGTTTTGGATTGGAAGGCTATGTCTGTGTCAAGTTGGGGTTGTCAGGGAATTCATTGCGATTCTCCGCCGGTGTCTATTGCTACTTCTATTCCTTCAGAAGTTCCTGAGTATTTGTGTGACTATCAGGATGTATTCAGTGAGTCCAGGTCCAGTGCTCTTCCTCCTCATAGGGACTGTGACTGCGCTATAGATTTGATTCCTGGCAGTAAATTTCCTAAGGGACGATTATTTAATTTGTCTGTACCCGAGCATGCCGCGATGCGTTCTTATGTCAAGGAATCTTTGGAGAAGGGGCATATTCGTCCATCCTCTTCCCCTCTCGGTGCGGGATTCTTTTTTGTGGCCAAGAAAGACGGGTCTTTGTGACCTTGTATAGACTATCGGCTTCTGAATAAAATCACTGTTAAGTTTCAGTATCCTTTGCCACTATTGTCAGACTTGTTTGCTCGGATTAAGGGTGCCAAGTGGTTCACAAAGATAGATCTTCGTGGGGCGTACAACCTTGTGCGCATTAGGCAGGGAGATGAATGGAAAACTGCATTCAATACGCCCGAGGGTCATTTTGAATACTTGGTGATGCCCTTTGGGCTCTCTAATGCCCCTTCAGTGTTTCAGTCCTTTATGCATGATATCTTCCGGAAGTATCTGGATAAATTTTTGATTGTGTATCTGGATGATATTCTAGTTTTCTCGGATGATTGGGATTCTCATGTAAAGCAGGTCAGGATGGTGTTTCAGGTTTTGCGTGATAACGCTTAGTTTGTGAAGGACTCAAAGTGTCTCTTTGGAGTGCAGAAGGTTTCCTTTTTGGGTTTTATTTTCTCCCCTTCTGCTGTGGAGATGGACCCAGTCAAGGTCCGAGCTATTCATGATTGGACTCAGCCCACTTCTGTTAAGAGTCTTCAGAAGTTCTTGGGGTTTGCTAATTTCTACCGTCGCTTTATCGCTAATTTTTCTAGCGTTGTTAAACCTTTGACGGATATGACCAAGAAAGGTTCTGATGTGGCTAATTGGGCTCCTGCAGCCGTGGAGGCCTTCCAGGAGCTGAAGCGCCGGTTTACTTCGGCGCCTGTTTTGTGCCAGCCTGATGTCTCACTTCCCTTTCAGGTTGAAGTGGATGCTTCTGAGATTGGTGCTGGGGCTGTTTTGTCGCAGAGAGGCTCTGGTTGCTCTGTGATGAGACCATGTGCTTTTTTCTCTAGGAAGTTTTCGCCTGCTGAGCGGAACTATGATGTTGGTAATCGGGAGTTGTTGGCCATGAAGTGGGCATTTGAGGAGTGGCGTCATTGGCTCGAGGGTGCTAAGCATCGTGTGGTGGTCTTGACTGATCACAAAAATCTGATGTATCTCGAGTCTGCTAAGCGCCTGAATCCTAGACAGGCTCGTTGGTCATTGTTTTTCTCTCGTTTTGACTTTGTGGTTTCGTACCTGCCTGGTTCGAAGAATGTTAAGGCTGATGCTCTTTCTAGGAGCTTTGTGCCTGACTCTCCTGGAGTCTCGGAGCCGGCTGGTATTCTTAAAGAGGGAGTAATCGTGTCGGCCATATCTCCTGATTTGCGACGTGTGTTGCAGAGATTTCAGGCTGGTAGACCTGACTCTTGTCCACCCGACAGACTGTTTGTTCCTGATAAATGGACCAGCAAATTTCCGAGGTTCATTCCTCGGTGTTTGCAGGGCATCCGGGAATTTTTGGTACCCGAGATTTGGTGGCTAGGTCCTTTTGGTGGCCTTCCTTGTCACGGGATGTGCGGTCATTTGTGCAGTCCTGTGGGACTTGTGCTCGGGCTAAGCCTTGTTGTTCTCATGCTAGCGGGTTGCTTCTGCCCTTGCCCATCCCGAAGAGGCCTTGGACACACATTTCCATGGATTTCATTTCTGATCTTCCGGTGTCTCAAGGAATGTCTGTCATTTGGGTGGTGTGTGATCGTTTTTCCAAGATGGTCCATTTAGTACCCTTGCCTAAGTTGCCTTCCTCTTCCGATCTGGTTCCTTTGTTTTTTCAGAATGTGGTTCGGTTACACGGCATTCCGGAGAATATCGTGTCCGACAGAGGATCCCAGTTTGTGTCCAGATTCTGGCGATCTTTTTGTGCTAAAATGGGCATTGATTTGTCGTTTTCATCTGCCTTCCATCCTCAGACTAATGGTCAAACGGAGCGAACTAATCAGACACTGGAGGCTTATTTGAGATGTTTTGTTTCTGCGGACCAGGATGATTGGGTGACCTTCTTGCCATTGGCGGAGTTTGCCCTTAATAATCGGGCTAGTTCTGCTACTTTGGTTTCGCCATTCTTCTGCAACTCTGGTTTTCATCTTCGTTTCTCCTCGGGTCATGTTGAGTCTTCTGACTGTCCTGGGGTGGATTCCGTGGTGGATAGGTTGCAGCGAATTTGGAATCATGTGGTGGACAACTTGAAGTTGTCACAGGAGAAGGCTCAGCGTTTTGCCAACCGCCGCCACAGTGTGGGCCCCCGACTTCGTGTTGGGGCTTTGGTTTGGTTGTCTTCTCGGTATGTCCCTCTGAAGGTTTCCTCTCCTAAGTTTAAGCCTCGCTTTATTGGTCCTTATAAAATTTTGGAAGTTCTTAACCCGGTTTCTTTTCGTTTGGATCTTTCAGTGTCGTATGCCATTCACAACGTGTTCCATAGGTCTTTGTTGCGGCGGTACGTTGTGCCTGTGGTTCCTGCTGTTGAGCCTCCTGCTCCGGTGTTGGTTGAGGGCGAGTTGGAGTACGTAGTGGAGAAGATCTTGGATTCTCGTCTCTCTAGACGGAGGCTTCAGTATTTGGTCAAATGGAAGGGCTATGGTCAGGAGGATAATTCCTGGGTGGCCGCCTCTGATGTTCATGCGGCCGATTTGGTTCGTGCCTTCCACGCTGCTCATCCTGATCGCCCTGGTGGTCTTGGTGAGGGTTCGGTGACCCCTCCTTAAAGGGGGGGTACTGTTGTGAACTATACCTTTTGGCTCCCTCTTGTGGTCACTAGTGATTTGGCACTTGGATTGTCTTTTACCAGGTTGGTACTCACCTGCTTCGTTAGACCATGGGTGTTGCTATTTAAACTTCCTGGAATCTCAGTCCAGTGCCTGGCATCGTTGTAATCAGTTCACTTCTGTTTGCTCCTGTCTTCAGGTCCTGGTTCTTTGCAAGATAAGCTAAGTCCTGCTTTCGTACTTCTGATGATTTGCATTGTTCTTATTTTTTGTCCAGCTTGTACAAAATGTGATTCCTGATATCGCTGGAAGCTCTAGGGGGCTGATATTCTCCCCCCACACCGTCAGTCGGTTTGGGGGTTCTTGGATATTCAGCGTGGATATTTTGCAGGGTTTTTTGCTGACCATATAAGTCTTCATACTATATTCTGCTATTAGTCAGTGGGCCTCTCTTTGCTAAATCTAGTTCATTCTTACGTTTGTCTTTTCTTCTTACCTCACCGTTATTATTTGTTGGGGGCTTGTATTACTTTGGGGTCTCAACTTATAAATGCTCAAGTGAGATATTTTAATGTAGTACTCCACAAAACGTTTCGGTCCAAACATACAGGACCTTCATCAGTTACTACAACCAAAGGTGAGACACCACAAATAAATACATAAAGATGCAAACCATACAGAAAAGAAACAAGAAAATAAATAAAGTATATACAAAATAGCTCGGTAATGGATATGATGTCTCTGAGCAAAGACCATGTCATGATATGGACAATAGAGGAATATTTTGGACTAAACGTCCTGCTAGAAGAGAGATACCAATAATATCTGGTGCCGATATAAGTGAAGAGTGAGTATGGGGAAGCAAAAGAGGTAAGCTGAAGATCATACCGTACTGATATATAGATAGTGGGTGCACGCTATCAGCGTGTTTCTGGGCACTGGTGCACACAGCGTCTATGGCGGACAGAGAATGGGGTGATGACCACAAATACATGTGTGGAATTGTGCGCATGCTGACAAAAAAGTCAGAGGGGAGGCATACCTGAGGTAGAACATAGGAAGAGCCCAGACCTTCTAAAGAGGGGGGTAAATGAGAGTCATTAAGACTTGTGCTGTAACAATCTACCGCGGCGTACCGCCGCCAGTGAAGTGCGTCTCATCAGAGGATAATTACCTGGTGTCCGTTAGTATGCAGAGATGTGCCCGGTTAGACGCGGTATCCACCGCTCGTCTATGTGTGCCGTGGGCGTGCGCACTATAATAAGAGAGAGGGCGTTCCCAGTGCTGCCTCTCGGCGAATGGGGGTATGTGTTGTGATGCCGGAAGTGACGTTATGAGAAACGTCCGAGCATGTCAATCAAGGCGCTGTGTAACACGTAGGTGTCGCCCTTCCCGTGGAAGTGGTGGGTCCGGACGGAATGACGTCCGTGTGTTGCCTCAATGCGGATATACTGGTTCCACCCCACCGAGGTTACATTCATAGAGGGGGCTTTTAAGGGAGGAAGAGTTTTAAAAGAAGAGAGACGACACAGAAAAAAGAGGCAGTATGTAGATAATGCTAATGCGTGAGGCACAGTAGGTGTGGGTGGACCGTGCCAGTGGACCCATGTTCATGCGGAGAGGTGACAGCGAAAGTGGTGCACACAGTAGGCTTCAGTAGAGGCGGCTCTAGAATGAAGAGAACTATTTGTTAGAGGAAGGAACACGTAGATAAACCATGTCTACACATATCACCCTAAGGCAAATATATATACCCATTTTTACAGTAGTCCCTCAGGTCCTATGTAAAGATCCCCATACGAGAATTAGCTACAACATAAGCAATGGATTATGCACCATAAAAATATATAACAATATATATCTCTATTCTTATTGAAAGGTCAATGTTAGAGAATAAGATAAACCAAAAAAGTGGTACAGTTGTCTTGGATAAATGGTCAAAGATGAATTTATAATGGGATCTTAAATATCCTGCATATCTGTCATGTTAATAGTAGAGGCATATAATGTGCAGCTGTAGGGATGTAGTACCTGGATGTACAACGTGGGGTATGAGGGTACTGGAATCCAATCCTGCATCTGGAGCCTTAAGTGTAACATAATCAGAATATACATATTGTTATGGAAGATATGGACATTATTACAAAAAAGCTGCCAAGTCATAATCCCTATTGAGGCCCTTCGGGGATAGTGTTTCCAAGGTATGAATCCAAAAAGCCTCCCTGCGCTTGAGTCGGTTAACCCTATTGCCTCCCCTTCTTGGTGGAGGTATGTGCTCCAAGACCTGAAATTTGAGTTGAGAAATGCTGTGGCCTAGAGTGATGAAATGTGAGGGGATGGGAAGGAGCAGTTGCTTGCAGCGTATAGTGGACTTATGTTTGGAGATTCGGTCGCGGATAGCCTGCGTTGTCTCACCCACATAGAGCAAGCCGCATGGGCATTTGATTAAATAAACAACCCAAGATGAATCACAGGTAAAAAAGTCTGGGACAGGGAACGTTTTGCCAGAGTGTGGATGGTGGAAAGTAGGGCCTTTAAGAACATTGTGACACTGGGAACAGTGAAGACAGGGAAAGGTACCCTTACGAGGACTTTGCAGGAATCGTTGGCGAGGTACGGACTTGTTGGAACCTACGTCTGCTCTTACTAATGTGTCCTTGAGGTTAGGGGCTCGTCTGAAGCAAGGGAGAAAGGGCTCCCGGAATTCCGGGACCTCAGGATGGCCTTTAGAAAGTAAGTGCCAATGTTGGCGTATGGATTTGTGCAGTACGTAGGCGAAAGGGTGGAAGGAATGGACAAAAGGGACCCGATGGGAGCCTCTCTTGGGTCTAGGTGGAGAGGGTGCTAGCGCATGTTGCAGTATTGCGGTGGGATAGCCTCGTTGAGAGAATTTTGAAGCCATCTCCTGTAGTCTGTTTGGACGGAGATCCGGATCAGACACTATCCTATTGACTCTATGGAATTGTGATTTAGGTATGGATCTTTTTGTGGAAGGAGGATGAAAGCTAGAAAAATGTAATAAGCTATTCCGATCTGTACTTTTTGTGTACAGATCTGTGGCGATGGAACCGTTCGGTTTCAATATCACCATTGTATCCAGGAAGTTTACCCTGTGTGGGTCATATGACATAGTGAATGAAATGCCTGGCCAGGCCGTATTCAGCCACTCAAAAAAGGAAGCAAGGGCTTCCAATGAGCCCCCCCATATGCAGAAGATGTCATCTATGTATCGTCTCCAAAGGAGAACGTTGGAGATGTAGAGAGGATTCTTGTAGATGGTACTCTCCTCAAAGTCTGCCATGTAGCAATTTGCATAGGGGGGCGCTACATTGGAGCCCATTGCGGTCCCGCGGATCTGGAGGTAAAAGTCATCCTGAAACATAAAGTGGTTGTATGTGAGAATGATGGTTAAGAGCTCAACACATAGGTTGACTTGATCCTCTAGTAGGCCCGAATGGGTAAGAAGCTTGTGCACGGAATTGATACCCTCTATGTGTGGGATCGACGTGTATAGATCCTTAACGTCCATCGTAATGAGGAGCGCATGAGGTGGAATGGTGGGCAGGTCCCTCAATACTCCAAGGAATGCCCCTGTGTCAAGGATAAAAGATTTGGATCCCTGTATGATAGGTGTGAGGATTTTTTCCAGATACACGGACAAAGGAGAGAGTATAGAGTCAGTAGAGGCCACTATGGGCCTCCCTGGTGGTTTTTCCAGGTTCTTGTGTATCTTGGGGATGGTATAAAACACCGGAATGACTGGATTGGAGTTGGTAAGAAAATCACATGTCTTAGTATCAAGGATACCAAGAGACGTATATCTCTGAAGAACGTCTGAGATTTTAAGGCGTATAGAAGCCGTGGGGTCTCTTGTGAGTTTTTGGTAAATGGACGTATCATTCAACTGTCGGGAGATCTCACTCAAGTAATCAGTTCTGTTCATAACCACGAGGGCACCCCCTTTGTCAGCTGGTTTAATTATTATACTACTGTCCCCCTGAAGGCCCCGTAGTGCCTGTCGCTCGGTGGTTGTCAAATTCTGTGGGTAAAAAAGCCTACCTCTATCTATATTCTCCCTTAGTTGAAGAAAGGAACCCTGGACAAAACTAATGAAGGCCTCCATGGCGTGTGAGCCCTGTGGGGGCCTAAAATGGCTTTTCTTATATAACCCCAGGCTCTGTGAGGACAGTATGTTGGAGGAGGTAGATGTAAGAGAGGAGGACGGGATGGTGTCTGGTGTGGTAGAGAAATATGCTTTTAATCTAAGTGAACGAAAAAAACGTTGGAGGTCCATCTCCAAATCAAAGGTGTGACAACGGTATGTAGGACAGAAGGATAGACCCTTCTGTAACACCTTATACTCAGCTACCCCCAAAGTTCTGTCCGAAATGTTGATTACCAATAAGTTGGTACCTGTGATCTCGTGATCCTCATTGGATCTGGGGTTCGACCTGCGTCCATGGCCCCGCCTCGTTGTCTTCTTCGTGGTGGACGTTGCCGTAGACCTAAAAAATGCGGAGGGCCTGTTGAGGTTGCGCTCTGCTCCTGTTCCGAACCGGAGGTGGAGCAGTCGAAGGAAGAACGAGGAATAGGGCGAGATGGCTGTCGTCGAGTAGAGGAATTGTCTTGCCATCTGTAGACTTGTTTGGATTCGTAGTCCTCAGTGTCTCTATTAAATTTGACCCGTTTTCTCTCCTCTGTCTCCCGACGATGTTTATCGATGTTCCTAGAAATCTGTTCTTTCAGGGAGCGAAGTTCTTCTGGAGAGCCGGTCGATGTTAGCTGTGCCTCGATGGTTTTGATCTGCTCCGTACTTGTCGTGATTGCTTTCTGTAAATGCTCAATTGTCAAAGTAATAATATCGAAAGAACATTTATTAAGTATTTGTTCATACTTTGTACAGTAGTCAAGGTTGTCCCGAAAGAGTGTGGGACGAAGTGGTACCCGAAGACCCCTAGGGATACGCTGGACCCGAAGATACTCCGTGAGAGTGGCACAGTGAAGCTCAATGTTTGTAAAATGAAGGAGCTCTCGCTCAAGGTCCCGACCCCGTGTTTCTCTGGGTGGGGCTTTCAGGAAGTCACAATTTAGAGTGGATCGTGCCAGAATATTAGAGGTCTCTTCAGCATTGTATGAAAAGGTGGACATGACAAACTGGTGTGCTACACGTAAAGGGATACGACTGCAAAAAAGTACGTGTGCACTACCTAGAGAGGGTGCAATGGTAGGCTCCCACACCATACAGTATACAAAATGAAAAAACCTTGCACTCAACTTATAAATGCTCAAGTGAGATATTTTAATGTAGTACTCCACAAAACGTTTCGGTCCAAACATACAGGACCTTCATCAGTTACTACAACCAAAGGTGAGACACCACAAATAAATACATAAAGATGCAAACCATACAAAAAAGAAACAAGAAAATAAATAAAGTATATACAAAATAGCTCGGTAATGGATATGATGTCTCTGAGCAAAGACCATGTCATGATATGGACAATAGAGGAATATTTTGGACTAAACGTCCTGCTAGAAGAGAGATACCAATAATATCTGGTGCCGATATAAGTGAAGAGTGAGTATGGGGAAGCAAAAGAGGTAAGCTGAAGATCATACCGTACTGATATATAGATAGTGGGTGCACGCTATCAGCGTGTTTCTGGGCACTGGTGCACACAGCGTCTATGGCGGACAGAGAATGGGGTGATGACCACAAATACATGTGTGGAATTGTGCGCATGCTGACAAAAAAGTCAGAGGGGAGGCATACCTGAGGTAGAACATAGGAAGAGACCAGACCTTCTAAAGAGGGGGGTAAATGAGAGTCATTAAGACTTGTGCTGTAACAATCTACCACGGCGTACCGCCGCCAGTGAAGTGCGTCTCATCAGAGGATAATTACCTGGTGTCCGTTAGTATGCAGAGATGTGCCCCGTTAGACGCGGTATCCACCGCTCGTCTATGTGTGCCATGGGCGTGCGCACTATAATAAGAGAGAGGGCGTTCCCAGTGCTGCCTCTCGGCGAATGGGGGTATGTGTTGTGATGCCGGAAGTGACGTTATGAGAAACGTCCGAGCATGTCAATCATTTCTGTGGGCTTTTTTACCCACAGAATTTGACAACCACCGAGCGACAGGCACTACGGGGCCTTCAGGGGGACAGTAGTATAATAATTAAACCAGCTGACAAAGGGGGTGCCCTCGTGGTTATGAACAGAACTGATTACTTGAGTGAGATCTCCCGACAGTTGAATGATACGTCCATTTACCAAAAACTCACAAGAGACCCCACGGCTTCTATACGCCTTAAAATCTCAGACGTTCTTCAGAGATATACGTCTCTTGGTATCCTTGATACTAAGACATGTGATTTTCTTACCAACTCCAATCCAGTCATTCCGGTGTTTTATACCATCCCCAAGATACACAAGAACCTGGAAAAACCACCAGGGAGGCCCATAGTGGCCTCTACTGACTCTATACTCTCTCCTTTGTCCGTGTATCTGGAAAAAATCCTCACACCTATCATACAGGGATCCAAATCTTTTATCCTTGACACAGGGGCATTCCTTGGAGTATTGAGGGACCTGCCCACCATTCCACCTCATGCGCTCCTCGTTACGATGGACGTTAAGGATCTATACACGTCGATCCCACACATAGAGGGTATCAATTCCGTGCACAAGCTTCTTACCCATTCGGGCCTACTAGAGGATCAAGTCAACCTATGTGTTGAGCTCTTAACCATCATTCTCACATACAACCACTTTATGTTTCAGGATGACTTTTACCTCCAGATCCGCGGGACCGCAATGGGCTCCAATGTAGCGCCCCCCTATGCAAATTGCTACATGGCAGACTTTGAGGAGAGTACCATCTACAAGAATCCTCTCTACATCTCCAACGTTCTCCTTTGGAGACGATACATAGATGACATCTTCTGCATATGGGGGGGCTCATTGGAAGCCCTTGCTTCCTTTTTTGAGTGGCTGAATACGGCCTGGCCAGGCATTTCATTCACTATGTCATATGACCCACACAGGGTAAACTTCCTGGATACAATGGTGATATTGAAACCGGACGGTTCCATCGCCATGGATCTGTACACAAAAAGTACAGATCGGAATAGCTTATTACATTTTTCTAGCTTTCATCCTCCTTCCACAAAAAGATCCATACCTAAATCACAATTCCATAGAGTCAATAGGATAGTGTCTGATCCGGATCTCCGTCCAAACAGACTACAGGAGATGGCTTCAAAATTCTCTCAACGAGGCTATCCCACCGCAATACTGCAACATGCGCTAGCACCCTCTCCACCTAGACCCAAGAGAGGCTCCCATCGGGTCCCTTTTGTCCATTCCTTCCACCCTTTCGCCTACGTACTGCACAAATCCATACGCCAACATTGGCACTTACTTTCTAAAGGCCATCCTGAGGTCCCGGAATTCCGGGAGCCCTTTCTCCCTTGCTTCAGACGAGCCCCTAACCTCAAGGACACATTAGTAAGAGCAGACGTAGGTTCCAGCAAGTCCGTACCTCGCCAACGATTCCTGCAAAGTCCTCGTAAGGGTACCTTTCCCTGTCTTCACTGTTCTCAGTGTCACAATGTTCTTAAAGGCCCTACTTTCCACCATCCACACTCTGGCAAAACGTTCCCTGTCACAGACTTTTTTACCTGTGATTCATCTTGGGTTGTTTATTTAATCAAATGCCCATGCGGCTTGCTCTATGTGGGTGAGACAACGCAGGCTATCCGCGACCGAATCTCCAAACATAAGTCCACTATACGCTGCAAGCAACTACTCCTTCCCATCCCCTCACATTTCATCACTCTAGGCCACAGCATTTCTCAACTCAAATTTCAGGTCTTGGAGCACATACCTCCACCAAGAAGGGGAGGCAATAGGGTTAACCGACTCAAGCGCAGGGAGGCTTTTTGGATTCATACCTTGGAAACACTATCCCCGAAGGGCCTCAATAGGGATTATGACTTGGCAGCTTTTTTGTAATAATGTCCATATCTTCCATAACAATATGTATATTCTGATTATGTTACACATAAGGCTCCAGATGCAGGATTGGATTCCAGTACCCTCATACCCCACGTTGTACATCCAGGTACTACATCCCTACAGCTGCACATTATATGCCTCTACTATTAACATGACAGATATGCAGGATATTTAAGATCCCATTATAAATTCATCTTTGACCATTTATCCAAGACAACTGTACCACTTTTTTGGTTTATCTTATTCTCTAACATTGACCTTTCAATAAGAATAGAGATATATATTGTTATATATTTTTATGGTGCATAATCCATTGCTTATGTTGTAGCTAATTCTAGTATGGGGATCTTTACATAGGACCTGAGGGACTACTGTAAAAATGGGTATATATATTTGCCTTAGGGTGATATGTGTAGACATGGTTTATCTACGTGTTCCTTCCTCTAACAAATGGTTCTCTTCATTCTAGAGCCGCCTCTACTGAAGCCTACTGTGTGCACCACTTTCGCTGTCACCTCTCCGCATGAACATGGGTCCACTGGCACGGTCCACCCACACCTACTGTGCCTCACGCATTAGCATTATCTACATACTGCCTCTTTTTTCTGTGTCGTCTCTCTTCTTTTAAAACTCTTCCTCCCTTAAAAGCCCCCTCTATGAATGTAACCTCGGTGGGGCGGAACTAGTATATCCGCATTGAGGCAACACACGGACGTCATTCCGTCCGGACCCACCACTTCCACGGGAAGGGCGACACCTACGTGTTACACAGCGCCTTGATTGACATGCTCGGACGTTTCTCATAACGTCACTTCCGGCATCACAACACATACCCCCATTCGCCGAGAGGCAGCACTGGGAACGCCCTCTCTCTTATTATAGTGCGCACGCCCACGGCACACATAGACGAGCGGTGGATACCGCGTCTAACCGGGCACATCTCTGCATACTAACGGACACCAGGTAATTATCCTCTGATGAGACGCACTTCACTGGCGGCGGTACGCCGCGGTAGATTGTTACAGCACAAGTCTTAATGACTCTCATTTACCCCCCTCTTTAGAAGGTCTGGTCTCTTCCTATGTTCTACCTCAGGTATGCCTCCCCTCTGACTTTTTTGTCAGCATGCGCACAATTCCACACATGTATTTGTGGTCATCACCCCATTCTCTGTCCGCCATAGACGCTGTGTGCACCAGTGCCCAGAAACACGCTGATAGCGTGCACCCACTATCTATATATCAGTACGGTATGATCTTCAGCTTACCTCTTTTGCTTCCCCATACTCACTCTTCACTTATATCGGCACCAGATATTATTGGTATCTCTCTTCTAGAAGGACGTTTAGTCCAAAATATTCCTCTATTGTCCATATCATGACATGGTCTTTGCTCAGAGACATCATATCCATTACCGAGCTATTTTGTATATACTTTATTTATTTTCTTGTTTCTTTTCTGTATGGTTTGCATCTTTATGTATTTATTTGTGGTGTCTCACCTTTGGTTGTAGTAACTGATGAAGGTCCTGTATGTTTGGACCGAAACGTTTTGTGGAGTACTACATTAAAATATCTCACTTGAGCATTTATAAGTTGAGTGCAAGGTTTTTTCATTTATTATCATATATGTCGCAGCCCGGGGTCCACCGTGCAGGAGAACCTGCTGCTAACAAATGGCGGAACTAAATGGCAGTATGAGCTACCTCTGTTACTTCACAGAGTAGCCATGAACTCAAAGCACTGTGCCCTGTTAAACTTCACAGTGGCACAGGCTAACTACCCAAACGAGAGCAGTCAGTGGTCATGCATGCACACAAAACTCCTCACCGGAGGTGCCAGCATGCTAGGGCCTTATTTCAGCCAGGTCCCTGAATACTCAAACACACAAACTCCTTGCCAGAGGTGCCAGCATTCTAGGGGCTTATTTCAGCCGGGTCCCTGAACACAATCATACGTGACCACACTGGCGCAAAGTACAACATAGAACAATACTAGCGCATGGCCGTGTGGCCATGCGAGCCTTAAATAGTTGCAGCATGTACAGGACCTTCCTAGAAGGACCAATGAGAGGCTGCCACAGAGCGTGAGCACCTACAGGGCCTTCCTGAAGGACCAATGGCCTTAGCTGCAGTGTCTGATCATGTGACCCTCGATCTCCACTGAGAGATCTTACTCTGGGCATGCTCAGAACGAGAAAAGCAGGACTTAGTCCCAGAAGCGTCTGCTCGCCGCTTTCCAGCACTGACTTCAATGGCAGAAGCAGGAAAAGCAGCAGTAACTCTCTGCACAGAGTCAGACTGAGCGAGACGCTGGGACCAACGTCTCCGCTGAGCAGGCTCCACTGCGGCAGGAGAAGAATGGGAGACCGCAGCAGAGGCGGGAACTCGACCCCTAACATTACCCCTCCTTCGGCCTCGCTACGTTCGAAGGCAGCAATAAGCTGCGGAGCCCGAATGTGCTCAGCAGGCTCCCAGGACCTATCCTCAGGACCGTAACCCTTCCAGTCCACCAAATAATTTTTTTTGCCATGAACCACCTTGCACCCCAAAATAGCATTCACCTCGTAATTGTCTGTAGACAAACCCGATGTCCCGGCAGATGACTCAGAAAACCGGGACATGTATACGGGCTTAAGGAGGGACACATGAAAGGTGTCGGTGATACCTAGGCGTGGAGGAAGGGCTAGACGGTAGACCACAGGGTTAACCTGTTCGAGGACCTTGAAGGGATGCAAGTAGCGAGGTGCAAACTTAGTGGACTCAACACGCAGCCTGATGTTATGGGCGGAGAGCCACACTAAGTCGCCAGGAGCAAAGGTTGGGGCAGGGCCGATTTTGGAAAAATGGTCGGTGATCACCGAGATAATGGTGCAGTTACGAGACTTGGGTAAGCCCACCACAAAGTCCATCCTGACCATCTCCCAAGGCCTGTCCGCCACCGGCAGAGGATAAAGCAACCCAGCTGGCCATTGCCGAGGGGACTTGTTCTTGGCGCAAGAGACACAAGCCCGAACATAGTCTGCGACATCACGAGCCATATGCGGCCACCAGTATGTCCTCGCCAGTAACTCAGATGTCTTTTTGGAACCAAAATGTCCACCCACCCTGGACGAGTGTGCCCAAGAGAGAACCTCTGGTCGCAAACTGGATGGTACAAAAGTCTTGCCCGGAGGCACAGACTCTAGCGAAACCTGGGCCACGGTTCTCAGGCTCTCAGTGGGGACAATAAGCCGAGGCTCCTCTTCTTCCTCCACAGATGACATAACGGAGCGAGAGAGAGTGTCGGCACGAATGTTCTTCTCCCCAAAAAGAAAATGGAGGGTGAAATGAAACCGGGAGAAGAACAAGGACCATCTGGCCTGGCGAGAATTTAACCGCTGGGCTGTCTGCAGGTACACCAAATTTTTATGATCTGTGAAGACTTGGAATGGAAAACGAGCTCCCTCCAAGAGATGTCTCCACTCCGAGAAGGCCAACTTCATGGCTAGCAACTCCCTGTCCCCGATGGAATAATTCCTCACTGCTGGTGAGAAGGTCTTAGAAAAGAAGAAGCAAGGATGCTTCCAACCTTGAGCATCCTTTTGGAAGAGGACTGCTCCAGCACCAACAGATGAGGCATCCACCTCCATGATAAATGGCTTATCTACATCGGGGCGATGTAGGATGGGAGCGCTAGCGAAGTGTGACTTTATGGAGTTAAAGGCCTTGGAGACCTCCTCAGACCACAATTTGGGATTTGCCCCCTTCTTGGTGAGGGCATCCAAGGGAGCTAACAAAGTTGAGAAGTGCAGAATGAACTGGCGATAATAATTAATGAACCCCATAAAGCGCTGCACCGCTTTAAGAGAATGGGGTTCCTGCCAGTCCATCACGGACTGTAGTTTGGCAGGATCCATAGCCAATCCCTGGGCGGAGATAATATAGCCTAGGAAAGGTAAGGACTCCTGCTTGAACATACACTTCTCTAACTTGGCATAGAGGGAGTTTGCCCGTAGGAGGTCAAAGACTTTGCAAACATCTCTCCGGTGGGAGTCAATATCTGGAGAGTAGATGAGAATATCATCCAGATAGACTACGAACGAGGTGGTGAGCATATCCCGGAAGATGTCGTTCACAAAGTCTTGGAAAACGGCTGGGGCATTACTGAGCCCGAAGGGCATCACCAGATATTCATAGTGTCCATCCCTGGTGTTAAAAGCCGTCTTCCATTCGTTCCCCTCACGTATGCAAATCAGGTTGTAAGCACCCCGCAGATCTAGTTTAGTAAACACCCTTGCTCCCCGAAGCTTATCGAAGAGCTCAGATATCAAGGGCAAAGGATACTTATTCTTAACGGTGATGGCGTTAAGACCCCTGTAGTCTATGCATGGATGCAGTTCCCCATTCTTCTTTTGCACGAAGAAGAACCCAGCCCCAGCAGGTGACACTGACTTCCTGATGAACCCTCTTGCCAGATTCTCCTGAATGTACTGAGACATTGCCTCTGTCTCCGGGAGAGATAACGGATAAACTCGACCCCGGGGAGGCTCAGCACCAGGCAAGAGATCAATTGGACAGTCATAGGGGCAATGGGGCGGAAGGGTCTCTGCCGCCTTTTTGGAGAATACGTCTGCGTAAGACCAATATTGCTTGGGGAGAGAGGATAGATCTGTGGGTACCTCTGTTGTAGCAACATGAACGCACTCCCTCTGACACCTACCCCCACAAGATTCACCCCAACCCAAAATTCTGCCTGAGGACCACTCGATATGAGGAGAGTGGTACCGTAGCCATGGTATCCCCAACAGGACCTCATCAATTCCCTCAGGAATAGTGTTGAGCGATACCGTCCGATACTTGAAAGTATCGGTATCGGAAAGTATCGGCCGATACCGGCAAAGTATCGGATCCAATCCGATACCGATACCCGATACCAATACAAGTCAATGGGACTCAAGTATCGGACGGTATTCCTGATGGTTCCCAGGGTCTGAAGGAGAGGAAACTCTCCTTCAGGCCCTGGGATCCATATAAATGTGTAAAAGAAAGAATTAAAATAAAAAATATCGCTATACTCACCTCTCCGACGCAGCCTGGACCTCAGCGAGGGAACCGGCAGCGTTGTTTGTTTAAAATTCGCGCTTTTACTTGGTTACGTGAAGTCCCGGCTTGTGATTGGTCAGGGCGGCCATGTTGCCGGGACGCGGACCAATCACAGCAAGCCGTGACGAAATTACGTCACGGCTTGCTGTGATTGGTCCGCGTCCCGGCAACATGGCCGCCATTAACTAATCACAAGCCGTGACGTCACGGGAGGCTGGACACGCGCGCTTTTTAAAATGGGCGCGTGTCCAGCCTCCCGTGACGTCCCGGCTTGTGATTGGTTGCGCCGCGGTCAACCAATCACAAGCCGGGAGGCTTGTATAATACATCAGCTGAGAGGTGATACATGGGAATGTGAGACACATCCTGCAAATTCGACCAAACTTATTATGCAACAATTGATGTTTTGACAACATTGGCAGTTTCCCCTTGTTTGGTTTAGTTCATCCTCACTCATTTTGTGCGCCGCGGTCAACCAATCACAAGCCGGGAGGCTGGACACGCGCGCATTTTAAAATTTTAAAATGGGCGCGTGTCCAGCCTCCCGTGACGTCCCGGCTTGTGATTGGTTGCGCCGCGGTCAACCAATCACAAGCCGGGAGGCTGGACACGCGCGCATTTTAAAATTTTAAAATGCGCGCGTGTCCAGCCTCCTGGCTTGTGATTGGTTGATCGCGGCGCAACCAATCACAAGCCGGGACGTCACGGGAGGCTGGACACGCGCCCATTTTAAAATGCGCGCGTGTCCAGCCTCCCGTGACGTCACGGCTTGTGATTGGTTGCGTCTCCCATGTGACTGCGACGCAACCAATCACAAAGCCGGGACGTAATTTTAAAATCCTGAAGGACCTGAAATTACGTCACGGCTTGCTGTGATTGGTTGCGTCCCGGTCACATGGGCGGCACGCAACCAATCACAAGCCGGGACTCACGTAAAGGAAAGAAAAGCGCGAATTTTAAACAAAGAACGCTGCCGCTTCCCTCGGTAAGGTGCAGGCTGCGTCGGAGAGGTGAGTATAGCAATATTTTTTATTTTAATTCTCTCTTTTACACATTTTTACATTAATGTTGTTTCGATACCGATACCCGATACCACAAAAATATCGGATCTCGGTATCGGAATTCCGATACAGCAAGTATCGGCCGATACCCGATACTTGCAGTATCGGAATGCTCAACACTACTCAGGAATGACGAGCAGAGATATAATCTCCTGATGGGATGGGACATGGACAGAGTAAAAGGGATGGTCTGGTGTGTTATCTGTGAGGGCAGTGTCAACCCATTCACCACTCGTACCATTACTGGTTGAGCAAGCATAACCAGGGGTATTGCGTGACGTTGGGCGAAGGCTGAAGACATAAAATTGCCCTCCGCCCCAGAGTCCACGCCGTGCTCTACCGGGTGGGAGGATGAAAACGGAGGTCAATACGAGTAGAGACGGATATTAACTCCTCCAGTGTGGCAGGAATCTCCCTAGTGGCCAGAGTGTCCTTAACGTGATCAGCCAGCCCCTCCAAAATATGGGGATAAGGGCTTTATCCGACCACTCCAGCTCAGAAGCTAAGGTACGGAAGTGGACGGCAAATTGGCTTACCAAGGACTCACCCTGAGTTAATGCCAGCAATTGGAGCGCCATGTCATGGGTGACTCGAGGTCCTAAAAAGACCTGTTTCAGAGTGTTCAGGAACAGCAGAGCACTCTGCACCACATGATTGCCACGCTCCCACAGCGGTGTAGCCCATGCCAATGCCCTGTCCGACAAGAGGGACACAATAAATCCCACCTTAGCTCGCTCTGTGGGAAAACGTACAGCCAGGAGCTCGAGGTGAATAGAGCACTGACTCACGAATCCCCTACAGGATTTGCTGTCTACAGAAAATTTCTCTGGCAGCGGAAGGCGAGATAATGTCGGAACAGGGGTGGCAGTGGACAAGGTTGCTGCAGCCACACTAGCAGCCTGTACAGCAACTGCGGTAACATCCACAGCTGAGGTTGAGCTCTCGAGAGCCACCAACCTACCCTCCAGCTGCTGGATATACCACAGTGATTGCTGAATGTCCGCCATTTACTAGCCAGACCCTCGCGCTAGTATTATGTTAGGGCTAGCGGAACGCACCAAATGGATATAGAGACTTTATTATAATATATGTGTTCGCAGCCCGGGGTCCACCATGCAGGAGAATCTGCTGCTAGCAAATGGCGGAACTAAATGGCGGTATGAGCTACCTCTGTTACTTCACAGAGTAGCCGTGAACTCAAAGCACTGCGCCCTGTTAAACTTCACAGTGGCACAGGCTAACTACCCAAACGAGAGCAGTCAGTGGTCATGCGTGCACACAAAACTCCTCGCCGGAGGTGCCAGCATGCTAGGGCCTTATTTCAGCCAGGTCCCTGAATACTCAAACACACAAACTCCTCACCAGAGGTGCCAGCATTCTAGGGGCTTATTTCAGCCGGGTCCCTGAACACAATCATACGTGACCACACTGGCACAAAGTAGAACATAGAACAATACTAGCGCATGGCCGTGCGGCCATGCGAGCCTTAAATAGTTGCAGCACGTACAGGACCTTCCTAGAAGGACCAATGAGAGGCTGCCACAGAGCGTGAGCACCTACAGGACCTTCCTGAAGGACCAATGGCCTTAGCTGCAGTGTCTGATCATGTGACCCTCGATCTCCACTGAGAGATCTTACTCTGGGCATGCTCAGAACGAGAAAAGCAGGACTTAGTCCCAGAAGCGTCTGCTCGCCGCTGCCCAGCACTGACTTTAATGGCAGAAGCAGGAAAAGCAGCAGTAACTCTCTGTACAGAGTCAGACTGAGCGAGATGCTGGGACCGACGTCTCCGCTGAGCAGGCTCCACTGCAGCAGGAGAAGGATTGGAGACCGCAGCGGAGATGACCCTAGATTCCCCCTGTGCGGAGGCGGGAGCTCGACCCCCTACGCATAGACCCCTCAAAATGACTTCAAATCTGATGTGGTCCCTTAAAAAAAAAATGGTGTTGTAAAAATGAGAAATTGCTGGTCAAATTTAAACCCTTATAACTCCTTAACAAAAAAAAATTTTGTTTCCAAAATTCTCCTAATGTAAAGTAGACATGTGGGAAATGTTACTTATTAAGTATTTTGTGTGACATATCTCTGTGATTTAAGGGCATAAAAATTCAAAGTTGGAAAATTGCGAAATTTTCAAAATTTTTGCCAAATTTCCATTTTTTCACAAATAAACGTAGGTAATATCAAATAAATTTTACCACTATCAATTAAGTACAATATGTCACGAGAAAACAATGTCAGAATCACCAGGATCCGTTGAAGCGTTCCAGAGTTATAACCTCATAAAGGGACAGTGGTCAGAATTGTAAAAATTGGCCTGGTCATTAACGTGCAAACCACCCTCGGGGCTTAAGGGGTTAATGTCTCAGTGGGAGATAAAAGGTGACTTGAAGAGAAATCACAAGGAATTATAATCTCTTTGTGGTATATAAAAGACGGCTGTTATTAGTAAGAAAGAAAACGGTTATAGGACATATGCATACATCAAATTGCTGTATAGCTCCCATATTTAACCCCTTCATGACCCAGCTTTTTTCAGTTTTGCGCTTTCATCTTTCGCTCTCCTTCTTCCCAGAGCCATAACTTTTTGTTTTTTCATCAATATGGAAAAATGAGGGCTTAGTTTTTGCGGGACCAGTTGCACTTTTGAGCGACACCATTGGTTTTACCATGGTACCATGGTGTGTAATAGAAAACGGGAAAAAATTCGAAGTGCAGTGAAATTGCAAAAAAAGTACAATCCTACACTTGTTTTATGTTTGGCTTTTTTGCTAGGTTCACTAAATGCTAAAACTGACCTGCCATTATGATTCTCCAGGTCATTACGAGTTCATAGACACCAAACATGTCCATGTTATTTTTTATCTAAGTGGTGAAAAAAAATTCCAAACTTTGCTTAAATAAAAACTGAGCAATTTTCAGTTACCCGTAGCGTCTCCATTTTTTGTGATCTGGGGTCGGGTGAGGGCTCATTTTTTCCATGCGGAGCTGCCGGTTTTAATGATACCATTTTAGTGCAGATACGTTCTTTTGATCACTGGTTATGGAATTTTAATGCAATGCTGCAGCGACCAAAAAAATGTAATTCTGGCGTTTTGAATTTTTTTTGCTATGCCGTTTAGCGATCAGGTTAATCCTCTTTTTGCATTGATAGATCAGGCAATTCTGAATGCGGTGATACCAAATATGTGTAGGTTTGATTTCTTTTATTGTTTTATTTTAAATGGGGCGAAAGGGGGGTGATTTAAACTTTTACATATTTTTTAATTTTTTTCATGTTTTTTAAAACATTTTTTTTTACTTTTGCCATGCTTCAATAGCCCTGGGAGGCTAGAAGCTGGCATAACTCAATCGGCTCTGCTACATAGGAGCGATGCATACACCATGTTCCAAATTATTATGCAAATGACATTTTTCTCGGATTTTCCTAAATGGTCGGTGCAAATGACAGTCAGTCTAATAAAAGTCATCACCCGTTAGATTATACATCGAATTTTATTGAAGAAACTTCCCAATGATAACAGTATAATCTCAAAAATTAATAAAAACTCAAAATGCACTGTTCCAAATTATTAGGCTCAGTAGAATTTCTAAACATTTGATATGTTTTAAAGAACTGAAAATGCTCATTTGTGGAATTTGCAGCATTAGGAGGTCACATTCACTGAGCAAAAAAGCTATTTAACTCCAATACATCCTAACAGGCCAAGTTACATGTTAACATAGGAACCCTTCTTTGATATCACCTTCACAATTCTTGCATCCATTGACCTTGTGAGTTTTTGGAGAGTTTCTGCTTGTATTTCTTTGCATGAAGTCAGAATAGCCTCCCAGAGCTGCTGTTTTGATGTTATCTGCCTCCCACCCTCATAGATCTTTTGCTTGATGATACTCCAAAGGTTCTCTATAGGGTTGAGGTCAGGGGAAGATGGTGGCCACACCATGATTTTATCTCCATTTATGCCCATAGCAGCCAGTGACTCAGAGGGATTCTTTGCAGCATGAGATGGTGCATTGTCATGCATGAAGATGATTTTGCTCCTGAAGGCACGTTTCTCCTTTTTATACCATGGAAGAAAGTTGTCAGTCAGAAACTCTATATACTTTGCAGAGGTCATTTTCACACCTTCAGGAACCTTAAAGGGCCCTACCAGCTGTTTCCCCATGATTCCGGCCCAAAACATGACTCCTCTACCTCCTTGGTGACGTCGCAGCCTTGTTGGGACATGGTGGCCATCCACCAACCATCCACTACTCCATCCATCTGGACCATCCAGGGTTGCTCGACACTCATCAGTAAACAAGACTGTTTGAAAATTAGTCTTCATGTATGTCTGGGCCCACTGCAACCATTTCAGCTTGTGAACACTGTTTAGGGGTGGCTGAATAGTAGGTTTATGCACCACAGCAAGCCTTTGAAGGATCCTACACCTTGAGGTTCGAGGGACTCCAGAGGCTGCAGCAGCTTCAAATAACTGTTTGCTGCTTTGTAATGACTTTTTAGCAGCTCCTCTCTTAATCCAATTAATTTGCCTGGCAGAAACCTTCCTCATTATGCCGTTATCAGCACGAACACTTCTGTGCTCCGATTCAGCCACAAATCTCTTAACAGTACGATGATCACGCTTATGTTTTCGGGAAATATCTAATGTTTTCATCCCTTGACCAAAGCATTGCACTATTTAATGCTTTTCAGCAGCAGAGAGATCCTTTTTCTATCCAATGTTACTTGAAACCTGTGGCCTGCTTAATAATGTGGAACATCATTTTTATGTAGTTTTCCTTTAATTAGAATCACCTGGAAAACTAATCACATGTGTTTAAAATTGATTTCAGTGATCCATTGAGCCCTGAGACACAATACCATGCACGAGTTTATTTGAAAAACAAAACAATTAAATCTTTATGACACTTAAATCCAATCTGCATAATAATTTGGAACACAGTGTAGATCGCTCCTATGTAGCTGAATAACTGGATTGCTATGAGCGCTGATCACAGGGTGGCGCTCACAGCAATCTGGCATCAACAACAATAGAGGTCTCCAGGTGACCTCTGGTTGTTATGCCAATGCTCCGATGGCCCCTGATCACGTGACACGGGTCACCGATGCACGCATTTCTGGCCCGATGGCTGGAAGCACTTGTTAAATGCCACTGTCAGAGTTTGACAGCGGCATTAAACTAGTTAATAGCGGCGGGTAAATTGCGATTCCACCCGCGTCTATTGCGGGCACACGTCAGCTGTACAAAACAGCTGACATGTCCTAGCTTTGATGCGGTCTCACCGCCAGAGCCCGCATCAAAGGAAGAGATGCGACCTCTGCAGTACTAGCACGGTGGAGGTCAGGAAGGGGTTAAAAGGTAATAGAAGTCATACCAAAGGAGGAAAAGCTGTGCCAGCTAAAATATGTGTGTCTGCAGGTCTGACATGCGATTTATAGAGAAGTATCACCTGTTCCCTTGGTCTGATGCATGTGGGGACTGTGAGTCCACGTGGTGCGACTGTTAGTCACTCGGGTTCTGCACTAAAATCGTCATAAGACAATGTATATTATTAGGGTAATGTCCCATATGGATAAGTGTAGGATCTCATTTATGCAGGGTTAGTTACCTGTGTGCCTGGTTAGAGGAGTCAGCACTTCTGTTGTCTGCGAGCTGTGCCGCTGTGGGTCTGCGCTGTGTTACCAGCGTCTACTTCCTGGTTATATGTGGGAGGGCCTGTGTCACATGACCCAGTGAGTCATCGCAGTCACATGGTCACGAGTGACGTCGTAGTGCGCATGCGCACTGCGGTAACTGCGGTTGAAGTGGACATTGCAGAAGCTGGCAATCGCCCATAACCTAATTAGGTGCTCTGCACCCCAGGGTGAGTTTGATAGGAGATACAAGTATGTTTCTAGTAGTAAGGAGTTTGTTTGTGTGAACAATTTGTATATTACACGCAGGCTGAAACTTGCCCAGTGCGTGCGCCTCAGTGCGGCTGTATTGGATATGGCTGGGACAGTATTTTGCCCCTAGTGCTATGTAGTAGCATGGCATCCAGTTACCATAATGCACCACTTTCACAGTCTGATGTTTTTTTCTAGGGACATGGTTTTCATGGCAACAGTCACAGAGTTTATCCATATCCTTTTGACATATTAATTATAACAAAGGAATTTGTTTTCAATATATTCTTTGGTGCATTATTTTGATTTATAATTTTATTTTTTCTTTTCGTACCCATATGTAAAATTCTTCACACTGATAAAAAGTTTGTTCTGAAGAAGGTCCAAGTGTGGAATGAAAACGCTCAACTATTATTGTCTGGATGCAAAATAAATGAACTAAATTTTCTTTTTCAAAAAAATTTATTTGAGTGCCAAGTTTATTTAGACTAACAATCTGCCTTCTGTCACAGCCAGATATTTCAAATTATGCCTCATCAGTCCAGAGCACTTGCTGCCATTTTTTGCACCCTGGTTCCTATGTTTTTGATCATAATTGAGTCTCTTGGGCTTGTTTCCATGTCGTAGGTGTGGTTTTTGGCTATAGTTTTTTCCATGCAGACCTCTTCCAACCAAACTTCTCCAAATAGATGGGTGTAGGTGGTTTTCATTAATTGACTTCTGAGCTAAAGGTACTGCCCAACATATTTTGATTTTGAAGGGAAGTAAGCATGATGTTTCTTTCATCTGCTGCACTAAGTTTCCTTGGCTGACTGTTGTGGATTCTGTTTGTGGGCTCCCTCTGGTGGTTACTACTGGTACTGGGTGACTTTTGTGGGTTGCGGCCTTTGGTTTCCACCTGTCCATCAGTGGCTGGGTGTTTCCTATTTTACCTGGCCTTTCTGTCATTTCCCTTGCCGGCTATCAATGTATTCAGATGTGCTCTGTTTGGTTCCTGCCTACCTGCTCCCAGATCTTTCAGGATAAGCTAAGTGCTGATTTTCAGTTGTTTGGTTTTTTGTCCAGCTTGCTTATTATGTCTCTATGCTAGCTGGTAGCTCTAGTGGACTGAGGTTCTCCCCATGTGCCATGAGTTGGCACATGGGTTCTTGTAATCTCAGGATGGTTTTTTTGATTAGGGTTTTTTGCTGACCGCTCAGTCCCCTTTTGTATCGTTCTGCTTTCTAGTTTACAGCGGGCCTCAATTTGCTAAAACTATATATATCATCTCTATGTGTGTGCCTTCTTCTCATTTCACCGTCAATACATGTGGGGGGCAACTATATCTTTTGGGGTTCATTCCGCTGGAGGCAAGTGAGGTCTTTATTTTCTCTGCAGTGCTAGTTAGCTCTTAGGCTGGTGCGTGGCGTCTAGAACCAACGTAGGCACGCTCCCTGGCTATCTCTAGTTGCGTTTGTCAGGCGTAGGGCAGCGGTCAGCCCAGGTTCCATCACCCTAGAGCTCGTCCGTAATATATTTGTACTTTGCTTGTCCTGTGCTATCCCTAGCCATTGGGATTCATGACAGTATAGCCGGCCCACAAAGTGTTAATTGTTTGGGCTGAAGCAGGAGAAAGAGAAGTGTTTAAGGGAAATTTTATTTATTTTATTTTTTTTCCCTTCAGAATTTTGCTGCCTAGCCCTTAATTGCTGTCTAGCTGCTTCTTACCTCCTCTTAACCCTTGAATGGCTCTGATCTTAGCTGTTTAACATGGATGTCCAGAGTTTGGCTTCCAGCCTGAGTAATCTCGCGGCAAAAGTTCAAAACATACAGGATTTTGTTGTTCACACTCCCATGTCTGAACCTAGAATTCCTATTCCAGAGTTCTTTTCTGGAGATAGATCTACCTTCCTGAATTTCAGGAACAATTGTAAATTGTTTCTTTCTTTAAAATCTCGCTCCTCTGGAGACCCTGCTCAACAGGTCAAGATTGTAATATCTTTCCTGCGGGGCGACCCTCAGAATTGGGCATTTGCATTGGCACCAGGGGATCCTGCATTGCTCAGTGTGGATGCGTTTTTTCTGGCATTGGGATTGCTCTATGAGGAACCTAACCTGGAGATTCAGGCTGAAAAGGCTTTATTAGCCCTCTCTCAGGGGCATGATGAAGCGGAAATATATTGTCAGAAGTTTCGGAAATGGTCGGTGCTTACTCAGTGGAATGAGTGCGCCCTGGCTGCAAACTTCAGAAATGGTCTTTCTGAGGCCATTAAGGATATTATGGTGGGGTTCCCTACGCCTACAGGTCTGAATGAGTCTATGGCTATGGCCATTCAGATTGATCGGCGTTTACGGGAGCGCAAACCCGTGCACCAGTTGGCGGTGTCTTCTGAACAGGCACCTGAGACTATGCAATGTGATAGAATTCAGTCCAGAAGTGAACGGCAAAATTATAGGCGGAAAAATGGATTGTGTTTCTATTGTGGTGATTCAGCTCATGTTATATCAGCATGCTCTAAACGCACAAAAAGGGTTGATAAATCTTTTGCCATTGGTACTCTGCAGCCTAAGTTCATTTTGTCTGTGACTCTGATTTTTTCACTGTCTTCCATTTCCGTCGATGCCTATGTGGATTCGGGCGCTGCCCTGAGTCTTATGGATTGGTCATTTGCTAAATGCTGCGGTTTTAGTCTGGAACCTCTGGAAGTTCCTATTCCTCTGAAGGGAATTGACTCTACACCATTGGCTATGAATAAACCGCAGTATTGGACACAAGTGACCATGCGCATGACTCCCGTTCATCAGGAGGTGATTCGCTTCCTTGTACTTTATAATTTACATGATGTACTAGTGCTTGGTCTGCCATGGTTACAAACTCATAATCCTGTCCTGGACTGGAAAACAATGTCTGTGTTAAGCTGGGGATGTCAGGGGGTTCATGATGATGCACCTCCGATTTCAATCGCTTCATCTACTCCTTCTGAGATCCCTGCGTTTTTGTCTGACTATAGGGATGTTTTTGAGGAGCCTAAGCTCAATTCGCTCCCTCCGCATAGAGATTGTGACTGTGCTATAGAATTGATTCCTGGCAGTAAGTTCCCTAAGGGTCGTTTATTTAATCTGTCACTGCCAGAGCATACTGCTATGCGGAATTATATTAAGGAGTCCTTGGAAAAGGGACATATTCGTCCATCTTCGTCCCCTCTGGGAGCAGGTTTTTTTTTTTGTGGCAAAAAAAGATGGTTCCCTGAGGCCTTGTATAGATTATCGCCTTCTGAATAAGATTACAGTCAAGTATCAGTATCCATTGCCATTATTGACTGATTTGTTTGCTCACATTAAGGGGGCTAGGTGGTTCACTAAGATAGATCTTCGCGGTGCGTATAATCTGGTGCGGATAAAACAGGGTGATGAGTGGAAAACCGCATTTAATACGCCTGAGGGCCATTTTGAGTATTTGGTAATGCCTTTTGGACTCTCCAATGCTCCGTCAGTCTTTCAGTCCTTTATGCACAATATTTTCCGTGAATATCTGGATAAGTTTATGATTGTGTATTTGGATGATATTTTGGTGTTTTCTGATGACTGGGAGTCTCATGTTCTACAGGTCAGGAAGGTGTTTCAGGTTCTGCGGGCCAATTCTCTGTTTGTGAAGGGCTCAAAGTGTCTCTTCGGAGTCCAGAAGATTTCTTTTTTGGGGTACATTTTTTCTCCTTCTACTATTGAGATGGATCCCGTCAAGGTTCAGGCAATTTGTGACTGGACACAACCTACATCTGTTAAGAGCCTTCAGAAGTTCTTGGGGTTTGCTAATTTTTATCGTCGGTTCATTGCTAATTTTTCCAGTATTGTTAAACCTTTGACTGATTTGACTAAAAAGGGTGCTGATGTTGCTGATTGGTCTCCTGCGGCCGTGGAGGCCTTTCAGGAACTTAAGCGCCGGTTTTCTTCTGCTCCTGTGTTATGTCAACCAGATGTTTCACTTCCTTTTCAGGTTGAGGTTGATGCTTCCGAGATTGGAGCGGGGGCGGTTTTGTCACAGAGAAGTTCTAATGGCTCGGTGATGAAGCCATGTGCATTCTTCTCTAGAAAATTCTCGCCCGCCGAGCGCAATTATGATGTGGGTAATCGGGAGCTTTTGGCCATGAAGTGGGCATTTGAGGAGTGGCGTCATTGGCTTGAGGGTGCTAAACATCGTGTGGTGGTCTTGACTGATCACAAGAATCTCATTTACCTTGAGTCTGCCAGGCGTTTGAATCCTAGACAGGCTCGTTGGTCGTTGTTTTTTTCTCGTTTCAATTTCGTGGTTTCATACCTGCCAGGTTCAAAGAATGTGAAGGCGGATGCTTTTTCCAGGAGTTTTGTGCCTGACTCTCCTGGAGACTCTGGGCCTACTGGTATCCTTAGGGATGGGGTAATATTGTCCACCGTATCCCCAGACTTGCGACGTGCATTGCAGGAGTTTCAGGTGGATAAACCGGATCGTTGTCCACCAGAAAGACTGTTTGTTCCGGATGATTGGACCAGTAGAGTCATCTCCGAGGTCCATTCTTCTGTGTTGGCTGGTCATCCTGGAATATTTGGTACTAGAGACTTGGTGGCCAGGTCTTTTTGGTGGCCTTCCTTGTCTAGGGATGTGCGTACCTTTGTGCAGTCTTGTGAAGTGTGTGCTCGAGCTAAGCCTTGCTGTTCTCGGGCCAGTGGGTTGTTGTTATCCTTGCCCATCCCGAAGAGGCCTTGGACGCACATTTCCATGGATTTTATTTCTGATCTCCCGGTTTCACAGAAAATGTCCGTTATCTGGGTTGTGTGTGACCGCTTTTCTAAGATGGTTCATTTGGTGCCCTTGCCTAAGTTGCTTTCCTCCTCTGAGTTGGTCCCTTTATTTTTTCAGAACGTGGTTCGTTTGCATGGGATTCCGGAGAATATCGTTTCTGACAGGGGATCCCAGTTTGTGTCTAGATTTTGGCGGACGTTTTGTGCCAAGATGGGCATTGATTTGTCTTTCTCGTCTGCATTCCATCCTCAGACGAATGGCCAGACGGAGCAAACTAATCAGACCTTGGAAACTTATTTGAGGTGTTTTGTTTCTGCTGATCAAGATGACTGGGTTGCTTTTTTGCCACTGGCCGAATTTGCTCTTAATAATCGGGCTAGTTCGGCCACGTTGGTCTCTCCTTTTTTTTGTAATTCGGGGTTTCATCCTCGTTTTTCCTCTGGTCAGGTGGAGCCTTCGGATTGTCCTGGAGTGGATGTGGTGGTGGACAGGCTACATCAGATTTGGAATCAGGTGGTGGACAATTTGAAGTTATGTCAGGAGAAGACTCAGCAGTTTGCTAATCGCCGTCGCCGCGTGGGTCCCCGACTTCTTGTTGGGGATTTGGTGTGGTTGTCTTCTCGTTTTGTCCCTATGAAGGTCTCTTCTCCTAAGTTCAAGCCTCGGTTCATCGGTCCTTATAGGATCTCGGAGATTCTTAACCCTGTATCTTTTCGTTTGGATCTCCCAGCATCGTTTGCTATTCATAATGTGTTCCATCGGTCGTTGTTGCGGAGGTATGAGGTGCCCGTTGTTCCTTCGGTTGAGCCTCCTGCTCCGGTGCTGGTGGAGGGAGAATTGGAGTATGTTGTTGAGAAGATCTTGGATTCTCGTGTTTCCAGACGCAAACTCCAGTATTTGGTTAAGTGGAAGGGTTATGGTCAGGAGGATAATTCCTGGGTGGTCGCCTCCGATGTTCATGCGACTGATTTGGTCCGCGCCTTCCATAGAGCTCACCCTGATCGCCCTGGGGGTTCTCGTGAGGGTTCGGTGACCCCTCCTCAAGGGGGGGTACTGTTGTGGATTCTGTTTGTGGGCTCCCTCTGGTGGTTACTACTGGTACTGGGTGACTTTGGTGGGTTGCGGCCTTTGGTTTCCACCTGTCCATCAGTGGCTGGGTGTTTCCTATTTTACCTGGCCTTTCTGTCATTTCCCTTGCCGGCTATCAATGTATTCAGATGTGCTCTGTTTGGTTCCTGCCTACCTGCTCCCAGATCTTTCAGGATAAGCTAAGTGCTGATTTTCAGTTGTTTGGTTTTTTGTCCAGCTTGCTTATTATGTCTCTATGCTAGCTGGTAGCTCTAGTGGACTGAGGTTCTCCCCATGTGCCATGAGTTGGCACATGGGTTCTTGTAATCTCAGGATGGTTTTTTTGATTAGGGTTTTTTGCTGACCGCTCAGTCCCCTTTTGTATCGTTCTGCTTTCTAGTTTACAGCGGGCCTCAATTTGCTAAAACTATATATATCATCTCTATGTGTGTGCCTTCCTCTCATTTCACCGTCAATACATGTGGGGGGCAACTATATCTTTTGGGGTTCATTCCGCTGGAGGCAAGTGAGGTCTTTATTTTCTCTGCAGTGCTAGTTAGCTCTTAGGCTGGTGCGTGGCGTCTAGAACCAACGTAGGCACGCTCCCTGGCTATCTCTAGTTGCGTTTGTCAGGCGTAGGGCAGCGGTCAGCCCAGGTTCCATCACCCTAGAGCTCGTCCGTAATATATTTGTACTTTGCTTGTCCTGTGCTATCCCTAGCCATTGGGATTCATGACAGCTGACCACTGGGTCTATGTTCTTCAACATTATCCATTTCTTGGTGTCCTTAATGTTGTGAAATAAAAGCAGATACTTATTCATCTTTTCATGCCATCAGGGAAGCATCTGATAGGCTCCACATTTGTTCTACAGAACAGGACAGCAGGACAATGATCCCAATCATACAGCCAATGTCATTCAGGACTATCTTCAGAGTAAAGATGAACAAGGAGTTCTGCCTTCAGAAGATCGTCAAAAACTTTGGGAGCTGCCATTTTACTAGGATTATTTATGAGCCATTGTCTTCAAAAAATGATTAACCTGACTAAAGGCCAATACCAGATTAGCTTGCAGGCCATATACGACACATAGTTTTGGAAAAGCTAAATATCTGTCTTCCTGCAAATTAAATAGTTGCCCAGTTATTATACCTTTTTTTTCCGAAGACTTGTTTTCCAGCCTATGAAGAAACTCTAAATGTCCCCACAGTGTTAAATTTTTACTGATTAAAAAAGGCAATTTAATAATTTTCTGTCTTCCAAGTTGCAATGATATCATGTAAGATGCAATAATATTTCTCCAACAGTGCTGAAAAACGTATATGTAGCAACTTAACAAGGAATTTAAAGACCACATGAAAACTAGGGCCCTTTTTAAGAACAGAGAAGAACGGAGGCCACTAGAAGCAAGTAAGCTACAAACTTGATTTATTTCTTACTTTTTACAGTACTCTTCCTATCTTTTACCATAATAATAACTCTTTAACAATGGAAAAGTGCCATCTCAGCCACAGGGCCATATAGCAAGTACTTTGACTACTTCCTGGGAAGTTTGGGCAAGGTTCACAATCAATTCACTGAAAAAGGACACAAATCGATTAAATACATAATTGAGAAGACTGCAATACCGTATCCAGACACAAATGCACAACAGCATGCAGCAGGTCCCCTGTGACAAAAAGGCAGGGGTAGCACAGGTTTATGAATTTAGTATAGCGGCTAATGAGGACCCTTGAAGTGAGTTGCAAACTTGTGTATTTTGTCCAAAATATTGACCAATACATTGCGCATTATATACATCTGTTTCGCATTCTACATTAGAATTATTATTGTGATGTTCAAAAATATATAGTACTATGTATATTTGGAAATATTTTGGCATTGTACATGTCCATTATTTGGCACTGGGTGACATTTATTTAAACATTTTTAGTTTTTTTGTCATGGAAAGCTGGGCTGGTTTAGATAGAAAGTAATGGAGAAGAAATATTATGCTTATAGTCCCACTAATTATACATGTACATCAATTGTGTCACTACTTTAGAAATCACATTTATCAGAATAAACCCACTTATGTACGTACAGTTTTACATGAATTTTACACATGTGATAAATTCTCCAGCCTGTAGATGGCAGCATGTTTCCTTACATAAAATCTTTATTTTAAGGAACATAATACTTTAATCGCATAAATATAATGTGCCTGAATCTGAAAGTAAAAAAAAGATTGTTGAAGCCTCTACAGAATGTAAAGTATTTCAGTTTTGATTGCAGGAAGTTTCTGCTGTGAAAAAAAATTATAACATTTACATTTTCTCTTGGCACAGAAAAATAGCTGTCCTTGAATCTACATATAGAGATATATTAAAGGTAACCAGTCTGCTCCTCTGTTTGCCCTCAACCCCTCCTACAGTGGTTAGTGGAATTATTCCCTTTCCAAAAAATTTGCCCTTAGGTTTGCTTACATTTAAAAAATGCAGGGATTGGTGGTTCTGCGCTGCCAATGCAGATGCCTTGTGCTGCTGAGCTACGTGATTGCCTGCAGCTCTGCTGTCACTCTGTCACTGCTGCAATCAACCAACAGAGCCCAGTGCAGAGGCAGAGACATTGCATTGATCCTAAGTGTGTGGGGGGGCTAAGAAAAGGGGTTTTGGGGGGTTACTGAGCTTATGGGCAAAACCTTTTTGAAACCTTGGATAAATGGACTAATTTTTGAAATGATCGGTGACAGCTCCACATGTGGGGCCTCTTATCTTCTGTTAGTTGCACATGACCGGACCCCTTTCCCAGAACTGGGTCCTGCATCTATCGAATGTATCACCGAATAGGATAGCAATAGTGCAAACCAAATAAACTGTAAGCTCATTGACTCAAGCACTCAATTAACAGTAATAGCTAAAACAACACTTTTATTATGAACCTCTTAACTCTTCAAAAGAAGAATAAAAGCAAAAAAATCTCTGACCGATAGAAAAACTTAATCTTGGCACTCCTAAAGGTAAAAACGAGATTAAACTTGCCCTGGCAAAGATCTGGCATCCTAGAAGTAAAACTGAAATGCCGCACCTTCTTAATGTCAATTCACCCTAAATAACCCTAAATTGGGAACGTATTAATCTAGGCAAAAAATAAAGAGTACCACAAACATCTATACAAGGTACGGGTATACAAGTAACTGCAAATCACACTGAACGGGCAAGCAACATCAGACAGATATCTAGCCAATACATTAGATTGGCTGGTTATCAAAAATGGGGGTGGCCCCATGCCGTTTAAAAAAAAATAATATTTAAATAATTAAAATATGGCTTGTGGATCCCTCTATTCTTGATAACCAGCCTTGCTAACACTGAAAGCTGAGGGTTGCAGCCCATGGCTGCAAGTTTTGCCTGGCTGGTTATCAAGATACAGGGGAGCCCCACATCATTTTTTTTCTATTTATTTATTTATAGCGCAGGTGGTGGCTCATAAATACTCCCATCAGCCACCTGCTCTCACTGCTATCAGTAGAATACAACTCTCAACATTGTTCCTTCCTGATTGCAGTGCCAGCAGGGGACAGTAATGTGAGCTGTGTTCAGCACCTGGCATCGAGGAACAGCGTGAACAGTAACGCTGATTTCCAAATGCTGGTGCATGTCACACTGATGACACATGGATGTCATCAGTGTGCATGTGTGTGGGACGTTTTGTGTACCATGCTGCTACCAAAACAACTAACATCTGAAAGACCTCTTAGTGCAAACTCGATCATTTACCAAGCTTTGGTAGAGTTTTGCCGATTTTTAGAAAAATGCTCGGGAATCCGAACACGAATCCAAATGTTCAATGTTCATACCGAATTTGAGATTGGCAAACATTCACATTTGCTCATCTCTAATCATGAAGGATGGATAGGGTGAACTGCAAGTCATTTATTCTGCAGGCTGCAACTGATACCAAAACTCATTTTCGGGGATAATAATATTCTTTTTGTTCTAATCCTGCAAATTGAATTGTTCTGAGCAGGGAAATTATAAACGCCATTTTTACTATGGAAGTTATGCATCAAAAGCATACAGCCACACTTGGTTCAATGTCAATAACTTTGGTATATTGATACTGCAGTCGCATAAGTCCATCTCAATTGGGCAAACTTGCCTGACATTGTAATACTGCAATTTTTTTGAGCAGTGAAATGTTATATGGTATTTAGCATGCTGCAATTGTGACTCAAACCCCACAGAAAATAAATTTTGTTAATAAAATCACATTGCTATATTTATACTGCAGTCTGATATGTCTGGATGAGGGGTGCAAATTTCCCGGGCATTTTAATACAGCCTGTTTTTAGAGCTGTGAAATTTTATACACCATTTAGCATGCTACAGTTGGGCCTCAATCCCACACCCTAAAAAAAAGTTTGTTAAAAAATTTACATTAATATATTTATACTACAGTCTCATACATCCATCTGAGGTGTGTAAATTGGCTACCATTGTAATACAGCCTTTTTTTGAGCTGTGACATTTTATATAGCATTTATCGTGCTAGAGTGGGCCTCAAAAGCCCCCCCCCCCCAAAAAAAAAACATGCTTTGTTAAAAAAATTGCATTGCTATTCTGATTCTGAAATATTATATGTCCATCTGAAGTCGACAGTCAGGACTCTGAACATTTTTTACCTTTTGTACATTACTGCCCTTTTCCAAGATGGCGTCTTTGGTCTCATGTGCACTGTGTCTTCCTGCTATAAAACTCCACCCCAGCCTTCAGTCTGTGCTAGAATATTCTGCCTTGCATCCAGCTCCTGACTTCTGATTACTCCCTGGCTTTACACCTGCTCCTGTGAACCGTGTGGTGATCCTGCTACTCTGCTCTGAGTTCCTGCTGCATACACAAGTTTCCAGTAATCCTCCTTCATCTGCTGTTCGTGTTTACTTCCATCTGCATTTGCTGGACATGTAAGCTGTTTCCGCTTTGCAGTAACCTGAGACTATTAACCAGGCCTTCCTGGTTGAGCTAAGATATGATTTGAACTGCCTAATAAGTATATCTATCTGTGCCTGGACTAAGACAAGGATTTATTCGTGTCAAGTATCCTCAAGAATAACTGTGATTCATAGACTTTCTGCTTGATTGCATTTTCCTCTGAAGTTTCCTATAGACTGCTAAGCTGCGTTTATTATTTGCACCAAGTGTTGTGGACTTGAGTTTCTCTCTGCACCTGTTTGAATCACCGTGTGATAATATAGACTTTACCACTTATAAAACTGTGTCCTGTAGTTGTCTTGTTCCACGCAAAGAGTCTCCTGAGTTATCCCCTATAATTATTACATCGACACATTTTGTTGGCTTTGTAGTACTGCAATTTTTTTTGGCAGTAACATTTTATACAGCACTTATTGTAAAAGATGTGGTAGATCAGCTCACTTGGCTGCACATGGTGGCAGACACAGGTACATTGTCTCTTTAAATCTTCTGTTGGTTTATTATACAGGTGTTATAAACCAACACAAAGTCAAAATAAACCCAGCCCTTCGGGCAAAACAAGAAAACAAAACAAGATGGCAAACAGTCTCTGTATCTGTGGGGTCCCATCCTCTCGAGATAACAACCACACACTGGTTCCGTTTTTCCTTCTCACAATGCTCTGAAGTTCCTCTCTCCAGCCCTATTGAACACTGAATGCCTCTGGAGGCTGACTATTTAAACTCTAGATCACACCCTGGGGTGGAGATAAGGTGGACAACCTCCCACCCACTCTCTAGTTGTCCATATAAACCCAGCCCTTAAAATGGCCCATTAACCCCTCTCAACACATAATGTATAGGAGGAAACTTTTGGGTTCAAATCTCTGAAGCTAATAGCCTTTGTGAAACATATCTCCCCTCCAGCCTCAAAACACGCACACAAAAAAATTGGTTTCAAATAACATTGCTATATTGATACTACAGTCTTATACATCCATCTGTAGTGGGCAAATTTTGCTGACAATATAATACTCTCTGCAGTATTTTCTCAACAGGGATATATCCTACTCAAATTAAAATGGGCAAGGTGCTAGGTAAGGGACGGGGAAGTGGACATGATGCTGATGGTGAGCTCAGAGGCTGAGGAGGTGGGCAAGGTGAAACTGTACCTGCAGTGGGAGAACAACAAACACACACATCATGTCAATCTAGATTCCTGTACCACTTTTAAGGGGGGAACAGAACACCACTCTTGAAGCTAGACCAGTGTGAAAAGGTTTTTGACTGATAGCAGATAATGCTTCCAGCAACTTTGCCAGCACCACCCGGTCCATCACACGGTCCAGTCTCAGTAGCCGTGATTCAGGACTACATAATTCTCACCCTGATCCTCCTTCTTCTCACCATGCTGAGTGCCCAGAGACAAGTGATCCCGATTAGGAGCCACTATAGGAGGCAGCAAATTAGAACTAATCGGGGAACTAGGCTGAGGGGCTCCTTTGCCTGTGGTGATTGTAACATCTGTGCCCACATGGTGGCCACTAGAGAGGTCTTTGTCAACCCCGCGGATGGGAAGGTACATAGGCTGCAGTCCTATATTAATTGTAAAACTACCTGCGTTATTTATGCTCTCATTTGTCCAGGCCAGCTGGTCTATGTGGGCCAAACCTCGCAGGAATTGCGGCTTACGGTCCAAAAACAATTCTCCACTATTAATTTAGCTTCCAGTGACTTGTCCAAGGGCAGGGCTCTTACTCCTGTAGCGGACCATTTTTTGGCCCATCACGCAGGCCGTACTTTGAATACACAGGTGGTAGGGCTGGAACATATCCAGCTATCCAACAGGGGTGGTCCATATAAACCTTGCTTATTGCGTGCTGAATACCGAAGGATTTTTAACCTTGGTTCTGTTGCCCCGGCAGGTCTTAATGAGGAGCTCCTTTTTACGGGATTTCTGGGATGAGATCGGTTCATCTTCACTACAGTTTCTTCAGTGGGTCCCATGGATTTCCATGAGAAATGGGTGGCTCCTGCGTTATCATTGAACTAAAACTGAAGATTTTGGGTACCATCCTTCGGTTCACCTGATATTGGGCGTTTTGGACCTTCTTCATGTTCTGTGCTTAAAATTACTGTCACTCCTTATACGGTTTAATTTTAGGAATGTGTCTGCAGTCATATTGTCGTTGTGGCCACCACTTATAATAACCTTGTATATGCTTCTTGTACACACTATTATGTGTCCCCCTTTTTATATTTGATTTGGATATCCTGGTTCATGGGATGTTCTCCCTTGTATAGGGTTAGGCCTTATTCTGGCTCATGGGACATTATTCCTCATTTGGGCTAGGCCAGTATTAGGTTGGGTCTTTCTGTGATCTCACAAACTATCCCTATGTTTTGCATAATTGGGATTTCCTGTTTTCAGTGGGGTTTGGGTCTATTCTCGGGATTATAGCTCATTACTATTTCTCTATAGGCAAGGCCTTTGGGTAAGGGTGCATTATTCATCTGGGTCTTATTTTGAGACCCGGCACAGGGGTTTTTGATGTATTTTTTTGCAAACATTGTACTGTATAAATATTGGATTGTATCTGGTGTGTCAAACTTAATAAAGATATAGTTTTTGACTTATTATTTAACATATGTTTATTATGACTTTTTATGTGTTTTGGGGTGCCAGAGGACTGATGTAAGAATGTACCCCTGGGGTTGTTTGTGGTATGCATGTTATTGTATGCTTGTTACTGCTGGCATTGTCAATACTATGTCTTGTTCATATTACATTCCACGCCAATTTTCAACTCTAGCTCTGGTGCCATTGGCATCATATTTTGGCATTTAGCTACTGTCTCTTTGTTGGTGCCAAATAAGTAGCCCCCCTCCCCTTTCCTGGCCTACACCGTTATATATATACAAAAGTTTTGTCACATCTTTTCTTTTTTTCGTTTGGATATATACCCCTTTTCTTTCTGGCCAGTTGCGTTAAAGTTACATTTTATTCCTGCGCACTCGTGGGATATGGCGCATGCGCTATGCGGGGCTTCATTTTTTCACCTTGGCACGCACTACTGCGTTCCAACCTGCGCAGTCGCGATCTTGTTCCTGCTTACCTCAGCCACGCACGCACAGTCGGACGCTGTACCTTTCTTCCTTCAGGTGCTGCGGCTTCACACCGGCCAGTGCACGCGCGGTGTTAATTACTGTGCTTCTGACCACGCATGCGCAATCCCACATTCTATCACTTCCTGTTCAGGTGTAGCTTGTCATTCGTCCTGCTATCAGGTTCATTTACAGTGGGCTATTTAAACAGAGGCCAACAGGTACACCTCACTTCCCCTGACGAAGCCCTTTCTGGAGGGTGATACGCGTGGGGCCTTGTTCCTGGGTCCATCCACTCGGTGCATGGGGAGACCTGCCCCTGCCAATATCTACAACGGTTAATCTATACTCTATTGATCTGGAGCGCCCCCACTGCCGCAGGGCCGAGGGGCACCCGGTACCGGGCCTCTGTGTCTCAGGTCTGGGGTTGTCACGGTGGCTAGGCCCGGTCCGTGACCCTGCTGAGGGGCGTCCAGTGAAAGTTGAGAATGTGAGGATGTTGTGATGTGGTGTAGGTCGCGGTAAATAACAAGGACACCAGTCAATTTAACTCTTTACTGAAGGCTTCAGGATCCTCAGTCCGGAATATGGTTAACCGGGCTACCTGAGTCCGGCCGGTCCGATGGCACCTCCAGAGTTCCCTTTGCAGGTGGAAATCTGTGCCTACCTTCTAGCGCTTGTGTGTTGTAGTCCTTCCCTGCTGTGCTTACGGGATAGTCCTCACAACTGTTGTGTCTGTTTCTGAAGTTCCCTCACAACTCGATTATGATGTTCTTTTCGTCCCCCAGATGATATGGCTAGGATGCACCCGTATGACGGGTAGGCTCGGAGGTCTTCCGGGACCCTAGAGTCGCCCCTCTCCAAATGTTGCCCCCTGCGTCTGCTAAGGTGATTTTGGGTGAGACAGCCTGCCTAGAACTGACTGTCCTGCCGTAGGTTTGAAGTAAGGCCTGGAGCTCAATACTTCCTCGGCATTTCCGGCTACTCGCCTAAGTAGGATGTTGCCTCGTCTTACAGCACGACTCCTACTGGCGTTTCTCCTTGTTGCGTTGATCTCGTTTCTCAGTCAGCACAATAAACCTTGCTTCTTGTTCTTTCTTGGGGTACCGCCGCGATGAAGTGCAGGCGCGGTCCCGTAATGTTCTTTCTGTTCGCTAGGCCTCTGTCAGGATCCCACCCCTGACAGGGACCCCCCTGAATCTTCCCCTGCAACACCCTCTGCCACAGGATGTTGCCTGGTTCCAACCCAGTCAGCTTCTGACTAACTTCCTATCTGACCCCCAGTTTTACCAGATTGTGAGGAGTGGCCTAATACATAGCACCCTTAGCTCCCCCTGGAGGCCAGACTGTGAAGTGTATTGGTGTCTGTGATACCTGGTCAGGTGAACTCCTTCAGTGCCATCAGACGTACCATAGCCCCCCTTAGCGGTGGAGCATCAGTACTGCAACGACCAGGACTCTGGGGCGCTGCACTCCCCCCAGTTAAATCCAGTACTCCTGGACTGGGAAGAAAACGACAATACATGTCAGCAAAAAGACATACAATTTTTGAAATGCAATAACAAGTAAATTTGAACAGAGCTTCCCTTTATGGGAGGTGAGGACACTTGAACTTTACAAACATGGTTTAATATTTTAAATAACATACTATAAATAACTTCTCTTACCCAACCGGGTATTCTACTTAGTGCAATTTCTAAACAATAATTTAACATTGCCTTTAAGGACGTATACACTGAATCCACTAAAGACCTTCTCATAAAACACTATAAGGCTAATCAACTTTTCTTCATTTTCCACCTTTACATCTGCAGGACCGCCTGTCTATCTGCCCCAGGCCTACTGCCTCTCGCTCTGTTGCAGGACCACCCCATTCCTCATCCGGGCCTACTGCCTTTCTGCTACTATACACAGTATAGAACTTATCAACCTTCTCTCAGTTTAGGATCGCTGAGCCATCTCTGTACGGCTCCTAGGAGGACTCACTGACTAACCCCGTACGGGTTCACTTCCTGTCCTCATTCTCTAACACATTATTAAACATTTCTTACAATTAACTAGCTAACTACATATAACTTCGACATGTAAGCATTATTTGACTTTAAGTGCTATTGGTGGACGTCCCCTTTAAGAGGGGACCAAGTCTCTTGGAGGTAGTGCAACTTCTCAAGCTGCAAGTTCGTATACAGCAAGGACTCCGGTGCTGTTTCCAAGAACAGTTTCTTCGCAAAGAGTCCTTTTCTTTGTAAAACCAGTAGAGGGCACCTTTAAGAAGGTGCAAAGTATTTACAATAAGTTTGTAATCATGCAGTGTTCATGATCCGGTAGTCTCTGTAACATTGTGGAACAAAAGCAAAAATGAAAATAAAAGCAAAAATAAAAAGCAATAGGGATCCTGGGTTAACGAAGGGATCCCTTTAAGAATAACCCTAGTCGGGTATTAGCAGCAAAACAGCAGGAAACAAACAGTTGACTATTTACAATCTTCGGTTCTCCGAGGTTTAGTTGGACGGCTTCCAGGGCGGCACCTGGCACTTAACCCTTCTTGGCCTGGGAAAAGTGAGGTCCAGGGTTACACCCAGTGCTGGACACACGCCGATAATCCGTCTTTCATGTACGGTTAAATCATGCGCAGCGATGGAGGTCCGCGCAGCTTGAGTATGGGCATTTGCTGCAGCAGAGGTAGCGGCTGCTGCAAGATCAGTCACTGGAACGGAGTCAGCAGCTGTGGCACTAGCAGTCACTGGAGTGGTGTCGGTTGTCAGGGCAGGGTCGTCCTTCATACCTGCTTCAGACGTGGTCCCTCCAGTGCCGGGCTGCTCCGTCTCTGCTGGGGTCTGGAACTCTGGTTGCGAGGCCTTGTGCTGCGATGTTGTCATCTCTGCTTGCAGCATCCCGCTTTCCAGCAGGGCCTTGCTTTCCAGCTTCGGAGCGCTGAAACTTCTTTCCTGCTCCGGACCAGACGAGGCTGCCGACAGGTGTCTGGTGAGGCTCCCGATGAAGGTCTTCTTCCACCCGGCCTCAGTGCTCAGCTGCGTCCACAGGAGTTGGTCGCTGAGCTCTTCCACGCCGGCCTGCAGGAGATCAGCATCAGCAGTGGAGGCCTGGTTGCTGTGCCTCTCCGGGTAGCTGGTGGAGTCCTCTGCTCCTACCCCATGCTCCGGCTCCGGGTGGCTGGCCATGGCGTCCTCCACGTGGCTGACTTCTTCTTTGTCCTTTTAACGCTCTCTCCTTCGTGGGCGGTTTCGCTTCCTTTGTCTCCGCCCACCATTGAGAATCAGGAGGCAGATCTCGGCTGCTGACGGACACGTCCTCAAGGTACAGAAATATTTAGACTGGGCGGCCATTGTCTTTCGCGCTCTTCAACTTGTCTACGCCCACTTCCACGCTTTTCTTCTTCTCCTGCGCTCTCCTTAGTGCTGTAATGGCAGCGGTTTTGGCGGGAACTTTTGGCGGCAAGTGGCAATACACAGTCTTTGCAATAAGTCACAGTCCAAGCACAACAAATCACAATTCCAAGGCACACATGACCTGATTCTTCAGGCTTAAGTAGATCCTGTTCGTGACGCCAAGTTGGAGTGCCCCCACTGCTGCAGGGCCGAGGGGCACCCGGTACCGGGCCTCTGTGTCTCAGCTCTGGGGTTGTCACGGTGGCTAGGCCCGGTCCGTGACCTTGCTGAGGGGCGTCCAGTGAAATTTGAGAATGTGAGGATGTTGTGATGTGGTGTAGGTCGCTGTGAATAACGAGGACACCAGGTTGCAGTCTCTTTACCTCTTTACTGAAGGCTTCAGGATCCTCAGTCCGGAATACAGTTAACCGGGCTACCTGAGTCCGGCCGGTCCGATGGCACCTCCAGAGTTCCCTTTGCAGGTGGAAATCTGTGCCTACCTTCTAGTGCTTGTGTGTTGTAGTCCTTCCCTGCTGTGCTTACGGGATAGTCCTCACAGCTGTTGTGTCTGTTTCTGAAGTTCCCTCACAACTCGATTATGATGTTCTTCTTCGTCCCCCCAGATGATATGGCTAGGACACACCCGTATGACGGGTAGGCTCGGAGGTCTTCCGGGACCCTAGAGTCGCCCCTCTCCAAATGTTGCCCCCTGTGTCTGCTTAGGTGATTTTGGGTGAGACAGCCCACCTAGAACTGACTGTCCTGCCATAGGTTTGAAGTAAGGCCTGGAGCTCAATACTTCCTCGGCGTTTCCGGCCACCGGCTACGCGCCTCAGTAGGATGTTGCCTCGTCTTACAGCACGACTCCTACTGGCGTTTCTCCTTGTTGCGTTGATCTCGTTTCTCAGTCAGCACAATAAACCTCGCTTCTTGTCCTTTCTTGGGGTACCGCCGCGATGAAGTGCAGGCACGGTCCCGTAACGTTCTTTCTGTTCGCTAGGCCTCTGTCAGGATCCCACCCCTGACAGGGACCCCCCTGAATCTTCCCCTGCAACACCCTCTGCCACAGGATGTTGCCTGGTTCCAACCCAGTCAGCTTCTGACTAACTTCCTATCTGACCCCCAGTTTTACCAGATTGTGAGGAGTGGCGTAATACATAGCACGCTTAGCTCCCCCTGGCGGCCAGACTGTGAAGTGTATTGGTGTCTGTGATACCTGGTCAGGTGAACTCCTTCAGTGCCATCAGACGTACCATAGCCCCCCTTAGCGGCGGAGCATCAGTACTGCAATGACCAGGACTCTGGGGCGCTGCAGATCTCTATGGTTTCTGCATCATGGGCCTTATGGCAACTTTGCATATGTTTCCCGGTTAGGGGCTGATTAGCCCTGGGAATGTTTGTGCCCTATTTTTCCTTTTTTGGGATATTTTTGTTAGAGTCATTTTTTTGTGACTGGTTATAAAGCTTTAGATTAGCAGTCCCATGAGCCAGTAGAGGTATAGGCTGTGTTTGGGTATTATATTATGCACGGATTGTCATGTGGATATCATCTCTAATGGACCAGGATCTTTTGCTGTGTTGCATTTTAGTTATGTTTTAACATGTGTGTGGTGTACCAATAAAAGCCTCTTTTTGCATTTTTGTACATATTGCGTAGTGTGCATTATTACAGTGGTGCTTTTTTTTTTCTACATTTTAAGTGATCCCACACTTGGACACTCTAAATAGCTGTTCACACATCCAATTATAGATTCTGGCCTCTCGCCCTGCCCGTTTCAAGTGAGACATGAGGAGATCACATGTAGAGATACCCAAATATTTGACATATTTGCTAATCCAAATAGTTTTTTATAAAACTGTGTTGCAGTGAGGAATCAGAAGGCCAGATTTCCTCTAAAAAATTATTAGGCTTAATATAGAGGCTCTGCCAGGGGTCCCTATTTGCTAATCCAAATCGTTTAGACTAAAACTGTGTTGCAGTGACAAATGAGAAGGCCAGATTTCCTCTTAAAAATTGTTAGGCCTAATAAAGGAGTTCAGCCAGGAGGCCGTATTTGCTAACCTAAATTGTTTGTGATAAAGCTGTGTTGCACTATGTATGTTTACACTATGGCTGGTCCGAACAACAAAAGCAATTATTACCATCCACATTGCGTGTCTCCCTTTTTCCTCATGGAGCGCCCCCACTGTCGCAGGGCTGAGGGGTACCCGGTACCGGGCCTCTCTGTCTCGGTTCTGGGAGTGTCACGGTGGCTAGAACCGGTCCGTGACCCTGCTGAGGGGCGTCCAGTGAAAGTTGAGAGTGATGATGTGTGGTGCAGGGTGCGATGAATAACGAGGACACAAGGTTGCAGTCTCTTTACCTCTTTACTGGAGGCTTCAGGATCCTCAATCCGGAGTACGGTTAACAGGGCTGTCTGAGACCGGCCGGTCCGATGGCACCTCCAGAGTTCCCTTTGCAGGTGGAAATCTGTGCCTTCCTTCTAGCGCTTGTGTGTTGTAGTCCTTCCCTGCTGAGCACCACGGAATAGTCCTCACAAATGTTGTGTCTGTTTCTGATGTTCCCTCACAACTGATTCTGATGTTCTTCTCCGTCCCCAAGATGATATGGCTAGGACGCACCCGTATGACGGGTAGGCTCGGAGGTCTTCCGGGACCCTAGAGTCGCCTCTCTCCCACTGTTGCCCCCTATGTCTGCTTAGGTGATTTAGGTGAGACAGCCCGCCAATAACTGACTGTCCTGCCGTTGGTTTGAAGTAAGGCTTGGAGCTCAATACTTCCTCGGCGTTCCAGCCACAGGCTACACGCCTCAGTAGGATGTTGCCTCGGTCTTACAGCATGACTCCTACTGGTGTTATCTCCTTGTGCATTGATCTAGTTTCTCACTCTTCACAATAAACCTCGCTTCTTGTCCTTTCTTGGGGTACCGCCGCAATGAAGTGCAGGCGCGGTCCCGTAACGTTCTCTCTGTTCGCTAGGCCTCTGTCAGGATCCCACCCCTGACAGGGACCCCCCTGAATCTACCCCTGCAACACCCTCTGCCACAGGATGTTGCCTGGTTCCAACCCAGTCAGCTTTCTGTCTAACTTCCTATCTAACCCCCAGTTTTAACAGATTGTGAGGCGTGGCCTAATACATAGCACCCTTAGCTCCCCCTGGAGGCCAGACTATGAAGTGTATTGGTGTCTGTGATACCTGGTCAGGTGAACTCCTTCAGTGCCATCAGATGTACCATAGCCCCCCTTAGTGGCGGAGCAACAGTACTGCAACGACCAGGACTCTGGGGCGCTGCACTCCCCCCCCCCGGTTAAATCCAGTACTCCTGGACTGGGAAGAAAACAACAATACATGTCAGCAAAAAGACATACAATTTTTAGAAATGCAAAAACAAGTAAACTTTTAACAGAGCTTCCCTTTATGGGAGGTGAGAACACTTGAACGTTACAAACATGGTTAAATATTTTAAATAACATACTATAAAGAACTTCTATTACCCAACCGGGTATTCTACTTAGTGCAATTGCTGAACAATAATTTAACATTGCCTTTAAGGATATATAAGCTGAATCCACTAAAGGCCTACTATAAAACATTACAACGCTAATCAACTTTTCTTCATTTTTCCAACTTTACATTCGCAGGACCGCCTGTCTATCTGCCCCAGGCCTACTGCCTCTCGCTCTTTTGCAGGACCGCCTCGTTCCTTGTCTGGGCCTACTGCCTTTCTCTTTCTATACACAGTATAGGACTTATCAACCTTCTCTCAGCACAAGATCACTGAGCCATCTCTGTATGGCTCCTAGGAGGACTCACCAACTAACCCCGTACAGGTTCACTTCCTGTCCTCATTCTCTAATACATTATTAAACATTTCCTACAATCAACTAACTGACTACATATAACTTTTACATATAAGCATTATTACTACTTCTTTTAAGGCATCATTATACTTTAAGTGCTATTGGTGGATGTTCCCTTTAAGAGGGAACCAAGTCTCTTGGAGGTAGTGCAACTTCTCAAGCAGCAAGTTCGTGTAAGGCAGGGACTCCTGTACTGTTTCCAGGAACAGTTTCTTCGCAAAGAGTCATTTTCCTTGTAAAACCAGTAGGGGGCACCTTTAAGATGGTGCAAACTATTTACAATCAGTTTGTAATCATGCAGTGTTCATGATCCAGCAGTTCTTTTCAACAGTGATAAACAGGAAACAAAACAAAAAGGGCAAAAATAGGGATCCCGGGTAAACTAAGGGATCCCTTTAAGAGTTAACCCTAGTCGGGTTGTAGCAGCAGAAAAACACATGGAAAGACAAACAGTGAACTATATACATTTTGTAAAGCATTTATGCTTACTCAGGTTCTGGCTGAACCGGAGGAGGCCTCCTTCCAGGCCTCACCCGACAAACGGCCCGTGATGGTATAGAAAGGCCCGATCCTCATCCAGGCAGCGGCACCACTCCTCTCTGGGCCACCTTCCTCGACCGGGAGCGGGTGCGACCCATAGATGCAATGTGGGCCGGGATATCCTGGGGTTCCGCGGTGGCGGGTTCCACTGCCTTTTCTGCAGGGGATTCGTCCTCTGGCATTCTGGCAGCAGTCTGGAGAGTGACGCACTGCTGAACGCCCCGAGCCATCCAGCCGACCTCCCTCCTCCATCGGGTATAGGTCACTGCGTCTCCAGGCTCTAAATCGCGGTCTTTGTCATATCTTCCACCGCAGGGCTCCACTTCCCTCCGGTCATCACGGACCTGCAGCGGCTCTCCAATTTCCTGGATGACTCCCCTGCCCTCTCGGGAATTAAAGAATACCACTACACCCCAGTGTGATGGGGGAACCTCCTCAGCACCTGTCAGGTCGATCTGGACCGCAGGTTGGGGTCTATTCATCCACGCCGTCATCAGGCGCCGCAGATGTTCTGCCTCCGGCAGGATCCTCAGGCCCTGTGCCTGCAGCTTGCACTCTGCTGCAGCCGGGAAGGAGGAAGCAGCGGAAATCGGAGCTAGGCGGACCTCCGTAGGCTGGCCCAGCCGAGCGGTCACACGAGTGTCGGCCTCCCGGCGGCGTGCTATCTGCCGGGCCTCGGCTGCAGCCACACACTCCTCAGACGGCGGCCAGTTGGGTCTGCCCGGCGGTAACTCCGTGAGGGCCAGTCCCTGCAACGATGGCGAGTCTGGGGCTGTGACGGGTAGTGCAGCCTCATGCTGGGTGGGGTCGTCCCTATGCGGTGCTTCCAACGTCGCCATCTTTGCCTCCTCCTCGGTATTTTCTTCCCGCGCTCTCTTTCATGGGCGGCCCCGTCTCCATGGTTTCCACCCTCCAAAGAGAATAAGGAGGCGGACCTCAGCTGCTGACGGACACGTCCTCAGGAAACAGAAATACTTAGACTGGACGGCCATTGTCTTTCGCGCTCTCCAGCTTGTCTATGCCCACTCCACGCCCTTCTTCTTCTCCTGCGCTCTCCTCAGCGCTGTAATGGCGGCGATTTTGGCGGGAGCTTCTGGCGGCAAGTGGCAATACACAGTCTTTGCAATAAGTCACAGTCCAAGCACAATAAATCACAGTTCCAAGGCACACATGACCTGATTCTTCAGGCTTAAGTAGATCCTGTTCGTGATGCCAAATTGGAGCGCCCCCACTGTCGCAGGGCCGAGGGGTACCCGGTACCGGGCCTCTCTGTCTCAGTTCTGGGAGTGTCACGATGGCTAGACCCGGTCCGTGACCCTGCTGAGGGGCGTCCAGTGAAAGTTGAGAGTGATGATGTGTGGTGCAGGGTGCGATGAATAACGAGGACACAAGGTTGCAGTCTCTTTACCTCTTTACTGAAGGCTTCAGGATCCTCAATCTGGAGTACGGTTAACAGGCCTGTCTGAGACCGGCCGGTCCGATGGCACCTCCAGAGTTCCCTTTGCAGGTGGAAATCTGTGCCTTCCTTCTAGCACTTGTGTGTTGTAGTCCTTCCCTACTGAGCACCACGGGATAGTCCTCACAACTGTTGTGTCTGTTTCTGATGTTCCCTCACAACTGATTCTGATGTTCTTCTCCGTCCCCCAGATGATATGGCTAGGACTGTCATGAATCCCAATGGCTAGGGATAGCACAGGACAAGCAAAGTACAAATATATTACGGACGAGCTCTAGGGTGATGGAACCTGGGCTGACCGCTGCCCTACGCCTGACAAACGCAACTAGAGATAGCCAGGGAGCGTGCCTACGTTGGTTCTAGACGCCACGCACCAGCCTAAGAGCTAACTAGCACTGCAGAGAAAATAAAGACCTCACTTGCCTCCAGAGGAATGAACCCCAAAAGATATAGTTGCCCCCCACATGTATTGACGGTGAAATGAGAGGAAGGCACACACATAGAGATGATATATATAGTTTTAGCAAATTGAGGCCCGCTGTAAACTAGAAAGCAGAACGATACAAAAGGGGACTGAGCGGTCAGCAAAAAACCCTAATCAAAAAAACCATCCTGAGATTACAAGAACCCATGTGCCAACTCATGGCACATGGGGAGAACCTCAGTCCACTAGAGCTACCAGCTAGCATAGAGACATAATAAGCAAGCTGGACAAAAAACCAAACAACTGAAAATCAGCACTTAGCTTATCCTGAAAGATCTGGGAGCAGGTAGGCAGGAACCAAACAGAGCACATCTGAATACATTGATAGCCGGCAAGGGAATGACAGAAAGGCCAGGTAAAATAGGAAACACCCAGCCACTGATGGACAGGTGGAAACCTAAGGCCGCAACCCACCAAAGTCACCCAGTACCAGCAGTAACCACCAGAGGGAGCCCACAAACAGAATCCACAACAGTACCCCCCCCTTGAGGAGGGGTCACCGAACCCTCACGAGAACCCCCAGGGTGATCAGGGTGAGCTCTATGGAAGGCGCGGACCAAATCAGTCGCATGAACATCGGAGGCGACCACCCAGGAATTATCCTCCTGACCATAACCCTTCCACTTAACCAAATACTGGAGTTTGCGTCTGGAAACACGAGAATCCAAGATCTTCTCAACAACATACTCCAATTCTCCCTCCACCAGCACCGGAGCAGGAGGCTCAACCGAAGGAACAACGGGCACCTCATACCTCCGCAACAACGACCGATGGAACACATTATGAATAGCAAACGATGCTGGGAGATCCAAACGAAAAGATACAGGGTTAAGAATCTCCGAGATCCTATAAGGACCGATGAACCGAGGCTTGAACTTAGGAGAAGAGACCTTCATAGGGACAAAACGAGAAGACAACCACACCAAATCCCCAACAAGAAGTCGGGGACCCACGCGGCGACGGCGATTAGCAAACTGCTGAGTCTTCTCCTGAGATAACTTCAAATTGTCCACCACCTGATTCCAAATCTGATGTAGCCTGTCCACCACCACGTCCACTCCAGGACAATCCGAAGGCTCCACCTGACCAGAGGAAAAACGAGGATGAAACCCCGAATTACAAAAAAAAGGAGAGACCAACGTGGCAGAACTAGCCCGATTATTAAGAGCAAATTCGGCCAGTGGCAAAAAAGCAACCCAGTCATCTTGATCAGCAGAAACAAAACACCTCAAATAAGTTTCCAAGGTCTGATTAGTTCGCTCCGTCTGGCCATTCGTCTGAGGATGGAATGCAGACGAGAAAGACAAATCAATGCCCATCTTGGCACAAAACGTCCGCCAAAATCTAGACACAAACTGGGATCCCCTGTCAGAAATGATATTCTCCGGAATCCCATGCAAACGAACCACGTTCTGAAAAAATAAAGGGACCAACTCAGAGGAGGAAGGCAACTTAGGCAAGGGCACCAAATGAACCATCTTAGAAAAGCGGTCACACACAACCCAGATAACGGACATTTTCTGTGAAACCGGGAGATCAGAAATAAAATCCATGGAAATGTGCGTCCAAGGCCTCTTCGGGATGGGCAAGGATAACAACAACCCACTGGCCCGAGAACAGCAAGGCTTAGCTCGAGCACACACTTCACAAGACTGCACAAAGGTACGCACATCCCTAGACAAGGAAGGCCACCAAAAAGACCTGGCCACCAAGTCTCTAGTACCAAATATTCCAGGATGACCAGCCAACACAGAAGAATGGACCTCGGAGATGACTCTACTGGTCCAATCATCCGGAACAAACAGTCTTTCTGGTGGACAACGATCCGGTTTATCCACCTGAAACTCCTGCAATGCACGTCGCAAGTCTGGGGATACGGCGGACAATATTACCCCATCCCTAAGGATACCAGTAGGCCCAGAGTCTCCAGGAGAGTCAGGCACAAAACTCCTGGAAAGAGCATCTGCCTTCACATTCTTTGAACCTGGCAGGTATGAAACCACGAAATTGAAACGAGAAAAAAACAACGACCAACGAGCCTGTCTAGGATTCAAACGCCTGGCAGACTCAAGGTAAATGAGATTCTTGTGATCAGTCAAGACCACCACACGATGTTTAGCACCCTCAAGCCAGTGACGCCACTCCTCAAATGCCCACTTCATGGCCAAAAGCTCCCGATTACCCACATCATAATTGCGCTCGGCGGGCGAGAATTTTCTAGAGAAGAATGCACATGGCTTCATCACCGAGCCATTAGAACTTCTCTGTGACAAAGCCGCCCCCGCTCCAATCTCGGAAGCATCAACCTCAACCTGAAAAGGAAGTGAAACATCTGGTTGACACAACACAGGAGCAGAAGAAAACCGGCGCTTAAGTTCCTGAAAGGCCTCCACGGCCGCAGGAGACCAATCAGCAACATCAGCACCCTTTTTAGTCAAATCAGTCAAAGGTTTAACAATACTGGAAAAATTAGCAATGAACCGACGATAAAAATTAGCAAACCCCAAGAACTTCTGAAGGCTCTTAACAGATGTAGGTTGTGTCCAGTCACAAATCGCCTGAACCTTGACGGGATCCATCTCAATAGTAGAAGGAGAAAAAATGTACCCCAAAAAAGAAATCTTCTGGACTCCGAAGAGACACTTTGAGCCCTTCACAAACAGAGAATTGGCCCGCAGAACCTGAAACACCTTCCTGACCTGTAGAACATGAGACTCCCAGTCATCAGAAAACACCAAAATATCATCCAAATACACAATCATAAACTTATCCAGATATTCACGGAAAATATTGTGCATAAAGGACTGAAAGACTGACGGAGCATTGGAGAGTCCAAAAGGCATTACCAAATACTCAAAATGGCCCTCAGGCGTATTAAATGCGGTTTTCCACTCATCACCCTGTTTTATCCGCACCAGATTATACGCACCGCGAAGATCTATCTTAGTGAACCACCTAGCCCCCTTAATGCGAGCAAACAAATCAGTCAATAATGGCAATGGATACTGATACTTGACTGTAATCTTATTCAGAAGGCGATAATCTATACAAGGCCTCAGGGAACCATCTTTTTTTGCCACAAAAAAAAAACCTGCTCCCAGAGGGGACGAAGATGGACGAATGTGTCCCTTTTCCAAGGACTCCTTAATATAATTCCGTATAACAGTATGCTCTGGCAGTGACAGATTAAATAAACGACCCTTAGGGAACTTACTGCCAGGAATCAATTCTATAGCACAGTCACAATCTCTATGCGGAGGGAGCGAATTGAGCTTAGGCTCCTCAAAAACATCCCTATAGTCAGACAAAAACGCAGGGATCTCAGAAGGAGTAGATGAAGCGATTGAAATCGGAGGTGCATCATCATGAACCCCCTGACATCCCCAGCTTAACACAGACATTGTTTTCCAGTCCAGGACAGGATTATGAGTTTGTAACCATGGCAGACCAAGCACTAGTACATCATGTAAATTATAAAGTACAAGGAAGCGAATCACCTCCTGATGAACGGGAGTCATGCGCATGGTCACTTGTGTCCAATACTGCGGTTTATTCATAGCCAATGGTGTAGAGTCAATTCCCTTCAGAGGAATAGGAACTTCCAGAGGTTCCAGACTAAAACCGCAGCGTTTAGCAAATGACCAATCCATAAGACTCAGGGCAGCGCCCGAATCCACATAGGCATCGACGGAAATGGAAGACAGTGAAAAAATCAGAGTCACAGACAAAATGAACTTAGGCTGCAGAGTACCAATGGCAAAAGATTTATCAACCCTTTTTGTGCGTTTAGAGCATGCTGATATAACATGAGCTGAATCACCACAATAGAAACACAATCCATTTTTCCGCCTATAATTTTGCCGTTCACTTCTGGACTGAATTCTATCACATTGCATAGTCTCAGGTGCCTGTTCAGAAGACACCGCCAACTGGTGCACGGGTTTGCGCTCCCGTAAACGCCGATCAATCTGAATGGCCATAGCCATAGACTCATTCAGACCTGTAGGCGTAGGGAACCCCACCATAATATCCTTAATGGCCTCAGAAAGACCATTTCTGAAGTTTGCAGCCAGGGCGCACTCATTCCACTGAGTAAGCACCGACCATTTCCGAAACTTCTGACAATATATTTCCGCTTCATCATGCCCCTGAGAGAGGGCTAATAAAGCCTTTTCAGCCTGAATCTCCAGGTTAGGTTCCTCATAGAGCAATCCCAATGCCAGAAAAAACGCATCCACACTGAGCAATGCAGGATCCCCTGGTGCCAATGCAAATGCCCAATTCTGAGGGTCGCCCCGCAGGAAAGATATTACAATCTTGACCTGTTGAGCAGGGTCTCCAGAGGAGCGAGATTTTAAAGAAAGAAACAATTTACAATTGTTCCTGAAATTCAGGAAGGTAGATCTATCTCCAGAAAAGAACTCTGGAATAGGAATTCTAGGTTCAGACATGGGAGTGTGAACAACAAAATCCTGTATGTTTTGAACTTTTGCCGCGAGATTACTCAGGCTGGAAGCCAAACTCTGGACATCCATGTTAAACAGCTAAAATCAGAGCCATTCAAGGGTTAAGAGGAGGTAAGAAGCAGCTAGACAGCAATTAAGGGCTAGGCAGCAAAACTCTGAAGGGAAAAAAAAAAAAAAAAAATTTCCCTTAAACACTTCTCTTTCTCCTGCTTCAGCCCAAACAATTAACACTTTGTGGGCCGGCTATACTGTCATGAATCCCAATGGCTAGGGATAGCACAGGACAAGCAAAGTACAAATATATTACGGACGAGCTCTAGGGTGATGGAACCTGGGCTGACCGCTGCCCTACGCCTGACAAACGCAACTAGAGATAGCCAGGGAGCGTGCCTACGTTGGTTCTAGACGCCACGCACCAGCCTAAGAGCTAACTAGCACTGCAGAGAAAATAAAGACCTCACTTGCCTCCAGAGGAATGAACCCCAAAAGATATAGTTGCCCCCCACATGTATTGACGGTGAAATGAGAGGAAGGCACACACATAGAGATGATATATATAGTTTTAGCAAATTGAGGCCCGCTGTAAACTAGAAAGCAGAACGATACAAAAGGGGACTGAGCGGTCAGCAAAAAACCCTAATCAAAAAAACCATCCTGAGATTACAAGAACCCATGTGCCAACTCATGGCACATGGGGAGAACCTCAGTCCACTAGAGCTACCAGCTAGCATAGAGACATAATAAGCAAGCTGGACAAAAAACCAAACAACTGAAAATCAGCACTTAGCTTATCCTGAAAGATCTGGGAGCAGGTAGGCAGGAACCAAACAGAGCACATCTGAATACATTGATAGCCGGCAAGGGAATGACAGAAAGGCCAGGTAAAATAGGAAACACCCAGCCACTGATGGACAGGTGGAAACCTAAGGCCGCAACCCACCAAAGTCACCCAGTACCAGCAGTAACCACCAGAGGGAGCCCACAAACAGAATCCACAACATAGGACGCCCCATATGATGGGTAGGCCTGGAGTTCTTCCGGGACCCTAGAGTCGCCCCTCTCCCACTGTTGCCCCCTATGTCTGCTTAGGTGATTTAGGTGAGACAGCCCGCCAATAACTGACTGTCCTGCCGTTGGTTTGAAGTAAGGCTTGGAGCTCAATACATCCTCGGCATTCCGGCCACCAGCTACGCGCCTCAGTAGGATGTTGCCTCAGTCTTACAGCACGACTCCTACTGGTGTTATATCCTTGTGCATTGATCTCGTTTCTCACTCTTCACAATAAACCTCGCTTCTTGTCCTTTCTTGGGGTACCGCCGCAATGAAGTGCAGGCGCGGTCCCGTAACGTTCCCTCTGTTCGCTAGGCCTCTGTCAGGATCCCACCCCTGACAGGGACCCCCCTGAATCTTCCCCTGCAACACCCTCTGCCACAGGATGTTGCCTTGTTCCAACCCAGTCAGCTTTCTGTCTAACTTCCTATCTAACCCCCAGTTTTACCAGATTGTGAGGAGTGGCCTAATACATAGCACCCTTAGCTCCCCCTGGAGGCCAGACTATGAAGTGTATTGGTGTCTGTGATACCTGTCAGGTGAACTCCTTCAGTGCCATCAGAAGTACCATAGCCCCCCTTAGTGGCGGAGCAACAGTACTGCAACGACCAGGACTCTGGGGCGCTGCACTCAGAGATTGTAAGCTTGCGAGCAGGGCCCTCACTCCTCTTGGTATCTATTTTGAACTGTGATTTTTGTTATGCTGTAATGTCTATTGTCTGTACAAATCCCCTCTATAATGTGTAAAGAGCTGCGGAATATGTTGGCGCTATATACCGTATATACTCGAGTATAAGCCGACCTGAGTATAAGCCGACCCCCTTAATTTTGCCACAAAAAACTGGGAAAACTTATTGACTCGAGTATAAGCCTAGGGTGGAAAATACAGCAGCTACCGGTGAATTTCAAAAATAAAAATAGATGCTCCATACTGTTCATTATTGCCCCAAAGGAGGTTCCATATAAAGCTGTGCCATATATAATGCTCCATACCGTTGATTATTGCCCCATAGATGATCCATATATAGCTGTGCCATATAGAATGCTCCATACATTTCATTATGGCCCCATAGAAGCTCCTTATAAAGCTGTGCCATATAGAATGCTCTGCACCGTTCATTATGGCCCCATAGATGCCCCATATACAATGCTCTGCACCGTTCATTATGGCCCCATAGATGCTCCATATAAAGCTATGCCCCATAGACAATGCTCTGCACCATTCATTATGGCCCCATAGATGCTCCTTATAAAGCTGTGCCATATAGAATGCTCTGCACCATTCATTATTGCCCCATAGATGCTCCTTATAAAGCTGTGCCATATATGCTCTATAGCGTTCATTATGGCCCCATAGATGCTCCTTATAAAGCTGTGCCATATATGCTCTGCACCGTTCATTATGGCCCCATAGGTGCTCCTTATAAAGCTGTGCCATATATGCTCTGCACCGTTCATTATGGCCCCATAGATGCTCCTTATAAAGCTGTGCCCCATATACAATGCTCTGCACCGTTCATTATGGCCCCATAGATGCTCCTTATAAAGCTGTGCTGTGCTGTGCACCTCTTTTGCTGCCTGCAGCTCCTCAGCGTCCCGTCTCGGCGTCTCTCTGCACTGACTGTTCAGGCAGAGGGCGCGCGCACACTAGTACGTCATCGCACCCTCTGACCTGAACAGTCAGAGCAAGAGGACGGGAAGACAGAGCGGCGCCCAGCGGGTGGAACGTGGACAGGTGAATATAAAATACTCACCTAGTCCCGGCGCTCCTGGCGCTCCCCCTGCCTGTCACACTGTCTTCGGGTGCCGCTGCTCTTCCTCTGTCAGCGGTCACTGGCACCGCTCATTAGAGAAATGAATATGCGGCTCCACCCCTATGCGAGTGGAGTCCATATTCATAACTTTAATGAGCGGTCCCACGTGACCGCTGAACAGGGGAAGAGCTGCGGCACCCGAAGACAGTGTGACAGGCAGGGGGAGCGCCGGGACTAGGTGAGTATGCGACAATCCTCTCTCCCTCTCACCCGCTGACCCTGCCGCCGACCGTGACTCGAGTATAAGCCGAGAGGGGCACTTTCAGCCCCAAAATTTGGGCTGAAAATCTCGGCTTATACTCGAGTATATACGGTAAATAAAATTATTATTATTATTTTGCAGTAAGAATCAGGAGGACACATTTCCTCTTAAAAATTGTTAGGTCTAATATTGAGGGTTAGCCAGGAGTCCCTATTTGCTAATCCAGTCCCCCTGCCCCACTATCCCAGCCTGTATGCACTTCTGCAGAAAGCAGGGTCGCTGAGTGCTCACTTCTGACGATCGCACCATGCAGGTCATTGACTTTCACGGTTACAGATGTCTTTCGGCCTATTGGTGTTGTGTTGAATCCTAGACAAGCTCGATGGTCGTTGTTTTTCTCCCGTTTCGATTTTGTGGTCTCATACCTTCCGGGTTCTAAGAATGTGAAGGCGGATGCCCTTTCTAGGAGTTTTGTGCCTGATTCTCCGGGAGTCACTGAGCCGGCTGGTATTCTCAAAGAGGGGGTAATTCTGTCTTCCATCTCCCCTGATTTGCAGCGGGCGCTGCAGGAGTTTCAGGCTGATAGACCTGACCGTTGTCCAGCAGAGAAATTGTTCGTCCCTGATAGATGGACTAGCAGAGTTATTTCTGAGGTTCATTGCTCAGTGTTGGCTGGTCATCCTGGGATTTTTGGTACCAGAGATTTGGTGGCTAGGTCCTTTTGGTGGCCTTCCTTGTCATGGGATGTGCGTTCTTTTGTGCAGTCCTGTGGGACTTGTGCTCGGGCTAAGCCCTGCTGTTCTTGTGCCAGTGGGTTGCTTTTGCCCTTGCCAGTCCCGAAAAGGCCTTGGACGCATGTTTCAATGGATTTTATTTGAGATCTTCCTATCTCTCAAAGGATGTCTGTCATCTGGGTGGTTTGTGATCTCTTTTCTAAGATGGTCCATTTGGTACCCTTGCCTAAATTACCTTCTTCCTCTGATTTGGTGCCATTATTTTTTCAACATGTGGTTCGTTTGCATGGCATTCCGGAGAACATTGTGTCGGACAGAGGTTCCCAGTTTGTCTCTAGGTTTTGGCGGTCCTTTTGTGCTAAGATGGGCATTGATTTGTCTTTTTCTTCAGCTTTCCATCCTCAAACAAATGGCCAAACCGAACGAACAAACCAGACTTTGGAAACCTATCTGAGATGCTTTGTTTCTGCTGATCAGGATGATTGGGTGACCTTCTTGCCATTGGCTGAGTTCGCCCTTAATAATTGGGCTAGTTCGGCAACTTTGGTTTCGCCTTTTTTTTGCAATTCTGGTTTTCATCCTCGTTTTTCTTCGGGGCAGGTTGAGCCTTCTGACTGTCCTGGTGTGGATTCTGTGGTGGACAGGTTGCAGCAAATTTGGACTCACGTAGTGGACAATCTGACTTTGTCCCAGGAGAAGGCTCAACGTTTCGCTAACCGCCGTCGTTGTGTTGGTCCCCGACTTCGTGTTGGGGATTTGGCTTGGTTGTCTTCTCGTTATGTTCCTATGAAGGTTTCTTCTCCTAAGTTTAAGCCTCGTTTTATTGGTCCTTATAAGATTTCTGAAATTCTCAACCCTGTGTCATTTCGTTTGGTCCTTCCAGCTTCTTTTGCCATCCATAATGTGTTCCATAGGTCGTTGTTGCGGAGGTACGTGGCGCCTATGGTTCCCTCCGTTGATCCTCCTGCTCCGGTGTTGATTGAGGGGGAGTTGGAGTATGTGGTGGAAAAGATTTTGGATTCTCGTATTTCGAGAGGGAAGCTTCAGTACCTGGTTAAGTGGAAGGGCTATGGTCAGGAGGATAATCCCTGGGTTGTTGCCTCCGATGTCCATGCTGCCGATTTAGTTCGTGCCTTTCATTTGGCTCGTCCTGATCGGCCTGGGGGCTCTGGTGAGGGTTCGGTGACCCCTCCTCAAGGGGGGGTACTGTTGTGAATTCCGTTCTCGGACTCCCTCCTGTGGTCATGAATGGTACTTTGGTTAGTTCTGCTCTTGGGCTCCCTCTGGTGGCTTCGAGCGGAACTGCTGGTCACTAGGTTGACTTTATCAGCTGCTCTCGTTATGTTGCTATGCTGCTTCCCTATTTAACTCCACTCAGATCGTTACCTGATGCCAGCTGTCAATGTATCAGAATTGGTTCAGATCTCTCTTGGACTTCTCTGAGGACCTGTCTACTCCAGCAGAAGCTAAGTCCCTGCTGGTTCATTTGTTGTTACTGCTGCCTGAATTTATTTCTTAGCTCTGCTAAATTCTTGTCCAGCTTGCTATCATGATGTTTCCTTGCTAGCTGGAAGCTCTGGGGTGCAGTGTTGCACCTCCACACCGTGAGTCGGTGCGGGGGTCTTTTTGCATACTCTGCGTGGTTTTGTAGTTTTTTTATGCTGACCGCATAGTATTCTTTTCTATCCTCTGACTATTTAGTAAGTCTGGCCTCCTATGCTAAAACCTGTTTCATTCCTGTGTTTGTGACTTTCCTCTTAACTCACAGTCAATATATGTGGGGGCTGCCTTTACCTTTGGGGAAATTTCTCTGAGGCAAGGTTAGGCTTATAATTCTATCTTTAGGGATAGTTAGCTCTTAGGCTGTGAAGAGGCGTCTAGGGAGAGTTAGGTACGCTCCACGGCTATTTCTAGTGTGTGCGATAGGAGTAGAGTTTGCGGTCAGCAGAGTTCCCACTTCCCCAGAGCTAGTTCCGTTTTTTGAGTTTACTCATCAGGTCATTCCAGGTGCTCCTAACCACCAGGTCCATAACAGTACAGCTGGCCATAAAGTGTTAATGCATCTCAAAAGAGGGATAAGAGAAGTTCTGAACCCATTTTTTTTTCTTTGCATTGTGTTTTGTCTCTCTTTTCCCCTTAACCCCTGGGTGGTTCAGGACACAGGTGTAGATATGGATATTCAAGGTCTGTCCTCTTGTGTGGATCATCTCACTGCAAGGGTACAAAGCATTCAAGATTATGTAGTTCAGAATCCGATGTTAGAGCCTAGAATTCCAATTCCTGAGTTGTTTTCTGGGGATAGATCTAAGTTTCTGAATTTCAAAAATAATTGTAAACTGTTTCTTGCTTTGAAACCCCGCTCCTCTGGTGACCCCATTCAGCAAGTAAAAATTATTATTTCTTTGTTGCGTGGTGACCCTCAAGACTGGGCGTTCACCCTTGCGCCAGGAGATCCTGCATTGTTTAATGTAGATGCGTTTTTTCTGGCGCTTGGATTGCTTTATGATGAACCGAATTCAGTGGATCAGGCAGAGAAAATTTTGCTAGCTTTGTGTCAGGGTCAGGATGAAGCGGAGATATATTGTCAGAAGTTTAGAAAATGGTCTGTGCTTACTCAATGGAATGAGTGTGCCCTGGCAGCAATTTTTAGAAAGGGTCTTTCTGAAGCCCTTAAGGATGTTATGGTGGGATTCCCCACGCCTGCTGATCTGAATGAGTCAATGTCCTTGGCCATCCAAATTGATCGGCGTTTGCGCGAGCGCAAAATTGTGCACAGTTTGGCGGTGTCCTCTGAGCAGAGGCCTGAGCTTATGCAATGTGATAGAACTTTGACCAGAATTGAACGGCAAGAATACAGACGTCAGAATAGGCTGTGTTTTTACTGTGGTGACCCCACTCATGCTATCTCTGATTGTCCTAAGCGCACTAAGCGGTTTGCTAGGTCTGTCACCATTGGTACTGTACAGCCTAAATTTCTTTTGTCTGTTACTCTGATTTGCTCTTTGTCATCCTACTCGGTTATGGCATTTGTGGATTCAGGCGCTGCCCTGAATTTGATGGACTTGGAGTTTGCCAGGCGCTGTGGTTTTTTCTTGGAGCCTTTGCAGTATCTTATTCCATTAAGGGGAATTGATGCCACGCCGTTGGCCAAGAATAAACCTCAGTACTGGACTCAGTTGACCATGTGCATGGCTCCTGCACATCGGGAAGATGTTCGCTTTTTGGTGTTGCATAATTTGCATGATGTGGTCGTGTTGGGTTTGCCATGGCTACAGGTTCATAATCCAGTATTGGATTGGAAATCAATGTCTGTGTCTAGTTGGGGTTGTCAAGGGGTACATGGCGATGTTCCATTGGTGTCAATTTCTGCTTCCACTTCTTCTGAAGTCCCTGAGTTTCTGTCGGATTACCAGGATGTATTTGATGAGCCCAAATCCAGTGTGCTACCCCCTCAGAGGGATTGTGATTGTGCTATTAATTTGATTCCTGGTAGTAAGTTTCCTAAGGGCCGACTTTTCAATTTATCCGTGCCAGAGCACGCTGCTATGCGGACTTATGTGAAGGAGTCCTTAGAGAAAGGGCATATTCGCCCGTCTTCATCACCGTTGGGAGCAGGGTTCTTTTTTGTGGCCAAGAAGGATGGTTCTCTGAGACCCTGTATAGATTACCGCCTTCTCAATAAAATCACGGTCAAATTTCAGTACCCTTTGCCTCTGTTGTCTGATTTGTTTGCTCGGATTAAGGGGGCTAGTTGGTTCACCAAGATAGATCTTCGAGGGGCGTATAACCTTGTACGTATAAAACAGGGCGATGAATGGAAAACAGCATTTAATACGCCCGAGGGCCATTTTGAGTACCTGGTAATGCCATTCGGGCTTTCAAATGCTCCATCTGTGTTTCAGTCCTTTATGCATGACATCTTCCGAAAGTATCTGGATAGATTCATGATTGTACATTTGGATGATATTTTGGTCTTTTCGGATGATTGGGAGTCTCATGTGAAACAGGTCAGAATGGTATTCCAGGTCCTTCGCGCTAATTCCTTGTTTGTGAAGGGGTCTAAATGTCTCTTCGGAGTTCAGAAGGTTTCCTTTTTGGGCTTCATTTTTTCCCCTTCTACTATCGAGATGGCTCCTGTTAAAGTTCAGGCCATTTATGATTGGACTCAACCTACATCTGTGAAGAGCCTCCAGAAATTCCTGGGCTTTGCTAATTTTTACCGTCGCTTCATCGCTAATTTTTCTAGTGTGGTTAAACCTTTGACTGATTTGACAAAGAAAGGTGCTGATGTGGTGAATTGGTCCTCTGCGGCCGTTGAGGCTTTTCAGGAGCTGAAACGTCATTTTTCTTCGGCCCCTGTGTTGCGTCAGCCAGATGTTTCGCTCCCTTTTCAGGTCGAGGTTGATGCTTCTGAGATTGGAGCAGGGGCTGTTTTGTCTCAAAGAAGTTCTGATGGCTCTGTGATGAAGCCATGTGCCTTCTTTTCTAGAAAGTTTTCGCCTGCTGAGCGTAATTATGATGTTGGCAATCGGGAGCTGCTGGCTATGAAGTGGGCATTCGAGGAGTGGCGACATTGGCTTGAGGGAGCCAAGCACCGCGTGGTGGTCTTGACGGATCACAAAAATCTGACTTATCTCGAGTCTGCCAAGCGGTTGAATCCTAGACAAGCTCGATGGTCGTTGTTTTTCTCCCGTTTCGATTTTGTGGTCTCATACCTTCCGGGTTCTAAGAATGTGAAGGCTGATGCCCTTTCTAGGAGTTTTGTGCCTGATTCTCCGGGAGTCACTGATCGGCTGGTATTCTCAATGAGGGGGTAATTCTGTCTGCCATCTCCCCTGATTTGCGGCAGGCGCTGCAGGAGTTTCAGGCTGATAGACCTGACCATTGTCCAGCGGAGAAATTGTTCGTCCCTGATAGATGGACTAGCAGAGTTATTTCTGAGGTTCATTGCTCAGTGTTGGCTGGTCATCCTGGGATTTTTGGTACCAGAGATTTGGTGGCTAGGTCCTTTTGGTGGCCTTCCTTGTCATGGGATGTGCGTTCTTTTGTGCAGTCCTGTGGGACTTGTGCTTGGGCTAAGCCCTGCTGTTCTCGTGCCAGTGGGTTGCTTTTGCCCTTGCCAGTCCCGAAAAGGCCTTGGACGCATGTTTCAATGGATTTCATTTCAGATCTTCCTATCTCTCAAAGGATGTCTGTCATCTGGGTGGTTTGTGATCGCTTTTCTAAGATGGTCCATTTGGTACCCTTGCCTAAATTACCTTCTTCCTCTGATTTGGTGCCATTATTTTTTTAACATGTGGTTCGTTTGCATGGCATTCCGGAGAACATTGTGTCGGACAGAGGTTCCCAGTTTGTCTCTAGGTTTTGGCGGTCCTTTTGTGCTAAGATGGGCATTGATTTGTCTTTTTCTTCAGCTTTCCATCCTCAAACAAATGGCCAAACCGAACGAACCAACCAGACTTTGGAAACCTATCTGAGATGATTTGTTTCTGCTGATCAGGATGATTGGGTGACCTTCTTGCCATTGGCTGAGTTCGCCCTTAATAATCGGGCTAGTTTGGCAACTTTGGTTTCGCCTTTTTTTTGCAATTCTGGTTTTCATCCTCGTTTTTCTTCGGGGCAGGTTGAGCCTTCTGACTGTCCTGGTGTGGATTCTGTGGTGAACAGGTTGCAGCAAATTTGGACTCACGTAGTGGACAATCTGACGTTGTCCCAGGAGAAGGCTCAACGTTTCGCTAACCGCCGTCGTTGTGTTGGTCCCCGACTTCGTGTTGGGGATTTGGTTTGGTTGTCTTCTCGTTATGTTCCTATGAAGGTTTCTTCTCCTAAGTTAACCCCTTCATGACCCAGCCTATTTTGGCCTTAATGACCTTGCCGTTTTTTGCAATTCTGACCAGTGTCCCTTTATGAGGTAATAACTCAGGAACGCTTCAACGGATCCTTGCGGTTCTGAGACTGTTTTTTCGTGACATATTGGGCTTCATGTTAGTGGTAAATTTAGGTCGATAATTTCTGAGTTTATTTGTGAAAAAAACGGAAATTTGGCGAAAATTTTGAAAATTTCGCAATTTTCACATTTTGAATTTTTATTCTGTTAAACCAGAGAGTTATGTGACACAAAATAGTTAATAAATAACATTTCCCACATGTCTACTTTACATCAGCACAATTTTGGAAAGAAATTTTATTTTTGCTAGGAAGTTATAAGGGTTAAAATTTGACCAGTGATTTCTCATTTTTACAACAAAATTTACAAAACCATTTTTTTTAGGGACCACCTCACATTTGAAGTCAGTTTGAGGGTTCTATATGGCTGAAAATACCCAAAAGTGACACCATTCTAAAAACTGCACCCCTCAAGGTGCTCAAAACCACATTCAAGAAGTTTATTAACCCTTCAGGTGTTTCACAACAGCAGAAGCAACATGGAAGGAAAAAGTGAACATTTAACTTTTTAGTCACAAAAATGATCTTTTAGCAACAATTTTTTTATTTTCCCAAGGGTAAAAGGAGAAACTGGACCAAAAAAGTTGTTGTCCAATTTGTCCTGAGTACGTTGATACCTCATATGTAGGGGTAAACCACTGTTTGGGCGCACGGCAGGGCTTGGAAGCGAAGGAGCGCCATTTGACTTTTTCAATGAAAAATTGGCTCCAATCTTTAGCGGACACCATGTCGCGTTTGGAGAGCCCCCGTGTGCCTAAACATTGGAGCTCCCCCACAAGTGACCCCATTTTGGAAACTAGACGCCCCAAGGAACTTATCTAGATGCATAGTGAGCACTTTAATCCCCCAGGTGCTTCACAAATTGATCCGTAAAAATGAAAAAGTACTTTTTTTTCACAAAAAAATTTTTTTGCCTCAATTTTTTCATTTTCACATAAGCAACAGGATAAAATGGATCCTAAAATTTGTTGGGCAATTTCTCCTGAGTACGCCGATACCTCATATGTGGGGGTAAACCACTGTTTGGGTGCACGGCAAGGCTCGGAAGGGAAGGCGCGCCATTTGACTTTTTGAATGAAAAATTATCTCCATCGTTAGCGGACACCATGTCGCGTTTGGAGAGACCCTGTGTGCCTAAACATTGAAGCTCCCCCACATGTGACCCCATTTTGGAAACTAGACCCCCCAAGGAACTTATCTAGATGCATAGTGAGCACTTTAAACTCTCAGGTGCTTCACAAATTGATCCGTAAAAAATGAAAAAGTACTTTTTTTTCACAAAAAAAATTTTTTAGCCTCAATTTTTTCATTTTCACATGGGCAACTGGATAAAATGGATCCTAAAATTTGTTGGGCAATTTCTCTTGAGTACGCCGATACCTCATATGTGGGGGTAAACCACTGTTTGGGTGCACGGCAAGGCTTGGAAGGGAAGGCGCGCCATTTGACTTTTTCAATGGAAAATTAGCTCCAATCGTTAGTGGACACCATGTTGCGTTCGGAGAGCCCCTGTGTGCCTAAACATTGGAGCTCCCCTACAAGTGACCCCATTTTGGAAACTAGACCCCCCAAGGAACTAATCTAGATGTATAGTGAGCACTTAAAACCCCCAGGTGCTTCACAGAAGTTTATAACGCAGAGCCATGAAAATAAAAAAATTATTTTTCTTTCCTCAAAAATGATTTTTTAACCCACAATTTTTTATTTTCCCAAGGGTAACAGGAGAAATTGGACCCCAAACGTTGTTGTGCAGTTTCTCCTGAGTACGCTGATACCCCATATGTGGGGGTAAACCACTGTTTTGGCACACGTCGGGGAGCGGAAGGGAAGTAGTGACGTTTTGAAATGCAGACTTTAATGGAATGCTCTGCGGGCGTCACGTTGCGTTTGCAGAGCCCCTGATGTGCCTAAACAGTAGGAACTCCCCACAATTGACCCCACTTTGGAAACTAGACCCCCAAGGGAACTTATCTAGATGTGTGGTGAGCACTTTGAACCCCCAAGTGCTTCACAGAAGTTTATAACGCAGAGACGTGAAAATAAAAAATGTGTTTTCTTTCCTCAAAAATATTTTTTTAGCCCAGAATTTTTTAATTTTCCCAAGGGTAACAGGAAAAATTTGACCCCAAAAGTTGTTGTCCAGTTTCTCCTGAGTACGCTGATACCCCATATATGGGGGTAAACCACTGTTTGGGCACATGGCGGGGCTCGGAAGGGAAGTAGTGACGATTTGGAATGCAGACTTTGATGGAATGGTCTGCGGGAATCATGTTATGTTTGCAGAGCCCCTGATGTGCCTAAACAGTAGAAACCCCCCACAAGTGACCCCATTTTGGAAACTAGACCCCCCAAGGAACTTATCTAGATGTGTGGTGAGCACGTTCAACCCCCAAGTGCTTCACAGAAGTTTACAACGCAGAGCCGTGAAAATAAAAAATCATTTTTCTTTCCTCAAAAAAGATGTTTTAGCAAGCAATTGTTTATTTTCACAAGGGTAACAGGAGAAATTGGACCCCAATATTTGTTGCCCAGTTTGTTGTGAGTACGATGGTACCCCATATGTGGGGGTAAACCACTGTTTGGGCGCACGTCAGGGCTCGGAAGGGAAGTAGTGACATTTGAAATGCAGACTTTGATGGAATGGTCTTCGGGCGTCACGTTGCATTTGCAGAGCCCCTGATGTGCCTAAACAGTAGAAACACCCCACAAGTGACCCCATTTTGGAAACTAGACCCCAAAAGTATCTTATCTAGATGTGTGGTGAGCACTTTCAACCCCCAAGTGTTTCACATAAGTTTATAACGTAGAGCCGTGAAAATAAAAAATAATTGTTCTTTCCTCAAAATTATGTTTTAGCAAGTAATTTTTTATTTTTGCAAGGGTAACAGGAGAAATTAGACCCCAATAGTTGTTGCCCAGTTTGTCCTGAGTACGCTGGTATCCCATATGTGGGGGTAAACCACTGTTTGGGCGCACGTCGGGGCTTGGAAGGGAGGGCACACCATTTGACTTTTTGAACGCAAGATTGACTGGAATCAATGGTGGCGCCATGTTGCGTTTGGAGACCCCTGATGTGCCTAAACAGTGGAAACCCCTCAATTCTAACTTCAACACTAACCCCAACACACCCCTAACCCTAATCCCAACTGTAGCCATAACCCTAATCACAACCCTAACCCCAACACACCCCTATCCACAACCCTAACCCCAACACACCCGTAACCCTAAATCCAACCCTAATCCTAACCCTAATCCCAACCCTACCCACAACTGTAACCCCAACACAACCCTAACCCTATCCGTAACCCTAACCACAAGCCTAATCTTAACCCTATTTCCAACCCTAGCCCTAATTCCAACCCTAAGGGTACCGTCTCACATAACGATTTACCAACGATCACGACCAGCGATACGACCTGGCCGTGATCGTTGGAAAGTCATTGTGTGGTCACTGGGGAGCTGTCACACAGACCGCTCTCCAGCGACCAACGATGCCAAAGTCCCGGGTAACCAGGGTAAACATCGGGTTACTAAGCGCAGGGCCGCGCTTAGTAACCCGATGTTTACCGTGGTTACCAGCGTAAAAGTAAAAAAAAAAAAACGTACATACTCACATTTTGGTGTCCTTCAGGTCCCTTGCCGTCTGCTTCCCGCTCTGACTGAGTGCCGCCGTACAGTGAGAGCAGAGCGCAGCGGTGACGTCACTGCTGTGCTGTGCTCTCACTTTCCGGCCGGCAGACAGTCAGAGCGGGAAGCAGACGGCAAGGGACCTGAAGGACACCAAAATGTGAGTATGTACGGTTTTTTTTTTTTTTTACTTTTACGCTGGTAACCACGGTAAACATCGGGTTACTAATCGCGGCCCTGCGCTTAGTAACCCGATGTTTAACCTAGTTACAAGCGAACGCATCGCTGGATCGCTGTCACACACAACGATCCAGCGATGACAGCGGGAGATCCAGCGACGAAAGAAAGTTCCAAACGATCTGCTACGACATACGATTCTCAGCAGGGTCCCTGATCGCTGCTGCGTGTCAGACACAGCGATATCGTATGGATATCGCTGGAACGTCACAGATCGTACCGTCGTAGCGATCAAAGTACCACTGTGAGACGGTACCCTAACTCTAATTCCAACCCTAACCCTAAGGCTATGTGCCCACTTTGCGGATTCGTGTGAGATTTTTCCGCACCATTTTTGAAAAAACCGCAGGTAAAAGGCACTGCGTTTTACCTACGGATTTACAGCGGATTTCCAGTGTTTTTTTGTGCGGATTTCACCTGCGGATTCCTATTGAGGAACAGGTGTAAAACGCTGCGGAATCCGCACAAAATTGACATGCTGCGGAAAATACACAGCGTTTCCGCACGGTATTTTCCGCACCATGGGCACAGCAGATTTGGTTTTCCATAGGTGTACATGGTACTGTAAACCTGATGGAAAACTGCTACGAATTCGCAGCGGCCAATCCGCTGCGGATCCGCGGCCAATCCGCTGCGGATCCGCTGCGGATCCGCTGCGGATCCGCGGCCAATCCGCTGCGGATCCTCGGCAATCCGCTGCGGATTCGCAGCCAAATCCGCACTGTGTGCACATGCCCTAACCCTACCCCTAACCCTAATTCTAACCCTAATTCTAACCCTAATTCTAACCCTAGTTCTAACCCTAACCCTAGCAGAAAAAAAAAAAAAAAAATTATTTATTTTTATTATTGTCCCTATGGGGGTGATAAAGGGGGGTCATTTACTTTTTTTCATTTTGATCACTGTGATAGGCTATATCGCAGTGATCAAAATACATCTGGAACGAATCTGCCAGCAGGCAGACTCTGCGGGCGCAGTGCGCATGCGCCCGCCATATTGGAAGATGGCGGCGCCCATGGAGAAGCCGGACGGACACTGGGAGGCCCGGTAAGTATGTAGGGGGGGTGATCGGATCACGGGGGGGGCACCGGAGCACAGGGAGGGGGCACCGGAGCACGGGGGGAGCGGACAGGAGGACGGAGGAGCGGACAAGACGATTTAGGGGGGGCGGCCACGTAACGGAGCACTGGGGGGGCGATCGGTGGGGTGGGGTGGGGGCAGATTAGGTTTTCAAGCCATGGCCAATGGTATCGCAGCATCGGCCATGGCTGGATTGTAATATTTCACCGTTTTTTTGGGTGAAATATTACAAATCGCTCTGATTGGCAGTTTCACTTTCAACAGCCAATCAGAGCGATCGTAGCCACGGGGGGGTGAAGCCACCCCCCTGGGCTGAAGCACCACTCCCCCTGTTCCTGCAGATCGGGTGAAATCGGAGTTAACCCCTTCACCCGATCTGCAGGGACGCGATCATTCCATGACGCCACATAGGCGTCATGGGTCGGGAAGGCACGGGTTTTCATGACGCCTACGTGGCGTCATGGGTCGGGAAGGGGTTAAAGCCTCATTTTATTGGTCCTTATAAGATTTCTGAAATTCTCAACCCTGTGTCATTTCGTTTGGTCCTTCCAGCTTCTTTTGCCATCCATAATGTGTTCCATAGGTCGTTGTTGCGGAGGTACGTGGCGCCTATGGTTCCCTCCGTTGATCCTCCTGCTCCGGTGTTGATTGAGGGGGAGTTGGAGTATGTGGTGGAAAAGATTTTGGATTCTCGTATTTCGAGAGGGAAGCTTCAGTACCTGGTTAAGTGGAAGGGCTATGGTCAGGAGGATAATCCCTGGGTTGTTGCCTCCGATGTCCATGCTGCCGATTTAGTTCGTGCCTTTCATTTGGCTCGTCCTGATCGGCCTGGGGGCTCTGGTGAGGGTTCGGTGACCCCTCCTCAAGGGGGGGTACTGTTGTGAATTCCGTTCTCGGACTCCCTCCTGTGGTCATGAATGGTACTTTGGTTAGTTCTGCTCTTGGGCTCCCTCTGGTGGCTTCGAGCGGAACTGCTGGTCACTAGGTTGACTTTATCAGCTGCTCTCGTTATGTTGCTATGCTGCTTCCCTATTTAACTCCACTCAGATCGTTACCTGATGCCAGCTGTCAATGTATCAGAATTGGTTCAGATCTCTCTTGGACTTCTCTGAGGACCTGTCTACTCCAGCAGAAGCTAAGTCCCTGCTGGTTCATTTGTTGTTACTGCTGCCTGAATTTATTTCTTAGCTCTGCTAAATTCTTGTCCAGCTTGCTATCATGATGTTTCCTTGCTAGCTGGAAGCTCTGGGGTGCAGTGTTGCACCTCCACACTGTGAGTCGGTGCGGGGGTCTTTTTGCATACTCTGCGTGGTTTTGTAGTTTTTTTATGCTGACCGCATAGTATTCTTTTCTATCCTCTGACTATTTAGTAAGTCTGGCCTCCTATGCTAAAACCTGTTTCATTCCTGTGTTTGTGACTTTCCTCTTAACTCACAGTCAATATATGTGGGGGGCTGCCTTTACCTTTGGGGAAATTTCTCTGAGGCAAGGTTAGGCTTATATTTCTATCTTTAGGGGTAGTTAGCTCTTAGGCTGTGAAGAGGCGTCTAGGGAGAGTTAGGTACGCTCCACGGCTATTTCTAGTGTGTGCGATAGGAGTAGAGTTTGCGGTCAGCAGAGTTCCCACTTCCCCAGAGCTAGTTCCGTTTTTTGAGTTTACTCATCAGGTCATTTCAGGTGCTCCTAACCACCAGGTCCATAACATATTGGTTAACCGTTTGATTTGCGATGTTCCGACATGGTGGAATTCCATTTTGCACATGTTGCAGCGACTGTGGCAGCAGCAACAAGCCCTGGAGCAATATGTCCTTTTGCAGAGCCTGGGCCAATGCAGCACGGATGTGGTGCAAATCATGCTTGCAGGGTGGGCACAGATGAAGGACCTCTGCACCCTTTTGCACAGTTTTGAAATTGCTACTAAGATGGTTAGCGCTGATGTTGCCATCATCAGTATCACTTTTCCGGGTATTTATGGAGCGCCCCCATAGGACCGTGGGGTACTCGGTACCGGGTCCTTCGGTTCTCAGTGGGGATGTCACAGTGGCTGACTCGGTCCGTGGCCCTAGGGGAATGTCCGTTGTAAAATAAGGGAAAGGTCTTTAAAGGGGAAATGTTTGTGACGTCACCTGTGGTATTCGGTCAGGGTGACCGACGCTGCTTAGGGGTCCGCTGGGGTGATGTTATGGCAGCTTGATGGTATACCTTCCCACAGGTGAAGTGTATCCCCAGGGCTTCCCAGAGTGTAGATGGTGAATGGTGTGTGGTGCAGTAAATAACGAGGACACCAGGTTGCAGTCTCTTTATCTTTACAGAAGGCTTCAGTGTCCACAGTCCAGAGTACGGACCACAGGGTAGGCAGGGTCTGGCCGGTCCAAAGGCAAATCCAGAGTCCCCTTATCCAGGTGGAAATCAATAGCCTTCCTCTAGCACCTGGTGTTGTAGTACCTCCCTGCTGAGCTTCTCAGTAGGTCCTCACAACTATTCTGGATGTTAAGTCTCTATCTCTCTGTCCCCCTGATGAATAGGATAGGACAAACCCATATGACTGGTGGCCTGAGGCTTTTTACAGGGACTCTACCACGCCCCGGCCCCCACAAGTTTCCACCGTGCCTCCTGGGTATAAGGTCAGGCAGCTAACGTGGAATTAACTGTCCTGTCAGTCTCTGAAGTAAAGCGTAGAGATCCTTACTCCCTCGGTATGCTGGCCACTGGATTCTTGCGCCTCAGAAGGCGACAGCCTTTCACAGGGCAGAACTCCTTCTGGTTTCCTCTCCTTGTTGCTATGACTTCATCTCTCACCCTCTGCAATACACTTCTCTTCTAATGTCTCTTTCTTAAGATGCTGCTGCAGTGGGGCAAGCGCAGCTCCGTGGACCCTCGTCCTCCTCAGACCACAGTCTGGGTCTGGCTGGAGCTCGCACCAGCCAGTTTCTCCCTCCTGCCTCACTTTCTGTCCAGACCACCAGTTTTACCTAATTGTGAGGAGTGCCCTAATAGATAGAAGCATAGCTCCCCCTGGTGGCCTGGAGTGTGAAGTGTGTTGTGTGGTTTGTGATACCTGGTACAGAGATTTCCTTTATTGTCTTCGGACGTAATATCACTCCCCCTGGTAGAAGAAAGACATTACTGCAACGACCAGGACTCTGGGGCGCTGCATTTACATGCTGGAGAACACTTCGAATAGACTGCAGGGGCCGGTGGTCATCCCAGAGGAAGAAGAGGAAGCAGAGGAGGATGCGGAAGTGATAGCAATATCTCTAACTTTTAGAGTGTCATCGCAAAAGCAGGTGCCATGGGAGTGTGGATTATAGTGATTGAGGGGGGCTCATAGTACTAGACAAACTGTTAGTAAATGTGCAGGAGCTAAGGAACAAATGGAGGAGGACGAGGAGGGAGAGGTGATGGGCACACAACAGTCAGGAGATGAAGAGGATAATGAGTACCTCTCTGTTGTCTGTGTTTGGTGGGAGAGGACCAAGAAAGCAAGCTTAAGCCTTTCCCCACCACCAACATGCCATGTACTTGGACCTTGTGGAAGCAGCCGTCATATGAGCACCTTCTTGTTTCACTATCTGCAACTTGATTGTTAGCCATATTGTTAGGATTAGAAATAGTTGATTATTGGGTTGCCACTCTGTTAGATCCACGATACAAGAGAAAATTTAGCCAGATGATTCATCCCCTCGAAAGGGACGCACACATGCTGGAGTATCGAAACACGCTTCTGGACAACCTTAAGAGTGATCTTTCACAAGACAGCAGTGAGGCACACAGTGTTCATCGCAGTTATATACTTCAAACCACGGTAACGTCGAGTCGTCAATGCAAAAACATTAGCAGCAGTGTAAGCAGCAGAGGCAGCTTTGTGGTTAGCAGGTTAAAACCCCACCAAGGACATCATCGCAAGGAGTTTGCACTTTCTCCTCATCTTTGCGTGGGTTGCCTCCGGTAACTCTGGTTTTCTGCCACTCTCCAAAGATATACTATAGGAAATTTAGATTGTGAGCCCCAGTGACGAAAATGTCTGTGAAGCACCGCGTAATTGATGGTGCTATATAAGTGAGTAAAAAACCAAACATTTAAAATAAGCAATTTCTGTGAGTTTCACACATTTTTTAAACCAGCCAGTGCACCAGAAGAACAGAGTACAAGTCTGACACGTAATTAATGACTGGAGACGATGGTGCAGGAGTATCTCGAGCTAAATATGAATGTCATCAGGGGGGAATTTTTTTCTTCAAAAATGGAGTAGTGACCAGAGCTTGTCTGTCATGCCTTGGAGGTTTTTTCATGCCCAGCAGACAGCGTTCTCTCAGAGCATGTCTTCATCGCTGCTGGTGGTGTCCTGAGGAATAAGCGCATCCGCCTGCCCCAGAAAGTGTAGACTGCCTAACTGTCATTAAGATGAACGAGTCATGGACTTTTAATGACTTTTTCACCCCAGTGGCAGACTAGGCAATGGTGTCGTTTTTTATTGTGCTGTATTAATCTCACATTATTGCTGTCTATGACACCTTTGTCGTGGCTTCAGTGCCTGCTATTGTTACTGCTGCTCATGTTACAAACAATTTTATAAAATGTGGAGACTCCAAGTTGGGTCTCAATCTGGTTGGCTGCATGTAGTGGAAGGGGTGTCAGAGCCCCTTTATGCTATTTCTAAACTGGGGAAACTGGTAATGCCTGTAAAGCGCTGAGGATTTAATGACGCTATATGATTGAGTAAAATAAATAAATAAAATAAATTGATGCCACTTTTGTGGTGTCTGCCCCTTATTTATGAAAATGATTGGACTCCAAATTGGGTCTCCTTCATTTGTCTTGCATGAGTTTGGCAGGGCACTCAGACCAACAGGCTTATACCTGTCACTCACCTGCTGCTCCAAGCTCTGTCCCAGACCTGTCCCATGCTGAAATGTGAAATGTAGCCTGCTTGCTGGAGCACACAAATAGCACAAAGGATTTACACTCACTGGCCACTTTATTAGGTACACCTGTCCAACTTCTTGTTAACACTTAATTTCTAATCAGCCAATCACATGGCGGCAACTCAGTGCATTTAGGCATGTAGACATGGTCAAGACAATCTCCTGCAGTTCAAACCGAGCATCAGTATGGGGAAGAAAGGTGATTTGAGTGCCTTTGAACGTGGCATGGTTGTTGGTGCCAGAAGGGCTGGTCTGAGTATTTCAGAAACTGCTGATCTGCTGGGATTTTCACGCACAACCATCTCTAGGGTTTACAGAGAATGGTCCGAAAAAGAAAAAAAATCCAGTGAGCGGCAGTTCTGTGGGCGGAAATGCCTTGTTGATGCCAGAGGTCAGAGGAGAATGGGCAGACTGGTTCGAGCTGATAGAAAGGCAACAGTGACTCAAATCGCCACCCGTTACAACCAAGGTAGGCCTAAGAGCATCTCTGAATGCACAGTGCATCGAACTTTGAGGCAGATGGGCTACAGCAGCAGAAGACCACACCGGGTACCACTCCTTTCAGCTAAGAACAGGAAACTGAGGCTACAATTTGTACAAGCTCATCGAAATTGGACAGTAGAAGATTGGAAAAACGTTGCTTGGTCTGATGAGTCTCGATTTCTGCTGCGACATTCGGATGGTAGGGTCAGAATTTGGCGTAAACAATATGAAAGCATGGATCCATCCTGCCTTGTATGGAGCATCTTTGGGATGTGCAGCCGACAAATCTGCGGCAACTGTGTGATGCCATCATGTCAATATGGACCAAAATCTCTGAGGAATGCTTCCAGCACCTTGTTGAATCTATGCCACGAAGAATTGAGGCAGTTCTGAAGGCAAAAGGGGGTCCAACCCGTTACTAGCATGGTGTACCTAATAAAGTGGCCGGTGAGTGTATATACTGAAATGCAGCCTGCTTTCTGTAGCACACTATTAGTCAAAACAATTTAGGTTCAGACATGTGGGCTCCTGGCTGGAGAAAAACTAGTAGCATTAGATATTTATAGACTTAATTGGTGTCTTGGTTCAGGAACATGCTATTAGCATTATCAATTTTTATTTTCAAATGTAAAAGCATGCATGGCAAAAAATATTACCGGCAAAAAAAATATTTTTCTGGAGAAATGTGGCCTTACTTCTGGACCATAGGATTACCACAAATAATTTATATTTTGAAATGTGAACTCCTACCCATGCCAAAATATTACCAGCACAACAATTTATTATGCCAAAATGTGGCATTGTTTCAGTACAACGGTATTAGCACAAAAAAATTATATTTTCAAGTGTGGCCTTCTGATTTGTCACTGTATACAGTTTTAGCACAAATGATTTGGAGTAGATATTTGGGCCTCATGACTGCACCACTATAGTAGGCCTGACGATTATTAAGTTGAAATCTGGGTTTCTGATTTGCCACCGAAACAGCTCTAGCACAAACAATTTGCAGTAGCTAATTGGGCCTCATGGTTGCAACACTATAGTAGGCCTAACAATTTTTACGTGGAAATCTGGCATTCTGATTCCAATATATATATATATATATATATATATATATATATATATATATATATACAGTTAGGTCCATATATATTTGGACAGAGACAACATTTTTCTCATTTTGGTTATAGACATTACCACAATGAATTTTAAACAAAACAATTCAGATGCAGTTGAAGTTCAGACTTTCAGCTTTCATTTGAGGGTATCCACATTAAAATTGGATGAAGGGTTTAGGAGTTTCAGCTCCTTAACAGGTGCCACCCTGTTTTTAAAGGGACCAAAAGTAATTGGACAGATTCAATAATTTTAAATAAAATGTTCATTTCTAGTACTTGGTTGAAAACCCTTTGTTGGCAATGACTGCCTGAAGTCTTGAACTCATGGACATCACCAGACGCTGTGTTTCCTCTTTTTTGATGCTCTGCCAGGCCTTCACTGCGGTGGTTTTCAGTTGCTGTTTGTTTGTGGCCTTTCTGTCTGAAGTTTAGTCTTTAACAAGTGAAATGCTGCTCAATTGGGTTGAGATCAGGTGACTGACTTGGCCATTCAAGAATATTCCACTTCTTTGCTTTAATAAACTCCTGGGTTGCTTTGGCTTTATGTTTTGGGTCATTGTCCATCTGTAGGATGAAATGACGACCAATCAGTTTGGCGGCATTTGGCTGGATCTGAGCACACAGTATGGCTCTGAATACCTCAGAATTCATTCGGCTGCTTCTGTCCTTTGTCACATCATCAATAAACACTAGTGACCCAGTGCCACTGGCAGCCATGCATGCCCAAGCCATCACACTGCCTCCGCCGTGTTTTACAGATGATGTGGTATGCTTTGGATCATGAGCTGTACCAAGCCTTCACCATACTTTTCTCTTTCCATCATTCTGGTAGAGGTTGATCTTGGTTTCATCTGTCCAAAGAATGTTCTTCCAGAACTGTGCTGGCTTTTTTAGATGTTTTTTAGCACAGTCCAGTCTAGCCTTTTTATTCTTGACACTTATGAGTGGCTTGCACCATGGAGTGAACCCTCTGTATTCACTTTCATGCAGTCTTCTCTTTATGGTAGATTTGGATATTGATACGCCGACCTCCTGGAGAGTGTTGGTCACTTGGTTGGCTGTTGTGAAGGGGTTTCTCTTCACCATGGAGATTATTCTGCGATCATCCACCACTGTTGTCTTCCGTGGGCGCCCAGGTCTTTTTGCATTGATGAGATCACCAGTGCTTTCTTTCTTTCTCAGGATGTACCAAACTGTACATTTTGCCACTCCTAATATTGTAGCAATTTCTCGGATGGGTTTTTTCTCTGTTTTCACAGCTTAAGAATGGCTTGTTTCACCTTCATGGAGAGCACTTTTGACCGCATGTTTACTTCATAGGAAAACCTTCCAAATGCAAGCACCACACCTCAAATCAACTCCAGGCCTTTTATCTGCTTAGTTGAGAATGACATAATGAAGGGATTGCCCACACCTGTCCATGAAATAGCCTTGGAGTCAATTGTCCAATTACTTTTGGTCCCTTTAAAAAACAGGGTGGCACAGGTTAAGGAGCTGAAACTCCTAAACTCTTCATCCAATTTTAATATGGATACCCTCAAACGAAAGCTAAAGGTCTGAACTTCAACTGAATCTGAATTCTTTTGTTTAAAATTAAATTGTGGTAATGTCTATAACTAAAATGAGAAAAATTTTGTCTCTGTCCAAATATATATGGACCTAACTGTATATATATATATATATATATATATATATATATATATATATATATATATATATAATTGGGCCTTGTGTCTCCACCACTACATTATACCTAACAATTTCTACGTAGAAATCTTGCCTTCTGATTTACCACTGAAATACAGTTTCAGCACAAGCGATTTTGAGTAGCTAATTTGACCTTGTGGCTGCACCATTTTATTAGACCTAACAATTTTTAAGTGGAAAATTGGCCTTCTGATTTGCCACTGAAACACAATTTTAGCACAAATGATTTGGAGTAGCTAATGGGGCTTCCGGAGAATGCCACAATCTACTTTCATACTGGAAAATCGATTTCACACAGTTCACTTTCAGCAGCACCAGCACTAGCGCAGGAGCAACCTTTCTGCACTGTGAAAATGAGCAAATGGCACCAGCAAAGCAAGATGTCCACTTTTTATATGGCCAGGGACATGTGACTTTGGCAACCAATCATAGAAGACCTTGTGTTATGACATTGTGGATGGTTTCTGCGCCTGATTGGCTGCCGGAATCAACACACATAAAGTTAAGTGAGAAAAAAAAAGCGTGCACCGCTCCTGTAATCTCTTTAGAAGCTCATTTAACCTCTCCATACCTCCTCCCCTCATCAAACATGTCCCCCTCACTCATCATACAGTATCACCATCCTAGCCAAAGTCATACAAAAGCATTAGTGGATATGCGATGATTTACCGAACAGTGACCGACTTTTGAGTAAAAATGCTTGTGAAAGTGAACATGAATCCGAATGTGCTACGTTCATGCTGAATTTAAGGTTTCCGAACACATTCGCTAATCTCTAATAATGATCCTCTCTCTCTGTTGTCTGTGGTTAGAGAAAGGGATGGAGAAAGCAACCTTGAGAGTTACCCTGCCTCCAACAAACCATGAACTTGGACCAGAGGTGTATCTAGCGTTTCTGGCACCCGGGGCAAGAATTCATTTTGGCGCCCCCCCAAGGACATATGCCCCCCGTCAGCCCCATCATTGCCCTCTCCTCCTCCACCATCCCCATCATTGCTCTCTCCCGTCAGCCCCATCTTTGCCCTCTCCTCCCCCCACACACACCATTCACTTCTCTGCACATTCCCATGCAGCGCGATACACACACACACACCCAATACTGAGCCACACACACACACACATACACACACACTCACATACACACACATTCACACACACTCACCTACACACACACACACACATACTCACATACACTCATACACACACATACACACATACACACACATACACACACACATACATACTCACACATACACACACACACATACACACACACTCACATACACACACACACATGCACACTCACATACACACACACTCACATACACACATTCACACACACATGCACATACACACACACAGACTCACACACATACACACACACTCACATACACACATACACACACACTCACATACACACACATTCACACACACCTCTCACCTCTCCTCGCACTCTGCCGCAGCATCTCCATTGCCTTCCTCTGACACAGCCGGCAGCTAAATGATGACGTCATCCAGCGGCGCGTCTGTGTGAGAGGAAGCAAGAGGAAGCAGGAAGACAGATCGCTGGGCAGCGGAGCTGCAGGGATTTCTCCCTGCCCGCCGCAGCCACTCTGCAGGGGCTCCCCTCCACCTCTGCACACATTGGGAGCCGGCACTCTGCAGCTTCTCTGTGACGGCTGTCAGCTTGACAGTTGGCACAGAGAACAGCTGACTCCCAGACCGGGGGCGGCAGAATGCAGCCGCTGGGGGAGACACTGCAGACCGCCGAATTAGGCGGCCTGACTGCGCCCCCCCTGCCGGCTGCCCCCCCTAGATACGCCACTGACTTGGACCTTATGGAAGCGCCCGATACATCAGCACCTTCTTGCTGCACTATCTTCAACATGATGCCTGTATTCTTAAGGCCCCGTCTCACTAAGCGACGCTAAAGCGATCCCGACAACGATACGACCTGTCAGGGATCGTTGCTGCGTCGCTATGTGGTCGCTGGTGAGATGTCAAACAGTGAGATCTTCCAACGATCGCAGCTGCGATCTCACTGTTTGACATCTCACCAGCGACCTGTAGCGACCTGTACAACGATGTCACATGGGAGCTATTATGACGATTCAGTGTCTGAGTCGTCAACGAGGTCGTTGGTAAGGTGTCAAACACAGCGATGTGTGCTACCCAGCGGGACCTCAACGATCAAAAAACGGTCCAGGCCATTCCGACACGACCAGCGATCTCACAGCAGGGGCCTGGTCGCTGCTACGTGTCACACATAGCGAGATCGTTACTGAGGTCGCTGTTGCGTCACAAAACTTGTGACTCAGCAGCGATCTCGCTAGCGATCCCGCTTAGTGAGACGGGGCCTTTAGGGTTAGAAATAGTGCTGACTAATGGGTTGCCATTCTGTTAGATCTACGATACAAGAGTAAATGTTGTCAGATGCTTCCTCCATGGAGTATCGAAACACACTTGCAAATAATGTTAAAAGTGATTTTCCCCAAGATAGCAGTGAGGCATACAGTGTGCATCGCAGTTCTAGACTTCCAATCCCAGGAACCACAAAAACATTAGCGGCAGCAGCAACAGCACTCTAAGACACATAAGCAATTACTGTGAGTCATTTCACACATTTTTTAGACAAGCCTGTGCACCAGCACATTAGAGTACAAGTCTGACACGTAATGAAGGACTTGAGAGGATGGTGCAGGAATATCTCAATATCAATGCCATCAGGAGGACTTTGGACCCTTTTGCATTAAGGTCTTCAAACATGGAACAGTTGCCTGAGCTCGCCAGTCACGCTATGGAGGTTTTGTCATGACCTGCTGTCAGCATTCTTTCACACCGTGTCTTCAGCACTGCTGACGGTGTCCTGACAGATAAGCGCATCTGGCTGTCCCGTGAAACTGTAGACCATCTAATTTTCATCAAAATTAACAAGTCATGGATCTCCAACGACTCTTGCCCACTAGTCGCAGACTGGGAAGACGAGGCGATGGTGTTGTTTTTAGTGTCATTCATTTATCTTGTGTTATTGCAGTCTGTGGCACCTTTGTCGTGGCTTCTGTGCCCTTTTGTTACTACTGCTGCTGAAGTAACAAACAATTTTTTGAAATGTGGAGACTCGAAGTTGGGTCTCCATCTGGTGGGTTGCCTGTAGTGGGAAAATCAGCAATAGTATGGTAGATTAAACCGACCTCTAAATCCTCTCAGGGATGATAAAGTTACAGCAAGGAGAGATATATCTAATTGTGAGTTCATCTTAGCAGCCTTACAATTGGGGATTGTCCTTGTGAGGGCAGGAGCAATACATGGGCACAACAGGGGATTGTATAACAACGCCCCCACTATATATTTAGATCTGATTTTAGTTCCTGCATGTTTACAACCTATTGATGGGAAGACAAAACAGAATATTTGTGAGACCAAACCATTTGTTATTATTGAGCACTGGTTAATTTAGGGTACAAGCACTTTATCTTATTATCATGTTTATTGATGGTCTTCACATTGCTTTTAATCCAGAGCTTTAAGTGACACCAATAAAAGTTACATTTTTTGTTTATAAGATATCTCCTTGCTGTAACTTTGGGTTGCCTGTAGTGGAAGATGTGTCCGGGACCTATTATAGTGTTTCTCCTCTGTGAAAATTGATGCCACTTTAGTGGTGTGTGACTGTAATTTTTTTAAATGTGGAGACTCCAAGTTGGGTCTCCATCTGGTGGGTTGCCTGTGGTAGAAGGTGTATCAGAGGCCTATTATATTGTTTCTACTCCGTGGAAAATTGATGCCACTTTATTGGTGTGTGGTAATAATTTTTTGAAATGTGGAGAATCCAAGCTGGGTCTCCATGTGTGTTGCCTGTAGCAGTAGGGCTCCCAGACAATCAGGCATGCACTTTCTTTCACTCAACTACCTCTATTACTATTAGTGTTGAGCAATACCTTCCGATATTCAAAAGTATCGGTATCGTATTGGATCGGCCGATACCGGCAAAATATCGGATCTCGCCGATACCGATACCCGATACCAATACAAGTCAATGGGACACAAGTATCGGAAGGTATCCTGGATGGTTCCCAGGGTCTGAAGGAGAGGAAACTCTCCTTCAAGCCCTGGGATCCATATTCATGTAAAAAATAAAGAATTAAAATAAAAAATATGGATATACTCACCCTTCCGGCGGCCCCTGGACCTTAGCGATGTAACCTGCAGCCTCCGTTCCTAAGAATGCAGAGTGAAGGACCTTCGATGATGTCGCGGCTTGTGATTGGTCGCGTGACTGCTCATGTGACCGCTCATGCGACCAATCACAAGCCGCAACGTCATCGCAGGTCCTAAACTCACTGCATTCTTAGGAACGAAGGCTGCCGGTTACATCGCTAAGGTCCAGGGGCCGCCGGAGGGGTGAGTATATCCATATTTTTTATTTTAATTCTTTATTTTTTACATGAATATGGATCCCAGGGCCTGAAGGAGAGTCTCCTCTCCTCCAGACCCTGGGAACCATACACTGGGAACTTCCGATTCCGATTTCGTATATCACAAAAATATCGGAACTCGGTATCAGAATTCCGATACAGCAAATATCGGCCGATACCCGATACTTGCGGTATTGGAATGCTCAACACTAATTACTATCCTTGCATTTTCTACCAGTAGTACTCTATGAAACTGATGTTTGTGCCATCTAATTGTGGCTGGGAAAAAAAAATTGTTGCATGAGGTATCTGGGCTCCCAGCAAAGAAGGCTTACACTGCTCCTTTAACCACTAGGTCTTAATTTAAACTTTATTTCAAAGCTCTAAATGATACCTCATGCATGGTCCATGGCTCAATGATTCTGTGCCATTATAAAATGTTCTACTGTGGGTCAATTGATCAGTCGTCAACCTGTGTTACTTTCCTTACATTGTTCTACCAATAGTACTCTATGAAACCTATGTTTGTGCCATCTGCATGTGGCTTGAAAAAAAAAGCTGTTGCATGAGGTATCAGAGTTCCCAACAAAGAAAGCTTAGACTGCTCCCTTAACCACCTGGCCTTAATTTAAACTTCAATTCAAAGCTATAAATGCTGGCCCAGACCATGATACCTCATGCATATGCGGCGCCCCAGTGTCCTGGTCGTCGCAGTGATGTCATCATCCTTTCAGGCGAGAAGTGATGTCATGTCTGAAGGCAATGAAAGACAACCACATTCAGGTATTACATGCATGCAACATGTTCACACTCCAGACCAGAAGGGGGAGCTCTAAGCCTGTTTAGGGTGAGCTCCCCTATTGACATCCTGATCTGGAGGGAAAGGAGTTCAGTTCCTGTCAGGCAGACAGAAGAAGTGGAGCTCTGCTGACCTGAAGTGCTGCAACTCCTGGAAACAGACACAAAAAGGTGAACATACTGCAGAGAGTGTGCAGGAAAGCAGAGCACAGGAGAGGAATATCAGAGGGAGATCAGCCAGGAACAAGCTGCTCCTTTCTGAGGCGCAGAAGCCGGTAGCCAGGAACACCGAGGGAGTAATTGACTCTACGCATTACTTCAGAGACCGGCAGGACAGTCAATTCCAAGTTGGCTGCCCGACCTTAATACCTAAGAAGACACGGTGGCAAATTGTGGGGGTCGGGGCGTCTCTAGGGTCCCTACAAACAAGCCCCAGGCTATCCCAGTCATACGGGTTGTCCTATCCATACCATCTGGGGGACAGAGAGGAAGAAATAACAACATCTAGAACATCTACAAGAGTTGTGAGGACCTTACCGAGAAGCTCAGCAGGGAGGTACTACAACACACAGGCGCTAGTAGGAAGGCTACTGATTTCCACCTGGACAAGGGGACTCTGGAATTGCTTTCAGACCGACCGGACTCTGCCTGCCCTGTCATCTGGCGCTCCGGGCTGAGGATACCATCTGAAGTCTTCAGTAAACAAGGTAAAAGACTGCAAACCGGTCTCCTCGTTCTTTATTGCACCTTTCCCATATATAAACTCTTTTACTGGACACCCCTGAGGGCCACGGACCGGGTCAGCCACCGTGACATCCCCAGAACCGCAGGACCCGGTACCGAGTACCCCATTGCCCTACACTGGGGGGCAATCCACATAAATGAATGAATGAATAAAATTCACAACACTTATTACCACTAGTGATTTTATACACTGGAGCTCAGTAGATATTGTACAAGTAATACAGTGCTCATCAGTGACAATATATACAGGAGAACTGTTTATAATGCATAGTGTATAGTTTATACAGTGCTCACCAGTGACATTATACAAAATAGCTCTGTATATAGTATATAGTGTACAGGTAATACAGTAATAACCAGTGACATTATACATTGAAGCGCTATATACAGTGCATAGTGTAAAGGTAATACAGTGATCACCAGTGACTAGTGTTGAGCATTCCGATACCGCAAGTATCGGGTATCGACCGATACTTAGCGGTATCGGAATTCCGATACCGAGATCCGATACTTTTGTTGTATCGGGAATCGGTATCGGGATCGATATAATGTGTAAAATAAAGAATTAAAATAAAAAATATTGCTATACTCACCTCTCCGACGCAGCCTACACCTTACCGAGGAAACCGGCAGCCTTGTTTGCTTAAAATGCGCGCGTTTACTGCCTTCCGTGACGTCACGGCTTCTGATTGGTTGCGTGCCGCCCATGTGACCGCGACGCGACCAATCACATCAAGCCGTGACGTAATTTTCAGGTCCTGAATGCCTAATTCTAGGCATTCAGGACCTGAAAATTACGTCACGGCTTGTGATTGGTCGCGTGCCGCCCATGTGACCGCGACGCGACCAATCACAAGCCGTGACGTAATTTTCAGGTCCTGAATGCCTAATTCTAGGCATTCAGGACCTGAAAATTACGTCACGGCTTGTTGTGATTGGTCTCGTCGCGGTCACATGGGCGGCACGCAACCAATCAGAAGCCGTGACGTCACGGAAGGCAGTAAACGCGCGCATTTTAAGCAAACAAGGCTGCCGGTTTCCTCGGTAAGGTGCAGGCTGCGTCGGAGAGGTGAGTATAGCAATATTTTTTATTTTAATTCTTTATTTTACACATTAATATGGATCCCAGGGCCTGAAGGAGAGTTTCCTCTCCTTCAGACCCTGGGAACCATCAGGGATACCGTCCGATACTTGAGTCCCATTGACTTGTATTGGTATCGGGTATCGGTATCGGATTAGATCCGATACTTTGCCGGTATCGGCCGATACTTTCCGATACCGATACTTTCAAGTATCGGACGGTATCGCTCTACACTACCAGTGACATTATACACAAGATCACTTTATATGCTTTATAGTGTACAGGTAATACAGTAATCACCAGTGACATTACACACAAGAGCTCTGTATATAGTGTCAGTGCACAGTAATATAGGGATCACCAGTGGCATTATACACATGAGCTCGGTATATAGCAGGGATGGGGAACCTCAGGCCCCAGGGTCATTTACGGCCCTCGATGACCTTTTATCAGGCCCCCGAGCAGATTCTCAAGGACAGTATTCTTGGGCAGGTGAGCTGTATTTTGATGACAACCAGCTCATTAATTTCTTCTTGCTCTGTTATAACACACAGTGTTCACTACTGAAGTGCATGCAATGAAAGATTACGTCCTGACACCAGTGTCACAGTCATGATGCACTTTGTGGGCAGAGTTTGTACGGCCCCTGAAGGATGGTATAAATATCCACATGGCCCTTGGCAGAAAAAAGATTCCCCATCCCTGGTATATAGTACTGTATATAGTGTATAGTGTGCATGTACATGTTATACAGTAACTCTCCAGGGACATCTCTGGGTGAAGTCTTTCATTTTTGCTTCTCTTCTTCATCTGGCACAAACTGCTATCACATCTTCTAGTCAGGACTCTTATCTGCAGAATATAACACACAGTCATCAATATCTCATTGCTTCTGCAGCACATTTCCCATTTTTCCCCAACTTCCGCACTATGTCAAATAAAGAAAAAAGTGACACAGTGTCGCCCTGCACAGTAACAGGACCTCTCATTAGTTCCCCCCTTGGAAAACATTCTCCTAAAAAGTAAATTAATGTATATTACAGCAGTAATAATGTCCCCCCCTTGCCACCATAAACTAATAATGTATGTTCCTCATTCTGGCCCCCATACAGTAATTAAATCTCTCATCCTGGCTCCTTGGACCCCTATGTTGTCCCATCTAGGACCCCTATGTCTCTTGTCCTGGCCCACCATGTCCCTTGTATTGGCCCACCATGTACCTTGTCATGGCCAACCATGTCCCTTATCGTGGCCCACATGTCCCTTGTAATGGCCTACATGTCCCTTGTACTGGCCCATATACCCCTTGCTATGGTCCATATGTTCCTTGTCCTGGCCATTGTCACTGGTTCCTTGCCTAGCTCATATGTCTATTGTTCTGTCCCATATTTCCCTAGTTCTTTCCCAAATGTGCCTTGTCCTGGCCCATATGTCCCTTGTCCTGGCCTATATGCCCCTTGCAATGGCTTCCATGTCCTTTATACTGGCCCCAATGTCACTTGTACTGGCTCCCATGTCCTTTGTTCTGTCCCATATGACTCTTGTCCTGGCCCCCATGTCCCTTGTACTGGGCCCCATGTCCCTTGTACTTGCCCACATGTCTCCTGTTCTGGCCAGTATGTCCCTTGTTCTGGCCCATAAGTTCCTTGTACTGGCCCATATGCCCCTTTTACTAACCCATATGTCCATGTTCTAGCTCACATGTCCTTTGTTCTGGCACATATGCCTCTTATACTGGCCTATACTGTATGTCCTTTGCACAGTAATGGCCCCCATGTCCCTTGTTTTGGCCTATATGTCCCTTGTCATAGCCCATATGTCCCTTGTCATAGCCTATATGTCCCTTGTCCTGGACTCCGCATCATGCTGCATCCACAGAAGAAAAAAAAAACAAGATTCCTCTTACTCGCCTTTTCTCCTGCACTGCTTGGCATCCTCTTCTGTCAGATATGGTGCTCTCATGTTAAAATGTCCAGCAACCAAGCAGAGACTGGCAGATAGCATCAGTGCACCCGTCACAGGCAGCGCATGAAAGTGTAATTGCAACACCCGCTAGGGCCATGTGGTACACGGAACCGGGTCGGATGGCTCTTAAAGGGGTGGTCACGGCAGCAACTGTTACTGCCTGTTACAGTCTGTGGCCCTGGGCGCGCAAAAAAAGGGGAATGAGGGAAATGTTTGTAGGGGATAAAGTGAATTGTTCGTGATACCACCTGTGATACTCGCCAGGGATGGGCGATGCTGCTTAAAGGGATCCACTGGGGCCGATGGTGATGCAGCTTAGATGGTTTTGCTCCCCACAGGTGGAGCGGAGGCCCCAGGGCTACCAGGTCAGTCAGTGAGGGGTTGTGGAAGTCGGGTGCAGGAATCATTGGAAGACACAGGGACTGTAGTTTCTTTACCTTTAATTGTAGGTGCCGTCCGGAGCACAGGTAACAGGTGGTACTGAAGATCTGGGCAGCCTGGAAGCAGTTCAGAATTCCCATAGTCAGTTGGGGTTGGAGGCCTCCCTACTGCGCTGTTCTCTGGTGCTTGGTAATTTTAGTTCTCTTCAAGTCCCTCTCTCAGTCTGTCACTCAGTTGGAACACTACCCACATGGCAGGCAGCTCGAGCCTTTTCCAGGTGTCACTCCCTCGTGGTGACTCCGGGCTCTTGTATGTGGCTATGCCTTCGGGTGTCAGCTGGGGCCAGGAGACCTGCAATCTCTTGTCCTCTGGATTTGGCTGCAGGGCCTGCCGTTCCCACACAACCACAGACTCAGTGTCCGGTCTGCTGCGTTCAATCCTGGGGTGAGCTCAATCGCAGCTCCACTCCCAGTCTCTCTAACACGCTTCCTCTCCCTTCACTGTCTCACATTGAACTCTAACTAACTAACCCTCTTCCAGACCAGAACTTATAGGGAAGCTACCCTGAAACCAGGTTTAGAGCTCCCCCTTCTATTCTGGAGCCTGGAAAGTTCTTGTATGCCAGCGTACCTGTTAAGGGGATACCTTCTTGCTTCCAGTCATGGCATCACCCCCTGTCAGGACTCCTGGGGTGCCACATAATCATACCCTGGTAATATTGCCAGCTTATGACATCACTGTCTTACGAAACCTGTGACGACACAGCCGCCAGCCTTTGCTAGGATCGTGGCCTTATTAACTACTGTGGTCATGATATACATTTCAACTGAAAATGCATCCTCAAATGCACATTGAGTTGAAACCAACGGGCCCCCTCTATGTTCTGCTCAGGTGCCCGCCAAGGACCCGATGCCCACCGGAGAGTGTCCTTGTGGTCCAGTCCGAACCTACTGCAAATTCATGTTAAATCTGATAGACCCAATGAAGTCAAGTCGTATTATTAAGTCAATAGGCTGTGTCAGAACTTGTAGTAATCCATTCTCTCATGGCGTTAAATCGTTTGCTTACTCAATGTCTATCTACTCATTGTTCAGTTTCTTTCTGACGTTCTGCTAGTCTGCCTCATGCTGCATTAATTGTGACATTCATTTTGGCTTAGGGTGGCATGACCTGTCTCTGCAGGAATTTAACCCTGCTAGTTCCCTGGCTTTTATTAGGCTGTCTGTATCTCGTTAACATAGAAAAACTGACTGAACAGCCATCTAGTCTGAACTGGTGCATAACCAAAAAGTCTTACATAGCAAATAGATAATGGCTGCACTCAAGTTTATTGTGCTAAAGCAAGGAAATGTGCAATACATGAAATGTGAACAGCATAATGGCTTGTGAAATTTATGAAAAAACACATGAGATTTTTAGCACAAAATTTGGCCAAATATTGTGAGCCCATTCACCAAACGTCAAGGTAATCTCAGATCGAATGGGTAACTAACCTGTCTGCCTAGTGTGAACACTTACCTATGGCTAATAAAATGGTAAAGCCTGTATTTATAGAGGAGGTTAGAACCAACTGTGTTTGGATGTAGTTAAAATCACAGCATGGTGAAGGGCGGGGCGTTCAAGTCAGAAAAAGCAATACATAGTAAATATAGAAAAACTGACTGAACAGCCATCTAGTCTGAACTGGTGCATAACCAAAAAGTCTTACATAGCAAATAGATAATGGCTGCACTCAAGTTTATTGTGCTAAAGCAAGGAAATGTGCAATACATGAAATGTGAACAGCATAATGGCTTGTGAAATTTATGAAAAAACACATGAGATTTTTAGCACAAAATTTGGCCAAATATTGTGAGCCCATTCACCAAACGTCAAGGTAATCTCAGATCGAATGGGTAACTAACCTGTCTGCCTAGTGTGAACACTTACCTATGGCTAATAAAATGGTAAAGCCTGTATTTATAGAGGAGGTTAGAACCAACTGTGTTTGGATGTAGTTAAAATCACAGCATGGTGAAGGGCGGGGCGTTCAAGTCAGAAAAAGCAATACATAGTAAATATAGAAAAACTGACTGAACAGCCATCTAGTCTGAACTGGTGCATAACCAAAAAGTCTTACATAGCAAATAGATAATGGCTGCACTCAAGTTTATTGTGCTAAAGCAAGGAAATGTGCAATACATGAAATGTGAACAGCATAATGGCTTGTGAAATTTATGAAAAAACACATGAGATTTTTAGCACAAAATTTGGCCAAATATTGTGAGCCCATTCACCAAACGTCAAGGTAATCTCAGATCGAATGGGTAACTAACCTGTCTGCCTAGTGTGAACACTTACCTATGGCTAATAAAATGGTAAAGCCTGTATTTATAGAGGAGGTTAGAACCAACTGTGTTTGGATGTAGTTAAAATCACAGCATGGTGAAGGGCGGGGCGTTCAAGTCAGAAAAAGCAATACATAGTAAATATAGAAAAACTGACTGAACAGCCATCTAGTCTGAACTGGTGCATAACCAAAAAGTCTTACATAGCAAATAGATAATGGCTGCACTCAAGTTTATTGTGCTAAAGCAAGGAAATGCTGTTCACATTTCATGTATTGCACATTTCCTTGCTTTAGCACAATAAACTTGAGTGCAGCCATTATCTATTTGCTATGTAAGACTTTTTGGTTATGCACCAGTTCAGACTAGATGGCTGTTCAGTCAGTTTTTCTATATTTACTATGTATTGCTTTTTCTGACTTGAACGCCCCGCCCTTCACCATGCTGTGATTTTAACTACATCCAAACACAGTTGGTTCTAACCTCCTCTATAAATACAGGCTTTACCATTTTATTAGCCATAGGTAAGTGTTCACACTAGGCAGACAGGTTAGTTACCCATTCGATCTGAGATTACCTTGACGTTTGGTGAATGGGCTCACAATATTTGGCCAAATTTTGTGCTAAAAATCTCATGTGTTTTTTCATAAATTTCACAAGCCATTATGCTGTTCACATTTCATGTATTGCACATTTCCTTGCTTTAGCACAATAAACTTGAGTGCAGCCATTATCTATTTGCTATGTAAGACTTTTTGGTTATGCACCAGTTCAGACTAGATGGCTGTTCAGTCAGTTTTTCTATATTTACTATGTATTGCTTTTTCTGACTTGAACGCCCCGCCCTTCACCATGCTGTGATTTTAACTACATCCAAACACAGTTGGTTCTAACCTCCTCTATAAATACAGGCTTTACCATTTTATTAGCCATAGGTAAGTGTTCACACTAGGCAGACAGGTTAGTTACCCATTCGATCTGAGATTACCTTGACGTTTGGTGAATGGGCTCACAATATTTGGCCAAATTTTGTGCTAAAAATCTCATGTGTTTTTTCATAAATTTCACAAGCCATTATGCTGTTCACATTTCATGTATTGCACATTTCCTTGCTTTAGCACAATAAACTTGAGTGCAGCCATTATCTATTTGCTATGTATCTCGTTAACGACCCGGCCTGTTTATCCATCCTGTCTGACCTCTCTGATCCTGACCTCGGCTACATGTATATACCTTGTGCTGCCTGCCTTGACCTTGGACCATCTAACCCCATTTTTTAGATGTAACCCCATATCTACGGCCAAGCCTATCCTCACTACCAGAGGCTCTATCGAAAACCAGGTAGTCGCTTAGTCTTGCCCCTCCAGGGTAAGTCCCGCCCACCAGCGTTACACATTCTATGTAGTTATATATGGGACAACTCAAACAAATGTAGTTTTATTTTAAGAAGCAATACTTTTGTATTGGCTAAATAGCAACTAGAAAGTAGCAGCTTTAAAACCTTGTAATGGTTAATTTCAAGCTTTAGTGATTTTTACAGAATCTGAATTTTAGTGTCTCTCTATGAGAGTTCTTTCTTATTTCATAACCAAATAACCGTGAAAACATGAATATAGTGAATATATTCATATGATTACAATCTACAAGCATTTCAAAATAATAATCCAACTGTGGGCTGTAGGGAATTATTGCTGGACTCTTATTCTTTGTTCACACTATTTTCCATTTAAGGAAGCACAAAGAGAATGCGCAAGAGCTGTGTAAGACCTCCAGCTTTTGACAGTGACTTGTCTATGGGTGTCCTACATATTCCGATACTTCAGAACAGTCTTTCATCCTCCCAGATCTTTTTGAGATATCAAAATGTAAAATGAAAGACAAGCTCTGCCATCTGCAATATGTAGCAGGTTATCAAAGAAAGAGTGTCATAAATCCACTATGCCTTCACGGTACTGCAAGAAGATTTCCATTAGCTCATCAGTCAAACATTAGACCACTTACAGTGCCTTGCGAAAGTATTCAGCCCCCTGGAACTTTTCAACCTCTTCCCACATATCATGCTTCAAACATAAAGATACCAAATGTAAATTTTTGGTGAGGAATCAACAACAAGTGGAACACAATTGTGAAGTTGAACGAAATTTATTGGTTATTTTTGTGGAAATTTATAAACTGAAAAGTGGGGCGTACAATATTATTCGGCCCCTTTAACTTAATACTATGTTGTGATTAGAGCTGCAAGTCGCTTGGGGTATGTCTCTATCAGTTTTGCACATCGAGAGACTGAAATTCTTGCCATTCTTCCTTGGCAAACAGCTCAAGCTCAGTGAGGTTTGATGGAGATCGTTTGTAAACAGCAGTTTTCAGCTCTTTCCACAGATTCTCAATTGGATTGAGGTCTAGACTTTGACTTGGCCATTCTAACACCTGGATATGTTTATTTGTGAACCATTCCTTTGTAGACTTTGCTTTGTTTGGGATCATTGTCTTGTTGGAAGACAAATCTCAGTCCCAGTCTCAGGTCTTTTGCAGACAAACTGGTTTTCTTCAAGAATGGTCCTGTATTTGGCTCCATCCATCTTCCCATCAATTTTAGCCATCTTCCCTGTAGCTGCTGAAGAAAAGCAGGCCCAAACCATGATGTTGCCACCACAATGTTTGACAGTGGGGATGGTGTGTTCAGGGTGATGAGCAGTGTTGCCTTTACGCCAAGCATATCGTTTGACATTGTTGCCTATAGTTCGATTTTGGTTTCATCTGACCAGAGCACCTTCTTCCACATGTTTGGTGTGTCTCCTAGTTGGCTTGTTGCAAACTTTAAACAACACATTTTATAGATATCTTTGAGAAATGGCTTTCTTCTTGCCACTCTTCCATAAAGGCCAGATTTGTGCACTTTACGACTGATTGTGGTCCTATGGACAGACTGTCCCACCTCAGCTCTAGATCTCTGCAGTTCATCCAGAGTGAACATGGGCCTCTTGGCTGCATCTCTGATCAGTCTTCTCCTTGTTTGAGATGAAAGTTTAGAGGGTCTTGGTAGATTTGCAGTGGTATGATACTCCTTCCATTTCAATATGATCGCTTGCACAGTACTCCTTGGGATGTAGTTTTGGAAATCATTTTGTATCCAAATCCGGCTTTAAACTTCTCCACAACAGGATCACGGACCTGCCTGTTGTGTTCCTTGGTCTTCATGATGCTCTCTGGCATCCGTTAAACAGATGGCACTAACGCAATGTGAACCTACCCTTAGATGCTGCAAATAGTTCAACTGATTTTGTTTCCTATTGGTGTCTGATATAGCAACTTCTGACGGCATGTACTTGTTGTGTTGTCGATATCTGTTCGACAATGATACACTTCCCAATTTATAAAGACTGGCAGTTCATACACTAGTCATGAACTAGAAACCTGCTAAAGTAAGAAGCACCAAACTTAAAGAAATACACCTTTGGTGCATCTCTAGGGTGGTCATGCACTAGAAATTTAAATCTATGCCAGCTGGAAAATATCACTTATTTGTCATCTCCCACTTACTCTTACTGTTTTAAAGTAACACATGTACCAGATAATAGAGTGTCCTTACAATCAGTCTACTTAAACACACAAATAATTGTCATAAGCCAGCGTAGCGTAACAACCTGAATAATAATTTGCCAAATGGCAATTAATCCCTAACTAAAGAACTAAAATATAACTTTTAACTCAACTAAAAGAAATTTAACGTTTAAAATTTGCGCTAATTAGCTTAGTAGAAAAAGGACACTAATAGCTGTTCCTTGGACTCACGTCCTGTATCATGCTCATTGTCCTAATACTGTTTCCATTTATAGGCTTATGGATCAAGGTGCGGCCGCTACCCATATCCTAAATTTATTGCCCTACCAAAACTGCTAGGTGATAGTTAACCCCTTTTTGACCTCGCACGGGATAGTACGTCCGAGGTCAGAGCCCCCGCTTTGATGCGGTGAGCCCGCATCAAAGCCGGGAGATGTCAGCTGTTTTGAACAGCTGACATGTGCCTGCAATAGCGGCAGGTGAAATCGCGATTCACCCGCCGCTATTAACTAGTTAAATGCCGCTGTCAAACGCAGACAGCAGCATTTAATCCGCGCTTCCGGCCATCGGGCTGGAAATGAGCGCATCGCCGACCCCGTCACATGATCGGGGGTCAGCGATGCTTCTGCATTGTAACCATAGAGGTCCTTGAGACCTCTATGGTTCTGATGCTGGTTTGCTGTGAGCGCCACCCTGTGGTCGGCGCTCATAGCAAGCCTGCATTTCTGCTGCATAGCAGCGATCTGATGATCGCTGCTATGTAGCAGAGCCGATCGAGTTGTGCCAGCTTCTAGCCTCCCATGGAGGCTATTGAAGCATGGCAAAAGTAAAAAAAAAGTAAAAAAAATGTGAAGAAAATAAAAAATATATAAAAGTTTAATTCACCCCCCTTTCGCCCCATTCAAAATAAAACAATAAAAAAAAATCAAACCTACACATATTTGGTATCGCTGCGTTCATAATCGCCCAATCTATCAATAAAAAAAAGCATTAACCTGATCGCTAAAAAAGTAGCGAGAAAAAAATTCAAACCGCCAGAATTACATTTTTTGGTCGCCGCGACATTGCATTAAAATGCACTAACGGGCAATCAAAGGAACGTATCTGCACAATAGTGGTATCAATAAAACTGCCAGCTTGGCACACAAAAAATAAGCCCTCAACCGACCCCAGATCACAAAAAATGGAGACGCTACGGATATCGGAAAATGCCACTTTTTTTAAATTTAGTAAAGTTTTGGAATTTTTTTTCACCACTTAGATAAAAGACAACCAAGATATGTTTGGTATCTATGAACTCGTAATAACCTGGAGAATCATAATGGCAGGTCAGTTTTAGCATTTAGTGAACCTAGCGAAAAAGCCAACCAAAAAACAAGTGTGGGATTGCACTTTTTTTGCAATTTCACCTCACTTGAAATTTTTTTCCTGCTTTCTAGTACACGACATGCTAAAACCAATGGTGTCGTTCAAAAGTGCAACTTGTCCCACAAGAAACAATCTCTCACATGGCCATATTGACGGAAAAATTAAAAAGTTATGGCTCTGGGAAGGAGGGGAGCGAAAAACAAACACGGAAAAATGGAAAATCCCGAGGTCATGAAGGGGTTAAAAGATTGCCTTAAGCCTCCCCAACATGTCTTGCCAGCATGACTGGCTTCATCAGGGTACTGAGGCTTACAACCAGTCTCACTCATCTATTTACTACATCACTCAGTGCATAATCACTTAATCCATATACCACTCAGACACTCTTATTCATCCAGCCATAGCCTATATACTGTCACTCACACATTAATTTTGTCTTTTCTGCTCTCTGAATCACCTACTTACTCCCTAAGTCCACTTTCAAATGTCAGTATTTCTGTGGTATATAACACTCCAAAAAAGCAGTGAAATTTTTTTCTGGATTCAATGACTCATCCATAGAGCATTACTTGCTTTGCAGTATATTTTATGTGCTTTGTGGTCCATTTTGATGTTATATAATGCACAAAAAAGAGTTGAATTTTTTTCTGGATTTAATTATTCACTCATACAAGATTATGAACTCTGTGGGAAATTTAAATGGTATTTGAAACTCCCAAAAAGTGTTGACAATTTTTTTTTACTCAATTACTAATACATAGAGTATTACATGCATTGTGCTATATTTCTGTGGTATATAACACTCCAAACAAGCGTTGAAAAAATGTTCTGTAATCAATTGCTCATCCATAGAGTATTACGTGCTCTGAGAAACATTTCAGTGGCATATAACTTAAAAAAAGCATTGACAAATTTTTCTGGATTTAATTTGTCATCCATACACTTTTAAGTGCTTTGTGTTACTTTACATTGATATTAAACTTTAAAAAAACGCTTTGACTGCTGCAGGTGAACAAGTTTTTTTTAAATTAAAAATAAACTTGGTTCAGGAGACCTAGCAATTACAAAATGTGTAAGGTGTGCGGTAAGGGATGGGGAAGTTGAAGCGCTGAAGATAGTGCATGCAGATGCTGAGGACGTAGGGAAGGTGCTGCTATGCATGTTGATAGAACACAAGACATCCCATCCACGACATATAGGTACCTGTCCCACTTTGCAGGGAGACACGGTTCTTCACTTCTGAAGCCAGAGCAGTGCGAACCTTTGGTCGATTGGATAGCAGATAATGCTTCCAGCTTACTTGGAAGCATCATCCAATCTTCCACGTAGTCAAGTCTCGCCATCCAAGAGTCTGGATCCCTTAATCCTTACTCTAATCCTCCTTCCTCCCACCATGTTGAGTCCCAGGAGACTAGTAATTAGAGATAAGCGAACCTTTCGATCAGTTCGTCAAACATATCCGAACCACATTGAATTCAATGGGGGGACAAAACCAAATGCATAGACAACACCTTCAGGGGGCCAAAAAACTGCCAAAACAGGTCAAATTAGGGGCAGACACAAGGAAAAGTGGAATCAATTGACCCAGAGCACAAATACAATAATTGCACAGCATGGATGCATGGGACTGGGCTTGGACCAGGATTTTTAGCTTAAACATTCATCAGTAATAGGTGCATGAGTGACAGGTGTGTTATGATCCTAGTGGTAGAGGATCTCAGGATTTCCAGCTAAGTCCACAAACACAAAAACCAGCTCATAGGGAAGTGGTAACTTGGCTGACCGCATATCTGATCCTGGCACAACAACTAGAAGTAGCCGGGGAACGTACCTACGTTGATTCTAGACGTCTCGCACCAGCCGGAGAACTAACTAACCCTTTCAGAGAAAATAAGACCTAACTTGCCTCCAGAGAAAAGACCCCAAAGTTATAATACAAGCCCCCAACAAATAATAACGGTGAGGTAAGAAGAAAAGACAAACGTAAGAATGAACTAGATTTAGCAAAGAGAGGCCCACTAATTAATAGCAGAAAATAGGAAGAGGACTTATGCGGTCAGCAAAAACCCTATAAAAATATCCACGCTGAATATCCAAGAACCCCCGCACTGACTAACGGTGTGGGGGGAGAATATCAGCCCCCTAGAGCTTCCAGCAACAACAGAAATCACATTTTGAACAAGCTGGAACAAAATAAGAGCAAATGCAAAAGGACAAAAATAAGAAAGCGGAACTTAGCTTATCTTGCAAAACTCAGGGACCAGGAGTCAGGAGGAAAACAGACATAGACTGATTACATCGATTCCAGGCACTAGACTGAGTTTCCAGGAAGTCTAAATAGGAACACCCAAGGCCTAACGAACCAGGTGGGTACCAACCTGGGGAAAGATAATCCAAGTGCCATACCGCTAGTGACCACCAGAGGGAGCCAACAAATATAGTTCACAACAGTACCCCCCCTTTAAGGAGGGGTCACCGAACCCTCACCAAGACCACCAGGGCGATCAGGATGAGCAGCGTGAAAGGCACGAACCAAATCGGCCGCATGAACATCAGAGGCGGCCACCCAGGAATTATCCTCCTGACCATAGCCCTTCCATTTGACCAGATACTGAAGCCTCCGTCTAGAGAGACGAGAATCTAAGATCTTCTCCACCACGTACTCCAACTCGCCCTCAACCAACACCGGAGCAGGAGGCTCAAAAGCAGGAACCATAGGCACAACGTACCGCCGCAACAAAGACCTATGGAACACATTGTGAATGGCAAACGACACAGGAAGATCCAAACGAAAAGACACCGGATTAAGGACTTCCAAAATTTTATAAGGACCAATAAAGCGAGGCTTAAACTTAAGAGAGGAAACCTTCAGAGGGACAAACCGAGAAGACAACCAAACCAAATCCCCACACGAAGTCAGGGACCCACACCGCGGCGGCGGTTGGCAAAATGCTGAGCCTTCTCCTGTGACAAATTTAAGTTGTCCACCACATGATTCCAAATCCGCTGCAACCTATCCACCACGGAATCCACCCCAGGACAGTCAGAAGGTTCAACATGACCCGAGGAAAAACGCGGATGAAAACCCGAGTTGCAGAAAAATGGCGAAACCAAAGTAGCGGAACTAGCCGGATTATTGAGGGCAAACTCAGCCAATGGCAAGAAGGTCACCCAATCATCCTGATCCGCAGAAACAAAACATCTCAAATAAGCCTCCAGCGTCTGATTAGTTCGCTCCGTTTGGCCATTAGTCTGAGGATGAAAGGCAGATGAAAATGACAAATCAATGCCCATCTTAGCACAAAAAGATCGCCAGAATCTGGACACAAACTGGGATCCTCTGTCAGCCACGATATTCTCAGGAATGCCGTGCAAGCGAACCACATTCTGAAAGAACAAAGGAACCAGATCGGAAGAGGAAGGCAACTTAGGCAAGGGCACCAAATGGACCATCTTGGAAAAACGATCACACACCACCCAGATGACAGACATTCCTTGAGACACCGGAAGATCTGAAATGAAATCCATGGAAATGTGCGTCCAAGGCCTCTTCGGGACGGGCAAGGGCAAAAGCAACCCGCTGGCACGAGAACAGCAAGGCATAGCCCGAGCACAAATCCCACAGGACTGCACAAAAGAACGCACATCCCGCGACAGGGAAGGCCACCAAAAGGACCTAGCCACCAAATCTCTGGTACCAAAAATCCCAGGATGCCCTGCCAGCACCGAGGAATGAACCTCAGAGATAACTCTGCTGGTCCATTTATCAGGAACAAACAATCTATCAGGTGGGCAAGATTACCAGCCTGAAATCTCTGCAACACACGTCGCAAATCAGGAGAAATGGCCGACAAGATTACTCCCTCTTTAAGAATACCAGCTGGCTCTGTGACGCCGGGAGAGTCAGGCACAAAGCTCCTAGAAAGAGCATCAGCCTTCACATTCTTTGAACCAGGCAGGTACGAGACCACAAAGTCAAAACGGGAGAAAAACAACGACCAACGAGCCTGTCTAGGATTCAGGCGCTTAGCAGACTCGAGATACATCAGATTTTTGTGATCAGTCAAGACCACCACACGATGCTTAACTCCCTCGAGCCAATGACGCCACTCCTCAAATGCCCACTTCATGGCCAACAACTCCCGATTACCAACATCATAGTTCCGCTCAGCAGGCGAAAATTTCCTAGAGAAAAAAGCACATGGTCTCATCACAGAGCAACCAGGGCCTTTCTGCGACAAAACAGCTCCGGCACCGATCTCAGAAGCATCCACTTCAACCTGAAAGGGAAGTGAGACATCAGGCTGGCACAAAACAGGCGCCGAAGTAAACCGGCGCTTCAGCTCCCGAAAAGCCTCCACGGCTGCAGGAGCCCAATTAGCAACATCAGAACCTTTCTTGGTCATATCCGTCAAAGGTTTAACAACGCTAGAAAAATTAGCAATAAAACGACGGTAGAAATTAGCAAAACCCAAGAACTTCTGAATACTCTTAACAGACGTGGGTTGAGTCCAATCATGAATAGCTCGGACCTTGACTGGGTCCATCTCCACAGTAGAAGGGGAGAAAATAAAACCCAAAAAAGGAAACCTTCTGCACTCCAAAGAGACACTTTGAGCCCTTCACAAACAAAGCATTATCACGCAAAACCTGAAACACCATCCTGACCTGCTTTACATGACAATCCCAATCATCAGAAAAAAACAGAATATCATCCAGATAAACAATCATAAATTTATCTAGATACTTCCGGAAGATGTCATGCATAAAGGACTGAAACACTGAAGGAGCATTAGAGAGCCCAAAAGGCATCACCAAGTACTCAAAATGACCTTTGGGCGTATTGAACGCAGTTTTCCATTCATCTCCCTGCTTAATGCGCACAAGGTTGTACGCACCACGAAGATCTATCTTGGTGAACCAACTGGCACCCTTAATCCGAGCAAACAAGTCCGACAATAGTGGCAAAGGATACTGAAATTTGACAGTGATATTATTCAGAAGCCGATAGTCAATACAAGGTCTCAAAGACCCGTCTTTCTTGGCCACAAAAAAGAATCCCGCACCAAGAGGGGAAGAAGATGGACGAATATGTCCCTTCTCCAAAGACTCCTTTATATAAGAACGCATTGCGGCATGCTCAGGTACAGATAGATTAAATAATCGTCCCTTAGGAAATTTACTACCAGGAATCAAATCTATAGCGCAGTCACAGTCCCTATGAGGAGGAAGGGCACTGGACCTGGACTCACTGAATACATCCTGATAGTCCAATAAATACTCCGGAACTTCAGAAGGAGTGGAAGAGGCAATAGAGACCGGCGGGGAATCGCAATGAATTCCCTGACAACCCCAACTTGACACAGACATAGCCTTCCAATCCAAAACTGGATTATGGGTCTGTAACCATGGCAGACCCAAAACGACCAAATCATGCATTTTATGCAGAACAAGAAAACGAATCACCTCCCGATGTTCAGGAGTCATGCACATGGTCACTTGTGTCCAATACTGCGGTTTATTCTCCGCCAATGGCGTAGCATCAATTCCTCTAAGAGGAATAGGATTTTCCAAAGGCTCCAGGACAAAACCACAGCGCTTGGCAAACGACAAGTCCATAAGACTCAGGGCAGCACCAGAATCCACAAATGCCATAACAGGGTAGGAAGACAATGAGCAAATTAAAGTCACAGACAAAATAAACTTAGGCTGCAAATTACCAATGGCGACAGGACTAACAACCTTTGTTAGGTGTTTAGAGCATGCTGAGATAACATGTGTAGAGTCACCGCAGTAAAAACACAACCCATTCTGACGTCTATGATTTTGTCGTTCAGTTTTAGTCTGAATTCTATCACATTGCATTGAGTCAGGTGTCCGTTCAGACAATACTGCCAGAGAATTAGCAGATTTGCGCTCCCGCAAACGCCGATCAATCTGAATGGCAAGAGTCATAGAATCATTCAGACTTGTAGGGATGGGAAAACCCACCATCACATTCTTAATGGCCTCAGAAAGGCCATTTCTAAAATTTGCGGCCAGAGCACACTCATTCCATTGAGTAAGCACGGACCATTTCCGAAATTTTTGGCAATACACTTCAGCTTCATCCTGGCCCTGAGAGATAGCCAGCAACGCTTTTTCTGCCTGAATTTCAAGATTAGGCTCCTCATAAAGCAATCCGAGTGCCAGAAAAAACGCATCAATATTTGCCAATGCAGGATCTCCTGGCGCCAATGAGAAGGCCCAATCCTGAGGGTCGCCACGCAAGAAGGAGATAACAATTTTAACTTGCTGAGCTGAGTCTCCAGACGAACGAGGTCTCAAAGATAGAAACAATTTACAATTATTCCTAAAATTCCTAAAGTTAAATCGATCTCCAGAGAACAGCTCAGGAATAGGTATCTTAGGCTCTGACATAGGACTACAAGTAACAAAATCCTGAATGCCCTGCACTCGTGCAGCAAGCTGATCCACACTAGTAATCAGAGTCTGAACATTCATGTCTGCAGCAGAGCTTCAAGCCACTGAGAGAAAAAGGGGAAGGAGAAAAAAAAAACTCAGAACTTCTTTTCTTTTAATCCCGCTTCAGCAATGCATTAAATATTCTCTTTTTGGCCTGAAATACTGTTATGATCCTAGTGGTAGAGGATCTCAGGATTTCCAGCTAAGTCCGCAAACACAAAAACCAGCTCATAGGGAAGTGGTAACTTGGCTGACCGCATATCTGATCCTGGCACAACAACTAGAAGTAGCCGGGGAACGTACCTACGTTGATTCTAGACGTCTCGCACCAGCCGGAGAACTAACTAACCCTTTCAGAGAAAATAAGACCTAACTTGCCTCCAGAGAAAAGACCCCAAAGTTATAATACAAGCCCCCAACAAATAATAACGGTGAGGTAAGAAGAAAAGACAAACGTAAGAATGAACTAGATTTAGCAAAGAGAGGCCCACTAATTAATAGCAGAAAATAGGAAGAGGACTTATGCGGTCAGCAAAAACCCTATAAAAATATCCACGCTGAATGTCCAAGAACCCCCGCACCGACTAACGGTGTGGGGGGAGAATATCAGCCCCCTAGAGCTTCCAGCAACAACAGAAATCACATTTTGAACAAGCTGGAACAAAATAAGAGCAAATGCAAAAGGACAAAAATAAGAAAGCGGAACTTAGCTTATCTTGCAAAACTCAGGGACCAGGAGTCAGGAGGAAAACAGACATAGACTGATTACATCGATTCCAGGCACTAGACTGAGTTTCCAGGAAGTCTAAATAGGAACACCCAAGGCCTAACGAACCAGGTGGGTACCAACCTGGGGAAAGATAATCCAAGTGCCATACCGCTAGTGACCACCAGAGGGAGCCAACAAATATAGTTCACAACACAGGTGTAGGCCTGGTGATCTGAGAGCCCTGCTAAATTCAGGGAACACATATGAAGGACACACGGCTTGGAGTCCAAACATTTTCAAAAATTAGGGGAAAACACCAGGAAAAGTGATATAAATTGATCCACATTAGAAATTTGATAATGGCACCACAGCAGTCAGCCATGGGCTGCGCATGATGCATCAGGGTCTGGGCTAGCATTTACAGCTTTAAATTTAACTTTGAATTAAGACAAGGTGGGTGAGGTACTGGTGTAGGCCTGCTGTGCTGGGAGCCCTGATACCTCATGCAACAGCTCAAACTGCTTTTCTGCTCAGCCACACTCAGGTGGCAAAAATATCAGCTTGGTAGATTACTTTTGTTGCAAACATTTAAGGATAGTAACACAGATAGTGGACTGAAAGTAAGTGCAGACCTGACAGTCTGGGAGCCATACTGCTACAGGCAACACACATGAAAAAGACCAAACTTGGAGTCACTGTGATAGAAATATATATATCATATAGATCTCACTTGCATGTATACTCCTTTAAATCATATATACTTACATAAAGACAAATATATATATCTATATACTCAGCTAGTTTATAATCAATTGCTCAACTTAATCACATGAGCTAGGCCAGATGGTTCTTGGTACTTTCCAGTATGTTTCAGACACCTAAAAACGGGAAGTTAGGCCAGATGTTCTGAAGTAATGTCTAGAATATCGCTAAGTCTTGCTGAAATAGCAGGATAAGGGTGACAGCTACGTCCAAGAGTGCTAAATCAGCTTGTTGCCAGGTAGATTTCAGTCAGAATATGCCATGTACTCAGTTAAATACATTATGTACTCAGTCAGCCAATGAAATAATAGCTAGACAATATGGTAATTAACTATCCACCCCTAAGAACCCCTAACCACTCCTTTCTATATGCAATTATAAAACTATGTATGTACAATAAAGTATCAGTATTGATGGAATGCTTTTCTGTCACAATGGTGTACAGTCCATTCTTGATGAGCACTCAAAATACTCAGTCTTATTGGGAACGGCCGCAGCACACACAGGGATAAATTTATCCAAACCAAATTTCCATGACAAATGGCGCCTACCACGAGGCGTTGATGAAACACACAGGGGACCCTGCTGACCGGAGAGACGGAGGTGTTGGCCACTGCCTTGGTTCATGGGACGGAGACTGCGCAGCTCCATAAGTAAGGTAAGAAAATGTTATCATCTTACCTGAAAGTCCCCTGTGCCCAGTCCAGGTCTATGCCTCTTGCTGGTCACGTGTGGTCACCACCACATTCCCAGATAGTATAAAAAGTCCAAAGCCTGTATCCAACAAACCCTGGGATATAAGTCAAGGTGTCTGCTGTGTGCCGTGTATGTGTTCTGTGTTTGTGTAAGATCTGGGAGAAGGAAGGAACGGTGACTGTTTTGTTTGTGGTGGCTGGGTAACAGACGGCAGGAGGTCAAATCGCTCAATAAGCTATCACAGATTCCCGTGCAGCAGGAGGGACAGGTGGTCCCGGGACAGGTAGTCCCATGTTCCAGGCTCGGATGGTGATAGCTTAGAGGGCTGCCACAGATTCCCATAGCCGGCGGCTAGTCAGGACGACCGGAGCGGAGGGTGGTAGATTTCCCAGGCATATGCGTGCCCAGTGCGATTGATAGTTGTCTGTTCCCAGAAAGGCCCTCACGTGTCACAGAATAATAAAGGGGCATCTCCCGGACGTCTGTATCTGTTTGTGTCAAGTATTGCTGCTTTAAGAGCATACAATTGTAAAAGAAAGCTTTTTTTCTCTTTTCTGAACTTCCCCTTTTCCACTCTGCTAGCAGAGATATATGCATTGTAAATCACACTGTCACATCTGTTTTTTTTCTGGCTGTTTCTGCAATGCAGGCTATGGTGTAGCTATTTGTGAAGAAGTGAAACTAAGTGCTATCTATCATCTTTGCTGTGACATACGTGTTTTCAGATACGTGATTTTAGTGACATTGGATACACTAGCATAAGAAAAGGGGAAGTGTGTGTCTGACTATGTTTGGGATTTTCTTCTTGTAAAATCAACTGAAAAGTGAAAGGAAAACAGGAAGAAGAAAAAAAAAAAAACAATCCCTGAATGAGCACGTATGAATGAGTTATCACATAAGTATCATTGCTTATCTAACTGTTGTTGAGGGTCCAGGATGAATGAGTTGTGGATATTTTTAATGTACATTTAATTACATCTGAGATTCAGTGAAACCTGTGTTATATATGGTTTGACATTGGATAGGTTTCTATATGTGTCTATATGTGTTTTGGCCAGACGCGGTCAGAATCAGCTTATTCAAGTTGTGCAGTGATTTGCCTGTATAGAGAAACTGTTTTTAATTCCGAGAGGATGAATGTTTTGTAGAGATTAAGTCTGAAAACTGCTGTATTCTGTTTCTGTGTGTGTAAGACACTGAGCTCTTATCTCTACTGAATACCTGATGGGAGGGGTGAGTCGAGCTCCTGCGCTAATTGCTTGTAATTTCTCCTCTCTGTGCTGTGGGCCAGAGGAAGGGGGGCACGTAGCTGCATTCTAAGTTTGTCTGTCCTTGCTATTGTACAGTGTAAGATTTGAGTTTAAAGGAATACTGTAAGTTGAAGTTGGATGTCAAAAAGTAAAGAAACTGTGCCTATTTTAGAGGAAACTTGTAAGTGATTGAAAGATTGGTAAAAAGATTCACCTGCTCCAAGTTGAGTGATTGATATAGCAAATTGAGAATCAACAAGGGGGGTAGCCAACTGCACGGCTGATGTAGTAGGTGAGAGGCCTAACACAACAGGGCCTTCCTTCTACAGTCAACTTACGGGTCAGAGGTGGCATAGCCTTCCCGTCCATGGAACTGAGCTAGTGGGTCAGAGGCCTAACACAGCTGGGCCTTCCTTTTCTAGAGAGAAAATAGCAAAATCTATACTAAATGTGTAAATTCAGCAGATATATCCACCAATTGATAACAAGATAAACAGCAGAAATGGACTAAAACGTAACTTTTACTTGTATTAAATAGATAAAAGTAAAAACAATGTCACCCAAAGTGTTATAATAAATGGGGTAGGGTCCCACCATGAGACCTAACCAAAAACCCCAATTAGGATTCAAAACAACTCCGCCTGCATTGGTACTTGCGGAGTGAACGCTGACCAAAGTATGGTTAAAGCCACAACTACCAAAATCATTTACACATGAGTGGCAGGGCCATGCTACATACAGATGGTTACATGCAAGAAAATTATCACTGTTTTTTTTTTAAAATTCAGCAAAGATATTGCTAGTGATTAACACAGTAGAACGGTAAAGGAACAATCTCACCGGTTTCAAGATGAATGGGCAGGAGCACCGGAAAGCCTCTAGTCAGGGATTAGTCCGGATCTTGATAAGTAGGGACGACAATACCCTGTCATTCCCTATGGGGCTACAAATATACTAACCCCAGAGCTCCCGCCCTTACAAGGGCAGTCCACAGCTACCCCTGCAATAACATGCCCTGCACTCTCCCTGTAGTCAGTCCCGACGCATTTCCTCCAAGCCAATCATCAGGGGACCTGCTTGTGCAGAGAGATGAGTGCCTACGTGCTCAAAAAGGGAGACAAATGGTGCTGCCACCCCCTATGCTGTCTTGCAGAGGAGCATAGGGGGTGGCAGCACCATTTGTCTCCCTTTTTGAGCACGTAGGCACTCATCTCTCTGCACAAGCAGGTCCCCTGATGATTGGCTTGGAGGAAACACGTCGGGACTGACTACAGGGAGAGTGCAGGGCATGTTATTGCAGGGGTAGCTGTGGACTGCCCTTGTAAGGGCGGGAGCTCTGGGGTTAGTATATTTGTAGCCCCATAGGGAATGACAGGGTATTGTCGTCCCTACTTATCAAGATCCGGACTAATCCCTGACTAGAGGCTTTCCGGTGCTCCGGCCTATTCATCTTGAAACCGGTGAGATTGTTTCTTTACCATTCTACTGTGTTAATCACTAGCAATATCTTTGCTGCATTTTTAAAAAAAACAGTGATAATTTTCTTGCATGTAGCCATCTGTATGGAGCATGGCCCTGCCACTCATGTGTAAATGATTTTGGTAGTTGTGGCTTTAACCATACTTTGGTCAGCGTTCACTCCGCAAGTACCAATGCAGGCGGAGTTGTTTTGAATCCTAATTGGGGTTTTTGGTTAGGTCTCATGGTGGGACCCTACCCCATTTTTTATAACACTTTGGGTGACATTGTTTTTACTTTTATCTATTTAATACAAGTAAAAGTTACGTTTTAGTCCATTTCTGCTGTTTATCCCCTTCCTTTTCTAGCCAGTTGATCTAACGGGTCAGAGGTGGCATAGCCTCCCGTTACATCCTTTAGGTTCACCGGGTTAGAGGTGGTATAGCCTTCCCTCTAAATCTTGACACTCACTCTGCAGGTGAGTTGTCTGAGCGAATAAGTTGAAGCCATGGGCAACTTGTTCTGTGTGCAGTCAGGGCCCCCAATGGGATCCAAAACCGCTGTACAGATTGAAAAAGGAAGCAGTGAAAGATGTGAAACCGATATTGAAAAAGGCAAAAATGCCAGTGTGTGGATGTTTGGATGTTCAAAAAGGCACAGACAAAGGAGGAAAATAGCAAGTGAATAAATGACGTCTGAGAGAGTGCAGCAGGACGGAAGTAAGGTGTATTATGAATGTTTTGATGAAGTCCGACTATGACTGACACATTACTGCAACGGTTATACCTTTGTATAACCAGAGACCCAGACAAGACAGATGGACTTATAAACACTGTGGTCAGACAAACCCAGACTGGAAAAATACTTGTATGATCTGTGCTGCAACCCGACCTAAGAGAATTGCACTGAATCCTGTCCAGACAAGATCACATGTAGTGACATAAGAAGCTGACACAGGATTGTGGTTGGTGGATAGTGGGGACATTAACTTTTGGGAGTAGGCTGACAGTAATCCTTTTGGGAAGGAGCTGTAGACCAGCATGTCATGTCACCCCCAACAGATCATCTAGTCACCCCCACCACCAGAGAACCAACCACAACAGGTAGGGTAAAACAGATACAGGAGTATTATCCCTGGAGGCGCTCTGACTAGCTAGCTATGCTTAAACAATTGGCTGATCCTGAGAACCAACCTTTCCCATTTTACAGACAAATAACGACAATATGATGGACGTGAAGTGCACCTGAGCAGACCTAGAGAATTGGTGAGCACAAAAACAGTAAAGATGTAGTAAGGGACCTAAGGACTTAGAAAACTGACAACCCAGTGACAAATGTGCCCTGTTCTTGTCCCCTCCGGACCTGGTGCTGCCTTGATGACCACCATACCAATGCCGGGAGGGAAAGAGACAGAATTCTTGATTGACACTGGGGCAGCCGGAACTGTGGCACACAAAGACTTGATAATGCCAGACATGATTACTGACGAGACTGTGGAATGCGTGAGTGTAGAGGGACAAGCGACTGAAGCCCCTATGACTAAACAAATAAGACTAGAATCACGAGACAGCCAAGAGGTGCTAACAAACTTATTGTTAGTGACAATACCCCTATGAATTTGCTGGGAGCAGAGTTGAGTGCTGGCTAGGCCATCATACAGTCCTCTCCTGAGGGTATTACAGTCACAAGTCCCCTTTCATATAAACACTTGGGGCAGAGGGACGCCAGGGTCTCCACGTGCACATTATACCACAGGTAAATCATGCCCTATTATAGTTACACGTAATTCCATTCATTTGCCAGTTTAGTAGTTTCCTTACACAAGGTGGTATAGTTACCATGTATTTCTAGGTTGTCTTCATATGATATATAGTTTTTAGCCATTCATTATATTGGCTCATACCATAGTCACTGTTTATTTGTCTTTTCCACTTCCTATACCTTATTGCAAGCAACTGGTATTGATATTTGGTATTTTTCAAATCCCTTCTTTTTATATTTGGAACTGTTAGTTATGGATTTATATAGGGCTGCTACTTTTTTAGAATAAGCTTGTGCTTTGCTGTGGCCTATGGCATTGTGCTCTCCCATTTTATGACAGTATCTTTTGTAATTATATATTTTCATATACATAATTTTCTTTTGGTAACATATTCTGTGAATCAAATTTAGTTTTTAAGGGGTACTCTACCCAATCAAATATGGGTATAAATAATTTTTGGACATTAATGTGTGACTTATATAAACACTTGTGTAATATTGCAGAAATGGTGTATATGACAAGAGTAGTGAAAGTAACACCTGACACCAGAATGTCTGAGGACAGGGAAAAGAGTCAGGTACCAGACACCGTTTGGGCAAGGGGCAAATCTGATATGGGTCAGCTGCCCATTCCCCCTGTCATGATTAAATTAAAAGAAGGAACCACTCCTCTTTGGTTAAAACAATACCCCTTGATCCTAGTCAAATCAATGGCCCTGAGCAGGGATATTAAAAGTATGTTAAGGCAGGGGTTCTAGTGCAGAGTTCTTCCCCCTGCAACACCCCTTTGTATCCCATTAACCCCTTCACCCCCGGCGCTTTTTCCATTTTTTCGTTTTCGTTTTTCGCTCCCCTCCTTCCCAGAGCCATAACTTTTTTATTTTTCCGTCAATATGGCCATGTGAGGGCTTATTTTTTGCGGGACGAGTTGTATTTTTGAACAATAACATTGGTTTTACCATGCTGTGTAACAGAAAACGGGAAAAAAATTCCAAGTGTGATGAAATTGCAAAAAAAGTGCAATCTCACACTTGTTTTTTTGCTTGGCTTTTTTCCTAGATTCACCAAATGCTAAAACTAACCTGCCATTATGATTCTCCAGGTCATTACAAGTTCATAGACACCTAATATGTCTAGGTTATTTTTTATCTAAGTGGTGGAAAAAAATTCCAAAGTTTGCAAAAAAAAAAAAAAAATTGTGCGATATTCCGATACCCGTAGCGTCTCCAATTTTCATGATCTGGGGTCAGATGAGGGCTTATTTTTTGCGTGCCAAGCTGGCGTTTTCAATGATACCATTTTAGTGTAGATATGTTCTTTTGATCGCCCGTTATTGCATTTTAATGCAATGTCGCGGCGACCAAAAAAACGTAATTTTGGCGTTTTAATTTTTTTTCTTGCTACGCCATTTAGCGGTCAGGTTAATACTTTGTTTTTATTGATAGATCAGGCGATTCTGAATGCGGCGATACCAAATATGTGTAGGTTTGATTTTTTTTTAATTGTTTTATTTCGATTGGGGCGAAAGGGGGGTGATTTAAACTTTTATATTTTTTTTATTTTTTTTATATTTTTGAACACTTTTTTTTTTTAATTTTGGCATCCTTCAATAGCCTCCATATGAGGCTAGAAGCATGCACTACACGATCGGCTCTGCTACATAGAGGTGAAGTACAGATCACTTCTATGTAGTAGAAATGGTGGTGTACTTTGAGCGCCGACCACAGGGTGGCGCTCAAAGCAATCGTCCATCAACAACCATAGAGGTCTCAAGGAGACCTCTGGTTGTTATGGCAATGCACCACTGACCCCCGATCATGTGACGGGGGTCATCGGTGCGAGCACTTCCTCCGCCGCGCGGCCGGGAGCGCTACTTAAATGCCGCTGTCAGCGCTTGACGGCGGCATTTAACTAGTTAATGGGTGCAGGCGGATCGCGATTCCGCTCGCGCTCATTGCGCGCACATGTCAGCTGTACAAAACAGCTGACATGTCGCGGCTTTAAGGTGGGCTCACCGCCGGAGCCCACCTTAAAGCAGGGGATCTGCCAGCTGACGTACTATTCTGTCAGCTGGCAGAAAGGGGTTAAGAAGAAAAAGGACCCAAGGGTTCCCCTGACACTTACAGAATAGTTCATGACTTACAGGCTATTAATGATGTTACAGTGAGTGTGACCCCAATTGTCCCTAATAGACACACCGTACGGTCACAGATCCCAGCCATGTCAAAATGTTTCGCAATCACTGGTTTGGCAAATGCATTCTTCACCTCATCCACAGATTGTACTATTACAGTACGTGGATGACCTCCTGCTCTGCTGCCCAGACCAGATGTCCTTGCTGTGGCTTTTTAGCAGAAAAAGGTTGCAGAGTCTCAAATGACAAACTACAGTATTACAAACAAAAGGTGACATTTTTAGGACATTGTATTGCTGAAGGTACAAGACACCTGACTGAGGACAGAAAACAGGCAATACAAAATCTCCCTTTACCCAGGTCACACCAGCATCTATGTATTTTCCTAGGTTTGGTGACCTACTGTAGGCCTTGGATAAGGTCTGCTTCACAAATGATGCAACCACTCTATGACAGGTTGTCATCAGACCCCTACAATCTCACTCAAGAAGCAATTGATTCCTTCTATTCTCTGAAGCTGCTCATTGTGTCAGCCCCGGCCTTAGGCATTCCAAACTATGATCAGCCATTTTTCTTATTTTGCACAGAGCAGGGAGGACATGCTACCGCAGTAGTGACACAACAACATGGAGAGAAACAGAGACCAATAGCTTACTACTCAGCACAATTAGACCCAGTGATTAGAGGGTCTCCTACGTGTGTCCGTGTTGTAAGAGCTGCTGTATTACTGCTAGGCATGTGAGATCACACTGACTTTTTCTTTTTGACAATTTGTTCCCCACATGACATTAAAGCCATACTCATACAAGTTCAACCCAAACACCTGTCTATGGATAGACAGATCAGACTTGAATGTGCTCTAATACTAATTCCTGAATACGTCACCGTCATCTGCCTGTGGATTCAGAAAAGGGGGAATTGGTGACAGCGTTAGGAAAAAAAAAAAAAAAAAAGTACTCTGGTACGTTGACATGACACACAAACATGACTGCATAGGAACTGATGAGTCAGTAGACAGTATGTTTTACATATGTTCATGAAAAACCTGTTCCTAATGCAGATTTTGAGTTTTTTCTTGTAGATGGCTGCAGATACCACCAGGATGGGCGATTCTACACTGGATATGCAGTAGTATCCTCACATGAGGTAATCCGAACTGAACCACTCCCTCCTCACATGTCAGTGCAGGAGGCAGAGTTGAAGGCACTCACTGAGGCATGTAGAGCTGCTGCAGGTAAAGTTGCTAATATTTACACAGATTCGAATTATGCATGGGGAATATCCCATGATTATTGCCCTATCTGGAGAAGCAAAACGTTTCTTACATCAGCCGGTAAGCCCATTAAACATGCAGAGCTGGTGAAACAATTAGTGGAGGCATTGACGTTACGAGTCCAGGTTGGCATTGTCAAGGTAAAAACACACACGAACGGTGACTCTGTGGAGGTAGAGGGCAACAGAAGGGTGGACGAGGCTGCTAAAGTAGCAGCAAGGTGGCCTAGGGAGCAGTGGACAGTGGCGGGGAGTCAGCGTATTCCAGCCACACTGAGCCTAGATGTCCTGAAATCCCTCCAGCTGCCCAAAGAGAGAAGGAACACGGGAGAGAATGGGAGCTGAGCTGAACTCAAAAAGAGTTTTGGGAGAATAAGGATAAATTGTATATACCAAGGTCCCTGTTCCTAATTATGGCGCAAGCAACACCTGGCCCCACTCACACCTCAAAATGTCACATGTGTCCATGGTAGATGCCTTCTGGATCACTCCTGGTTTCAGTTACGCAGCGGCAAAGCTCGTATGGTCATGCCTCATCTGTGCACAGCACAAACCAGGTAAAACAGTAAAAATCCCTAAGAAAGTGACACCCAGGCCTCTCTACCCATTTCAGAGACTGCAGACTGACTACATACAGCTACCCAAGGTAGGAGTGTGTGAAAAATGTCCTAGTATGTGTAAATCTCTTCTCTGGTTGGCTGGAAGCCTATCTGGTAAAATGTGCAAATGTTAAAGCGACTGCAGACAAACTGATGGAAGAACTGATCTGCAGGTATGGTGTCCCAGAAACCACAGAGAGCGATAGGGGTACACACTTCATGGGAGAAATAATGAGGGAAGTCATGCAGGCCCTGGGAGTACAGCAAGCATATCATGCACCATATAGACAACAAAGTAGTGGGAAAGTGGAGAGACTAAATGGGACACTTAAACTGAAAATTCAAAGGCCATGGCAGACACAGGAAAGAGCGGGGTAGAGTGCTTGTCTCTTGCACTCTTTCTAGTCAGACACACTCCAAATAGAAAGGCAGGCTTGTCCCCTTTTGAAGTCCTGTTTAGTAGTTTGCCAAAGACTGGTCTGTACTTCCCACAGGTGCTACAAATGCCACACGGTGCTATGACAGCCCATGTCCAAGCCTTGCAGAAAAGACCTAATGTGGTGCATAAACATGTGTTTTCATCCATTCCAGATACTAATGCCAGTGCAGACGTGTATCAGCTGAATCCAGGTGATTGGTGGTCGTGAGAAGAAGCCTAGACCCACGGTTTGACGGCCCATTTTAAAGTCCAGCTGACCACATTCACCTCAGTGAAACTTGAGGGTTCACTAGCAGAAAGACTGCTTTTTCTAATCACCTTGCTGGCAGTGGTAGGATGTCTGCACCTTACAGAGACACTGGATAAACTTTTAAATGTTGACAAGGACAGCAACTTATTCAACATCTTGCTTTTCTTACAAACGACGCGGAAGGACAAAAACTACTGGACTGTTGGATCTGTATACACAGCCCAGTATTTGTAAGGACTATGCTGTACTTAGCCTTTTACCCCTAGAGCCAAAGAAGGTATTAACACCACACAGCATACCCGATGAGACTTGGACTCAGATTTTCTAGGTTCCTTAAGGCTCTTAATGAGACTAATACAATATAGAGACTTCTTTTTAAATCCAGCCGATTGGCTTAGCGGCCTAGAGGGATGGATTATTTCTGACTTGACTTGACAGACTTGTATGCAAATCTTGTTGCTTTGCTTATTGTTTATGTAGCCGTAAAAGCGCTAATATATGTATTACCTAAGGCTGAACCTTCTGTAGTGTATCATAGGCCCCGTATGGCCACTGCTGACGGGGGAGTTGAGTGTCCACACTGAGGGTGGATGGGCGAAGCAGGTAGAAAGCCCCCTTGTGGGTACTAGACCCATGAGACAGTAGCTCCTTTGTGGACATCAGCTAACCCCGTAGCAAAGGTTATACCATTTACAAAAGGGGGAAATTGTTATAGAAGGGTTAATAGTTTGCCTTTAAGTGCCTCTTGCCTTTAAGTTTTAGAATTACTAGATTCTGTTGACGCAGTAGTCTGATGGTGTCCTCTTCAAGGAGACTATACTTCTTATCATGTATGCTTTCAATAGTCAGTCACAACATGCTTTTGGTACGTTTTGAGGAATAAAGGTCAGTATGACCCTGGGTGATGGTGGGGGCTACATGAATTACATTGTGTGTTTCATTTGTTGTAAATGGTATAAAACACTGCCTTTTGCTGCATTACATCAGATAAAAGTGACTTGCTCACAGGATATGTGTGAGGTGTCTTTTTGTCTCCAAGCGCGCTTGTAAAATGACGGGCGTACCTACCTGATTTGGCTCTCACTGGTGATCTGGCGTACTGACATTGGGTCAGAATGAAAACAGCTACAACAGCGCAAAGAGTTTGAAAAAAAAAGAGAAGCCGTTTTAACTTTTTACTCGTTTGAAGGTGTTCCTTCTATCTTTTTTAATTTTAATTTTTTTTTTATTATTATTAATTAAGTTTTCCAAAGTTTTCCTTCAATCTCTTTACTTTTTACTTTTTTTAAAAAGTTTTTTTTCCTTTTGTATCAAAATTTTGAGTTTTTGATCGTGTACCAGGTTTTTGATGGTTTTCTGTTCTTTTGGTTTTTTGGGGGGGGAGTTTTTATATACTCATTTTTAGAATTTTTTGCTGTTTCTTTCCTTTTTTTGTTTGTTTTTTATTTTGGTTTTTGCCATGGGGAATAAGGTGGCCAAGCAACAGGAGGGTCTTTTACTTCCTGGAGAGCAAACAGCCCCCCAGATAGTGGCAGAACACAAAGGTGTTAAGTATGTGAAGAATTTTGGAAGGTATAAAGTATGTGAAATTCATAAGAATGGCAGACTTCAAGCTGCGGAATGGCATGACATAGAAAGAAAAATAAGGGAAGTTAGCTGATGTTAAATTGCTGAATACTAATACATGGTATGAAGTAGCAGCAGAGCTTACATCGTTTTGGTGGTACAGAAAGATATGTGAGCAAACCAGGAAGTGATTTTTATGTGTATAAGATGGGAGATATTGGATCTGCGCAGTCTGCGCTCAGCAGAATCCATGGTATAGGGAGGTTTTTTTTGCACAGTATGTGGCATGCCCCTTCCCTCCCTACAGGGAGAAGGCATCAATGTTCCGACTATGCCCTCTAAGACTGCACAGGGAGGAGGAATTCTCTTCTCTATCGTCTTTTTTCTTTGTCACTTTTTCTCTCCTTCTTTTCTCTCACTCTCCTTTCCTCTCCTCTTTCTCCACACTTTTCTCTTCTCTCTCTCTATCTCTCTCCTCCATACCTCTCTACTCCTCCTTCTCCTCCACACCTCTTTCCTCCTTTTTCATTCTCTCTCTCTTCTCTTTCTCCACTCCCCCACCACACCTATCTTCTCCTGTTTCTTCTCCACTCCCTTCTACCAATCCTCCTATTTCTTCTTCTTCTCTCTCCACCTCCTTCTGCACACCCTGATTCTCCTCCTTTCTCTTCACCACACCTTTCTATCTCTCTCTATCTCCTCATTCTCCTTCTCCACACCTCTTTCCTCCTTCTTCACTCACCTCCTCCTTTTCCCTCTCCTCCTTCTGTTCCTTTTTCTGACTCCTCAATGCCCAATTCAAACAATGTGGTGCTTACAGCACAAGGCACCCCTTCTATGTCCCTGGCACAGTCCAGCCATTGCAAGTTGTGATATCGGGGAAAGAAGGTGAAAATCCCCCTACACACAATGCAGTAGGCAGCCCCCAGACACATCATGCAGACAGCTCAGCCCTGGGTGCAGAGGGGGGAGGACTGACATCATCATCATCTGCTGATAATGTACAACTTCAGCACCGGTCAGAGCTGCCTACATTCACACCATCATAGAACTATAAGCCTAATCCATCACAGCTTCAGCAAGGGGGCAGACATCCTCACATAAAAAGGCAACTTTTAAGTCCAATATCAGCCAGTGTATGACCCCAGCACACGCTATCACAACTATTCCTCTGATGAAGAGGGAACATCATACATGCTGTCCAGTACTAGGAAAAGAAACCCACAGGCACCAAGAATGCAGGGACAGATAGAGGCACCACCATTACACTATGTGCACTGCACTTCAAGTCAGGTGACAATCTTCCAGACCCAGGGATGCATCCCAAGCCATTTTACCAAAGAATGTAGCAGAACCAGTGAACATATATAGCCACCTGGAATGAACTCTGGGCCATAAATGGAAATAAAAGCAGGTGATGCACTCTGGCCAATCATGAAGGAACAATGCAAACTTCCAGCAGAATTAGATATACACACTTGGGAGTCAGGGCCACAGCTAATTGAAGAGCTCAGAGAGTGGGCCAAAGGCAGATTGGCAGGACAAGCCCTCAGCTTACATGATATCAGTCAAGACAAGACAGAGTCTGTAAAGAAGTTTCATGGCAGAGTAATACAAGTATTCCAAGACTTGGGCTTCACCATTCATGACCAGATACACAGGCAAATTTTGGCACAGGCCTTTGTACATGGACTGAGACAGCCAATCAGGAAACCACTGATAGTGGCTAGGCCCGAGAATAGGTCAATAGCAGTGGACTGACCCAGCAAAACGGGTTATGTGCGCCTAGGACACTGTTTATTGTCAATTGTCACCAAAACTGCTGCCATCATAGTGCCACAAAGAGCGCAAAGAAGGAAATGGGTGCCGCCCTGCTGAGAACGCCAGAAGGGGAGCCAGAAGTGAAGATGCTGCAAAGTGTCGAGCGACACACCATAAGAACCGCTGCAGACTCCAGAGAGGAGACACCGACCTCAATAAGGTTAGCAAAGGGGAGAAGCTATGTCAAAGCAGGGGGAAGAAGTGATGGCAGATGCAGCCGCAGCCCCTGTAATGCCCCAAGACCTTGGGTTGGATGCAGCCGCCGGTCTTATGGCACCCCCAGGCCTCGCCACAGACACACCTGCAGGCCCCGCAGGGCCCGCAGCTTCAATCAGCAGGCCAGGCCCTGCTGCCGCTACAGTACCCATCATGCCGTTGTCCACAGTAGCCAAACGGATTGAGTCCCAACCAGGGGTGCAGAAGACAGCCCCTCTCATGGTGACCACTGACCTGGAAGTGCAACCACCCTACAAAGACAGAAGTGTCAAGTGTTACATCTATGGCAAGTTTGGCCATTTCCGGAACCAGTGCAGAGCATCTGGAGCGCCCCCACACCGCCGCAGGGCCGAGGGGTACCCGGAGCCGGGCCTCTGGGATCTCAGTCCTGGGGTTGTCACGGTGGCTAGACCCGGTCCGTGGCCCTGTCTGTCAGTGGGGGACGTCCGTTGCAAATAGGTGCTGTTAACGGTGGTATAGCGGTGCAGTTGTGGGGTGCAGGTCGCGGTAAATAACGAGGACACCAGGTTGCAGTCTCTTTACCTCTTTACTGGAGATCTCTCGGTCCTCAGTCCAGAATCCGGTCCACCAGGCTGCGCAAGTCCGGCCGGTCCAATGGCACTTCCAGAGTTCTCCTCACAGGTGGAAATCAGTGCCTTCCTTCTTAGCGCTTTGTGTTGTAGTCCTTCCCTGCTGTGCTTACGGAAAGTACCCCACAACTGTTGTGTCTGTTTCTTAAGTTCCCTCACAACTCGATTAACTGATCTTCTGCTAATCTTCCGTCCCTTCCTGATGTTACAGTAAGAACGGCACCCGTTTGTCAGGTAGGCCTGGAGTTCTTCCGGGACCCTAGAGACGCCCCTCTCCCGCAATTGCCCCCCAAGACTTCATAGGTGATATGTGGTAGACAGCCCGCCTGAGACTGACTGTCCTGCCGCTGTTTGGAGTATGGCTTAAAGCTGTATATTATTCCACTCCCTCGGCGTTCCGGCCACCGGTAATGCGCCTCAGCAAGGTGCTGCCTCTTTCAACAAAACCCCTGCTGGTATTCTCCTTCTGCTTGATTTTGTTTCTCACTCAGCACAATCTATCTCGCTTCTAATCCTTTCTTAGGGCACCGCCGCTATTCTGAGCAGGCACGGTCCCGTTACGTTCTTTCAATGCCAAGCCTCTGCCAGGATCCCACCCCTGGCAGAGACCCTACTGTCTCTTCCTCCACAACACCCTCTCTCACTAGGTGTTGCTTCGTTCGATCCAGTCAGCTTTTTCCTAACTTCCTGCCTGACCCCCAGTTTACCCACTATGGTGGGGAGTGGCCTAATGAATAGCACCCTTAGCTCCCCCCGGAGGCCCAGCTGTGAAACATATTGGTGTCTGTGATACCTGATTGGAGGAACTCCTTCAGTGCCATCGAACGCACCATGGCTCCCCTTAGTGGCGGAGCCACAGTACTGCAACGACCAGGACTCTGGGGCGCTGCACTCCCCCCTGGTTAAACACAGTACTCCGGGACTGGGAAGAAAACAACAATACAGGTTAGCAAAAAGACATACAAATTTGTTGAGTGCAAAACAATAAGCATACTTGAACAGGCTTCCCTTTATGGGAGGTGAGGACACTTTAACGTTACAAAACATAATCAAATATCATAGCAACAGGCTACAATTAACTCTCATTACCCAACCGGGTATTCTACTAAGTGCAAATGCTGGAACAATAAATTAACATTGTCTTTAGGAAACATACACTCTTAGTTTACCAAAGGCCTTCCTATAATCACATTACAGGGCAAGGTAACTTCACATTCTCCTACTTTGAACCTGCAGGACCGCCTGTCCCTATGGCACCAGACCTACTGCCTCTCCTTTCTTTTACAGGACCGCCCCGTTCAGCCAGGGCCTACTGCCTTTCTCTACTATACATAGTATAGACATAACATTCCTTTCAATTTGAGAGCATGGAGCCCACTCTGCTTGGCTCCTATAAGGACTCACTCACTAACCCCTACGGGTCTACTTTCTGTCCTTAGTAACGAACTAACTTTCTATGGGGACGCAGGGTTTACCTTCTATCCTCACCTTCGTTATTACTTCTTTACTTTTAGTTAAACGGAACTCTACATCTACCCCTACGGGCTTTCTACATCTTTCTCTTCAAAGAACATTATCTAGGTTTCACATTTTAAACAAATTAAACACACATAACTTTTCCATGAAAAACAGTTACATTTCCTTCAAAGCATTATCTTGACATTACTGTTCTAAAACAGTATCACTTTCAAGTTCAATTCTAACCTCCCCTTTAAGAGGAGATCAAGTCTTTCTGAGGTAGCTCTTCTTCTCAGCCTACCAGTCCATGCAAAGGCTCCGGAATGGTATCTTCGCAAAATGTCTTTAAACAAAACCAGTAGGAAGCACCTTTAAGAAGGTGCAAACTATTTACAAGAAAGTTCAAATCATGCACAGTCCATGATTTCGCAGTTTGTGTATCTTTGTGCAAAACTTCAAGAAAACAACAATAGTGACCCCGGGTCAACAAAGGGGTCACCTTTCTTAAAGTTTACCCTGGACGGGTTTAGCAGCAACTTAAAGAACAAACAGTAACTATTTACATTTTCAGGTTTCCGAGGTTTACTCTTGCTCAGGTGGCTTGGGCTCCTGCCCCCCGGCCACTGTGGTGCCAGTGTCCGCGGTTCGAACGTGCAGATGAACTCGACTGGCCAACTCGGTGGCCGCTACCAGGCGCACTGTCGCGATGGTGACAAGGTCGGGTGCTCCTGGGACCAGGTCCGAGGTGGTAAGGGTCGCGGCTCCAAACATACACCGCCGAACATTCCGTGCATACCACCCGAGCGGGTTCTGGTGGCGGCTGTAGGTCACCTGATCCCCCTTTTGCAATGGTTCTCCACTTCGGCCACAGCAGGGAGCCCTCACGTTACAGTGCGCAACAAAAACGTCAGTATCCAATCCCGGCTCGTGTATGAGGCCCCACCCCCTTCTTGCATGGTAGGCCAACACAGTGCCCCGCCTTATCACGTCTCTGTCATCCCATGCCGGAGGGGATTGTTGTATTTTCGATGGACCCATCGGCTCGGCCTCTTTCCGGCCTTTCCACTGTAGAATCAAGCACTGTCTATATTGTTCCCACGTAAGCACCGCAAGAGTGGACCCGTTCTCCTGGGATCCATCTGTCCCAACCCAGGGGCTGTCCCACCGAAGAACTACTCCATCTAGACTCACATCCACGGGCTCCCCCACTCTAGTCGACAGCAGTGGCACCATCCTCCCCAGGTCACCAGGGGATAACACAATTAACCCTGCCGAGAAGGGTCGACCTTTACTGAGATGGAGGTGGGTCGTGGAAGCGGACTCGTGAGGGGGAGCAGGGGCGTCTTCCGTACCTACGCCTGATGTGGTTCCACCGATGTCGATCCGGTCCGCTGACAAGAACGCTGGAGTCGGCTGCTGCTCGGACCGCGGCTCTTCCGATGCGGCCCCCGAACGCTGCTCCGCTCGCTGTGGTTCCTCCTCCACGGACTCCAAGGTCAGGGTTGGTGGACTCAGCTCTGCTATCTGTTCCAGGAGTTTCAGGTCCTCCGGCTGCAGGGGACATAAGTCCGTCTCCGGTGAAGAGGGGCAAGCCGGAGTCGCATCTTCCTCGCTCAGGCACTTGCTGTTCATCATCGCTGCCTGATAGTCGGTGGCAGTGCATGCACCTGACTCCGCCATTTCTCCGAGGTCGGGCTTCTCCATCTCCTGCTTCCCGCCGTTGCAAATCAGGAGGTTGTCTTCTGCTTTGGGGCAGGTCATCTCCTTGCAGCCCGAAGCGCAGAGGGCGGTATCCATTTCTCGCGCCATTCTGGTAGTCTCCTCCCATAGCACGCCCTCCTTCTTCTCCAAAGTAGCAATGGCGGCGGCTTTTGGCGGGAACTTCTATTGGTCAGTGGTAGCACACAGTCTCTCAATAAAGCTACAGTTCATGCACAACAAATCACAGTCTCTAGGCACACATGACCTGATTCTTCAGGCTTAAGTAGATCCTGTTCGTGACGCCAAGATTTGGAGCACCCCCACACCGCCGCAGGGCCGAGGGGTACCCGGAGCCGGGCCTCTGGGATCTCAGTCCTGGGGTTGTCACGGTGGCTAGACCCGGTCCGTGGCCCTGTCTGTCAGTGGGGGACGTCCGTTGCAAATAGGCGCTGTTAACGGTGGTATAGCGGTGCAGTTGTGGGGTGCAGGTCGCGGTAAATAACGAGGACACCAGGTTGCAGTCTCTTTACCTCTTTACTGGAGATCTCTCGGTCCTCAGTCCAGAATCCGGTCCACCAGGCTGCGCAAGTCCGGCCGGTCCAATGGCACTTCCAGAGTTCTCCTCACAGGTGGAAATCAGTGCCTTCCTTCTTAGCGCTTTGTGTTGTAGTCCTTCCCTGCTGTGCTTACGGAAAGTACCCCACAACTGTTGTGTCTGTTTCTTAAGTTCCCTCACAACTCGATTAACTGATCTTCTGCTAATCTTCCGTCCCTTCCTGATGTTACAGTAAGAACGGCACCCGTTTGTCAGGTAGGCCTGGAGTTCTTCCGGGACCCTAGAGACGCCCCTCTCCCGCAATTGCCCCCCAAGACTTCATAGGTGATATGTGGTAGACAGCCCGCCTGAGACTGACTGTCCTGCCGCTGTTTGGAGTATGGCTTAAAGCTGTATATTATTCCACTCCCTCGGCGTTCCGGCCACCGGTAATGCGCCTCAGCAAGGTGCTGCCTCTTTCAACAAAACCCCTGCTGGTATTCTCCTTCTGCTTGATTTCGTTTCTCACTCAGCACAATCTATCTCGCTTCTAATCCTTTCTTAGGGCACCGCCGCTATTCTGAGCAGGCACGGTCCCGTTACGTTCTTTCAATGCCAAGCCTCTGCCAGGATCCCACCCCTGGCAGAGACCCTACTGTCTCTTCCTCCACAACACCCTCTCTCACTAGGTGTTGCTTCGTTCGATCCAGTCAGCTTTTTCCTAACTTCCTGCCTGACCCCCAGTTTACCCACTATGGTGGGGAGTGGCCTAATGAATAGCACCCTTAGCTCCCCCCGGAGGCCCAGCTGTGAAACATATTGGTGTCTGTGATACCTGATTGGAGGAACTCCTTCAGTGCCATCGAACGCACCATGGCTCCCCTTAGTGGCGGAGCCACAGTACTGCAACGACCAGGACTCTGGGGCGCTGCACATCCATGCAACTCAAGAGTTGGTCCAGAGAAACAGGTCAAGGAAGAAGTACAGAAAGCAGTGAAGTACCCCGTCCATAGGACAGGGGCAAGCAAGCAAGGTCCGCAAGACACTACGCTCCTGACATGTAAAACCTCATCTGCAGGACCAATACCTCAAATTGTCCTGAAAGTGGATGGCGTTGTCAGATGTTTTCATCTGCACACTGGTGCAGCCAGAAGTGTGATGAGACCTGTGGAACTCGCTGATCCCACCTGCCTATCAGAATCCTTTGTGTCTCGCATGGGCATTGATGGTCAAGTCAGACATTCTCAGCTTACAAAACCACTGAGCGTGTGCACTCAGCCAGGACACTCTATCCTGTCCCAGTTTGTGGTGTCAAGGACCTGCCACTCAACCTACTGGGGGCAGACCTACTGCAGAAGCTGAAGGAAACCACAGTGTTCCAGGAAGATGGGACAGTGACACTTTCTTCATCCCTGACCCAAGAAGAATTGTGCTGGTGGCCCTACAAGAACCTCAAACAACCGACGGAGGCCTACCCAAGGAGGTACTGGATGTAGTGCCAAAAAGTCTATGGTCTAAGGGACCCCAGTATGTTGGAAAACCTCAAATTGCCCCAGTACGGGTGTCACTCAAGCCAGGTACCCCGTACCCTCGTAAGGCCCAGGCCAGACCTGGAGTCAAGCTGCCTCTGACCAACTGAAGGTCTACCTGGAAATAGGAATCATTGTTCCTTGCACATCCCCTTGCAATACCCCGCTTCTCCCGGTCAAGAAAAAGACTGTAAAAGGAGAGCCAGCCAAGTTCAGGATGGTACATGACCTGAGAGCTGTGAATGATGCCATGGTGTTTGAAACTCCAATTGTGCCGAATCCGCACATTCTGCTCTCGAATGTGCCTGCCACAGCAAAAGTGTTCACAGTGACCGACCCGGCGAATGCTTTCTCCAGTGTTCCCCTTCATCCGGAAGACCAGTTCCTGTTTGCCTTAACGCACCAGGGGGGACACCACACATGGACAGTGATGCCACAGTGGGCCCAGAACAGCCCTTCACAGTTCACCAAAGCAATGTTCACAGTCCTCACCAACTGGGTCACAGAACATGGAGAAGTAACCCTGCTACAATACGTGGACAATCTACTCCTTTGTGCAGTTGGCTTTGACACGTGTAAAGCCCATTTCTTGTCTCTTCTACTCTACCTGGCGGAGCAGCACTGCAACGTCTCAAAGAACAAAGTCCAGTGGTGTCTGAACTGAGTTACGTTACAGAGACACTGTATTGCTCACCCGGAGAAACACCTGACAGATGACCGGAAGACCACAGTGGAGAAGATGGTTCCTCCAACAACTCCAAAGGCGCTACAGGCCTTCCTTCGTCTAGTTTCATATTGCAGAGCCTGGATCCCTGATGCCTGAGTCCTAATGCAGCCTCTGTGTGATTATGTCAGTGTGACCCCGTTCCTCCTGACAGATGAAGCTTTCAGCTCGTTCAATAAGTTAAAAGGCTCTGTAGTCTCAGCGCCAGCACTAGGCCTACCTGACTACGAGAAGCCATTCCGTCTCTACTTGATGAGAAGAGAAGGCCTTGCTACTGGAGTCCTGACGCAGCTTCAGGGGGAAAAGCAGAGACCTTTGGGCTACTTTTCAGCTTGCTTGGATCCAGTTGCAAGGGGGGCCCTCTCCTGCATGAGTGCAGCATTTGCAGCACACGCCCTCCTGGAGAAGACTGCTGACATCATTCTAAGATATCCATTGGAAATCCTGGCTCCGCATGACATCTCAGAAATCCTCAACCAAACCCAGCTAAAACATGTCTCCACCGCCAGGCATCTTCGCCTCCAGTGCTCTCTACTCCTACCCAACAATGTCACCATCTCCAGATGCACAGTCCTCAACCCATCCACTCTACTCCTACTCCCAAGGGGGGATACAGATATGGACCCTCAGATCAAAAGTCTGATCAAAATCTGCATGATACCTTCCGCAGGGATCTGGATTTGCTCCGGACGGATGACCATGATTGCCTCAGCATCATGCAACAGGAAACAGCAGGACTACCCAAGGTGGCAGAAGAGCCACTGACCAACCCAGAGTTGATCCTATATGTGGATGGCTCCAGATTTGCAGATGATGAAGGAAGATTCCACACGGGATGTGCAGTGACCAGCAATCAAGAGATCCTGTGGTCCAGAAGTCTGCTGCCTAGTCTGTCAGCCCAGGAAGCAGAACTGATAGTGCTGACGAAAGCCTACCAGATGGCAGAAGACAAGAGTGCGAACATATATACCGATCCAAGGTACTCGCATGACATAGCACACGACTTTGGACCCATCTGGGCTGCAAGGGACTTCATCACAGCAAGCGGAACAACCATGAAGCATCATGGAGCCATCAAGGACCTGTTGGACGCACTCCAACTTCAAAAAATTGAGGCAGTACTAAAAGTCAAAGCACATTGAAAATTGAACACAGTAGAGGCACAGGGCAACAACATGGCAGATATGGCAGCCAAAGAAGCCGCCAAAGGAAGACAATATGGAGTGAGAGAGGTCGTAGAGCCAGACGGCTACTACATGACGACTGAAGACAAGAAACCTGACCAGATGACGTCCTGGGAGCTGCTCAAAAAGCTGCTAGAACAAGCCCCAAAGGACAAGAAGGAATGCTGGATGCGGAAGGGAGCAACACATGAAGGAGGAAGGGTATACTCAATGGACTGCGAACCCTGTTTACCCCGAAGTATCTACCCTATGCCCTATGGTGGTCCAGTGGGCACATGGGCCCACACACAGATCAAAGACACAGAAGAATGATCTGATTGGTGCTTACCGGTTCGCTCCAGGGATCTCCACCCTAACAGCCAAGTTCACTAGCAGCTGTCTGACCTGTGGCAAATGCAACCCTGGAGGAATGGAGAAAGTTCCCACCCATCATCTTGCCAGACCACTGTACCCCTTCCAGAGGATCCAGATAGACCACATCCAGATGCCGCCAATTGGAGGTTTCAAATATGCCCTTGTGATCATGGACGTGTTCTCAGGATGGCCAGAAGCTTTCCCAGTGAGGAACCAGTCACCAAAGACTACTGCAAAGAAGCTACTCTCAGAGATGAGATATGCAGCTATGGGGACCCAGAAGTGATAGAGAGTGACCAGGGACCCACATTCACAGCAAATCTCACACGAGAGATCTGGTCAGCAGTAAGGTCAGACTTAGGCCTACACACTCCTTACAATCCCCAGAGTAGCGAGAAAGTAAAAAGTCTGAATGGGACACTTAAGAACAGGATGTCGAAAGTTGCCCAAGAGACACGCAAACCCTGGCAGGAGACACTCCCAATCACACTACTTAGTGTAAGGCACACTTCCAGAGGCCCAGAAAAACTGTCACCATATGAAATTTTGTTTGAGTCTAGTCCCAGGTTAGGGGTATTCTTTCCCTCAGCAGCTGATTATGCAATATGATACTTTGTCTGCTTATGTAATTGAACTCACCAAGAAACTTGATTACGAAGATGCGGAGGGCACTACTAAATATAAAAATATATATTGGGGCTCACCATGGACAGAAAAACGACAAGTAATAACCAAGGAAAAAAGATCATGTCCATAAAAATGGGAGCACCTCAAACCAATTTCAAAAGAATTATCTTAAACAATAAAGGCTTTTATTGATAAATAACACAACAATTCACACAGAATACAAGATTAAAAACATTTAAAAGTGCAATGTGCAACAACAAAACCTGCACATCAGTCACTTCCTGGTATAGGGAAAAGTGACAAACCACATCCCTGCCCTCTCCCAATGAATAAATTTAAGGTGCAATAACTGGAGTATTATAACCAAAAGACCTGCTGAGATTAAAGAATGCAGGAATATGAATAATCAACCTACAACTCTGAACCCATGACTGTAGAAATATGCATATATATATATATATACACCTAGTATGCACATATACAGGGCCCTGTCTGTATCACAGACACAGGTAAGCAAAGTGTCAGATGAAAAGGGAAAATATTGAGCCTGGCAAATACAAAAACATGCAGGAGCAGATGGAAGCAAAAAAAGCAGTAAGGGGGAGGGAGGGAAAGGGATGTGGATTGCACCCCACATCCCTTTCCCTCCCTCCCCCTTACTGCTTTTTTGCTTCCATCTGCTCTTGCATGTTTTTGTATTTGCCAGGCTCAATATTGGACCATAGGGCGTATGTATACCCTTTTCATCTGACACTTTGCTTACCTGTTGGTACTCTTTTTTGTGGTATATCTAGCAGGCCAGGTGGTACTGTGATACAGACAGGGCCCTGTATATGTGCATACTAGGTGTATATATATATATATGCATATTTCTACAGTCATGGGTTCAGAGTGTAGGTGCAGGTTTTGTTGTTGCACATTGCACTATTAAATGTTTTTAATCTTGTATTCTGTGTGAATTGCTGTGTTATTTATCAATAAAAGCCTTTATTGTTTAAGATAATTCTTTTGAAATTGGTTTGAGGTGCTCCCATTTGTATGGACATGATCTTTTTTCCTTGGTTATTACTCACCAAGAAACTTGCTAACATCCATTCTCGAGTTTTTTTCTTCATTGCCAGATCCAGATTCAGTGTCCGGTACGCACTCCTTGAAGCCAGGAGACTGGGTGTTGGTGAAAAAGTTTGTAAGGAGAACACCACTCGATCCCAGATTTGATTGTCCTGTTCAAGTGCTGCTAATGACACCAACCTCTGTGAAACTGGAGGGAAGACCCACTTGGATCCACTCATCGCATTGCAAGAAAGCTCCCCTACCAGAAGATGACACCCAAGCCAGAATGATGTTGTGGATGCCCTGCCTGACCGAATCGATGACCTACCTAATAAAGAATACACACCGCTCACTACAAATGCTGTTGACTAAGAGACTGATTGCAACGAACCCCCGTTAGGGACAGATCTCCTGACTGCCCATTTGCGAAAAGTCTGTACGGAGTGGGGCGTAGGCGCTAGGCTTGCGTCAGTTCACCAGCAGCACAAAAGAGTTGCAGCGCTTTGGGACAGGAGGCTAGGATTAGGGCAAGTGATATCTAAGGGGGGCTTGTGATAGAAATATATATATCATATAGATCTCACTTGCATGTATACTCCTTTAAATCATATATACTTACATAAAGACAAATATATATATCTATATACTCAGCTAGTTTATAATCAATTGCTCAACTTAATCACATGAGCTAGGCCAGATGGTTCTTGGTACTTTCCAGTATGTTTCAGACACCTAAAAACGGGAAGTTAGGCCAGATGTTCTGAAGTAATGTCTAGAATATCGCTAAGTCTTGCTGAAATAGCAGGATAAGGGTGACAGCTACGTCCAAGAGTGCTAAATCAGCTTGTTGCCAGGTAGATTTCAGTCACAATATGCCATGTACTCAGTTAAATACATTATGTACTCAGTCAGCCAATGAAATAATAGCTAGGCAATATGGTAATTAACTAACCACCCCTAAGAACCCCTAACCACTCCTTTCTATATGCAATTATAAAACTATGTATGTACAATAAAGTATCAGTATTGATGGAATGCTTTTCTGTCACAATGGTGTACAGTCCATTCTTGATGAGTGCTCAAAATACTCAGTCTTATTGGGAACGGCCGCAGCACACACAGGGATAAATTTATCCAAACCAAATTTGCATGACATCACCACATTTCAAAAAATTGTTTCTGACATCAGAAGCAGTAGCAACAGCAGGAACAGAAGTCACAACAAAGGTGTCACAGACTGCAATAATGCGGGATCAATGCAGCACACCAATAACTACACCATCGCCTAGTCTGCCCAGTCTGTGACTTGGGTGCAAAATTCACTGGAGATCCATGCCTTGATCATGTTGATGAAAATTAGGCGGTCTACACTTTAAGGGGACAGCTGGATGCACTTATCCTTCAGGACACAACCAGCAGTGCTAAAGACACGTTCTAAGAAAACGCTGACTGCCATGCATGACAATACCGCTAAGGCATGATAGGCAAGCGCTGGCCACTCTTCCATTTTTGATAGAGGAGGAAGAAGCAGCAGATACGGTTAATGGGACATCCAGTGGTTGGCGAGGCCCTCTAGTCCGCATTTTAGCGCAGCGAGATTCCCAGACTAATGTTGATCGCGCATGTGGAGCGCCCGATAGGACCGTGGGGTACTCGGGCAGGGTCCGACGGTTCTTAAAGCGGTTTTCAAGGCAGCAGTGACCCGGTCCGTGGCCCCAGGCATCCAATGAAATTAATGAAATGAGGGGGAAATAAAGTTTATAGGGGATTAGTTCGTGACACCACCCATGGTGATCGGCAATAAGGAATATGGCCGACGCTGTGGTTCAGGTCCACTGGGGAAGTTGGTGACACAGCTGGGATGGTTCTGCTCCCCACAAGTAGAGCTAGGCCCCAGGGCTGTTAAGGAATAAAAGTCAATGATGGTGAATGTTGTAGTGCAGGGCAAGTGAAGCAGCAATAATTCAGAGGACACAGCAGGGTGCAGTTTTCACACTTTTCTCATAGTTCTTATATGCAATCCCCAGCCGGGTGCTGTTTCCTCCTGGTCTGTGGTCCAGTCAGCTCTCAGGTAATTTTGGGTACACCTTGCCAGAACCCCTTTCTTATGTGCCTTCCCTGGCCTTCTCTCTGTGCTGGCTCCTGCCTCTCCTGCCCTGCGCCTTCACACACAGTGTCCTGAGACAGCAGCTGCGGATCCTGTCAGGTGACATCCTCTTAGTCCCCTTGCCCCTATATGGCTGCCTTTTCAGTGAATGTGTGTGGAATTGACTGTAGCACATGCAGTTACTTCAGCCTCTGGTTTTTCTAGCTGAGTCCTCAGTTTCTCTGCTAGTTTAGAGCCGATCACTTACTGAGACCTGGTCCCTCCACCTGACTATAGTTGGTGTGGATGCGGGCCCCATGGGTGGATTCCTCACTACCCATGCCCCTGGGACCCCTTCTTACTCTCTCACTCTCTGGAACTTCTCCCTATCTGCACTTTCTCCACCCAAACCTTCTACCTAATCCCTCCCTGGCCTGGAGAGGTCCAGTGATGCGTGCTAGTGTCAGGGTTCTGTATAGTGTCCCCTCCTTACCAGAGAGTTGGGGCACCACACCTCGGGCTGAGGTGCAGTACATCTGTGGTGACTGGACCCTCAGGGGCACCACACATGTGCTGGTTCATGCATGTAGTAGTCAAATTATTGCAATTTTTGCCTCTACTCAAACCGCAATGTATCCTCCTCATCTTCCTTCTCCACCTCTGCTGCTGAGCTCCTCAGCTGGATGCCTCTGGGTTCAGAACAAGTTGGATCAAAACACTCATCTAAACACTCATTGTCATCCTCTCTGTTCTCCCACTCCTTCCCTTTTGAGTGACGCTCCTTCTACCCTGACAGCACAGTACAGTCCACATGTGCCTCAGGTATCTGAGTCTCATAACGATCACCTGCACTCGGGGGGTTAATGTCTGATGACCAGAGTCTGGATTTTGCTCAGACCCTACTTCGTATGGCCTTGGATTGATTTATTAATGATCTACAAATGAGGTACCTTCCCTTTAACTATCCCTGTTCTGGGGATACTCTTGAAGGTAGAGAGACATGGGTCTCTGACCTTACTATGCTCCTGTTAAACCCTTATCTGCCCCCCACCCCATGAGGCATGGGACAGAAATGTAAGGTAAACGAGGCACAAAGACAAAACAGGGATAACAGAAAACCACTATCATAGAAAATCAATCACCAAAAATAGGGAAGGCGATAGGGACAGGGAGGGATTAACTAAATAGGAATAGGGACCAATAGATAAACACTCACATACTATAGCAAACAGCAGATCACTACAGCTACAATTCCCACTCCAACTCCAACTACTCATATTAGCACTTAGAACAGGAAGTATATAAAGAGGGAGTAAATGATAAGCAGTTGCAGTTGAGAACAACCAGGCTGTATGGTCTCAGTCAGCATGGAAAGAATCCTTAATCCTTTCAGCACTGAAGAAAAAGAAATCCTTTTAAAATAGGACATGAATCAGACCAATTTTAAAGAGGACTGCGATTCATTACATGACTTTTCTAACTCTAGGTCTTCCAGGGGGACATGGCACCTTTGTGACAGATAAGGGGCATAGCCTGGTGGCAGCTGTGAAGCTTAGCAAACTCACACACATGCAACTCTTGACCCATGTGCTCATTTGCCACAGCTTCTGGTCAAGGTACACTGCGTCAGCGCCCATTTCTGCAAGTCAGGTACAGCTTCTGCCGCTCTAGCAGTGCTGCAGCAGAGCATTCAAATGCCAGCTCAACGACTAGTGTGCAATGTCACCACACTGGAACTCCACACTTCACATGCTGGAAAGGGTTTCTGAACAGAAGAGGCCAGTTGTGGAATACCAGCTCCAACATATCCATTGGTATTCTGATTAGCCTCCCACATAACAATTGAAAAGTGGGCATGTTTGTCTGACAATTGTGCAGTTTTCCAGAAAATTATATAGCATGTTTTTGCTGATTTTTCTTTTATTATTATTTTTTATTTCTTGTTCCATGTATAGATATCCTTGAAAAAGGCCTTTGTGCCAGAACGTTGGAAATTCTGTTCTGTTCTTTCATTTGTCGGCTGTGAATTAAAAGTCCTTTGATTTAATTAATTTACACATGAAGTGTCATATTTTGAGTGCCGAAGGTGTCTTCGGAGAATTATCTATTGACAATTAAACATGACGTTTTGCATGCGGACCAGGTGGAGATGGAGGAAGACGTGAGGCAAGGAGATACTGTCCAGAATAGTCCCATCTCATCTGCTCAGTGTGGATTGGATATCAATGAGGAGGTAGAGACTGAGGAGGAGGAGGAACAGGAGCTGGCTACAACAGAGGCTGGTACCTACACAACCTTTGCCCCATCAGCTGAGTAGGGGAATGAGGAGGAAGAGATGGAGCAGGAGGAGGAGATGGAGAGTTGTCATCATGGTGCAGACAGGAAAATGTTGACTGTAGGGACCTTGGCACATATGGCAGACTTTATGTACTGCTCCCTTTCCCATGACCCTTGCATTACATTCACCCTGGCTAGTGTTGAGCATTCCGATACCGCAAGTATCGGGTATCGGCCGATATTTGCTGTATCGGAGTTCCGATACCGAGTTCCGATATTTTTGTGATATCGGAAATCGGAATCGGAAGTTCCCAGTGTATGGTTCCCAGGGTCTGGAGGAGAGGAGACTCTCCTTCAGGCCCTGGGATCCATATTCATGTAAAAAATAAAGAATTAAAATAAAAAATATGGATATACTCACCCGTCCGGCGGCCCCTGGACCTTAGCGATGTAACCGGCAGCCTCCGTTCCTAAGAATGCAGTGAGTTTAGGACCTGCGATGATGTCGTGGCTTGTGATTGGTCGCGTGAGTGGTCACATGAGCGGGCAGGCCGGTCATGCTTGAATGCAAAATTGCCCTCCCGGACAGGTTTTCAGGAGGTAGGGACACGTTTTTTGTATTTAAAGAAGCTTGTAAATTATATTTTAAACTTCATCCTTACTCCTCTGGAGATGAGGAGCAATGAGTGGGAATTGTGATTTCACTGTTGCAATGGGATCTTCAATCCTGGGCTTTTTCTTTATCACAGGGTTCCATTTGTCTCCAGTTGGTTGAGGGTATTTTGGGGGTTTTAGCCACTATCTGTAAAGATCCTGACCACATTTCCTTGACTGAATCCAGGCTGCGTCGCCTTCAGCAGGGAAATCGTTCTGTGGAGAATTATAGCTCTGAATTCTGCAGTTGGGAAACAGATACCAAATGTAATTACCAGGCTCAAAGAAGCCAATTTTGTCAAAGTCTTACTGAAAGGTTAAAAGATGCTTTGGCAGTGTATGAAACCCCAGAGTCATTGGAGGCTGCTATGTCATTGGTTATACGGGGGGTGGGGGGGATAGATTCTTGTGGGATAGATGGGTGAGACCACCTTCTCCTGAGCCCTCTTTCTGGGACAATACCCCATGTGCTGGGGGATGGTCCAGATTTGAACCAGTACTTGTGGAATTAAATGAACCAATGCAGTTAGGAGGTGCTTCTGCGTCGAATGTCTCCCCTGACATTCGCAAGAAAAAGGGCGTGCGTTTTTTTGTGTTAAAAAGGGACATTTTATTGGGGCCTGTCCTTTGATTCCATTCCTATTTATACCATAGACTCTGCTCCACTTGCACAGAGAGCGTTGACGCAGATTTTACATAACATAAGACTGAAGGTGGGGTCTTTTCATAATGAGGTAAGGCTACGTTCACATTTGCGTTGTGCGCCGCAGCGTCGGCGCCGCAGCGCACAACGCAAACAAAAACGCAGCAAAACGCATGCACAACGCTGCGTTTTGCGCCGCATGCGTCCTTTTTTTAATTGATTTTGGACGCAGCAAAAATGCAACTTGCTGCGTCCTCTGCGCCCAGACGCGGGCGCCGCAGCGACGCATGCGGCGCAAAACGCAAGTGCGACGCATGTCCATGCGCCCCCATGTTAAATATAGGGGCGCATGACGCATGCGGCGACGCTGCGGCGCCCGACGCTGCGGCGCACACCGCAAATGTGAACGTAGCCTTATTCCTTGTTTTGCCCTTGTTGGTGTCCCCACTCCAATTGTACTGGGTTTATCCTGTTTGGTGAAGCTGTGCCTTCATATAAGTAATAATAAAGGGCAAAATGTTGCTTAACATTTTTTTTTCTTGTAAAGTTCTCTTCAACTTTGAAAGTTTTATTGTCAGACTTTAAAGTGGAGTAAAAATATGACACCATTGTTCTCAGCAGCAATCTGGCAGTCAGAATTGCTTCTAGCGGTCTTCCATATGCTGTTCTCCTTACATTCAGCACATTTTCCATCCATTTCAACATTTTCACTGCCCCCCAGACCTCCTTGTAGGGACTGCTTGAAAAATACTTATATTTCCCATTTATTCCCATTATGTTCGCTACTCGAAACAAGCATCCGAGCATTAAGAATTGCTCTGTTTGAGTAACAAGCATACGAGCATTTTAATGCTCGCTTATCTCTAGTGGTTTCATTTCTTTCAATGTAGTTTAAAACCACTCCCCAAAAGTTCAGTTTCAGTGTTGAGCTCAAGGATATAAATTTAATATAAGAAACATTTACAGTGCCATGCAATTAATATGTAATTTTGAATACTTCAGCTAACAATTATCTCACTATATTGTTTTTCACTTTCAATTAAGCTGCCAAAATGTTCTCGTATCTTAGGACAAACCTTTTCATTTTATAATTACAGTATTTTATTTTTGTAATGGAGTTAATTCTGCAATTATTGTTTAAGCAACTCTAGTGATAGGCTACCTGCCATCAATTAGAGTTTAATGAGCAATGTATTTGTATCAAATGATTCAGCTCGATAAATGATTTAAAAAAAATTAGAACATAGAAGCATTAAAATAGCAATGTCTGGAGAAAAGAAAGATAACATTTTAATATTTACATTATTATTAATGACTTCATAACCTTAAAATGCCTGCTTCAAAAAAAATCATGTAATACGAGGTGATGAGTGAACATGCTCGCCACTACTCGGTACTCGACAGAGCATCTCACTGCTCGAGATGCTCGGAGCTTGACGAGTATTTCCTGGGTTGCTCGATGGGAGCTCGGGTCCCCTCCCTGCATGTTTGGTGCTCTTTAGAGAGCCATTGTGCATGTAAGGATTGTCTGCCACACACTGTAATGCTGCAGCCATGTTGGTTGTGGCATTACAGTGATTGGCTGGCCGCACAGCGTCATCAGGTCTATATCAGACCTGTCACCGCCATGCTCGTCACAGTCTACCCCAGTCTACCCCAGAATCAGGCAGTGTAATTAGAGGTGCTGCTGAGCTAGGGAGAGATTTGCTTGTTTCTTAGTTAGTGTAGATATACCACAATATATTATACACATATCCATCTCAACTAACAGTCCTTCTGAGGACTAATCCAGCTGCATAGATATCAGTGCTAGGCAGGCAGGCAGTGCATGTGGCAGTGCAGTGTATATAGCAAGAGGGTCCATTCCAGTTTTGTCTCCTGCTGCTGATTTAACAGATATTCCTAGTCGTAGCTCCAGGAATCAGGGGCCAGGAATAATTTTTTTGGGGATCATAATCCTGATTGTTTGCTTAAAAATCAATCCAGAATAGCTCCAACAAAGTGTTAATCCGCACAGCGGGGAAGCCCACTCAGTGCACAGGTAATTGCATGAACTGATGCTGAAAGCATGTATACAGCAGTAAGTGCTCCGTGAGCCGGGGTGCCACTCCAAAGAAAATAGCCACAATGGATACAAAAATTGAAAGGAACAGATGGCACTCACCGGTTAAAAAACTTCTTTATTCCAATACTTTAAAACATCGGCGTCGGGAGGATGGGAGCAGGAATGGAATGGACGACAGCCGTTTCGCGCTGCAGTGGCGCTTCTACTGGTCACCAAAAAAATTTAAAATCAATTCAGAGAACACCGTTTTTCTGCTCCATTTGCTTGCTGGCACTGCAGAATACAGCCAGATCCTTTACATATTAGAGCGCTAAAAATCCATCTATTTAAAACTGTGGTTTGTCCGTCACAGGGATCACATATAAATGCGCTCAGAATTCTGCCATTTCTGGCCTCCATTTAAATTTTGTTGCAGTGTGTTAGTGAAGTTCTTGATCCCAGTTTGCTGTTAAAAATAGTTACCTACAGGCCAGCTACTTAAAACTGTGGTTTGTTCCTCACACGGCTCGCATATAAATGTGCTAACAATTCTGCCATTCTGGCTTCCATTTAAATTTTGTTGCAGTGTGTTAGCAAAGTTATTGACACCAGTTTGCGGTTAAAAATAGTTACCTGCAGGACAGCTATTTAAAATTGTGGTTTGTCCGTCACACGGATCAGATATAACTTCGCACCAAATTTAGCCATTTGCAGTGAACGTGGAAAATATTGTCCTCCATTTAAAATGAGAAAGGCATGTGGCAAGGGATGGGGAACTGGATGTGATGGTGATGGTGTTGGCTGGATAGCAAATAATGCTGCCAGTCACTTTGCCACCACCACCATCCTGTCTTCCACATGGTCAAGTCTCAGTAGCCCTGAGTCTTGACTGCATATTCCTCACCCTGATCCTCCTTCCTCCCACCATGCCGAGTACCCAGAGACAACTGATCGAACACTTGGACACTTCGAGGAGCGGTTCACTTTTCTATTTATAGATTCGAGCCTTTCGCCTTGTCCACTTGAAGTGGGGCAAGATGAGATCTTATGTAGCGATGCCCAAATATTTGAGCAGACACGGTCACACAAAGGTGATGGTGGGAAAGTGTCACAAGAGGTGGACGATGATGAGACATAATTGTCAGAAAGTCAGGAGGAGGACCAGAGTGCGGAAGTGGAAGATGAAGTGGTGGATAATATAGTAACTGACCCAACATGGCAGAAGGACATGCAGAGCCAGGACAGCAGCACAAAGAGGGAGGGAGATATAGCACCCCAACAGGCAGGAAGAAGCAGTGTGGTGGCTGCAGACAGAAGGCGGGCAACCATTTCGCATAACAACAACACGACGGAAGTTGCCAGTACAACTGTTAGGTATTTCCGAGTCTGGTTGATTTTTAAAGACTCTGCCGATAACCCCCCAAAAGGTCATTGGCACCACCTGCCAGTCCAGCATCAGCAGGGGTAGCAAAACTACCAGCCTGACCACCACCAGCATGATCAGGCACATAACAGCAAAAGCACCCGACTTTGTGGGCTGAAACCCAGGGTCCAGGAACAGTGTCTGTGGGTGACACCACTGCTTCTTCCGCTGTTGTGCATGCAAGACAATCCCCTGTCCATGGTGCATGCAAAGATGCCTCCTTTTCTGCACCTGTCATTGCACACACTCAACTAGCACCATCAGCAAGCACATCCATGTGCTTGTCCCAGCGCAACATTCCGTTGTCCATACCCCAGTCCTTGGAACGCAAGTGCAAATACACAGTTAATGCCCCACAGGCCACACTACTAAATTCTTACATTTTGGCACTGCTTAAACTTGAAATGTTGCCTTTTAGACTTTTAGGCTCGAGGAGACAGAAGCTTTCCACAACCTGATGGTGGCAGCCATCCCACGGTATTCGTTCCCCAGCCACCACTATTTCTCCTGGGGTACTGTCCCCGCATTACACAAGCATGTGTCCCACAACATTAGCCGTGCCCTCAAGAATGCAGTTACTGGGAAAGTCCACCTAACCACGGACACATGGACAAGTGCTTATGGTCAGGGACGGTACATCTCGCTGATGTCTCACTGGGTTAAAATAGTGGAAACAGGGACCCAGTCGGACCTTGGGATGGAACACGTCCTCCCGATGCTGAGGATTGCGGGCCCTAGGTCAATCAGGGTTGCCCCACAGTCTACAGCTCCTGCACCTCATCCTCCTCCTCCTCCTCTTCAGCATCCATCTCCAAAATGACCATATCAGTCACAAGCTGGAAGCACTGCAGCACTGCCTCAGCCAAGTGGCAAAAGCTGTGCTGAAGCCAATATGCTTAAGTAACAAACCGCACAATGCTGAAGAGCTGTGGACAGCTCTGAAAGAGCAGGCATATCTGTGGCTGACACCGCTGAACCTACAGCCAGGCATGGTTATGTGTGACAATGGCCTGAACCTGGTGGCGGCTCTGAGACGAGCCGATCTTACACACAGATCTGCTTGTCAAAGTACGCCACCTATGTGACACACAGATCTGCTTGTCAAAGTACGCCACCTATGTGCCCATTTTAGAAAGTGAGCTACAGCTTCCCCCACCCTTGCTGTGCTTCAGTAGCATTTGCAGCTTCCGGCTCACAGACTGGTGTGTGATGTCCCCACTAGTGATGAGCTAGCACTAAAATGCTTGGGTGCTCGTTGCTTGGGTAAAGCAAATTGAAATGCTCGGGTGCTCGACCTGAGCAATGAGCCCAGTGTAAGTCTATGGGAAAGCTGAGAATTTTTGCAGCGACCACCACCGGGGGGTTCTTTTAGGGTCTAAAAACAACTGAAATTGATGGAAACAGTGCTCAAATGGCATGGGAACAACATAGGGAACACACCTGGAAGCATTTCTGACTCCCAGGTCACAGCTGTGAACAATGTTGTCAGAGTCTTACGCCACTTTTACAGTCGCACAATAAAAAATACGAAAACGAAAACAAAATAGATTTTCCTGGGAAATATGTTAAGGAGTATCCTTTCCAGGGAAATGATTTGTATGTAAGGCAAAATAAATAACCAAAAAAAATGTTCATCCACCACTTGGGCTATGTTGACACGTGTGTTTTTCAACTTTACCATTGCTTTCAACTAAGACAAATGTATTCACTGGGAAATGTAATTTTAACATTTTACAGCCTTATTTGGCCATGTGGTGTGTGATACATCATCAGACACATCCTGTTTCATTTACGAGGTCACAAAGTGTAACAACCCTGCTGGCATCACTGCATGGCCTCCCATCCCACACCTGCATTACACTCAAACTCACTTACTTCTCTGGGCCATGTTGTGACTTCTCTCTGCTGCCAGCTCCACGCTGTGTGCCTCATGTCTGCTGCTTGCTCTGTGCATGCTCTGTCTGTGTGCATAGGGGGGCGGCGCTGGCAACTCCTGTTTCTTATTGAGACTGTGTACACCTTGCTAAGGTGTCCCCGGCCTATTGCCATGAGGCTTCCTGTATTTAAGACATCCCCACCCATTGGTGGGGGCCTGTGCAACTTACTCCCTCAGTCAGTTCTTAGCTGTTGAAGTGCTAGGCCCTGTCTCTGTGACTCTTGTGTCTCCTACCCAGGAGGGCTTTGTACCCTGGTCTGTGTCCTGTGTTAGCCACCCAGTGGGGCATAGTACCCTGGCCTGTGTCCTTGTGTAGCCACCCAGTGGGGCGTTGTACTCTGGCTTGTGTCCGTGTCTCTGTGCCTTGTCCCGTTCCTGACTTTGTCTTAGTCTAGTCCTGTTCCTGTGTTCATTTATATCCCTGTATTGGTTTGCTTTCTCTGCTGTGCGTACTCTGTGTCTTGCTTTGCTCTGCTCTCTGCAACCTTGCTTTGCTCCTTACTCTGCATTCTGTTACCTTGCTCTGCACTCTGTGGTTTTGCTCTCGGCTCTGCACTCTGTCCCTTGCTCTGCACTCTGTGGCTCTGCTCTTGGCTCTGCACTCTGTGTCTTGCTCTGCACTCAGCTCTGCACTCTGTGGCTTTGCTCTTGGCTCTGCACTCTGTAGCTTTGCTCTGCACTCAGGTCTGCACTCTGACTTTGCTTTGCTCTGCACTTGGCGTCTTGCTTTGCTCTGCTCTCAGCTCTACACTTGGTGTCTTGCTTTTCACCGCTCTCGGCTCTGCAATCTGTGGTCCTTCTCTGCTCTGTGCTCTGTGGCTCTGCTCCTTGCATTTCTACCTGGCTCCGCTCCTTGCGGTTCTGCCTGGCTCTGCTCCTTGCGGTTCTACCTTGTTCCACCTCCTGCGTATCTGCTCTTGGCTCCGCCTCCTGCGTTTCTGCGCTTGGCTCCGCCTCCTGAAATTCTGCACTTGGCTCCGCCTCCTGCTCTTGGCTCCGCCTCCTGTGTTTCCGCACTTGGCTCCACCTCCTGCACTTAGCTCCGCATCCTGCGGCTCTGCACTTGGCTCTCTATCCTGCATTTCCACGCTTGGCTTCGCCTCCTGCTCTTAGCTCCACCACGTGCGTTTCTGTTCTTGGCTCTAGCTCCTGTGCTTCCGCTTTGCATCCACTTTTGTGGCCTTTCTCTACCTAAGGGTACGTTCACACAGGACTTTTTTGATGCTTTTTTTTGCTGCTTTTTTTTATGCTAATTTTCAGTTGCTTTTTACAGTACCAGTAAAGCCTATGAGATTTCAGAAATCTCATGCACACACGTTGGTTTTTTGTTTGATCAGTTTTTTCTGCTTTGCTGCTTTTTTTGGACATAGGGCATGTCACTTCTTTCAGCGTTTTTGCTGCGTTTTTGCAGCGTTTTTTCACCCATTGACTTGAATGGGTGATGAAAAAACGCTGAAAAAACGCATGTAGCATTATTTGCTGCGTTTTTTGTGCAGAAAATCATGGCCAGCAGGAAGGGATCTCACAGCCAAGAGCTTAGGGGTGTGGTTAGTGAAGTGTGAAGAGCCATTGTGAGCCATTGTGAGGTGTGAAGAGACATTGTGAGGTGTCCTGTTTGTGATCTATTGTGAGGGAGTTCCTGGTAGTGAGGTGTGAAGAGCCATTGTGAGCCATTGTGAGGTGTGAAGAGCCATTGTGAGGTGTCCTGATTGTGATCTATTGTGAGGGAGTTCCTGGTAGTAAGGTGTGAAGAGCCATTGTGAGGTGTCCTAGCAGCTGAAAATTGGCATAAAAAAAGCAGCAAAAATCTGCAGCAAAAATCTGCAGCAAAAAAGTCCTGTGTGAACGTACCCAAAAAACGCACCAAAAACGCACCAAAAAAACGCACCTAAATTAGCATAAAAAAAGCAGCAAAAAAGTCCTGTGTGAACGTACCCTAAGTCCTCCTGTCTGAACAGGTTTTTACCTGTTTTACATACCTGCCTGCAGACCGGTCCCTACCGGTTCTTTCAGTGTACCAGCCTTTTCCTCCTGTCCTACCAGAGAGCCAGCCGTGCCTGCCTACCAGAGAGCCAGCCGTGCCCGCCTTCCTGCCTCCAAAAAATGTTTTCCCAGTTTAAAGGAGCTGCCCATAGGCATACATAAGTGTATGGGCTACCAAACATTTCCCCGGGGGGAGGAGATACACCTCAACATACTGTGTAAACAATTTTGGAAGGGGCATTATAAACACCGTTGAAAAAAATTACTTGGCTGTTGCATCACAGAACACTTTCACCCCGGTGATCTAATGGTGGTGTCGGAAGAGACATGGAGGATGGCTTCTGAAAAATGTTTTCCCAGTTTAAAGGAGCGTGTCTCCTATACTTGGCCATCATAAACACCCTTGCAAAAAACTATAGTGGCTGTTGCACCATGGAACATGTTCACTCTCGTGTTCTAGTGGAGGATGTCCCCCATTAAGGGCTGTCCCACACGTCCAGATAATTCCGGTACCGGAATAAATCGGTACCGGAGTTATCCGTGTCCGTGTGCCTGGGAACTCACGGAGGCCATACCTGCGGCACACGTGTGCCGCCCGTATGGCGAGTGGGTACCACACGGAGCGTGTGGTACCCACTCTGCATGGTGCTGAAGCTGCGATTCATATCCTCTCTGCAGTAACGTTTGCTGCAGAGAAAATATGAAGAATAGTGTTAAAAATAAAGATTTAGGTGTCCGCCGCCCCCCCACCCCCTGTGCGCCCCCCCGCTGGTCAGAAAATACTTACCCGGGTCCCCCGTCGGCTGTCGCTCCTTCCTGGTCTTGCCGCGGCTTCTCCTGCATGCGGTCACGTGGGCCCGATCATTTACAGTCATGAATATGTGGCTCCACCTCCCATAGGGGCGGAGCCGACTATTCATGATTGTAATTGATCGGCCCCACGTGACCGCATACAGTAGGAGGCGCGGCCAGACCAGGAAGGAGCGACAGCCGACGGGGGACCCGGATAAGTATTTTCTGACCAGCGGGGGGGGCGCACAGGGGGTGGGGGGGCGGCGGACACCTAAATCTTTATTTTTAACACTATTCTTCATATTTTCTCTATAGCAAACGCTGCTACAGGGAAGATATGAATACCGGCTTCAGCACCATGTGGGGGGGACAGCGCTTACTGTAGCGCTGTCTCCTGCACGCACACGGACCCCAGACGGAGAATGTCCGTGTGAGGTGCGTGTTTTACGCGGACCCATTGACTCTATTGGGTCCGTGTAAAACGTGCGCTCCCACGAACACTGACATGTCTCCGTGTTTGGCACACGGAGACACGGTCCGCAAAAAATCAATGACATCTGCACAGATGCATTGATTTTTATGGGTCTACGTGTGTCAGTGTCTCCGGTACGGGAGGAAACTGTCACCTCACGTACCGGAGCCACTGACGTGTGAAACCGGCCTCAGTGGGTCTCCTATACTTGTAATGCCCATAAACTAAGTGAATGGGCTGACAAATATTTCCTCCTGGGGGGCACATATCAACATACTGTGTAAACAATTTTTTTTAAGGCAATATTCAGTGGCATACATAGTCTGTCCTAATGAGTTAACCCATACAGCATTTTAGTGAAATAAGACAGACCAAGGACCACAAAGGACAACTGCCCATATATATATATACCACAAAGCACCAAAAATTGCAGTCAAACAAAGTCCAAGTAATGCAAGAATAGAAAAAACTTTATTTAGATAAAAACAAACACACAGGTGCACAGTAATGGCAGGTAGCAGGTTACCCCATAAAAGTCTACATCCACAAATCCTACAACTAAGGACTAAACCGCAGTGCACAGTTATTTATTGCAACATTGCAACTCACATGAGCAATCAGTCTAGGTATATTAAAATATCAACAAAGTTATAAGCATATTGACTGACTACCCATGTGGCCCCATTGACTCTTGTCATAGATATGGTACATACCACACAATTAGATCAGGAGAAATGTGCACCGCAGTCGCGTCCTCCCCGACGCGCATTTCGGCCAGATGGCCTTCCTCAAGGGGATGCCCCATGATGCCAGGGGCACTGTTTAAATAGTGAATAGTCCGGGAAAGTCAGCGCACACCTGTGCGGCCGCGTCGCACCACCTACATCCGGCTCAGCGCAGGCCACGGGGCCGGAAACACATGGGCCCATGTGATCCTCCCACAGAGCACAGCGAGGACCGAGGAGGAGTACGGCGCGACCGCGCATGCGCGGACCGCAACCGCGGCCATGATGAAAAAGGGCACATTTACTGGCATATAGACAAGAATAAGAAAGAAAAATAAAACTACAGACTCGCGTAAGGGAGCATGTGTTGGGGATTCAGGCAGCCGCTGGCCACGAGGACACAACCACCCTAAAAACATTACCCAGGCATTTCAAAGCATTTCACAACTGTGATGCCACTATGTTGAAAGTAAGGGGAATTGATGCCCTTAAAATAAACATTAGAGGTGGTTGTCTCTCTAAGAGACTTGGCATGCTGGAGACACGCTGGATCTGGCGTTTAAAGACTGTTCAGCCTTATGGACTCAATGAGTGTCTGTCATTTGCACCGTTTCTATAATCGCCGGGATGCCGTGCATAGTTTCCCTTTTTCTGTTCCGCATCTGCTGTTTCTACGTGTTTTTAATTCATTTTTCTTTTTTCTTTTATAGTTCTGTTCGGGTTGTGACTAATGTATGGGACAATCATTTCGGTAGCCGTCAAAAAATATACACCTGCAGCACTTCGTAGATGGAAGGACAGCCCTTATCAATATTTTCATCATTTGGGGACATATGTATTATGGACTATATTATTCAGCCTCTGCTTTTTGGATTATTATGACTTTGCAGCTTTATTTGATGGATGTATTGCTGTCTTGTTTTCCACATACGTATCTTTACCTATTTTTTGAGGTGACTACACCTGAAGATGGGTTATGTGACGGCTGCTTATGTTGTCTATTGTAGATGTATTATAAATGTGTTATAAATATGTTTATTTATTTATGTATGTATATAATATGGGCTTTTTATCAGTTGCCTATATATTTGGACTTATATCTCCCTGTTTCCCATTTCACATGGGCTGGTTACAGCTTTATGGAGTCTGTAGTTTTATTTTTCTTTCTTATTCTTGTCTATATGCCAGTAAATGTGCCCTTTTTCATCATGGCCGCGGTTGCGGTCCGCGCATGCGCGGTCGCGCCGTACTCCTCCTCGGTCCTCGCTGTGCTCTGTGGGAGGATCACATGGGCCCATGTGTTTCCGGCCCCGTGGCCTGCGCTGAGCCGGATGTAGGTGGTGTGACGCGGCCGCACAGGTGTGCGCTGACTTTCCCGGACTATTCACTATTTAAACAGTGCCCCTGGCATCATGGGGCATCCCCTTGAGGAAGGCCATCTGGCCGAAACGCACGTCGGGGAGGATGCGACTGCGGTGCACATTTCTCCTGATCTAATTGTGTGGTATGTACCATATCTATGACATGAGTCAATGGGGCCACATGGGTAGTCAGTCAATATGCTTATAACTTTGTTGATATTTTAATATACCTAGACTGATTGCTCATGTGAGTTGCAATGTTGCAATAAATAACTGTGCACTGCGGTTTAGTCCTTAGTTGTAGGATTTGTGGATGTAGACTTTTATGGGGTAACCTGCTACCTGCCATTACTGTGCACCTGTGTGTTTGTTTTTATCTAAATAAAGTTTTTTCTATTCTTGCATTACTTGGACTTTGTTTGACTGCAATTTTTGGTGCTTTGTGGTATATAATTTTTTTTAAGGGCATCAAAAACACCCTTTTACACAATAAGTTGGCTGTTGCATCATGGACCACAGTCACCATGGTGATCTAGTGGTGGTGGATGATCAGGATGAGGAGAAGGAGGAGGATAACACCAAATAGCCAAAATCAGGAAGCATATACCCATGTGTGGGTGTGTAGAGTTGCATGGGAATACACCTCCCAAAAAAAGACACTGTATTGGAGGTTATGTTTCGCTGTTATCATTCAGTGGTGTAGAGAAGTCTGGCCCAATCCAGCCCTTGTTCATTTTTATAAAAGTCAGCCTGTCAGCATTTTCAGTTGACAAGCGAATATGCTTATCAGTTATAATTCCACCAGCAGCACGAAAAACCAGCTCTGACAAAGCGCTAGCAGTTGGGCAAGCCAGGACATCCAAGGTGCAGAGAGCCAGTTCATGCCACGTGTCCAGCTTGTTGGTAAAGTAAGCAAGGTACTCCCTCAACATCTTCCCAAACTTTGCATTCCTTGTGAGAGTACCCCGCGCCTCTGGGCCAGGACAATGGGAGGGACTGAGAAAACTCTTCCAGAACTTTGACAGTGTTCCCCTGCCTCTGCTGGATTGGAGTTGTGTCTCTCTTGCCTGTACTCCTTGATTGTAGAAAACAAACTGTGACCTCTGCTGCCAGCATTTTCAGAGGGGGATTTTTTTTAATAATTCCGCAAAAATAGCCCTTTGGTACTGCAACATTTTAGTACACTTATATCTAGAAGTGTCACCAACCAGTAATGAGTGTCACCGAAAATTTTTATAATGCACACAGGATGTCACAGGAAAGACAGCGTAACATAAAGTCAGCCATGCGTGCCAGACTGCTAAGGCAAGACTTCTGTGTCCTCAACAACAGGATGACTAACAATGCTGTCCTCCTCCTCACTGTCCTCAGGACATCCACGCTGAACAGACGGTATGACAGTTGTGCTTTTAGTACCATCTATAGCGCATGAAAGTAGCTCCTGTTCTTCCTCCTCCTCCTCTTCCTCATTGTCAACCAATCCACGTTGAGATGACATGAGGCTGGGCTGTGTGTAATCATAGAGAGCTTTTCAGAATGCAGAGAAGCGGGATGGTGATGCTATTTATTTTTGAGAAACTGTTGAACAATGGGGTTAAGGACATGGGCCAGGCATGGTGCGTGTGTGAGCTTGCCTCACCTCAGAGCCGCCACCAGGTTCCGGCCATTGTCACACATGACCATGCCTGGCTGTAGGTTCAGCGGTGTCAGCCACAGATCTGCATGCTCTTTCAGAGCTGTCCACAACTCTTCAGGATTGTGTGGTTTTGTCACCGAAGCATATTAGCTTCAGAACAGCCTGTTGTCGCTTGGCTGAGGCAGTGCTGCAGTGCTTATAGCTTGTGACTGATGTGTTCATTTCAGAGAGGGAGGCTGAAGAGGAAGAGGAGGTGCAGAAGCTATAGACTGTGGGGGCAACCCTGATTGACTTAGGGCCCACAATCCTCGTAGTCGGGAGGACATGTTCCATCCCAAGTTCCAACTGGACCCTGGCTTCCACTGTTAACCCAGTGTGTCATCAGTGAAATGTACCGTCTGTGCCCACAAGCACTTGTCCACATGTCCATGGTTAGGTGGACTTTCCTAGTAACAGCATTGTTGAGGGCATGGGTAATATTGCGGGACACGAGCTTGTGTAATTCTGGGAGGGCTGTTATGACCCCAATGGCAGAGGGTCTCAGAAATAATTACTAAGTCTGCAAACACAAAAAACCAGCTCATAGGGCAGTGGTAACTGAGCTGACCATATATCTAATCCTAGCACCACAAATAGCAGCAGCCGGGGAACGTGCCTACGTTGGTTCTAGACGTCTCGCGCCAGCCGGAGAACTAACTAACCCTAGAAGGGAAAAGAAAGACCTTTCTTGCCTCCAGAGAAAAGACCCCAAAAGTTGGATACAAGCCCCCAACAAATAATAACGGTGAGGTAAGAGGAAAAGACAAACGTAAGAATGAGCTAGGTATTTAGCAAAGAGAGGCCCACTAGCTAATAGCAGAATATAGTAAGATGACTTATATGGTCAGCAAAAACTCTATCAAAATATCCACGCTGGATATTCAAGAACCCCCGAACCGTCTAACGGCCCGGGGGGAGAACACCAGCCCCCTAGAGCTTCCAGCAAAGTCAGGAATCACATTTAGTACAAGCTGGACAAAAATAAGAGCAAAGCAAATAACCAAAAAACAAAGAAGCAGGACTTAGCTTAATTTTGCACGAACCAGGACCAGCAGACAGGAGCAAACAGAAAGGATCTGATTACAACGATGCCAGGCACTGGACTAAGGATCCAGGAAGCTTATATAGCAACACCCCTGGACTAACGACCCAGGTGGGTGCCAAACTGAGGAAAGACAATCCCAGAGTCATATCACTAGTAACCACAAGAGGGAGCCAAAAAGTCTAATTCACAACAGTACCCCCCCCTTAAGGAGGGGTCACCGAACCCTCACCAAGACCACCAGGGCGATCAGGATGAGCAGCGTGAAAGGCACGAACTAAATCGGCCGCATGCACATCAGAAGCAACCACCCAGGAATTATCCTCCTGACCATAGCCCTTCCACTTGACCAGATACTGAAGCCTCCGTCTGGAGAGACGAGAATCCAAGATCTTCTCCACCACGTACTCCAACTCGCCCTCAACCAACACCGGAGCAGGAGGCTCAACAGAAGGAACCACAGGTACAACGTACCGCCGCAACAAAGACCTATGGAACACGTTGTGAATGGCAAACGACACCGGAAGATCCAAGCGAAAGGACACAGGATTAAGGATTTCCAATATCTTGTAAGGACCGATGAAGCGAGGCTTAAATTTAGGAGAGGAGACCTTCATAGGAACAAATCGAGAAGACAGCCATACCAAATCCCCAACACGAAGTCGGGGACCCACACCGCGGCGGCAGTTGGCAAAACGCTGAGCCTTCTCCTGTGACAACTTTAAGTTGTCCACCACATGATTCCAGATCTGCTGCAACCTATCCACCACAGAATCTACCCCAGGACAGTCAGAAGGCTCCACATGTCCCGAGGAAAAACGAGGATGGAAACCAGAGTTGCAGAAAAATGGCGAAACCAAAGTAGCGGAACTAGCCCGATTATTAAGGGCAAACTCAGCCAACGGCAAGAAGGTCACCCAATCATCCTGATCTGCCGAAACAAAACACCTCAAATAAGCCTCCAGAGTCTGATTAGTTCGCTCCGTTTGTCCATTAGTCTGAGGATGAAAGGCAGACGAAAACGACAAATCAATGCCCATCCTAGCACAAAAGGATCGTCAGAACCTGGAAACAAACTGGGATCCTCTGTCAGACACAATATTCTCAGGAATGCCGTGTAAACGAACCACATTCTGAAAGAACACAGGAACCAGATCGGAAGAGGAAGGCAGCTTAGGCAAAGGCACCAAATGGACCATTTTAGAAAAGCGATCACATACCACCCAGATGACAGACATGCCCTGAGACACCGGGAGATCTGAAATGAAATCCATGGAAATGTGTGTCCAAGGCCTCTTCGGGACAGGCAAGGGCAAGAGCAACCCGCTGGCACGAGAACAGCAAGGCTTAGCTCGAGCACTAGTCCCACAGGACTGCACAAATGACCGCACATCCCGTGACAAGGAAGGCCACCAAAAGGACCTAGCCACCAGATCTCTGGTGCCAAAAATTCCCGGATGCCCTGCCAACACCGAGGAATGAACCTCGGAATTGACTCTGCTGGTCCACTTATCAGGAACAGTCTGTCAGGTGGACAAGAGTCAGGTCTACCAGCCTGAAATCTCTGCAACACACGTCGCAAATCAGGAGAAATGGCCGACAAGATAACTCCCTCTTTAAGAATACCAACTGGTTCTGCGACTCCAGGAGAGTCAGGCACAAAGCTCCTTGAAAGAGCATCAGCCTTCACATTCTTTGAACCTGGTAAATACGAGACCACAAAGTCAAAACGGGAGAAAAACAATGACCAGCGAGCCTGTCTAGGATTCAGGCATTTAGCAGACTCGAGATACATCAAATTTTTGTGATCAGTCAAGACCACCACACGATGCTTAGCACCCTCGAGCCAATGACGCCACTCCTCAAATGCCCACTTCATGGCCAGCAACTCCCGATTGCCAACATCATAATTCCGCTCAGCAGGCGAAAACTTCCTAGAGAAGAAAGCACATGGTCTCATTACCGAGCAACCAGGGCCTCTCTGCGACAAAACGGCCCCTGCCCCAATCTCAGAAGCATCCACTTCGACCTGAAAGGGAAGTGAGACATCAGGCTGGCACAAAACAGGCGCCGAAGTAAACCGGCGCTTCAACTCTTGGAACGCCTCCACGGCTGCAAGAGCCCAGTTAGCAACATCAGAACCTTTCTTGGTCATATCCGTCAAAGGTTTAACAACGCTAGAAAAATTAGCGATAAAACGACGGTAGAAGTTAGCAAAACCCAAGAACTTCTGAAGACTCTTAACTGACGTGGGTTGAGTCCAATCATGAATAGCTCAGACCTTGACTGGGTCCATCTCCACAGCAGAAGGGGAAAAAATAAACCCCAAAAAGGGAACCTTCTGTACTCCAAAGAGACACTTTGAGCCCTTAACAAACAAAGCATTCTCACGCAAAACCTGAAACACCATCCTGACCTGCTCCACATGTGAGTCCCAATCTTCAGAGAAAACCAGAATATCATCCAGATAAACAATCATAAATTTATCCAGATACTTCCGGAAAATATCATGCATAAAGGACTGAAACACTGAGGGAGCATTAGAGAGCCCAAAAGGCATCACCAAGTACTCAAAATGACCTTCGGGCGTATTAAATGCTGTCTTCCATTCATCTCCTTGCTTAATGCGCACAAGGTTGTACGCACCACGAAGATCTATCTTGGTGAACCACTTGGCACCTTTAATCCGGGCAAACAAGTCCGACAACAGAGGCAAAGGATACTGAAATTTAACAGTGATTTTATTCAGAAGCCGATAGTCAATACAAGGTCTCAAAGATCCGTCCTTCTTGGCCACAAAAAAGAATCCCGCACCAAGAGGGGAAGAGGATGGACGGATATGCCCCTTCTCCAGAGACTCCTTGATATACGAACGCATTGCGGCATGCTCAGGTACAGACAGATTAAATAGTCTTCCCTTAGGAAATTTACTACCTGGAATCAAATCTATGGCGCAGTCACAGTCCCTATGAGGAGGCAGAGCACTGGACCTGGACTCGCTGAATACATCCTGATAATCAGACAAATACTCAGGAACTTCCGAAGGAGTAGAGGAAGCAATAGACACCGGCGGGGAATCAGCATGAATTCCCTGACAGCCCCAACTTGACACAGACATTGCCTTCCAATCCAAGACTGGATTGTGGGTCTGTAACCATGGCAGACCCAAAACGACCAAATCATGCATTTTATGCAGAACAAGAAAACGAATCACCTCCCGATGTTCAGGAGTCATGCACATGGTTACCTGCGTCCAAAACTGCGGTTTATTTTCCGCCAATGGCGTAGCATCAATACCTCTAAGAGGAATAGGATTTACCAACGGTTCAAGAACAAAACCACAGCGCTTGGCAAATGACAGATCCATAAGACTCAGGGCAGCACCTGAATCCACAAACGCCATAACAGGGTAAGAAGACAATGAGCAAATTAAAGTCACAGACAAAATAAATTTAGGTTGCAAATTACCAATGGCGACAGGACTAACAACCCTTGTTAGGCGTTTAGAGCATGCTGATATAACATGTGTAAAATCACCACAGTAAAAACACAACCCATTCTGACGTCTATGATTTTTCCGCTCATTTCTAGTCTGAATTCTATCACATTGCATTAAATCAGGTGTTTGTTCAGACAACACCACCAGAGGATTAGCGGTTTTGCGCTCCCGCAAACGCCGGTCAATTTGAATAGCCAGCGCCATGGAATCATTCAGACTTGTAGGAATGGGGAAACCCACCATCACATTCTTAATGGCTTCAGAAAGGCCATTTCTGAAATTTGCGGCCAGAGCACACTCATTCCACTGAGTAAGCACGGACCATTTCCGAAATTTTTGGCAATACACTTCAGCTTCATCCTGGCCCTGAGAAATAGCCAGCAAGGCTTTTTCTGCCTGAACTTCAAGATTGGGTTCCTCGTAAAGCAATCCGAGCACCAGAAAAAACGCATCAATATTTGCCAATGCCGGATCTCCTGGCGCTAGCGAGAAAGCCCAATCCTGAGGGTCGCCCCGTAAAAAAGAGATAACAATTTTAACTTGCTGAGCTGAATCTCCAGATGAACGGGGTCTCAGAGATAGAAACAATTTACAATTATTCCTGAAATTCCTAAACTTAAATCGGTCTCCAGAAAACAGTTCAGGAATAGGTATTTTAGGTTCAGACATTGGACTACTGGTAACTAGTGTTGAGCATTCCGATACCGCAAGTATCGGGTATCGGCCGATACTAGCGGTATCGGAATTCCGATACCGGGATTCCGATACTTGCCGCGTATCGGATACCGGAATCGGAAGTTCCCAGATTCAAAATGCAGAAATTCAGCCAATGAGAATGATTTCAAGTGTGGGCACATCCTGTTCAGCATGGAGGGCATGAAACTACTGGCATGGCTGTGATTGGCTGCTGAAATGATGTCATGATGCAGTTTAAAAGTCGCTGGCGCCATTTTGCGATCACTCTGCTGTGAATTCAGTTAGTGACAGGACGCTGTTTGCTGACTGAGGGACAGTTTAGAGATAGCGATTTGCTTCTTTGTGCTTTCCAAAGGCTAATTTAGCAACCGCTGTGTTCACCTACTATTCACCTTCCTTTTGCCTTGTAGCGCTGTTTTCACAGCGATCTGCAAGGTCTCTCTGTGTGTGTGTGTGTGAGTGCAGCCCACTCTCTAGTCTGAGTGCAGCCACATAGGCCATCCATAGCTGGTTGTATTCAGTTCAGGGAGGGTGGTTCATTGCCTCATACTGTCCTTTTTTTTTTTTTTTTTGAAGTAGTGCAGGCTGCTGCACATTTTTTCCAAAAATTCCTATTAGTGTCTTTCCACCCGTCTCCAGCTAATTTGTGGAAAAACACTACATAGGATAAAGTAGAGGAGGGTTTTTGGGCCTTGCAGCGCCGTTTACGGCTGTCTGCACGGTCTCCGTGTGACTGCAGCTCGCCCTGTAATCTGTGAGCAGCTATAGCCTGGTTGTCTCCAGCTCAGGGTTTTTCACTGCGTCATACCGCCAAATCAATTTTCTTTTTTTTCAAAGTAGTGTAGTCTGCTGCTAATTTATTTTAAAAAATCCTATTAGTGTCTTTCCACCCGTCTCCAGCTAATTTGTGGAAAAACACTACATAGGATAAAGTAGAGGAGGGTTTTTGGGCCTTGCAGCGCCGTTTACGGCTGTCTGCACGGTCTCCGTGTGACTGCAGCTCGCCCTGTAGTCTGTGAGCAGCCGTAGCCTGGTTGTCTGCAGCTCAGGGTTTTTCACTGCGTCATACCGCCAAATCAATTTTCTTTTTTTTCAAAGTAGTGTAGTCTGCTGCTAATTTATTTTAAAAAATCCTATTAGTGTCTTTCCACCCGTCTCCAGCTAATTTGTGGAAAAACACTACATAGGATAAAGTAGAGGAGGGTTTTTGGGCCTTGCAGCGCCGTTTACGGCTGTCTGCACGGTCTCCGTGTGATTGCAGCTCTATCCGTTGTCAGTTCAGCCCCAAAAAAATAAATAAATAATAAAGTTCACCAAACACACCAGTTACACACCACTTTACATTTGTGTAGGCCACATTAGCTCATATTCAAGTCTAGTCCACACTTTAGAAAATTAGTGTGTCTTATACCTGTTAGGAGGAGTTGCTCAGGAATAAGCACACAAAGCCGTTAGTACTTTTCTGCTTATCTTTATCAGTCAACCAAGATGAAGAAGGCAGTGAGTAAGGCACGTGGGCGTGGGCGTGGGCGCGGAGCAGGGAGGGGACGTGGGGATTCTGTGCCTGCTGCGGGCACCGGTGAGTCATCAGCACCCACTTTCACAAGGGAACAGTCGTTCATGCGCAGCTTTGTCGCCGAGCGCCGTACACCGCTGCTGCGTGAAGACCAAATTGAAGCCGTTGTGGGATGGATGGCAGCTAATGCATCAACTTCCATTAGTGCCACATCCTCTCAGACACAGAGCACTGGAGAGCAGCCATCTGTCTCTTCACCACCTGCAAAATTGCCCAGGCAGACAGAGATCCCAGGACAGGAGCAGTCTCTACTTCTGTTCTCTGAATCATCTCTTGGCTTGGAAACAGGGGGCCAGCCAAGCAGCATTGGAGAAATGGAAGAAGAGGCAGGGTGCAGTGATGCCCAACCGCTTTTTCTGTCTTCCTCTGAAGAGGCGGGTGGGCCAGTGGCTCCGGTCACCACCTCGCAGGCCGCATCAGCTGATGATGACACTCAGGTGCCACTTACTGGTGCGTGCTCTGCTGCTGAGACTACCCAGGAGGAGCAGTTGGGGGCAGAGGGTAGTGTAGATGATGAGGTCCTTGACCCATCTTGGCGTCAGGGACAGGAAGGTGGTGGGAGCAGCTCTGAGGAAGAGATTCCCCGTACGGCCCAAAGAGGGAGAGGGAGGGGGAAGACTGCGGATCCTGCAGCCTCCGCTTTGGCACCCGTAAGGAGCATGTCTCTTCCAAAAGTCAAAAGGGGGGCTCCCAAGACTTGCAGTGCCTGGTCCTTTTTTGACCCAGTTGCAGATGACATTTGCTATGTCAGATGCAAGGTGTGTCATCAAAAAATCAAAAGAGGTCAAAAAGTCGCCAACCTCAATACCTCCAACATGTGGAAACATGTGCGCAACAGGCACCCGGCGGAGTTAGACAAACACACTGAAGAGCTAGGCCAACCAACAGCGGCAGCTACCACCTCTTCAGCTCGTGTTGCCTCTTCCTCTAGCTCACACGCAGCTGGTTCGGCTTCCTCCCAGGATCGCCGTGGAAGAACCTCTGGCCCTGTTGTCCAGAGACCCGCTGTCATTCCACCCGCAGCACCACTTTCCCAGTCATCCACACACTCCCAGCCCAGTCTACAGCCATCGGTAGTACAGGCATGGGAGAAAAGGCGGCCTTTCTCGTCAAACCACCCACGAGCACAGGCTCTGACTGCAGGCATTGCCAAACTTCTGTCACTGGAAATGCTGTCATTCAGGCTGGTGGAGACTGACAGCTTCCGTGACTTGATGTCATTGGCAGTCCCACAGTACAATGTGCCCAGCCGCTTTTACTTCAGCAGGCAAGCCGTCCCTGCCCTGCACAAGCATGTGGAGGGACACATAAAACACGCGCTACTGAACGCCGTCAGTAGCAAGGTCCACCTCACCACCGATGCGTGGACCAGTCAACATGGACAGGGGCGATACCTTTCCCTCACTGCCCATTGGGTTAATGTAGTTGAGCCGGGTACAGACCGTGCGAGTGGCGCAGGACGTGTCCTGCCCACTCCAAGGATTGCAGGAATCCATTCTGTACGCATTGACTCCTCCTCTTACACCAGTTCCTCAGAATCATCGCTGCAGGAGCCGTCACAGTCCACCTCCACATGGACCCGTGATGAACGTGTACCTGTTACGACCGACATGAGCACAGCCGTGGCCAAACGTCAACAGGCCGTCTTGAAATTAATTTTTTTGGGGAATCGTAGCCACACAGCGCAGGAGCTCTGGAATGCCATCAAGCAGGAGAGCGATGTGTGGTTTGAGCCAGCGAATCTCCAGCCAGGCATGGTAGTGTGTGATAATGGCCGAAATCTGGTGGCAGCCCTGGGCCTCGGCAACCTCACTCACATCCCATGTCTGGCACATGTGCTCAATTTGGTCGTGCAGAGTTTTTTGAGGGACTATCCGGATCTTGATGCACTGCTGCACAAGGTCCGCCTAGAGTGTGCTCACTTGCGGCGTTCCAGCACGGCAAAAGCGCGCATTGCGGCTCTGCAGCGCCGACACCGCCTGCCGGAACATCGCATCATATGTGACCTACCTACCAGGTGGAATTCCACGTTACATATGTTGGAGCGGTTGTGTGAGCAGCAGCAAGCTGTAATGGAGTACCAGCTGTATCAGGCGCAAAAAAGTCGCAGTCAGCGCCGTACAGACTTCACAACCACAGAGTGGGCCACTATGAAGGATGTCTGCCAGGTTTTGCGTCCCTTTGATTATTCCACGCGGATGGCGAGTGCAGATGATGCACTAGTCAGCATGACTGTCCCCCTTATCTGCCTGCTTGAAAAATCACTGCAAGCGCTAAGGGATGTTGTTGTGGAAGAGGTGGAGGATGAGGATTCACCACTTCCATCATCTTCTGGACAGTCAGCGCCACGTGGTTCCTCACAAACGCGTAGGCAGGGGACAGTTTGTGAGGAGGATGAGGAGGAGTCAATGGAGGAGGAAGACATCCGTCCAGAGGAGGGAGTTACACAATTGTCCAGTACTCAGTGTGTACAGCGAGGGTGGGGTGATGACGAGCGGGCAGAGATCACGCCTCCAGCTGGGGACAGCGTTTCTTGGGCAGTTGGCAGTCTGCAGCACATGGTGGATTACATGCTGCAGTGCCTGAGAAACGACCGCCGCATCGACCACATTCTCAACATGTCTGATTATTGGGTGTTCACCCTCCTCGATCCTCGCTACCGGGACAACGTAGAAAGCCTCATCACACCGTTGAACCGGGAGCGAAAAATGCGGGAGTACCAAGACACACTGGTCAGTTCCATCATCTTCTCCATTCCAACTGAGAGAAGTGCTGCTACTGCATTCCAAAGCAGCTCAGTGCGTCCAGGCAGTGGTGGAGGCTCTGCACAAAGAGGGAGCAGAAGCAGTGCCTCTGCCCAAGGCAAGACCAGTATGGCCCAACTGTGGCACAGTTTTGTGTGCCCCCCACAAAAGTCTACACCATCACAGACGGCTCCAGTCAGCAGGAGGCAACGGTTCCGTCAGATGGTGACAGACTACATGTCTTGCCCTCTTGCTGTACTCCCAGACGGCTCTTCCCCTTTCAAGTTTTGGGTCTCAAAGCTGGATACATGGCCAGAGCTAAGCCAGTATGCATTGGAGGTGCTGTCTTGCCCTGCGGCCAGTGTATTATCGGAACGTGTCTTTAGTGCTGCAGGTGGTGTACTAACTGACCGTCGCATGCGACTATCCTCCGATAACGTTGACCGGCTTACTTTTCTGAAAATGAACAAGGCCTGGATCTCGCAGGAATTTGCCACTCCTCCTCCTGATTAAATAATTAGGTCACTGTATACGTTATCCAGGTCTCCTGTTGTGTTCATCTTTCTACCACCTGAACTTAAATTCCTGGGCTCCAACACCGCCAGTTGAGGCTCAGACGTGCCGTCTGCACAGTCAAAACATACGACCCAGTGTTATTGGGTTTCAGTAACGTCAGCTGATCCCCAGCTGTGTAGCCGGCAATGTGTCATGCGACCGCCACGCTGACACAACAACTGAAATGTAAGGGAATCTGTCCCCCCCCCCCCAAGGCGTTTGTTACTGAAAGAGCCACCTTGTGCAGCAGTAATGCTGCACAAGGAAAAAGGTAGCTATTTTGGTTTTGCTCCTTGCACACGCAAAACTTAACACTTATAAAATGTGTCCACTGATACCGTAAAACCGTCCCGGAGGTGGGACTTTCCTTCGTAATATGACGCAGCACAGCCGTCATTCCTACCCCCCCGGCGCCGCGCCCCGGCTCCTCAGCGTTGTTTGATTCCGTCCCGGAGCCTGCGCTGTTATGTTATCCCGTGGCCAGGCACACTTAGCGCTGCCCGTCTTCTGGCATCATTTGGTGTCAGGCTGGCTGCGCCTGTGCGGCCACGCTGGCCGAGAGCCCGCCTCGCAGTGTCTTCTGATTTAATCCCACTGGGGGCCTGGGATCTATGGACATGCGCAGTGCATATCTGAACCTCCACCTCTCACTCATCTCCCTATGGCTTCTTCAGACTGTTCGGTGTCAGCTGGTCCCTAATAGCATGCCACGGCCGTGACACCGCACAGTCTGAAAAAGAAGCCGTAGGGAGGGGAGTGAGAGGCGAGGATATGCACTGCGCATGGCCATGGATCCCAGGCCCCCAGTGGGATTACATCAGAAGACACTGCGAGGCGGGCTCTCGGCCAGCGCGGCCGCACAGGCGCAGCCAGCCTGACACCAAATGATGTCAGAAGATGGGCAGCGCTAAGTGTGCCTGGCCACGGGATAACATAACAGCGCAGGCTCCGGGACGGAATCAAACAACGCTGAGGAGCCGGGGCACGGCGGCGGGGGGGTAGTAATGATGGCTGTGCTGCGTCATATTACGAAGGAAAGTCCCACCTCCGGGACGGTTTCACGGCTTCAGGGGACACATTTTATAAGTGTTTAGTTCTGTGTTTGCAAGGAGCATGATGAAAAGAGCCACCTTTTCCTTTTGCATCTTTTGTGCTGCACAAGCTGGCTCTTTCAGCTACAAACGCCTTGGGGGGGGGGTTAAAGGTTCCCTTTCGACTTTCTCAGGCTTCGGCCTACATTGTGTTCCTCTGCTTTTCCACCTGCCCCTGGGCTCCAACACCGCTAGTTGCCGTCCAGAAGTGCTGTACGCACAGTCAACAGTCGCTCCTCTGTTATTGGGGTTCAGTAACGTCAGCTGTTCCCCTGCTGTGTGTGTGGCAATCCCTCCTACCTCCTCCAACCTCCTCCTCCTCCACCTGTCCCTGGGCTCCAACACCGCCAGTTGCCGTCCAGAAGTGCTGTACGCACAGTCAACAGTCCCTCCTCTGTTATTGGGGTTCAGTAACGTCAGCTGTTCCCCTGCTGTGTGTGTGGCAATCCCTCCTACCTCCTCCAACCTCCTCCAACCTCCTCCTCCTCCACCTGTCCCTGGGCTCCAACACCGCCAGTTGCCGTCCAGAAGTGCTGTACGCACAGTCAACAGTCCCTCCTCTGTTATTGGGGTTCAGTAACGTCAGCTGTTCCCCTGCTGTGTGTGTGGCAATCCCTCCTACCTCCTCCAACTTCCTCCAACCTCCTCCTCCTCCACCTGTCCCTGGGCTCCAACACCGCCAGTTGCCGTCCAGAAGTGCTGTACGCACAGTCAACAGTCCCTCCTCTGTTATTGGGGTTCAGTAACGTCAGCTGTTCCCCTGCTGTGTGTGTGGCAATCCCTCCTACCTCCTCCAACCTCCTCCAACCTCCTCCTCCTCCACCTGTCCCTGGGCTCCAACACCGCCAGTTGCCGTCCAGAAGTGCTGTACGCACAGTCAACAGTCCCTCCTCTGTTATTGGGGTTCAGTAACGTCAGCTGTTCCCCTGCTGTGTGTGTGGCAATCCCTCCTACCTCCTCCAACCTCCTCCTCCTCCACCTGTCCCTGGGCTCCAACACCGCCAGTTGCCGTCCAGAAGTGCTGTACGCACAGTCAACAGTCCCTCCTCTGTTATTGGGGTTCAGTAACGTCAGCTGTTCCCCTGCTGTGTGTGTGGCAATCCCTCCTACCTCCTCCAACCTCCTCCAACCTCCTCCTCCTCCACCTGTCCCTGGGCTCCAACACCGCCAGTTGCCGTCCAGAAGTGCTGTACGCACAGTCAACAGTCCCTCCTCTGTTATTGGGGTTCAGTAACGTCAGCTGTTCCCCTGCTGTGTGTGTGGCAATCCCTCCTACCTCCTCCAACCTCCTCCTCCTCCACCTGTCCCTGGGCTCCAACACCGCCAGTTGCCGTCCAGAAGTGCTGTACGCACAGTCAACAGTCCCTCCTCTGTTATTGGGGTTCAGTAACGTCAGCTGTTCCCCTGCTGTGTGTGTGGCAATCCCTCCTACCTCCTCCAACCTCCTCCAACCTCCTCCTCCTCCACCTGTCCCTGGGCTCCAACACCGCCAGTTGCCGTCCAGAAGTGCTGTACGCACAGTCAACAGTCCCTCCTCTGTTATTGGGGTTCAGTAACGTCAGCTGTTCCCCTGCTGTGTGTGTGGCAATCCCTCCTACCTCCTCCAACCTCCTCCTCCTCCACCTGTCCCTGGGCTCCAACACCGCCAGTTGCCGTCCAGAAGTGCTGTACGCACAGTCAACAGTCCCTCCTCTGTTATTGGGGTTCAGTAACGTCAGCTGTTCCCCTGCTGTGTGTGTGGCAATCCCTCCTACCTCCTCCAACCTCCTCCAACCTCCTCCTCCTCCACCTGTCCCTGGGCTCCAACACCGCCAGTTGCCGTCCAGAAGTGCTGTACGCACAGTCAACAGTCCCTCCTCTGTTATTGGGGTTCAGTAACGTCAGCTGTTCCCCTGCTGTGTGTGTGGCAATCCCTCCTACCTCCTCCAACCTCCTCCTCCTCCACCTGTCCCTGGGCTCCAACACCGCCAGTTGCCATCCAGAAGTGCTGTACGCACAGTCAACAGTCCCTCCTCTGTTATTGGGGTTCAGTAACGTCAGCTGTTCCCCTGCTGTGTGTGTGGCAATCCCTCCTACCTCCTCCAACCTCCTCCAACCTCCTCCTCCTCCACCTGTCCCTGGGCTCCAACACCGCCAGTTGCCGTCCAGAAGTGCTGTACGCACAGTCAACAGTCCCTCCTCTGTTATTGGGGTTCAGTAACGTCAGCTGTTCCCCTGCTGTGTGTGTGGCAATCCCTCCTACCTCCTCCAACCTCCTCCAACCTCCTCCTCCTCCACCTGTCCCTGGGCTCCAACACCGCCAGTTGCCGTCCAGAAGTGCTGTACGCACAGTCAACAGTCCCTCCTCTGTTATTGGGGTTCAGTAACGTCAGCTGTTCCCCTGCTGTGTGTGTGTGGCAATCCCTCCTACCTCCTCCAACCTCCTCCTCCTCCACCTGTCCCTGGGCTCCAACACCGCCAGTTGCCGTCCAGAAGTGCTGTACGCACAGTCAACAGTCGCTCCTCTGTTATTGGGGTTCAGTAACGTCAGCTGTTCCCCTGCTGTGTGTGTGGCAATCCCTCCTACCTCCTCCAACCTCCTCCTCCTCCACCTGTCCCTGGGCTCCAACACCGCCAGTTGCTGTCCAGAAGTGCTGTACGCACAGTCAACAGTCCCTCCTCTGTTATTGGGGTTCAGTAACGTCAGCTGTTCCCCTGCTGTGTGTGTGGCAATCCCTCCTACCTCCTCCAACCTCCTCCAACCTCCTCCTCCTCCACCTGTCCCTGGGCTCCAACACCGCCAGTTGCCGTCCAGAAGTGCTGTACGCACAGTCAACAGTCCCTCCTCTGTTATTGGGGTTCAGTAACGTCAGCTGTTCCCCTGCTGTGTGTGTGGCAATCCCTCCTACCTCCTCCAACCTCCTCCAACCTCCTCCTCCTCCACCTGTCCCTGGGCTCCAACACCGCCAGTTGCCGTCCAGAAGTGCTGTACGCACAGTCAACAGTCCCTCCTCTGTTATTGGGGTTCAGTAACGTCAGCTGTTCCCCTGCTGTGTGTGTGGCAATCCCTCCTACCTCCTCCAACCTCCTCCTCCTCCACCTGTCCCTGGGCTCCAACACCGCCAGTTGCCGTCCAGAAGTGCTGTACGCACAGAGCCAAACACCTCGCCTATGTGTTAGTGGGGTTCAGCACCGCCAGCTGTTCCCCTGCTGTGTATACGGCAACGTGTACTGCGACCACCACGCAGGCACAACAAGTTAAATTTAAGGGAACCTGTCCCCCCCCCCCCCATGCGTTTGTTACTGAAGGAGCCACCTTGTGCAGCAGTAATGATGCAAAGGGAAAAAGTGCCTCTTTTCGTGGTGCTCCTTGCATATGCTGAACCTAACACTTATGAAATGTGTCCCCTCACAGCGTTCAACCGTCCGGTAGGTGGAACTTTCCTTTGTCATGTGACGCAGCACAGCCGTCATTTTTACCCCCTTGTCGCCGTGCGCCGCCTCCTCAGCGTTGTTTGAATCTGTCCCGGAGCCTGCGCTGTTAGGTTACCCCTTGGCCATGCACACATTTTGCGCTGCCCGTCTTCTGACATCATTTGCTGTCAGGCTGGCTGCGCCTGTGCGGGTGCGCTGTCCGAGATTCAGCCTCGCGGTGTCGTCTAATGTAATCCCACCGCGGGCCTGGGATCCGTGTCCATGCGCAGTGCATATCCTCGCCTCTCACTCCCCTCCCTACGGCTTCTAAAGACTGTTCGGTGTCAGCTGGTCCCTAATAGCATGCCACGGCCGTGACACCGCACAGTCTTTAGAAGCCGTAGGGAGGGGAGTGAGAGGCGAGGATATGCACTGCGCATGGACACGGATCCCAGGCCCGCGGTGGGATTACATTAGACGACACCGCGAGGCTGAATCTCGGACAGCGCACCCGCACAGGCGCAGCCAGCCTGACAGCAAATGATGTCAGAAGACGGGCAGCGCAAAATGTGTGCATGGCCAAGGGGTAACCTAACAGCGCAGGCTCCGGGACAGATTCAAACAACACTGAGGAGGCGGCGCACGGCGACAAGGGGGTAAAAATGACGGCTGTGCTGCGTCACATGACAAAGGAAAGTTCCACCGACCGGACGGTTGAACGCTGTGAGGGGACACATTTCATAAGTGTTAGGTTCAGCATCTGCAAGGACCATAATTAAAAGAGCTAAGTTTACCTTTTCCAGCATTAGTGCTGTACACGATGGCTCTTCCAGCTACAAACGCCTGGGGGGGGGGGTTAAAGGTTTCCTTTCAACTTGCTCCAGTGCAGGCTTCGGCCTACACTCCGCTCCCCCTGCTCCTCCTGCTGACCCTGGGCTCTAACACCGCCAGTTGGGGCCCAGATGTGCTAGCTGCACAGAGAAAAACACCTCGCCAATGTGTCAGTGGGGTCCAGCACCGCCAGCTGTTCCCCTGCTGTGTAGCCGGCAACGTGTCCTGCAAAAGCCACGCAGACACAACAGACCCAAAGCTGCCGCCAGTGCAGGCTTCGGCCTACACTCCCCTCCCCCTGCTCCTCCTCCTCCTGCTCCTCCTCCTGCTGTCCCTGGGCTCTAACACACCGCCAGTTGGGGCCCAGATGTGCTAGCTGCACAGAGAAAAACACCAGCCAATGTGTCAGTGGGGTCCAGCACCGCCAGCTGTTCCCCTGCTGTGCAGCCGGCAACGTGTCCTGCAAAAGCCACGCAGACACAAGAACTGAAATTGAAGGGAACCTGTCCCCCCTCCCCCAGGCGTTTTTACGTTATCCAGCCACCTTGTACAGCGGTAATGCTGCATGTGTGCAAGGTGGCTCAGAAACGTATTCTCCTCGCACATGTGGAACTGAAAACACGTCTGAAATGTGTCCTCTGTGTGACCATTTAACCGTCCCGGTGGTGTGACTTTCCTTTGTAATGACACGCTGCAACCCCCTTGGTAGCGCTGCCCGTCTTCTGGCATCATTGTTTGGCTGGCTGCGCCTCTGCGGCCGCCCTGACCCACACAACGCCCCTCGGTGTCTTATTTATTGGGACTGCGAGGGTGTGATTCATGGGCAGGATCAGTGCATCAGTTCGCCTGTCCCTCCTCTCCTTCCGCCTTCTTCGGACTGTGCGGTTTCATGGCCGTGGCATGCGATAAGGGATCAGATGACGCCGCACAGTCTGAAGCGGGTGTAAGGACCCGAGTGTGAGAGGCCAACATATGTGCTGCGCCAGGCCCTGAATCCCAGCCCCGCAGTGTTTTAACAATGTTAAGACACTGCGGGGCTGGGATTCATGGTCATCGCGAACCGCACCGGCCGACATTACATGATGCCAGAAGATGGGCAGCGCTAACGGCGCTAGGCCAGGGGATAACACGACAGCGCAGACTCCTGTACAGCAAATAACAACGCTCGGGAGGCTGCACCCAGCACCAAGGTGGGATTCTTGACACCTGTGCTGCGTCTCATTACAAAGGGAACTCGCGCCTCCATTACACAGTTTGACTGTATAAAGGGCTGAATGTTATACGTGTTCCATTCAGCGTGTGCAAGGAGAAAAATTACAAGAGCAACCTTTGACTTGCGCAGCACTGCTGCTGCATAAGCTGTGGCTCTTCTACTTTGTAACCCCTGAGGGGGGGTTAAAGGTGACTTTTGAAATCGGTTCAATTAGGCTTCGGCCTACACTCTGCTCCACCTGCAGAGCCCGGGCTCCAACAACGCTAGTTGCTGTCCGGAAGTGCTGGCTGCACAGAGCCAAACACCTCGCCAATGTGTCAGTGGGGTCCAGCACCGCCAGCTGTTCCCCTGCTGTGTAGCCGGCAACGTGTCCTGCAAAAGCCACGCAGACACAACAGACCCAAAGCTGCCGCCAGTGCAGGCTTCGGCCTACACTCCCCTCCCCCTGCTCCTCCTCCTCCTGCTCCTCCTCCTGCTGTCCCTGGGCTCTAACACACCGCCAGTTGGGGCCCAGATGTGCTAGCTGCACAGAGAAAAACACCAGCCAATGTGTCAGTGGGGTCCAGCACCGCCAGCTGTTCCCCTGCTGTGCAGCCGGCAACATGTCCTGCAAAAGCCACGCAGACACAAGAACTGAAATTGAAGGGAACCTGTCCCCCCTCCCCCAGGCGTTTTTACGTTATCCAGCCACCTTGTACAGCGGTAATGCTGCATGTGTGCAAGGTGGCTCAGAAACGTATTCTCCTCGCACATGTGGAACTGAAAACACGTCTGAAATGTGTCCTCTGTGTGACCATTTAACCGTCCCGGTGGTGTGACTTTCCTTTGTAATGACACGCTGCAACCCCCTTGGTAGCGCTGCCCGTCTTCTGGCATCATTGTTTGGCTGGCTGCGCCTCTGCGGCCGCCCTGACCCACACAACGCCCCTCGGTGTCTTATTTATTGGGACTGCGAGGGTGTGATTCATGGGCAGGATCAGTGCATCAGTTCGCCTGTCCCTCCTCTCCTTCCGCCTTCTTCGGACTGTGCGGCTTCATGGCCGCGGCATGCGATAAGGGATCAGATGACGCCGCACAGTCTGAAGCGGGTGTAAGGACCCGAGTGTGAGAGGCCAACATATGTGCTGCGCCAGGCCCTGAATCCCAGCCCCGCAGTGTTTTAACAATGTTAAGACACTGCGGGGCTGGGATTCATGGTCATCGCGAACCGCACCGGCCGACATTACATGATGCCAGAAGATGGGCAGCGCTAACGGCGCTAGGCCAGGGGATAACACGACAGCGCAGACTCCTGTACAGCAAATAACAACGCTCGGGAGGCTGCACCCAGCACCAAGGTGGGATTCTTGACACCTGTGCTGCGTCTCATTACAAAGGGAACTCGCGCCTCCATTACACAGTTTGACTGTATAAAGGGCTGAATGTTATACGTGTTCCATTCAGCGTGTGCAAGGAGAAAAATTACAAGAGCAACCTTTGACTTGCGCAGCACTGCTGCTGCATAAGCTGTGGCTCTTCTACTTTGTAACCCCTGAGGGGGGGTTAAAGGTGACTTTTGAAATCGGTTCAATTAGGCTTCGGCCTACACTCTGCTCCACCTGCAGAGCCCGGGCTCCAACAACGCTAGTTGCTGTCCGGAAGTGCTGGCTGCACAGAGCCAAACACCTCGCCAATGTGTCAGTGGGGTCCAGCACCGCCAGCTGTTCCCCTGCTGTGTAGCCGGCAACGTGTCCTGCAAAAGCCACGCAGACACAACAGACCCAAAGCTGCCGCCAGTGCAGGCTTCGGCCTACACTCCCCTCCCCCTGCTCCTCCTCCTCCTGCTCCTCCTCCTGCTGTCCCTGGGCTCTAACACACCGCCAGTTGGGGCCCAGATGTGCTAGCTGCACAGAGAAAAACACCAGCCAATGTGTCAGTGGGGTCCAGCACCGCCAGCTGTTCCCCTGCTGTGCAGCCGGCAACGTGTCCTGCAAAAGCCACGCAGACACAAGAACTGAAATTGAAGGGAACCTGTCCCCCCTCCCCCAGGCGTTTTTACGTTATCCAGCCACCTTGTACAGCGGTAATGCTGCATGTGTGCAAGGTGGCTCAGAAACGTATTCTCCTCGCACATGTGGAACTGAAAACACGTCTGAAATGTGTCCTCTGTGTGACCATTTAACCGTCCCGGTGGTGTGACTTTCCTTTGTAATGACACGCTGCAACCCCCTTGGTAGCGCTGCCCGTCTTCTGGCATCATTGTTTGGCTGGCTGCGCCTCTGCGGCCGCCCTGACCCACACAACGCCCCTCGGTGTCTTATTTATTGGGACTGCGAGGGTGTGATTCATGGGCAGGATCAGTGCATCAGTTCGCCTGTCCCTCCTCTCCTTCCGCCTTCTTCGGACTGTGCGGCTTCATGGCCGTGGCATGCGATAAGGGATCAGATGACGCCGCACAGTCTGAAGCGGGTGTAAGGACCCGAGTGTGAGAGGCCAACATATGTGCTGCGCCAGGCCCTGAATCCCAGCCCCGCAGTGTTTTAACAATGTTAAGACACTGCGGGGCTGGGATTCATGGTCATCGCGAACCGCACCGGCCGACATTACATGATGCCAGAAGATGGGCAGCGCTAACGGCGCTAGGCCAGGGGATAACACGACAGCGCAGACTCCTGTACAGCAAATAACAACGCTCGGGAGGCTGCACCCAGCACCAAGGTGGGATTCTTGACACCTGTGCTGCGTCTCATTACAAAGGGAACTCGCGCCTCCATTACACAGTTTGACTGTATAAAGGGCTGAATGTTATACGTGTTCCATTCAGCGTGTGCAAGGAGAAAAATTACAAGAGCAACCTTTGACTTGCGCAGCACTGCTGCTGCATAAGCTGTGGCTCTTCTACTTTGTAACCCCTGAGGGGGGGTTAAAGGTGACTTTTGAAATCGGTTCAATTAGGCTTCGGCCTACACTCTGCTCCACCTGCAGAGCCCGGGCTCCAACAACGCTAGTTGCTGTCCGGAAGTGCTGGCTGCACAGAGCCAAACACCTCGCCAATGTGTCAGTGGGGTCCAGCACCGCCAGCTGTTCCCCTGCTGTGTAGCCGGCAACGTGTCCTGCAAAAGCCACGCAGACACAACAGACCCAAAGCTGCCGCCAGTGCAGGCTTCGGCCTACACTCCCCTCCCCCTGCTCCTCCTCCTCCTGCTCCTCCTCCTGCTGTCCCTGGGCTCTAACACACCGCCAGTTGGGGCCCAGATGTGCTAGCTGCACAGAGAAAAACACCAGCCAATGTGTCAGTGGGGTCCAGCACCGCCAGCTGTTCCCCTGCTGTGCAGCCGGCAACGTGTCCTGCAAAAGCCACGCAGACACAAGAACTGAAATTGAAGGGAACCTGTCCCCCCTCCCCCAGGCGTTTTTACGTTATCCAGCCACCTTGTACAGCGGTAATGCTGCATGTGTGCAAGGTGGCTCAGAAACGTATTCTCCTCGCACATGTGGAACTGAAAACACGTCTGAAATGTGTCCTCTGTGTGACCATTTAACCGTCCCGGTGGTGTGACTTTCCTTTGTAATGACACGCTGCAACCCCCTTGGTAGCGCTGCCCGTCTTCTGGCATCATTGTTTGGCTGGCTGCGCCTCTGCGGCCGCCCTGACCCACACAACGCCCCTCGGTGTCTTATTTATTGGGACTGCGAGGGTGTGATTCATGGGCAGGATCAGTGCATCAGTTCGCCTGTCCCTCCTCTCCTTCCGCCTTCTTCGGACTGTGCGGCTTCATGGCCGTGGCATGCGATAAGGGATCAGATGACGCCGCACAGTCTGAAGCGGGTGTAAGGACCCGAGTGTGAGAGGCCAACATATGTGCTGCGCCAGGCCCTGAATCCCAGCCCCGCAGTGTTTTAACAATGTTAAGACACTGCGGGGCTGGGATTCATGGTCATCGCGAACCGCACCGGCCGACATTACATGATGCCAGAAGATGGGCAGCGCTAACGGCGCTAGGCCAGGGGATAACACGACAGCGCAGACTCCTGTACAGCAAATAACAACGCTCGGGAGGCTGCACCCAGCACCAAGGTGGGATTCTTGACACCTGTGCTGCGTCTCATTACAAAGGGAACTCGCGCCTCCATTACACAGTTTGACTGTATAAAGGGCTGAATGTTATACGTGTTCCATTCAGCGTGTGCAAGGAGAAAAATTACAAGAGCAACCTTTGACTTGCGCAGCACTGCTGCTGCATAAGCTGTGGCTCTTCTACTTTGTAACCCCTGAGGGGGGGTTAAAGGTGACTTTTGAAATCGGTTCAATTAGGCTTCGGCCTACACTCTGCTCCACCTGCAGAGCCCGGGCTCCAACAACGCTAGTTGCTGTCCGGAAGTGCTGGCTGCACAGAGCCAAACACCTCGCCAATGTGTCAGTGGGGTCCAGCACCGCCAGCTGTTCCCCTGCTGTGTAGCCGGCAACGTGTCCTGCAAAAGCCACGCAGACACAACAGACCCAAAGCTGCCGCCAGTGCAGGCTTCGGCCTACACTCCCCTCCCCCTGCTCCTCCTCCTCCTGCTCCTCCTCCTGCTGTCCCTGGGCTCTAACACACCGCCAGTTGGGGCCCAGATGTGCTAGCTGCACAGAGAAAAACACCAGCCAATGTGTCAGTGGGGTCCAGCACCGCCAGCTGTTCCCCTGCTGTGCAGCCGGCAACGTGTCCTGCAAAAGCCACGCAGACACAAGAACTGAAATTGAAGGGAACCTGTCCCCCCTCCCCCAGGCGTTTTTACGTTATCCAGCCACCTTGTACAGCGGTAATGCTGCATGTGTGCAAGGTGGCTCAGAAACGTATTCTCCTCGCACATGTGGAACTGAAAACACGTCTGAAATGTGTCCTCTGTGTGACCATTTAACCGTCCCGGTGGTGTGACTTTCCTTTGTAATGACACGCTGCAACCCCCTTGGTAGCGCTGCCCGTCTTCTGGCATCATTGTTTGGCTGGCTGCGCCTCTGCGGCCGCCCTGACCCACACAACGCCCCTCGGTGTCTTATTTATTGGGACTGCGAGGGTGTGATTCATGGGCAGGATCAGTGCATCAGTTCGCCTGTCCCTCCTCTCCTTCCGCCTTCTTCGGACTGTGCGGCTTCATGGCCGTGGCATGCGATAAGGGATCAGATGACGCCGCACAGTCTGAAGCGGGTGTAAGGACCCGAGTGTGAGAGGCCAACATATGTGCTGCGCCAGGCCCTGAATCCCAGCCCCGCAGTGTTTTAACAATGTTAAGACACTGCGGGGCTGGGATTCATGGTCATCGCGAACCGCACCGGCCGACATTACATGATGCCAGAAGATGGGCAGCGCTAACGGCGCTAGGCCAGGGGATAACACGACAGCGCAGACTCCTGTACAGCAAATAACAACGCTCGGGAGGCTGCACCCAGCACCAAGGTGGGATTCTTGACACCTGTGCTGCGTCTCATTACAAAGGGAACTCGCGCCTCCATTACACAGTTTGACTGTATAAAGGGCTGAATGTTATACGTGTTCCATTCAGCGTGTGCAAGGAGAAAAATTACAAGAGCAACCTTTGACTTGCGCAGCACTGCTGCTGCATAAGCTGTGGCTCTTCTACTTTGTAACCCCTGAGGGGGGGTTAAAGGTGACTTTTGAAATCGGTTCAATTAGGCTTCGGCCTACACTCTGCTCCACCTGCAGAGCCCGGGCTCCAACAACGCTAGTTGCTGTCCGGAAGTGCTGGCTGCACAGAGCCAAACACCTCGCCAATGTGTCAGTGGGGTCCAGCACCGCCAGCTGTTCCCCTGCTGTGTAGCCGGCAACGTGTCCTGCAAAAGCCACGCAGACACAACAGACCCAAAGCTGCCGCCAGTGCAGGCTTCGGCCTACACTCCCCTCCCCCTGCTCCTCCTCCTCCTGCTCCTCCTCCTGCTGACCCTGGGCTCTAACAAACCGCCAGTTGGGGCCCAGATGTGCTAGCTGCACAGAGAAAAACACCTCGCCAATGTGTCAGTGGGGTCCAGCACCGCCAGCTGTTCCCCTGCTGTGCAGCCGGCATCGTGTCCTGCAAAAGCCACGCAGACACTTGCTCTTGTACCTTCTGCTCCCCATCCTGGTTCCAGTACCGTCAGCTGGTTCCGGGCAGAGCCTTTGGCTTAGGTGCCTCCCTTTGGTATCCGAGTTCCACCAACGTCAGGTGGTCCTTGGTAGTGCTTTCAGGCACGGGTACCTCCTGCTTAGTAACCGGGTTCCAGTAACGTCAGCTGGTCCTCGGTAGTTCCATTGGCTCTTGGACCTTCGGCTACCCATCCGGGTTCCAGCACCGTCAGCTGGTTCTCGGCAGTGTCTTTTGCTCTTGTACCTTCTGCTCCCCATCCTGGTTCCAGTACCGTCAGCTGATTCCGGGCAGAGCCTTTGGCTTAGGTGCCTCCCTCTGGGTATCCGAGTTCCACCAACGTCAGGTGGTCCTTGGTAGTGCTTTCAGCACAGGTACCTCCTGCTTAGTAACCGGGTTCCAGTAACGTCAGCTGGTCCTCGGTAGTTCCATTGGCTCTTGGACCTTCGGGTAGCCATCCGAGTTCCAGTTCCATCAGCTGGTTCTCGGCATTTTCTCAGCCTTCTTGTACCTTCTGCTACATTTCCAAGTTCAAGAGACTAAACACAATGACCCAGAAGACCACCCCTAAGATGACGACGACACCAGAGACGACAACCACCGTGATGACGACGACCCTGGAGACGATGACCCCGAAGACCACCCCGATGACGACGACCCCGGAGACGACGACCCTGAAGACCACCCCGATGACGACGACCCCGGAGACGACGACCCTGGAGACGACGACGACCTGGAAGACCGAGAAGCAGAAGAACAAGAGGCTGCAGAACAAAGAGCAGAAGAACATTAAGCATAACACTAAATATCAGAGCAAAAAATATTATCTAAATTATAAGCAGAAGAAGACTAAGCAGTGTATGGGGGTGAGTCCGTTCCTCCTCGTGGTGCCCCTGGATAAAGCCTGATGCTGCAGGCCAAACTGAACGCGGACAAATGTAACTGTTTTGTGACAGGCAGAACGGAAGGTGTAATCTTCAAACTTTTATAGATAACAACTACGGGAATGCCTGTCACAAATAAGAATATGATGAAGAAGTTGAATATGATGAAGATAATAGTAAAATAAAAAGAATATGAACAATGTAACCCAAAAAATAATAGGTAGAAGATGAAGAAGAAGATGAATAAGGTGAAGAAGTTGATGTCAAAGAAGCTGATGATGAGGATAATTAAGAAGAAAGCGTGGGAGAAGTAAAAAAGAAGGTGAAGGGCGTGGAAGTAGTGAAACATCAATATCTGACATAAAAAAAAAAAAAAAAACATAGTCAAATTCTTTCTAACGCCGAACTTCATAAAAAAAAATAAAAAATCCTGCTATTCTATTACATTGGGCTAAACCTCTGTCCCTTTAATATCTCCGCCACGTCCCCCAATACATCCTACAATATTCTTAGTTGTTTTCCTTCATGTAGAATGAACCTACAAGTGTATAAAGGGTTTATTTTAATTCCGATATTTTCGTCCCATTGACTTGCATTGGGATCGGGTATCGGTATCGGATTGGATTCCGATACTGTGACGGTATCGGCCGATACTTTCCGATACCGATACTTTCCGATATCGGAAAGTATCGCTCAACACTACTGGTAACAAAATCTTGTATGCCCTGCACACGAGCGGCAAGCTGGTCTACACTTGTAATCAAGGTCTGGACATTCATGTCTGCAGCAAGCACAAGCCACTCAGAGGTAAAGGGGAGGAAGAGAGGAAAAAAAAAAAAAAAAACTCAGAATTTCCTTTCTTATTATCCCACTTCTGCAATGCATTAAACATTCAATGTTGGCCTGGCATAGCCTCCAGAGAAAAGACCCCAAAAGTTGGATACAAGCCCCCAACAAATAATAACGGTGAGGTAAGAGGAAAAGACAAACGTAAGAATGAGCTAGGTATTTAGCAAAGAGAGGCCCACTAGCTAATAGCAGAATACAGTAAGATGACTTATATGGTCAGCAAAAACTCTATCAAAATATCCACGCTGGATATTCAAGAACCCCCGAACCGTCTAACGGCCCGGGGGGAGAACACCAGCCCCCTAGAGCTTCCAGCAAAGTCAGGAATCACATTTAGTACAAGCTGGACAAAAATAAGAGCAAAGCAAATAACCAAAAAACAAAGAAGCAGGACTTAGCTTAATTTTGCACGAACCAGGACCAGCAGACAGGAGCAAACAGAAAGGATCTGATTACAACGATGCCAGGCACTGGACTAAGGATCCAGGAAGTTTATATAGCAACACCCCTGGACTAACGACCCAGGTGGGTGCCAAACTGAGGAAAGACAATCCCAGAGTCATATCACTAGTAACCACAAGAGGGAGCCAAAAAGTCTAATTCACAACAGAGGGCATACCGGGAGAAATAGTGGCGGCTGGGGACCGAGTACCTTGGGACGGCCGCCGCCATCAGGTTGTGGAATGCTTCCGTCTTCATGAGCCTAAAAGGCAACATTTTGAGTGCAAGCAGATGAGAAATGCATGAATTTAGTACTGTGGCCAGTGGGGCGTTGGCTGCATATTTCCGCTTGCGTTCCAATGACTGGGTTATGTACAACTGAAGGCTACGCTGGTACAAGGATGTGGACGTGCTTGATGATGGTGCTAGTTGAGTTTGGGTAATGACAGGTGCAGAGCAGGAGGCATTTTCGCATGCAGCGTGGACAGGGGATTGGATTGCACAAACTATAGTGGAAGAAGCAGTGAGAGTCTTTAAAAAACAACCAGACTTGGGAAGACCTAAGAGTTGGGCTGCCAACTTCCGTCGTGTTGGTGTTATGAGGAACGGTTGCTTGACTTCTGTCTGCGGCCACTACACTGCTTCCTGCCTGTTGGAGTGCTACTCCTCGCTCCCCCTGTGTGCTGCTGTCCTCGATCTGCATGTTCTCCTGCCAGGTTGTGTCAGTTACTATATCATCCACCACCTCATCTTCCACTTCCGCACCCTGGTACTCCTCCTGACTTTCTGGCAATTGTGTCTCATCTTTGTCCTCCTCTTGTGACATTCCCACCATCGCCTTTGTGTGAGCATGGCTGCTCAAATATTTGGGCATCGCTACATGCAATCTCATCTTGCCCCACTTTAAGTGGACCGGGCGAGAGGCCTGAATGTATTAATGGAAAAGTGAACAGCTCTTCAGAGTGTCTAAGTGTGGGATCAGTTGTCTCCGGACACTCGGCATGGCGGGAGTAAGGAGGATCAGGATGAGGAATATGCGGTCCAGACTCATGGCTACTGAGACTTGACCGTGTGGAAGACAAAGTGCTGATGGTGGTGGCAAAGTAACTGGAAGCATTATCTGTTATCCAACCAACAACCTTTTGACACTGCTCTGTGTTCAATAGTGGTGTTCTGTGGTCCCCTAATAATTGGGACAGGAAGGTCGGGCGAGAAGATGTTGGTGTTTATTGTGGCACAATTTCAACTTGCCCACGGCCTCAGCCTCTGCATGCACCATCACTATCACGTCCACTTCCCCGTCCTTTGCCAAGCACCTTGCTCATTTTAAATGGACTACAATATTTTCCACGTTCACTACAAATGGCTGAATTTGGAGCAAAAACTTAAATGGGATCTAGTTTGTGGGAAAACCACAGTTTAAAATATCGGGACTGTGGGTAACAAATTTTTTTTTAAGCAAACTGTTGTCACTAACTAGGGTAAGTGTTACACCCGATTCTGGCCTTGCAGCCGGTTCTGGCGCTGCCCCCAGTTCTGGTCCCTCCTGCTCCCATGGCTGCCCTTGTACCTCTGCGAGGTCCCTGTCAGGATCCTCGCTCTCTGTCTGTTCCTCGGCGTCCTGCTGTTGCTTGTCTCTCCCCCTCTTCCTGGCACACTGCCAGCAGGCTTTCTGGGAGAATGCTTAGGACACGCGTGCGCTTACCTCCAGTCTCTTAACGGTACAGCGATCATTTTTGAAAATTCCAATTAACCAATGGCAGCGCACTGATTACTACTTCTTGCCCCTCCGCCATAAGGAGGGTGCTGAAGCAACGTGTATCTACTCTTGCTATTTCTGGTTCTGTTCCTGTTCTGTCTGCGCTGTTATAGCATTCCGTTTTGCACTTTGCTTATACTGTTTGTGTCCGCAGAATATTAGTGACCAGTGGTTCGGCTATCCTAAGACGACTCCTGTACCTTTATACTAAAGTGCCATCCTGTTCCGTCACTCGCCATCCGAACCCCTGGATGTTAAATATTAATTATTGAATTATTATTATACTCAATTCTGTACTGAGCCTCGTGGAAGGTTTCACTAATATTACAAAAGCTATTTCTGTATATTTAACTCAAAGTAAAAGTTAACACCATATAGAGAGAGCACGTGTTCTATGGGACATATACGTATAATCATGGCTCTTAGGAGGGTGGGGGCTGTCACTTGGGGCCTCCTCCTTCCTCCTCCTTCACTCTCTATGGACTACAGACTTCACACAAACGGGATGAACAGCTGGTAGCCATGTGCTTCTTGATGACATCTACTCCATAACAGAGACAGACCCCATTTTCCATTCAGAATCTCGGGAAAGATGGGGAACAAACTTTGATATGGACAAATGGACAATCTCTTTGTAACTATTTCACCTATTTTATGTTTTGCTGCAATGATGTTTTTTGATAGACAATCCAATAAACTATTACATTTTTATGAGACATCTGGTAAAGAGTCCTGATTAAATAAATATGCAAAATAAGCATATTTAACACTGGACAATGCTAAAGGTGCTGGAGCCAGCTTCCTCCCATCTACCTGAATCACCCGACATAGTGGACAAGTTCAATAGGTACTCTGTGGCTTCAATTCCCCTATTGTGCTGAATCGAATTATAAAGACTATTGACATCCAGGGTAACTACGGTGCTGTCTGGGGGTACAGTAACTAATTGTTTGACCAACTTAAGGAAATGCCAGGTGTCAAGGAGAAAGGATCGAGTAGTTTTAATCAGTGGCGTCAAGATTTTTTAGAGGAAGATGGAAAGAGGAGAAAAGACAGAATCTGTAGAGGCCACAATGGGTGTACCTGTGGGATTGTGGAGTGATTTGTGGATCTTAGGTAATACATAGAAGACTGGTGTGATGGGATGAGGATTAACGCGAAACGTTGCCGTTTTTTGATCAATAGTGTGACGTGTAAAATATGTATCCACCACATTGCGACTCTTATTGCATTATATGTCGGGTGATTCTATCCAGTTTTGTTTTGATCTTCTCAATCTGATACTCTATGAAAACTACTTTTTGTACAAGGATACCTTCTATATCCAGAAGTGTGGCACAGCAATGGGTTCAAACGTTGCGCCCGCTTATGCTAATGCCTTAGGCTATTTTGAGGTGTTCCATGTATTTACCAATGATTTATTTTTACAGTACGTCTTAGGTTACCATTGTTACATAGACGATATCTTTTTTATTTGGACGGGTACATCTGACTCTTTAATAACATAACTCCATCCTTCCTGAGCTTTAATTTATTATTCACTATAGCAATGTATCTGTACCGTTCTTAGACACGAGGGTCCTTAAGGACGTCAATGGATGCCTCACAACAGGCATTTACTACAAACTCACAGATTGCAATAGTTTATCGCATTATACAAGTTGCCATCCTAGGTCTATTAAAAACAGCCTACCACACTCCCAGTTCAACAGAGTTACATGCATTGTCTCTGACTTCAGAACCCTCAATGACAGATTGGACACGATGGTGCAAACATTTCAAGAAAGAGATTATCCAGTGAGACTTCTCAAAGAGGAGAAGACCCGTGCCCTAACACCACAATCTCCCTCTCCTCAGACACGTTCTAGGGAGAGAATTCCATTCGTACACACATTTCATCCATTCATGTCCAAAGTTTATTCCATAATCAGAAAGCATTGGCCTCTTCTAACAATAGCCTACCCTAATATCGATACTTTCGGTGAACCGGTATTAATGTGTATTAAAAGACCATCCAATATCAAAGATAGACTAGTAAAGCCGACATAGGTAGCACACGCCTTACCACTACCCAAAGACTTCTATCTACCCAATGTAATGGCACTTTTCCTTGTCTAAATTGCGCTGCTTGCTCCAACATCATCAAATCAGACAGTATAACTCAGCCCAGGACCAGTAAATCTTATCCGATACGCGGTTTCTATACTTGTGACTCCAATTTTGTGATATATGTGGTGAAATGTCCCTGTGGACTCTTTTACGTGGGAGAAATCACACAACACATAAAGGACCGCATTGCAAGCCATAAGTCCACCATTAGGTGTGGAGAAGCTTGGCTAACCTTGCTAGACCACTTCACTAAATTTAGACACACAGTGGCGCAGCTCAAATTTCAAGTCATCGAGCATGTCCCCCACCCCAGAAGAGGCGGGGATCGTATTAGGTTGCTCAAGTCAAGCTCGACACCTTGGCTCCCAAGGAACTCAATAGGGCGATTGATTGGCTATTGTGAACATTTATTAATATTGTCTCCGTTACTTTACAGACTCGCTAATGTACTATGACCTTAGGTGAGTTTATTTGTTACCTATGACCCTTATTTGTTACTCTAGTATTACATAGGACCCCCTCAGTACACTGAAAGAAATTCTCCTCCATAATATTTTCCACTACTAGGCTTCAACCTATTGCCACCTTGATGACTTTTCTGTTTACATATGACCATTCCACTGACAGGTTCAAATACCACATACACCTTTATTCAGTGATATCGTATATGCAGGGGTTCTCAATCCCATAAGGAACGCTAGTGCTGCCGGTTCTAACTCAGAGACAACCACCACCCAGCCTTTATCAAGCTACTGGTTACCTTAGCGATGGCCACGCATGCACTATACATACACGGCAGCCGCAATACGTCACATCCAGCTGGGGCCGCTCACTTCTGGTCCAGCGGCACAGGGAGATATTTAACCCCTTAACGACCGCCGATACGCCTTTTAACGGCGGCCGCTAAGGGTACTTAAACCACAGCGCCGTTAATTAACGGCGCTGTGGAAAAAGTGAATAGCGCCCCCCATTGTCGGATTTTCTCAGGAGTCTCGGTTGCCGAGGGTAGCCGAGACCCCAGAGAACATGATTCGGGGTTTTTTTACCGACCCCCGAGTTGCGATCGCCGGTAATTAACCGTTTACCGGCGGTCGCAAAAAAAACAAAACGCGATTTGTCATTTAATTTCTCTGTCCTCCGATGTGATCGCAATTCGGAGGACAGAGAAATGTGGTCCCCAATAGCCCCAGATAGCCCCCCAATACTCACCTACCTCCCCCGGAGCTCCTCGTGGCTCCCGATGGGCGCCGCCATCTTTTTCCGGGGAAATAATGGCGGGCGCATGCGCAGTGCGCCCGCCGCCCGGCACCCGGATGTTCTTTGGGGTCTCGGCTGCCGGGGGTAGCCGAGACCCCAAAGAACATGATCGGGGTTGGTTTTTACCGACCCCTGTTTTGCGATCGCCGGTAATTAACTGTTTACCGGCGACCGCAAAAAAAAAAAAAAAAGCGATGTAATTTCTCTGTCCTCTGATGTGATCGCACATCAGTGGACAGAGAAATAGGGGGATTCGGGGACCCTGTTATACTTACCGGTGTCCCTGGGTCCTCCTGCTTCTTCTGCTGGCCGCTGGCTTCTTGCTTCGGTAAGAAAATGGCGGGCGCATGCGCAGTGCGCCCGCCATGATCTGCCGGCCGGCAGAAGAAAATTCTTCCTCTTTTTTTATTTTGGTCACTGTGAGATCCTATCACAGTGATCAAAATAAAAAAAAATAGTAAATAACCCCCCCTTTATCACCCCCTTAGTAAGAAAAAAGTAATAAAATAAAAAAAATGTATGAATTTCTATTTTCCAAATAGGGTTAGGGTTAGGGGTAGGGTTAGGGGTAGGGTTAGGGTTAGGGTTAGGGGTAGGGTTAGGGTTAGGGTTAGGGGTAGGGGTAGGGTTAGGGGTAGGGTTAGGATTAGGGTTAGGGCTAGGGGTAGGGTTAGGGGTAGGGTTAGGATATGTGCACACATAGAATGGTTCTCTGCGGATTTTTCCGCAGCGGATTTGATAAATCCGCAGGACCAAAACGCTGCGTTTTTCCTGCGGATTTATCGCGGATGTACCGCGTTTTTTGTGCGGATTCCACTGCGGTTTTACACCTGCGGTTTTCTATTATGGAGCAGGTGTAAAACCGCTGCGGAATCAGCAGAAAGAATTGACATGCTGCGGAATGTAAACCGCTGCGTTTCCGTGTGGTTTTTTCTGCAACATGGGCACAGCGTTTTATGTTTCCCATAGGTTTACATTGTACTGTAAACTCATGGGAAACTGCTGCGAACCCACAGCTGCGGAAACGCTGCGGATCCGCAGCAAAATCTGCAACATGTGCACATAGCCTTAGGGTTAGGGTTAGGGCTTGGGTTAGGGTTAGAGCTAGGATTAGGGTTAGAGCTAGGGTTAGGGCTAGGGTTGGGGCTAAAGTTAGGGTTAGGGTTGGGGCTAGGTTTAGGGCTAAAGTTAGGGTTTGGGCTAAAGTTAGGGTTAGGGCTAGGGTTGGGGCTAAAGTTAGGGTTAGAGTTGGGATTAGGATTTGGATTAGGGTTGGCATTAGGGTTACATTTGGGATTAGGGTTAGGTTTGGGATTAGGGTTAAGGCTAGGGTTGGGATTAAGGATAGGGGTGTATTGGGATTAGGGTTAGGTTTTGAGGTTAGGGTTGAGATTAGGATTAGGGGGGTGTTGGGTTTAGGGTTTTGATTAGGGTTATGGTTAGTTTTGGGATTAGGGTTAGGGGTGTTTTGGGGGTTAGGGTTGTGATTAGGATTATGGATCGGGTTGGGATTAGGGTTAGGGGTGTGTTGGGGTTAGGGTTGGAGTTAGAATTGGGGGTTTCCACTGTTTAGGTACATCAGGGGGTCTCTAAACGCCACAGCCAATTTTGTGCTCAAAAAGTAAAATGGTGCTCCCTACCTTCTGAGCTCTGCCGTGCGCCCAAACAGTGGTTTACCCCCACATATGGGGCATCAGCGTACTCAGGATAAATTGGACAACAACATTTGGGGTCCAATTTCTCCTGATACCATTGTGAAAATAAAAACTTGGGGGCTAAAAAATATTTTTTTGTGGAAAAAAAAAATATTTTTTATTTTCACGACTCTGCATTATAAACTTCTGTGAAGCACTTGGGCATTCAAAGTTCTCACCACACATCTAGATAAGTTCCTTGGGGGGTCTATTTTCCAAATTGGGGTCACTTCTGGGGGGTCTCTACTGTTTAGGTACATCGGGGGCTCTGCAAACGCAACATAATGCCTGCAGACCATTCTATCAAAGTCTGCATTCCAAAACGGCACTCCTTCCCTTCCGAGCTCAGCCATGCGCCCAAACAGTGGTCCCCCCCACACATGGGGTATCAGTGTACTCAGGACAAATTGAACAACAACTTTTGGGGTCCAATTTCTCTTGTTACCCTTGTGAAAATAAAAATTGGGGGGCTAAAAAAATCTTTCTTGTGAAAAAAATATTTTTTTTTTGTTTTCACGACTCTGCATTATAAACTTCTGTGAAGCACTTGGGCATTCAAAGTTCTCACAACACATCTAGATAAGTTCCTTGGGGGGTCTAGTTTCCAAAATGAGGTCACTTGTGGGGGGTTTCTACTGTTTAGGTACATCGGGGGCTCTGCAAACGCAACATAATGCCTGCAGACCATTCTATCAAAGTCTGCATTCCAAAACGGCGCTCCTTCCCTTCCAAGCTCTGCCATGCGCCCAAACAGTGGTTTATCCCCCACATATGGGGATCAGCCTACTCAGCATAAATTGCACAATAAATTTTGGGGTCCAATTTCTCCTGTTACCCTTGTGAAAGTAAAAATTTTGGGGTGAGAAGATCATTTTCGTGGAAAAAATATGATTTTTTTTATTTTCATGGCTCTACATCATAAACTTCTGTGAAGCAGTTGGGGGTTCCTAGTGCTCACCACACATCTAGATAAGCTCTTTGGGGGGTCTAGTTTCCAAAATGGAGTCACTTGTGGGAGGTTTCTACTGTTTAGGTACATCAGGATCTCTGCAAATGCAACATGACACCTGCAGACCATCCCATCAAAGTCTGCATTCCAAGCGGCGCTCCTTCCCTTACGAGCCCTGATGGGTGCCCAAACAGTGCCCTCCCCCCACATATCGGGTATCGGCATACTCAGGACAAACTGGTCAACAGATTTTGTCTCCTGTTACCCTTGATAAAATAAAAAATTGCAGGCTAAAAAATCATTTTTGAGTGAAAAAAAAGGATTTTTTATTTTCACGGCTCTACGTTCTAAACTTCCGTGAAGCACCTGGGGGTTTAAAGTGCTCACCACACATCTAGATAAGTTCCTTAAGGGGTCTAGTTTCCAAAATGGTGTCATTTGTGGGGGGTTTCCACTGTTTAGGCACATCAGGGGCTCTCCAAACGCAACATGGCATCCGATCTCAATTCCAGCCAATTCTACATTGAAAAAGTAAAACGCCACTCATTCTCTTCCAAGCTCTGCAGTGCGCCCAAACAGTGGTTTACCCCCACATATGGGGTATCGACGTACTCAGGAGAGGTTGCACAACAACATTTGTTGTCTAATTTCTCCTGTTACCCTTGTGAAAATAAAAATTTTGGGGCAAAAAGATCATTTTTGTAGAAAAAATGTGATTTTTTATTTTCACGGCTCTACGTTATAAACTTCCGGGAAGCACCTGGGGGTTTAAAGTGCTCACCACACATCTAGATAAGTTCCTTAAGGGGTCTAGTTTCCAAAATGGTGTCATTTGTGGGGGGTTTAAACTGTTTAGGCACATCAGTGGCTCTCCAAACGCGACATGGCATCCGATCTCAATTCCAGCTAATTCTACATTGAAAAAGTAAAACGGCGCTCCTTCTCTTCCAAGCTCTGCAGTGAGCCCAAACAGTGGTTTACCCCCACATATGGGGTATCAACGTACTCAGGAGAAATTGCACAACAACTTTTGTGGTCTAATTTCTCCTGTTACCTTTGGGAAAATAAAAATTTTGGGGCAAAAAGATCATTTTTGTAGAAAAAATGTGATTTTTTATTTTCACGGCTCTACGTTATAAACTTCCGTGAAGCACCTGGGGGATCAAAGTGCTCACCACTAGTGTTGAGCGATACCGTCCGATACTTGAAAGTATCGGTATCGGAAAGTATCGGCCGATACCGGCAAAGTATCGGATCCAATCCGATACCGATACCCGATACCAATACAAGTCAATGGGACTCAAGTATCGGACGGTATTCCTGATGGTTCCCAGGGTCTGAAGGAGAGGAAACTCTCCTTCAGGCCCTGGGATCCATATTAATGTGTAAAAGAAAGAATTAAAATAAAAAATATTGCTATACTCACCTCTCCGACGCAGCCTGGACCTCACCGAGGGAACCGGCAGCGTTGTTTGCTTAAAATTCGCGCGTTTCCTTCCTTACGTGAAGTCCCGGCTTGTGATTGGTCGCGTGCCACCCATGTGGCCGCGACGCAACCAATCACAACAAGCCGTGATGTAATTTCAGGTCCTTCAGGATTTTAAAATTACGTTCCGGCTTTGTGATTGGTCGCGTCGCGGTCACATGGGCGACGCGACCAATCACAAGCCGTGACGTCACGGGAGGCTGGACACGCGCGCATTTTAAAATAGCAATATTTTTTATTTTAATTCTTCATTTTACACATTAATGTTGTTTCGATACCGATACCCGATACCACAAAAATATCGGATCTCGGTATCGGAATTCCGATACAGCAAATATCGGCCGATACCCGATACTTGCGGTATCGGAATGCTCAACACTACTCACCACACATCTAGTTAAGTTCCTTATGGGGTCTAGTTTCCAAAATGGTGTCACTTGTGGGGGGTTTCCACTGTTTAGTCACATCAGGGGCTCTCCAAATGCGACATGGCGTCCGATCTCAATTCCAGCCAATTCTACATTGAAAAAGTAAAACGGCACTACTTCTCTTCCAAGCTCTGCGGTGCGCCCAAACAGTGGTTTACGCCCACATATGGGGTATCGACGTACTCAGGAGAAATTGCACAACAACTTTTGTGGTCTAATTTCTCCTGTTACCCTTGTGAAAATAAGAATTTGTGGGCGAAAATATCATTTTTGTGTAAACAAATGCGATTTTTTATTTTCACGGCTCTACGTTATAAACTTCCGTGAAGCACCTGGGGGATCAAAGTGCTCACCACACATCTAGTTAAGTTCCTTATGGGGTCTAGTTTCCAAAATGGTGTCACTTGTGGGGGGTTTCCACTGTTTAGGCACATCAGGGGCTCTCCAAATGCGACATGGCGTCCGATCTCAATTCCAGCCAATTCTACATTGAAAAAGTAAAACGGCACTCCTTCTCTTCCAAGCTCTGCGGTGCGCCCAAACAGTGGTTTACGCCCACATATGGGGTATCGACGTACTCAGGAGAAATTGCACAACAACTTTTGTGGTCTAATTTCTCCTGTTACCCTTGTGAAAATAAGAATTTGTGGGCAAAAATATCATTTTTGTGTAAACAAATGCGATTTTTTATTTTCACGGCTCTACGTTATAAACTTCTGTGAAGCACTTGGGGGCTCAAAGTGCTCACCACACATCTAGTTAAGTTCCTTAAGGGGTCTAGTTTCCAAAATGGTGTCACTTGTGGAGCGTTTCCACTGTTTAGGCACATCAGGGGCTCTCCAAACGTGACATGGCATCCGATCTCAATTCCAGCCAATTCTGCATTGAAAAAGTCAAACGGCGCTCCTTCTCTTCCAAGCTCTGCGGTGCGCCCAAACAGTGGTTTACCCCCACATATGGGGTATCAGCGTATTCAGGAGAAATTGCACAACAAAATGTATGGTTAAATTTCTGTTTTTACACTTGTGAAAATAACAAAATATGGTTTTGAATTAAAGTGTTTGCAAAAAAAGTTAAATGTTCATTTTTTCCTTCCACATTGTTTGAGTTCCTGTGAAGCACGTAAAGGGTTAATAACATGTCTCGGCTTTGATGAGGGCTCACCGCCGGAGCATCAAAGCGGGGCTTCTGACCTCAGACGTACTATCCCGTCCGAGGTCAGAAAGGGGTTAAAAACATCAGCTCGTATCACAAAAAATAAGCCCTCACCCCACCCGAGATCACAAAAAATAGAGACACTATGGTTATCGGAAAATGCTGCAATTTTTTTTTAACAACGTTTGGAATTTTTTTAACCACTTAGATAAAAAACAACCTAGACATATTTGGTGTCTAAGAACTCGTAATGACCTGGAGAATCATAATGGAATGTCAGTTTTAGCATTTAGCTAACCTAGTGAAAACAAAAAACAACTGTGGGATTTCACCACACTTGGAATTTTTTTCCTGTTTTCCAGTACATGATATGTTAAAACCAATGGAGTAATTCAAAAGTGCAACTTGTCCCACAAAAAATAAGCCTTCACAAGGCCACATTGACGGAAAAAAAAAATTATGGCTCTGGGAAGAAGGGGAGCAAAAAAACGAAAACAGAAAACAGAAAATACCTGAATGGAAATGAAATGAAAGGATTAGAAAACAAGGTGGAGACCCCTCTCTTCTTTATAACCAGTCTTGTTGAAGCTGACAGCTGAGGGTTGCAGCCCACAGTTGTGAGTTTTGCCTGGCTGGTCATAGAAATTACAGGGGAACCCATGGCAGTTTTTTCATTTATTTGTTTATTTATAGCACAGGAGGTGGGTTCTGGATATGCAGTATACTGAGTATTCAGACCTTCTCCAAGACCTTCACACCAGCGGAGAGGAATTATTCCATTGGGGACAGGGAGTTGCTAGCAATGAAGTTGGCCTTCTTGGCGTGGAGACATCTTTTGGAGGGGGCTCACTTTCCCTTCAAAGTCTTCACTGACCCCCAAAATTTGGTGTACTTACAAACAGCCCAGCGGCTAAATTCTCATCAGGCCAGAGGGTCCTTGTTCTTCTCCCGGTTCCACTTCACCCTCCATTATCTCTGTGGGGAGAAGAACATTCTTGCTGACGCTCTCTCTCGCTCCGTCGTGTCTTCTGAGGAGGAGGAAGGGGAGCCTCGGCTTATTGTCCCTTCTGAGAGCCTGAGAACCGTAGCTCCCATTTCGCTAGAGTCAGTGCCTCCGTGCAAGACTTTTGTACCCACTAATTTGCGACCAGAGGTTCTCTCTTGGGCTCATTCGTCCAGGGTGGGTGGACATTTTAGGACAAAGAGGACATCTGAACTGCTGGCGTGGACGTACTGGTGGCCGCATATGGTCCGTGACGTCGGAGATTATATTCGGGTGTGTGTCTCAAAAATGGAAGAGTGGCCTGAGCTTGCCTGTTACACCTTGGAGGTTTTGTCATGTCTCGCAGAACATGTCTTCAGTGCTGCTGGTTGTGGCCTGATGAAGAAGTGCATCCGGCTATTCCCTGAAAGTGTAGACCGCCTAACTTTTATCAAAATGAACAAGTCATGGATCTCCAATGTCTTTTTCACCCCACTTGCATTTACTCTCCCCACCATCAATTCATCATTATTATGCTGCCCCATCTCAGTACATTGTCATTCACTGTACCCCACCCACAAATCTTCTTGTACCCACTCTGTCTTTCTACTCACCAGTACCCATACAGCAGTAAGGGCAATAATGCCCTGATGGCAACCCTGATACCTGGCATTTGACTGCAGTATTTACTACCGCAATATCTGCATAATGTTCCTCCAGAATTCAGGAGACAAAAACTACATGTCAATCATTTCTTAATCACCTCTGATCAATGCTCAGTGTCAGTGTTGGAGAATTAAGGTTTGATTTAAAAAGATTATAAGAGAAAAAAGAACATTTCTCTTTCCATAAATTTTTGTCAGTCTGACCTGTAAATCTCAGAAAGATGTTGTCATAAAGAACAGAAATTTTTTTTTCTCGTTTTCTTCCAAGAGCCATAACATTTATATTTTTCCATAGGTGTATCATAAGAAGACTTATTTTTTGTGGGGCAAGAAGTAGTTTTGAATGATATTTTTTATTTTTCTAAGTGGGGTTAAATGATTTTTATATTGTAGGAGATCAAAAATGTTTTGAACTTTGTAAAAAAAAAAGGTTTTGTTTGCAGTGATTCACAATTTTCTTAATTTTCCATTAATAGAGGTGTATGAGAGCTTTTTGTTTGCATGATGTCATCTGCCTCATTTTGGGGCAGATACAATGCTTGCAGCAACTACTGTGTTCCATTTTTTCTTATGGGATTTATATTATGGGTTAAATAGTATTTATGTTTTGATTTGTTAAACTTTTATGCCTTTGTTTTTTTAATTAATTTGAACTTGCATTCGTCTGAAATCTTCCATTATATACTGCAATTCTTCAGTATTGCAGTATATACGGTAATATAAATAACTATTGTCTATGAAGCCCTGTGGCTGGACTTCATAGAAGCAGTGGCAGTGACAGAGGCCTTTAGCAGACCACTGGCTATCATGGCAACCCCTCAAAGATTAACATCGGCAATTAATTGATTAAACAGCAGCGATCAGAGTAGGTTCCAGATGTATAGCGGCTTCTGAGCTTGCTACATATATCCACCCGAACACTTTGATGCACTATTATATCAAGGAGCAAGAACAGAATAAAAAAATGAAGCAGGGTCTACAAAAAAAAAAAGAAATATATAATCATCCACAATTGCTTACCACTCGTTTCCTGGCACTGCCAGGATGCGTGTTCTTCTTCCAACAGGCATTTGTTTTAAGAGAAAATTAAATTTGTTTGCCAATTTTTTGTAGAAGAATATATTGTAATTTATTCAAATAGGGTACCAACGACAGTTATGGCATTACCATTTTTTCTTAGCAGGTCCCAATGGTTATTTGAGTTCTCAAAAGCCTTTCACTATTACTTCCCCCAGGTTGCTTCACAGAATAGCTGCTGTCTAGTGGAGCAATGAAAGAGGAAGAAGTAAAAAAGAGCCAAATCTGAGCCATTGAGAATGGAACAATGTTAAAGTCATATCCAACAGCTTAGTTTAGGGATAGGCAGGTTAAATGGAACCTGTCACCCATCCCAGCGTTTTTAACTATAAAAGCCACCTTGTGCAGCACTAATGCTGCATTCTGTCAAGATGGCTCATTTATTTGGGGTCCCTTCCACCGCTGAAAGAATCATTTTTATAATTTGCCCGCCATACCTGTAGTCTGTCCGTAGTTTCCTCCGTGCTGCGGGTGCCATCTCCTCTGCATTCATTTACGTCCCCGGCGCCTGCGCTGTAAGTTTTTTTTCGGGCATGCGCAGTTTGCTCTGCCCTTCGACTCCCATCACATGATGGAAACTTACAGTGCAGGGATGTTAATGAAGGCATAGGAGGTGGCGCCCGGAGCGCGGAGGAAATGAGTGATGGCTGGGAGGCGTTTGTGCCCGGGGGGAAAATACATGCCCCCCGGACATACTACAGGTATGGGAGCAAATTATTAAAACAAATATTTCAGCGTTGGAAAGGACCCGAAATAAAAGAGCCACCTTGACAGAATGCAGCATTAGTGCTGCACAAGTGGCTCTTTTAGTTAAAAACTCCAGGGGGGTGACAGGTTCCCTTTAAAGCCAGGGGGTCAGGGCAGAGATGTCAGGTAGGCCAGTGGCAACTCCAGTAGGACACCTAGTAGTTAATTAGCCAAGTAACTGTGGAGTATAAGCTGGCTCAGAAAACAAAAGACGTCCAGCATGCAGGAACCAATTGCCCTCTTCGCTGTCAGCAATGCCCACAAAACAGGGCTGTATATTTAACTGTAGCATAAACAGTGTCAATAAGTGAGTATGCTACAATGGTTTTATTCATCTCTTTTTCGCTAATTTTGGACTTGTGTTTTAATATGTAGCTGCACTGATTCCTCAAAAAGACAGTTAATTGTACTTGAGAGGCTTTATCTAGTGGACGATGCAGGAGAAAAGTAGCACTACTACATAGAATAGACTCTATATAAAACATGGAAGAGTCCACCAGAGAATATAGGTTAATGGACCAGCATTGTCTTCATGAGATAAGCCTTTTAACATGGAAACAACCTAAGCTTTATTGACCCCATGGCATCAACGCCGGCTGTCACTACAATTCAGACACCTTTGTGAATATATTTATATATGCGTTATAAACGTATAGAATAAAATATACGGTAGTTGTTGGTTGCAATAAAGAGATGCATTGTATTAGAGCAGATGATTTCTTGTTTTCTTGAGGTAGGTCTGTATATTTTTTAGCTTATAATATTCAAGCTTAGTGCTAAAAAAATATCAAGCTGTGATGCACACAGCAGTAAACTCTATATAAATATATGTGTGTATGTTATACAAAGGACTCGTTCAATCAAACTTATGGAAATGGAGATTTGATTCAACATTTAATCGTAAAGTCATTTTGATGTGCTCAGCTTTCCCTTTTCAGCATGAATTTAGTAGTTTTATTTCTGATAGCTAAAACTGCTGATCCATAGAAAAGTTACATATTTAATTCAAGCTCTGGTCATATGACAGTGACAGTCAAAGAATACACTTAGTCAGCCGTTATGTCATTATTTGGAAAATAAATCACTTCTAACTAGCTGGAGTGCTGCTGGCTCTTTTCTCTGGATTTCATGATGGCGACAATATTAGTTGCTTGAAAACTGCTTAAGACTTTACTTAAAAGTTATTTTTCATACTTTTATACAGCCCCCATAGAGTACATTATTTATTGATTTATTTTAATTATTGAATATACACTGAACAAAATATAAACACACCACTTTTATTTTTGCTCCCATTTTTCATGAGCTAAACTCAAAGGTCTAATATTATTTCTATGTACACAGAAGGCATTTTTCTCTCAAACATTGTTCACAAATTTGTCGAAATCTGTGTTAGTGAGCATTTCTCCTTTGCCGAGATCATCCATCCACCTCACAGGTGCGGCATATCAAGATGCTGATTAGACGGCATGATTATTGTACAGGTGTGCCGTAGGCTGGCCACAATAAAAATCTACTCTAAAATGTGAAGTTTTATCATATAACACAATGCCACAGATGTCAGAAGTTGTGAGATAGCGGGCAATTGACTGCAGGAATGTTCACCAGAGCTGTTGCGAATGAATTGAATGCTAATTTTTCTGCCATAAGCCATCTCCAAAGGTATTTCAGAGAATTTAGCAGTAAATCCAATCATCCTCACAACCTCAGACCATGTGTAATCACACAAGCCCAAGACCTCAACATCAAGCATCTTCACCTCCAATATCATCTGAGACCAGCCACCCCGACGCTTCTGCAACAATTGGTTTGCATAACCAAAGAATTTCTGCACAAACTGTCAGAAACCATCTCAGGGAAGCTTTTCTGCATGCTTGTTGTCCTCATTGGGGTCCGTTTGTCGTCGTAACCGATTTGAGTGAGCAAATGCTCACATTCGATAGCATCTGGCTCATTGGAGAGGTGTTCTCTTGACAGATGAATCCCGGATTTCATTGTACAGGGCAATTGCAGACTCCGTGTATTGCGTTTGTGTGGGTGACTGGTTTGCTGATGTCTTCATTGTGTATAGAGTGGCCAGTGGTGGAGATCAGGTTATGTATGGGTAGTTGTATGTTACGCACAATGAACACAGGTGCCTTTTATTGATGCCATTTTGACTGCACAGAGATGCTGTAGCGAGCTCTTGAGGCCCATTATTGTGTCATTCATCCACGACCATCACCTCATGTTGCAAGGATCTGTACACAATTCCTGCAAGCTGAAAATATCCTAGTTCTTGCATGGCCAGCATACTCACTGAACATGCCACCCATTGAGCATGTTTGGGATACTCTGGATTGGCGTATACGACAATGTGTTCACATTCCTGCCAAATATCCAGCAACTTCACACAGCCATTGAAGAGGAGTACACCAATATTTCACTGGCCACACTCAATAACCTGATCAATTCTATGAGAAGGAGATGTGTTGCACTGTGTGAGGCAAATGGGGGTCACACCAGATACTGACTGGTTTTCTGACCCATCAGTCCCCCTCAATACTCTAAAAGTGCAGATTTTAGAGTGGCTTTTTATTGTGGCCAGCCTAAGGCACACCTGTACAATAATCATGCCTTCTAATCAGCATCGTGATATGCCACACACGTGAGGTGGATGGATTATCTCAGCAAACGAGAAGTGCTCACTAACATGAATTTAGACAAATTTGTGAACAATATTCGAGAGAAAAAGTCCTATTGGGTACTTGGATCTTTGAGTTCAGCTCATGAAAAATGGGAGCAAAAACAAAAGTGTTGTGTTTTTATTTTTGTTTAGTGTAGTTAACAGTTCTTTTTATACAGTGTACATCACCTTATTTTTCCTGTAATTTATTTTAATGCATACAATCAACTTTACATGATTAATAATACTTATTCCTAATTGTACTAATTAATTTCCCAATAATCATATAGTGCTACCATGTTCTATAGAGTTGTGCAAAAATTGTACTCACATCAGTATCACTTACCCTGACAATTTCCTATACAATCCTAACACAGTACCCAAGGACAATCACTAGAAGCTGTGAAGTCCTAGTTCCTACACTTTTTTAACTCTGACCAATACAGGACTTGCAAACAGCTGATTAATAGAGGTTCAGGTTGTCAATTCGATATTGATTATCCCAATTTTGAGATATATATATATATACTGTATATATATATATATATATATATATATATATATATATATATATACCGTATATACTCGAGTATAAGCCGACCCGAGTATAAGCTGACACCCCTAATTTTGCCGCAAAAAACTGGGAAAACTTAATGACTTGAGTATAAGCCTAGGGTGGGAAATGCAGCAGCTACCAGTAAATGTCAAAAGTAAAAATAGATACCAATAAAAGTAACATTAATTGAGACATTAGTAGGTTAAGGGTTTTGGAATATCCATATTGAATCCGGAGCCCCATATAATGCTCCATAAAGTTTATGATGGCCCCATAAGATGCTCCATATTAAAATATGCCCCATATAATCCTGCATAAAGGTTAATAATGGCCCCATAAGATGCTCCATAGACACATTTGCCTAATATAATGCTGCACAAATGTTGATTATGGCCCCATAAGATGCTCCATAAAGATATTTGCCCCATATAGTGCCGCACAAACCTTGATTATGGCCCCATAAGATGCTCCATACAGACACTTGCCCCATATAGTGCTGCACAAACGTTGATTATGGCCCCATACAGACACTTGCCCTATATAGTGCTGCACAAACATTATGGCCCCATAAGATGCTCCATACAGACACTTACCCCATTTGCTGTTGCTGTGATAAAAAAAATCACATACTCACCTCTCCGTCGCTCATGCCCCCGGCACTTTCAATATTCACCTGACTTCGTTCCGGCGCCGCTCCGTCTTCAGCGTCTTCTGCACCTACGTTCAGGCAGATGGCACGCACTAACCATCGCACCCTCTGACCTGAGCGTCACTACAGAAGACGCTGAAGATGGAGCGGCGCCAGGAACGGGGAGCAGGTGAATATTGTGCAGCACTCCCCTCCCCATTATACTCACCTGCTCCTGGCGCTGTGCAGTCCCTGGTTCCCCAGCTTCTTCCTGTACTGAGCGGTCACCATTACCGCTCAGTACAGTAATTAATATGCGGCTCCACCCCTATGGGAGGTGGAGCAGCATATTCATTACTGTAATGAGCGGTACCATGTGAACGCTCAGTACAGGAAGAAGCTGCCGGCGCCAGGGAAAAGGCGTGCAGGGCCCGTGCCAGGAGCAGGTGAGTATAATTAGACAGCCCCCGCTCCCCCTCCCCTGCCGACCCCTGGGTATGGCTCGAGTATAAGCTAAGAGGGGGGCTTTCAGCCCAAAAAAATGGGCTGAAAATCTCAGCTTATACTCGAGTATATATGGTATATATACAGTATATACCGTATACTAGCTGTACTACCCAGCTTTGCCCTGGTTAATAACTGCTGTTAGCAAAATAGAATGTGTTAACAAAAATGCATTCTGCACACAAAAACCACAAAACAAATAGATAGAAATGTAATTATTAAAAGGCAAAAACTAAGCTAATAGAAAAATTTCATAGCATATACTGTATTTCATCTTGTTTTCATGTCTGCAAGCCTCACTTCCCTCTCCTCAGAAAGTTCATTGGCCCTTGAGGAAGCAGCTCTTGTTCTCTTGTCTGCAAGCCTTGCTTCCCTCTGCTCAGAAAGTTCATTGGCTCTTGAGGAAGCAGCTGCTGTTCTCATGTGTGTCAGCCTTGTTTCTCCGTCTTCACATTTTTCATTGGCCCGTAATGCAGCTTTTCTTTTCGCATCAGCTGACATTCGTGCCAAGGAATTCCTTTTCTTATGAGGCATTATTGTGGTAAAAATAGTCTGTAAATGGCAGTTTCTATATCCTCTCACATAGAGGTAATGTGACTGACATCAGCCTTTCCACCAACACACCCTAACTGACATGCCATTGCCTGACACAAGCTTTGTTATACTGAGAATGTCCTTTGTTGCCGATATTAACCAATCAGAGCTCAGATTAATTAACTGTAGCAAAATAGAAGCTGAGGTGTGATTGGTTGCTATTGGCAGCCTGATAAATCCCCAGCCAACAGGAAGCCCTTCCCCTGGCAGTATATATTAGCTCACACATACACATAATAGACAGGTCATGTGACTGACAGCTGCCATATTTCCTATATGGTACATTTGTTGCTCTTGTAGTTTTCTTGCTTATTAATCAGATTTTTATTTTTGAAGGATAATGCCAGACTTGTGTGTGCTTTAGGGCAAGTTTCATGTGTCAAGTTGTGTGTGTTGAGTTGCCTGTGGCGACATGCATGTAGCGACTTTTGTGAGATGAATTTTGTGTGGCGACATGCGTGTAGCAACTTTTTGTGTGTCGAGTTGCATGTGACAGGTTAGTGTAGCAAGTTGTGTGCAGCAAGTTTTGCGCATGGTGAGTTTTGCGCGTGGCGAGTTTTATGTTTGGTGCGTTTTGAGTATGTGCAAGTTTTGTGTGAGGCAACTTTTGCATGTATTGCAACTTTTGTGCATGTGGCAATTTTTCCGCGTGTGTTTTGCATGGGGTGAGTTTTCCATGAGGTGAGTTTTGCACGTGTGGCGAGTTTTGCATGAGCCTAGTTTTGCATGTGGCGAATTTTGCGCGTGGCGAGTTTTGAGTGGCGACTTTTGTGTTTCGACTTTTATGTGGCGAGGTTGGTGTATGTGTGGTGAAATATGTGCTGAGGGTAGGGTTGAGCGAAACGGATCAGTCATTTTCAAAAGTCGCCGACTTTTGGCAAAGTCGGGTTTCATGAAACCCGATCCGATCCCAGCATGGGATCGGCCATGCGGTACACGATCTTCGCGCCAAAGTCACGTTTCCTATGACGCTTAATGCGCCATTTCTCAGCCAATGAAGGTGCACACAGAGTGTCGGCAGCGTAATGACATAGGTCCTTGTCCCCACCATCTTAGAGAAGGGCATGGCAGTGATTGGCTTGCTTTCTGTGGCGTCACAAGGGCTATAAAGGGGCGTTCCCGCCGACCGCCATCTTACTGCTGCTGATCTGAGCGTAGTTAGAGGATGCTGCCGCTTCGTCAGAAGCAGGGATAGCGTTAGGCAGGGTAAATTAACCCCAAAACCGCTTGTGCTGTAGCGATTTCCACTGTCCAACACCACCTTTTCTTTGCAGGGACAGTGGAGGCTAGATTTCTGTGCAACAGCTCTGTAGGTTATAAGGCTCCCTGATAGCTGCGTTGCTGTACAAACCAACTGCTTTTTTCAGAGCACAAATCCTGTTGCTCCTTCCTTTCTGCACAGCTATCTTGTTTGTTTGTCCACACTTTTGACTTTTGTGTGCAGCAGTCCTTTTTATTGCTGCCTGCCATACTTTTCTGAGATTACTGTAGGGAGATAGTAATTGTAGTACAGTCCCTTTTTTTTTTTTTGTTATATCTCTTCAAGCCACTTTCTGCCACAGAAAATATACTCTAATACAGTGGCCCAGATTTATTCACTAGTCTCCCTGAAAAAAAAAAGGGGCAGATTAAAATTGGCAAATCTGCATCAGTGCCAGTCCTGTCTGTGGCATCTGTCTTTCATTTTCTGCCACAGAAAACCTACTGTATAACTGCCACAGAAAACCTACTGTATAACAGTGGGCCTGATTTCTTCACAATTCTCCCAGAAAAAATAAAACAAGTGGGAGATTAAGATTGGCAAATCTGCATCAGTGCCAGTCCTGTGTGTGGCATCTGTCTTTGTTTTTCTGCCACAGAAAACCTACTGTATAACAGTGGGCCTGATTTCTCCACAATTCTCCCAGAAAAAATAAAAAAAGTGGGAGATTAAGATTGGCAAATCTGCATCAGTGCCAGTCCTGTGTGTGGCATCTGTCTTTGTTTTTCTGCCACAGAAAACCTACTGTATAACAGTGGGCCTGATTTCTTTACAATTCTCCCAGAAAAAAAAAAAAGTGGGAGATTAAGATTGGCAAATCTGCATCAATGCCAGTCCTGGGTGTGGCATCTGTCTTTCTTTTTCTGCCACAGAAAACCTACAGTATAACAGTGGGCCTGATTAAATCACTTGTCTCCCATATCCCCCAAAAAAATTAAAATAAAGTAAGAATAATCTTGCCAAATCTGTGCATCTGTGCGAGTGCTGTCTGTGGTATCTGTCAGTCATTTTGTGCCACAGGAACTATACCGAGATATAGTGGGCCTGATTAAATCCCTTGTCTCCCATATCACAAAAAAGAGGGACATTTCTATTGCCAGTGTGTGCATCTGCGTCAGTCCTGTTAATGTCATATCTGCCAGCCTCTTTCTGTCAATCAAACTGTGTAGTGTAATACAGTGGGCCTGATTTTTCCCTGCATTCTCCCACACATAAAGAGGGACATTTCTATTGCCAGTGTGAGCATCTGCGTCAGTCCTGTTAGTGCCATATCTGCCAGCCTCTTTCTGTCAATCAAACTGTGTAGTGTAATACAGTGGGCCTGATTTTTCCCTGCATTCTCCCACACATAAAGAGGGACATTTCTATTGCCAGTGTGTGCATCTGCGTCAGTCCTGTTAGTGCCATATCTGCCAGCCTCTTTCTGCCAATCAAACTGTGTAGTGTAATACAGTGGGCCTGATTTTTCCCTGCATTCTCCCACACATAAAGAGGGACATTTCTATTGCCAGTGTGTGCATCTGCGTCACTCCTGTTAGTGTCATATCTGCCAGCCTCTTTCTGCCAATCAAACAGTGTAGTGTAATACAGTGGGCCTGATTTTTCCCTGCATTCTCCCACACATAAAGAGGGACATTTCTATTGCCAGTGTGTGCATCTGCGTCACTCCTGTTAGTGCCATATCTGCCAGCCTCTTTCTGCCAATCAAACTGTGTAGTGTAATACAGTGGGCCTGATTTTTCCCTGCATTCTCCCACACATAAAGAGGGACATTTCTATTGCCAGTGTGTGCATCTGCGTCACTCCTGTTAGTGTCATATCTGCCAGCCTCTTTCTGCCAATCAAACAGTGTAGTGTAATACAGTGGGCCTGATTTTTCCCTGCATTCTCCCACACATAAAGAGGGACATTTCTATTGCCAGTGTGTGCATCTGCGTCACTCCTGTTAGTGCCATATCTGCCAGCCTCTTTCTGCCAATCAAACTGTGTAGTGTAATACAGTGGGCCTGATTTTTCCCTGCATTCTCCCACACATAAAGAGGGACATTTCTATTGCCAGTGTGTGCATCTGCGTCACTCCTGTTAGTGCCATATCTGCCAGCCTCTTTCTGCCAATCAAACTGTGTAGTGTAATACAGTGGGCCTGATTTTTCCCTGCATTCTCCCACACATAAAGAGGGACATTTCTATTGCCAGTGTGTGCATCTGCGTCAGTCCTGTTAGTGTCATATCTGCCAGCCTCTTTCTGCCAATCAAACTGTGTAGTGTAATACAGTGGGCCTGATTTTTCCCTGCATTCTCCCACACATAAAGAGGGACATTTCTATTGCCAGTGTGTGCATCTGCGTCAGTCCTGTTAGTGTCATATCTGCCAGCCTCTTTCTGCCAATCAAACTGTGTAGTGTAATACAGTGGGCCTGATTTTTCCCTGCATTCTCCCACACATAAAGAGGGACATTTCTATTGCCAGTGTGTGCATCTGCTTCAGTCCTGTTAGTGCCATATCTGCCAGCCTCTTTCTGCCAATCAAACTGTGTAGTGTAATACAGTGGGCCTGATTTTTTCCTGCATTCTCCCACACATAAAAAAGGGAGATTTAAATTCACAACAAGTTCACGTACACCTTCTACCTGGTTTTACAGGACCACATAACGGTTGTTAGTTTGATTACTTTTTCCAAGAATGAGGAGGTCTGGTGGAAGAGGTCGTGGCCGTGGGCATTCATTGCCAGCTGGTAATGATGTTAGTGGTGGTGGTCGTGGAGCATCAGGTAGTCATGGGAAAAGCAATATAGCCCCTAAGTCTCGAGTTATTGAGCCAGCGTCATCGTCTGGCTACACAAGGCCTCGAAGGCTCCCTTTTCTGGGAGTAGGAAAACCACTTTTGAAGCCGGAGCAGGAGGAACAAGTATTGGCTTTCATTGCTGACTCTGCCTCTTGCTCTTTCGCCTCCTCCTCGGAAAGTGCCAAATGTCAGAGCAGTGCGTCGTCAGTGGATGCTCCCGGTCAGGAACAAGTCGCTTCCATGTGTCCTTCACCCAGAACAACAGTGAAGGATGCGTCAGGCGACACAACAGGTTACTCCATGGAGCTCTTTACACATACCGTGCCTGGGTTAGAAAGGGAAATTGTTAACAGGCCATGCCCATTACAAGATGAATCGGACATGGGGTGCACAGATGCACAGCCACAGCCAGATTATTATGCTGTTCCTTTGACTCAGATCAGAACATTGCCCTCGCAGTGTACTGATCCAGAATCTGACCCCGATGAGACTATGGAGCCCTGTCACCAATGCTATAGCACTGGCTTACACGGTGACCCAGAGGAAGGTGCACAGGACATAGAAGAGGGGGTCATAAATGACCCAGTTGTTGACCCCGATTGGCAGCCATTGGGGGAACAGGGTGCAGGCGGCAGTAGCTCTGAAGCGGAGGAGGAGGAGCCGCAGCAGGCATCAACATCGCAACAGGTTCCATCTGGCAGGCCCGTATCTGGCCAAAAACGTGTGGCAAAACCAAAACCAGTTTTAGGACAGCGTGGCCATCCGGATAAAGCAGCTCAGTGTGCAATGCCTGAAAAGGTATCCGATAGTAGGAAGAGTGCAGTCTGGAATTTTCTTAACCAAGATCCCAATGATCAGTGCAAAGTCATCTGTAATAAATGCTCAAGGACCTTCAGCAGAGGTCAGAATGTTAAAAATCTAAATACAAGTTGCATGCGTAGACATTTAACCACCATGCACTTGCAAGCCTGGACAAACTACCAAACGTCCCTTAACGTTGTAGCACCCTCTCACAATGAAGCTAGTCAGCAACGCGACATCCCTTCCCTCACTGTAAGCCCACCGTTTACCACACCACCTGCAGGTAATGTGGCGGTTTCGTCGCAAGGCCAAAGCAGTCAGGGAATCACCAGGTTCGTGGTAGGAAAAACTGTATGTAGGGCAACAGCAAGAATACCATCACCAACCCTCTCTCAGTCACCCATGTCCACCGGCACCCCTGCTAGTTCCACTCTATGCAGCTCTCCAGTCCAGCTCACCCTACATGAGACTCTCATTAGGAAAAGGAAGTACTCATCCTCGCATCCGCATACACAGGGTTTGAACGCCCACATTGCTAGACTAATCTCGTTAGAGATTATGCCCTTCCGCTTAGTTGAAAGCAAAGCTTTCAAAGCCCTGATGGACTATGCTGCACCACGCTACGAGCTACCCAGTCGACACTTTTTTTCCAGAAAAGCCATCCCAGCCCTCCACCAGCATGTAAAAGACCGCATTGTCCATGCGCTCAGGCAATCTGTGAGTAGAAAGGTGCACCTGACAACAGATGCATGGACCAGTAGGCAAGGCCAGGGGCGTTACGTCTCCATCACAGCACACTAGGTTAATGTGGTGGATGCAGGGTCCACAGGGGACAGTAATCTTGGCACAGTTCTGCCTAGCCCACGGTCTAGGAAACAGTTGGCTGTAGGCGTTCGTCACCCCTCCTCCTCCTCGTCCTCCAGCAGAAGTGAGAGCTCGTCCACAGACCGCAGTCGCACGACCACTCCATCCGCAGCTGCCACTGTTGCACACGAGGTGTCCAATTATGGAACAGCTAGTGGCAAGCGTCAGCAGGCTGTATTGGCAATGAAGTGTTTGGGCGACAACAGACACACCGCGGAAGTTCTGTCCGAGTTCTTGCAGCAAGAAACTCAGTCATGGCTGGGCACTGTACATCTTGAGGCAGGCAAGGTAGTGAGTGATAACGGAAGGAATTTTATGGCTGCCATAGCCCTTTCACAACTGAAACACATTCCTTGCCTGGCTCACACCTTAAACCTGGTGGTGCAGTGCTTCCTGAAAAGTTATCCAGGGTTACCCGACCTGCTGCTGAAAGTGCGCAGACTTTGCTCTCACATCCGCCGTTCGCCCGTACACTCCAGCCGTATGCAGAACCATCAGCGGTCTTTGAACCTTCCCCGGCATCGCCTAATCATCGACGTTGCAACAAGGTGGAACTCCACACTGCACATGCTTCATAGACTGTGCGAACAGAGGCGTGCTGTTATGTATTTGTGGGAGGATACACATACACGGGCAGGCAGTTGGATGGCAGACATGGAGTTGTCAGCTGTGCAGTGGTCGAAGCTCCAAGACCTGTGTCAAGTCCTTCAGTGTTTTGAGGAATGCACATGGCTGCAATCCCCCTAATGCGTCTGCTGATGCAAAGTTTGATGCACATAAAGGAGCAGGCGTCTGCAGCCGAGGACGAGGGAAGCCTTAATGACAGTCAGCCATTGTCTGCTCAGTGAAGTCTACAGGACGAGGTGGCGGGCGAAGAGGAGGAGGATGAGGAGGATGATGGGGATGAGTATTTTTTGGATGAGGAAGCTTCTCAGGGGGCAATAGAAACTGCTGGCTGTGCAAGGCCGGGTTCAGGTTTTTTGAGGGAGACAAGTGACGTTGATTTGCCAGAAACTGCTCCTCAACCAAGCATATGCACTGACTTGACAACTGGAACATTGGCCCACATGGCGGATTATGCCTTGCGTATCCTAAAAAGGGACCCACGCATTATAAAAATGATGACCGATGACGATTACTGGTTGGCCTGCCTCCTTGATCCTCGCTATAAAGGCAAATTGCAAAATATCATGCCACATGAGAACCTCGAACAAATATTGGCAACCAAACAAGCTACTCTTGTAGACCGTTTGATTCAGGCATTCCCAGCACACAGCGCCGGTGATGGTTCTCACACGAGCTGCAGGGGGCAACAGGGCAGAGGTGTTAGAGGTGCACAAATCAGAAGTGGCGTAGGACATAGGGGTTTTCTGACCAGGTTGTGGAGTGATTTCGCAATGACCGCAGACACGACAGGTACAGCAGCATCAATTCAAAGTGACAGGAGACAACATTTGTCCAGTATGGTTACTAACTATTTTTCCTCCATTACCGATGTTCTCCCTCAACCGTCATTCCCCTTTGATTACTGGGCATCCAAAATAGACACCTGGCCTGAATTGGCCGAATATGCATTGCAGGAGCTTGCTTGCCCAGCAGCTAGTGTGCTATCAGAAAGAGTATTCAGTGCTGCTGGTTCAATACTGACTGAAAAAAGGACTTGTCTGGCTTCCCAAAATGTTGATGATCTAACCTTCATTAAAATGAACCACTCATGGATTTCAAATTATTTTGCCCCACCTTTCCCGGCTGACACCTAGCTTTCCTGTAAAAAGGTCTTGCTTTGGGACTGGTGTTACTGACTGTTCCAATCTCTTAATTTGCAGCTGCTGTTTGTCCTGCATACGACATGTTTACACCTCCCAAAATGGCCTGACTCCCCCCATGGGGCCGTGGTCTCGCCACTTGGCGCAAGCACCCGTCAGAGTGCCGTTTGTCTGAAGAGGTGGGTGTGCCCACTTTTGGTCGACGGCACTGGCACTGGGTCCCTCATAGTACAATGAAGTGTCTCTGGCGGTGGTGGCGCGCACCCAATGTCAGACACACCGTTGTAACATGAGGGGCCCTGGGCTTGTACCGCCAGCCAGGAGAGAGTGTGTCCCCCCCCCCCGGGTCAAACAGTGCTGTCTGCGGTCCCTCCTTCCAATTGTCCTCCGCTGACCACACCAATGCTGCCTGTGTACCCCTGCCACATAATGGAAGCTGCATAGAGCCTATTTTATTATTTTAGGCCTAGGAAGTCTGTCTGCGGTCCCTCCTTCCAATTGTCCTCCGCTGACCACACCAATGCTGCCTGTGTACCCCTGCCACATAATGGAAGCTGCATAGAGCCTATTTTATTATTTTAGGCCTAGGAAATCTGTCTGCGGTCCCTCCTTCCAATTGTCCTCCGCTGACCACACCAATGCTGCCTGTGTACCCCTGCCACATAATGGAAGCTGCATAGAGCCTATTTTATTATTTTAGGCCTAGGAAGTCTGTCTGCGGTCCCTCCTTCCAATTGTCCTCCGCTGACCACACCAATGCTGCCTGTGTACCCCTGTAGCCAAATTTAAGCTGCATAGAGCCTATTTTATTATTTTAGGCCTAGGAAGTCTGTCTGCGGTCCCTCCTTCTAATTGTCCTCCGCTGACCACACCAATGCTGCCTGTGTACCCCTGTAGCCAAATTTAAGCTGCATAGAGCCTATTTTATTATTTTAGGCCTAGGAAGTCTGTCTGCAGTCCCTCCTTCCAATTGTCCTCCGCTGACCACACCAATGCTGCCTGTGTACCCCTGCCACATAATGGAAGCTGCATAGAGCCTATTTTATTATTTTAGGTCTAGGAAGTCTGTCTGCGGTCCCTCCTTCCAATTGTCCTCCGCTGACCACACTGTTGTGAATTCTGCTTTTGGGCTCCCTCCGGTGGTTGTAGGTGGTAATGCAGTTGCCCCTGAGTTGCAGTCCTGGTCAGGTGTATCGGTTGATTGCAGATCTAACTGGGGTATTTAGGCGTGCAGGATTCATTAGTCCTTGCCAGTTGTCAATTGTTGTTGGGAGGTGTAGGAACTCTGCCTGGTTCCTCCTGCCTTTCTGTCAAATCAGCAAAGATGTGTCTGGTTCTTTTTCCCTGTGGCACACATGTTGTGTGCTTCACAATTGTGTTTTCTTGTCCAGCTTAGATTGTGTCAGTATTTTCTCAGTCTTGCTGGATTCTCTGGAGTGGCAGATATACATTCCATGTCTTTAGTTAGATTGTGGAACTTTTTGTATTATCTGCTGTGGATATTTTTGGAAGGGTTTTAATACTGACCCCCTAGTTATCTGTCCTATCCTTTCCTATTTAGCTAGAGTGGTGTTGTGAACTATACTTTTTGGCTCCCTCTTGTGGTCACTAGTGATTTGGCACTTGGATTGTCTTTTACCAGGTTGGTGCTCACCTGCTTCGTTAGGCTTGGGGTGTTGCTATTTAAACTTCCTGGATTCTCAGTCCAGTGCCTGGCATCGTTGTAATCAGTTCACTTCTGTTTGCTTCTGTCTTCAGGTCCTGGTTCTTTGCAAGATAAGCTAAGTCCTGCTTTCGTACTCTTGATCATTTGCATTGTTCATATTTTTTGTCCAGCTTGTACAATATGTGATTCCTGTTATTGCTGGAAGCTCTAGGGGGGCTGATATTCTCCCCCCACACCGTCAGTCGGTTTGGGGGTTCTTGGATATTCAGCGTGGATATTTTGCAGGGTTTTTTGCTGACCATATAAGTCTTCTTACTATATTCTGCTATTAGTCAGTGGGCCTCTCTTTGCTAAATCTAGTTCATTCTTACGTTTGTCTTTTCTTCTTACCTCACCGTTATTATTTGTTGGGGGCTTGTATTACTTTGGGGTCTTATCTCTGGAGGCAAGAGAGGTCTTATTTTCCCTGATAGGGGTAGTTAGTTCTCCGGCTGGCGCGAGACGTCTAGGACCAACGTAGGCACGTTCCCCGGCTGCTGTTAGTGTTTGCGCTAGGATCAGGTATATGGTCAGCCTAGTTACCACTTCCCTATGAGCTGGTATTTATGTTTTGCAGACTTTGCTGTGATCTTTGAGGTCCCCTGCCATTGGGATCATAACAGAGTGGCCTCTTTTGCTAAATCCTGTTTTCTACCTGCGTGTGTCTATTCTTCTCCTACTCACAGTCATTATTCATGGGGGGCTGCCTATCCTTTGGGGTTCTGCTCTGAGGCAAGATAGCATTCCCATTTCCATCTATAGGGGTATTTAGTCCTCCGGCTGTTTCGAGGGGGTCTAGGGAGTGTTAGGCACACCCCACGGCTACTTCTAGTTGCGGTGTTAAGGTACCTTCACACTAAACGATATTGCTAGCGATCCGTGACGTTGCAGCGTCCTGGATAGCGATATTGTTTAGTTTGACACGCAGCAGCGATCAGGATCCTGCTGTGATATCGCTGGTCATTGAACAAAGTTCAGAACTTTATTTGGTCGTCAGACCGGCGTGTATCGTCGTGTTTGACACCAAAAGCAACGATACCAGCGATGTTTTACACTGGTAACCAGGGTAAACATCGGGTTACTAAGCGCAGGGCCGCGCTTAGTAACCCGATGTTTACCCTGGTTACCAGTGTAAAATGTAAAAAAACAAACAGTACATACTCACCTTCGCGTCCCCCGGCGTCCGCTTCCCACACTGACTGAGCGCCGTAAAGTGAAAGTGAAACTACAGCACAGCGGTGACGTCACCGCTCTGCTGTTAGGGCCGGCGCTCAGTCAGTGCAGGAAGCGGACGCCGGGGGACGCAAATGTAAGTATGTACTGTTTGTTTTTTTTACATTTAATGCTGGTAACCAGGGTAAACATCAGGTTACTAAGTGCGGCCCTGCGCTTAGTAACCCGATGTTTACCCTGGTTACCCGGGGACCTCGGCATCGTTGGTCGCTGGAGAGCGGTCTGTGTGACAGCTCTCCAGCGATCAAACAGCGACGCTGCAGCGATCGGCATCGTTGTCGCTATCGCTGCAGCGTCGCTTAATGTGAAGGTACCTTTAGTTCAGGATTGCGGTCAGTACAGGTTCCACCGACTCCAGAGAAAGTTTCATGCGGCTCCAAGGTCACCAGATCATAATAGTACAACTGGCCCATAATGAGTTAAATGCATCTCAGAAGAAGGGAAGAAAAGTGTTGAGCCATTTTTTTTTCTGCAGTCTGTTTTGTCTTTTTTTCCCTCTTTATTTATGGGTGGCTGAGGAGTCTTGTGCCAGCATGGATGTTCAGGAATTAGCTTCTCATGTAGACCAGCTTGCTGCTAGGTTACAGGGTATTTCTGATTATATTGTGCAGACTCCAGCTTTAGAACCGAAGATTCCTACTCCTGATTTGTTTTTTGGTGATAGGTCCAAATTTTGGGGGTTTAAAAATAATTGTAAATTGTTTTTTGCTCTGAGACCGCGATCCTCCGGTGATTCCATTCAGAAGGTTAAAATTGTCATCTCCCTGCTGCGTGGTGATCCACAGGATTGGGCATTTTCTCTGGAATCTGGGAATCCGGCCTTGCTTAATGTAGATTCCTTTTTTCAGGCTTTAGGTTTATTATATGATGAACCTAATTCTGTGGATCAAGCAAAGAAAACCTTGTTGGCCCTGTCTCAGGGTCAAGAGGCGGCAGAATTGTTTTGTCACAAAATTTAGAAAATGGTCTGTGTTGACTAAATGGAATGATGATGCTTTGGCGGCAATTTTCAGAAAGGGTCTTTCTGAATCCGTTAAAGATGTTATCGTGGGGTTTCCCACGCCTTCTGGTCTGATTGATTCTATGTCTCTGGCCATTCAGATTGATCAGCGCTTGTGGGAGCATAGAACTGTGCGCGCTGTGGCGTCGTCCTCAGAGCCAATTCCTGAGCCAATGCAGTGTGATAGGATTTTGTCTAGAACGGAACGACAAGGATTCAGACGTCAGAATGGGTTGTGTTATTATTCTGGCGACGCTTCTCATGTCATTTCAGTCTGCCCTAAGCGGACAAAGAGGATCGCTACCATCAGTACTGTACAACCTAAATTTCTGTTATCGGTGTCCTTGATTTGCTCATTGTCATCATTCTCTGTCATGGCGTTTGTAGATTCAGGCGCCGCCTTGAACTTAATGGATTTTGAGTTTGCCAGGCGTTGTGGTTTTCCCTTGCAGCCTTTGCAGAACCCTATTCCTTTAAGGGGGATTGATGCTACACCTTTGGCTAAAAATAAGCCTCAGTTTTGGACACAGGTGACCATGCACATGGCGCCAGCCCATCAGGAAGATTGTCGATTTCTGGTGTTGCATAATTTGCATGATGTTATCGTGCTGGGTTTCCCATGGTTGCAGGTACATAATCGTGCATTGGATTGGAAATCTATGTCTGTGACTAGTTGGGGTTGTCAGGGGGTTCATAATGATGTTCCTTTGATGTCAATCTCCTCTTCTGAAATTCCAGAGTTTTTGTCTGATTTTCAGGATGTATTCGATGAGCCCAAGTCCAGTTCCCTTCCACCGCACAGGGACTGTGATTGTGCTATTGACTTGATTCCAGGCAGTAAGTTTCCTAAGGGTCGACGTTTCAACCTGTCTGTGCCTGAACATACCGCCATGCGGAGTTATGTTAAGGAGTCTTTGGAGAAAGGGCATATTCGGCCATCTTCTTCACCTTTAGGAGCAGGTTTTTTTTTGTTGCTAAGAAGGATGGCTCCTTGAGACCTTGTATTGATTATCGCCTCTTGAATAAGATCACGGTCAAGTTTCAATACCCTTTACCTTTGCTTTCCGATTTGTTTGCTAGGATTAAGGGGGCTAGTTGGTTTACTAAGATTGACCTTCGGGGGACATATAATCTTGTTCGTATTAAACAGGGTGATGAATGGAAAACTGCGTTTAATACGCCCGAAGGCTATTTTGAATACCTTGTGATGCCATTTGGGCTCACTAACGCTCCATCTGTTTTTCAATCCTTCATGCATGATATCTTCCGGACTTATATTGATAAATTCTTGATTGTATATTTGGACGATATTTTGATTTTTTCCGATGATTGGAAGTCTCATGTGGAACAGGTCAGGATGGTATTTCAGATCCTTCGTGACAATGCTTTGTTTGTGAAGGGGTCTAAGTGTCTCTTTGGGGTGCAGAAGGTTTCTTTTTTGGGCTTTATTTTTTCTCCCTCATCTATGGAGATGGATCCGGTTAAGGTTCAGGCCATTCATGATTGGATTCAACCCACATCCGTGAAGAGCCTTCAGAAATTTTTGGGTTTTGCAAATTTTTATCGCCGTTTCATTGCTAACTTCTCCAGCGTGGTTAAACCCTTGACTGATTTGACGAAAAAAGGCGCTGATGTGGCAAATTGGTCCTCTGCGGCTGTCTCTGCCTTTCAGGAGCTTAAACGCCGATTTACTTCTGCTCCGGTGTTGCACCAACCAGATGTTTCTCTTCAGTTTCAGGTTGAGATTGATGCTTCTGAGATTGGGGCAGGGGCCGTTTTGTCTCAGAGGGATTCTATTGGTTCTTTGATGAAACCGTGTGCCTTCTTCTCCTGCAAGTTTTCGCCTGCTGAACGCAATTATGATGTCGGCAATCGGGAGTTGTTGGCTATGAAGTGGGCATTTGAGGAGTGGCGACATTGGCTTGAGGGAGCTAAGCACCGTATTGTGGTCCTGACCGATCATAAGAATTTGATTTACCTCGAGTCTGCCAAACGGCTGAGTCCTAGACAGGCTCGATGGTCCTTGTTTTTTTCCCATTTTGATTTCGTGGTTTCGTATCTTCCGGGTTCTAAGAATATTAAGGCTGATGCCCTTTCTAGGAGTTTTTTGCCTGATTCTCCTGAGGCCCTTGAACCGGTCGGCATTCTGAAAGAAGGGGTGGTCCTTTCTGCCATTTCCCCTGATTTACGGCGGGTTCTTCAGGAATTTCAGGCTGATAGACCTGACCGCTGTCCTGTGGGGAAATTGTTTGTTTCTGACAGATGGACTAGTAGAGTGATTTCTGAGGTTCACTGTTCTGTGTTGGCTGGTCATCCTGGTATTTTTGGTACCAGAGATTTGGTTGGTAGGTCCTTTTGGTGGCCTTCGTTGTCACGTAATGTGCGTTCTTTTGTGCAGTCCTGTGGGACTTGTGCGCGGGCCAAGCCTTGTTGTTCCCGTGCTAGTGGGTTACTTTTGCCATTGCCGGTCCCTGAGAGGCCCTGGACGCATATTTCTATGGATTTTATTTCTGATCTTCCGGTTTCCCAGAGGATGTCGGTTATCTGGGTTGTTTGTGACCGGTTTTCTAAGATGGTTCATTTGGTGCCTTTGCCTAAATTGCCTTCCTCTTCAGAGTTGGTTCCGTTGTTTTTTCAGCATGTGGTTTGTTTGCATGGCATTCCGGAGAATATTGTGTCCGACAGAGGTTCCCAGTTTGTTTCTAGGTTTTGGCGGGCCTTTTGTGCTAGGCTGGGCATTGATTTGTCTTTTTCTTCTGCATTCCATCCTCAGACAAATGGCCAGACCGAGCGAACTAATCAGACTTTGGAGACTTATTTGAGATGCTTTGTGTCTGCCGATCAGGATGATTGGGTGGCCTTTTTGCCATTGGCCGAGTTTGCCCTTAATAATCGGGCTAGTTCGGCTACTTTGGTTTCGCCTTTTTTTTGTAATTTTGGTTTTCATCCTCGTTTTTCTTCTGGGCAGGTTGAGCCTTCTGACTGTCCTGGTGTGGATTCTGTGGTTGACAGGTTGCAGCAGATTTGGGCTCATGTGGTGGACAATTTGGTGTTGTCTCAGGAGGAGGCTCAACTTTTTGCTAACCGTCGTCGGTGTGTTGGTTCCTGGCTTTGGGTTAGGGATTTGGTTTGGTTGTCTTCCCGTCATGTTCCTATGAAGGTCTCTTCCCCTAAGTTTAAGCCTCGGTTTATTGGTCCTTACAGGATTTCTGAGATTATTAATCCGGTGTCTTTTCGATTGGCGCTTCCGGCCTCTTTTGCTATCCATAATGTCTTCCATAGATCTTTATTTCGGAAATATGTGGTGCCCGTTGTTCCCTCTGTTGATCCTCCGGCCCCTGTGTTGGTTGATGGGGAGTTGGAGTATGTGTTTGAGAAGATTTTGGATTCTCGATTTTCGAGGCGGAGGCTTCAGTACCTTGTCAAATGGAAGGGTTATGGCCAGGAGGATAATTCTTGGGTTTTTGCTTCTGATGTCCATGCTGCTGATTTGGTTCATGTTTTTCATCTGGCTCATCCTGATTGGCCTGGGGGCTCTGGTGAGGGTTCGGTGACCCCTCCTCAAGGGGGGGGTACTGTTGTGAATTCTGCTTTTGGGCTCCCTCGGGTGGTTGTAGGTGGTAATGCAGTTGCCCCTGAGTTGCAGTCTTGGTCAGGTGTATCTGCTGATTGCAGATCTGACTGGGGTATTTAGGTGTGCAGGATTCATTAGTCCTTGCCAGTTGTCAGTTGTTGTTGGGAGCTGTAGGACCTCTGCCTGGTTCCTCCTGCCTTTCTGCCAAATCAGCAAAGATAAGTGTCTGGTTCTTTTTCCCTGTGGCACACATGTTGTGTGCTTCACAATTCAGTGCTATTCTTTGTGTTTTCTTGTCCAGCTTAAATTGTGTCAGTATTTTCTCAGTCTTGCTGGATTCTCTGGAGTGGCAGATATACATTCCATGTCTTTAGTTAGATTGTGGAACTTTTTGTATTATCTGCTGTGGATATTTTTGGAAGGGTTTTAATACTGACCCCCTAGTTATCTGTCCTATCCTTTCCTATTTAGCTAGAGTGGCCTCTTTTGCTAAATCCTGTTTTCTACCTGCGTGTGTCTATTCTTCTCTTACTCACAGTCATTATTCGTGGGGGGCTGCCTATCCTTTGGGGGTCTGCTCTGAGGCAAGATAGCATTCCCATTTCCATCTATAGGGGTATATAGTCCTCCGGCTGTGGCGGTGCTGAGTGCGGGTGGCTGCGCGTGGCGGTGCTGAGTGCGGGCAGCTGTGCGTGGCAGTGGTGAGTGCGGGCGGCTGTGCATGGCAGTGCTGTGCTTGGCGGTGCTGAGTGCGGGCGGCTGTGGTGAGTGCGGGCGGCTGTGCATGGCGGTGGTGAGTGCAGGCGGCTGTGCATGGCGGTGGTGAGAGCGGGCGGCTGTGCGTGGCGGTGCTGAGTGCGGGCAGCTGTGCATGGCGGTGCTGAGTGCGGGCGGCTGTGCGTGGCGGTGCTGAGTGCGGGCGGCTGTGCTTGGCGGTGCTGAGTGCGGGCGGCTGTGCGTGGCGGTGGTGAGTGCGGGCGGCTGTGCTGGGCGCCGAGTGCTGGCGGCCTGAGCAGGCGGAGACACCGGCGCGCTGGGGGGGTCAGGTGCCGGAGTCGCCGCTAGCTCAGGCCCCCGGCACTTGCTATATTTACCTGTCCCCCGTTCCACTGCTGCGCTCCGCTCCATCTTCCGGGTCCTCTGCCTGTGACTGTTCAGTCAGAGGGTGGCGCGCATTAAGCGCGTCATCGCGCCCTCTGAACCGTTCACTGGAACGGGGACAGGTAAATATAGCATATACTCACCCTCCTGGCACGTCCCTGCTTCTCCGTTGGAGATCGCGGTGTGCGTTCAGTGCTTACGCATACCGCGATCTCCTGGGAGCGTCACTCTGTGGGGTCCAGACTGCGCCGGCGCTTGCGCAGTCTATAAAGGCTTCGGACAGAGTGACGCTCCCAGCGTTATATTATAGATATATGTGTGTGTAAACAACATTTAAAACATACTACATATTATTTTGAGCATTTTCAAGACACATATATGACAGAACTGCTTTATGAGTTTAATTCCTGCAAGATCATATCCTTCTGGATATTATAAAGTTCATTGATAAATTTCAATATGACTTTTTAATCATATTTTAGATAAAAACAATTTAAGGATCCTTTACTTACGGCATGAAACAGCACTGTAGGTGTATTGAAAGATACAAAAGAGATAAGAGATAAGCATCTGTACAGGTGAGTTCTGTTAGGCCGGGGTCACACTGGCGACTTAAACGGACGAGTGCAATGCGATAAAAAATCACATTGCACTCGGACCAATGTTAAAGTATGGGGCAGCTCCCACCAGCTGATTTTTTGTCAGCCATTTTCCAAGGTCCGAGACAATCGCAGCATGCTGCGATTGTCACGGACACTCGGCCGACTCTCGGCTCACTCGCACCCATATAAGCCTATGGGTGCGAGTGAGACAGCGCACCCCACTCGGATATCATCCGAGTGATGTGCGTTATAAGTGGACCCCAGCAATGGAGGAGATGGAGAAATTCATTTCTCCGCCTCCTCCGCAGCTGTGCTCCGATCCTCCCTGTGCGAGAGGCTTGGAGCATAGACACATGACACTCGGCTCCTGCTCGCAGCAGAGCAGGAGCCGAGAGTCATTAGTATATCGCATCCGATGCTCTCGCATCGGATGCAATACACTAGTGTGACCCAGGCCTTACGGCAACTCCTGATTATCAGTGCTGTCTGTAAACTTGATTTGCCAGTCAGACCTTGCTATACGTGGGTGTTTTACAAAATTAAGAAAGACCAATAATTTGTACTTCTGTAAATTAAAGTAGTACTTAGAATCCATGGTAAAATAGGTATTCTTCTGGAGTGCAGAATTTGCAGATGTTCCTCATCTCTAGTGCGCGAGGGGGTTGAATGGCATCTCTGCCACAAAGGAGATTAAAGCACAATAAATTACATAGTCTAAGATCACAAATTATATATGAATGCTATACCGAAGCATATGCATAATTCAGAAACGTGCTCTTATTTTAAACTACAACTAAACTACATACTAAAAGGATTTGTTTAGGTAACCATACATATTGGAGGAAAGAGAAGAGCTAAGATCCTACCAGAAACTTCGTACACTACTGTGGAAAGGAGTAAGATTGCTCAGGACCCGTCTGGTTAATTTTTGGACACTAATAAATGTACAGTAATACTAAAACTATAGTACTTTTCCATATAAGGTTATTAATCTCAGGAGACAGCATCCTATGTTAAAACATACGGTTGTTATATAGCAGTATTATTTAGTCCTTCAATGTGGTTTAAGGGGAATACACTACACTTTAGGAAGAAGAAAATATAGGATCAGCACTTTTGGCCCACAAAAGGAAATTATTATTAGAGTCATTCGCCTTAAGTATGCTTTACAAGTGCATATCCCCTTCATATTTATTTGTGCAATGCCCTAAAAGATTATGTGTTCTAACATCAAATGACCCTTTCAAATATCAATTTTTAATGAGTTGTCTATTAATTTTACCACTGAGTCCAGTTATGGTAGAGCATATATGGGATACTCTGGGCCATTTGTCATATTAATACCTGGACCAAAATTGATCATGTATTTATATAGTTGGCCATTACATATTACACTCTATGCTATGTTGCGTAAAATGGAGTTTCACTGTAAATCTAACAGAGATTTTTGTATTAGACTTTGTTTCTTTACTTTTTATTCTTAGCATCCCAAAGCTTATTACTCAATTGCTATTTTTACACTAGTGCAAGAATAAGCTTGAGCAAATATATATCTACATAACCAAGAAGAAGAAAGATTGGACTGAATTAGGCTCGCACAACCTCATTGTGTACAAAAAAAAGAAATATGTTTATTGGAACACCACAACAAGACAATATAAAACCATTTAAAATGTACAAATAAGTACAACACACCCCAATTAAACTCAGTTTATAAAGTAACAGTACATTGCTAGGCTCAGCTGAACCAACATATACATACCAACATCATGGTCAGGGCCCAATATCGTAAACCAAATAATACTGGGAAAGATCCACAGCAATGTGTAATGGGTCCCCCTATTCTATGGCAAAAGGTGGATGAGGCAATAAGTAGCCAGAATAACACTGCTGGATATGCAGAAGAACGGCATGATGCCGTACCTAGTCGGTTAAGTTAGAAGGCAGACCCAAGTTACAAAAAGTGTAAGGCTGTAAAAGTCGCCTGGAACCCACATGCCAGAGATGGTCAATCCAGGATGAAGATGGGGTGTGAAAAACCGGCCCCACGCGTATCGCCGCCGCAGCGGCTTCGTCAGGGGAAGTGAGTTTGCGTGGTGAACCACCAACGTTAAATACTGTCAGTCTAATTACCTTAAGCGCCAGCCGCTGTGACTCGTCGGGGCAGGGAAGTGTGGACCGCAAGGTAACCGCCGACCGGAAATAGAGGGGAGCTGGGCGGAAGTCAAGGAAATCTCCATGGAGATGAAGTTGCGCATGCGCACACACGGCTCTGGATATAAATAAACATATTTCATATTTTTGTACACAATGAGGTTGTGCGAGCCTAATTCAGTCCAATCTTTCTTCTTCTTGGTTATGGCTTTATAAATTATTGGACTAGGCACTGCACCCTGACCCTTTACGAGCATACAGCTAGAGTGCACCCTTTTTCCCTTAGTTTTATGTTCAATTCACAGCCCTGTGTTCCAGGGCATCTTTCCAAAGGGTTGCACACACCAACTCAGGCGGTGTTGCTGTAAGATATTTTGTCCATACTTTTTGTTCTATTTTGCCTTTTGTGCATTGTATATTTTCAGTCGTGGTCATGGATTGGGAGGCTCGAGAGGCGTCCTGGCGGCTCAAATCTCATAATGTTTTTGAGGGTACAGGAGCTTCTACAGCTCAGGTGGTTAACAGCGGTTTCTCTACACTTTGCTCAGATATCACCAGAGCTCATAAGACCTGTGTTAGACTCTGGTGGAACATGAGGAGTCTAGAGGAATACATTAAATCTGGCTATATTCCTAGAGGGCTTCGCATTTCTATTTTCCCGGCTTGGGAACCTTCTGATATGTTTCAACAAAACTGGGAGCAGGGATTGACACACTGTTCTATTATCTTGATGAATTTATTACTAGAGCATGATAGGACGCTGTTTGCGTCTACCAAGACTCAGGTTAAGGAGTTGGAAGCAAAATTGGCGGGATTTGATGAAGGCCAAATTTTGGCTTTCAAAAATAAATTGAAAGACACGCTGGACAAATATGAGGCAGAAGTCACACAACGGAAACACAAAAAATTCCAGAGAGATAAGATGGATTTTGAACAAAAAACGGCTTATAGGTGGAGACACACGGGTAACGCCCGCCGTCCAAGAGCAAACAGGGACTATTCCTCCTCGCTGGCCACGACTTCCCCCCGCAGGGAAGCGAGTTCCAGCGATGATTTTTTATCCTCAACCGGGAGCGAGGTCGACCACGGACCAGACGGGGAGGAAAACGCAAGAAACGTACAAAGAAGATCAACCCGTTACAGGGGGCACAGGTCCCCTTACCGTCACAAGTATCCCACCAGACGGAAGTGATGAATGTGGATGACCCCCATGGTGATGCTCTAGCTCATGAGTCCGTTTCTACAGCATTACAGGTAATTAATCTCTCTGATCATCTTCTTACACCTGTTGAACTGTCAGTTCTCCAAAAGGGTTTGTCATTTGTACCCACATATTCTGCAGATAAGTTTACTCTTATAAAAGACCTATATCTTTTTTGCAGAAAACTTACTTTCCAGGTCATGTACAGGAGACCGGACATCTTGGAGACGTTTCCCATGGATGAACGCCAGACGTTTCAGGACTTGTTGGCTCTATTAGAGGAAAACGAAATTGGTTCTACTGGAAAGAGATTCCCTTGTCGGAATAAATCTATGAAAACACCGTCCTTTTCCCTGGTGCCGGCCATAAAGATTTTTTTCGAGGTGGTCAAGCGGGACATACTAGCTATGCCAACTCGGGTAAGTGGTCCTTCTAATTTAACATCAGAGGAAAGAAGAGCTCTAACTGCCCTTAAGAATAACAGTGGGTTTACCATCAAAGAGGCAGATAAAGGGGGTAACGTGGTGTTGTGGTCCACTCAGTTGTATGAGGTTGAAGCTAAACGACAGCTTAGTAATACTCAGTATTATCAAAAGCTTCCCTCTGACCCTACATCCGTATTCCTTTCAAAATATGATCGACTTCTTTGCAGGGCCGTACAGCTTGCCATCATTACCCCACAGGAGAAACAGTACTTGTGGGTGGATAACCCAGTGACAGCAACATTTTACATGTTGCCGAAGATCCACAAAGACAGTACAAGACCTCCCGGCAGACCAATTGTCTCAAGTGTTGGCAGCATGTGTGAAAGGGCGGGTGAGTACCTGGATTTCTTCCTCCAACCTATTGCCTCTTCTTTACCTTCACATGTCCGAGACTCTTCACATTTTATCGAACTATGTGATCAGGTTGAACTCCCTGAGGACTTCCTGTTAATAACATGTGATGTGGAGTCTTTATACTCCAATATTGGGCATACAGAGGGTACAGAGGCAGTAGCTTATTTCCTGGACAATAATAGTTCCACAAATAGAGGGCATGATTCCTTTTTACTTGATCTTTTGACATTTGTCCTCCACCACAATTTCTTTCTTTTTGATAGGGTCCACTATTTGCAGCGATCAGGCGTGGCGATGGGCGCGAAGTGTGCACCAGCCTACGCCAACACCTTTTTAGGCTGGTGGGAGGAGAAATTTGTCTATCCCCTACCCTCCTTCGCAGCCCACGTGCATGCCTGGTTTCGCTTTATAGATGACGTTTTCATTCTTTGGAGAGGTACAGAGGGGGAGTGTATAGAATTTTTCAAGGTTTTAAATTCTAACCCTTTCAACATCTTCCTTACCTATACCATCTCTGACAGAGAAATCACCTTCTTGGATTTGAAAATCTTTCCCTACGAGAATCGCCTGGCGACGAATTTATTTCGCAAACCTACGGCGACCAATGCGCTTCTGGAGTTCTCCAGTTTTCATCCTTGGCCCACCAAGGTGGGTGTGCCTACCGGGCAATTTCTACGTGTAAGACGTAACTGTACCCGTGATTCTGATTTCTCAACTCAGGCCCGGGACTTGTCTTCCCGTTTTAAGGAAAGGGGTTACCCCCGACGTATCATTTCCACGGCCTACCAAAGAGCGAGAGGACAGGACCAAAAGTCCCTTTTATCATCTGGAAAACAACGCCAGGAGATGCAGACCAGATTCATTACCGACTTCAACAACAGCTGGAAGCAGGTCAGTGACATTTTCTCAAAGCATTGGCCCATTTTGAGAGCAGATCTTCAAACTATGGAAGTCACGAGCGACAGACCGCTAATAACAGCCAGGCGAGCACCAAACTTGAGGGATATTCTCACGAGGAGCCACTTCAAAAGGGCTACGGTGAGGCTGAATAGGGGTATCATTTTGAGGGGTTCATTTCCATGCGGAGGTTGCAATGTTTGCCCCCACATGGCTCCTACCCGTGACCTCTTTATCCATCCTACACTTTTTAGTAGACATCCCCTAAGGGCATATATTAATTGTAGGTCTAGAGATGTAATTTATGCCCTCATTTGCCCGTGCAAAAGGGTATACGTGGGGCAAACCTCGCAGGAATTGCGAAAACGGACTCAAAAGCATATTTCCACGATACGTCTAGCAACCTCAGACCTTAAGAAGGGCAGAACACTTACCCCAGTGGCTGAACACTTCCTAAATCAACATCGGGGCTCTTCTGCTAATCTAAGGATGGTGGGCCTACAGAAACTTACCCCCAATGAGAGAGGGGGAGATAGTCACAAACTCCTCTTACAATTAGAGTCCAGATGGATTTTTGAGCTACAATCTGTGGCTCCCTCTGGCCTCAATGAGGAACTCCTCTTCACAGGGTTTTTGGGTAATTGAACCTCTATAACAACATCTGGGGTCTCACCCGTGTCGCACTAATGCCGTATATTTTTCTCTTTTCTTTTTAGCCTCTTCTGGCAGTTATATTTGCCGTTCTGGATCTGCATTTCTACATGCGGGGTACCACGTGTTCTCCTGTACATGACCTCGGGATATTATGGCCTTTTTTGTTTTTCCCTAGCAAATTGGGGCTCGGCACTTCTTGACATCCATGGATTATTATGTGAAGACTTATGACTACAGGACATGTCCCTGTGGGGATCCATCTTCGGGATAACGTACGAAACAGAGAATGGAGACACATATATATTTACTCTACAAACAATGGACTTGTTGATCTAGTATCTGTGGACATCTTTATACACGGTCTCTGGACATACAAGAAGTCAACTTTTTTTACCCCACTATTAGTGGGATTTGTGTCTTCCAGGGTATTCGGCACTTTAAAATTAAAGGATATAATAAGACAAAGGGGAAGTGTATTGTTTATGTGGTTTGTCTTACAATATATTTTCTCCCCTACTGTTTTTCCTGCTTTTGTAATTTTCCATGTGTGCATATACAAAGCCTTTTGGTTTGTGTGTGTATATATATACATGTCTGTGTTGTTACACTAACCATACACCTTTTTTCCATACTCCATAGGTTGCTTTATGGTTCTCCACTCTTTGTGGAGTCTTCATTTGTGCTATTCTCCGTTTATTTTCTGCGGCGGCTGCACTGTGCGACATTACTGCTTTTTTCATTTCCCCCATTTGGTCTGGCTCTTTCGCTCAGCGCTTGCGCAACATGGCTCGATATCCAGAGCCGTGTGTGCGCATGCGCAACTTCATCTCCATGGAGATTTCCTTGACTTCCGCCCAGCTCCCCTCTATTTCCGGTCGGCGGTTACCTTGCGGTCCACACTTCCCTGCCCCGACGAGTCACAGCGGCTGGCGCTTAAGGTAATTAGACTGACAGTATTTAACGTTGGTGGTTCACCACGCAAACTCACTTCCCCTGACGAAGCCGCTGCGGCGGCGATACGCGTGGGGCCGGTTTTTCACACCCCATCTTCATCCTGGATTGACCATCTCTGGCATGTGGGTTCAAGGCGACTTTTACAGCCTTACACTTTTTGTAACTTGGGTCTGCCTTCTAACTTAACCGACTAGGTACGGCATCATGCCGTTCTTCTGCATATCCAGCAGTGTTATTCTGGCTACTTATTGCCTCATCCACCTTTTGCCATAGAATAGGGGGACCCATTACACATTGCTGTGGATCTTTCCCAGTATTATTTGGTTTACGATATTGGGCCCTGACCATGATGTTGGTATGTATATGTTGGTTCAGCTGAGCCTAGCAATGTACTGTTACTTTATAAACTGAGTTTAATTGGGGTGTGTTGTACTTATTTGTACATTTTAAATGGTTTTATATTGTCTTGTTGTGGTGTTCCAATAAACATATTTCATATTTTTGTACACAATGAGGTTGTGCGAGCCTAATTCAGTCCAATCTTTCTTCTTCTTGGTTATGGCTTTATAAATTATTGGACTAGGCACTGCACCCTGACCCTTTACGAGCATACAGCTAGAGTGCACCCTTTTTCCCTTAGTTTTATGTTCAAATATATATCTACAGCGCTTCCCAAATAAAATCTCATGCAGGTACTTTATCACATCACAGTCTCTTGTCTGTGGTCTTACAAAACCTGGGAAAGGTTTTTTGAAAGTTGGCATCAAACCAGGGAAAATGTATTAGAATAAAATCCAGAACATAAAATCCCTAAGGCATTCTCTGGCATAAAAATCACACTTCAAGCAGCTGACTTACACAAGTATTGCTATTAATCTATATAAAGCTCAGTAAGAAATTACATTTTTATGTGTTGCAAATTCATTCATATAACTTGAGCAGACTTTGCTCATAAAAATAAGACATATTTAGAGTTTTAAGAAATATTATACATAAACATACATTGATTAAACAGGAAACATTCTATATTGGTCACAAAGTTTGATTTTTTTACTTAAAAGCAGAAAGTGGTTATTTGCTCTATTATCCTTATATTGTCCTATAGCTCAAGCTAGAAATCAAACTCCCTATGGGTACATGAAAATATATATTTTATTACATTTTATAGTCCCGAGTGTTAGGGGTCGAGTTCCCGCCTCTGCACAGCGGGAATCTCGGGCCATCTCCACTGTCGTCTCCCATTCTTCTCCAGCCGCAGTGGAGCCTGCTCAGCGGAGACGTCGGTCCCAGCGGCTGACTCAGCCTGATACGGTGCGGATGATTACTGCTGCCTTTCCAGCCTCAGCCATTGTAGCCAGTACTGGTCAGTGGCGAGCAGATGTCTCTGGGGCTAAGTCCTGCGTTTTCCGTTCGGAGTATGCCCAGGGTAAGACCTCTCATTGGAGGTCAGGGGTCACATGCTCAGGTACTGCTGCAGCTCCTATTGGTCCTCTAGGAAGGTCCTGAAGTTGCTCAGGTACTGTAGCAACTCCCATTGGTCCTCTAGGAAGGTCCTGAAGTTGCTGCAGCTATAAAAGGTTCACATGGCCGCACAGCCATGCGCTAGTATCAACTAAAGTTATGTGCAATGCGCCAGTGTGGTCTTATGCATGTGGATTCAGGGTTCGGCTGTAATAAGCCATTAGAATACCGGCACCTCCGGTGAGGAGTTTTGTGTGAGTGGATTCAGGTCCCAGCTGAAGTAAGCCCCTAGAATACCGGCACCTCCGGTGAGGAGTTGTGTGTAAGCTTTGCTGATTGCATGACCACTGTTGACTCTATTTGCTAGCTTTTCCCCTGTGAGGTTAACAGGGCACAGCATTCTCTTTTCTCAAGCGTCTCTGTGAAGTAACAGAGTTCGCTTATACCGCCATACACAAACCCCTGGCAAAAATTATGGAATCACCAGCCTTGGAGGATGTTCTTTCAGTTGTTTAATTTTGTATAAATGATGCAGATCATAGACATGGCACAAAACTAAAGTAATTTCAAATGGCAACTTTCTGGCTTTAAGAAACACTAAAAGAAATCAAGAACAAAAAATGTGGTAGTCAGTAATGGTTACTTTTTTAACCAAGCATAGGGGAAAAATTATGGAATCATTCAATTCTGAGGAAAAAATTATGGAATGATAAAAAACAAACAAACAAAAAAAACACTCCAACACATCACTATTATTTTGTTGCACCACCTCTGGCTTTTCTAACAGCTTGCAGTCTCTGAGGCATGGACTTAATGAGTGTCAAACAGTACTCTTCATCAATCTGGCTCCAACTTTCTCTGATTGCTGTTGCCAGATCAGCTTTGCAGGTTGGAGCCTTGTCATGGACCATTTTCTTCAACTTCCACCAAAGATTTTCAATTGAATTGAGACCCAGACTATTTGCAGGCCATGACATTGACCTTATGTGTCTTTTTTGTTCAAGGAATGTTTTCACAGTTTTTGCTCTATGGCAGGATGCATTATCATCTTGAAAAATGATTTAATCATCCCCAAACATCCCTTCAATTGATGGGATAAGAAAAGGGTCTAAAATATCAACATAAACTTGTGCATTTTTTGAAGATGTAATGACAGCCATCCCCCCCGGTGCCTTTACCTGACATGCAGTCCCATATCATCAATGACTGTGGAAATGTGCATGTTCTCTTCAGGCAGTTGTCTTTATAAATCTCATAGGAACGGCACCAAACAAAAGTTCCAGCATCATCACCTTGCCCAATGCAGATTCGCAATTCATCACTGAATATGACTTTCATCTAGTCATCCACAGTCCACGATTGCTTTTCCTTAGCCCATTGTAACCTTGTTTTTTTCTGTCTAGGTGTTAATGATGGCTTTCGTTTAGCTTTTCTGTATGTAAATCCCATTTCCTTTAGATGGTTTCTTACAGTTCGGTCACAGACGTTGACTCCAGTTTCCACCCATTCGTTCCTCATTTGTTTTGTTGTGCATATCCTGTTTTGGAGACATATTGCTTTAAGTTTCCGGTCTTGAAGCTTTGATGTCTTCCTTGGTCTACAAGTATGTTTGCCTTTAACAACCTTCCGATGTTGTTTGTATTTGGTCCAGATTTTAGACACAGCTGACTGTGAACAACCAACATCTTTTGCAACATTGCGTGATGATTTACCATCTTTTAAGAGTTTGATAATCCTCTCCTTTGTTTCAATTGACACGTCTCATTTTGGAGCCATGATTCATGTCAGTCCACTTGGTGCAACAGCTCTCCAAGGAGTGATTACTCCTTTTTAGATGCAGACTAACGAGCAGATCTAATTTGATGCAGGTGTTATTTTTGGGTATGAAAATTTACAGGGTAATTCCATAATTTTTTTCTCAGAATTGAGTAATTCCATAATTTTTTCCCTATACTTGGTTAAAAAAAGTAACCATTACTGACTACCACATTTTTTGTTCTTGATTTCTTTTAGTGTTTCTTAAAGCCAGAAAGTTGCCATTTGAAATTACTTTAGTTTTGTGCCATGTCTGTGATCTGCTTTTTTTCTACAAAATTAAACAACTGAATGAACATCCTCCAAGGCTGGTGATTCCATAATTTTTGCCAGGGGTTGTAGTACCGCCATCTACTAGCAGCAGGTTTCTCTCCTGCACGGTGGACCCCGGGTTGCGAACGCACCTATAATTCAATATATATTTACTCGGTGCGTTCCGCCAACCCTAACACTGAGTGATTTGACATCTTTACATGGCTAACTGAAAAGGTGGTAACAAGTAGAAAGCTTTCGAGACACTGTAGGTTTCTTCATTAAGCATAGTATTACTCAAGTTTTTTCATGATTTTATAGTATGTATTACTCAAGTTTCTTCATCAGGTACAGTATTGCTCAGATCTCTTCATCAGGCATAGTATTACTCAGGTCTCTTCATTGGGCATAGTATTACTCAAGTTTCTTCATCAGGTATAGTATGTATTACTCAGATCTCTTCATCAGGCATAGTATTACTCAGTTACTCAGGTCTTTTCATCAGGCATAGTATTACTCAGATCTTTTCATCAGGCATAGTATTTCTCAGGTCTCTCCACCAGCCATATTATATACTGATTAAGTACATACTATGCCTGATGAAGAAATATGAGTAATAATATGCCTGATGAAGAGGCCTGAGTAGTCTTGAAAGCTTGCTATTTTTTACCATCTTTCAGTTAGCCATTAAAAAGTATCAACCACTGAGGACTCTAAAATGTAATATTTTACTGCCTATGGAGTCTGCATCTGGAGTGAGGGACAGATTTTGACTGCGCATTCTGCAAACAAAATGCTGTGTGTACTCTGCAACCACGATATGTGCTATTTCTGTGGTAAAAGCATCAGTGTGTACTCTGTAAACCCTGTACCCCCAACTTGTGGGAGTACTGTTCTTTAAGCTGCTGTGTCTATTCTGCACCCCCACCTGTGGGGGTACTTTCACTTAAGCTGCCATGAGTACTCTGCATCTCCCACCTGTGGGAGTACTGTCCTTGAAACCGCTGTGTGTACTTTGCAAACCTGTCTGTGAGAGTACTGTGCTAAAAGCCGCTGTGTATACTCTGCATCCTCTCCCTGTGGGAGTACTGTCCTTTAAGCTGCTGTGTGTACTCTGCCCCCTATGCCTGTAGGTGTACTGTCTTTTAAGCTGTTGTCCAAAAAATAATTTTTCAAACCTTTTTTGTATTATTTTTGCAAAAATAAATAATTTTTCAAGACCGCTGTGTGTTTTCTACTATTCTGTGAAAAAAAATAATTCTCGTCATCAGTCATCTCGTGGCCATTTTCTTGCCCGGTGTGTGTTGTTTAGTAGTCTGTGAAATAAACAAATGCCATCAGCTGACTTGTTGCCATTTCTAGGCCAAACCAATAATTTTACTGTACTGCTGTGTCTATATGAGTAGTGTGTATAAAAAATAAGTGTACTCTGCAGCGTTTTTTGTCAAGTAGTGTGTCTAAAAAAAATCTGTGTACTGGTATGCATCATTTTTCTAGTCTGCACCATTTTTTTGCAAGTAGTTTGGGTAAAAATAAGTGTACTCTGCCTTGTTTTTTAGTGAGTATGTCCAGTTGTATCAGGTACTTGAATATTGTGCATTGACAACAATAGTATGGCTTCCAAAGTGGGAGAAGGGAAGCTATAAGAGACAAATATCATACATGTCAGAGGTCTAAGGGTACCGTCACATTAAGCGACGCTGCAGCGATATCGACAACGATGCCGATCGCTGCAGCGTCGCTGTGTGGTCGCTGGAGAGCTGTCACACAGACAGCTCTCCAGCGACCAACGATGCCGAAGTCCCCGGGTAACCAGGGTAAACATCGGGTTACTAAGCGCAGGGCCGCGCATAGTAACCCGATGTTTACCCTGGTTACCAGTGTAAAAGTAAAAAAAAACAAACAGCACATACTTACATTCCGGTGTCTGCCGCGTCCCCCGGCGCTGTGCTTCTCTGCACTGTGTAAGCGCCAGCCGGAAAGCACAGCGGTGACGTCACCGCTGTGCTTTGCTTTACGGCCGGCACTGACACATTCAGTGCAGGAAGCTCTGAGCAGCAGCGCGGACGCCGGGGGACGTGACAGACATCAGACTGTGAGTATGTAGTGTTTTTTTTTTACTTTTACAATGGTAACCAGGGTTAATATCGGGTTACTAAGCACGGCCCTGCGCTTAGTAACCCGATATTTACCCTGGTTACCATTGTAAAACATTGCTGGCATCGTTGCTTTTGCTGTCAAACACGACGATACACGCCGATCTGACGACCAAATAAAGTTCTGGACTTTCAGCAACGACCAGCGATATCACAGCAGGATCCAGATCGCTGCTGCGTGTCAAACACAACGATATCGCTATCCAGGACGCTGCAACGTCACGGATCGCTATAGTTCTCGTTGCAAAGTCGTTTAGTGTGAAGGTACCTTAAGGAAGCAGGGAACTACCTTATATGTTTATATAAGGATTACTGACTATAAGGCAGGGCGCCAGAGGGGACCAGGCATAAAGCGCCAAATGCGCTATCTGTAATGATGTGGCATCATTAGTGAAAGTGGCTGCTTAATGAACGCTTAAACACACTACTTCCGGGGTGCTGACACCAGAAGTGACACGAGTAATTTTAACCCAGAGCGAGGTCTGGAATGCGGGTCACACTGGTGCATGCACTGTAGCGTGAAAGTGAGATAAGAGGTGGATCTTGTGCAGCAGCGGTGAAAGTCAGGGAATGTCCCACAGAGTGTCTACTCTTTGGACTAGGTGAATAGGGAGAGCTCTGAAGGAGGGAAGTAGGGGATGGCGGGCAGGGTTGGAAAAACAGGGGTGACGCGTCCTGAATGAGGAAATAATCCTATAGTTGAAGTGATTAATAGTGAAATAGTGAATAATAATCCATAAAAAAAAATAATAATGAATGTGAAAATTAAAAAAATATAAATACAAATAGAAAGAAAGAAGTAAAAAAGGGTGGTGAGGGGTAAAAATAAGAGGGGGGATATGCAAAAAATACATAATATGAATAACAAATAAAAAAAAACTAAAAAACCCTGTATTGTGGGACCATTAGAGAGGGAAAAAACATCTGATGACGAACATAGAGAAAGTGCTAGGGGAAATAAATATAATGAGCGAAAAAATAAAAAATTAGGAAAACAATTGTATGGGTACAATTGTACTTACCCCAGTATGGTATGAGTGTCAGTGAGTCTGATATGGGTAAAAAAAATTGTTAGATCAGGAAGGAAGGACATCTAATATATAATTGCCTAGAATACTACTTCCTGCAATTTGTGCCAACTTCCGTGGCTTTGTCCGGAGCTAATGTCCGGAGCTAATGTCCGGAGCTAATGTCCGGAGCTAATGTCCGGAGATAAGTGACGTCACCAGTGTCCTACACCCAGGCAGAGCACAGGGGCCCCAGGCAGCATATGGGGCCCCAGGAAGAGCACAGTGGCCCCAGGCAGAGCACAGGGGCCCCAGGCAGCATATGGGGCCCCAGGCAGAGCACAGTGGTCCCAGGCAGAGCACAGGGGCCCCAGGCAGCCTATGGGGCCCCAGGCAGAGCACAGGGGCCCCAGGCAGCATATGGGGCCCCAGGCAGAGCACAGTGGCGCCAGGCAGAGCACAGGGGCCCCAGGCAGAACATGGGGCCCCAGGCAGAGCACAGTGGTCCCAGGCAGAGCACAGGGGCCCCAGGCAGAACATGGGGCCCCAGGCAGAGCACAGGGGCCCCAGGCAGAGCACAGGGGCCCCAGGCAGCATATAGGGCCCCAGGCAGAGCACAGGGGCCCCAGGCAGCATATGGGGCCCCAGGCAGAGCACAGTGGCCCCAGGCAGAGCACAGGGGCCCCAGGCAGCATATGGGGCCCCAGGCAGAGCACAGTGGTCCCAGGCAGAGCACAGGGGCCCCAGGCAGCTTATGGGGCCCCAGGCAGAGCACAGGGGCCCCAGGCAGAGCACAGGGGCCCCAGGCAGCATATGGGGCCCCAGGCAGAGCACAGGGGCCCCAGGCAGCATATGGGGCCCCAGGCAGAGCACAGTGGCCCCAGGCAGAGCACAGGGGCCCCAGGCAGCATATGGGGCCCCAGGCAGAGCACAGTGGTCCCAGGCAGAGCACAGGGGCCCCAGGCAGCCTATGGGGCCCCAGGCAGAGCACAGTGGCCCTAGGCAGAACATGGGGCCCCAGGCAGAGCACAGGGGCCCCAGGCAGAACATGGGGCCCCAGGCAGAGCACAGGGGCCCCAGGCAGCATATGGGGCCCCAGGCAGAGCACAGTGGTCCCAGGTAGAGCACAGGGGCCCCAGGCAGCCTATGGGGCCCCAGGCAGAGCACAGGGGCCCCAGGCAGCATATGGGGCCCCAGGCAGAGCACAGGGGCCCCAGGCAGCATATGGGGCCCCAGGCAGAGCACAGTGGCCCCAGGCAGAGCACAGGGGCCCCAGGCAGAACATGGGGCCCCAGGCAGAGCACAGGGGCCCCAGGCAGCATATGGGGCCCCAGGCAGAGCACAGTGGTCCCAGGTAGAGCACAGGGGCCCCAGGCAGCCTATGGGGCCCCAGGCAGAGCACAGGGGCCCCAGGCAGCATATGGGGCCCCAGGCAGAGCACAGGGGCCCCAGGCAGCATATGGGGCCCCAGGCAGAGCACAGTGGCCCCAGGCAGAGCACAGGGGCCCCAGGCAGAACATGGGGCCCCAGGCAGAGCACAGGGGCCCCAGGCAGAGCACAGGGGCCCCAGGCAGCATATGGGGCCCCAGGCAGAGCACAGGGGCCCCAGGCAGCATATGGGGCCCCAGGCAGAGCACAGTGATATTTTGGACCGCTGTGTGGTGTTTCAGACCCCCTGTGTGATGTCTGGGGCCCTGTTCTTAAGTATATTAAAGATTAAAGTAACGTATATTAAAGTATATTATAGATCAAATTTGACACGTTTATGAGCACCATTGAGTGATATACTCAAGAATGACATAATTTTTCAACATTTTATGGTTTCAAACTGTAAACACTCAGAGTTTTTTTTACTTCAACCAGAAAACCTTAACGGTTCATAAAAAACTTGACTGTTCAGGATATGATAAAAGTCATAGTATTCTGAATCTTTAACTTATAAAGATACCTTTACATGGGGTGATTATTGGTTCCAGAGAGGCTTTCGGCCGATAATCGTACACATGGCTGGTGACAGGACAATACAATATAAACGTTCAAAGGTAAACACTGATAACATTAAAATCTAATATATAATTGCCTAGAATACTACTTCCGGCAATTTGTGCCAACTTCCGTGGCTTTGTCCGGAGATAATGTCCGGAGATAAGTGACGTCACCAGCGTCCTACACCCGCTCAGGGTGGACAAAGATATATGCCTTCGTGGTGCGCGGCACTTTTCTGATTGGTTGCCGCCTGCCGCAAGCGACCAATCAGAAATGTGCCGTACTGTCAAGAATTGTCAAGAGCTGGTGAGTGCAGCCATTTTTTGTTCTTTCTTACTATTATTTATTAATTGTATTATTCTTACATTTGAATAAATAAAGTATATATGGATTCTAGACTCCCGATTCTTTAGAATCGGGCTGCCATCTAGTACAGTATATAATATTATATATATAAACATTATATATGTCCTTTCTTCATTATCTATCCTATCGCTTACCCATTGCTTTACCCATCATCACTTGTTTTTTGATAAGTCAACAGTGTGATGAATGATGACTTTATGTTAAAGTAAAAACAAACACTTATGCAATCTTCTGAGAGTGCAGTTGATTTGCTTATACTTGACGATTTTGAATTCTCCAGTCCGGCGAGCACCTCCAAATCTACTGATTGCGCTCCTTCTCCAGGGCTATCGTTTGGGGCAAGCAGACCAGGCAGATGCCTGGGGCCCCCACTCACTAAGGGGGCCCCCTGCGTCTGCAGCCCCTTTATGAAGAGCCCAGAGGGTGTACAGCAGTGAATAAGCAGTGAGTCCCGGAGCGTCTCTCCCAAACCCCCTTCCACGGACTCTTTATGAGTCCGTGTAAACATGCCGTTCGTGTGCCGTCCATGTTTAAAATGGAAAGTGTATGAGAAGCTTTGTAATTTAATTTCCATTATCCACACTGGAAAAACACAGATGGCACACTGATGGCACACTGATTGAAAACACTGGTGACATCGATATTGGTGTAACATGTACGTGTTTTATATAGACATGGGAGCCCCACTTTGAATTTTGCTTTGGGCCCCAATTTGTCTAAAACCGGCCCTGTCCTTCTCTGTAGCTTTCAGCTAAGGATTTTCATCTTGTTGTCCCTTTGCTATATTTTGCGACTCTCATCTGTTTCACTTTAATAAGTAGGCTGTATATTTGTTAAGATAAATTGCTTTATTCTTTTATTGGCATTTCATTGTTTAATTTACTCACTGTAACATCTTTCCTTTGTTCAACACACTTCTCCCCTTGCAGTTAGTTTACACTCTGATGTGCCCTCTGGTTCTTTAGGAGCAATGTGAAGCTACTCTACGGCAGTTTAGGAGGTTTAGGTCCGAGTTGCTATCTAATAGTTCTTTGGTTAAGTTTATCTCTGTAACTGCAGGTGTTTTTTTTTAGTGTCAAACCTATTAAGCCCGAGTGAGTTGCTACACAGGCATAACCTAAACGCTGCTTCCTGTTATTACGGACCATATCACGTGGTGCTGGATGTTGTGACTTGCTGAGTAAGGTTTTACACATTTCTTCCATGCTAACCCTCCCTTCCCAGCTGTGTTGCGACTGTCAGAATTCAGAAGTGAAGCTGCAGCCCCAGCAGGAGAGTAGTAACAGGGTGAGAATGCCAAAAGAGCGCATAGATGGATGGCACTTTCTGACTTGATGAGGAAACGGTGGAACATCCATGAGTTCACTCATCTCTTTTGTCAAGATATGCCATAGCCTATCACTACAACACGTACTTCAATACAGTAAGTACCCAGACAGAGTACCGTAATTATAGCTAAAACTATGACCCATTAAAATTCAAGATTCATAAATATTTACAATTGCAAAAGTGTCTCTTCCTCAAAGTATTAAAGCAAAAATGTATCAAAATGATGAAACTTGATCACCTGGAGGGCATACAAAAGGATAGCCCAATAAAAATTTTCAATACTTACGGAAAACGCCATCAATAACAATAAATCTGTCCATTCTTGCTAGCCACAAAAATAGTGTAAATATAGAGTCATTGTATCTCACCTTTGGATTTTCTAGTTTCTATTGATGAGTTTGATTACATTAATCAACTATGTATGCCATCCATGATGGTATTTATGCATGGATACTGAATCTTGATATTTAGGATTGGTAGTGGCTGTGTGCTGTTGATAAGGGTTGCTTGTGCTTAAAAGCACTCTTATATGACCACTAGATGGTAGCCCGATTCTAACGCATTGGATATTCTAGAATATGTATGTAGTTTATTTATGAAGATTTTAGAATAATGCAATTTATTCACAGGATTCGGCCGGCCGCGACCAATTAACGAAGCGTGGTTCAAATCCCGTGCCAATTCGCGGCCAGACTGCGCCTGTCGCTGATTATTCGTGGCCGGCCACGTAGTATATAGTGTTGTGAATTCCATTCTGGAGCTCCCTCCTGTGGTTGCTAATGGTATTTTTTTGAGTTCTGCCCTTGGGCTCCCTCTGGTGGTTTCGAGTGGAACTGCTGCTCCTTTAGGTAGCTGTGGCAGCTGCCTTCACTAATCGCCTTGCCTGGGTTTGTTATTTAAACCTGCTCTGGGCTTTAGTTCATGCCAGCTGTCAATGTTCTTGGTTGGATTTGGTTCTCTCCTTGGATTTCTCATATGGCCTGTCCTTGTCAGCAAAAGATAAGTTTTTGCTAGTTTTTGTTTGTCCATTTTCTTGGACTCTATTGCTCTGCTAATATGTTTCTTTTTGTCCAGCTTGTCACTATGTCATATTCAGGCTAGCTGGAAGCTCTGGGAAAGCAGATTTGCCCCTCCACACCGTGAGTCGGTGTGGAGTTCATTTTTGTAAACTCTGCGTGGATTTTGTAGTTTTTAATACTGACCGCACAGTATCCTTTTCTCTCTGTCTATCAAGTTTAGTATTGGCCTCCTTTGCTGAAATCTGATTTCATTTCTGTGTACGTAATTTCCCTCTTCACTCACAGTCAATATTTGTGGGGGGCTGTCTTTCCTTTTGGGGTTTTCTCTGAGGCAAGATAGCTTTCTATTTCCTTCTTTAGGGGTAGTTAGTAGGGTTGAGTGAAACGGGTCGGCCATTTTCAGAAGTCGCCGACTTTTGGCAAAGTCGGGTTTCATGAAACCCGACCCCTGTGTGGGGTCGGCCATGAGGTCGGCGATCTTCTGAATCTGGTATCGGAATTCCGATACCGAGTTCCGATATGTTTGCGATATCGGAAATCGGTATCGGAATCCACATTTAAGTGTAAAATAAAGAATTAAAATAAAAAATATTGATATACTCACCTCTCCGACGCAGCCTGGACATCGCCGCTGGTAACCGGCATCTTCCGTTCCTAAGAATGGCGCTTGAAAGACCTTTCGATGACGTCACGGCTTGTGATTGGTCGCGGCCGCCCACGTGACCGCTCAGCGACCAATCACAAAGCCGTGACGTAATTTTCAGGTCCTAAATTCCTCATTCTAGGAATTTAGGACATGAGAATTACGTCACGGCTTTTGATTGGTCGCTGAGCGGTCACGTGGGCCGCCGCGACCAATCACAAGCCGTGACGTCATCGAAAGGTCCTTCACGCGCTCATTCTTAAGAAGGAAGGCTGCCGGAAAGAAGCAGGATGCGTCCGAGGGTGAGTATATACCTAATAGGAATATACTCACCCTCGGCTTCTTTCCGGCAGCCTTCCTTCTTAAGCGACCAATCACAAGCCGTGACATCATCGAAAGGTCTTTCAAGCGCCATTCTTAGGAACAGAAGATGCCGGTTACCAGCGGCGATGTCCAGGCTGCGTCGGACAGGTGAGTATATCAATATTTTTTATTTTAATTCTTTATTTTACACTTAAATATGGATCCCAGGGCCTGAAGGAGAGTTTCCTCTCCTTCAGACCCTGGGAACCATAGTATCCCATTGCACTGCATTGGGGTTCGTGTTTCGTCCGACCCCGACCCCGACTTTTTTATAGGATCGGCCGATTTCACTCGACCCGACTTTTGAGAAAGTCGGGTTTCGTGAAACCCGACCCGATCCTATAAAAATAAAAGTCGCTCAACCCTAGTAGTTAGTTCTTAGGCTGTGAAGAGGTGTCTAGGGAAAGTCAGGAACATCCCATGGCTATTACTAGTGTTGTTGTTAGGATTAGGGACTGCGGTCAGTAGAGATACCACCTTCTCAGAGCTCATCCCATGTTGCGTTTTAGCCACCAGGTCATATCAGTGTGGCCTCTTAACCACCAGGTCATAACAATATAGCACAGCCACGTAGTATATAACAGCCCACGTAGTAAATAGCACAGCCACGTAGTACATAGCACAGCCACATAGTATACTGCACAGCCACGTAGTATATAGCACAGCCCACGAAGTATATAGCACAGCCCACGGAGTATATAGCACAGCCACGTAGTATATAACACAGCCCACGGAGTATACAGCACAGCCACGTAGTATATAGCACAGCCCACGTAGTATATAGCGCAGGCCATGGAGTGTATAACAGCCCACATAGCATATAACACAGCCACTTAGTTTATAACAGCCCACGTAGCATATAACACAGCTCACGTAGTATATAACAGCCCACGCACACAGTATATAACACAGCCCACGTAGTGTATAACACAGCGCACGTAGTGTATAACACAGCCCACGTAGTGTATAACACAGGCCACGTAGTATATAACAGCCCACGTAGTGTATAAGACAACCCACGTAGTATATAGCACAGCCCACGTAGTACATTGCACAGCCCACATAGTACATTGCACAGCCCATGTAGTATATTGCACAGCCCACGTAGTATATTGCACATTCCACGTAGTACATTGCACAGCCCACGTAGTATATTGCACAGCCCACGTAGTATATAGCACAGCCAACGTAGTACATTACACAGCCCACATAGTATATTTCACAGCCCACATAGTATATTGCACAGCCCACGTAGTATATTGCACAGCCCATGTAGTATATTGCACAGCCCACATAGTATATAGCAATGTGGGCATCATATCCCTGTCAAAAAAATAATTAAAGTAAAAAATAGTTATATACTCACCTTCCGTTGGCCCCCGGATGCAGGCGAAGCGTTAACCGATGCTCCTTGCACGCTCCAGTCCCAAGAGTGCAGTGCGGTCTCACGAGATGATGACGTAGCGGTGTTGCGAGACCGCTACGTCATCATCTCACGAGACCGCAATTCATGGAGCGGTCACCGGAGCATCGTGAGGAGCGGTAAAGGCCTGTTCTGGATCCGAGGGGCTGACGGACTGTGAGTATATAATTATTTTTTATTTTTTTAAATTATTTTTAACATTAGATCTTTTTACTACTGATGCTGCATAGGCAGCATCAATAGTAAAAGGTTGGTCACACAGGGTTAATAGCAGCGTTAACGGAGTGCGTTACACCGCGGCATAACGCGGTCTGTTAATGCTGCCTTTAACACTGTGTGAGCGCTGACTGGAGGGGAGTATGGAGCGGGCGCCGGGCACTGATGGCAGGGGAGTAGGGAGCAGCCATTTTGTCGCCGGACTGTGCCCGTCGCTGATTGGTCGTGGCTGTTTTGCCGCGACCAATCAGCGACTTGGGATTTCCGTGACAGACAGACAGAAGGACAGAAAGACGGAAGTGACCTGTAGACAATTATATAGTAGATGTTTGACTTATACATTATTTTACCCAGTTTCTTCTTTCATTTCAGAATATATTCTGAAATTATCCTTCATGAGGTTGTCTGAAAAAGGGCCTGCTGTTTCAGAAACAGCACTTCAACATCATTCATTTGAATGAGGATAAACTGAAAAACCAACCCAAGGGTGTAAAGATTGCTGTCACAGAGGGTGTGACCATGACTGGGCCTTAGAAGGATTGAGTCCACCAGCTCTATTTTCAGTTCAATCAAAAGTCACTGTAAGGCAGAGATCCACAAGAACTATAGAGCTCACCTGCCTATCAGAAGCCAACAGCATGTGACATCAGGTATCCTGTTGCAGAAATCATAGCGACTTCACTGCATTGCACCACCTGAGACAGGTGATAGAGTAGGAAGAAGGAGATGCTTGTCACAGGAGTAGGGGCAAGCGATAGGACTAGTTGTTTGGCTTTGTTAAGTGCTATATGAAGAAGATCACTCTGAAGTATTACTTCTGGATAAAGGCTACAATGGGAGACATTGTTAATGTATACAGACATAATGGGGTACATTATTAGTGTATGGGAGCCATAATGGGGAACTTCATTAGTGTGTGAGGTAAGCAAAAATAGTGCATAGACCTATATTCTGCCTTTAACTCAGAAAGATATATTACATTTTTCAAAATCTGAAATGGGCATGCTACAGTTTTTCAAATGTTCTCCCTACCCAAATTTGTATATATGTTTTTCACTATACCAATTACCTTTACTCAATCCTTTTTCAACCAAGCCCATAAAATATTTAATCTAATATTGACCAAACTGCTGCACGACCAGCTCTACCCTAGCCTACTGTATTCTCACCCATCCCTTGTAGATTGTGAGCCTTGCGGGCAGGGTCCTCTCTCCTCATGTACCAGTAGTGACTTGTATTGATTAAGAGTATTGTACTTGGTTTTTATTATGTATACCCCTCCTCACATGCAAAGCACCATGGAATAAATGGCGCTATAATAAATAATAATAATAATAATAATAATAATAATGTGTGGAAGAGTAAAAAAAACAAATCAGAATCTAGTCTTCTAAAAAAAATCTAAGAGTCTCCCTAATCTGCTTGAGTATTACTTAGTGCCTCTGATAGATTGCATCAAGGATTGGCAAAGGGGTAAAAAGGTCTATCATTGGATACTCAAATCTGAGTTTATAATTTCCAGAAACCTGAAAGCACTACTTATTGCATCCTTAATCTCATCTTCCCTTTACTTACCTTAACTAATTACATCTTCTCATTCAAGTTGGAAACTGTTTCACAACAAATGCTCCACTTCACTCATCTCATTACAAAATATAGCTCCAAATGAGACCTTGGAGCTCTTAATCAGTGACTTAAAAATATACAGTAGAATGAAAAAAATATTATGTGTTAAGACTCTCATGGCCCCTGGAAGCATCTCTGACTCCTAGATTGTTGCTGAGAACAATGGTGTCACACTTTTACTCCACTTTAAGTTTTGACAATAAACCATTAAAAGTTGAAGATAACTTGTTGTTTAGAAGAAAAAAGTGTTAAGAAACATTTTTTTTCCTTTATTATGACTTATATAAAGGAAAATTTAAAAAGGATTAAAAAAATAATTTAAGTAATCCAAAATTGAATTTTTGGTACAAAAATTGGAAATTTCAGTGTAATTTATGAAAGAAGTAAAACATTCCAAAAATTAGAGACTCAGATACACCCTGGAGTAGACATAAAGGAGTGTCTCGTACACATTCTGTTCAAATTGTCATGTATTAGAACAGTGTGGCAACACCTCGGGGATCAATACATGGGATAACCAAATAAATTATCATGAAAAACTAAAATAGAAAAATAAAAATAATTATCCCCGGTGTTACACCGAAAAAAGTGGAAACCACTCACATACCAAGGGAAAACCGGTCACCAGAACTCTAGATAAACCAGGAAAGTCCAGACAAGCTAATATAATATAAGATATATATCTTTATTAAATGACAAAAGCAATATTATTAATAAAAAATATAATATCAAAAGTGCGCACGTATCCGGACATTTAATACAAACATGGTATATAAAAAATATACCAATTATACCAATTATAGTGAGTATTGAACCTACAGGATAAAAAAGAATGGCCTCCTAAATAGAATATTGCATATCTCCAAAATTTCTTAAAAGAAAACAGACCTAAGTAACACTAATAAAAGACTGTAAATCAAATATTGAATACCAAAATAATTGGACTGAGGAAAAATGATTAAGTAGTATAGTAGCCTTAGTGAGTGTCAACAAACAGCATGTCACATAATAAATCCCTAAATCTCCATGTGACCTCTAAAGTGCATTGTGCAGAGTGCAAAGAAAAAATGAGGGGAGAAAATGGAGATCAATACCTTAAGGTGCCACTTGGTCCAAGAGACACATACACCCCGACTCGCGTTTCGGAACGGAGTTCCTTCGTCAGGGAGTGGTAAAGACACAGGTGACGTTTCTGGACATATGCTGGTACAAGGCAGGGATGCCACACTAGGAGAAATAGTGGCGGATGGGTACTAAGTACTTAGGAACCAAATTTATACACCTATAGCAGGCCAATTTTGTTTTTTATTTAAAACCAATGAAATTACACACAAACCAAGTTCTACAGTATATATGACAATAGTAAATTTTTGAACAACTAAATGTATATACCTGTAGTAGGTCTATTTAGTTTTTTATTTCAAACCAACAAAATTTTAGACAAAGAAGGTTCTTACAGTATATTTGACAATAGTCAACTGTTTGAACACAAATATTTTGTGAACTGTACCAGGCCAAGTGTTTTTTAAAAATTTGAGCCCACCGTGATTTTACACAAGGCATGTTAAACTGTGTAGATGACGAATTGAATCCGTAAAAAATTTTGGAAGTTTTTTTGGGAATCTTATTGTAAGGATAACCCCGTTAAACTGTATGGATGAATAATTGAATGCATAAAAAATTTTGAAACTTTTTTGGAGTGATATTTACCACCGGAATTTAACAGAAAGCGCCTAATACACTATGGATGACTAATTGAATCCACACACGTTTTTCAATGCTTTTTTGGAATGTTATATACCACTGAAATGTAATAGAAAGTACCTAATACTGTCACGCCATTCTGTCTGTGTCTGATTTTTGGCGTGACAATGCATATGTTTGCTTTAACCCTTTACTCTTTTCCCCTATTTTGAGCTGGGATACTGTTGGCTGTTACCTGGATGGAGCCTTCTCAGTTCCCTGCTCTGCTGTGCAGCTGTACATGGGTATAGGTCTTTTCTATTGCTTGACCATCTGCATGTGCAGTCCCTGGTTGCTGCTGTAGAAGCTGTCCACGGGTTGTGAGGTCATTTGCAGCTGGTGCATGACTTTCCATGTCTGTCAGTGCATGCAGTCACAGCCTGGTGCCCTAAGCCACAGTTCCTGCACTGATTGTGCTGTAATGGTTTCTGTTTGTGCCAAGGGCGTGCGCAGCCACACCTCCCTGCTTTTATCAGGGTTAGGGTGTGTACTTGAAATGCTGTCCCCAGCCAATTGCTGAGGAACTGCTTATATATAAGGTTCCCCTGCCCTATGGGCAGGGCCTGAGCTACTCACAAAGCTCCTGAACTTTGCTATATGTGTTTGTGTTCCTGCACCTCTCCTGTCTATGTTTTGGTACCAAAGTCCTTGCCTTGATTCCTGTTTTTGTCCCGTTCTGGTGCCTGTCCTGGAGGCGGCATATCCAGGCCCGAATCCTTGATCCTGTACCTGTTCTGTACCTGAATCTGTCCGAACTGTGTCTGCTGTGACAATGTTCCTGGAATCCCTCTGCATCTGGAGCCTCACTCCCAGTGAGTTTGAGTCTCTTGAAACCGGTGTTTCTGCTGAACATCTACAACTCTGTGCTCTGACTACCATGCGGTGTTAACCCCGTCTGGCTCACGTCCAGTATTGCGGTGCTTGCACCATCACGCTTGAGTTCCTTCCTAGGTCCGATGCCCAGAGCCTGACGACCGCAGTCTGGAACCTGATGACCGCTGCCTGGAGCTTGGAGCCTGATGACTGGTGGTGCCTGTAGGTCACATCGGATGTCCGGAACCGAACGACTCCTGTCTGATGTCTGCCGGTGACCCTGGGTCCAGATGTCCTGATGTCCTGTCTGTACCCTGATGTTCTGCCTGTGTCCTGATGACCTCATGGACCCTGATGTCCTGATGTTCTCGTGTGTCCTGATGTCTTACCTGCATCCTGATGACCTCATGTTCCCTGATGTCCTGATGTCCCTCCTGTGTTCGATATCCTGATGTAATTGATGACCTGGGCTGCCACACCAGTGTCCCAGCTGATGACGTGGGGTGCCACGCCAGTGTCCCAGATGTCTATCCAGTATTCCTGTGTCCTGATGTCCTTCCTGTGTTCGATGTCCTGATGTAATTAATGACCTGGGCTGCCACGCCAGTATCCCAGCTGATGACCTGGGCTGCCACGCCAGTGTCCCAGATGTCTATCCAGTATTCCTGTGTCCTGATGCCCTGCCTGTGTCCTGATGTCCTGAGGTCTTTCCTGAGTCCAGATGTCCTGTCTGTATCTTGATGTCTTGCCTGCGCCCTGATGTCCTCGTGTACCCTGATGTCCTGCCTGGGTCCTGATGTCCTGCCAATGTGTGCCTCGGTGATCCGTTGGTGCCTTGGGGTCCACTGGGTGGTACCTGTTTGGAGGTGTGGAATCGGGAGCCTGACATCGTCATGTTTTGTTTATGTACTGTGTGACTTTACTTTAGTAAACTTTACTTTCTCTATACCTGAAGTTGTGCGGTGTAATCAAGTCCTACATGTCTCTTTCCTTGTCCACATGCTCAGATGCCACAGAACCCCAGTCTCTGCCCTCCCCTAGTTCGGATAGGCCTGGGTCCCCCTCTGCGGTTTAAAGGGTCCGTATTGCATCCCCGGGGGACGCGCTCCCCATGACTTCTGAGGTTGGTTGGCTTTGGAGCGTCTTTGGGCTGGGCCGCATCTGATCGTGACAATACTTTATGAATGACTAATTGAATCCAGACAAATTTTTCAATGCTTTTTTGGAATATTCTATCCCACCCAAATTTAACCCAATGCTCTTAATACTGTATTGACGAGTAATTGATTTCAGACAAATTTTTCAACACTTTTTTGTAGTGTTACATACCACCAAAATGCAGAAGGCACCTAACACATAATGCTCTATGGATGACTATTTGAATTTAGACAAATTTTTCAAAGCTTTTTTGGAGGATTATATACCACCCTAATGTCATAGAAAGCAACTAATACTCTATGAATGACTAATTCTATCCAGACAAAGTTTTCAACACTTTTTTGGAGTGTTATATAACACCGAAATGCACCACAAAGCATTTATACTGTATGAATGAGTAACTGAATTCAGAATTTTTTTTCAATGCATTTTTGGAGTGTTAAATGCCAGCAAAATGCACCATAGAGCACATAATGCTCTGTGAGTGAGTAATTGAATCCAGAAAAAATGGTCAACTCTTCTTTGGAGTGTTTTATACCAAATAAATGTACCACAAAGCAAGTAATACTCAATGAATTAAAATATAGTACATTTTTTCATCCTGATCAAAAATGTGGTCATGTGCAGCATATATACACTCACCGGCCACTTTATTAGGTACACCATGCTAGTAACGAGTTGGACCCCCTTTTGCCTTCAGAACTGCCTCAATTCTTCGTGGCATAGATTCAACAAGGTGCTGGAAGCATTCCTCAGAGATTTTGGTCCATATTGACATGATGGCATCACACAGTTGCCGCAGATTTGTCGGCTGCACATCCCAAAGATGCTCCATACAAGGCAGGATGGATCCATGCTTTCATGTTGTTTACGCCAAATTCTGACCCTACCATCCGAATGTCGCAGCAGAAATCGAGACTCATCAGACCAAGCAACGTTTTTCCAATCTTCTACTGTCCAATTTCGATGAGCTTGTACAAATTGTAGCCTCAGTTTCCTGTTCTTAGCTGAAAGGAGTGGTACCCGGTGTGGTCTTCTGCTGCTGTAGCCCATCTGCCTCAAAGTTCGACGCACTGTGCGTTCAGAAATGCTCTTAGGCCTACCTTGGTTGTAACGGGTGGCGATTTGAGTCACTGTTGCCTTTCTATCAGCTCGAACCAGTCTGCCCATTCTCCTCTGACCTCTGGCATCAACAAGGCATTTCCGCCCACAGAACTGCCGCTCACTGAATTTTTTTTCTTTTTCGGACCATTCTCTGTAAACCCTAGTGATGGTTGTGCGTGAAAATCCCAGTAGATCAGCAGTTTCTGAAATACTCAGACCAGCCCTTCTGGCACCAACAACCATGCCACGTTCAAAGGCACTCAAATCACCTTTCTTCCCCATACTGATGCTCGGTTTGAACTGCAGGAGATTGTCTTGACCATGTCTACATGCCTAAATGCACTGAGTTGCCGCCATGTGATTGGCTGATTAGAAATTAAGTGTTAACAAGAAGTTGGACAGGTGTACCTAATAAAGTGGCCAGTGAGTGTATATTTAGCAACAGACTGCAAGCCCTAAGCTAAGAGGTTGTGGACAGGTGTCTTTTATACTGATAACATGTTCAAGCAGGTTCCATTACTACAGGTAATGAGTGAAGGACAGAAGAGTCTCTTAAAGAAGAAGTTACAGGTCTGTGAGAGCCAGAAATCTTGCATGTTTTTAGGTGACCAAATACTTATTTTCCACCATAATTTGAAAAATAATTCTTGCCAAATCAGACAAGGTGATTTTTCTGGATTTGTTTTCTCAGTTTTGACTCTCATAGTTGTGGTCAACCAATGATGTCAATTACAGGCCTCTCTTATCTTTCTAAGTGGGAGAACTTGCACAATTGGTGGCTGACTAAATACTTTTTTTCCCATTGTATATTGCTGTCTCTCATTACATAGCATCCTCTCTTGTTGATATCCCTGTCCCTTATTAGATAGCATCTTCTTCTATGTTTACAATAATAATAATTTGTAATAATAATAATAATTCAATAAGGGACACTTATTGAATAGTGTTGTCTCTTATTATGCATAGTGGATTATGGGTTTTTCTTACTTTAACAGAAGAGTAAGAACAATTTATGTCATCTGTGCATCAAATGATGCTCTAGTTGTCATGTGGCATGTCCCAGGTGATTGGGTTTCCCCACACAGTCTAAACTGTGCGGGGCGCTGGCTACCATTACATTTTCCGTGGTAGCAGCAATCAAACATTTATTACCAATCCTGCAGATAGGTGATAAATGTGTTTTGTGATAAACCCCCCTTTTCAAAAATTTGTGCTAGAGTACCTCTTCTGTCTGACTGGACCAGATGGATTAACCTTGGCTCCCCCTGGCACATCATTGAGAATTTTTCTTTCAAGCCCCTGTCTCCACTACACTGAATGTTCTTCTTGGAACTAGTTTTATGACTGATTGGTTTAATATGATGGTTATCTACTGATTTCTGTGGGAGTTTTTTTTATATTGTTTATCAGTAGTGTATAATTATTTAGTGACCTTCTACAATAACCAGTCTTTGGCCAATCTTGTGAAAGTCACTAGACTAAACACTATGGGATTAAGGCTTTACCTTGCATGCCCTTAATGGATTTCAAAGTTATTTATAGATGCTTTTCTGGAATAATAAGGTACACTTCAGAGATCCTCAACTAGTCCATAGAATACCTTCACTATATCATCTGAAATGCAGCAAGAACTAGTGTTGGTCGAACCTCTGGATGTTCTGGTCTTTTACGGGTTCTGCCAAACAGTTGAAAAAGTTTGATTCATGTACCAGAACTGTATCCGAACCCAGACCCCATTCACATGAATGGGATGCCCGAACATCCATTGTTTGCCATGCTAACATCTGCATGACAGTGCAGCAAACACTGCTTCTAAAGATTATGAAAGCCACGGGTCCCACTTCGTCACATGACAGTATGAGCCAACAGCTGTGACCGGAGGTAAAACATTTACCTCCAGTCACAGGCATCGGTTGATGTTATACTTTAAATAAATAATTTAAAAATGGCATGGGGTCCCCATATACCTTTGACAACCAGCCATCCTAAAGCAGACAGCTGGGGGCTGTTATTCTAAGGCTGAAAAGGGGCCATGGATATTGCCCCCCCAGCCTAAAATAGCAGACCACATCTATCAGATTTTCCAATTCTGGAGCTTTGCCCTTCTCTTCCCACTTGCCCTGTGGTGGTGGCAGGTGGGGTTAATGGGAATACCAGGTGGGAAGAGCCGGGCAAAGCGGCAGAATTGGCATATCTTATAGATGCACCTTTTATGGATGGATGCAAGCAGCTATTTTTAGGCTGGTGGGGCCATATCCATGGCCCCTTACCAGCCTGAGAATACCAGCCCCCAGCTATCTGCTCTAACTTGGCTGGTTAACAAAAATGGGGGAGACCCCACTGTGTTTTTTTAATTATTTATTTAAATAATAAAAAAGTGCCCTGGGGACCCCTTTAATCTTCATAACTAGCCAAGAGAAAGCTGACAGCTGAGGGTTGCAGCCCGCAGCTGTCAGTTTTACCATGCTGGTTTTCAAAAATAGAACTAATGCCATTTAAAAAAAAAATGATTTAAAACGCAAGCTCCTGCTGATGAATGCTCCCATTAGCGGCTCCTGCTCTCGATGTTATCAATGACAGCCGCCATAGGCTGATGGGAGTAATACGTAAGTGAAAACATGATGAATTACCAAACTGTGACCGAATTTTGATGACTTCGAGTAAGAATGCTCATGAAAGCAAACACGAATCCAATTGTGCTATGTTTGAGATTGATCAGATAGGTAACCACTTGTATGCAAAAATGCTATGTCAAGCACCAATAAATACATAAATCATCCCAAATAAAAAGTGCAAAAAAAGACAGTGTATAAAATTATTTTTATTGAAAGTATTATACGGTAAAAAAATATTATCACAAAATATAGCTGATAAATATGAACACAATATAATGGTATGATAGGACACCAACCAAAATATTACCAAAATAATAATTTAGAAAAACTTTTTTTATATATAACTATAATCAATACAGAGCAAAGTGAACTAGTGCTATAAAAAGTGGGTTTGAGCACATGTAGGTATATGGAGCCTCTAATGTTACTGGATTTTTATCTATTTCATCCACTCTTTTGTGATAATATGCTAGCGGTTTAATAGTTATTGGCACTCTCTGCACTTTATAAGTCCTGTTGTGGCACTTTCTATTATAGCACCAGCTGCACTATTATATATATATTTTTTTTTTGTATCTATGGGCTTAAGTGCAATCTAATTATTTATATTGTGCAATATTAGTCTGTTAGTGTCATTGCATTTTTGCACTTTTTATAGCACTAGTTCACTTTGCTCTGTATTGATTATAGTTATATATAAAAAAGTTCTACACAAAATTTTTTATACACTATATTCAACATTTGTTGCACATTCTTTAAGGTGTGTTCTTTGTTTTTTGATTTTGTTGCATTAATTGTGGCACATTTTATTGCATTTTTTGCACAATTTTGCACTATACTTTTTTTACTTTGTGCAATTATTGAATAGTGCTGGGATATATCATATGGGTGTGGAGGTTAATATATTATTATTTTGTTAATATTTTGGTTGGTGTCCTATCATACCATTATATTGTGTTCATATTTATCAGCTATATTTTGTGATAATATTTTTTTACCGTATAATACTTTCAATAAAAATAATTTTATACACTGTCTTTTTTTGCACTTTTTATTTGGGATGATTTATATGTTTGAAATTGGCAAACATTTTCTGAACGAGTCTCTCATCTCTAATGCCCACATCTGTATACACCAGAATGTGAACCAGACAAATAACCTTGAAAAGTCAGGTAATCTAACAATTCCATGACTTGATCACTCACATAAGAACCTATTATTCATGCAAATTCTCATCCACATACCCTCATCTGTATACTTCAGAATGTGAACCCCACAAAAGTCAGGTCATCTGACAATTCCAGGTTTGATCACTCACTTAAATATTTTTGACCATTTATCTTACTTTGATTGTTTTTATGTCTGTATCTTGCTACACAACTTTTCTTTGCATTTATATTACTTACTAGATGGTTGCCCGATTCTAACGCATCGGGTATTCTAGAATATGCATGTCCACGTAGTATATTGCCCAGCCACGTAGTATATTGCCCAGCCACGTAGTATATTGCCCAGCCACGTAGTATATTGCCCAGTGACGTAGTATATTGCCCAGCGACGTAGTATATTGCCCAGCCACGTAGTATATTGCCCAGCCACATAGTATATTGCCTAGTTACATTGTATATTACCCAGTTACATTGTATATTGCCCAGTTACATTGTATATTGCCCAGTGACGTAGTATACAGCAGAGCCACATAGTATATTGCCAAGTGACATAGTATATTGCCCAGTGACGTAGTATACAGCACAGAGCCACGAAATATATTGCACAGCCCATGTAGTATATTGCCCAGCTATGTAGCATATTGCCCATCCACGTATGACACAGGTTAAAAAAATAAAAAATAAACATATACTCACCTTCCGCAGGCGCATTGTAGCTCTGTCGCCTGTGTGGGGTGCAGGCGGCATCTTCCGGTCCCAGGGTGTGATGACGTCACGGTCACGTGACCGTGACGCGGTCACATGACCGTGACGTCACGGCAGGTCCTTGTCGTGCAGGACCTGTCATGATGTTGCGGTCACATGACCGTGTAGCGGTCACATGACCGTGACATCACGGCAGGTCCTTTCCGGGCAGGCACGCAGGACTTGTGATGACATCACGGTCACATGACCATAACGTCATGGCAGGTCCTTCTGCCAGACCATCTGTGCCACCGGAACGTGCCAGTTGCATTGCGAGGAGCGGTATAGGTGGCGTAGGTGAGTATATAATCGTTTTTTATTTTTTTAATTATTTTTAACATTAGATGTTTTTACTATTGGCGCTGCATAGGCTGCGTCAATAGTAAAAAAAACTTGGTCACACAGGGTTAATAGCAGCGGTAACAGAGTGCGTTACCCGCGGCATAACGCGGTCCGTTACCGCCGGCATTAACCCTGTGTGAGCGGTGACCGGAGGGGTGTATGCGGGCGCCGGGCAGTGAGTGCGGGGAGTAAGGAGCGGCCATTTTCTTCCGGACTGTGCGCGTCGCTGATTGGTCGCGGCAGCCATGACAGGCAGCTGACGAGACCAATCAGCGAACGAATAACCATTACAGACAGACAGACAGAAGGACAGACAGACGGAAGTGACCCTTAGACAATTATATAGTAGATGCATTATTATGTTGGTAATATGGGTATGATCATTTTATTGGAGGATCTCTAATAATGAGGTTGTTCCACATTTATACACTGTGGGCTTTACTACAGGGTTCTTGCCGAACTTCCTGTACCAGACAATACTTTTAGAATTATGTAGTTGATTGGTTGGTTGTGCACATAGCGGCTCCTACCTTCGCGGGTTGTAGCCTGATATGGGGTACCACACCGCTTAGCATATTAGTTCTTTATTTAGGAACTGATGGAGCTAACCAGATATTGTATGACCAGTCTCTTTACAAGATAAACCTGTCATTCTGACCCTGCTGTGGTTCTTTCATCTTTGGAACAAACTCAGGTTTGCCACATAGTTGGCTGCATTTTCCTCCACATTTTTAATATTTTGCCCTTCACTCCAGTGCATTTTATTCTTCCTGCTACAATACACGCAATAGTGGGATGACTGTTTTATTAGCAAGACCAGCAAATGCGTTTTTAGGGGCATGTGTCCTTTTGTGGGCATTAATTACTGGAAGGATTTCCCTGTTTGGTAGCTCAATGTCTCTATAAATTTTGAATGGATCCTGGAATTCCATCAATTTTACCTTAAAGACCAATTGGTATGCCATCTATTATAGGCAAAGCCACATGTAGAGTGCTCACATTGGTGCCATATTGCATGTATTTCCAAACACTGAAAAAGATGTGCAATATAATTTTAGGTGTGTTCCTCAGAATGTACAAAAAATAATCATATAAGTGACAGTACAGTGAAAAACATGCAAAAAAAATATGGTATCAAACTACTCACTACCAGCCACATGATAGCTGATATTGGGATATCTCTTTCCTGCAGTCCACGCAGGATCCAGGTACCTGGTTATTTTAATTGTCGTACCAGGAACCTTGTTTATGTTTTGATTTGCAGCTGTCCGATGCTCTATGTTGGATATACTACGCAGGAGCTTAGACGTCGGACTCAGCAGCACCTCTCCAACATCAATATGGCCCGGAAGGATTCTGAAAAGGGTAAGAAGCTGTCCTCAGTGGCTGCCCATTTTTTACATCACCATGGGGGGTCACCAAGGGGGTTAAGGGTAATGGGTTTGGAGGGGGTTAAAATGGACATCAGGGGTGGGAGTATAATACCCGAACTCCTAAGGAAGGAGTCTAAGTGGATCTATGATCTCAACACCTTGACTCCAGCGGGTATGAACGAGGAACTTCTGTATACGGGTTTTTATAAGCAAGCATGAGATAATAGGTCTCCCTCTCTGCTTTCACACCTCTTCTCCCTCCATCAGTACTTATCTTTGGTTTTTTATATCCTGTTTTAGATCTGTTGGGCATTCTTGATTCACTCCTAGGTGGCAAACGGAGAGACACCATGGACTATTAGAATCGCTGAGACACCATGGACTATTAGAATCGCTGGTTCCCCATTTACCGGATCATCAGCTTCAGGACATCTCGTGATTAGCCGCTTACCTTGTTCATCAAAGATTAACGTCCTTTTCTGGCTTTTGCCACATATTATGCATCTCTGAACGGTTGTTGTCTGCCTTAAAGTCATAGGACCTTTACCATGCATATTTTTGCCCTAGGGTAATAAATAATACATGTACGCTATGTGAGATGTATTCCTGTATTTGGTTTGGTGACGAGGGGTTTGCCTTAGTATCCCCAGCCTATTTAGGGAAGGTGTGTGCTGCTTATAACTGATAACCACTGACTATTGGTATGGATGTCAAGGGTCCTAGTAGTATGTCTTCTTGGGATCTGGATAAATCCCCCTGACTCTATGAACCTATTTGCTATGTTTTTCTTCTTAGTTGTTATACTCGGCGTACCAACTTAGCCTGGTGGGTTTGATCTATATTTCTCTTGGGCTTCCTTTGGACACATTGTCCTAACTAAACTATGGCATGTGCATACACCGGCACTGGGCTAGTTGATTGTTGTAGGTCCTCTTGGGCATATTCTCCTCTATTACAGCATATGGTATGCGCATCTTCACCTTTAATGGACATATCAATCGAGTTTGACCATATGCACGTTCTTCTATTAATTTACGCATATACTTACTCAGTTCTTTGAGCATATTGTTTCCATGTGTGCACTAGCTGAGTGAGTCTGCCATATTGTGCAGGCGCTTATTTATATTCTCTTGGGCTCCATATTTGATGTGAGCCTATTCATTACGATTTGGTGCACTGACATATGCACAATTCCTGATTTATTTTGGAGTTGCCATACACATTAAGTTGGGACTGCGTCTTTTGTCCGTAAACTCAGCAAATTGCAAACTGGGACTACGTCTCTTATTTAAGAATTTAGTTACCTGTAAGTTGGGACTATTTCTCTTATTTGGGAATTTGGTCTGCGTCTCTTATGTGTGAACTTAGTAACTTGTAAATTGGGACTGCGTCTCCTATTTGCACATTTAGTAGAACGGAAATAAATAATCTTTCTTTACTTTATTCCAGATTTTATGCATGGTGTGTGCCCTTCAAACCAGCAGAAAGCGCCGTTTAGACTTCTATCTTTCGTCTTATGTGGTTATGATTCCTCATCGTTATACTATACTAAGTTATGTGTGTATATATATATATATATATATATATATATATATATAATATATGTGCAAGCACCCTCCTTTAATCAACTTAGTGCCTTTTGTCTCCATGTAAATTACTCTGCTGGGATTGCGTGCATTATCTCAGTCTCCTCTCCTTGCCGGCCTTATTTGTGCAGGCGTTTTGAGTGTTAGGCCATGTGCACACGTTCAGTATTTTTCGCGTTTTTTTCGCGTTTTTTCGCTATAAAAACGTGATAAAAACGCGAAAAAAACGCTTACATATGCCTCCTATTATTTTAAGTGTATTCCGCATTTTTTGTGCAAATGTAGCCTTTTTTTCCGCGAAAAAATCGCATCGCGGAAAAAAAAGCAACATGTTCATTAAAATGCGGAATTGCAGGGGATTCCGCACACCTAGGGGTCCATTGATCTGCTTACTTCCCGCACGGGGCTGTGCCCACGATGCGGGAAGTAAGCAGATTATGTGCGGTTGGTACCCAGGGTGGAGGAGAGGAGACTCTCCTCCACGCACTGGGCACCATATAAGTGGTCAAAAAAATAAGAATTAAAATAAAAAACAGTCCTATACTCACCCTTGATGTCTTCCCGCCTCCACTGCACGCTGCCGTTCGGTTCCTGTAGCTGGTGTGCGGCGAAAGACCTGCCGATGACGTCACTGTCCTGTGATTGGTCGTGAGCGGTCATGTGACCGCTCACGTGACCGTGACGTCACGGAAGGTCCTGTGCGCACAGACCAGCTATAGGAAGAGGAGCCGGACGCCGCTGAGGAGATGTCTGGGTGAGTATAAGCATTTTTTTATTTTTTTTATTATTTTTAAACATTCTATCTTTTATATGTAAGCTATATGTACTATAAGCTGCATCTATAGTAAAAAGTTGGTCACACTTGTCAAACACTATGTTTGACAAGTGTGACCAACCTGTCAGTCAGTTTTCCAAGCGATGCTACAGATCGCTTGGAAAACTTTAGCATTCTGCAAGCTAATTACGCTTGCAGAATGCTAAAAAAACGCGAAAAAAACGCGAAAAAAACGCGAAAAAAACGCAAAAAAAACGCAAAAAAAAAAATGCGGATTTCTTGCAGAAAATTTCCGGTTTTCTTCAGGAAATTTCTGCAAGAAATCCTGAACGTGTGCACATGGCCTTAAAGTCATTTCGGCAATCATCTGTATTGCTCTGTGCTCTTTTTTTTCTAGCCTGCTTCAATAATGCAGGCACTTCAGCGTCAATGTTTCTATGGCAACCACTTAGCTGGGATAGCGTGAGTCATTTTATGGTCTCCTCTCCCTGCCTGCTTCCACTGCGCAGGTGCCTGGGTGTCACTGCCCCCATAGCAACCTCTTAGCCGGGATTGTGTGTATCACTCTGCAGCCTCGGCAACACAGCAGGAGCTGCCCACTGCACATGTGCAGGGGGATTAACCTGGTAACCCGGAAGTGTATGCCTCCAGATCTCTGCACGTCATAGCAATGCTCACAGGTGATACTTATTTTGTTTCATTATTTGGCTATATTAGAACGAGTCTAGGCTGTTTACCTCACATTTCCCCTGAGGAAGATGCCCTTGTAGCATCGATACGCGTGGGGCTCCAGTTCTCCTCAGCATTAGCACTTTATATTTGAACTACCTCATTTCTACTGGCATCCTTGCACTTTGGGCTCCTTTGGGGTTTACTATCTGCCTCGCTCCTGGTCTTTAGGTGATATTTTCCTTTACAACTTGGCTATTGTTTCTGGGTGGTATATCTTTATCTAATATGTGGTTATCTTACCCCCAGTTCTTTGGTTAACATCCTATAGATTGTTTTGCTCTCATTGGAATTCTTATGGTGCATGAGGGGGCATACTCTGAGCCTAAATTTTGTATATATTATACCTTTGTCCATAATACTGTTTGATGTCTGTATGGTATAATTTGGTGGTATGAGCATTTATTAGTGTATGTGTTTCAATTCATATGCACGCACCTTCTCTAAATATTTGTCACATTGTTCAGTGCTAAAATGACATTTGTCTCCAACTGTCTGGGGGGTTGCATGTAGCCTACTAGCTATGTGCTGTTTTTTCTGTTTTTAAATGCTTTTAAATGTATGTCTCGTTTTGATGTGCCTTTTTGAATAAAGTTGTTATCTTTTCATGGTCGATCCCAGTGTTATGCATATCCTTTTTCTTAGTTTTTCTTCATAGTCTTTCTCATATGCATATGGTTGATCCCTGACTCACTTATGCTTTGTGGTGCCCGCTACCTTCTTTGTATACTTGTCTAGTTTTCCAGTGTAAACGTTTGACTGGTTTTCCTAGCGGTGGCACACATTTGTAGATATTGGAGGGAATCCTCTTGATTGCAATGGATTTGCAGGCCCGTGAGGCTGCTTGGCGTGATCAGTTTTCTGGAGTTTTTGGCTGTATGGACGGTGTGTCCGAGGCAACTGCGACAGCTGATGAGGGTTTCTCACAGCTGTGTGGGGACCTCACCCGCCTACATAAATCTTTGATCAAGGCTTGGTGGAATGTGAGGAGTTTGGAGGAATATAGGAGGCTTAAACTTGTACCGCGCGGTTTGCGGGTTCAGATTTTCCCGGCTTGGGAGGCGGATGCAGCTCTCCGAGATACCTGGGAGGTGGGTCTATTTAAATGCTCTTCCATATTAATCGGGATGTTGTTGGAGCATGATCAGGCCCTTATTACTCGATTAAAGGAGGAAATTAAGCTCAAGGAGCAGAGGTTGGATACCTTTGATAAACAAGGGCAGGTTACTCCCTTCAAGGAGCGTTTAAAAACTACCATTGATTTATTTGAGAAGGATGTTATAAAAGGGAAGAGGAATAAACTCCAACGTGATAAAATTGATTTCGATAACCAGAGGGCATATAAATGGATGCACCGTGGCAATGCCAGGAGGATGCCTGTGACCATGTCGGGGGAACGGACACAAACTGAACATGTGGACCCCGTATCAAGTGATGGTTTTTTATCATCGGATATAAGCGATCAAGAAGGCGCCATAGGAGGGGCAGGCGCAAGCCACGTAAATGGGAGATCCAAGGTGCGGGGCAAGCAGGATTGGCCTCCGATTCGCAGGAGGTACCCCAGGAGGAACAACCGGAGATATTAGAGCCTATGACTGAACAGGATGGTGCTACGGAGCCAGGTGGGTTGCAGATTATTAATTTGTCCTCCTATCCCCTGTCACCTGGGGAGGTTTCTGTGCTCTCTAGGGGACTCTCTTTCTCGCCCACTCATCCCCTAAATAAGTTCGATCTCACTAAAGACCTATATCTTTTTTGTAGGCAATTGACGTTTAAACTTCTTTATCATAAGCCATCGGTAATAGACACACTGCCGGATGAAGATAGGCAGACATTCCGCGACCTTTTGGAGCTTCTGGAGGAAAACGAAAGGGGACCTGGTGAGTTTGAAAGATTCACAGGGCGCATACCTTCGCAGGCCACGCCGCCTTTCTCTCTCTTTCCGGCAGTCCAAATATTCTTTGACACTGTCAGTAAGGACATCTGTAATCTTAGATTGAGGAGTGGGGGTCCTAGTAACCTCTCTGGGGAGGAAAGACGTTGCCTCCAACACCTTAGGAAGCAGGACTCCTTTGTCATTAAAGAAGCTGACAAAGGGGGAAATGTGGTGATTTGGCCGAAAGAACTGTATGTACAGGAAGCTATGCGCCAACTTTCTAACTATTCTCATAACCAGGCCCTCCCATCGGATCCAACGGATGTCTTCAAGGGCCAATTGGACCGTCTGATATGGACTGCGTTTGATATGGGGATCATAAACAAGAGAGAGAGGGGATTTTTGACAACTGATATGCCGAGAGTACCAACTTTTTACATGCTCCCCAAGGTGCACAAGCGCCTGGATAATCCCCCAGGTAGGCCGATTATATCGGGGATAGGGGGACTTCTTGAGAGACCTTGCACCTACCTTGACTTCTTTTTGCAACCTATCGTTTATTCTCTAGGCTCTTATATCAGGGACTCCATGCATCTTATCGAGTTAATTGGCAACCTTGAAATACCAGCTAATGCCTATATTGTGACGCTGGACGTCGAATCCCTTTACACCAGCATTGAACATCGTCTGGGGATTGGAGCAGTGGCGTTCTTTTTGGATCGTGAGACTAGCAGGGACAGAGATCATGATTCCTTCCTCCTGGACCTCCTAAAACTGGTACTTGAGAAAAACTACTTTGTTTTCGACCGTACGTTTTATAGACAAGCAGCGGTCACCGCAATGGGCGCGAAATGTGCGCCCGCGTACGCAAACTTGTTTATGGGGTGGTGGGAGGAGGAACATGTTTATAAACTTCAGTCCTTTCAGGAATTTGTACCCAAGTGGTACAGATTCATAGATGATATTCTGTTTCTATGGACTGGTACCCTTGATAATTGTAACCTCTTTATTGCCCAGCTTAATGATAATCCCTGGGGGATCAAATTAACCTCGAACATTTCTACTACCCTGGTGGATTTCCTGGACTTGAAGATCTCTATCAGAGGCAATGGTCTGGTTACGAGTCTGCATCGCAAGGAGACAGCCACTAACAGTTTGCTCCACTACACGAGCGCCCACCCGGCCCACTTGCGGAATAGCATACCTAGGGGCCAATTCCTTAGAATTAGGAGAAACTGCACCACCATGTCTGATTTCCGAGAAGAGTCGCAGAAGCTGACGGAGAGGTTTCGGGCCAGAGGGTATCCTCGCAAGGTTATATCTCAGGCATACCAGCACTCCCAGCAAGTGACAAGAGAAGAAACCCTAAAACCTAGGATTAGGACCCCGGTACCGACCATCAACCTTGTTACCACCTATCATAGTCAGTGGAATGACGTGTACACTATCTTAAAGAAGAACTGGAACATCTTGCTTACGGAACCTAAACTTTCGCCGTGGCTCTCTGACACCCCCAGGATGGTGGCCAGGAGGTCTCGGAACCTCAGGGATGAGCTTGTGACAAGTCATTTCAGACGTATGACTACCAGGACGGGGACAGGTGGCAACATGTATGGCTCCTATCCTTGTGGTAGGTGTAACATTTGCAGCCACATGATAGCTGATATTGGGATATCTCTTTCCTGCAGTCCACGCAGGATCCAGGTACCTGGTTATTTTAATTGTCGTACCAGGAACCTTGTTTATGTTTTGATTTGCAGCTGTCCGATGCTCTATGTTGGATATACTACGCAGGAGCTTAGACGTCGGACTCAGCAGCACCTCTCCAACATCAATATGGCCCGGAAGGATTCTGAAAAGGGTAAGAAGCTGTCCTCAGTGGCTGCCCATTTTTTACATCACCATGGGGGGTCACCAAGGGGGTTAAGGGTAATGGGTTTGGAGGGGGTTAAAATGGACATCAGGGGTGGGAGTATAATACCCGAACTCCTAAGGAAGGAGTCTAAGTGGATCTATGATCTCAACACCTTGACTCCAGCGGGTATGAACGAGGAACTTCTGTATACGGGTTTTTATAAGCAAGCATGAGATAATAGGTCTCCCTCTCTGCTTTCACACCTCTTCTCCCTCCATCAGTACTTATCTTTGGTTTTTTATATCCTGTTTTAGATCTGTTGGGCATTCTTGATTCACTCCTAGGTGGCAAACGGAGAGACACCATGGACTATTAGAATCGCTGAGACACCATGGACTATTAGAATCGCTGGTTCCCCATTTACCGGATCATCAGCTTCAGGACATCTCGTGATTAGCCGCTTACCTTGTTCATCAAAGATTAACGTCCTTTTCTGGCTTTTGCCACATATTATGCATCTCTGAACGGTTGTTGTCTGCCTTAAAGTCATAGGACCTTTACCATGCATATTTTTGCCCTAGGGTAATAAATAATACATGTACGTTATGTGTGATGTATTCCTGTATTTGGTTTGGTGACGAGGGGTTTGCCTTAGTATCCCCAGCCTATTTAGGGAAGGTGTGTGCTGCTTATAACTGATAACCACTGACTATTGGTATGGATGTCAAGGGTCCTAGTAGTATGTCTTCTTGGGATCTGGATAAATCCCCCTGACCCTATGAACCTATTTGCTATGTTTTTCTTCTTAGTTGTTATACTCGGCGTACCAACTTAGCCTGGTGGGTTTGATCTATATTTCTCTTGGGCTTCCTTTGGACACATTGTCCTAACTAAACTATGGCATGTGCATACACCGGCACTGGGCTAGTTGATTGTTGTAGGTCCTCTTGGGCATATTCTCCTCTATTACAGCATATGGTATGCGCGTCTTCACCTTTAATGGACATATCAATCGAGTTTGACCATATGCACGTTCTTCTATTAATTTACGCATATACTTACTCAGCTCTTTGAGCATATTGTTTCCATGTGTGCACTAGCTGAGTGAGTCTGCCATATTGTGCAGGCGCTTATTTATATTCTCTTGGGCTCCATATTTGATGTGAGCCTATTCATTACGATTTGGTGCACTGACATATGCACAATTCCTGATTTATTTTGGAGTTGCCATACACATTAAGTTGGGACTGCGTCTTTTGTCCGTAAACTCAGCAAATTGCAAGCTGGGACTACGTCTCTTATTTGAGAATTTAGTTACCTGTAAGTTGGGACTATTTCTCTTATTTGGGAATTTGGTCTGCGTCTCTTATGTGTGAACTTAGTAACTTGTAAATTGGGACTGCGTCTCCTATTTGCACATTTAGTAGAACGGAAATAAATAATCTTTCTTTACTTTATTCCAGATTTTATGCATGGTGTGTGCCCTTCAAACCAGCAGAAAGCGCCGTTTAGACTTCTATCTTTCGTCTTATGTGGTTATGATTCCTCATCGTTATACTATACTAAGTTATGTGTGTATATATATATATATATATATATATATATATATATATATATAATATATGTGCAAGCACCCTCCTTTAATCAACTTAGCGCCTTTTGTCTCCATGTAAATTACTCTGCTGGGATTGTGTGCATTATCTCAGTCTCCTCTCCTTGCCGGCCTTATTTGTGCAGGCGTTTTGAGTGTTAAAGTCATTTCGGCAATCATCTAGCCTGGACTGTTGTATTGCTCTGTGCTCTTTTTTTCTAGCCTGCTTCAATAATGCAGGCACTTCAGCGTCAATGTTTCTATGGCAACCACTTAGCTGGGATAGCGTGAGTCATTTTATGGTCTCCTCTCCCTGCCTGCTTCCACTGCGCAGGTGCCTGGGTGTCACTGCCCCCATAGCAACCTCTTAGCCGGGATTGTGTGTATCACTCTGCAGCCTCGGCAACACAGCAGGAGCTGCCCACTGCACATGTGCAGGGGGATTAACCTGGTAACCCGGAAGTGTATGCCTCCAGATCTCTGCACGTCATAGCAATGCTCACAGGTGATACTTATTTTGTTTCATTATTTGGCTATATTAGAACGAGTCTAGGCTGTTTACCTCACATTTCCCCTGAGGAAGATGCCCTTGTAGCATCGATACGCGTGGGGCTCCAGTTCTCCCCAGCATTAGCACTTTATATTTGAACTACCTCATTTCTACTCGGCATCCTTGCACTTTGGGCTCCTTTGGAGTTTACTATCTGCCTCGCTCCTGGTCTTTAGGTGATATATTCCTTTACAACTTGGCTATTGTTTCTGGGTGGTATATCTTTATCTAATATGTGGTTATCTTACCCCCAGTTCTTTGGTTAACATCCTATAGGTTGTTTTGCTCTCATTGGAATTCTTATGGTGCATGAGGGGGCATACTCTGAGCCTAAATTTTGTATATATTATACCTTTGTCCATAATACTGTTTGATGTCTGTATGGTATAATTTGGTGGTATAAGAGTATTTATTAGTGTACGTGTTTCAATTTATATGCACGCACCTTCTCTAAATATTTGTCATATTGTTCAGTGCTAAAATGACATTTGTCTCCAACTGTCTGGGGGGTTGCATGTAGCCTACTAGCTATGTGCTGTTTTTTCTGTTTTTAAATGCTTTTAAATGTATGTCTCGTTTTGATGTGCCTTTTTGAATAAAGTTGTTATCTTTTCATGGTCGATCCCAGTGTTATGCATATCCTTTTTCTTAGTTTTTCTTCATAGTCTTTCTCATATGCATATGGTTGATCCCTGACTCACTTATGCTTTGTGGTGCCCGCTACCTTCTTTGTATACAAACTACTCACTACCTCTCCAGATAAATAAATTAGAGGGTATAATTTATAAAGCAACACATTTATGGGGTTTTTCTGTTCTTGAACCACACGGGCTCTACAAACAGGACAATCGACTTCAAATAGAAGTGACTAACATAGGTAACCAGGGTTGGACTCCGACTGCAATTTAGCCCTGCTATTTGAAAGCACACAGGTTCATGCTGCCCTCACAATCTTCTTTTGATGGGGGTCTCTATTACAAATATTACCTTGTGCAAAGGAAATCAAGTTTTACCACAAGACCAATATTACCAATAATAATAACTGCTCTATAAGATTAAATAATACTACAATAATACCATTATAATATCATTGCAATATACTGTAATAGAGAAATACCATCTGCTCATAATCAAATATTACTGGAATATACAGTAGTGGTAATACGACCATACTGATCATTTACCAAAACTACGGTATTAAGACTGATATTACCACCATACAGTGACCTTATATTGGTACTATAAGTTTTACATCAATGTCTCTAGTGCATATATGGTATGTGTATACTGTGGAAATACTCACCAATGACAATTGCTTTGATTGCAGTTATTCATTTTCCCTTTTCTTTTCCCATCATCCCAAGCCTCCATGACCACTTCTTCCATCCATGACCCATCTCTACAAAATATGTCAGACATATTTGTCTTACTACTTTTCCAGCATCCTCCCCACAGTCCCCCTCTTCTACAAAAACCATGTAGTGCTATAACCAGTTTCCTAGACAGTAATAATGCCCATATGTGTCCTGTACAGTAATAGTACACTTCTTTTAGATTCCAGCACAATAACAGTGCCCCCTCTGTGCCCATACATAGTAATAATGTTCCCTCAGTACTTCCTCACAATAATAATACTCCCCTCAGCCTCCTTAGCGATAGAGTAGTCTACAGGAATAATGTCCCCTTGTGCCTTCTTATAATAATAATGACCAACACGTGCTCATTTTTTCCTTATATTAATAACTGGGTATCTCATTTTAATAATAACAAAAAACCCTCCTAGTCCTCGTACATTCTTAGAATAATCATACCTCCTATACTTCCCCTATAATCATAGTGATCCTTCATTGTAATCCCTTATGACAACGACGCACAGTGCCTGTTTATTATTTATTGTAACAATGTCCTTGGGCATACATAGAAGTCATAGAGTCCAAAAGCAAAAGTCTTATCACAGTGCATATGTGCAGTCCCAAAAGGACATGCCTTTCAACTTCTAAAATCAGAATGTATTGCGGCACATGCACAGCTATTTGGCCCTACTGTATGCCCTTAATGTTCTCACCCACTATGATAGTTTTTCATGGCTTCCATAAAGTATGATGCTCACAATAATACCCTCACACAGTATAATGACCCCACAGTGGTCAAAACACAGTAATGCTCCAACAACCCACACAGTACAAAAAATCATTGTCATATTGGAAACCTTGCATTTCATTTATGCTCTTTATATTTTGTCAAATTGTTTTCTGTAATCTAGAAGAGTAAATTCATTAGAAATGTCAAGAAATAATCCCCATATTTCCACACTGAAAAGCAAATTTGTTTCAGAAAAGCTTTTTTTTTACAAGTAAACATTTTTGTCAAATCTTTTCTTTTATTATATATGTTAAAAGCTATATACAGCTCTGGCAAAAATTAAGAGACCACTGCACAGTTTTATAAAAACCAGCTTCTCTACATGTCTGACAGCCATTCCATCCCAGTGTCAGCTGAATTCCAACCAAAGGACACCTCATTCTACTTAATGTGCTTCAGATTAAGTGATCACCTGAACCAAATCTTATTTAATGAAGGAAAGTATAAAAAAAAACACTGCTGTGGTGTTCAAAATCCTCTTGCAATAGGACAAGCTGGATGGCAAAATACGTGGTAGTAATTTCCCAAAAGTAACATGAATCAAAAAATAACTTTTAACCATTCCAAAGGAGGTGAAAAGAAAAGTCTTGAGTGAGGAAAAGAAGGGCTCAATTCTCGTTTTGCTAGCAGAGGAACCCAGTGAGCGTCATGTTGCCTCCATCCTTAAAATTTCTAAGATGGTAGTCCATTACAACAAGGTCAAGCAGTAGACATTTGGGACAACAAAGGTACAGACCGGCAGAGAGCGAAAACGACTCTCCACCGACCGGCATGACCGTCATCTTATTCAAATGTCACTCGGCAATTGCAGGATGACATCAAGTGACCTACAAAAGGAATGGCAAATGGCAGCTGGGGTGAAGTGCATGGCAAGAACAGTTTGAAACAGGCTCCTAGATGCAGGACTCAAGTCATGCAAAGCTAGAAAAAAGCCTTTCATCAATGAGAAGCAAAAGGAGAGCCAGGCCGAAGTTTGCCAAAGACCGTAAGGATTGGACCATAGATGACTGGAGTAAGGTAATCTTCTCTGATGAGTCTAATTTTCAGCTTTGCCCAACACCTGGTCGTCCAGTAGTTAGACCGAGACCTGGAGAGGCGTACAAGCCACAGTGTCTTGCACCCATTGTGAAATTTGGTGGAGGATTGGTGTTGATCTGGGGATACTTCAGCAAGGCTGGAATTGGGCAGGGTAATCTTTGTGAAGGACATATGAATCAAGCCGCATTCAAGGTTATCCTGGAAAAACAGTTGATTCCTTCTGCTCAGGCAATGTTCCCCAACTCTGAGGACTGTTTTTTCCAGCAGGACAATGCGCCATGCCACACAGCAAGGTCAATCAAGGTGTGGATGAAGGACCACCACATCAATTCCCTGTCATGGGCAGCCCAATCTACAGACCTGAACCTCATTGAAAACCTCTGGAATGTAATCAAGAGGAAGATGGATAGTCACAAGCCATCAAACAAAGAACTGCTTAAATTTTTGTACCAGGAGTGGCATAAGAACACCCAAAAGCTGTGTGAAAGACTGGTGGAAAGCATGCCAAGGCGCATGAAAGCTGTGATTAAAAATCATGGTTATTCCACAAAATATTGATTTCTAAACTTTTTCTGAGTTAAAACATTAGTATTGTTGCTTCTAAATGATTATGACTTTGTTTTGCATTATTTTAGGTCTGCAAGCAATGCATTTTTTTGTTATTTTGACCATTTCTCATTTTCAGAAAATAAACACAAAATGTATTGCTTGGAACTTCGGAGACATGTTGTCAGAAGTTTATAGAATAAAAGAACAATTTACATTTTACCCAAAAATATACCTATAAAAAGAAAAATTAGACAAACTGAAAATTTTGCAGTGGTCTCTTAATTTTTGCCAGAGCTATAGTTCAGTAAATGACAGCAGAGGAAGTTGTTCTGTACATTTTTCCTCTGGACTTTCTGTAAAATATTTTTAGCCACTAGAGCAAAAGATCAACTATCTTCTTAGTGAAATATACTGGAGGCTAAACACGTAATACTATCAGACTCATAAATACAAGACATACTTTCACCTCTGCCTAAAGTTCAGTTTTACATATATTTTCACTTTGTATAATATGAGTGTTCATTTGAAGGAAACCATGTGATCTCTGACACTAACCTCTTTCTTAATGCGTTTGATGTTCTTGAACAGGATGTAATTGAATTTGGTCTTCTCTGAAATGATAACAATATTTAGTGTTCTTCACTGAGGAAGTTTAGTAGGTCTCACAAAAGCGTCATTAGTCCACTTTTAATCTTCTTTAGCTTCTAATCTTTGAATGTTAATAAGCATCAAATATGTCTTTCTTTGGCATTTATCAAAGTTCATAAGACCATTTGCTCTTTGCTGAAGACGATCAGACTGTAAAGCATAACAGATGATTTACTTGTCTCATTTATCAGACAGAACATCTATGCCACTGAAATCATCTCACAAGGTCACATTACACTGTTAAATTCTTATGCAACTGCCAATAGACTGCAATCCACTCCTTTCTTGCAGAAGAGTTTTATAGAATAACACTTTTTTTTATCATTTTAAACATTAAATTCAGATAGTTATTTCCCATTATATTGTTTTATTTTCATTTAAATACAAATTTAATATGCCATATTAAAGGGTTTTGTCCCATATTCATAACTTTAAAGGGGTTGTCCCCACAGACAAAAGTGCCGTTTAATCGATATATAAAGGGAAATTAAGCTTTTTCACAATTAGATATATTTCAAAAAACATGTTGCTGTGCAGAGTTAAACTTATATTCTGTCTCTGCTGGGTACTGTGCAAGGCTTGTGTCCAACAATGTAGAGGTTCTATAGCTGCTGTTTGAATTGATCTGACAGAGGAAGAGAGGATAAGTCAATATTCTCTACTGATGCTGGTTGCAGGGTCCACTCCATATTTATGATATTACTCCTCCCTGACGGTTCCTTTCATCTGCAGTCCAGGATGCAATATAAACCATATGAAAGTTGTCACATTAAATGGCATCTTCAAATCACAAAAAGACAGATGGGTCTGAAAATACAAATTTATGATAGCCTTTCATAGACTCCACACAGGTAGAGATGAGCGAATTAGACAAAATTCGAATTAACCAGGATATTCACTTCACAGAGAAGTTATTCTTTTGAATTTAATGTCCCTTTTAATGCTTTGGCGTCTTGGCCATATTGCTTGAAACCTTTTGTCTGCTTAATAATGTGATACGTCCTTCTTAAGTAGTTTTCCTTTAATTGGGCTCACCTCATCTAACCGTGGGGAGTCGGCTGTCAATCATCATATCGTCAACATTATTCAGCTGCCAAACACACTGTATCAAAGTTATGTTTTCAGGTAGTTGAACAGGTTCTAAAACTTAGACATCGTGGGAACCACATTAAACTACTTAAGGAGAAAGGCGTTCTGGATATACACATTACAAACACTGGCACCAAAGGATTTGAATAGAGAATTGGACCTATTAGCACATTGATGAACCTGTATTATGAACTCTATTTAATGTAACATTAACGTGGTAATATTCATTTATTCATTTACTTGTTTGTGCAACATCAAACAGATTGTTTTTAATTACCGTATATACTAGAGTATAAGCCGAGAATTTTTTTAGGCTGAAATTGCCCGTCTCGGCTTATACTCGAGTCATACCCAGGGGTCGGCAGGGGAGGGGGAGCATCAGCTATCTAATAATACTCACCTGCTCCTGGTGCGCTGCAGTCTCTGGTTCTCCGGGTACCGACAGCTTTTTCCTGTATTGAGCGGTCACATGGTACCGCTCAGTACAGTAATGAATATGGACACGGCTCCACTCCCATAGGGGTGGAGCTGCATATTCATTACTGTAATGAGCGGTACCATGTGACCGCTCAATACAGGAAGAAGCTGCCGGTGCCGGAGAACCAAGGACTGCACCACGCCAGGAGCAGGTGAGTATGACGGGGGCAGTGTGCTATATTTACTAGCTCCCCATTCCACCAACGGCCGCCGTTGCGTCTTCCCCGTCCTCTGCAGTGACGCTCAAGTCCGAGGGCACGGTGATGTGATTAGTGTGCACGCCGCCCTCTACCTGAACATCAGTGCAGAGGACGGGGAAGGCACAGCGGCGCCCAGCGGTGGAATGGGGAGCAGGTGAATATAGCAAGTGCCGGGGGCCTGAGAGGTGAGTATGTGATTTTTTTTTTTTTAATCGCAACAACAGCATATGGGGCAAATGTCTCTATGGAGCATCTTATGGGGCCATGTGCAGCATTATATGGGGCAAATATCTGTATGGGGCCATGTGCAGCATTATATGGGGCAAATATCTGTATGGAGCATCTTATGGGGCCATGTGCAGCATTATATGGGGCAAATATCTCTATGGGGCCATGTGCAGCATTATATGGGGCAAATATCTCTATGGAGCATCTTATGGGGCCATGTGCAGCATTATATGGGGCAAATATCTCTATGGAGCATCTTTTGGGGCCATAATCAGCATTTGTGGAGCATTATATGGGGCAAATGTCTCTATGGAGCATCTTATGGGGTCATATTCAACATTTGTGCAGCATTATATGGGGCATATTTTAATATGGAGCATCTTATGGGGCCCATCATAAATTGTATGGAGCATTATATGGGGCCCATCATAAACTGTATGGATCATTATATGGGGCTCCTGATTCAATATGGATATTCAAAAACACAAACTACTGATGTCTCAATTAATTTTACTTTTATTGGTATCTATTTTTATTTTTGAAATTTACCGGTAGCTGCTGCATTTTCCACCCTAGGCTTATACTCAAGTCATTAAGTTTTCCCAGTTTTTTGTGGCAAAATTAGGGGTCTCGGCTTATACTCTGGTCGGCTTATACTCGAGTATATACGGTACTTTCTTATGGAAGATTGACCAGATTATGCTTGTCCTTTCAGACTCATTGACCCATCCTCATTCCCTTGGGTAAGTGTTCCAGCTTTTTCCCTTCACCCATGACAGCACACCTAAGAGAGGGATCCGCCTAGCCTAGCCAGGACAGGAAACCTACTGAAATAAAAGGTTGGTACCTCTCCCCACTTCAGTTCGGTTTCCTGTCCTGACAGGATCCCTCATGCTGAGACCCAGGCTGGTTGAAGAGTTTATTATTTTTTGGTTGTACTTACCCACTCCTGTCCCGCTAATGGAAGAGCAGGCGTATGCCTGTATGCTGGCCTTCATTTGATGGAAGCGTTGTCCGCGGGTCAAGAAGGGCTTTAGTGTACATGTGGGCATGGGCGGCACAGATGCATGCCTTGCTGGTCTGAATCCGCCAGGCCACTCTCCCTCCTCCATCTTCCAGCCACAGTCTCCATGGTGAATCAGGCTTCCAGGGGCGCGCTCCACTGCTGTCACAGGCAAGGCAAACTAGGAAGGTGCCCGAGTGACATTGGAGGGAGTGCTCTGTAAGCAAGATGGAGGCGCCCTGGGCAAGAATGCCGGCCGGGACGTGTGGGGAGTCAGCATGTCCTGATGGGGGCAGTGTGCAGGGAGGAGGAGTATTTTTGGGACTGGAGTAGGCAGAACCGAGGAGAAGCACTGTGGATCCCATATAAAGTGAAGGGATGACCACGGAAAGGCGCTTATGTCCAAAGCTCTCTTCATCATGGAGGACCTAAGAAGACAGCAGCAGCAGTCATTGCTACCAGTGCCGATTCACCAACACAGGCACACTTAAGGGAGCAGCCATTCAAGTGGCAGGAATGGCAGCTGTCCTGGTCAGAGGAGTGGAAGGTCGCAGGACTCCTCGTTATCCAGAAGGGATGTAGTATGTACCCCTGATCAGCCTCCAAATCGGGTACCCTTTATATGACAGTGGGTGGTGAGTGAACTACGTGAATGTCACCTTTTGTTAATAAGGGCCATTTTCTTGCTTAAATCACTAAGGACCTAGGAAGGCTAGCACAATGAAGAAAAATAGAGAATGTGCCCTATGTAGGACCCCACTGGCAGTCCAATAGCAGAAGAGTCTCTGCTCGGACTGTATCCAGAATGCAATCCTTGATGAGACCCTTAACTTTGCCGCAAGCCTTAGGTCTGTGATAAGGGCTGAGGTTGAAGGTTCCCTAAAGACACTGTTACAGAAGAGGAGTAAAAGAGCTAAGGAGGGCGCTACGAAATCTGATGTCTCTCCTCGGTCTGTAGGAGAATATCATAGTGAATCTCTGTCCTTCTCCTCATCGGACAGTGATATATTTGGCCGACCGTGCTTTCCTGCTTGGGATACGGATAGGTTGGTCAGAGCAGTTAGGTCAACAATGGGCCTGAAGGAGGAGAGAACATCTAAGTCCCTGGAGGCTTGGAGGAAGGGAAAAAGCACACCTTTCCAGTTAATGCCAGGATACAAGCACTCATAGATAAGGAGTGAAAAAAGTCGGAAAAATATGGTAGCTTGCCATTATCTTCAAAGAGGAAATACCCTTTTGAGGAAAAAGACTTGGAGATTTGGGATAAAGTCCCTAAGATTGACGGGGCAGTGGCTAAATCCTCAAAGAGGTCAGGCCTGCCCTTTGAGGATTCCGGAGTGCTTAGGAACCCACTAGATAAAAAAGCGGATAGGTTTCTAAAGCCCACCTGGGAGTCAGCTGCGGGGGGACTGAAGCTGGCAATAGCTGGAACATGTACATTTCCTTATGGTCTGTCTGCAACAAATGGAGAAGCAGCTTAAATGCAAAACCCTAAGAGATGAAATCCTGGCCAATTTGCCTCTGTTGCACACAGCAGTGGCTTTTCTTGCTTACACTTCTGCAGACTCTGTGAGACTAGTGGCTATGTCGGCTGGCCTATACAATGAGTCCAGATGGGTTTTTGGCTTAAGGGGTGTCCAGTCCATTAAAAAATAGACTTTACTTTATCCCATGTGATGGCCACTTTCTCTTTGGATAGAAATTGGAAGATACTTTGGAGAAAGCAGGTGACAAAAAGAAGGGATTTTCTGGTTTCCCTGCTGAGGGTAGGAAACCTTTCTTTCAGAGGAGGAGGTTTAATAGGGGACGTCCTCCGGGGAAAAGGAAAAGGTGGGAGTTCTAGGGCAGAAAGGAGTTCAATTTTATGTTCGGTGGGCCCTCTACATCTTCCAAAAACCCTCACAATGATGTCAGGTCAGGGGTAGGGAAAAGACTCTCCCTCATTCTCCCTGCCTGAGTGAACATCTCCTCCAGGTGCTGGGTCTTAACTATTGTCAAGGATGGTCTGAAGATAGACTTTGTCCGTCTGCCTCATCAGACCTTCGTAATAACACCCCTCACGAAGTCACCAAGATAGCAGCTTGCCCTGGAAACAGAGATCATAGGACTCTTACAAAATGTTTTCTGTGCGAGGTCCCGGAGGAAGAAAAATGAATGGGATTTTATTCTCCCCTCTTTTTGATAATAAAACCGGATGGTTCCTTAAGAACTATTATCAATCTGAGGAGACTCAACCAATGGATTGTAAATTGCTCCTTCAAGATGGAATCGGTAAACACAGCTATAAAGCTGTTATCCCACGATTGTTTCATTTCTGTCATCAAAGGATGCATATGTACATTTTTTTCCATGCATATCATGTGCCGCACCATATGGTGTTCTCTTGAACTCTGACACTTTTTATTGTCATGTGGCTCAATTGGCACCCAAATTAAAAGATCAACCTAAGCAACTCTTTTTTTTCTGAATACATGTGGTCATTTCCTGATAAAAAAGTAACCTTATACTTCAAAACGCGTTTAATAAACCACCATCTTTCAGTTCATCATACCTGAATCCATGTCTCATTTCTATTCAGCAGCGCAGATAATATCCACAGACATCCTGTTATTCTGATAATTGTAACCTTGCGGAAAATAGTTAGGTGTCTCAATTTATAAAATCCTGTGGTAGGTCCAGACCGGTTATAGTCCTGAAAATTGCACCATGGGATCTGAACCTAATTTAAGAGGCACTAATACATACCTGTTTGCGCACTTACAGAATTTATCTGCCAAATTCCTCGCACTTAAGACTGATTTACTATTGGGCGAGCTATATGTCCCCCTATACAGAGATGTATGAGGATAGAATTGTACTAAGGCCTGACCGGGCCTCTCTTCCCAAAGTGGCTTTTAAGTTCTATAGGAGCCAAGAGATCTCTTTGCCCTCTTTTTGTAACAACCCTAAGAATCCAGGCGAGGAAAAATTCCATACCTTAGATCTTAGGAGGTCCATATTGGAGTATACAGTGGGTACGGAAAGTATTCAGACCCCTTTACATTGTTCATTGCAGCCATTTGGCAAATTCAAAAAAGTTCATTTTTTTCACATTAATGTACACTCTGCAACCCATCTTGACTGTAAAAAAACAGAAATGCAGTAATTGTTTGCAAATTTAATAAAAAAGAAAAACTGAAATATCACATGGTCATAAGTATTCAGACCCTTTTCTCAGACAATCATATTTAAGTCACACATGCCATCCATTTCCTTGTGATCCTCCTTGAGATGGTTCTACTTCTTCGTTGGAGTCCAACTGTATTTAATTAAACTGATAGGACTTGATTTGGAAAGGTACACACCTGTCTATATAAGACCTCGCAGCTCACAGTGCATGCCAGACGAAATGAGAATCATGAGGTCAAAGGAACTGGCCAAGGAGCTCAGAGACAGAATTGTGGCACGGCACAGATCTGTCCAAGGGTACAACAGAATTTCTTCAGTACTCAAGTTCGTAAGAGCACAATGGCCTCCATATTCCTTAAATGGAAGAAGTTTATAGCCACCAGACGTCTTCCTAGACCAGGCCGTCCAGCAAAACTGAGCAATCATGGGAGAAGAGCCTTGGTGAGAGAGGTAAAGAAGAACCCCAAGATCACTGTGGCTGAGCTCCAGAGATGCAGTAGGGAGATAAGAGAAAGTTCCATAAGGTCAATTATCACTGCATCCCTCCACCAGTCAGGCCTTTATGGCAGAGTGGCCCAACGGAGGCCTCTCCTCAGTGCAAGACATATGAAAGCCCGCATAGAGTTTGCTAAAAAAAACACATAAAGGACTCCCAGACTATGAGAAGTAAGATTCTCTGGTCTGATGAGATGAAGCTAGACCTTTTTGGTGATAATTCTAAGGGGTATGTGTGGAGAAAATCAGGCACTGCTCATCACCTGCCCAATACAATCAAAAACAGTGAAACACGGTGGTGGCAGCATCATGCTATGGGGGTGTTTTTCAGCTGCAGGGACAGGACGACTGGTTGTCATAGAAGGAATGTGGCCAAGTACAGAGATATACTGGATGAAAATCTCTTCCAGAGTTCTCTGGACCTCAGACTTGGCTGAAGACAATGACCCTAAGCACACAGCTAAAATAACAAAGGAGTGGCTGCAGAACAACCCTGTGACCATTCTTGACTGGCTGAGCCCTAACCTAAACCCAATTGAGCATCTCCGGAGAGACCTGAAAATGTCTGTCATTCAACATTCACCATCCAACCTGATGGAACTGGAGAGGATCTGCAATGGCAGATGATCCCCAAATCCAGGTGTGAAAAACTTGTTGCATCATTTCCAAGAAGACTCATGGCTGTACTAGCTCAAAAGGGTGCTTCTACTCAATACTGAGCAAAGGGTGTGAATACTTATTATGACCATGTGATATTTCAGGTTTTTTTTTAATCATTTCTGGGTTTTTTCAGTCAAGATGGGGTGCAGAGTGTACATTAATGAGAAAAAAATGAACTGATTTAAATTTACCAAATGGCTGCAGTGAAACAAAGAAGCTAAGTAATTTTGTGATATCTGCGATCCAATGTTTTATTCCAGACAAATCCATGGGTTTACTTACATGTGAAAGCTGCTAAAATTTATAGACCGGACACAGGTCTCCCTGAGAATCTGACTGCAGAGCATATTTTAAATGCAAGGTGGTGTGACTTGTGTGAGACAAGTAATAACTGACAGCCTACACTTCTGATCTTACTGCAGAGCTGTTTGTGATTATATGGGTTTGCTGTCACGCTAGGGCAGGGAGATACCGCAGTGCAATGCAAAAGGATGGGTGACAAAGTTGGTAAAGGGGATCCCTGACGGTAAGGAGAGGGAGAAGATGGTGATACCCCAACGCTCACCTTATGCTGACACCTATCACCCTAGACAGTTGTTTCCCCCATGCGCCATCACATGCATACGCCCTGGCTGACCCTAGGTCTTAGTCCTAGCTAGTGAGCTGGATAGCCAGACACTGGTCTTACTACTAAAAAATGACAACACAAGGAAAAAGACACAGTGGACATACACAAACAAATGGAAGTCTAGAGGAATTAAAAGGAACACAAACAACTTCTGCAAGAACTGTACAGCTTCTCTAGGAACAATACAGCTACTGCAGGTAAGTAAGGCACAGGATAGATAAACCTATTGCAGGCTTGGGAGGAAGCCAGAAGTGTGTTTTTTAATACATTTGCAAAAAATTTATACATTTCCTTTTTTTTTCAGTCAAGATGGGGTGCAGAGTGTACATTAGTGTGAAAAAAATGAACTTTTTTGAATTTACCAAATAGCTGCAATGAAACAAAGAGTGAAACATTTAAAGGTGTCTGAATACTTTCCATACCTACTGTAAGTCCACAACAACTTGCCTCTGTCACATACGGATGTCAAAAAGTGTGTGTTGTGTCTAAATTACTCTAACCCTCCTTTTCTGTGGATTAAGGTAACCTCTCTGAACCACTGCTCATTCCAATCTGTGCATATACATTGTTATATATATGTTTTTCCTGTGCCTTTTTTCATATACATAGTTGTGGCGCTATGCAATATATTCTTCCCCTATACTTTCTCTTTTATATAATTAACAAATAAAGTTGCACTTGCTATAGCATGCAATCATGAAATATATGAAATTAGAATTGCATTACTGTTCTAGAAAATAAGAAAAAAACTACCGTAAGATATTTAGCACATAAATTGGCCAATTCATGTATGTCTAGCAGCCACGACAAGGTGATCTTCTTTGCTGGGAACCTAACCTAATGTGATTCCTCTCCTGGGCTGATGGCCTATAATTATATGAGTAGGTAGGATCCTGTTGTGTTATATGTCCTCATAAAAATCCCTCTCTGTGACTCTGTGATTATATTGGAATTTACCACAAACTATTACTCCCATTGTGCGTCTCTGTCATTGTACGTTTCTTTTAACTTCTAAGTGGTTTCTTAACCATTAGTTGTGCTCTCGTGACTTTTTTTTATGTAAATATAATTTATTTTTTATGTAACCAGAAATATAATGTATTGTTTATTATTTCATATATGCATGTTCTCGATTTTGGAATGTTATTTTATTACTTCTTATTTTTTCAAGTTTTTTTCTGTACACCACATTTATTATATTATTTTTCAGTTCTCCCCAGCTACTCTTTGAAAAAGACCCAGGATGGGTTTAAACATCACGTTGCCAGTCGCAAATGTCCCCATACCAAGCACTACTTTGTTATATTGTACCAATAAACTTCAGCATCAAAGGATTCTAACCTTGAGTGCGGTTGATATTTCTACAATCATCATGATGTCGGCAGTCACGCCCCATCAACAGAGCAGCCCAGAAGAAGCAAAAGAGCTGTTCTATTGATGTGGAACAGCTGAATTGCTGCCTTGAGCCGTCGGTGACCGCACTGAGTCAGCGCCAGGTTGAACAGGCACGTTGTTGTTTCTACCAGCAACTACCTACCTGTTAGTATTTAGGCCCACAGTAAAAATAAATAGTCCTGGACAACTCCTTAACGTATTCATCTATTAGGTCATGTCTCTGCTTTTTCTGCATATATTTAAATGTGTGTCTCTTCAGATAGTTTGTTATACCATGTCATAACCTAACTAACAGGGATGAGCAAACGTGCTCGGTGATACTTGGTTATCACTCGAGTTTCATGGTGCTTGGATGGTGCTCGTTATTCAGCAAGTAATGGGCGGTGCTCGAGCTCAAACTCGAATGCCTGCCCCACATGTTTGGTGCCTTTTACACAGCCAATAAGCATGGGGGATTGCCCTTGAGTTACTGTAATGCCATATCCATCTTGGTTGTGGCATTACAGTGATTGTGTGGACATCTGACATCATCAGGTATTATAAAAGGACAGGTCCTGCCTGGCTTGGCACACTGATGCCACTGCACAGGTCTGTGACACTTTGTATTGGAGGGAGAGAGTGCTTGTTTAGGTCTGTATGCACAGTATAACGAATCAGAAGCCTGTAGTGATGATACTGGTGCTGAAGCTGAGCCATCATACTAACAGCCCTTCTAAGGGCTAATCATTTGCTTTACTGTTTGTATCACACAAAATCTGTATTTAGCCTGGAGAGGGAGAGAGAATTGCAGGACAAGGGCGAGTGACAGAATCCAGTCTGTAGACAGGCATTAGGCCTGTGCAGTCCATTGGCAAATATATAGCTGCAGCTTTTTTGTGGAGGCTGAAAAAATTGAATATATTTTGATCTGTGGCGCCCCTAGGGGTATTTGCCACAAAAATAGTTATTGACACCAAATACAAATACTAAAATAGCAAGACTGCACTACCATCTCCGGCCAGAAGGGGGAGCTCCAGAGACTCCCCTTGATCTATTCTGGTCTGAGAAAAGGACTGGCAGTTGGGCTAAGGAGCTAGGAGTGAAAGGTCATACAACTGAATTTCTAACAACCCTATGACGGTTGATAAGTCAGGACCATCGACCTGAAGAGAAGAGGAATAGAGAGAAAGGACATTGTGAGAACTGGGTAGCATTAATTATTACCCAGAATAGGCGCAGAGACGGATACCGGATCCGCGGCTATATTCATTATATATAATACAGCAACCGGAAAGACGTGAGGTGATATCAACCTCACTAGGGTCAGGCGTAGCAACAGACACAGAGTTCAGCGGTATTCCCAGAGGGGATAAACTGACAAAAAGGACTCGGGTTGCCCGTCGAACCAGGACCCGGGAGGGACAGATTGAGTCGGCAGCCAGTTCACATACAGCAGCAGGGCCATTTGGAAACTGCGCATAATAAGAGATAGAAATCTTGACAAGGTCAGAGTAATTCAGAGTGCTCATACAGACTCCGGTGACAGTACTGATTGCAAATCCCTTCATGTTGAAGTAAACTGGTTAAACGTTTCAACGCCTTAGTCTTTCATTTGGACAATAATCCTGGTTCGACGGGCAACCCGAGTTCTTTTTGTCAGTTTATCCCCTCTGGGAATACCGCTGAACTCTGTGTCTGTTGCTACGCCTGACCCTAGTGAGGTTGATATCACCTCATGTCTTTCCGGTTGCTGTATTATATATAATGAATATAGCCGCGGATCCGGTATCCGTCTCTGCGCCTATTCTGGGTAATAATTAATGCTACCCAGTTCTCACAATGTCCTTTCTCTCTATTCCTCTTCTCTTCAGGTCGATGGTCCTGACTTATCAACCATCATAGGGTTGTTAGAAATTCAGTTGTATGACCTTTCACTCCTAGCTCCTTAGCCCAACTGCCAGTCCTTTTCTCAGACCAGAATAGATCAAGGGGAGTCTCTGGAGCTCCCCCTTCTGGCCGGAGATGGTAGTGCAGTCTTGCTATTTTAGAATTTGTATTTGGTGTCAATAACAATTTTTGTGGCAAATACCCCTAGGGGCGCCACAGATCCATCAAGCATTTCATGCTCTAAAGCAGGGGTCTCAAACTGCATTCCTCAAGGGCCACATGCCATACGTGTTTTTAATATTTCCTTAGCATTGCACAAGGTGCTGTAATCATTATGTGTGTAGGTGATTAAATTATCACCTGTGCAGTTCAAGGAAATCCTGAAAATATGACCTGTTTGCAGCTCTTGGGGAATGCAGTTTGGAGACCTCTGCTCTAATGGGTCTCTTTTTTTGTTATATAACACACCCAAAAATCATTAACACATTTCCCTGGGCTACTTTTCTCAACCATACACTATTCTGTAGTGTGGAGTACCTCTCTGTGATCTATAAAACTGAGAAAAAGCTTTTAAAATTTTTGTATGCTTCCATTTCTCAGCCATACAGTCTGTAAAAATTTCTGTGATCTCTAAAACTGAGAAAAAACTTTTCAACATTTTTAGGGTTCAATTTCTCAGTCATACATTGTTACATGGTCTGTGAACATTTCTGTGATCTCTAAAACTGATAAAAAGTTGTAAACATTTTTGTAGGCTTGCATTTCTCAGCCATATAGTGTTACATGGTCTGTGAACATTTCTGTGATCTCTTAAAAGTGAAAAAAAGCTTTTACAAATTTTGTGGGCCTCCATTTTTCAGCCATACAGTGTTACATGGTCTGTGAAAATTTCTGTGATCTGTAAAACTGAAAAAAGCATTGAAACAGGTTTTGAATTTCATTGTCATCCATACACTTTTGTGTTCTTTATGTTATATTACGGTGGAGTAAACGCTCAAAAACGATTTGATTGCTGCAGGTGACTAATTATTTCTGTTTTAAAAAATAAACTTGGTTTTAAGAGAGGTAGCAAATAAAAAATGCGTAAGGTGTGCATTAAGGGATGGAGGGGAGTGGAAGTGCTGATGATGGTGCACACAGATGCCAAGAATGTGGGGCAGGTGCGACTAATCCTGTTGCTGGAGCACAAGAAACACGCCCAGCCATGACACATAGGTTTCTGTCCCACTTTAATCACAGTCCCGGTACTCGGTCCCCAGCCGCCACTTTTTATATAACAGTACAAAAAAGTGCTTGAAAATTTTGCTTTCCCATACACTATGCCATGTTCTGAAGTACATTTTTGTGACATATAGACATCAAAAAAGTTTAATAATGTTGCTGGATTACATTTCCACAACAAGGCGTATACACGGCACTCGAGGCTTCTTGGTGGTGCACAAGTCAGGTATCCAACCCGTCAGTAAATAACAAATCACTTGGCACTCAAAGATTCTTTTTGTAGGATGAAAGTGAATATTTCATTTATTTGTGCATCCAGTTCGAAAAGAAGCCACTTCTGGAATTACCGGCTCCTCAGCACCTCAGCGTCCTGGATCTGGATACATCAGCGCCAGTCCCCTTAGCGATTTTCTCGCCTTGTCCGTGTGTCTCACCTCTAGAATACCTCCCAGGACCCTTGAGGTGCATTTGTCCGGTTACATTTGTGCGCAGCCCCCCTGGGGCCAACACGTCGCGCCTTCTTGCTTCCAGTTTCTTAAGAGATGTTTCTGATGAAGGTCTTGTGACCGAAAACGTTTAAAAACTTTTCGAACTGGATGCACAAATAAATGAAATATTCACTTTCATCCTACAAAAAGAATCTTTGAGTGCCAAGTGATTTGTTATTTACATTTCTACAACAATACAGTATTACATTTTATAGTTATTATATTGATCGCCCATAGAGTATTACGTGTACTTGCGTACATTCTGGCGGTACATAACCCTCAAAAAAATTGTTACAAATTTTATTGTTATTATATTTTTCACTCATAGACATTCCGTGGTCTGGAGTACATTTCCTTGGTATACAAGCTTCAAAAAACGTGTTCCAAAATTTATCAGTATTATGTTGCTCATCCATAGGGTATTACATATATTCTTGAGTACATTTTTTTGCTATATAAGCCTAAAAAAACTTGTTATTATTATTATTATTATTTATTGTTATAGTGCCATTTATTCCATGGCGCTTTACATGTAAGGAGGGGTATACATAATAAAAACAAGTACAATAATCTTAAACAATACAAGTCATGGTACAGGAGGAGAGAGGACCCTGCCCGCGAAGGTTCACAATCTACAAGGGATGGGTGAGAATATAGTAGGCGAGGATAGAGCTGGTCATGCAGCGGTTTGGTCGATCGGTGGTTACTGCAGGTTGTAGGCTTGTCGGAAGAGGTGGGTCTTCAGGCTCTTTTTGAAAGTTTCGATGGTAGGCGAGAGTCTGATGTGTTCTGGTAGAGGGTTCCAGAGTAGGGGTGATACACGAGAGAAATCTTGTATACGATTGTGGGAAGAGGAGATAAGAGGGGAGTAGAGAAGGAGATCTTGTGAGGATCGGAGGTTGCGTGTAGGAAAGTACCGGGAGACGAGGTCACAGATGTAAGGAGGAGACAGGTTGTGGATGGCTTTGTACGTCACGGTTAGGGTTTTGTACTGGAGTCTCTGGGCAATGGGGAGCCAGTGAAGGGATTGACAGAGGGGAGAGGCCGGGGAATAGCGGGGGGACAGGTGGATTAGTCAGGAAGCAGAGTTTAGAATAGATTGGAGGGGTGCGAGAGTGTTAGAGGGGAGGCCACAGAGCAGGAGGTTGCAGTAGACAAGGCGAGAGATGATGAGGGCATGGACTAGGGTTTTTGCAGATTCTTGGTTAAGGAATGTACGGATTCGTGAAATATTTTTGAGTTGAAGTCGGCAGGAAGTGGAAAGGGCTTGGCAATGTGGTTTGAAGGTGAGATCAGCATCAAGGATTACCCTGAGGCAGCGAGCTTGTAGGACTGGGGAGAGCGGGCAGCCATTTACTGTAATGGATAGGTTCGTTAGGGGGGACGCGTGAGATGGGGGAAAGATGATGAATTCTGTTTTGTCCATGTTAAGTTTCAGAAATCTAGCAGAGAAGAAGGATGAAATAGCGGATAGACATTGAGAGATTCTGGTTAGTAGGGAGGTGATATCTGGTCCAGAGATGTAGATCTGTGTGTCATCAGCATAGAAGTGATACTGAAAGCCATGAGATTCTATGAGCTGTCCCAGGCAGGGGGCCTAGGACTGAACCTTGTGGGACTCCGACAGATAGGGGGCAAGGTGAGGAGGTGGTATGTGAGTGGGAGACGCTGAATGTCCGGTCTGTTAGGTATGATGAGATCCAGGATAGGGCCAAGTCTGTGATGCTAAGGGATGAGAGGGTCTGTAATAATAGGGAATGGTCCACTGTGTCAAAGGCAGCCGACAGGTCGAGGAGGAGGAGGACAGAGTAGTGTCACTTGCTCTTGGCGGTTAAGAGGTCATTGGTGACCTTAGTTAGGGCAGTTTCAGTGGAATGGTGGGACCGGAAGCTTGATTGTAAGCGGTCAAAGAGGGAGCAAGAAGAGAGATGGGAGGACAGTTCAAGGTAGACGTGTTGTTCCAGTAGTTTGGAGGCATAGGGGAGAAGTGATATTGTCAGGACTCTGAACATTTTTTACCTTTTGTGCATTACTGCCCTTTTCCAAGATGGCGTCTTTGGTCTCATGTGCACTGTGTCTTCCTGCTATAAAACTCCACCCCAGCCTTCAGTCTGTGCTAGAGTATTCTGCCTTGCATCCAGCTCCTGACCTCTGATTACTCCCTGGCTATATACCTGCTCCTGTAAACCTGTGTGGTGATCCTGCTACCCTGCACTGAGTTCCTGCTGCATACACCAGTTCCAGTAATCCTCCTTCATCTGCTGCTTGTATTTACTTCCATCTGCATTTGCTGGACATGTAAGCGTTTGCTGCTCTACAAAAACCTGAGACTATTAACCAGGCCTCCCTGGTTGAGCTAAGATATTATTTGAACTGCCTTATAAGCTTATCTATCTGTGTTTGGACTAAGACAAGGACTTATTCATGCTAAGTATCCTCAAGAATAACTGTGCTTCATAGACTTTCTGCTTGATTTTTTTTTTTACTCTGAAGTTTCCTATAGACTGCTAAGCTGCGTTTAATATTTACACCAAGTGTTGTGGACTTGAGTTTCTCTCTGCACCTGTTTGAATCACCGTGTGATACTATAGACTTTACCACTTATAAAACTGTGTCCTGTAGTTGTCTTGTTCCAAGCAAAGAGTCTCCTGAGTTATCCCCTATAATTATTACAGGATACTCTAGCCATAAAAAAAAGGAGACTGCTGGAACAATGACTGCAGAAAGCGGATTAGAGCAGGTGTTTTCCATAATTAGATCACTGCAGAAAGATGTGGAAGGTCTGCAAAAGAAGTTTGGAAGCTTTGAACTCAATCAACAAGTGTTTGGACAAACTTTGCAGGACTTAAGCAACCGCATGGCAGCCCAGGAAAACAAACTTGCTGGCGTAGAGTCCCAGTATGGACGGGCTTTTCAGGATATAAGCACGCAAATCTAGGCATTCAGGATTTTAAAATTACGTCACGGCTTGTGATTGGTCGCGTGCCGCCCATGTGATCGCGACGCGACCAATCACAAGCCGTGACGTAATTTTCAAATCCTGAATGCCTAGAATTAGGCATTCAGGACCTGAAATTACGTCACGGCTTGTTGTGATTGGTCGCGTCGCGGTCACATGGGCGGCACGCGACCAATCACAAGCCGTGACGTAATTTTCAAATTCTGAATGCCTAGAATTAGGCATTCAGGACCTGAAATTACGTCACGGCTTGTTGTGATTGGTCACGTCGCCGTCACATGGGCGGCACGTGACCAATCAGAAGCCGTGACGTCACGGAAGGCAGTAAACGCGCGCATTTTAAGCAAAGAAGGCTGCCGGTTCCCTCGGTAAGGTGCAGGCTGCGTCGGAGAGGTGAGTATAGCAATATTTTTTATTTTAATTCTTTATTTTACACAGTAATATGGATCCCAGGGCCTGAAGGAGAGTTTCCTCTCCTTCAGACCCTGGGAACCATCAGGGATACCGTCCGATACTTGAGTCCCATTGACTTGTATTGGTATCGGGTATCGGTATCGGATTAGATCCGATACTTTGCTGGTATCGGCCGATACTTTCCGATACTGATACTTTCAAGTATCGGACGGTATCGCTCAACACTAATTATAAAAGATGAACTAGCTCGCTCTGAGTCACCCCAAGAGCTAGAGACATTTATACAGCATTGTGTGCTCATAGACATTCGCATTACTGAGCGTAGGCAGGAGAAATTTGCTGCTTATAACCGTATTTCTAACTTTTCCCTTCCTTCCAAAGAGCCTGCAGGTAAAACCTCTTGGGAGGTGGAGGAGGTGCCCATGCAAATTGATTCCGTTCAGAGGCACGAGATCAATGAGTGCCGGGAGCATCGCTGTTTCTACTGCGGCCAGTCTGACCACTTTTTGATCAATTGTCCTAAGTGTCCTAGACAGCCTAACAAGGTGCTAGCAGCAGTAGGGGAGTATGACAACTGTGATGATGAATCTGACATCTCTGAATGTAGCCTGCCTTTAAACGCTGTATTCCATTCACTTTCTATGTCTTCACCCACCAAGGAGCTGAAGGAAAAGAACTCTCACTGTTCTCTCCCTATTAAGATCCTGTGTTCAGGACAGTGGATTTCCAGTGCAGCTATGATTGACTCTGGTGCAGGTGGCAATTTTATGGATATCGCATTTGCCAAGGAACATGGTATTGAAATTCAGCAAAGAGCCTCTCCAATTACCATGGAAACAGTGGATGGGTCACCTTTAATCTCTGGGCCTGTGGATCAGGAGACCGTACCCCTTGAAATTGTGTTGGAGCCTAATCATCAGGAGCAACTTTCTTTCTTGCTAATTTCTTCTCATTTTCCTGTGATTTTAGGCATTCCTTGGTTGCGTTCTCAGAACCCAATTATCAACTGGGAGACCAAGGAGATTACCTTTCCAACAAGGAGCATCTCAGTGTTAACAGAAGCTGTCCCGGAGTCCACGGCTACGGAACCACATGTACAGGTATTTACTTTACCTCCAGCATATAAAGAGTTCTCTGACATCTGTGACAAGAAGAATGCAGATCAGCTTCCTCCACACAGGCATTATGACTGTCCCATTGACCTGCTTCCTGGGGCAGCTATTCCTTTTGGTAACGTATACCATTTGGCGGCACCTGAGCTTCAAGCCTTAAGGGAGTATATTGAGGAAAATCTGGCCAAAGGCCTCATACGTCCTTCCTCACCAGCAGTTGCACCTATATTTTTTGTAAAAAAGAAGGATGGGACCCTGAGACCCTGTGTTGACTATCGGGAACTCAATAAGGTAACCGTACAAAACCGTTACCCTTTGCCTCTGATTCCCAAATTACTGGAAAGAGTCCGCCATGCTAAGGTGTTCTCTAAACTGGATCTTCATGGGGCTTATAATTTGGTGCGTATTCGTCCAGGGGATGAGTGGAAGACAGCATTCAGATGCCGGTATGGACACTTTGAATCTCTTGTGATGCCCTTCGGGCTTTGTAATGCCCCTGCAACGTTTCAACACCTTGCTAATAGTCTTAGGCAAAATGAAGACCGCGCTCACGGGATATATTTAAAATGGTTTATTTTAGCCTACGCGTTTCAAGAGCGTTCCTGCTCTCTTCCTCAGGGCATGTAATACATAACACAATATGGAGTATATTTATAGAAAAGACAGGAAGGGGAGGGGCGACAATGCCCCTATATTATAGTACTTGAACTAGTTAAAAACATATATATATGGTAATACAAAGGCAATACACAATAATATCAATAACCTAAAACGAAAATTTATTAAAAAGACAAATAGAAACATGAAAAGATGAAAAAAAATGATTAAAATAAATAAAAAATAAACTGGGAGCTGAGTATAAAAAGGCAGGGATCTCAGGTAGCACAACAAGTATTCGAACCGGGGACCCTTGTATGGTAATTCTATTATTTAAGCTCCTCAAGTCATTGTGCCACCGGTTCCTGATAGGTTAGAGGATGTCTGCTATTACATTTAGCCCTTCAGGTTCAAGGGAATTCAAGGTGTATATCCAATAAATTTCTTTCCTATTAAGTGACTGTGTACGATTAGAAACATGTGCAGGAACGTGATCAATGGGGTGAACACGAAATAATAAAGGATTACAATTATGTGCGATATTGAAATGTCTAGAAAGACCATGTTTTAGATAACCTGTTTTAATATTGTGTCGGTGTGAGTTCATACGGAGGTGGAGTGGTTGTGTAGTCCTACCAACATATATCTTGTTGCAAGGACAAGTGATAATGTAAATAACAAAGGAAGTGGTGCAGGTGAAGACATGACTGATTGGAAAAGAATAAGGAAAGGAAGGATGTTTGAATCCTGTACTGGTATGGGCTATAATACCACAACATAGACATTTTTTGTGAAAACATTTAAAAATCCCTGGTTTTTGTGCAACAAATGATTTTTTTCTTTCATCAAGAAGTCTGCTGGGAGCCAATTTGTTTTTCAGGCTTGGTGCTCTCCTAAAAATAATTTTAGGATGTTGTGGCACCAGTTTACCAAGTATTTTATCCTCTCTTATTATATGCCATAATTCATTAATAGATTTTTTAATAAATTTGTGGTCAGTACTGAATGTGGTTAAAAAACTACAGGTGTATTCATCTAAATTAGCTGCAGTGTCACCTTTTTCTTTTTTTAATAACATTTCTTGATTAAAATTCTTAAAAACGTGTTCGATTGCTCTGTTTACCAACTCCCTGGGGTATTTTTGTGCTAAAAACTTATTTTTTAAAACCTCCGATTGATCCTTAAAATCACTATCAGAAGAACAATTTCTCCTAATACGCATGAACTGGCTTTTTGGAATATTACAAAGCCATTTATCAAGATGGTTGCTATTATAATGAACATAGCTATTACTATCTACTTTTTTAAAAAAGTTCTTTGTATGAATTTCACCATCCACAATAAAGAATATCACATCTAGATAATTGATAGCAGTTTTATTAAAAACGGAAGTAAAATCGAGACCCCAGGGGTTGTTTTTCAGCTCTGATATTAAAAATTCAGGAGGTTTAAAAGTTGTATCCCAAATAAAAACAAGGTCATCAATATAACGTCCATAAAAAACCATACAATCAGTAAAAGCACTATTATAAATAAAGGAATTCTCAAAATGACCCATAAATAAATTAGCATAAGTTGGTGCTACCCGAGATCCCATTGCTGCACCATGTGTCTGGTGGTACAGTTCACCCAAGAAAGTAAAATAATTATTTTTTAAAATAAAACTCATTCCCGACATTAAAAATTGTTTTTGTTTGTCCGATAATCTCGGATCTGTATCCATAAATAATTTCATACTTTCAAGTCCAATTTCGTGTTTAATATTTGTATATAATGAGCAAACATCAACTGTAACAAATACATAACTATCTTTCCATTTAATATTTCTGATACGTCTGATCACATGTGCAGAATCCTTAATATAGCTTCTCAATTGGGTAACATGTACCTGCATAATACTGTCTATATAGCTAGATAGGTTTGAAGTCAGGGAACCAATACTAGAAATAATGGGACGACCCGGGGGATTTTTTAGACTCTTGTGAATTTTAGGAATATGGTACATGAAAGGTACGCTTGGGTTTGTTATGGAAAGAAACTTGCTCTCGTTCTCATTTAAGACACCACTATCAAAAGCTTCCTTGATCATGAATTTATAGGCTTTTTGCATTTCTGAAAAAGGATCATTGGTTATTTTAGAATAAAAATCATGGTCAGACAATATATTATGGGCTTCTTTTATATAGTCATCTCGGTCTTGCACCACTATACCACCTCCCTTATCCGCAGCTCTGATGACTATCTCTTTATTATTTTTAAGTTTTAAAAGAGACGCTTTCTCATCGGGTGTTAACCCCTTAATCCCGTATGACGTACTATCCCGTCAAGGTGACCTGGGACTTAATTCCCGGTGACGGGATAGTACGTCATACGCGATCGGCCGCGCTCACGGGGGGAGCGCGGCCGATCGCGGCCGGGTGTCGGCTGCATATCGCAGCTGACATCCGGCACTATGTGCCAGGAGCGGTCACGGACCGCCCCCGGCACATTAACCCCCGGCACACCGCGATCAAACATGATCGCGGTGTACCGGCGGTACAGGGAAGCATCGCGCAGGGAGGGGGCTCCCTGCGGGCTTCCCTGAGACGATCGGTACAAGGTGATGTACTCACCTCGTACCGAACGTCTTCTCCCTGCAGGCCCCGGATCCAAAATGGCCGAGGGGCTGTATCCGGGTCCTGCAGGGAGCACTTCCGGGTCGGAGCAGGCTGCAGATGAAAGCTGCAGCCTGCTCCGATGAAAGGATGATCGCAGATCTGATAGAGTGCTGTGCACACTATCAGATCTGCCATCTGTGATGTCCCCCCCTGGGACAAAGTAAAAAAGTAAAAAAAAAAATTTCCACATGTGTAAAAAAAAAAAAAAAAAATTCCTAAATAAATAATAATAAAAAAAAAAATATTATTCCCATAAATACATTTCTTTATCTAAAAAAAACAAACAAAAACAATAAAAGTACACATATTTAGTATCACCGCGTCCGTAACGACCCAACCTATAAAACTGGCCCACTAGTTAACCCCTTCAGTAAACACCGTAAGAAAAAAAAAAAAAAACGAGGCAAAAAACAACGCTTTATTACCATACCGCCGGACAAAAAGTGGAATAACACGCGATCAAAAAGACAGATATAAATAACCATGTTACCGCTGAAGACGTCATCTTGTCCCGCAAAAAACGAGCCGCCATACAGCATCATCAGCAAAAAAATAAAAAAGTTATAGTCCTCAGAATAAAGCGATGCCAAAATAATTATTTTTTCTATAAAATAGTTTTTATCGTATAAAAGCGTCAAAACATAAAAAAATGATATAAATGAGGTATCGCTGTAATCGTACTGACCCGACGAATAAAACTGCTTTATCAATTTTACTGAGCGCAGAACGGTATAAACGCCTCCCCCAAAAGAAATTCATGAATAGCTGGTTTTTGGTTATTCTGCCTCACAAAAATCGGAATAAAAAGTGATAAAAAATGGTCACATGTCCGAAAATGTTACCAATAAAAACGTCAACTCGTCCCGCAAAAAACAAGACCTCACATGACTCTGTGGACCAAAATGTGGAAAAATTATAGGTCTCAAAATGTGGAGACGCAAAAACTTTTTTGCTATAAAAAGCGTCTTTTAGTCTGGTTTCACACTTGCGTTTTTATCTGCATGCGTTTTTTTTAAAAACCGCATGTGTGAAAAAATGCATGTAAACGCGGTAAAACGCATGCGTTTTTATAGAAAAACACAAGAAAACAAGAAAAAAACAAAAAACCCTAACCCTACCCCTAACCCTACCCCTAACCTGAAATACGTGGCACTGAAATACGTGGCACTGAAATATACGTTTATATACGTATATAAGTGCCACGATATTTCAGTGGCCACGTATATAAGTGCCACGTATTTAAGTGCCACGTATTTAAGTGCCACGTATTTAAGTGCCACGTATTTAAGTGCCACGTATTTACGTGCCACGTATTTACCAGTGCCTGAAATACGTGGCACTGAAATACGTGGCACTGAAATACGTGGCACTGAAATATCGTGGCACTGAAATATCGTGGCACTGAAGTATTTACGTGCCACGTATTTTTCAGTGCCTGAAATACGTGGCACTGAAATACGTGGCACTGAAATACGTGGCACTGAAATATCGTGGCACTGAAATACGTGGCACTGAAATACGTGGCACTTAAATACGTGGCACTTAAATACGTGGCTCTTAAATACGTGGCACTTATATACGTGGCACTTATATACGTGGCACTTATATACGTGGCACTTATATACGTGGCACTTATGACTGTCAGAAAATGTTCAGTAAACGGTTAGGGGTGAGGTTAGGGGTAGGGTTTCAGGTAGAATTGGGGAGTTTCCACTGTTCAGGCACATCAGGGGCTCTCCAAACGCGACATGGCGTCCAATCTCAATTCCAGCCAATTCTGCGTTGAAAAAGTAAAACAGTGCTCCTTCCCTTCCGAGCTCTCCCGTGCGTCCAAAAAGGGGTTTACCCCAACATATGGGGTATCAGCGTACTAGGGACAAATTGAACAACAACTTCTGGGGTCCAAGTTCTCTTGTTATCCTTGGGAAAATAAAAATTTGGGGGGCTAAAAATCATTTTTGTGGGAAAAAAAATATGTTTTATTTTCACGGCTCTGCGTTGTAAACTGTAGTGAAACACTTGGGGGTTCAAAGTTCTCACAACACATCTAGATAAGTTCCTTGGGAGGTCTAGTTTCCAATATGGGGTCACTTGTGGGGGGTTTGTACTATTTGGGTACATCAGGGGCTCTGCAAATGCAACGTGACGCCTGCAGACCAATCCATTTAAGTCTGCATTCCAAATGGCGCTCCTTCCCTTCCGAGCTCTGTCATGCGCCCAAACAGTGGTTCCCCCCCACATAGGGGGTATCAGCGTACTCAGGACAAATTGGACAACAACTTTTAGGGTCCAATTTATCCTGATACCCTTGTGAAAATACAAAACTGGGGGCTAAAAAATCATTTTTGTGAAAAAGAAAAATAATTTTTATTTTCACGGCTCTGCGTTATAAACTGTAGTGAAACACTTGGGGGTTCAAAGTTCTCACAACACATCTAGATAAGTTCCTTGGGGGGTCTAGTTTCCAATATGGGGTCACTTGTGGGGGGTTTGTACTGTTTGGGTACATCAGGGGCTCTGCAAATGCAACGTGATGCCTGCAGACCAATCCATTTAAGTCTGCATTCCAAATGGCGCTCCTTCCCTTCCGAGCTCTGTCATGCGCCCAAACAGTGGTTCCCCCCCACATAGGGGGTATCAGCGTACTCAGGACAATTTGGACAACAACTTTTAGGGTCCAATTTATCCTGATACCCTTGTGAAAATACAAAACTGGGGGCTAAATTTCATTTTTGTGAAAAAAAAAAAAAATTATTTTCACGGCTCTGCGTTATAAACTGTAGTGAAACACTTGGGGGTTCAAAGTTCTCACAACACATCTAGATAAGTTCCTTGGGGGGTCTAGTTTCCAATATGGGGTCACTTGTGGGGGGTTTGTACTGTTTGGGTACATCAGGGGCTCTGCAAATGCAACGTGACGCCTGCAGACCAATCCATTTAAGTCTGCATTCCAAATGGCGCTCCTTCCCTTCCGAGCTCTGTCATGCGCCCAAACAGTGGTCCCTCCCCACAAATGGGGTATCAGCATACTCCAGACAAATTGGACAACAACTTTTGGGGTCCAATTTATCCTGATACCCTTGTGAAAATACAAAACTGGGGGCTAAAAAATCATTTTTGTGAAAAAAAAAAATAATTTTTATTTTCACGGCTCTGCGTTATAAACTGTAGTGAAACACTTGGGGGTTCAAAGCTCTCAAAACACATCTAGATAAGTTCCTTAGGGGGTCTACTTTCCAAAATGGTGTCACTTGTGGGGTTTTTTAATGTTTAGGCACATCAGGGGCTCTCCAAATGCAACATGGCATCCCATCTTAATTCCAGTCAATTTTGCATTGAAAAGTCAAATAGCGCTCCTTCCCTTCCGAGCTCTGCTATGCACCCAAACAGTGGTTTACCCCCACATATGGGGTATCGTCGTACTCAGGACAAATTGCACAACAACTTTTGTGGTCTAATTTCTTCTCTTACCATTGGGGAAATAAAAAAATGGGGGTGAAAAGATCATTTTTGTGAAAAAATATGATTTTTTATTTTTACGGCTCTGCATTATAAACTTCTGTGAAGCACTTGTTGGGTCAAAGTGCTCAACACACATCTAGATAAGTTCCTTAGGGGGTCTACTTTCCAAAATAGTGTCACTTGTTAGGGGTTTCAATGTTTAGGCACATCAAGGGCTCTCTAAATCCAACATGGCGTCCCATCTCAATTCCAGTCAATTTTGCATTGAAAAGTCAAATGGCGCTCCTTCCCTTCCGAGCTCTGCCCTGCGCCCAAACAATGGTTTACACCCACATATGGGGTATCAGCGTACTCAGGACAAATTGCACAACAATTTTTGGGGTCCAATTTCTTCTCTCACCCTTGGGAAAATAAAAAATTGGGGGTGAAAAGATCATTTTTGTGAAAAAATATGATTTTTTATTTTTACGGCTCTGCATTATAAACTTCTGTAAAGCACTTGTTGGGTCAAAGTGCTCACCACACATCTAGATAAGTTCCTTACGGGGTCTACTTTCCAAAATGGTGTCACTTGTTAGGGGTTTCAATGTTTAGGCACATCAAGGGCTCTCTAAATGCAACATGGCGTCCCATCTCAATTCCAGTCAATTTTGCATTGAAAAGTCAAATGGCGCTCCTTCCCTTCCGAGCTCTGCCCTGCGCCCAAACTGTGGTTTACCCCCACATATGGGGTATCAGCGTACTCAGGACAAATTGTACAACAACTTTTGGGGTCTATTTTCTCCTGTTACCCTTGGTAAAATAAAACAAATTGGAGCTGAAATAAATTTTGTGTGAAAAAAAGTTAAATGTTCATTTTTATTTAAACATTCCAAAAATTCCTGTGAAACACCTGAAGGGTTAATAAACTTCTTGAAAGTGGTTTTGAGTACCTTGAGGGGTGCAGTTTTTAGAATGGTGTCACACTTGGGTATTTTCTATCATATAGACCCGTCAAAATGACTTCAAATGAGATGTGGTCCCTAAAAAAAAATGGTGTTGTAAAAATGAGAAATTGCTGGTCAACTTTTAACCCTTATAACTCCGTCACAAAAAAATATTTTGGTTCCAAAATTGTGCTGATGTAAAGTAGACATGTGGGAAATGTTATTTATTAAGCATTTTGTGTGACATATGTCTGTGATTTAAGGGCATAAAAATTCAAAGTTGGAAAATTGTGAAATTTTCAAAATTTTCGCCAAATATTCGTTTTTTTCACAAATAAACGCAAGTTATATCGAAGAAATTTTACCACTAACATGAAGTACAATATGTCACAAGAAAACAGTGTCAGAATCGCCAAGATCCGTTGAAGCGTTCCAGAGTTATAACCTCATAAAGGGACAGTGGTCAGAATTGTAAAAATTGGCCCGGTCATTAACGTGCAAACCACCCTCGGGGCTTAAGGGGTTAAATTCCCACCTTTTTTAGATTTTAACTTGCAATTTTTTTCAATATTATTAAATTTTTTAAGTAGTAAATTGGAAAATGTTTCCAAATGAGGACCTTTACTTTCTATCGGATAAAATTTGCTTTTTCGTTTGACATCCAAATGTAACCCTGTGAGTTCGGGTGTATTAGATGGTTCTACATTATCATTAATATTAGGCACACATTTTTTGATTTCATGGTGTCTCTTTAAAGTCAGTTTTCTAACAAACCTATGAACATCAAGAAATATATCAAGATTCTTACTGCCTGAATTGGGGCAATAAGATAGACCTCTAGATAAAAGGGTTAAATCTGTTACAGTCAATGCCAAGGAGGAAAGGTTGAAGACATTATTGGGTGTTATTGAGGATCGTTTTTGCCTTTTTTCTTTTCCTTTTCCTCTAGACCCTCTATATTTCCTTTTCTTTTTACTTGAGCCTTGCAGAAAAAATGAGGGATAGTTTTAGTGTTAGTGGTGTCTAGTATATCAAGAGAGGATTTACTGGTGGACGGAATAGAGCTATCCACCCTTGGAAGAAAAGGTACAGCTGCTGAAAGTCCTGCTGCTGAATTGTCAATAATGACAGATGTAGAATTAGTGGGAGCAGTAGCAGCTGAGGTGGTGTCAGTATTTTTGTGTGTTGGGTTTATACTTATATTATTAATCTTATTGTGAGAGTTAATCGTTATATCATCTAAATAAATCAGAGGTTCATCTGATTGTGAGACTTCATGAATGGAGAGATTTAATAAATCTTCATCAATATCATTTTTATAACCATCATTAGCATCAGTAATACTTATTTTTGGATCAAAAAGTGGTAATGTGAAGGAAGCTGACTCCCTTCTGTTCTTTAATACTAATTCAGCAGATTCAGATAAGGGTTTAGACATTTTTCCTTCAGCAGATTTCTCAAATTTTTCAATATTATTATCAATCAATTTGGTTAGATCTACAGTATGATAGTTCATGCTGCCCACATTTTTATTGTTTTGGCAAGGATTTTTTACATCCCCTGGGTTACTTCTCTTAAGTGCATGTTTATGACTATTGACAAAAGTACGTGTGTAATTGTTAACTAGTGAAGGGGTTAATGTGGCAGGAATGCCCTCCTTTTTCTCACCCTCAATATGGGTGAATTCCCTAGAATTAGAACCAAAATCGGTTCGGTCTCTAGTCAATTTTTTAGACCTCCTGATAATGGTATCGTGTTCAATTTTAGTTACGTTCGTAGATATACTGGAATTTATATTTCTATATAAGGGATGGTTTTTAAACCTAAATAATTCATTGCTGATTTTTTGCACCCTTAAGGCTGCTTGTTCAGCAAGGGTGGTTCTTTTCTTATATAGGCAGCTTAAGATTCTACGCATACAATCTGATAATATAGTGCTCCATTCATTATTTAAATCTTTGTCCGTTGGAAACGGACATCTGAGGTCTATACGTAATCCCCGTGGGCATATATGTTCATCAATATAAATATCAAGAAACCTTGCATCCAGGCTTTGATGAATTTCTTCCTTAATGTTCTCCTCTAAATTATGAAACAGTTTCTTCATAAGATTAGATGTCTATGTTGTGGTATTATAGCCCATACCAGTACAGGATTCAAACATCCTTCCTTTCCTTATTCTTTTCCAATCAGTCATGTCTTCACCTGCACCACTTCCTTTGTTATTTACATTATCACTTGTCCTTGCAACAACATATATGTTGGTAGGACTACACAACCACTCCACCTCCGTATGAACTCACACCGACACAATATTAAAACAGGTTATCTAAAACATGGTCTTTCTAGACATTTCAATATCGCACATAATTGTAATCCTTTATTATTTCGTGTTCACCCCATTGATCACGTTCCTGCACATGTTTCTAATCGTACACAGTCACTTAATAGGAAAGAAATTTATTGGATATACACCTTGAATTCCCTTGAACCTGAAGGGCTAAATGTAATAGCAGACATCCTCTAACCTATCAGGAACCGGTGGCACAATGACTTGAGGAGCTTAAATAATAGAATTACCATACAAGGGTCCCCGGTTCGAATACTTGTTGTGCTACCTGAGATCCCTGCCTTTTTATACTCAGCTCCCAGTTTATTTTTTATTTATTTTAATCATTTTTTTTCATCTTTTCATGTTTCTATTTGTCTTTTTAATAAATTTTCGTTTTAGGTTATTGATATTATTGTGTATTGCCTTTGTATTACCATATATATATGTTTTTAACTAGTTCAAGTACTATAATATAGGGGCATTGTCGCCCCTCCCCTTCCTGTCTTTTCTATAAATATACTCCATATTGTGTTATGTATTACATGCCCTGAGGAAGAGAGCAGGAACGCTCTTGAAACGCGTAGGCTAAAATAAACCATTTTAAATATATCCCGTGAGCGCGGTCTTCATTTTGCCTAAGACTACTACTCCCAACATCCTCCTGGATTTCTGTGGAGACCTGCTGCTACGGTTACACCCGCATGGGAGTTGTGACCCATTTTCACAACTGCAATAGGTGAGCATATTCCCTACCAAGTCTGTATTTATCTATATACAGTGTGACACATTGGGGGCGCCTTGTGTTTTTTTTCTTTTTAACACCTTGCTAATGACATTTTCAGATATTTGTTGGACCAGTTTGTGGTGATCTATTTGGATAATATACTAATCTTTTCTGACTCTCTACAGGAACATGAAGAACATGTCAAAGCTGTTTTAAGACGTCTGAAAGAGAACCATCTGTATATTAAGCCGGAGAAATGCGAGTTCCATTGTTCTGAGATACAGTTCTTAGGTTATATCATCTCTCCCCAGGGGCTGAACATGGAATCTGGTAAGATTCAGGCTATCCTTGACTGGCCGGCACCCAAGAACGTTAAGGAGGTCCAACGTTTTATTGGTTTTGCAAATTTCTACAGACGCTTCATTCAAAATTTTTCTGATATTGTCCGTCCCATTACTTCCTTGACAAAGAAGGAAAAGCCCTTTAAGTGGTCATGACAGGCTCAAGAAGCTTTTGATCGGCTTAAGATCTGTTTCACATCAGCACCGCTGTTGATACACCCAGATCCAACACTTTCATTCATTGTGGAGGTGGACGCTTCTGATAATGCTTTGGGGGCTATTCTCTCCCAAAGAACTGGAGAGAAGGGTCTGCTACATCCTTGTGCTTTCTTTTCCTGTAGACTAACCTCAGCAGAGAAGAATTACGATGTGGGAGACAAGGAATTGCTGGCTATTATTGCGTCTTTCAAAGAATGGAGGCATCATCTGCAAGGAGCTGCACAACAGATCATAGTGCTAACTAACCATCGCAATTTAGAGTTCCTTAAATCCGCTAGATGTCTTTCTCCTCGTCAGGCTCGTTGGAACTTAATTTTAAATCAATTTAACTTTGTTATCTCATACCGTCCAGGTTCTCGTAATGGGAAGGCTGATGCTTTATCCCGAATCCATGCTGCGGATTCCGTACCTGGAGCCCCGTCCAAGACCATTCTATCTGATGCCAATTTCATTGGAGTTATCCACGATCAGGACTTGTGGAAGGAGTGCAGGGAGGCCTATGATGGTGATGTATTTCTGGACAACCCACCTGTGGATATTAATCTTGTCTTTAAGGGTGGCATGTGGTTCAGAGATCGACGTATCTACGTCCCTGAGGTCGTCCGTCTGCAGATCCTCAAGTTGGTACATGACTCCAAGTTGGCTGGTCACAGGGGGGTACAGAAGACACAAGAGTTCCTGAGCCGATTCTTCTGGTGGCCAACTTGCCTGAAGGATACCAAGGACTATGTTCTCTCTTGCGAGGTATGTGCCCGTTACAAGACTCCTCATGTGGCACCTACGGGTCTTCTACAACCATTACCTGTTCCGTCCTGCCCTTGGGGGTCTATATCAATGGACTTTATTGTGGAGCTGCCTACATGGGGGGGCATGAATACAATCAAGGTGGTAGTTGATCGCCTGACTAAAGCTGCTCATTTTGTTCCATGCACCGGCCTCCCCTCAGCTAAAGATACAGTGAACTTGGTTATACAGAAAGTCTTTCGGTTGCATGGGGTTCCGGATGAGATCATCTCTGACTGTAGAGTACAGTTCACTTCAGGAATCTGTAAGGGGTTTTGCTCTGCACTCAATATTAATGTCTGTCTCTCTTCCGCTTACCATCCCCAGACAAATGGTCAGACTGAGCGTACCAACCAGACGCTGGAACAATATCTAAGATGCTATGTCAGCCATCTCCAGGATTATTGGTTGGAGTTGCTGCCGTTAGCTGAATTTTCATATAATAATTATCAGAGCGCCTCCACTAAATTTATACCTTTCTTTGCCAACCTGGGTTATCATCCGTGTATTTTACCTAGGTCTCCAATTAATTCTCCGGTTCCGGCAGTGGAGGAAAGGCTGACTGCGATGAGACAAAATCTGGAGGTTCTGAAGGAATCGCTGACCACAGCTCAAGAACGTTATAAGAGATCGGCTGATAGATTCCGTAAACCTGCACCCATGTTCAAGGTAGGAGATTCCGTGTGGTTAGCAACTAAGAATCTGAAGTTAAACGTTCCTTCACAAAAACTTGGACAGAAATTCATTGGCCCTTTCAAGATCAACGGTATTGTGAGCTCTATGGCCTGCCGGCTGAAGCTGCCTAGGACTATGAAGGTACACCCAGTTTTTCATGTATCTTTACTAAAGCCTGTATCTTCTAATACCTTCCAGGGATGTGTTGTGCCACCTCCGCAGCCTGTGGTGATTGGTGGGCAAGAACAATTTGTGGTGGAGGAAATTATTGATTCCAGGATTCGCAGGAATCGGCTCCAATATCTGATAAGGTGGCAGGGATATCCCCCTGAGGAAGACTCTTGGGAACCTGTGGAAAACATCAATGCCAAACAGAAGATTTCTCATTTTCATCAGAGATTCCCTGAGAAACCAGGTCCAGGAACGTCCTGAGGCCAATTCTAAGGAGGGAGTAATGTCAGGACTCTGAACATTTTTTACCTTTTGTGCATTACTGCCCTTTTCCAAGATGGCGTCTTTGGTCTCATGTGCACTGTGTCTTCCTGCTATAAAACTCCACCCCAGCCTTCAGTCTGTGCTAGATTATTCTGCCTTCCATCCAGCTCCTGACCTCTGATTACTCCCTGGCTATATACCTGCTCCTGTAAACCTGTGTGGTGATCCTGCTACCCTGCTCTGAGTTCCTGCTGCATACACCAGTTCCAGTAATCCTACTTCATCTGCTGCTCATATTTACTTCCATCTGCATTTGCTGGACATGTAAGCGTTTGCTGCTCTGCAAAAACCTGAGACTATTAACCAGGCCTCCCTGGTTGAGCTAAGATATTATTTGAACTGCCTTATAAGCTTATCTATCTGTGTTTGGACTAAGACAAGGACTTATTCGTGTCAAGTATCCTCAAGAATTACTGTGCTTCATAGACTTTCTGCTTGATTGCATTTTCCTCTGAAGTTTCCTATAGACTGCGAAGCTGCGTTTAATATTTACACCAAGTGTTGTGGACTTGAGTTTCTCTCTGCACTTGTTTGAATCACCGTGTGATAATATAGACTTTACCACTTATAAAACTGTGTCCTGTAGTTGTCTTGTTCCACGCAAAGAGTCTCCTGAGTTATCCCCTATAATTATTACAGATATAGGGCAATAGCTAGATACAGAGGATGGGTCAAGAGAAGGCTTTTTGAGGATAGGTGTGATGGAGGCATGTTTAAAGCTTGAGGGGAAAAAACAGTTGTTAGTGATAGGTTGAAGAGATGGGTTAGGGTTGGGATGAAGACTGTGATGAGGTTTGGGATGAAGTGGGATGGGAGCAGGTCAACTGCACAGGTGGTGAGATGCAATCTTGAGAGTAGAGTAGAGAGTTGATCTTCTGTAATGGTGGAGAAGTTGGTTTTGGAGGTGGAGGGCTGGGAAGTCAGGAGGAAGGGCTCTGGGGGTTGTTGACCAAAACTGTCTCTGATGTTATCAATCTTCTGCTTGAAAATGAGGCAAAGTCTTCAGCTGAGATAAGTGGGGAGGGAGGAGGTGCTGGGGACGGAGGAGAGAATTGAAGGTGTTGAATAACTGATTAGGGTTGTGAGACAGGGAGGATATGAGAGATGAGAAGTAGGCTTGTTTAGCTGTGGTGAGTGTGGTCTTGAAAGTAGTAAGGGACTGTTTGAATGCAATGAAGTGTTCGTTGGAGTGGGATCTTTTCCATCTGCGCTCAGCAGCCCTGGAAGCTCGCCTCAGTTCTTTGGTCAGGCTGGTGTGCCAGGGCTGTCTGTTGATTTTGCGAGCTTTGGTATGTGTAAGAGGGGCAGCAGATTCCAAAGCTACAGCTATTGTGGTATTATATAGAGCGGCAGCGTCATCCGCATTGTGTAAGGAACTTATATCTGTGAGAGGGAGGAGGGATTCAGAGAATGAATGTATGTCAAGTTGTTTAAGATTTCTGCGAGGGTGTGAAAATTTGTGGGGTGGGGATTGTAGACATGGAGTGGAGAGGGAAGAGAATGTGAGAAGGTTGTGGTCAGAGAGAGGACGAGGTGAGTTAGAGAGGTTAGATAGGGAGCAGAGGCAGGTGAAGATGAGGTCCAGTGTGTGACCATCTTTGTGGGTTGCTGTAGAAGACCATTGAGTGAGGCCGAAGGAGGAAGTGAAAGATAGAAGTTTAGGGGCAGCTGAGAGGGAAGTGTCAATTTTGATGTTGAAGTCGCCCATGATGATAGTGGGGATGTCCGCGGAAAGGAAATGAAGTAGCCAGGTGGTGAAGTGGTCAAAGAAGGTAGTGGCTGGCCCTGGGGGGCGGTAAATGACAGCCAGTTGGAGGTTGGAGGGGGAGTAGATGCGCACAGAGTGCACCTCAAAAGAAGGGAGGGTGACAGAGGGTGGCAGTGGGATTGGGGTGAAAGAGCAGTTATCTGACAGGAGAAAACCAACTCCTCCGCCATGTTTGCTGCTGGGGCGGGGTGTGTGAGAAAGGTGGAAGCCACCGTAAGAGAGTGCCGCAGGGGAGGCTGTGTCAGAAGGGGTGAGCCAGGTTTCGGTGATGGCGAGGAAGGAAAGTTTGGTAGTAACAAAAAGATCATGGATGTAGGAAAGCTTGTTGCAGACAGAGCGAGCATTCCACAGAGCTTCTGTTAGTGGGACTGGGGAAGTGGGGGCTGGGTGAATGGGTATAAGGTTAGAGAGGTTACGGAAGTTTGTGATAGAGCGTGGATGGGAGGTAGAAATGACTGGGCCAGGATTTGGAGAGATATCACCAGCAGTGAGAAGGAGCAGATAAAGTGTTAGCAGGTGGGAGCAGGAGAGGGCATGAGGTGGCTGTCTGTGATTGGAGACAGAGGATTGTATGTTAAGGAACAGTTCTGAGGAGGAGGTGAGATGGATGGGGAGGATTGAAGCAGAGATAAACAGTTCTTTACTTGGTGTAGGGATTAGGGGAGGTAGCATAAAGTGAAGGATTATAGGGGTGAGAGTAAAAAAAACTTGTTAAAATGTATCGGTAGGATGTTACACTTTTTGGGTACATTTTGTTGCAATATAAGCCTCAAAAATCGTGTTCCAAATATTATTGGTATAATCATCCATACACTATTTAGTGGTCTGCAGTACATTTTGTTAGTATATAACCCTCAAAAAACTTGTTTAAAAATGTATCAGTCTGATGGTGCTCATTCATAGGGTATTGCATCTTCTTCAGTACATTTTGTTGGTATATAACTCTCAAAAAATGTATTTAAAAATCTAGGCTGTGTGCACACATCAGAGACTTGGTACATTTTTTGCATTTTTTTGCTGCGTGGATTTGTGACAAAACGTGAAGCAAAACCTGATGCCATTAAAGTGGATGACAAACCTGAAGTGTCATGTACACGTTGAGCATTTTTGACTTGCAGATTTGGTGCAGAAATAATCTTCAGTATGTCAATTCTCGATGTTTTTTGCCTGCGTATTTCCCCATTGACTTCACTCAAATCAAAAACGCAGGTACAAATGCACCAGAATTGCCTGTTATTTGCAGTTGCGTATTTCTTGCTAAGATACGTGTGCACATACCCTTATCAGTATTATATTGCTCACCCATAGACTACTCCTTGGTCAGGAGTACATTTCGTTGGTATATAACCCTCAAAAAACTTCTTTAAAAATGTGTTGGTATTATATTGCTCACCCATAAACTTTTCCATGGTATGGAATACATTTTGCTGGTATATAAGTCTCAAAAGTGCTCAGCCTTTATGAGTCTAGAAGTAGCAATACTTGACAATTTGAACAGAATGTGTATGAGGGTGGATCTGAGTCCCTTATTTTTGGCAGTTCTTGCTTCCTTCACAAGCTACAATAAAATGTCCTATTTTTAAATAAAAAAATCAATTTAGGTTTACTTAAATTATATATCTTCTTAAATCCTTTTTACATTTTGCATTATATACAAGTCATTATACAGGAAAAAATGTTTCTTAAAATTGTTTTTCCTGTAAAATGCAAATTCTCATCGGTTTGGAATGTTTTATTCTCAGTCCTTAAAGTGGAATAAAAGTGTGACACCATTATGCTCAGCAGCAATCTGGGAGACAGAGATGCTTCCAGAGGTCTTCCTCATTCTGTTCTCCTTCCATTCAGCACTTTCCTTATCGATTTAAATATTTTCACTGCCATCCAGACATCTTTGTAAGGTCTCCTGGAAAAAAGTTTTTCTTCAGGCTATGTGCACACATTGCGGATTTCCTGCGGATCCACAACATTTTTTTCCACCTAGAAACACTGCAGATCCGCAAATGATTTGCAGTACAATGTAAATCAATGGAAGAAAAAAATATGCTGTGCTCATGGTGCGGAAAATTGTGCACTGAAAATGCAGCAGATTCAAAAAAGGACCATGTCAAATCTTTTTGCGGTTCTGCTGCATTTCTGCACCCATTGACTTCCATTGATTCAGTCAAATCTGCAGCAAAACCGCAGGATCTGCAGTTTTGCTGTGGAGTTGGGTGCGAGAAACGCTGCAGATCGGGAGGGAGAAGAGTGTGTGGGCAGAGTGTGGGAGGAGACTGTGTGGGCGGAGACTGTGTGTGCGGAGAAGATGTGCGTGTCTGTGTGCAGGTGTTTGTGTGTGTCTGCGGGGCTGTGTGTGTGTGTCTGTGTGCGGAGGTCTGTGGGGCTGTGTGTGTTTCTGTGTGCAGAGGTCTGGGGGGCTGTCTGTGTGCGGGGGTCTGCGGGGCTGTGTGTGTGTGTGTGCGGGGTTCTGCAGGGCTGTGCAGGGATCACAAGGCTGTGCTGGGATTGCGAGGCTGTGCGTGGATCGTGGGGCTGTGCGGGGTCTACGGGGCTGTGTGTGTCTGTGTGGGTGTGCATGGGTGTGTGCGGGGCTGTGTGTGTGTGCGGGTCTGTATGTAGGCAGGCATCGTCCGATGGGACTACTAGTCCCATCCGGCTATGCCTGCTGCAGTGACAGGTAGCCAGATGATGGGACAATATAGTCCCATCATCCGGCTACTATGTTCAAGTGTAAAAAAAAAATAACACATACACACAAATACAGTACATACAACATACAGTACACACATATAGACAAACAGTACGTACAACATAGAACATAGAGTACATACTCACCAATCGCCTAGTCCCCAAAACCCTCGATCACCTGTAAGAAATCTAAAAATAATAAACCAACAATATACTCCCTGATCCGCAGTGTCCCACGATGATCTCCCGTGGAGAGCTGTCACATCAGCAGATGTGACCGCTCTCCAGGGGCTCTGGCGATATGACAGAAACTATCCTTCCGCACTGTATCCCTCCGCCGCTGTGAGTACAGTATAGTAAATACTGTCACTTGCGGCACAGCAGCGTGGGAAAATTCTCATGCAGCATTGCCGTAAAGTGAGTGCAATGAACTAATTAAACCCTCAGTTATAACACTGAAGGAGCCATTGTGTCCTGTTAGTGTATCACTGGAGGCCCTATAGATCACTGACATCTCCTGATGTCACTGTTCTATAGGGGACATCGTCGTTTGACACTCGTTATTAATTGGACTACGTTGGACAGGGAGTATTGTCATGGTTCTCAATGGCAAGAGAACGTAGTAAAGCATACAAAAAGGACTAGCTCTTGGAAGATGGGAACTCGAGCTGACTGTGAGCTAAACCTACCGCACAAATAACAGTGGCCGGGTAGCGTGCCTACGTTTTATCCCTAGACGCCCAGCGCCAGCCGGAGAACTGACTGACCCTAGCAGAGGAAAATACAGACCTGGCTTACCTCTAGAGAAATTTTCCCCAAAAGGCAGACAGTAGCCCCCACATATATTGTCGGTGATTTCAGAGGAAATTGACATACGAAGTATGAAGATAGGTTTAGCAAATTGAGGTCCGCTTACTAGATAGTAGGAAGACAGAAAAGGGAACTTCACAGTCAGCTGAAAACCCTTTCAAAACACCATCCTGGAATTACTTTAAGACTCTAATATCAACTCATGACACCAGAGTGGCAATTCCAGCTCACAAGAGCTTCCAGCCTCAGAAATAAACAATCACAGAGAACTGGAACAAAAATGCAAAACAAACTTAGGACTACAAGTCCAACTTAGCTGATAGTAGTCTAGGAGCAGGAACATGCAACAGAAAGGCTTCTGGTAACATTGTTGGCCAGCATAGAAATGACTGAGGAGCAAGGCTAAATAGACAACTCCCACATCCTGATGGAAACAGGTGAACAGAGGCGATGAAGCACACAAGTTCAGTACCACCAGTGACCACCGGGGGAGCCCAGAAACCAAATTCACAACAGTACCCCCCCCTCAAGGAGGGGGCACCGAACCCTCACCAGAACCACCAGGGCGATCAGGATGAGCCCTATGAAAGGCACGGACCAAATCGGAGGCATGAACATCAGAGGCTGTCACCCAAGAATTATCCTCCTGACCGTAGCCCTTCCACTTGACCAGATACTGAAGTCTCCGTCTGGAAACACGGGAGTCCAAGATCTTCTCGACAACGTACTCCAACTCACCCTCAACCAACACCGGAGCAGGAGGCTCAACGGAAGGCACAACCGGTACCTCATACCTGCGCAACAATGACCGATGGAAGACATTATGAATAGAAAAAGATGCAGGGAGGTCCAAACGAAAGGACACAGGGTTAAGAATCTCCAATATCTTGTACGGGCCGATGAACCGAGGCTTAAACTTAGGAGAAGAAACCTTCATAGGGACAAAACGAGAAGACAACCACACCAAGTCCCCAACACAAAGACGAGGACCAACACAACGACGGCGGTTGGCAAAATGCTGAGTCTTCTCCTGGGACAACTTCAAATTGTCCACCACATGCCCCCAAATCTGATGCAACCTCTCCACCACAGCATCCACTCCAGGACAATCCGAAGACTCCACCTGACCGGAAGAGAAACGAGGATGAAACCCCGAATTACAGAAGAAAGGAGAAACCAAGGTGGCAGAACTAGCCCGATTATTGAGGGCAAACTCCGCCAAGGGCAAAAAGGCAACCCAATCATCCTGATCCGCAGACACAAAACACCTCAAATAAGTCTCCAAGGTCTGATTAGTTCGCTCGGTCTGGCCATTAGTCTGAGGATGGAAAGCAGACGAAAAAGACAAATCAATGCCCATCCTAGCACAGAACGCTCGCCAAAATCTAGACACGAATTGGGTTCCCCTGTCAGACACGATATTCTCCGGAATACCATGCAAGCGAACCACATTTTGAAAAAACAGAGGAACCAACTCGGATGAGGAAGGCAATTTAGGCAAGGGAACCAAATGGACCATCTTAGAGAAATGGTCACACACCACCCAGATGACAGACATCTTCTGAGAAACAGGGAGATCAGAAATAAAATCCATGGAGATGTGAGTCCAAGGCCTCTTCGGAATAGGCAAAGATAACAACAATCCACTAGCCCGAGAACAACAAGGCTTGGCCCGAGCACAAACATCACAAGACTGCACAAAACCTCGCACATCTCGCGACAGGGAAGGCCACCAGAAGGACCTAGCCACCAAATCCCTGGTACCAAAGATTCCAGGATGACCAGCTAACGCAGAAGAATGGACCTCCGATATGACTCTACTGGTCCAATCATCAGGAACAAACATTCTACCAGGCGGGCAACGATCAGGTCTATCCGCCTGAAACTCCTGCAAGACCCGACGCAAGTCTGGGGAAACAGCAGATAATATCACTCCATCCTTAAGGATACCTGTAGGTTCAGAATTACCAGGGGAATCAGGCTCAAAACTCCTAGAAAGGGCATCCGCCTTCACATTTTTAGAACCCGGTAGGTAAGAAACCACAAAATTAAACCGAGAGAAAAATAACGACCAGCGCGCCTGTCTAGGATTCAGGCGCCTGGCAGACTCAAGATAAATCAAATTCTTGTGGTCAGTCAATACCACCACCTGATGTCTAGCCCCCTCAAGCCAATGACGCCACTCCTCAAAAGCCCACTTCATAGCCAAGAGCTCCCGATTACCAATATCATAATTTCGCTCAGCGGGCGAAAATTTACGAGAAAAGAACGCGCAAGGTCTCATCACGGAGCAGTCGGAACTTTTCTGCGACAAAACCGCCCCAGCTCCGATTTCTGAAGCGTCGACCTCAATCTGAAAAGGAAGAGTAACATCAGGCTGACGCAATACAGGGGCGGAAGAAAAGCGGCGCTTAAGCTCCCGAAAGGCCTCCACAGCAGCAGGGGACCAATCAGCAACATCAGCACCCTTCTTAGTCAAATCAGTCAACGGTTTAGCAACATCAGAAAAACCAGTTATAAATCGACGATAAAAATTAGCAAAGCCCAAAAACTTCTGAAGGCTCTTAAGAGAAGAGGGCTGCGTCCAATCACAAATAGCCTGAACCTTGACAGGGTCCATCTCAATGGAAGAGGGGGAAAAAATGTACCCCAAAAACGAAATCTTTTGAACCCCAAAAACGCACTTAGAACCCTTTACACACAAGGAATTAGAGCGCAAAACCTGAAAAACCCTCCTGACCTGTTGGACATGAGAGTCCCAGTCGTCCGAAAAAATCAAAATATCATCCAGATACACAATCATAAATTTATCCAAATATTCACGGAAAATGTCATGCATAAAAGACTGAAAGACTGAAGGGGCATTTGAAAGACCAAAAGGCATTACTAAATACTCAAAATGGCCCTCAGGCGTATTAAATGCGGTTTTCCACTCATCCCCCTGCTTAATTCGCACTAAATTATACGCCCCACGAAGATCAATCTTAGAGAACCACTTGGCCCCCTTTATTCGAGCAAACAAATCAGTAAGCAGTGGCAAAGGATACTGATATTTAACCGTGATTTTATTCAAAAGCCGATAATCAATACACGGCCTCAAAGAGCCATCTTTTTTAGATACAAAGAAAAAACCGGCTCCTAAGGGAGATGACGAAGGACGAATATGTCCCTTTTCCAAGGACTCCTTAATATATTCCCGCATAGCAGCGTGTTCAGGCACAGATAGATTAAATAAACGACCCTTTGGAAACTTACTGCCCGGAATCAGATCTATTGTACAATCGCAATCTCTGTGCGGAGGTAGTGAACCAAGTTTAGGCTCCTCAAAAATGTCACGATAATCAGATAAAAATTCCGGAATCTCAGAGGGAATAGATGACGAAATGGAAACCAAAGGTACGTCCCCATGAGTCCCCTGACATCCCCAGCTTAACACAGCCATAGCTTTCCAGTCGAGGACTGGGTTATGAGATTGCAGCCATGGCAATCCAAGCACCAACACATCATGTAGATTATACAACACAAGGAAGCGAATAATCTCCTGGTGATCCGGATTAATACGCATAGTTACTTGTGTCCAGTATTGTGGTTTATTACTAGCCAATGGCGTGGAGTCAATACCCTTCAGAGGTATAGGAACTTCCAGAGGCTCTAAATTAAACCCACAGCATTTGGCAAAGGACCAATCCATAAGACTCAAAGCGGCGCCAGAGTCGACATAGGCGTCCGCGGTAATAGACGATAAAGAGCAAATCAGGGTCACAGATAGAATAAACTTGGACTGTAAAGTACCAATTGAAACAGACTTATCAACCTTCTTAGTACGTTTAGAGCATGCTGATATAACATGAGTTGAATCGCCACAATAGAAGCATAACCCATTTTTTCGCCTAAAATTCTGTCGTTCGCTTCTGGACAGAATTCTATCACATTGCATAATCTCTGGCGCCCTCTCAGTAGACACCGCCAAATGGTGCACAGGTTTGCGCTCCCGCAAACGCCGATCAATCTGAATAGCCATTATCATGGACTCATTCAGACCTGCAGGCACAGGGAACCCCACCATAACATCTTTAATGGCATCAGAGAGACCCTCTCTGAAATTCGCCGCCAGGGCGCACTCATTCCACTGAGTAAGCACAGACCACTTACGAAATTTTTGGCAGTATATTTCAGCCTCATCTTGCCCTTGAGACAGGGCCATCAAGGCTTTTTCAGCCTGAATCTCTAAATGAGGTTCCTCATAAAGCAACCCCAAAGCCAGGAAAAACGCATCCACACTGAGCAACGCAGGATCCCCTGGTGCCAAAGCAAATGCCCAATCCTGAGGGTCGCCCCGGAGCAAGGATATTACAATCCTGACCTGCTGTGCAGGATCTCCAGCGGAGCGAGATCTCAGAGACAAAAATAATTTACAATTATGTTTGAAATTCTGGAAGCGAGATCTATCCCCGGAGAAAAATTCAGGCAAAGGTACTCTAGGTTCAGATATAGGAGCATGAATTACAAAATCCTGTAAACTTTGAACCTTCATAGCGAGATTGTTCAGACCTGTAGCTAAACCCTGAGGATCCATTTTCATCAGGTGAAGTCAGAACCATTCAAGGATTAGAAGGAGAGAGAGACGAAGGCTGCAGTAAGCAGAGAAGCTAGTAAATCAACTAATGAGCAAACTCAGAAAAAAAAAAAAAAAAAAAAAATTATCTGCAGACTTCTTTTCTCTCCTTTCTTCTGCCAATAATTTTAACCCTTGGCCGGCCAAACTGTCATGGTTCTCAATGGCAAGAGAACGTAGTAAAGCATACAAAAAGGACTAGCTCTTGGAAGATGGGAACTCGAGCTGACTGTGAGCTAAACCTACCGCACAAATAACAGTGGCCGGGTAGCGTGCCTACGTTTTATCCCTAGACGCCCAGCGCCAGCCGGAGAACTGACTGACCCTAGCAGAGGAAAATACAGACCTGGCTTACCTCTAGAGAAATTTTCCCCAAAAGGCAGACAGTAGCCCCCACATATATTGTCGGTGATTTCAGAGGAAATTGACATACAAAGTATGAAGATAGGTTTAGCAAATTGAGGTCCGCTTACTAGATAGTAGGAAGACAGAAAAGGGAACTTCACAGTCAGCTGAAAACCCTTTCAAAACACCATCCTGGAATTACTTTAAGACTCTAATATCAACTCATGACACCAGAGTGGCAATTCCAGCTCACAAGAGCTTCCAGCCTCAGAAATAAACAATCACAGAGAACTGGAACAAAAATGCAAAACAAACTTAGGACTACAAGTCCAACTTAGCTGATAGTAGTCTAGGAGCAGGAACATGCAACAGAAAGGCTTCTGGTAACATTGTTGGCCGGCATAGAAATGACTGAGGAGCAAGGCTAAATAGACAACTCCCACATCCTGATGGAAACAGGTGAACAGAGGCGATGAAGCACACAAGTTCAGTACCACCAGTGACCACCGGGGGAGCCCAGAAACCAAATTCACAACAGAGTATGCGGTTGGTTTATTATTTTTTATTTTTTGCAGGCAATCAATGGCTTTGGGGAATTAGGCGTGGTTGTAAGTATGGTGAAATTAAGAATATTAAAATACTTTTTTCTGGCTGTGTCTTTTTTTAAACTCTTTCACTACTATAGGATTAGTAATGGATAGGTGTCTTATTGACGCCTCTCCATTACTAACCGTGCTTGATGTCACCTTACAATACAAAGGTGACATTAACCCCTTATTACCCCATATGAAACTGCTACAGGGCAGTGGTAAGAGAGAGACTAAGTGCCAGAATTGGCGCATCTTACAGAAGCGCCATTTCTGGGGTGGCTAAGAGCTGGTATGTGGCATCTTACAGAAGTGCCATTTCTGGGGTGGCTAGGAGCTGGTATTTGTAGCTGGGGGGCCAATATCCATGGCCCCTTCCTAGACTATGAATATCAGCCCACAGCTGTCTGCGTAGCCTTTCTGGCTATAACTTATAGGGGGACCCCATGTCATTTTTTGGGGGGTCCCCATATTTTAATAGCCAGTAAAGGCTAAATATACAGATGCGGGCTGATATTCATAGCTTGGGAAGCTTCATGAGTATTAACCCCTTCCCAGTTTACAAATATCGGCCCCCAGTCTCTGGCTTTCCCACTCTGGATTTGAAAATTGCACGGGAGCCCACGCAATTTTTGGTCCATTTTTTTAATTAAACAGATACTGCGTTTAAGGCCGGGGTCACACTTGCGAGAAACTCGCACAAGTCTCGCACCTCAGTACCCGGCACTGCTGCCTGCAGTCGGGAACAGAGTGTGCGGCTGCATGTATTTCTATGCAGCTGAATGCTCCGGTCCCAAATGCCGGCATCAGGGCTGGGTACTGAGGTGCGAGACTCGTGCGAGTTTCTCGCAAGTGTGACCCCGACCTAACGCTGATTTTGTGTGTCGGTGTGTCTTTATTTAACTCTCTATGTACCATTTTATTATGTTTATTACTAAACATTGGGCTTGGTATTTATCTATCTATTATCTATCTATCTATCTATCTATCTATCTATCGTATCTATCTATTATCTATGTATCTATCTATTATCTATCTATCTATCTATCTATCTATCTATCTATCTATCTATCTATCTATCTATCTATCATCTATCTTCCATCTATTTATCCATCTGTCTATTATCTATCTAGCCATCGAACTATCTATTATCTATCTATCTATCTATCTATCTATCTATCTATCTATCTATCTATCTATCTATCTATCTATCTATCTATCAACTATCTATCTTCCATCTATCTATCCATCTATCTATTATCTATCAATCTATCTATCATCTATCTATCCATCTATCTATATATCTATCTACTGTGTCTATCTATCTGTGTAAACAGTATTATTCAATGGAGTATGTAGATGAAGAGGTTGGACAAGAAATGACGTCACATTTTTTTTTTAAGTATGTTAGCTTTATTTAGGTTACAAAAATGCAGCCAAATCTGCATGAAAAAACACAAAAAAATGCATAAAAAACGCAGCAACTCTGCACCTGCGTTTTCTGGCAAGAGACGGAAGAATCTGCACAGAAAACTCCACCGGCAAATCTGCAATGTGTCCACATAACCTTACCCGAGCATCCAAGTTTTAGGAATTGCTCAGTTTGAACAAGGAGCACCTGAGCATTTTAGTGCTCGTTTATCTCTACTAAGTAGTCTTGAAAGCTTGCTTTGTAACATCACTTATTTTTTTTTGTTAGACATTAAAAGGTATCATAACTTTTAGAATATTATTTTATTTTTTACTTTCTGAGATCAATTAATATTGTTGCAGCTAATTACTTTTTATCTAAGCAGTGATAGTATGTGCAATAGCAGAGGACCTTTAAATGTACCTCAATAAATCACATTAGCACAATGGACAACCATATAAACTGAAAAAACAACAGGTATGGCTACTGACCTTGTTGTACTGAACTGGTGTGATTTATTGAGGTGAGTCCAAAGGTCCTTTGATATACCACATACCATCACTAATTAGATGATAGGAAAAAGGCAGAGTGGAGTAACATCATATGCATGAAATAGCCCTTGCCAGCAGCCTCAGTAGAGAATATCTCAGGAGACCTGAATAGTCTCGAACGCTTGCTATTTGTTACCGTATTTGTTACCATATTTTAAGCTAGTAATTAAAAGGTATCAACTACTAAGGACTTTCAATTTTGATTATTTTTCTATCTACTTGCTAACACAGTACAAAGATATAATTTTATTGTAATAGGGAAGATAAGTGAATATTATTGATCTATGGTTCAAGCAGGGGATATTAATAATAATAATAATAATAATTATTATTATTATATTCCACACTTATGAAGCTACTCATCTTTGTCTTTTACTTTCATCTAAGGCTGCCGTCACACTAGCAGTATTTGTTCAGTATTTTACATCAGTATTTGTAAGCCAAAACCAGGAGTGGGTGATAAATGCAGAAGTGGTGCATATGTTTCTATTATACTTTTCCTCTATTTGTTCCACTCCTGGTTTTGGCTTACAAATACTGATGTAAAATACTGACCAAATACCGATAGTGTGACGGCAGCCTAAGCCATGCAGAGTTCAAAGTGTCTCCATGTGCCTCATTTATGTGAATGGTTTCAGTGGGAGTTCTATTGTAATCTTGAATTTCGGGAATTTTAATGGAAACCTCGACGTACAATATTTTTATCAGCATAGACCAGAAAATAAATGGGAAACTAGACATAAAATTTAACAAAAAATGTTGTGTGCCTCATAATTGAACCAATAATACCTGAGAATCATTCTGCAATAAACAAGCCACCACTTAAGTCCATAATTTATCACTAGAAAATATCGAGTTTTTACATACTGGTAGTTCAAATGTGCTGGAAAAGCAACATGTTTCCCAAAAAGCAATCCAGCAATATTCTCACTGCAAAACATTAAATGCCATCCCTTTCCTTTCTGAGCCTTGCAGTGTGCCCAAACCACAGTTGAAATCCACATGTATGACATTGCGGTTGTGGGGAAAGCCCACTTAACAATTTCCATTGTACGTGCCTACAGAAACACAAGTTGGGCACAATGTATTTGGCACTAAGCTAACATATTTGAAGTATCAGCTCTGCACCAACCACTGCTTATTTCTGGAAAATACCTGTGTGGTCAAAATAAAGAAAATGGAGTAATTTGTGGAGTATTTCTGCTGTGCCTGCAAGCTATTCTAGAAAAAACTGAGTAGTTTCCAATTACAAATGGGGCATTGCTGCACTTGAAAGAAATTGTATAACACATTTTGGATTTCATTTTCTCCTTATACCGCTTGTGGAAATTAAAAAATGGGGTTAAAATAACATTTTAATTGAAAAAACGTATTCCTGTTTTCATCGCTCAATTTTATGAAATTCTGTAAAATAACTGTGGGTTTAAAAAGCTCACCACACCCCAAGTTGAATTTCTCTAAAATGAGGTCACTTAAAGGGGGTTTCAGCAGTTTTTGGCAACTCATGGAGCTCTGTAAATGCAGCATGAAGACTGCAAACTATTACAGCCAAAATTTGTGTTCCAAATATTAAATAACAGTCCTATCTAAGCCACGCCACGGGCACAAACACTAGTTTTTGACCACACATGTTGTGTTTCTATGATTGTATGAAATGTCAGTACAAATTGTACAGTCCATTTACTCCTATTACCCCTTGTTAAAAATAAATATTTGGAGCTAGAGCAACATTTTAGTGGACAATGTAAGAATTTGTTTTATTCATTCCATATTGAGTTAGCCCCTGTTAAGAACCTAAAGGTTTACAAACTTCTTGACTGCAGTTGTGAATACTTTGAGAAATCTGATTTTTAAAATGGGGTCATTTTTGTCAGATTTCCAATATATAGACCCCTCATTTTGTAAACATCCTTGAAAAAAATTAAAATTTTCTCTTAAAATTGTAAGCTTCTTATAATCCAAAAAAATAAAAGGACATCTGGAAAATGATGCAGATGTACAGTAGACATATGGTAAATGTTATTTATTAACTTTTTTGTGTGGCTTGACAATCTTTTTTAAGGGTATACAAATGAAAAGTTTGAAGATTTATAATTTTCTATATTTTAGACAAATGTCAGATATTTTCAGATGAATACAAAATACAAACATCTAAATTTACTGTTATTGCATAGTAACATGCATCACGAAGAGCAAACAAACTCAGAATCTCTGAAATATGTGTTGTTTAGAGTATTTATTTGGAGGGCATATATATATTTGAAGTGTTTTCTGAGTTTATTTTATCTATGAACTATATGTACATTGTAGTCATATCTGAGGTCTGTATTTGTTTTGTAGGCTAATCCGGGTTGTATTTATTAAGTGCGCCTAATCTGAGGTCTGTAGTTATTTTTGGCATCTGTTTCTGTTGATCTCTATATGTATTGAAAAAAGTGTATTTAGGGTCTAGTCCAAGGTATCAATATATTTAGCTTTTTGCATTTATTTTAGTGTGAAATCTGGGTGTCTCTATTTATACTGATGTAGTGTATGTATTTATCCAAGGAGCTGTATACTGTGACCTACTCTTGGGTATGTAGTTACTTTAGGGTCTGGGGCTTAGTGGAATCTGAAATATTCTGAAGTATGTGTGTACGTTAGTGATATTTGTGGGAATGGCATATGTTTAGCATAATTTTTGCTTAATACACCTTGTTTTGGAATCTAGGAATGTGATGGCACCACTGGCTGTCATAATATAGCGGATCACTATACTCTCAGATTTAGTTGATTACTATTGATTGAAGCCTTTAGAAGTGATTTTATTGTTAGGATTTTATTATTTTTATTTTGTTAATGTAAAAAATTTCCCTCTTTGCCTAGGAGACTAAACTACCTTGTCCCAGTCCTGCTTCAGCTATAGTTGTACTTGTTTTAATTTAGTAAAGTAGTTATGCCTCAATCCTTTATGGTTTTACATAGAAACTTTTAGTTCATGTAAAAGTTCATGTAGACAGATGTTCATGTAGACAGATCATTTGTTCTGTCACACACAGAAAATTGACACTTATTCTCCACTTGACAAATACTTGATACTCTACTGTACTTGCCCTGTGAAAGTTAAATAGGTAACCATGAAAGCAGAAGACTAGTAGTCCAAGCAATCCACTTATTATAGTTACTTCAATTACTAGAAATGTCATGCTATGTATTGTATAGGTATTAAACACCGTTAGTTTGAAAGAATTCTCTGGCTTAGTATTTGCCCTTTCGAGAATGAAATGGATACCTCTGCACAATTACCGTACATAAAAGAATGTGTATAAAATGGTGAACATTCAAACCAGCAAAGTATAACGGAACTGAGAAATTGAAATAGCCCTTTATATATTTATTTCAACAAAGTGAGCATATTGAAAATACATCTAAAGATTTCTAAGCTTTCTTTTAGTAACATTTTATCAGTTTAGAAATATAATAGAATTGCAAGAACTTAGAAAAGTTCTTCTATTAAAATAAAAGGAAATGCTAAAAGTGAGTCTGTCAGATGGTTTCTGCTTACTGAATCTTCTACAGATCCGGGTAAGGAACTTTTTCAAACATCCTTGCATGGATGCAAATTGATTTGTCAATATAACGTTAAGTTTGCTCCATGATGTAAATTAGCTGATAAAATCTTTTAATGTGGTCCCAATTCAGGCAAGTGCTTCAGTTCTCCACACTAAACATTCCTTTGACTTTGATGGATGGCTGCACCTTTATGACAATCATTTTCATCTGTACTGAGATTTCATACATGTACTATGTGTTTCCTGCCAGCGCATGCATGGTACTTTTGTTACTGTAAGCAATAGCCTTGATATTCCGATCTTGTAAGATGAACAATATTGTTGGCTTAACCCCTTCACGACCTTAGACATATCCATAAGTCCAGGTTAGGAAAGACTTCCCGAACTTGGACATTTGGATACATCCTTACGATTTTGTGCGCACAGGAGCTGTGCGCTCACGATTGCTGCCACGTATTCAGTGTACATCACACCTGACACCAGGCAATATCGATTGCAGCATTTAAAAGGCAAGGAGAGGGAGGGGGCTTCTTCTCCCCTCCGAACGGCACCCCTATGACATCATTGCTAGGGGCCAATTGTTACTAGGGTTGAACCGACATCATCATGATGAAATCCGTGTAACCAGGTATAGCAAACTAGTTAAACCATGTACCAAGCTTGTGTCAGTGCAGCACTGGCAGTTATAAATCATTGCAATGTTTGTGCATTACAATGGTTTTTAACAGTTATCAGACTTCAAAAAGTGAAAGTACCATAGAGGAACTAAGTAAAAATGTAAAAACAAATTTAAAAACAAGACAAGTTCTTATGGACAGGGAGTATTCTTTTCCCTGATGGCACACTGGGTGGAGTCTGGGACAGAGTCAGAGGTGTCATGATTCCCCAATGGCATGGGAACATCAGAAACACAAAAATAACAGACTAGCTCTCGGGTGATGGAAACTCAAGCTGACCGTGACCTAAATCTACCACACAACTAACAGTAGCCAGGAAGCATTCCTACGGCTGCCTAGATGCCATGCGCCAGCCGGAGAACTAACTACGCCTGGAAGAGGAAGGAACAGACCTGGCTTACCTCTAGAGAAATTCCCCAAAGATGATAGTAGCCCCCACGTATATTAACGGTGAGTTCAGAGGAAAAGACATACACAGTATGAAGGTAGATTTAGCAAAGCGAGGTCCACTTACTAGATAGAGGAAGGATACAAAAGAGGACTTCACGGTCAGCTGAAAAACCCTTTCAAAAACCCATCCTGAAATTACTTTAAGACTCCTGTGTCAACTCATGACACAGGAGTGGCAATTTCAGTCCACAAGAGCTTCCAGTAACAGGAAAAGACAAAACTGTAAACTGGACAAGAAAAACAAAAACAATAAGGACAAGAGTCCACTTAGCTGATCAGCAGACTAGTAGCAGGAACATGCAACTGAATGACTCAGATTACAATGATGACCGGCAAGGAAGTGACTGGAGAGCAAGGCTAAATAGGGAACTCCCAAAACTGATGGAAGCAGGTGAGCTGAGGCAGAAAAGCACACACAAGTCTCCAGTACCACCAGACACCACCAGGGGAGCCAAAAAGCGGATCACAACACAGAGGTTGGGACATCACACATTTTACCCACACCAAGAATAGCAAGCCCAACTTCCGTCAGGGTTTCAGTCACCTTGTATTCCACTACCTGTCTCTCCTCCTCCTCCTCATCCTCAGCAGAACTAGCCTCTCCATCACTCCCCAGCTGGGAAATCTGCAGCACTGCCTTGGTGAAGTGGCAACCGGCTCTGCTGAAGCTCATCTATTTAGGTCATAAAGCTTACAACGCAGCCGAGCTGATAAAAGAGATAAAAAACTAGACCGATCAGTGGCTCTCCCTGCTGAACCTCCAACCAGGTCTGGTTGTGTGCAATAATGAGTGTAACTTGGTGGCAGCTGTAAAGCTCGGCAAGCTGGTACACGTTCCATGCATGGCCCACGTGCTGAACTTAGTTGTACAATGGTTTTGAAAAACATACCCTGATTTGCCTGACCTACTTGCCAAGGTATATCGTGTCAGCGCACATTTCTGAAAGGCATCTTTGCTGCAGCAGTGCTTTAATTTGTCTCATCGCTGACTGATTTATGACCTACCCACAAGCTGGAATTTGACCTTCCATATGTTCGCAAGGCTTAGGCTACTTTCACACATCAGGTTTTTGGCGTCAGTCTTAATCCGGCGAATTTTTAAAAAAATGGATCCGGCAAGTTGCTGCCGGATCCATTTTTTCTCATAGACTTGTATTAGCGCCGGATTGTGATGGATGTACATACACAAGACAGAAAGCTGAGGCCACTAAATGGGTGATCACCATACAATTAATAAATTATGAAAGTTTGTGACGGATGGCCTCACGTTTCATCCGTTTTTCGATGGATCAGTCGAAAATTTGTTTTCTGGTGGCTGGAGAAAATGGACATAGTAACGTTTCTTTTGTCTATCGAAAATATAGACAGCGACAACTCCAGTGGCATCCAGAATTTACTATAATGAAAGTCTATTGTGCCGGATCCGTGAAATGATGAATCCGGCAACTGATTCAATTTTTTTTAATTGAGCATGCCCCGAAGCAGCATTTTCCATTCTGGAGTCTCTATCTCTCTCTCTCCCCCCCCCGGACCAGCTAGTGCCCGGATATCAGGTAGTCAGATCAGGCAAAAAACTGGATACGTCGCATCAGTTTTTCACAATTTGCAACGGATCTGTTTTTTTCAAAAGTAGCCCGTTTCAGCCTGACTGCAAAAACCTGATGTGTGAAAGTAGCCTTAGTGAGCAGCAGAGGGCAGTGTCTGAATTCCAGCTTCTCAATGCCAGTCAGAGTAACACTCAGCCCCCACATATAACAACTGTCGAGTGGTTGTGGATCGCTGACCTATGTAAGGTTCTTCAAAACTTTGACTACTGTACCAAGATGGTGAGCACTGATGACGCTATTATCAGTTAAACCATCCCACTGCTCTGTCTATTAAACATTCGCTGCAGAATCTGAAAGAGGAAGCTTTGAATGCCGAACGTGTGATGATGGACCAAGAATGTACAGTGTCATGATTCCCCAATGGCATGGGAACATCAGAAACACAAAAATAACAGACTAGCTCTCGGGTGATGGAAACTCAAGCTGACCGTGACCTAAATCTACCACACAACTAACAGTAGCCAGGAAGCATTCCTACGGCTGCCTAGATGCCATGCGCCAGCCGGAGAACTAACTACGCCTGGAAGAGGAAGGAACAGACCTGGCTTACCTCTAGAGAAATTCCCCAAAGATGATAGTAGCCCCCACGTATATTAACGGTGAGTTCAGAGGAAAAGACATACACAGTATGAAGGTAGATTTAGCAAAGCGAGGTCCACTTACTAGATAGAGGAAGGATACAAAAGAGGACTTCACGGTCAGCTGAAAAACCCTTTCAAAAACCCATCCTGAAATTACTTTAAGACTCCTGTGTCAACTCATGACACAGGAGTGGCAATTTCAGTCCACAAGAGCTTCCAGTAACAGGAAAAGACAAAACTGTAAACTGGACAAGAAAAACAAAAACAATAAGGACAAGAGTCCACTTAGCTGATCAGCAGACTAGTAGCAGGAACATGCAACTGAATGACTCAGATTACAATGATGACCGGCAAGGAAGTGACTGGAGAGCAAGGCTAAATAGGGAACTCCCAAAACTGATGGAAGCAGGTGAGCTGAGGCAGAAAAGCACACACAAGTCTCCAGTACCACCAGCCACCACCAGGGGAGCCAAAAAGCGGATCACAACAGTACCCCCCCCTTAAGGAGGGGGCACCGAACCCTCACAAGAACCGCCAGGGCGACCTGGATGAGCCCTATGAAAGGCACGAACCAAATCCGAGGCATGAACATCAGAGGCAGTTACCCAAGAAATATCTTCCTGACCATAGCCCTTCCATTTAACCAGGTACTGGAGTCTCCGCCTGGAAATACGGGAGTCCAAGATCTTCTCTATAACGTACTCCAATTCACCCTCAACCAGCACAGGAGCAGGAGGCCCAGCAGAAGGAACCACCGGCACCTCGTATCTCCGCAACAACGACCGATGGAACACATTATGGATAGCGAAAGATGCCGGAAGGTCCAAACGAAAGGAAACAGGGTTAATAATCTCCAAAATCCTATAGGGACCGATGAACCGAGGCTTAAATTTAGGAGAAGAAACCCTCATTGGGACAAAACGGGAAGACAACCACACCAAGTCCCCAACACGAAGGCGAGGACCAACCCGACGCTGGCGGTTAGCAAACCGCTGAGTCCTCTCCTGGGACAAATTCAAATTGTCCACCACTTGTTCCCAAATCCGATACAACCGATCCACCACAGCATCTACTCCAGGACAATCCGAAGACTCCACCTGACCAGAAGAAAAACGGGGATGAAACCCCGAATTGCAAAAGAAAGGGGAAACCAAAGTGGCAGAACTGGCCCGATTATTAAGAGCAAACTCCGCCAACGGCAAAAAGGCAACCCAATCATCCTGATCCGCAGACACAAAACACCTCAAATACGTCTCCAAAGTTTGATTAGTTCGCTCCGTCTGGCCATTAGTCTGAGGATGGAAGGCAGACGAAAAAGACAAATCAATGCCCAACCTGGCACAGAATGCCCGCCAAAATCTAGAAACGAACTGGGTACCCCTATCAGAAACGATATTTTCAGGAATACCATGCAAGCGAACCACATTTTGAAAAAACAAAGGAACCAACTCAGACGAGGAAGGCAACTTCGGCAATGGCACCAAATGAACCATCTTAGAAAAACGGTCACACACCACCCAGATAACAGACATCCTCTGAGAGACAGGAAGATCAGAAATAAAGTCCATCGACATGTGCGTCCAAGGCCTCTTCGGAATAGGCAAGGGCAACAACAACCCGCTAGCCCTAGAACAACAAGGCTTGGCCCGAGCACACACATCACAAGACTGCACAAAAACACGCACATCACGAGACAGAGATGGCCACCAAAAGGATCTAGCCACCAAATCCCTGGTACCAAAAATTCCAGGATGACCCGCCAGCGTAGAAGAATGAACCTCCGAGATGACTCTACTGGTCCAATCATCAGGAACAAACAGTCTACCAGGTGGACAGCGATCAGGTCTATCCGCCTGAAACTCTTGCAAAGCACGTCGCAGATCTGGGGAAATAGCGGATAATATCACCCCATCCTTAAGGATACCTGTAGGTTCCAAATCACCAGGGGAATCAGGCTCAAAACTCCTAGAAAGGGCATCCGCCTTCACATTCTTCGAACCTGGGAGATATGAGACCACAAAATTAAACCGAGAGAAAAACAACGACCAGCGCGCCTGTCTAGGATTCAGGTGCCTGGCAGACTCAAGATAAATCAGATTCTTGTGATCAGTCAAAACCACCACCTGATGTCTAGCACCCTCAAGCCAATGACGCCACTCCTCAAATGCCCACTTCATGGCCAAAAGCTCCCGATTACCGACATCATAATTTCTTTCGGCGGCAGAAAATTTTTGAGAAAAGAACGCACAAGGTCTCATCACTGAGCAATCGGAACTTTTCTGCGACAAAACCGCCCCCGCTCCGATCTCGGAAGCATCGACCTCAACCTGAAAGGGGAGAGAGACATCGGGCTGGCGCAACACAGGGGCAGACGAAAAGCGGCGCTTAAGTTCCCGAAAGGCCTCCACAGCGGCAGAGGACCAATTGGCAACATCAGCACCCTTCTTAGTCAAATCCGTAAGAGGCTTAGCAACACCAGAAAAACCAGTTATAAATCGACGATAAAAATTAGCAAAGCCCAAGAACTTCTGAAGACCCTTTAGAGAAGTAGGCTGCGTCCAGTCACAAATAGCCCGAACCTTGACAGGGTCCATCTCAACAGAAGAAGGGGAAAAAATGTACCCCAAAAAGGAAATCTTTTGAACCCCAAAAACACACTTAGAACCCTTTACACACAGAGAATTCTCCCGCAAGACCTGAAAAACCCTCCTGACCTGCTGAACATGAGACTCCCAGTCCTCAGAAAAAATCAAAATATCGTCCAAATACACAATCATAAATTTATCCAGATATTCACGGAAAATATCATGCATAAAGGACTGAAAAACTGAAGGCGCATTAGAAAGGCCGAAAGGCATTACTAAATACTCAAAGTGGCCCTCAGGCGTATTAAATGCGGTTTTCCACTCATCCCCTTGCTTAATTCGCACCAAATTATACGCCCCACGGAGATCAATCTTGGAGAACCACTTAGCCCCCCTTATGCGAGCAAACAAATCAGTAAGCAGCGGCAACGGATACTGATATTTGACAGTAATTTTATTCAGGAGTCGATAATCAATACAAGGCCTCAGCGAGCCATCCTTTTTAGAGACAAAGAAAAACCCAGCTCCTAAAGGTGATGAAGAAGGACGAATTTGTCCCTTTTCCAGGGACTCCTTAACATATTCTCGCATGGCAGCATGCTCAGGTACAGATAGGTTAAACAAACGACCCTTTGGAAATTTACTGCCTGGAATCAGATCTATGGCGCAATCACACTCTCTGTGGGGAGGGAGAGAACCAATTTTAGGCTCTTCAAAAATATCCCCAAAATCCGACAAAAATGCAGGAATCTCAGAGGGAATAGATGACGAGATAGGAACCAAAGGTATGTCCCCATGAGCCCCCCGACATCCCCAGCTTAACACAGACATAGTTTTCCAGTCCAGTACTGGGTTATGAGATTGTAACCATGGTAATCCAAGCACTAAAACATCATGTAAATTATACAACACGAGGAAGCGAATCATCTCCTGATGGTCTGGAGTCATACGCATAGTCACTTGCGTCCAGAACTGTGGTCTATTACAAGCCAGAGGTGTAGAATCAATACCCTTCAGAGGTATAGGAACTTCCAGAGGCTCCAAATCAAACCCACAGCGCCTGGCGAAGGACCAATCCATGAGACTCAGAGCGGCGCCAGAGTCCACATAGGCATCCACGGTAATAACTGATAATGAACAAATCAGAGTTACAGACACAAGAAATTTAGACTGTAAAGTGCCAATAGAAACAGACTTGTCAACCTTCCTAGTACGTTTAGAGCATGCTGATATAACATGCGCGGAATCACCACAGTAGAAGCACAAGCCATTTTTGCGCCTATAATTCTGCCGCTCGCTTCTTGACAGAATTCTGTCACATTGCATTTTCTCTGGCGTCCCTTCAGAAGATACCGCCAAATGGTGCACGGGTTTGCGCTCCCGCAAACGCCGATCAATCTGAATCGCCATTGTCATGGACTCATTCAGACCTGTGGGCGTAGGAAACCCCACCATGACATCCTTAACGGCATCAGAAAGGCCCTCTCTGAAATTTGCCGCTAGGGCACACTCATTCCACTGAGTAAGCACAGACCATTTACGAAATTTTTGGCAGTATATCTCAGCTTCATTTTGCCCTTGAGACAGGGCTATTAAAGCTTTTTCAGCTTGAATCTCCAAATTAGGTTCCTCATACAGCAACCCTAAAGCCAGAAAAAACGCATCCACATTGAGCAACGCAGGATCCCCTGGTGTCAATGAAAATGCCCAATTTTGAGGGTCACCTCGCAGCAAAGAAATCACAATCTTAACCTGCTGAACAGGATCTCCAGAGGAGTGAGGTCTGAGAGAAAGGAATAATTTACAATTACATTTGAAATTCAGAAATCGAGATCTATCTCCGGAAAATACCTCTGGTGTAGGAATCTTAGGTTCAGAAATAGGAGTACGTATAACATAATCTTGTAAATTCTGAACCTTCGTAGCAAGATTATTTAAACCTGCAGCCAAACTCTGAGGGTCCATCCTTAAACCGGAGAGATCAGAGCCATTCAAGGATTAGAAGGAGAGAAAGGCAAGGCTGTAAATAGAGCAGAAATACAACTGAGCCAACTACTTTAACAGCGGCCGGTAATACTGTCATGATTCCCCAATGGCATGGGAACATCAGAAACACAAAAATAACAGACTAGCTCTCGGGTGATGGAAACTCAAGCTGACCGTGACCTAAATCTACCACACAACTAACAGTAGCCAGGAAGCATTCCTACGGCTGCCTAGATGCCATGCGCCAGCCGGAGAACTAACTAAGCCTGGAAGAGGAAGGAACAGACCTGGCTTACCTCTAGAGAAATTCCCCAAAGATGATAGTAGCCCCCACGTATATTAACGGTGAGTTCAGAGGAAAAGACATACACAGTATGAAGGTAGATTTAGCAAAGCGAGGTCCACTTACTAGATAGAGGAAGGATACAAAAGAGGACTTCACGGTCAGCTGAAAAACCCTTTCAAAAACCCATCCTGAAATTACTTTAAGACTCCTGTGTCAACTCATGACACAGGAGTGGCAATTTCAGTCCACAAGAGCTTCCAGTAACAGGAAAAGACAAAACTGTAAACTGGACAAGAAAAACAAAAACAATAAGGACAAGAGTCCACTTAGCTGATCAGCAGACTAGTAGCAGGAACATGCAACTGAATGACTCAGATTACAATGATGACCGGCAAGGAAGTGACTGGAGAGCAAGGCTAAATAGGGAACTCCCAAAACTGATGGAAGCAGGTGAGCTGAGGCAGAAAAGCACACACAAGTCTCCAGTACCACCAGCCACCACCAGGGGAGCCAAAAAGCGGATCACAACAGTACAGTGGCTGAAACCACACAGCCCAACCTCACACAGTATTCTCAGGTCACATTGGGTAATGACGAGGAACAGGAGGAGGAGAAACATGAGAATGACCTAGATTTTTTGGTCTGCGCTACAGAGGGGACTCCCAACCCCAGCATGCCTGTCCAGCATGGATGGCTTGAAGAGGAAGATGAGGCTATGCACCATGAGGAGGAGAGGATGGTTACTGTTCTTCCTGGTGAGGACTCTGAGCATTTGACCCTTTGTAGTCTGCCACACATGGTAGTGTTCATGTCCAGATGCCTTTCCTAAGACTCTTGCGTGAAAGACATTTTTTCCACCATAAAATACTGGCTGTGCACCTTTCTTGACCCACAGAACAAGGAGAAATGTGCTTCTCAAATGTCGAAGGAGGATGTGCCTTTTTCAGTGCATGCATGCCAGAGGGCCATACTAGAAGACTTGCTCAAAAGATTACCCTCAGACAACGCTGGTGGAAGGGGTATCAGCTCTTTTTGCCCACAATGATTACAGGGGAGGGCCACAAACACCAGATGCAACTCAGAGGGGGGTAGAAATCTCCACCAACAGGGCCATTTTCATGACGCCATCCCATCGGGAAGGGCTATCTGTGGGTGTAGCTAAGACAAGGAGGGACTAGTTGACCAAGATGGTTAAGGGCTACTTAAATGACCATACCAGCATCCTTCCTGATTTTTGAGTGCCCTTTAACTATCGGTTGTCCAAGTTGCACACTTGGCCCAACCTCTCCTTGTACACCTTGGAGGTGCTGCCAAGCCCTGCCGCGAATGTGGGTTTTTAGTTTGGACAATGCATTCATAACTGATAGGCACACACGGCTGTCAGTGGAAAATGCAGACAGGCTGACTGATAGGATATGAACAAAAAAAGAAGAGCTGAGTCAATACTAATTTAACATACAAAGTTAACAATATTTTATTTTAAACCCGTAAATCACACAAAAGTCAGTACAAAAGTTAAAAAATCAACGTGTAGAGCAGTACACAGAACATCTATATATACTGGGTCAGTGATAAAAATCGAAGATGATGAGTACCGCTCACAATGCAATGCACCATGGGCAAATATAGAAACACGGAAAGTACAATTACTGCTATAAATGTTAATTCATTGGTGGCTAATAAATTGGCTCAGCTGCGAGGCATGTTCCAATAGGTGCAACCAGTACACCCCCTGAAGAAGGAGATCTGTACCGAAACGTACATTGGGGAGTGAGTCCCATCTCACCTTCTTTGCACCTCTATGGGTAATAGAACTTAACTTTATTTATTGACCTTGCTACTGTCAATTCATTTGTGGTATATAGTGAATGAGGATAATATATATATAGCTTTTTGGAGTCAGGAGGTCCTTTCTTTTGTTGGTAGCTGGTTGCACCTATTGGTATTGAGTATTATTATTATTATTTATTGCTATAGCGCCATTTATTCCATGGCACTTTACATGTGAGGAGGGGTATGCATAATAAAAACAAGTACAATATTCTTAAACAATACAAGTCATAACTGGTAAAGGAGGAGAGAGGACCCTGCCCGCGAAGGCTCACAATCTACAAGGGATGGGTGAGAATACAGTAGGTGAGGATAGAGCTGGTCATGCAGCGGTTTGGTTGATCGGTGGTTACTGCAGGTTGTAGGCTTGTCGGAAGAGGTGGGTCTTCAGGCTCTTTTTGAAGGTTTCGATGGTAGGTGAGAGTCTGATGTGTTGTGGTAGAGGGTTCCAGAGTAGGGGTGATACGCGAGAGAAATCTTGTATACGATTGTATTGACTCAGCTCTTCTTTTTTTGTTCATATTCTGTATATTTGAGTCGCTATTATCACAGTATGCAATCAGCATACAGATACGAATTAACGCACCGCTATACATGTAGCTAACAATGGCTTGGAGTATGTTTTTTCTAGACTGACTGATAGGGTTGGCAGATTGCACTAAATAAAATATAAAATGAAGTGCAATCGCAACCCGGGTCCACCGTGCAGAGAAGAACCCTGCTGCTAGCAAACAATGACGGAACACAACAGCAAGCGTTACCTTGAACACTCTGAATTAACGCCACTCAGAGAATGCAACACTGAGTACCAAGCTCAGTTACTTCACTGAGAGGTATGGGACGAGTATGCGAAGCGCTAAACCCTGTTAACATCACAGGGATAATAGCATGTGGATTGGGCTAACTCTGCAACTAAACGGTGCTAACCGCACACACGAATTAAGCAGATGCTGAGCAAAGAGAGAGAGCTCTTTGATGCTAGGTACAATACCCTGTCGCTTTCATCGAGAAGTAAAGCATAAGAGTTGAGCTTGCTCTGTAACTGAACTGTGCTAACTGCACACAAGAACAAAACAGATGCTAAGCCAAGCGGATAGTTACCCCAGTCCTGTCACTACTGAACCTGTGCCTGACCGTCACCCTAAGCATGTAGCAGACTAGAGACTCAGGCATTGAGCCAAGGGAACGAAACTGCATAAGCAAGCAACCTGCCTGCCAATGTGTACAGTCTCAGAGTAAAGACACACATACAAACGTGCAGACAGAGTGGTAGAGTAGCCATCCACACACACCAAACATACATCCCTGACAGAAGTTATGTCGCTTATCCATGTTATGTAAAGAAAAGCCTATAACCTGACGTTAAATTCATCCATTGGTTGTAGAAATTATTCTTTTGAAAGCTGAAACCCTCCAAAATGTGGTTTAGGTTAAGAAAATAAATTGGCATCAATGCAGAAATATTGATTAGTTAATGGACACAGAATTGTCAGATTTTGGCAAGACAAAAATGTTGTCGCCCACAGAAAGTAATGTGATATTCAAACAAATAATTAACTTAAAATACAAACATATGTTGCATAACAAAAGTGAATTAAGTTGTGGTTAGTGTTGAGCGATACCTTCCGATATTTGAAAGTATCGGTATCGGATTGGATCGGCCGATATCCAAAAAATATCGGATATCGCCGATACCGATACCTGATACCAATACAAGTCAATGGGACACAAATATCGGAAGCTATCCTGGATGGTTCCCAGTGTCTGAAGGAGAGGAAACTCTCCTTCAGGCCCTGGGATCCATATTCATGTAAAAAATAAAGAATAAAAATAAAAAATATGGATATACTCACCCTCGGACGAGCCCTGGCTGTCACCGCTGCAAGCGTCTGCCTCCGTTCCTAAGAATGCAGAGAGTGAAGGACCTTCGATGACGTCACGGTCACGTGAGCGGTCACATGAGCGGTCACGCGACCAATCACAAGACCGCGACGTCATCACAGGTCCTACACTCACTGCATTCTTAGGAACGGAGGCTGCCGGTTGCACCGCTGAGGTCCAGGGTCCGTCGGAGGGGTGAGTATATCCATATTTTTTTTTTTTTATTCTTTATTTTTAACATGAATATGGATCCCAGGGACTGAAGGAGAGTTTCCTCTCCTCCAGACTCTGGGAACCATACGCACCGCACACGCCTGGGAAGTTATAGGAACTTCCAATTCCGATTTCCAATATCACAAAAATATCGGAACTCGGTATCGGAATTCCGATACAGCGAATATCGGCCGATACCTGATATTTGCAGTATCGGAATGCTCAACACTAGTTGTGGTGCTATTAGAGTCATATTTAATATTTTGTGTGACTTCCATGAGATTGAAGAACTGCATCCATGTGGTTTAACAATGATTTATTAATGAAGTCATAAGGAATAGCAAAGAATGCAGTCTTACATGCCTCCCAGAGTTCATCTAGATTCTTTGGTATTGTCTTCCAAGCTTCCTCTTTCATCCTACCCCAAACATTCTCAATAATGTTCATGTCTGGTGACTGGGCTGGCCAGTCCTTGAGCACCTTGATCTTTTTTGCCTGGAGGAACTTTGTTGTGAAGATGGATGTATGAGATGGAGCACCATCCTGCTGCAACATTTGACCCCTTTTATGAGTTGGAATATAAGAGGTAGCTAATACTTCTTGATATTTAAGGCTATTGATATTGCCTTCCACCTTGCAAATGTTTCGCACACCCCCATACTGAATGTAACCCCAAACCATGATCTTTCCACCACCAAATATAACTGTTTTCTGGGTGTATTTTGGATCGATACGGGCTCCAGTAGGTCTCCTGCAGTATGTGCCGTGGCTGTAGTGTAATTCTACTGAAGATTCATCAGAGAAATCCACCTTCTGCCACTTTTCCAGCATCCATCTGTTTAGCAGGCTGTGGGACTTTGCAAATACCACACAGTTTTTTATTTGCCTTTTGTTTAGTGCTGGCTTCTGGGCACTGATTCGACCATGGAGGCCATTTTGAGACAGAATACTACAAACTGTTCTAGTTGACAAAGGGACTTGAGGTGACCAGGCCTGTTGGAGCTCTGCTGCAGTGGAAGATGGGCTTGCTTTGGATTTTCTAACCAACAAATGTTCCTCCTGAGCAGTTGTTTTGCGGGGTCTGCCAGACCTGGGCCTGTCAAACACATCTCCAGTCTCTTCAAATCTTTTTTTAATTCTTTGTACTTGATGCTGAGACACATTAAAGGTGGCAGCCACCTCTGTAGTGGATCTGGTCATCAGCCTCTTGATAATCCAGGCTTTTGTTGCAGGGTGGATTTTTGGCATGCTGTCAGAGCTCAAGTTGCAGTTCAAGTGAAGGTCTGGGGTGCTGGGTTTCTTTTTTTACACACACACACACACACACACACACACACACTAATTAACCGACTATTTACTGAGCACAGGTGAGGATGTAAACTAGGATTGGGTGCATTATATGACCAGGCGACAAAAGTTTTGTCTTGCCAAAATCTGACAATTCTGTGTCCATTAACTGATCAATATTTCTGCATTGATGCCAATTTATTTTCTTAACCTAAACCACATTTTGGAGGGTTTCAGCTTTCAAAAGAATAATTTCTACAACCAATGGATGAATTTAATGTCAGGTTATAAGCTTTTATTTACATAACATGGATAAGCGACATAACTTCTGTCAGGGAGTGTAAATGACACTAGCGCGCCCGCGTGTGCTGCTGAGAGCCTTTTATATGCTAGGCTTCACCCCAAACATTCATGTACAGTTGGCCGAGATATCGAGATATCGCCCATGGGCCAATCCAGGACTGCCACATCATCAGAGCAGCTAACGTCCGACCACCAATGAGAAGCTGCGACATCACGGACATGCTCACTAAGGTGATTTCTGGACTTAGACTCCAGAGCACAAGACTGCACCTGCGCATCAATGGTTACCATAGACTTGGCTGAAGAGCCAGCAGTAACCAAATGTATATCATGAGCCTGAACAAGATGCTGGGACCGACGTCTGTGCTGAGCAGCAACCACAGCTGCCGGACCAGAATGGGAGACCACAATATCTGACAATGCTCAGGATCTATCCCGTGCAGCGGGAGAATCCTAACACTGACTGTTCTAAAATTGAACAAGGGTTGGATTTCCTCCGACTTTGTCAGCCCTACAGATGACTGCAACATTAGATAAATGCAGGCCAAATGTTTTGTTTGGGAAGTTGTCTTAATGTCTACCCTTACCATCCAATTTTGGTCAGGAAATCCTCTCCTCCTGCTTCTGCAACAAATACTTAGTGTTCAGCTATGTATACCCCACGTGGGTAATGTTTTGTACTTTTTTAAACCTTTTTACATTGTTCAATGGTGAAACTTGTACTCTCTACCTCTTATAATAACTGATAAATGTATTGTGATGTCCCCATCACTGTGTCTTTCAGCTGGTCTGAGAAAGACCACTTGGCTTGTGCAATGGTCACATTTCTCCTGTCTCTCTTTACCTCTTGAAATAAATGCCAAATGTATTGTGAGGTCCACATCACGGCGTCTTTCAGCGTGTATGATACAGACCCTTTGGGTAATTTTTTTTAAAACGTTGTGCATTGTGCAATGGTGAAACTTGCACTTTCAATCTCTACCTATTGTAATAACTGCAAAACGTATTTTGAGGTCCCAATCACAGTCTCTTTCAGCGTGTATGATACAGACCCCTTGGGGTAATTTTTGGAAACCTTTGTACATTGTGCAATGGTCAAATTTGTACTCTTAATCTCTATATATTCTACTATTATATATTTTTTTACTGTGTTGCATTTCTCACGGTCTCATTAAGCATGCATCTGGTAGCCTGTTGTCATTTTTTGTGTCTGCACTTGGAAATATTTGGAACATAAATGCATCAATATGCTCCACACAATTCTTCATGTTTCAGCCTTACACAGAATAATAATGTGAGTAATGAAACATGCTCTATATATATGCTGCTAGTTCTAAAATCTTACCCATAAATCCCTTTATAAAGGGAAATTCGACATGCCTCTGTTAGCATACATCATGTACTGCTCATACACGCAGCACCCCAGTAGGTGGGCGGAACACCTGGGTACAAAATCTGTGTCTGATGGTGAAACCACTGGCCCTTCCCCTGTGTTACATCCTTCCCAATCTGCTGTCCAGGAAGGAGGCATTGATGCCTCCTGTCCACAACCTGCAGTTGCACAGACACAACTGTCAGCAACCACATCTAGTTCATTGTCCCTTGAAAGCATATACAGTGGGGGATATAAGTATTTGATCCCTTGCTGATTTTGCAAGTTTGCCCACTGACAAAGACATGAACAGTCTATAATTATAAGGCTAGGTTAATTTTAACATTGAAATATATAACATCAAAAATAAAATCCAGAAAATCACATTGCATAAATTACATACATTTATTTGCATTTTGCAGTGAGAAATAAGTATTTGATCCCCTACCAACTACTAAGAGTTCTGGATCCTACAGACCAGTTAGACGCTCCTAATCAACACATTACCTGCATTAACCCCTTCACCCCCAAGGGTGGTTTGCACGTTAATGACCGGGCCAATTTTTACAATTCTGACTACTGTCCCTTTATGAGATTATAACTCTGGAACCCTTCAACGGATCCTAATGATTCGCTCAATGTTTCCTCGTGACATATTTTGCTTCATGATAGTGGTAACATTTCTTTAATATTACCTGCGTTTATTTGTGAAAAAAATGGAAATTTGGCAACATTTTGAAAATTTCGCAATTTGCCAAATTTGAATTTTTATGCCCTTAAATCACAGAGATATGTCACACAAGATGCTTAATAAGTAACATTTTCCACATGTCTACTTTATATCAGCACAATTTTGGAACCAAAATTTGTTTTTGTTAGGGAGTTGTAAGGGTTAAAAGTTGACCAGCAATTTTTCATTTTTACAACACAATTTTTTTTAGGGACCACATCACATTTGAAGTCACTTTGAGGGGTCTATATGATAGAAAATACCCAAGTGTGACACCATTCTAAAAACTGCACCCCTCAGGGTGCTCAAAGCCACATTCAAGAAGTTTATTAACCCATCAGGTGTTTCACAGGAATTTTTTGAATGTTTAAAAAAAATGAGCATTTAACTTTTTTTCACAAAATATTTACTTCAGCTCCAATTTGTTTTATTTTACCAAGGGTAATGCGGCCCCCCAGGGTCCTGGTCATCACAGTGGTATTGCTTTCCTTTCAGGGAGAGTGATGCTATGTTTGGAGGCAAAGAAGGATAACTGCATCCAGGTATCACAAGCATGTAACACACATTCACACTCCAGGCCACCAGGGGGAGCTTCTACTCCTATTTATTAGGACACTCCCCACATATATATAACTGGTAGTCTGTAGGGAAAGTTAGTTAGTTGCTGGTTGAGCTCAGCTCAGTTAGTTCCAGACAGTAGTCTGAGGAGGACAGAAGGTTAAAGGAGCTGTGCATGCCCTCAGAGCTGCAGCTTCCAGAAAGAGACATTTTGAAGGCAGAACTGTATAGCAGCGAGCGTGAAGGAAGTTGAAGCAAAGGAGAGGATACCAGAAGGGGACCAGCCCCACTCAAGCTGTCTCCTTCTGAGGTGCAACATCCCAGCAGGTGCCGGAACACCAAGGGAGTAAGGACCTTTACACCTTATTTCAGAGACCAGCAGGACAGCTAATTGCAGGTTACATGTCTGCACCTACACCCAGGAGGCACGGTGACATCTACAGAGCTGAGTTATCTTAGAGACCCTATAAACAGGCTCAAGTCACCAGTCATATGGGTTTTGTCCTATCCTATACGGAGGATAGAGAGAGCGAAACATCGCATCTGTGAGACCCTTATGTGAAGCCATAGGCAGTAAGGGACTACACCACTGCAGCGCAAGGGAAGGTTACTGATTTCCACCTGGACAAGGGGACTCTGGACTTGCCTCCAAACAGACTGGACTCTGCCTACCCTGTGGTCTGGTGCCCTGGACTGTGGATGCTGAAGTCTTCAGTAAAGGTAAAGAGACTGCAACCTTGTGTCCTCGTTCTTCACTGCACCATTCATCACTCACATCTACACACCGGGAAGCCCTGGGGACATACTTCACCTATGGGAAGGTTTACCATCTAGCTGCCATAACATCACCCCAGCGGACCCCTTAAAGCAGCGTCGATCAGCCAGATCGAATACCACAGGTGGCGTCACGAACATAAACTTTATCCTTTAAAGACCTTCCCCTTTTATACGGATGTCCCAGGGCCATGGACCGGGCCAGCCACCATGACATCCCCCTGTGAACCGAAGGACCTGGTACCGAGTGCCCCGCTGCCCTGACGGGGCGATCCAACTTGGTGTCACGAACAGGATCTACTGAACCCCATGAATCGGGTCAAGTGCACCTTCAGACTCTGCCAGAATGGTGCCTGAACTGTAATTTTTGAAAGACTGTGTATTGCAAAAAGACCGCCAAAATTGCCGCCATTACAGCACCACGAGGAGCGCTGGAGAAGAAGGGCGTGCCATCGTGGGCGGGAACTAACTGAGAAGTGCGAAAAACAATGGCCGCCAAGTCCAAGTATCTGTGCCCTGAGGACGTGTCCATCAGCAACAGAGATCCGCCTTCTGATCCTAAATGGTGGGACGAAACCAAGAAGAAGGAACCGCCCCGAAGGAGAGAGCGGGAAAGAGACCAGGATGGAGGGAGCAGCATGGAGGACGCCATGGCCAGCAGCCCAGAACCAGAGCGTGGGGTGGAAGCGGAGGACTCCCCCAGCCACCGGGAAGGGAGCCACAGCCAGATCCCACCAATCGGCCCTGAATTCCTGCAGTCCGGAGTGGAAGCTCTCATCGACCAGCTCCTGCAGATGCAGCTGGGCGCCAAAGCCACCTGTCAGATGGCACCCGCGGAGGATTTACCAGCGCCACTCCCTGTCCAACAGCCTCCGACACCGACGGAGAAGACCGGCACCGGAGATACTGCAGCGGCAGGTAATGACGCCAACCCTGCCCTAGTAGCCGATGAACTTTTAATAGGCCCCGTTGCAGCGCCACCTCCCTATGGGTCCACCTGGATCCAAAACTTGGGGCAATGGGTCCAGCCTACAGGGATGGAGCAGTTCTTAAAGGCCCCAATTCAAACCGCCAACCTACCTGAGGAGGTTTATGCAGAAAAGACAGTTCACCGCTGGGTCAATCCTGGACCTGATCTCATGGGGTTCCCTGGGAGGAAGGAGAGCGAGGGAGAAACCCTAGAGGTCCTGAGCTGGGACGAGTACCAGCAGCAGCTCACCAGCCAATGGGAGGAAAGGGAGGAAGAACCAGGCCCGGCTCAGAGCCTTTGACGAAAGAGATCTGCAAGCCAAAGCTCAGGCCCGCAAGGACCGCTATGTCAACCAGGCCCCGCTTAAGCAGGGCATTGTGGTAACTTTCAAGCTTAAAGGAGGTTGGGATTTCATAAAAGAGTAGGGACTCTATGCGGAAAAGTTCATTAACAGGAGGGACGTGGAGTCACACCTTTGGGAAGGACACCCGGACAGGGATCTGTACCCAGGAGACTGTGTCACATACACCAGGCACTTTGGCGCAAAAGGGTGGTTTGCTTTAAACGTTCATAAATATAGAGACCCCATCCCAAGACTGTCTAGCTCCAAGACACCAGCCGTGCTGCCTCATGCAGTAACAGCGCCGCCTTGTGCTAAAGCGGCCACAACCACTACTCCTCCCACTGTCTCCCCTGCCTGCACCACCACTAAGACTATGGTATGTACCATCACTAGTGTTGAGCGATACCGTCCGATACTTGAAAGTATCGGTATCGGAAAGTATCGGCCGATACCGGCAAAGTATCGGATCCAATCTGATACCGATACCCGATACCAATACAAGTCAATGGGACTCAAGTATCGGACGGTATTCCTGATGGTTCCCAGGGTCTGAAGGAGAGGAAACTCTCCTTCAGGCCCTGGGATCCATATAAATGTGTAAAAGAAAGAATTAAAATAAAAAATATCGCTATACTCACCTGTCCGACGCAGCCTGGACCTCAGCGAGGGAACCGGCAGCGTTGTTTGTTTAAAATTCGCGCTTTTACTTGGTTACGTGAAGTCCCGGCTTGTGATTGGTCAGGGCGGCCATGTTGCCGGGACGCGGACCAATCACAGCAAGCCGTGACGAAATTACGTCACGGCTTGCTGTGATTGGTCCGCGTCCCGGCAACATGGCCGCCATTAACCAATCACAAGCCGGGACGTCACGGGAGGCTGGACACGCGCCTATTTTAAAAAGCGCGCATGTCCAGCCTCCAGTGACGTCCCGGCTTATGATTGGTCACGGCGCCCATGTTGCCGGGACGCGGACCAATCACAGCAAGCCGTGACGAAATTACGTCACGGCTTGCTGTGATTGGTCCGCGTCCCGGCAACATGGCCGCCATTAACCAATCACAAGCCGTGACGTCACGGGAGGCTGGACACGCGCGCTTTTTAAAATGGGCGCGTGTCCAGCCTCCCGTGACGTCCCGGCTTGTGATTGGTTGCGCCGCGGTCAACCAATCACAAGCCGGGAGGCTGGACACGCGTGCATTTTAAAATTTTAAAATGGGCGCGTGTCCAGCCTCCCGGCTTGTGATTGGTTGATCGCGGCGCAACCAATCACAAGCCGGGACGTCACGGGAGGCTGGACACGCGCCCATTTTAAAATGCGCGCGTGTCCAGCCTCCCGTGACGTCACGGCTTGTGATTGGTTGCGTCTCCCATGTGACTGCGACGCAACCAATCACAAAGCCGGGACGTAATTTTAAAATCCTGAAGGACCTGAAATTACGTCAAGGCTTGCTGTGATTGGTTGCGTCCCGGTCACATGGGCGGCACGCAACCAATCACAAGCCGGGACTCACGTAAAGGAAAGAAAAGCGCGAATTTTAAACAAAGAACGCTGCCGCTTCCTTCGGTAAGGTGCAGGCTGCGTCGGAGAGGTGAGTATAGCAATATTTTTTATTTTAATTCTCTCTTTTACACATTTTTACATTAATGTTGTTTCGATACCGATACCCGATATCACAAAAATATCGGATCTCGGTATCGGAATTCCGATACAGCAAGTATCGGCCGATACCCGATACTTGCAGTATCGGAATGCTCAACACTAACCATCACCACTACGGAGACTGCATTAGCCACTAGGCCAACCATCACCTGCTCCAAAGCTGTTGTGGAGCAGAGGTCAGTAGGCACCCAAACCCCCATCAGGAGTGCAGGCGCACCGTATGTAGCACCTTGTAGCTGCCCGTATCCTAAGGGACTGCCTTTACCCATGCTACACCAGGAAACTACAGGAAAATTAAAAAAATGACTAAATATTTCACTGTTAAAAACTCTTTGCTGCTAAAGTTTATTGAACCCAGAAGGGTTTCTACTTAAAAGTTTGCACAAGTTGTCCATTGCTTTAAAGACACTGGAGTCATGAACAGTGAATGGCTCACAAACTATCTTGTAAATAGTGTGCACCTTCTTAAAGGTGCTTCCTACTGGTTTTACAAAAGGAGCTTTTAAATAAGTTTAAAAAGTTCTTCTAAGGCCTCTTTCACACGTCAGTGTCTCCGGTACGTGTAGTGACAGTTTTCTCACGTACCGGAGACACTGACACACGTAGACCCATTCAAATGAATGGGTCTATGCACATGTGCGTGTTTTCACACGGACCGTATGTCCGTGCTGAAAACACGTCGACATGTCCGTTTTCCACCGGCAGCACGGACCACAATACGTCCTGCACACGTGCACACGGAGAACAGTGTGCACCCTCCTCCGTGTGCACGTAGCGCCCGCAGGAGAGACAGCACTACACTAAGCGCTGTCCCCCCCGCATGTGGTGCTGAAGGCGGAATTCATCTCTTCTTCCCCGCCGGAGAGAGGAAATGAAAGTTTTTTTTTCTTGTTTTTTTTTTTTTTTTTTTGGGGGGGGTGAAAAATAAAGTTTGCATGTGCCCCCGCGTCCCCCCCCCCAGTGCGCCGCCTGGCCTCTTGCCGCAGAAATACTCACCCGGCCAGCTCCTGCGATGTCTCCTGTGTCCTCTCCGCGCTGCCAGCTTCTCCTGTGTGAGCGGTCACGTGGGACCGCTCATTACAGTCAGGGATTATTCACTGACTGTAACCACGTGACCGCTCACACAGGAGAAGCTGGCAGCGCGGAGAGGACACAGGAGACATCGCAGGAGCTGGCCGGGTGAGTATTTCTGCGGCAAGAGGCCAGGCGGCGCACTGGGGGGGGGGACGCGGGGGCACATGCAAACTTTATTTTTCACCCCCCCCCCCAGAAAAAAAAAAAAAAAAAGATCTTTCATCTCTTCTCTCCGGCGGGGAAGAAGAGATGAATTCTGCCTTCAGCACCACATGCGGGGGGGACAGCGCTTAGTGTAGCGCTGTCTCTCCGGCACGGTCCGTGTGGTCCTCAGGGGGCACACGGGCGGCACACGGATGCCGCACGTATGTGCCACTTGAGCACACGGACATACGGACACGGATATCTCCGGTACCGGTTTTTCCCGGTACCGGAAATATCAGGACGTGTGAAAGAGCCCTAAAATTGTTGTGAGAACTGTTTTGTTTTCCAGAGACCTGAAGAAAAACCCGTCCGGCACGGCAGGATTCCGGGTCTGAATACATGCCTTGTAGCCCGCCGAAAACTAACGTTGATGGTTAATGACAGGTCCCTCGGGGTTAATGACGGGTCCCTCGCATCATTATTGCTGTTTTAAAGTTTTGATTGACTTGAATATTAATAAGGTTGATATTTTGCACTACTTCATTAAAAAGACTTGAGTATTGTTTGAACCCTTAAAGGGAATGTTTACTAGTTGCACTATGATAGATGGACTTGTGTGTTACAAGATAGAGGGTTAATATATTAAAGAGTTAAAATGATTAATAGTAATGAAAGCTGAGATTTGAATTTAGTTAGAATAATGTTTCAATATAGCCGATAGTGAGTACTGATATCCAGATGCACTTTTAATAAAATGAAGAGAATAAAGTAACCCGTGGGGGTTGGATGAAAAACTTTGAGATAGTATACCCATGAGGGTCATGGCACTTAATAGTTAGTTAATAATTATACTGTTTTATTAAAGTTTTCTATCCGTGAAAGTACGTGTACAAAGTACATAGTTAATGCAACGTTCAAGTGTTCTCACCTACCATAAAGGAAAGCTTAGCTATAGTATTAACTTGTTTTATAAGTTTATAGCATTTAAAAAAAAATTGTATGTCTTTTGCTCACCTGTAATTGTTGTTTTTCTTTTCCCAGTCCAGGAGTACTGGATTTAACTGGGGGGGAGTGCGGCGCCCCAGGGTCCTGGTCGTCGCAGTGGTATTGCTTTCCTCTCGGGGAGAATGATGCTACGTTTGGAGGCAAAGAAGGATAACTGCATTCAGGTATCACAAACATGCAACACACATTCACACTCCAGGCCACCAGGGGGAGCTTCTGCTCCTATTTATTAGGACACTCCCCACATATATATAACTGGCAATCTGTAGGGAAAGTTAGTTAGTTGCTGGCTGAGCTCAGCTCAGTTAGTTTCAGACAGTAGCTTGAGTAGGACAGGAGGTTAAAGGAGCTGTGCATGCCCTCAGAGCCGCTGCACCCAGAAAGAGACATTTTAAAGGCAGAACTGTATTGCAGCGAGCGTGAAGGAAGTTGAGGCAAAGGAGAGGATACCAGAAGGGGACCAGCCCCACTCAAGCTGTCTCCTTCTGAGACGCAACATCCCGGTAGCCGGAACACCAAGGGAGTAAGGACCTCTATGCCTTATTTCAGAGACCGGCAGGACAGATAATTGCAGGTTTCCTGTCCGCACCTACACCCAGGGGGCACGGTGACATCTACAGAGCCAAGTTATCTAAGAGACTCTATAAACAGGCTATAAACAGGCTCAAGTCACCAGTCATACAGGTTTTGTCCTATCCTATATGGGGCATAGAGAGAGCGAAACATCGCATCTGTGAGACCCTTATGTGAAGCCATAGGCAGTAAGGGACTACACCACTGCAGCACAAGGGAAGGTTACTGATTTCCACCTGGACAAGGGGACTCTAGACTTGCCTCCAAACAGACTGGACTCTGCCTACCCTGTGGTCTGGTGCCCTGGACTGCGGATGCTGAAGTCTTCAGTAAAGGTAAAGAGACTGCAACCTTGTGTCCTTGTTCTTCACTGCACCATTCACCACTCACCATCTACACACCTGGAAGCCCTGGGGACATATTCACCTGTGGGAAGGTATACCATCCAGCTGCCATAACATCACCCCAGTGGACCCCTTAAAGCAGCATCGATCATCCTGACCGAAAACCACAGGTGGCATCACGAACATAAACTTTATCCCTTTAAAGACCTTCCATGGACCAGGTCAGCCACCATGACATCCCCCTGTGAACCAAAGGACCCAATACCGAGTACCCTGCTGCCCTGACAGGGAGATCCAGTAACAGGAGAAATTGGAGCCTAAAAGCTGTTGTGCAATTTGTCCTGAGTACGCTGATACCCCATATGTGGGAATAAACCACTGTTTGGGCGCATGGCAGAGCTCGGACTTTTCAATGCAAAATTGACTGGAATTGAGATAGGATGCCATGTCGCATTTGGAGAGCCCCTGATGTGCCTAAACATTGAAACCCCCCACAAGTGACACCATTTTGGAAAGTGGACCCCCTAAGGAACTTATCAAGATGTGTGGTGAGCACTTTGACCCACAGTGTGCTTCACAGAAGTTTATAATGCAGAGCCGTAAAAATAAAAAATATTTTTTCACAAAAATGATTTTTCACCCCCAATTTTTTATTTTCCTAAGGGTAACAGAAGAAATTGGACCACAAATGTTGTTGTGCAATTTGTCCTGAGTACGCTGATACCCCATATGTGGGGGTAAACCACTGTTTGGGCGCATGGCGGAGCTCGGAAGGGAAGGAGCGCCGTTTGACTTTTCAATGCAAAATTGGCTGGAATTGAGATAGGACACCATGTCGCGTTTGGAGAGCCCCTGATGTGCCTAGACATTGAAACCTACCACAAGTGACACCATTTTGGAAAGATGACCCTCTAAGGAACTTATCTAGATGTGTTGTGAGAACTTTAAACCTCCAAGTGTTTCACTACAATTTATAACGCAGAGCTGTGAAAATAAAGAATCTTATTTTTTCACAAAAATTATCATTTCGCCCCCCAAATTTTTTTTATTTTCCCAAGGGTAACAGAAGAAATTGGACCACAAAAGTTGTTGTGCAATTTGTCTTGAGCATGCTGATACCCCATAAGTGGGGGTAAACCATTGCTTGGGCGCATGGCAGAGCTCAGAAAGGAAGGAGCGCCGTTTGACTTTTCAATGCAAAATTGACTGGAATTGAGATAGGACACCATGTCACGTTTGGAGAGCCCCTGATGTGCCTAAACATTTAAACCCCCCACAAGTGACACCATTTTAAAAAGATGACCCCCTATGGAACTTATCTAGATGAGTTGTGAGAACTTTGAACCCCCAAGAGTTTCACTACAGTTTATAACGCAGAGCCGTGAAAATAAAAAACATTTTTTTCCACACAAAGTATTTTTTAGCCCCCAGTTTTGTATTTTCCCAAGGGTGAAAGGAGAAATTGGACCCCAAAAGTTGTTGTCCAATTTGTCCCAAGTATGCTGATACCCTATATGGAGGGGGGGAACCACCGTTTAGGTGCATGGCAGAGCTTGGAAGGGAAGGAGCGCCGTTTGGAATGCACTTAGATGGATTGTCTGCAGGCGTCACGTTGCATTTGCAGAGCCCCTGATGTACCTAAACAGTAGAAACCCCCCACAAGTGACCCCATATTGGAAACTAGACCCCCCAAGGAGCTTATCTAGATGTGTTTTGAGAACTTTGAACCCCCAAGTGTTTCACTACAGTTTATAATGCAGAGCCATGAAAATAAAAAATCCTTTTTTTCCACAAAACTTTTTTGTTAGCCCCCGGTTTTGTATTTTCCAAAGGGTAACAGGAGAAATTGGACCGCAAAAGTTGTTGTTCAATTTGTCCTGAGTATGCTGATACCCCATATGTTAGGGTAAACCCCTGTTTGGGCGAAAGAGAGAGCTCGGAAGGAGCACTGTTTTACTTTTTCAACGCAGAATTGGCTGGAATTGAGATCAGATGCCATGTCGCGTTTGGAGGGCCCCTGATGTGCCTAAACAGTGGAAACCCCCAATTCTAACTGAAACCCTAACCCAAACACACCCCTAACCCTAATCCCAACCCTAACCATAACCCTAACCACACCCCTAACCCGAACATGCCCCTAACCCCAACACATCCCTAAACCTAATCCCACCCATAACCCTAACCACACCCCTAACCCTAATCCCAACCCTAATCCCAACCATAAATGTAATCCAAACGCCAACTTTAGCTCCAACCCTTTCTTTAGCCCCAAACCTAACTTTAACCCCAACACTAACTGTAGCCCCAACCCTAACTGTAGCCCCAACCCTAACTTTAGCCCCAACCCTAACCCTAACTTTAGCCCCAACCTTAACCCTAACTGTACCCCCAACCCTAACTGTAGCCCTAACCCTAATTTTAGCCCCAACCCTAACCCTAACTTTAGCCCCAACACTAACCCTAACTTTAGCCCTAGCCCTAACCCTAACTTTAGCCCCAACCCAAATTGTAGCCCTAACCCTAACTTTAACCCCAACTCTAAACCTAACCCTAATGGGAAAATGGAAATAAATACATTTTTTTTTATTTTATTATTTTTCCCCAACTAAGAGGGTGATGAAGAGGGGTTTGATTTACATTTAGAGCAGGGTTTTTTAGAAGATTTTTATGATTGGCAGCTGTCACATACTAATAGATGCTTTTTTTTTGCAAAAAATAGTTTTTGCGTCTCCACATTTTGAGAGCTATAATTTTTCCATATTTTGGTCCACAGAGTCATATGAGGTCTTGTTTTATGCTGGACAAGTTGACATTTTTATTTGTACCATTTTCGTGCACGTTACATTTTTTGATCGCTTTTTATTCCGATTTTTGTGAGGCAGAATGACCAAAAACCAGCTATTCGTGAATTTCTTTTGGGGGGGGCGTTTGTACCATTTCACGTTTGGTAAAATTGATAAAGCAGTTTTATTCTTTAGGTCAGTACGATTACAGCGATACCTCATTTATATCTTTTTTTATGTTTTGAAGCTTTTATATGATAAAAGCTATTTTATTGAAAACAAAATTATTTTTGCATCGCTTTATTCTGAGGACTATAACTTTTTTATTTTTTTACTGATGATGCTGTACGTTTTCAGCGGTACCATGGTTATTTATATCCGTCTTTTCGATCGCGTGTTATTCCACTTTTTGTTCGGTGGTATGATAATAAAGCGTTGTTTTTTGCCTCGTGTTTTTTTTTTACGGTGTTCACTGAAGGGGTTAACTAGTGGGACAGTTTTATAGGTCGGGTCGTTACGGACGCGGCGATACTAAATATGTGTACTTTTATTGTATTTTTTATTTAGATAAAGAAATGTATTTCTTGGAACAATATATTATTTTTTTATTAAGGAATTATTTTTTTTTTACACATGTAAATATTTCTTTTTTCACTTTATAACATTGCCCCAGGGGAGACATCAGTATATAGTGTCAGATCACTGATCTGACACTTTGCAATGCACTGTGGCAGATCAGCGATCTGACAGGCACTGCAGGGAGGCTTGCCGGTGCCTGCTCTCAGCAGGCTGTTGCAAGCCACCTCCCTGCAGGACCTGGAAGGAGCCCCGTGGCCATTTTGGATCCAGGGCCTGCAGGGAGGAGACACTCGGTATAATGCGATCACATTGCGCTGTACCGAGGGTCTCAGTGGAATGCCACCGGAACGCTGCGATCATGTTTGATCGCAGTGTACCAGGGGTTAATGTGTCAGGAGCGGTCCGTTACTGCTCCTGGCACATAGTGCCGGATATCAGCTGTAATAATCAGCTGACACCCGGCGGCGATCGACTGCTCTCCCCCCGTGAATGCGGCCGATCGCCAATGACATACTATCTCATCCCTGGGAATTAAGTCCCAGGTCACCTCGATGGGATAGTACATCATATGGGATTAAGGGGTTAAAGACAGCTGTATTACATAGTCACCTTTATAAAAGACTCCTGTCCACAGACTCAATTAATCAGTCAGACTGTAACATGGGCAAGGCCAAAAAGCTTTATAAGGATGTCAGAGACAAGATCATAGACCTGCACAAAGCTGGAATGGGCTACAAAACCATAAGTAAGACGCTGGACGAGAAGGAGACAACTGTTGGTGCAATAGTAAGAAAATAGAAGAAATACAAAATGACTGTAAATCGACATCGATCTGGGGCACCATGCAAAATCTCACCACGTGTGATATCCTCAGGGGTGGATTAAGGGTAGCCAGGGCCCCGGGCTGTTCAGACACTGTGGGCCCCCCCGGTCATGTGACGGGGGGTCATGTGATGGGGGTCATGTGACGGGGGGGGTCATGTGGCGGGGGAGGGTCATATTATACCCGAACCAGATTATTCCACAAAAATGGCCGGGCCCTACTCTACTGTAACCTATTAAATATTTGTTAAAATCTGCAATATAATTTAGGTATATTTTGACCAATAATATCACATACAAGGAACAAATACCACCGCGCCATGACCAGACCACAAATTACAAACACAGTGATCGAATAATATCACATACAAGGAACAAATACCACCGCACCAGGTCAAGACCACATATTACCACCACTTGGTGACCAAATAGCACATTCAAGGGACAAATACCACAACACCATTTCCAGACCACATATTACCACCACATAGTGACTGAATACTACAATACTGATCAGTAATAATAAAAAAAACAAAAACACAATACTATCACCATAAGTGCCAGTATTCACAGGAGATCTATACTTAGTATGCAGTGTCTGTGTAGAGGTAATACAGAGATCACTGGTGACATTATACACAGGAGCTCTGTATATAGTGTATAGGTAATACAGTGATCACTGGTGACATTGTACACAGGACCTCTGTATACAGTATAGTGTATAGTGTCAATGTATAGGTAACACTGACTCACCAATGACGTCTCTAGGTGAAGTCCTTCATCTTTCATCCAGCACAGACCGCCATCATTTCTTCCAGCCAGGACTCGTTTCTGCAGGAAATAACACAGTTATCTCGAGCTCTGCTTGCAGAACACATTACTTAATTTTTCACAACTTCTACATTACACATGGAGAAAAAAAGCGATATAGAGTCACTCTGCACAGTAACAGGACCGCCCCCCCATTTAAAACAGTATACTCAAAAAATAAAATAAATACATCACTGCAGTAATAATATCCCTTAATTAGCCCCTATGGTAATAATATTCCCCACCCTGGCCCCGTGTGTCTCATTCCTGGCTCCTGCCATATGTTCTCCCATCCTGCACTCATGAATATCCATTCTACCCCATGTGATCTCCCCATCCTGCCCCATCTGTCTCCATCGTATTCTCCTGCCCCATGATCCAATCCTGCCCCATGTCTTTCATTCTGCCCCGTGTCTACATTCTGCCCATGCCTCCAGTCCTGCCCCCAGTGTGTCCAGCAATCTGCCCCAGTGTGTCCAGCATATTACCCCCAGTGTGTCCAGCAATCTGCCCCAGTGTGTCCAGCATTGCCCCCAGACAGTGTCTCCAGCAATCTGCCCCAGTGTCTGACTCCAGCATATTGCCCCCAGACAGTGTGTTCAACAATCTGCCCCAGTATGTCCAGCGTATTGCCCCAGTGTGTCCAGCATATTACCACCAGTGTGTCCTGCAATCTGCCCCAGTATGTCCAATTGTCCAGCATTGCCCCCAGTGTGTCCAGCAATCTGCCCCATTGTCTCCAGCATATTACCCGCAGTGTGCCCAGCAATCTGCCCCAGTATGTCCTGCAATCTGCCCCAGTGTCTCTAGCATTGCCCCAGTGTCTCCAGCAATCTGCCCCAGTGTGTCCTCCAGCATTGCCCCAGTGTCTCCAGCAATCTGCCCCAGTGTGTCCTCCAGCATTGCCCCAGTGTGTCCAGCAATCTGCCCCAGTGTGTCCTCGAGCATTGCCCCAGTGTGTCCAGCAATCTGCCCCAGTGTCTCCAGCATTGCCCCAGTGTCTCCAGCATTGCCCCAGTGTCTCCAGCAATCTGCCCCAGTGTCTCCAGCATTGCCCCCAGTGTCTCCAGCAATCTGCCCCAGTGTCTCCAGCATTGCCCCAGTGTCTCCAGCATTGCCCCAGTGTCTCCAGCATTGCCCCAGTGTCTCCAGCAATCTGCCCTAGTGTCTCCAGCAATCTGCCCCAGTGTCTCCAGCAATCTGCCCCAGTGTCTTCAGCAATCTGCCCCAGTGTCTCCAGCAATCTGTCCCAGTGTCTCTAGCAATCTGCCCGTGTCTCCAGCAATCTGCCCCAGTGTCTCCAGCATTGCCCCCAGTGTGTCCAGCAATCTGCCCCAGTGTCTCCAGTAATCTGCCCCAGTGTCTCCAGCAATCTGCCCCAGTGTCTCCAGCAATCTGCCCCAGTGTCTCCAGCAATCTGCCCCAGTGTCTCCAGCATTGCCCCCAGTGTCTCCAGCAATCTGCCCCAGTGTCTCCAGCAATCTGCCCCAGTGTCTCCAGCAATCTGCCCCATTGTCTCCAGCATATTACCCCCAGTGTGCCCAGCAATCTGCCCCAGTATGTCCAGCAATCTGCCCCAGTGTCTCTAGCATTGCCCCAGTGTCTCCAGCAATCTGCCCCAGTGTGTCCTCCAGCATTGCCCCAGTGTCTCCAGCAATCTGCCCCAGTGTGTCCTCCAGCATTGCCCCAGTGTGTCCAGCAATCTGCCCCAGTGTGTCCTCGAGCATTGCCCCAGTGTGTCCAGCAATCTGCCCCAGTGTCTCCAGCATTGCCCCAGTGTCTCCAGCATTGCCCCAGTGTCTCCAGCAATCTGCCCCAGTGTCTCCAGCAATCTGCCCCAGTGTCTCCAGCAATCTGCCCCAGTGTCTCCAGCATTGCCCCCAGTGTGTCCAGCAATCTGCCCCAGTGTCTCCAGCATTGCCCCAGTGTCTCCAGCATTGCCCCAGTGTCTCCAGCAATCTGCCCTAGTGTCTCCAGCAATCTGCCCCAGTGTCTCCAGCAATCTGCCCCAGTGTCTCCAGCAATCTGCCCCAGTGTCTCCAGCATTGCCCCCAGTGTGTCCAGCAATCTGCCCCAGTGTCTCCAGCAATCTGCCCCAGTGTCTCCAGCAATCTGCCCCAGTGTCTCCAGCATTGCCCCCAGTGTGTCCAGCAATCTGCCCCAGTGTCTCCAGCATTGCCCCAGTGTCTCCAGCATTGCCCCAGTGTCTCCAGCAATCTGCCCTAGTGTCTCCAGCAATCTGCCCCAGTGTCTCCAGCAATCTGCCCCAGTGTCTCCAGCATTGCCCCCAGTGTGTCCAGCAATCTGCCCCAGTGTCTCCAGCAATCTGCCCCAGTGTCTCCAGCAATCTGCCCCAGTGTCTCCAGCATTGCCCCAGTGTCTCCAGCATTGCCCCAGTGTCTCCAGCAATCTGCCCTAGTGTCTCCAGCAATCTGCCCCAGTGTCTCCAGCAATCTGCCCCAGTGTGTCCAGCAATCTGCCCCAGTGTCTCCAGCAATCTGCCCCAGTGTCTCCAGCAATCTTCCCCAGTGTCTCCAGCATTGCCCCCAGTGTGTCCAGCAATCTGCCCCAGTGTGTCCAGCAATCTGCCCCAGTGTCTCCAGCAATCTGCCCCAGTGTCTCCAGCAATCTGCCCCAGTGTCTCCAGCATTGCTCCCAGTGTCTCCAGCAATCTGCCCCAGTGTCTCCAGCAATCTGCCCCAGTGTCTCCAGCATTGCCCCCAGTGTGTCCAGCAATCTGCCCCAGTGTCTCCAGCAATCTGCCCCAGTGTCTCCAGCAATCTGCCCCAGTGTCTCCAGCATTGCCCCCAGTGTCTCCAGCAATCTGCCCCAGTGTCTCCAGCAATCTGCCCCAGTGTCTCCAGCAATCTGCCCCAGAGTCCCCAGCATTGCCCCCAGTGTGTCCAGCAATCTGCCCCAGTGTCTCCAGCAATCTGCCCCAGTGTCTCCAGCAATCTGCCCCAGTGTCTCCAGCATTGCCCCAGTGTGTCCTCCAGCATTGCCCCCAGTGTGTCCACTGTCCACCGTTAGCTTATTAAAACACAAAACAAAAAAAAACAGTCTCCTCACCTTACCAGCGCTCCACGCGGCGAGCTCCCTCCAGCAGCGCACACTCGCCGGCGACTGACAATGACGTCAGACGCCGGCGACGTGTGAGCTGCGGCCGACTTCAGCTGCCAGCCTCCAATTGGCTGGCTGGCGGCTGTTGTTAACTATTGAGGTGCGGGCGCGCGCACGCACCTCAATAGGAAAGCGCCGCAGCGCCGGAAGGGGCCCGGTGAGCAGATGAGAAGGGGCCCAATGCGGACCCCCTCTCTCTGCCCACCGGGCCTGGGGGGCGGGGCACATAAATGCCGGCGGGCCGGGCATTCAGTCACACTCCGGCGGATTATCAGAGGGTCAATCTGCGGTGGCCCAGGGCCCCCCCAAGCTACTGGGCCCTGGGCTACCGCCCATATTGGCCCTCTGATAATCCGCCCCTGGATATCCTTGATCATGAGGAAGGTGAGAGATCAGCCTAAAACTACATGGGGGGAACTTGTTAATGACCTCAAGGCATCTGGGACCACAGTCACCAAGAAAACCATTGGTAACACATTGCACCGTAAAAGTTTAAAATCATGCAGTGCCCGCAAGGTCCCACAGCTCAAGAAGGCACATGTGCAGGCCCATCTGAAGTTTGCCAATGAACACCAGGATGATTCTGTGAGTGATTGGGAGAAGGTGCTGTGGTCAGATGAGACAAAAACTGAGCTCTTTAGCATTAACTCAACTCGCCGTGTTTGGAGGAACACCATCCCCACTGTCAAGCATGGAGGTGGAAATATTATGTTTTGGGGGTGTTTCTCTGGTAAGGGCACAGGACTACTTCCCCACATCAATGGGAGAATGGATGGAGCCATGTACCATAAGATCCTGAGTCACAACCTCCTTGCCTCTGCCAGGACATTAAAAATGTGTCGTGGCTGGGTAGTCCAGCAAGACAATGACCCAAAACATACAGCCAAGACAACAAAGGAGTGGCTCAAAAAGAAGCACATTAAGGTCATGAAGCGGCCTAGCCAGTCTCCAGACCTTAATCCCATAGAAAACCTATGGAGGGAGTTGAAGTTCTGAGTTCCGAAGCGACAGCCTCAAAATCTTAATTATTTAGAGATGATTTGCAAAGTGCAGTGGACAAAAATTCCTCCTGACATGTACGCAAACCTCATCATCAACTACAAAAAAAAGTCTGACTGCTGTGCAAGGGTTTTGACACCAAGTATTAATTCTTGTTTGCCAGAGGGATCAAATACTTATTTCTCACTGCAAAATGCAAATACATTTATGTAATTTACACAATGTGATTTTCTGGATTTTATTTTTCATATTCTATGTCTCAATGTTAAAATTAAGCTACCCTTAAAATTATTGACTGTTCATGTCTTTGTCAGTGGACAAACTTACAAAATCAGCAAGAGATCAAATACTTTTCCCCACTCTAACATTTCTCAGCAACAAGGCCATTAATAGGTAGGACTAGTTTAGCATTTCTATTACCTGTACGCCCATATTAATAGGTCATATACCTCTCAAGGCGTGACAGATTCCCTTTAATTAAATGACCATACCTAATATTCTAAAGCATTTTGGTTAAAATTAATGTCATGACAACTTCATGCACTTTCAATTCATCACCAGGAAATGGCATTACAACAATCAGACAGAAATATTTACACTTAAAAAAAAAATGCAAAACTATTGGCCGACCATGTATACAAGCATGGGGCACATCCACCTAATTAATATTATAATACCTTTCATTAACGCAAATCTTGATTAATATTTCAAAGTTGCTAAATTAAAGAAGTTAAATAGTTTTGGAAAGTGAGAAATAAATAAATGACATCTAATTTGTATTAATGAATTTGGCATATTTATCCTTTACAAGGATCTTCTATCTATAACTCATGCAGGATTTCTGAATTATTCAACTCAATTTCTGCTGCATCTTCTCTTTTTTCCAATGATTAATTTTCTCATTACAGAAAATTTATTGGAACTGCGTGTTACAATTTCCACTCAGATATTTTGCAATAGATTAGGGATAATGGTAAAAAATTATATCAATAATAGACCTTGTCCTTTAACAATCATTTTAGTAGTGACCTGCTAATCCTTGACATATATCACTACCTTTTGAATGTGATAGATTCAAACCTATTTAAGTCATGTAACCATGTTTGAGTGTCAAAGAATTCACAACTGCAAAGAATAAAAATGATTTTACTGCAATTCATTCAATGGGCAAACAAAGGAAATGTCTTGTTTTCTTATGCCCAAGGCTGGACTCAGAGTTTTTCATGGTGTTTTTCATAATATTTTTTGGTAAAAACACTGGCAGATTTTAACAGCTTAAGCCCCAAGGGTGGTTTGCACGTTAATGACCGGGCCAATTTTTACAATTCTGACCACTGTCCTTTTATGAGGTTATAACTCTGGAACGCTTCAACGGATCTTGGCGATTCTGACACTGTTTTCTCATGACATATTGTACTTCATGATAGTGGTAAAATTTATTCTATATAACTTGCATCTATATAACTTGCATTTTTATAACTTGCATTTATTTGTGAAAAAAATGGAAATTTGGCGAAAAATTTTGAAAATTTCGCAAGTTTCCAACTTTGAATTTTTATGCCCTTAAATCACAGAGATATGTCATGCAAAATACTTAGTAAATAACATTTCCCACATGTCTACTTTACATCAGCACAATTTTAGAACCAACATTTTTTTTTGATAGGGAGTTATAAGGGTTAAAAGTTGACCAGCAATTTCTCATTTTTACAACACCATCATTTTTAGGGACCACATCTCATTTGAAGTCATTTTGAGGGGTCTATATGATAGAAAATACCCAAGTGTGACACCATTCTAAAAACTGCACCCCTCAAGGTGCTTAAAACCACATTCAAGAAGTTTATTAACCCTTCAGGTGTTTCACAGGAATTTTTGGAATGTTTAAATAATTAATTTTTTTCACACAAAATTTATTTCAGCTCCAATTTGTTTTATTTTACCAAGGGTAACAGGAGAAAGTGGATCCCAAAAGTTGTTGTACAATTTGTCCTGAGTACGCTGATACCCCATATGTGGGGGTAAACCACTGTTTTGGCACATGGCAGAGCTCGGAAGGAAAGGAGCGCCATTTTACTTTTCAATGCAAAATTGACTGGAATTGAGATGGGACGCCATGTTGCGATTGGAGAGCCCCTGATGTGCCTAAACATTGAAACCCCCCACAAGTGACACCATTTTGGAAAGTAGACCCCCTAAGGAACTTATCAAGATGTGTGGTAAGCACTTTGACCCAACAAGTGCTTCACAGAAGTTTATAATGCAGAGCCGTAAAAATAAAAAATCATATTTTTTCACAAAAATGATCTTTTCGCCCCCAATTTTTTATTTTCCCAAGGGTAAGAGAAGAAATTAGACCACAAAAGTTGTTGTACAATTTGTCCTGAGTACGACGATACCCCATATGTGGGGGTAAACCACTGTTTGGGCGCATGGCAGAGCTTGGAAGAGAAGGAGCGCCGTTTGACTTTTCAATGCAAAATTGACTGGAATTGAGATGGTACACCATGTCGCGTTTGGAGAGCCCCTGATGTGCCTAAACATTAAAACCCCCCACAAGTGACACCATTTTGGAAATTAGACCCCCTAAGGAACTTATCTAGATGTGTTTTGAGAGCTTTGAACCTCCAAGTGTTTCACTACAGTTTATAACGCAGAGCCGTGAAAATAAAAAATATTTTTTTTATCACAAAAATGATTTTTTAGCCCCCAGTTTTGTATTTTCACAAGGGTATAAGGATAAATTGGACCCCAATAGTTGTTGACCAATTTGCCTTGAGTACAGTGATACCCCGTATGTGGGGAGGAACCACTGTTTGGGCGCATGGCAGAGCTCGGAAGGGAAGGAGCTCCATTTGGAATGCAGACTTAGATGGATTGGTCTGCAGGTGTCACGTTGCATTTGCAGAGCCCCTGATGTACCTAAGCAGTGGAAACCGCCAAGAAGTGACCCCATATTGGAAACTAGACTTCTCAAGGAACTTATCTAGATGTGTTGTGAGAACTTTGAACCCCCAAGTGTTTCACTACAGTTTATACCGCAGAGCCGTGAAAATAAAAAATATTTTTTTTTCACAAAAATTATTTATTAGCCCCAGTTTTGTATTTTCCCAAGGGTAACAGTAGAAAATGGATGCCAAAAGTTGTTGTCTAATTTGTCCTGAGTATGCTGATACCCCGTATGTGGGGGGGAACCACTGTTTGGGTGCATGGCAGAGCTCGGAAGGGAAGGAGCGCCATTTGAAATGCAGACTTAGATGGATTGGTCTGCAGGGGTCACATTGCATTTGCAGAGCCCCTGATGTACCCAAACAGTACAAACCCCCCACAAGTGACCCCATATTGGAAACTAGACCTCCCAAGGAACTTATCTAGATGTGTTGTGAGAACTTTGAACCCCCAAGTGTTTCACTACAGTTTACAGCACAGAGCTGTGAAAATAAATAATCTTTTTTCCCACAAAAATGATTTTTAGCCCCCCAATTTTTTATTTTCTCAAGGATAACAAGAGAACTTGGACCCCAAAAGTTGTTGTCCAATTTGTCCTGAGTACGCTGATACCCCTTATGTTGGGGTAAACCCCTGCTTGGGCACACGGGAGAGCTTGGAAGGGAAGGAGCACTGTTTTACTTTTTCAACGCAGAATTGGCTGGAATTGAGGTCGGACGCCATGTCACGTTTGGAGAGCCCCTGATGTGCCTGAACAGTGGAAACTCCCCAATTCTACCTGAAACCCTAATCCAAACACACCCCTAACCCTAATCCCAATGGTAACCCTAACCACACCCTTAACCCTGACACACCCTTAACTCTAATCCCAACCCTAATCCCAACTGTAAATGTAATCCAAACCCTAACTTTAGCCCCAACCCTAACCCTAACTTTAGCTCCAACCCTAGCCCCAACCCTAACCCTAGCCTTAACCCTAGCCCTAACCCTAGCCCTAACCATAGCCCTAACCCTAACCCTAGCCCTAACCCTAGCCCTAGCCCTAACCCTAGCCCTAACCCTAGCCCTAACCCTAACCCTAGCCCTAATCCTAATGGGAAAATGGAAATAAATACATTTTTTTAATTTTATTATTTTTCCCTAACTAAGGGGGTGATGAAGGGGGGTTTGATTTACTTTTATAGCATTTTTTATATCGGATTTTTATGATTGGCAGCTGTCAGACACTAAAAGACGCTTTTTTATAGCAAAAAAGTTTTTGCGTCTCCACATTTTGAGAGCTATAATTTTTCCATATTTTAGTCCACAGAGTCATGTGGGGTCTTTTTTTTTGCGGGACGAGTTGACGTTTTTATTGGTAACATTTTTGGACATGTGAAAGTTTTTGATCACTTTTTATTCTGATTTTTGTGAGGCAGAATGGCCAAAAACCACCTATTCATGAATTTCTTTTGGGGGAGGCGTTTATACCGATCCACGTTAGGTAAAATGGATAAAGCAGTTTTATTTGTCGGGTCAGTACGATTACAGCGATATCTCATTTATATCATTTTGTTATGTTTTTGCGCTTTTATACGATAAAAGCTATTTTATAGAAAAAATAATTATTTTGGGCATCGCTTTATTCTGAGGACTATAACTTTTTTATTTTTTTGCTTATGATGCTGTATGGCAGCTCATTTTTTGCGGGACAAGATGACGTTTTCAGCGGTACCATGGTTATTTATATCTGTCTTTTTGATCGCTTATTATTCCACTTTTTGTTCGGTGGTATGATAATAAAGCGTTGTTTTTTGGCTCGTTTTTTTTTTTTTCTTACGGTGTTCACTGAAGGGGTTAACTAGTGGGACAGTTTTATAGGTTGGGTCGTTACGGATGCGGCGATACTAAATATGTGTACTTTTATTGTTTTTTTTATTTAGATAAAGAAATGTATTTATGGGAATAATATATATATTTTTTTTCTTTATTTAGGAATTTTTTTTTTTTTTTTTTTACACATGTGGATTTTTTTTTTTACTCTTTTACTTTGTCCCGGGGGGGACATCACAGATCGCTGATCTGACAGTTTGCACAGCACTCTGTCAGATCGGCGATCTGTCTTAGAGCGCTGCAGGCTTACCAGAGCCTGGTCTGCACCCGGAAGTAATCCCTGCAGGACCCGGATGCAGCCCCGCGGCCATTTTGGATCTGGGGCCTGCAGGGATAGGAGGTAAGAGACCCTCGCAGCAACGCGATCACATCGCGTTGCTCCGGGGGTCTCAGGGAAGCACGCAGGGAGCCCCCTCCCTGCGCGATGCTTCCCTGTACCGCCGGCATGTTTGATCGCGGTGTTCCAGGGGTTAATGTGCCGGGGGCGGTCCTGGCACATAGTGTCATAGTGTGATAATCAGCTGACACCCGGCCGCGATCGGCCGCGCTCCTCCTGTGAGCGCTGCCGATCGCGCTGGACGTACTATCCCATCACTGGGAATTAAGTCCCAGGTCATCTTGACGGGATAGTACGTCCAATGGGATTAAGGGGTTAAAACATAGCATGCTCTAGGTGTAGCTTTATTTTTCCCACTGGCTTCCCTTGGCTTTTCTGAACTTCACAAATGCATTTTTAAATTATCAGAGAATGAAAAAAACCTCACAATCCACAGTAGACAGCTTCTGCAAAGAGCTCCTCCATCTATTGGACTGGTTACACACGTGGTGAAAATTGTTGGTACCCATCGTTTAATGACAGAAAAACCCACAATGGTCACAGAAATAACTTGAATCTGACAAAAGTAATAATAAATAAAAGATCTATGAAAATGAACAAATGAAAGTCAGACATTGCTTTTCAACAATGCTTCCACAGAATTTAAAAAAAAAATAAAACTCATGAAATAGGCCTGGACAGAAATGATGGTACGCCTGAAAATAATGTGACAAAAGGGACTTGTTAAATCAAAGTGCATTCACTAACCAGCATCACAGGTGTCTACAATCTTGGAATTAGTGAGAGGGCCTGTAAATAGGGCTACAGATACTCACTGTGCTGTTTGATGACATGGTGTGTATCACACGCAACATGGACCATAGGAAGCGAAGGAATAATAATAATAATAATTTTATTTATATAGCGCCAACATATTCCGCAGCGATTTACAACTTATAGAGGGGACTTGTACAGACAATAGACATTACAGCATAACAGAAATCACAGTTCAAAACAGATACCAGGAGGAATGAGGGCCCTGCTCGCAAGCTTACAAACTATGAGGAAAAGGGGAGACACGAGAGGTGGATGGAAACAATTGCTTTAGTTATTTGGACCAGCCATAGTGTAAGGCTCGGGTGTTCATGTAAAGCTGCATGAACCAGTTAACAGCCTAAGTATGTAGCAGTAAAGACACAGAGGCTATTAACTGCATAAAGTGTATGAGAACATGATGCAAGGAACCTGATTATGTTTTTTTTTTTTTTTTTATTAGGCCACACAGGGATAGTTAGGTTAATGCGTTGAGGCGGTAGGCCAGTCTGAACAAATGCGTTTTTAGGGCACGCTTAAAACTGTGGGGATTGGGGATTAATCGTATTAACCTAGGTAGTGCACTCCAAAGAATCGGCGCAGCACGTGTAAAGTCTTGGAGACGGGAATGGGAGGTTCTGATTATTGAGGATGCTAACCTGAGGTCATTAGCGGAGCGGAGGGCACGGGTAGGGTGGTAGACTGAGACCAGAGAGGAGATGTAGGGTGGTGCTGAGCCATAGAGTGCTTTGTGGATGAGGGTTGTAGTTTTGTACTGGATTCTGGAGTGGATGGGTAGCCAGTGTAATGACTGGCACAAGGTAGAGGCATCGGTGTAACGGTTGGTGAGGAATATGATCCTGGCAGCAGCATTCAGGACAGATTGGAGCGGGGAGAGTTTGGTAAGAGGGAGACCGATTAGTAGAGAGTTACAATAGTCCAGACGAGAATGAATAAGTGAGACAGTAAGAGTTTTTGCAGAGTCGAAAGTAAGAAAAGGGCGAATTCTAGAAATATTTTTTAGATGCAGATAAGAAGAGCGAGCCAGTGATCGGATGTGGGGGGTGAATGAAAGCTCGGAATCAAGGATGACCCCAAGGCAGCAGGCATGTTGCTTGGGATTAATGGTGGAACCGCACACGGAGATGGCAATGTCAGGCAAAGGTAGGATAGTAGAGGGAGAGAACACGAGGAGTTCAGTTTTTGACAGGTTCAGTTTCAGATAGAGGGAGGACATGATGTTAGAGACAGCGGTAAGACAATCACTGGTGTTTTCTAAGAAGGTCGGAGTGAAAGCAGGAGAAGAGGTGTATAATTGGGTGTCGTCAGCATAGAGATGGTACTGGAAACCAAATCTACTGATTGTTTGTCCAATAGGGGCAGTATACAAAGAGAAGAGGAGGGGGCCTAGGACTGATCCTTGAGGAACCCCAACAGTAAGGGGAAGGGGAGAGGAGGAGGAACCAGCAAAACATACAGTGAAGGATCGGTCAGAGAGATAGGAGGAGAACCAAGAGAGAACAGTGGCCTTGATGCCGATGGAGCGGAGCATAGTGAGGAGGAGCTGATGATCCACAGTGTCGAATGCTGCGGAAAGATCCAAGAGAATTAGCATGGAGTAGTGACCATTAGATTTAGCTGTTAGTAGGTCATTAGAGACTTTAGTGAGGGCAGTTTCAGTAGGGTGTAAAGAGCGGAAGCCAGATTGAAGAGGGTTGAGAAGAGAGTTATCTGAGAGATAGCAGGTAAGACGGGAGTGGACCAGGCGTTCCAGGTGTTTAGAGATGAAGGGAAGATTAGAGACCGGTCTATAGTTAGCGGCACAGTTTTGGTCGAGGGAGGGTTTTTTAAGTAATGGATGTATGATGGCATGCTTAAATGAGGAGGGAAAAATACCGGAAGTGAGGGAAAGGTTGAATATTTTTGTTATGTGAGAGGTGACAGCCGGGAAAGGGACTGGAGGAGATGTGACGGAATGGGGTCACTGGTGCAAGTGGTCGGGCGAGAAGATGCAAGGAGCCTGCTTACTTCTTCTTCTGTAACTGGTTCAAAGTCAGAGAGTGAACTAGATGCAGTGGGGGAGGGAGGACAGTGCCTGGTATGAAGAGATTGGGAGATGATTTCCTGTCGAATGTGGTCAATTTTTTCTTTGAAGTAATTGGCCAGATCGTCAGCGTGGAGATCTGTGGTTGTGGCCTGCTCTCTTGGGTTGAGTAGGGACTGGAAAGTGTTGAAGAGACGTTTATGGTTATTGGACAGCGAGGTGATGAGGGTGTTGAAATAGGTTTGTTTGGAGAGGTGAAGGGCAGAGTTGTATGTTTTTAGCATGAAATTATAATGGATGAAATCTTCGGGTAGATTAGATTTTCTCCACAGACGTTCGGTGCACCTGGAGCACCGCTGCAGGAAATGTGTTTGCAGCGTGTGCCACGGTTGTCGCCGTCTGTGTCGAGTTGCTCGACGTATAGGAGGAGCAGCTTCATCCAGGGCACTTTGCAGGGTTTCATTGTAATGCTTCAGAGCAGAATCAGGACATGAGATGGAGGAGATTGGGGCCAATGAGGACTGCAAGTTCTTCATAAGTTTCTGGGTGTTAATGGCCTGTATGTTTCTATAAGTGTGGAAAGTGGGGGTGACCTGAGCGGGATGGCTCAGGTCAGGAAAGAGTTGTCTCAGGAGATTAGAAAGAAAATAATAGACAAACAAGTTAAAGGTAAAAGTTATAAGACCATCTCCAAGCAGCTTGATGTTCCTGTGACTAAAGTTGCACATATTATTCAGAAATTTAAGATCCATGGGACTGTAGACAACCTCCCTGGACATGGCCGCAGGAAAATTGATGACAAATCAAAGAGACAGATAATACAAATGGTAACAAAAGAGCCCAGAAAAACTTCTAAGCAGATTAAAGGTGAATGTTGTGAATTTGGATTCTGGGCTCCCCCGGTGGCTACTGGTGGAATTGAACTGGTGTTGTCATCTTCTCTGTTCACCTGTTCCCATCAAGATGTGGGAGTCGCTATATAACCTTGCTGCTCTGTTAGTTGCTTGCCGGTCAACAATGTTATCAGAAGCCTCTCTGTGCTTGTTCCTGCTCCTAGACAACTACTAGATAAGTTGGACTCTTGTCCATGTTTGTTTTTGCATTTTTGTTCCAGTTCACAGCTGAAGTTTCGTTACTGTGTCTGGAAAGCTCTTGTGAACAGGAATTGCCACTCTGGTGTTATGAGTTAATGCCAGAGTTTTAAAGTAATTCCTGGATGGTGTTTTGATAGGGTTTTCAGCTGACCATGAAAGTGTCCTTTCTGTCTTCTGCTATGTAGTAAGTGGACCTCAAATTTGCTAAACCTATTTTCATACTACGTTTGTAATTTCATCTTAATTCACCGCCAATACATGTGGGGGGCCTCTGTCTCCTTTCGGGGTATTTCTCTAGAGGTGAGCTAGGACTAATATTTTCCTCTGCTAGCATTATTTAGTCCTCCGGCTGGTGCTGGGCATCTAGAATCAACGTAGGCATGCTACCCGGCCACTGCTAGTTGTGCGTTAGGTTTAGTTCATGGTCAGCTCAGTTTCCATCTTCCAAGAGCTAGTTCCTATATATGCTGATGCTATGTTCTCTTGCCATTGAGAACATGACAGGTGAACTTCAAGCTGAAGGAACATTAGTGTCAGATCGCACCATCCCTGTTGTGTGAGCCAAAGAGGACTTCATGGGAGATGACTAAGGAGGACACCATTGTTGAAAAAAAATCATAAAGCCAGACAGGAATTTGCCAAACTACATGTTGACAAGCCACAAAGCTTCTGGAAGAATGTCCTATGAAACATTTATGTTCTGGGGCTGTTTTGCTGCGTCTGGCACAGAGTGTCTAGAATCTGTGCAGGGTACAATGAAATCTCAAGTTAATGGATTTTATATATATGATTATCTCAACAGTCAATACTCCACGCAGGGAGTGGGGGTAGTAAATATACAGGCCCACAATGTGTACATAACAGTAAGGTAACTATAACGGGTGAAATAACAGGTTAACTTATCAGTCTCTGGTTCCTGGACAATGGTGGCTGGAAAATCCCATGATGGCACCATAGGTGGCATGAGAATTCCCTGAGCCGGTTCTGAAGAAAAGCGTAGCACTGTCTCTGTATGGTGATGAAATATCCTGGACTTCTTTCACATGGCCTTGTGATCCTGCTATGGGGTGCTGAACTGTGAAAGGTCTGCTCTATGGCTGAGGAAGTACAAAATCCCGGACTAGAGGCTGCAGTCTCACCGCTGCGAGCCACGTGCAACGCTGGATCAGCACTACCAAGAGAGACCGCAGATGTTAGAGCAACTGACCGGTTAGTGATGCTAGGGTTGGAGAATAACGGGGGTCAGTCTCAATAGAGGCACAATCTGTATGCGCGGGGGATGGCATACTGAAAAACAGGCCTGTCAATTGGCGTCGGTCAGCAGAGATGGAGTCAACCTTCTCCTATAGCACACGCTGGGTCCCCAACAAAAGCCCTGTTCCCACGCGCGCAGTCTCATTTATATCACACCCGCCTCCAACAGTCAGATGCAAAGGTCTGCTTTGGTCAGAAAGTGCTTCCCCCGGCAACAATGGTGACAGTCCTGACAGTTCCGGCCTGGACATGCAAGAGAGACCACTGTTCTGCACCATCTTCCTACATTCCCCCTCCTTTAACTCGCCATTCCGTGGGTGAGGGTTCTTTCAAATCACATTGCCATCTTCCTTTCTTTAGTACATCTTGCTGCCAAATGAAATGCTCCTGATCAAAATGATTGGGGGTTTGCCTGCTGTTGTTTGTTCAGAGCATAGTAAATTGGAAGGATTAGTGGAGTCCCCTTGAGTGGTAGAATCAGGCTGCACCGAAAGGAGCAATGGTACCTCTGTATTCCCGGAATCAGATTCTTCGGGTTCCCAGATCTTGGTTCCTCACTTTCTTTATCCTCTTCTTCCTCTACTATCAGGGGAACTGGCTCAGGAGTCTCTGGGATCTATTCTGCTGGTACTGGGTCTTTAGATAGATAAACAAGGCCGAAGCATGTTTTGATTAACTATCCGAGTGGGAGAGCTCTATTCTCCTTCAGGCTGAAACTCACACACAAGCTCCTCGGGGCTGACTTGCGCTTTGCCCAGTACTGGTCCTTTTCCCACTGATTTTCCAGCTTGTCTCGAGGACATTTTTCACGCACCAAGACACGGTCTCCGGCCTGAAGATTTGTTGCTCGTGGTGGGGTCCTTTCAGCATGCTCTGACTCCCGAAGCCTGGTCTGTACCAACCAATACAAAGTCTGCAGGCGATGATGTTCTCGAACCCACGAGGACACCCCTGTCCATGGGTAGTCCTCTTCTGGATCCAATTCCAACTTGGTAATTCACTTTCCAGTCCAACAGAAAAGGAGAGAATAGAGGGTATAACCCGTGGTTCAGTGCACTCGATTAATGTATATCCATACCAAATCTGATACATACTCAGGCCACGGAGCCTTCCGATCTTCCTCCAGGGTTCTCAACATCTGAATTAGCGTTCTATTGAGCAGCTCACAGGTGCCGTCTCCCTGAGGATGATTTGGTCTGGTGTGGGATTTGTCGATCCGGTACATATGATGTACCTCTTCAATCACTTTTCTCAAGAAACAGGCTCCCTGATCAGAATGGAACTTTGTCGGACATCTGTAAAGTTGAATGAAATTTTTACAAATCCCATAGGCAGCTGACTCCGCATTTTGATCCTGGGTTGAAGTTACACCAGCAAATTTCGTGAAGTGATCCACCATCACTAAACAATGTTTATACCCCTGGTGGGCTGGCCCGATGGTCAGATAGACTATCATTAAAAACTCCAGGGGAGCAGATGTCACAATGGGCTGTATGGGGGCTCTCTGCTCTGGCAATTTAGTCAATTCACATGTCTGACATGCTCTACAGATCTCCTCTACGACGCCTTTAACCAAGGATGAAAAATGAATAGTGTTGAGCATTCCGATACCGCAAGTATCGGGTATCGGCCGATACTTGCGGTATCGGAATTCCGATACCGAGATCCGATACTTACCGCATATCGGATACCAGAATCGGAAGTTCCCATAATTCAAACAGCACAAATTCAGCCAATGAGGAATGATTACAAGTGTGGGCACATCCTGTTCAGCATGGTGGGCATGTAAAAACTGGCAAGGCTGTGATTGGCTGCTGAAATGATGTCATAATGCACTATAAAAAATGCTGCCGCCCTTTCTGTCTCACTCTGCTGTCAATTCAGTTAGGCATAGGATGCTGTGTTCTGACTGAGGGCCAGTTGAGATAGCGATTTGCTTCTTTGTGCTTTTCCCAGGCTAATTTAGCAACCGCTGTGTGTTCACCTTGCTTTTGCCTTGCAGCGCTGTTTTCACAGCGATCTGCAAGGTCTCTGTGTGTGTGTGTGAGTGCAGCCCACTCTCTAGTCTGTGTGCAGCCAAAGCCGGTTGTATTCAGCTCAGGGTGGTTCACTGTCTCATACTGTTCTATCCATTCCATTGTCCTTTTTTGCAAATAGTGCAGCCCGCTGCACATTTTTTCAAATCGTTCCTATTAGTGGCTTTCCACCCGTATCCAGCTAAATTGTGGAAAAACACTACATAGGATAACGTAGAGGAGGTTTATTGGGCCTTGCAGTGCCGTTTACGGCTGTCTGCACGGTCTGCGTGTGGGTGCAGCTCGCCCTGTACTCTGTGTGCAGCCACAGCCGGTTGTATCCAGCTCAGGGTGCGTCACTGCCTCATAGCGTAAAATACATTGTCCTTTTTTGCAAATAGTGCAGCCCGCTTCACATTTTTTCAAATAATTCCTATTAGTGGCTTTCCACCAGTATCCAGCTAAATTGTGGAAAAACACTACATAGGATAACGTAGAGGAGGTTTTTTGGGCCTTGCAGCGCCTTTTACGGCTGTCTGCACGGTCTGCGTGTGAGTGCAGCTCGCCCTGTAGTCTGTGTGCAGCCACAGCCTGCTGTATCCAGCTCAGGGTGCGTCACTGCCTCATAGCATAAAATACATTGTCCTTTTTTGCAAATAGTGCAGTCCGCTGTACATTTTTTCAAATAACTCCTATTAGTGGCTTTCCACCCTTATCCAGCTAAATTGTGGAAAAACACTACATAGGATAACGTAGAGGAGGTTTTTGGGGTCTTGCAGCGCCGTTTACGGCTGTCTGCACGGTCTCCGTGTGAGTGCAGCTCGCCCTGTAGTCTGTGTGCAGCCACAGCCGGTTGTATCCAGCTCAGGGTGCGTCACTGCCTCATAGCGTAAAATACATTGTCCTTTTTAGCAAATAGTGCAGCCCGCTTCACATTTTTTCAAATAATTCCTATTAGTGGCTTTCCACCTGTATCCAGCTAAATTGTGGAAAAACACTACATAGCATAACGTAGAGGAGGTTTTTTGGGCCTTGCAGCGCCGTTTACGGCTGTCTGCACGGTCTCCGTGTGAGTGCAGCTCGCCCTCTAGTCTGTGTGCAGCCACAGCCGGTTGTATCCAGCTCAGGGTGCGTCACTGCCTAATAGCGTAAAATACATTGTCCTTTTTAGCAAATAGTGCAGCCCGCTTCACATTTTTTCAAATAATTCCTATTAGTGGCTTTCCACCTGTATCCAGCTAAATTGTCTGCACGGTCTGCGTGTGAGTGCAGCTCGCCCTGTAGTCTGTGTGCAGTGTTGTGAATTTGCTTTTTGCTCCCTCTAGTGGTTACTAGTTTTTTGACTCTGGTTTTTCTGTCATTCCTTTTATCCGCACCTGGGTCGTTAGTTAGGGGTGTTGCTATATAAGCTCCCTGGACCTTCAGTTCAATGCCTGGCAACGTAGTTATCAGAGCTAGTCTGCTGTGCTCTTGTCTACTGATCCTGGTTCCAGTTATATCAGCTAAGTCTGCCTTTTGCTTTTTGCTATTTGTTTTGGTTTTGTATTTTTGTCCAGCTTGTTCCAAATCTATATCCTGACCTTTGCTGGAAGCTCTAGGGGGCTGGTGTTCTCCCCCCGGACCGTTAGACGGTTCGGGGGTTCTTGAATTTCCAGTGTGGATTTTGATAGGGTTTTTGTTGACCATATAAGTTACCTTTCTTTATTCTGCTATCAGTAAGCGGGCCTCTCTGTGCTAAACCTGGTTCATTTCTGTGTTTGTCATTTCCTCTTACCTCACCGTCATTATTTGTGGGGGGCTTCTATCCAGCTTTGGGGTCCCCTTCTCTGGAGGCAAGAAAGGTCTTTGTTTTCCTCTACTAGGGGTAGCTAGATTCTCCGGCTGGCGCGTGTCATCTAGAATCAACGTAGGAATGATCCCCGGCTACTTCTAGTGTTGGCGTTAGGAGTAGATATATGGTCAACCCAGTTACCACTGCCCTATGAGCTGGATTTTTGTATTCTGCAGACTTCCACGTTCCTCTGAGACCCTCGCCATTGGGGTCATAACAGTGCAGCCACAGCCAGTTGTAACCAGCTCAGGGTGCGTCACTGCCTCATAGCGTAAAAAACATTGTTCTTTTTCTGCAAATAGTGCAGCCCGCTGCACATTTTTTCAAATAATTCCTATTAGTGGCTTTCCACCCGTATCCAGCTAAATTGTGGAAAAACACTACATAGGATAACGTAGAGGAGGTTTTTCGGGCCTTGCAGCGCCGTTTACGGCTGTCTGCATGGTCTGCGTGTGAGTGCAGCTCGCCCTGTAGTCTGTGTGCAGCCACAGCCGGTTGTATCCAGCTCAGGGTGCGTCACTGCCTCATAGCATAAAATACATTGTCCTTTTTTGCAAATAGTGCAGTCCGCTGCACATTTTTTCAAATAACTCCTATTAGTGGCTTTCCACCCTTATCCAGCTAAATTGTGGAAAACACTACATAGGATAACGTAGAGGAGGTTTTTGGGGCTTTGCAGCGCCGTTTACGGCTGTCTGCACGGTCTCCGTGTGAGTGCAGCTCGCCCTGTAGTCTGTGTGCAGCCACACCCGGTTGTATCCAGCTCAGGGTGCGTCACTGCCTCATAGCGTAAAATACATTGTCCTTTTTTGCAAATAGTGCAGCCCGCTGCACATTTTTTCAAATAATTCCTATTAGTGGCTTTCCACCCGTATCCAGCTAAATTGTGGAAAAACACTACATAGGATAACGTAGAGGAGGTTTTTTGGGCCTCGCAGCGCCATTTACGGCTGTCTGCACGGTCTCCGTGTGAGTGCAGCTCGCCCTGTAGTCTGTGTGCAGCCACAGCCAGTTGTATCCAGCTCAGGGTGCGTCACTGCCTCATAGCGTAAAATACATTGTCCTTTTTAGCAAATAGTGCAGCCCGCTTCACATTTTTTCAAATAATTCCTATTAGTGGCTTTCCACCTGTATCCAGCTAAATTGTGGAAAAACACTACATAGGATAACGTAGAGGAGGTTTTTTGGGCCTTGCAGCGCCGTTTACGGCTGTCTGCACGGTCTCCGTGTGAGTGCAGCTCGCCCTGTAGCCTGTGTGCAGCCACAGCCGGTTGTATCCAGCTCAGGGTGCGTCACTGCCTAATAGCGTAAAATACATTGTCCTTTTTAGCAAATAGTGCAGCCCGCTTCACATTTTTTCAAATAATTCCTATTAGTGGCTTTCCACCTGTATCCAGCTAAATTGTGGAAAAACACTACATAGGATAACGTAGAGGAGGTTTTCTGGGCCTTGCAGCGCCTTTTACGGCTGTCTGCACGGTCTGCGTGTGAGTGCAGCTCGCCCTGTAGTCTGTGTGCAGCTACAGCCAGTTGTAACCAGCTCAGGGTGCGTCACTGCCTCATAGCGTAAAATACATTGTTCTTTTTCTGCAAATAGTGCAGCCCGCTGCACATTTTTTCAAATAATTCCTATTAGTGGCTTTCCACCCGTATCCAGCTAAATTGTGGAAAAACACTACATAGGATAACGTAGAGGAGGTTTTTCGGTCCTTGCAGCGCCGTTTACGGCTGTCTGCACGGTCTGCGTGTGAGTGCAGCTCGCCCTGTAGTCTGTGTGCAGCCACAGCCGGTTGTATCCAGCTCAGGGTGCGTCACTGCCTCATAGCATAAAATACATTGTCCTTTTTTGCAAATAGTGCAGTCCGCTGCACATTTTTTCAAATAACTCCTATTAGTGGCTTTCCACCCTTATCCAGCTAAATTGTGGAAAAACACTACATAGGATAACGTAGAGGAGGTTTTTTGGGCCTTGCAGCGCCGTTTACGGCTGTCTGCACGGTCTCCGTGTGAGTGCAGCTCGCCCTGTGGTCTGTGTGCAGCCACACCCGGTTGTATCCAGCTCAGGGTGCGTCACTGCCTCATAGCGTAAAATACATTGTCCTTTTTTGCAAATAGTGCAGCCCGCTGTACATTTTTTCAAATAATTCCTATTAGTGGCTTTCCACCCGTATCCAGCTAAATTGTGGAAAAACACTACATAGGATAACGTAGAGGAGGTTTTGTGGGCCTTGCAGCGCCGTTTACGGCTGTCTGCACGGTCTCCGTGTGAGTGCAGCTTGCCCTGTAGTCTGTGTGCAGCCACAGCCGGTTGTATCCAGCTCAGGGTGCGTCACTGCCTCATAGCGTAAAATACATTGTCCTTTTTAGCAAATAGTGCAGCCCGCTTCACATTTTTTCAAATAATTCCTATTAGTGGCTTTCCACCTGTATCCAGCTAAATTGTGGAAAAACACTACATAGGATAACGTAGAGGAGGTTTTTTGGCCTTGCAGCACCGTTTACGGCTGTCTGCACGGTCTCTGTGTGAGTGCAGCTCGCACTGTAGTCAGTTCAGCCCCGAAAAAATAAATAACTAATAAAGTTCACCAAACACCACTTTACAGTTGTGTAGGCCACATTAGCTCATATTAAAGTCAAGTCCACACTTTAGAAAATTAGTCTTTCTTATACCTGTGAGGAGCTGTTCAGGAATAAGCACACTAAGCCGTTAGTACTTTTCTGCTTATCTTTATCAGTCAACCAAGATGAAGAAGGCAGGGAGTAAGGCACGTGGGCGTGGGCGCGGAGCAGGGAGAGGATGTGTAGATTATGTGCCTGCTGCAGGCACCGGTGACTCATCATCACCCAGTTTCAGCAGGGAACATTCCTTCATGCACAGCTTTGTCGGAGAGCGCCGTACACCGCTGCTGCGTGAAGACCAAATTGTAGCCGTTGTCGGATGGATGGTAGCTAACGCATCAACTTCAATTAGTGCCACATCCTCTCAGGCACAGAGCACTGGAGAGCACCCATCTGTCTCTTCACCACCTGCCAAATTGCCCAGGCAGTCAGAGAGCCCAGGACAGGAGCCGTCTCTACTTCTGTTCTCTGAATCTCTTGGCTTGGAAACAGGGGGCCAGCCAAGCAGCATTGGAGAAACGGAAGAAGAGGCAGTGTGCAGTGATGCCCAACAGCTTTTTCTCTCTGAGTCTGAAGAGGCGGGTGGGCCAGTGCCTCCAGTCACCACACCGCAGTACGCATCCGCTGATGATGACACTCAGGTGCCACTTTCTGGTGCGTGCTGTGCTGCTGAGACTACCCAGGAGGAGCAGTTGGTGGCAGAGGGTAGTGTAGATGATGAGGTCCTTTACCGATCATGGCGTGAGGGACAGGAAGGTGGTAGGAGCAACTCTGAGGAAGAGATTCCCCGAACGGGCCAAAGAGGGAGAGGGAGGGGGAAGACTTCGGAGCCTGTAGCCTCCACTTCGGCACCCATTCGGAGCATGCCTCTTCCAACAGCCAAAAAGGGCGCTCCCAAGACTTGCAGTGCCTGGGCCTTTTTTGACACAGTTGCAGATGACATTTGCTTTGTCAAATGCAAGGTGTGTCATCAGAAAATCAAAAGAGGGAGAAATGTCAGCAGCCTCAATACCTCAAATATGTGGAAACATGTGCGGACCAGGCACGCGGCGGAGTTAAAAAAACACACTGAAGAGCTAGGCCAACCAACAGCGGCAGCTACCACCTCTTCAGCTCGTGTTGCCTCTTCCTCCAGCTCACACACAGCTGGTTCGGCTTCCTCCCAGGATCGCCATGGAAGAACCTCTGGCACTGTTGTCCAGAGACCCACTGTAAATCCACCCGCAGCACCACGTTCCCAGTCATCCTCACACTCCCAGGCCAGTCTACAGCCATCGGTAGTACAGACATGGGAGAAAAGGTGGCTATTCTCGTCAAACCACCCACGAGCACAGGCTCTGAATGCAGGCATTGCCAAACTTCTGTCACTGGAAATGCTGTCATTCAGGCTGGTGGAGACTGACAGCTTCCGTGACTTGATGACATTGGCAGTCCCACAGTACAATGTGCCCAGCCGCTTTTGTTTCAGTAGGCAAGCCATCCCTGCCCTGCACAAGCATGTGGAGAGACACATAAAACACGCGCTACTGAACGCTGTCAGTAGCAAGGTCCACCTCACCACCGATGCGTGGACCAGTCACCATGGACAGGGGCGATACCTTTCCCTCACTGCCCATTGGGTTAATGTTGTTGAGCCGGGTACAGATCGTGCGAGTGGCGCAGGACGTGTCCTGCCCACTCCAAGGATTGCAGGAATCCAGTCTGTACGCATTGACTCCTCCTCTTACACAAGTTCCTCAGAAACATCGCTGCAGGAGCCGTCACAGTCCACCTCCACATGGACCCGTGAACGTTTACCTGTTACGACCGACATGAGCACAGCCGTGGCCAAACATCAACAGGCCGTCTTGAAATTAATTTATTTGGGGAATCGAAGCCACACAGCGCAGGAGCTCTGGAATGCCATCAAGCAGGAGAGCGATGTGTGGTTTGTGCCAGCGAATCTCCAGCCAGGCATGGTAGTGTGTGACAATGGCCGAAATCTGGTGGCAGCTCTGGGCCTCGGCAAACTCACTCACATCCCATGTCTGGCACATGTGCTCAACTTGGTCGTGCAAAGTTTTTTGAGGGACTATCCGGATCTTGATGCACTGCTGCACAAGGTCCGCCTAGAGTGTGCTCACTTGCGGCGTTCCAGCACGGCAAGATTGCGCATTGCAGCTCTGCAGCACCGATTCCGCCTTCCGGAACATCGCATCATATGTGACCTACCTACCAGGTGGAATTCCACGTTACATATGTTGGAGCGGTTGTGTGAGCAGCAGCAAGCAGTAATGGAGTACCAGCTGCATCAGGTGCAAAGAAGTCGCACTCCGCGCCGTTCAGACTTCACAACCACAGAGTGGGCCACTATGAAGGACGTCTGCCAGGTTTTGCGTCCCTTCGATTATTCCACTCGGATGGCGAGTGCAGATGATGCACTAGTCAGCATGACTGTCCCCCTTATCCCCCCGACACAACGCCCCTCGGTGTCTTATTTATTTTGACTGCGAGGGTGTGATTGACGGGCATGAGCAGTGCATATCTTCGCCTGTCACTCATCTCCTTCTGCCTTCTTCAGACTGTACGGCTTCATGGCCGTGGCATGCGATAAGGGATCAACTGACGCCGCACAGTCTGTAGCAGGTGTAAGGACATGAGTGAGAGGTGAACATATTGACTGCGCAAGGCCATGAATCCCAGCCCCGCAGTGTGAATTAATGAAAAGACACTGTGGGGCTGGGATTCATGGGCATCGCGAACTTCACCGGCCGACATGATATGATGTCAGAAGACGGGCAGCGCTAACAGCGCATGGCCAAGGGATAACACAACAGCTCTGACTCCTGTACAGCTAATAACGACGCTCAGGAGGCTGCTCCCAGCACCAAGGTGGGATTTTTGACAGCTGTGCTGCGTCTCATTAAGAAGGAAAGTCACGCCTCCAAGACAGTTTGACTGTATAAGGGGCTAAATTTTATACGTGTTTCGTTCAGCGTCTACAAGTTTCAAAACTTAAAGAGCAACCTTTCACTTGTGCAGCATTACAGCTGCACAAGGTGTGGCTCTTCTAGTTTGTAACACCTGAGGGGGGGTTAAAGGTTACCTTTAAAATTGGTTCAAATAGGCTTCGGCCTACACTCTGCTGCTCCTGCCGACCCTGGGCTCTAACACCGCCAGTTGGTGTCCGGAAGTGCTGGCTGCACAGAGAAAAACACCCGCCAATGTGTCAGTGGGGTTCAGCAACGCCAGCTGTTCCCCTGCTGTGTAGCCGGCAACGTGTCCTGCAAACGCCACGCAGACACAACAGACCTAAAACTGCCGCCAGTGCAGGCTTCGGCCTACACTCTGCTCCCTCTGCTCCTCCTGCTGACCCTGGGCTCTAACACCGCCAGTTGGCACCTGGAAGTGCTGGCTGCACAGAGAAAAACACCCGCCAATGTGTCAGTGGGGTTCAGCAACGCCACCTGTTCCCCTGCTGTGTAGCCGGCATCGTGTCCTGCAAACGCCACGCAGACACAACAGACCTCCAAATGCCTCCAGTGCAGGCTTCGGCCTACACTCTGCTCCCCCTGCTGACCCTTTGCTCCAACACCACTAGTTGGGGCTCTAGGAAGACAAGCTTGCATAGGTCCCCATCCTGGTTCCAGTACCGTCAACTGGTTCCGGGTAGAGCCTTTGGCTTAGGTGCCTCCTTCTGGGAATCCAAGTTCCACCAACGTCAGGTGGTCCTTGGTAGTGCTTTCAGGCACGGGTACCTCCTGCTTAGTAACCGGGTTCCAGTAACGTCAGCTGGTCCTCGGTAGTTCCATTGGCTCTTGGACCTTCGGGTAGCCATCCGAGTTCCAGTTCCATCAGCTGTTTCTCGGCATTTTCTCAGCCTTCTTGTACCTTCTGCTACATTTCCAAGTTCAAGACCCTAAAGACGACGACCCGGAAGACCACCCCTAAGATGACAACGACACCAGAGACGACAACCACTGAGATGATGATGACCCTGGAAACGATGACCCTGAAGACCACCCCGATGACGACGACCCTGGAGACGACGACGACATGGGAGACCGAGAAGCAGAAGAACAAGAGGCTGCAGAACAAAGAGCAGAAGAACATTAAGCATAACACTAAATATCAGAGCAAAATATATTATCTAAATTGTAAGCAGAAGAAGACTAAGCAGTGTATGGGGGTGAGTCCGTTCCTCCTTGTGGTGCCCCTGGATAAAGCCTGATGCTGCAGGCCAAACTAAACGTGGACAAATGTAACTCTTTTGTGACAGGCAGAACGGAAGGTGTAATCTTCAAACTTTTAGAGATAACAACTACGGGAATGCCTGTCACAAATAAGAATATGATGAAGAAGTTGAATATGAAGAAGAATAATAGTTAAATATAAAGAATATGAACAATGTAACAAAAAAAAATAATAGGTAGAAGATGAAGAAGAAGATGAATAAGGTGAAGGAGAAGTTGATGTCAAAGATGCTGATGATGATGAAGAAGAAAATGTGGGAGAAGTAAAAAAGAGGGTGAAGGGCGTGGAAGTAGTGAAACATCAATATCTGACAAAATAAAAAAAAAATTAACATAGTCAATATCTTTGTAACTCCGAACGTATTAAAAAAAAATTAAAATTTCTGCTATTCTATGTGATTGGGCTAAACCTCTATGCCTTTAATGTCTCCGCCACCTCCCCCAATACATCCTACATTACTCTTAGCTGTTTTCCTTCATGTAGAATGAACCTACAAGAAAAGAAAGGGTTTATTTTAATTCCGATATTTTCGTCCCATTGACTTGCATTGGTATCGGGTATCGGTATCGGCATATTTTTTTTAGGGACCATATGACATTTGAAGTTACTTTGAGGGGTCTATATGATAAAAAATATCCAAAAGTGACACCATTCTAAAAACTGCACCCCTTAAGGTGCTCAAAACCACATTCAAAAGGTTTATTAACCCTTCAGGTGCTTCACAGGAATTTTTGAAATGTTTAAAAATAAATTAATATTTAACTTTTTTCCACAAGGGTAACAGGAGAAATTGGACACCAAAAGTTGTTGTACATTTTTTCCTGAGTACGCCGATACCCCATTTGTGAAGGAAAACCACTGTTTGGGCGCATGGCAGAGCTCAGAAGGGAAGGAGCACCATTTGACTTTTCAATGAAAAATTCACTGGAATTGAGAGAGGATGCCATGTCACGTTTGGAGAGCCCATGATGTGCTTAAACAGTGGAAACCCCCCCACAAGTGACACCATTTTGGAAAGTAGACTCCTTAAGGAACTTATATAGATGTGTGGTGAGCACTTTTAACCCCCAAGTGCTTCACAGAAGTTTATAATGTAGAGCAATAAAAATAAAAAATCATATTTTTTCACAAAAATGATCCTTTCACCCAAATTTTTATTTTCCTAAGGGTAACAGGAGAAAATAGACACAAAAAGTTGTTGTGCAATTTGTCCTGAATGCTTTGATACCCCATATGTGGGGGTAAACCACTTTTTGGGCACATGGCAGAGCTCAGAATGGAAGAGCACCGTTTGACTTTTCAATGCAAAATTGGCTGAAACTGAGATAGGACACCATGTCACGTTTGGAGAGCCCCTGATGTGCCTAAATGGTGGAAACCCCCACAAGTGACACCATTATGGAAAGTAGACCCCCTAAGAAACTTATCTAGATGTTTGGTGAGCACTTTGAACCCCCAAGTGCTTCACAGAAGTTTATAATGTAGAGCCGTAAAAATAAAAAATCATATTTTTTTCACAAAATGATCTTTTTGCCCCCAATTTTTTATTTTCCAAAGTGTAACAGGAGAAATTGGACCCAAAAGATGTGCAGTTTCTCCTGAGTACGCTGATACCCCATATGAGGGGGGGAACCACCGTTTGGGTGCATGGCAGAGCTCGGAAGGGAAGGAGCACCGTTTTGGAATGCAGACTTTGATGGAATGGTCTGCGGGTGTTACGTTGCGTTTGCAGAGCACTGATGTGCCTAAACAGTAGAAATCCCTCACAAGTGACCCCATTGTAGAAACTAGACCCCCCAAGGAACTTATCTAGATGTGTTGTGAGAACTTTGAACCCCCAAGTGTGTCACTAAAGTTTATAATGCAGAGCCGTGAAAATAAAAAATATTTTTTTTCCACAAAAATGATTTTTAGCCCCCGGTTTTGTATTTTCCCAAGGGTAACAGGAGAAATTGTACCCCAAAAGTTGTTGTGCAATTTTTCCTGAGTACGCTGATACCCCACTTGTGGGAGAAAACTACTGTCTTGGCACACGTCGGGGCTCGGAAGGGAAGGAGCACCGTTTTACTTTTTCAATGCAGAATTGGCTAGAATTGAGATTGGATACCATGTCACATTTGAAGGGCCCCTGATTTGCCTAAATAGTTGAAATTCTAGCTCCAACCCTAACCCGAACACACCACTAACCCTCATGCCAATCCTAACCATAACCCTAACCACAAGCTTAACCCTAACATGCCCCTAACCCTAATCCCAACCCTAACCACACCTCTAACACCAACACACCCCAAACCCTAATCCCAACCCTAACCCCACCCCTAACCCTGACACACCCCTAACCCTAATCCCAACCCTAACCCCAATCGTAGGCATAATCCAAACCCTAACCCCATCTCTAGCCTCAACCCTAACTTTAACCCCAACCCTAACCCTAACTTTAGCCCTAACCCTAACCCTAATGGGAAAATGGAAATAAATAATTTTTTTATTTTATTATTTTTCCCTAACTAAGGGGGTGATAAAGGGGGGGTTTGATTTACTATTTATAGAGGGTTTTTATGTTTAGCTGCTGTCACACACTAAAAGACGCTTTTTATTGCAAAAAAAAAGTTTTTGCATCACCACATTTTGAGAACTATAATATTTCCATGTTTTGGCCCGCAGAGTCATGTCAGGTCTTGTTTCTTGCGGGACGAGTTGACGTTTTTATTGGTACCATTTTTGGGCACTTGACATTTTTGGATCGCTTTTTATTACAATTTTTGGGAGGCAGAATGAGCAAAAACTAGCAATTCATGAATTTATTTTGGGTGGGGCATTTATACCGTTCCGCGTGTGGTAAAATTGATAAAGCAGTTTTATTCTTTGGGTTAGTACAATTACAACGATACCTCATTTATATCATTTTTTATGTTTTGGCGCTTTTATACAATAAAAACTATTTTATATAAAACACAATTATTTTTGCATCGCTTTATTCTGAGGGCTATAAGTTTTTAATTTTTTCGCTGAGGATGCTTTGTGGCAGCTCGTTTTTTGCGGGACAAGATGATGTTTTCAGCGGTACCATGTTGATTTATATCTGTCCTTTTTGATAGCGTGTTATTCCACTTTTTCTTCGGCGGTATGATGATAAAGCGTTTTTTTTGCCTCATTTTTTATTTATTTATTTATTTATTTTTTAAATAGTGTTCACTGAAGGGGTTGACTGCCCCCTATCATCTCTATGTCACTCAGATTTAGCATGTTTTGCCCATGATAAAGAATCTGCATGAGTGTTCTCTGCTCCCCTCTTGTAAGCAATCTTGAAATCTTGCCATCCTAGCCACCCATCATTGTTCCAGAGCTCCCAGGCTCGCATTTTCAGGTGAGCCAATGGGTTATTATCAGTGCGCACCAACACTTTGGAACCGGACAAATATTCTACGAACCGCTCCGTATTGCCCACACCAACACCAGCAGCTCTGTCATGCTGCTGCAATGCACGTAGGTGCAGGCTTCACTAGATGGCAGTAGAGAGGAAGCAGGTCTGCATGTCATGTCGGACGCTGTTCAGACCAGGTCGTTCAACAGACAGCAATAATTCCGCTTTTGACCACTATTTGCTCATTGGCGTCGGCTAGATTTTATCTAGCTTTTCCGGGGTTAATTTACCTGATCCTCGGATTGGAAGCTGGGCCATGCCCATTGCCTTTAAATAGTTCTCCTGATCATTGGGCGTCACCGATTATAGCTTCTGTCTTGTGCGTTGTTATCTCGGTCTGGAGTGGAGAGCTGGTTGTTGGAGATTCGTTGCTGGTGGTGTGTTTTCCTTTGTCTTATTTACTCCTTCCTATATTTGTATTTATTTTGCCCTGCACATTTATAGTGTATTCCTGAGTGACTGCGGCGTGGTGTATATTTTCCTTTATCCTTGTCTGTGCTAACTGTGGGTATTGGTGTATTACCTCTTCACTGGGTGGTGGGCGGAGGTTTCAGCCTAGGGTTGAAACAGGAGACAGGGTGAGGTTCGAGGCCAGGACATGCACACCATCAGTGTAAACTCCAGGTAGAGGGTCAGTCAGGATTTCCCTAGTCTGAGGGAAATTGCAGGGGCCCGGGTTATTAGCTCTCGCTCACCTAGTCTCCCCGTGACACTGCACCTAAACAGAACTAACCTGCAATGCAACAGTGGGGACCCCCAGTTTTCCCAGGATAAAGTATATGAAATACCCAAACCAATTGATCAGCATGGACAGATCGAGCTGGGACCCAAGATCGATCCTCAGGACCGTAACCCTTCATAAGGACCAAATACTGAAGTGAATTGCGGACCATGCTGGAATCCACAATCCATTCCACTTCATACTCAGTCTGGCCATCCACAGAGACAAGAGGCAGAGAGGATGGAGACCGAGCAGAGGAAGGTACAAATGTCTTAAGAAGGGACTTATGGAGCACACTGGGGATCCAAAGCAAAAGGGGGTAGGCGTAAGTGAAAGGCAACTGGATTGACAACCTCAATGATCTCGTAAGAACCAATAAACCTGGGTCCTAGCTTAGTAGAAGGAACTTTCAGATGAATGTTCTTGGTAGACAACCACACTTTATCTCCTACCAGGAATATAGGTCCTCGGGATGGTAGGCAGAGGAGAATGTCAAGCAAATGTCCAATTTTTTACAAAATGCCCTCCAAAATTTGGACACAAATTGTACCCCTCTATTAGAAACCACACTCAAAGGCACGCCATGCAACTGCACAACGTACTCTACAAACAATTTAGATAGTGTTTCTGCATTATGCAATCCTACCAGCGGTACAAAATGCACCTGTTTACTGAATATGTCAACCACTACCCAGATTACAGTTTTGCCATTGGAAGGAGGGAGATCAGTGATAAAATCCATGGACAAATGAGTCCAAGGTCTATTCAGAATTGGCAATGGCATCAATTCCCCGGCCGACCGTTTATGGGAGCTCTTAGCATGGGCACAGGTATCACAAGTAGACACAAACACTGCGACATCAGAGGTCATGGAAGACCACCAAAACAGCCTAGTAATGGCTTTCCGGGTGACTGAGATCCCAGGGTGTCCACTGAGAGCAGAAGGGTGGAACTCCCAGAGAACCCTCAACCGGTACTGAATCGGGACAAAGAGCTTATTATCAGGCAAAGAGGGAGGAGCAAGAGACTGAGCCTCCCGAATTTCACACTCCAATTCAGAGGATACCCCAGCAACAACCACCCCATGCTGAAGAATGGAGGAAGGAGGATTGGGGGGGTGATATCGGATCAAAACTGCGAGATAAGGCATCCGCCTTGACATTCTTGGAACCAGGCTGAAAAGTGATAGAAAAATAAAAATGAGAAAAAAAAGCGACCACCTTGCCTGCCTAGGAGTCAACCACTTGACAGACACAATGTTAGAAAGGTTCTTGTGGTCTGTAACCACCGTGATCCGATGAACCGCCCCCTCCAAAAAGTGTCTCCATTCTTCAAAAGCCAATTTTATGGCCAATAACTCCTGTTTACCAACATCATAATTCCTCTCCGCAGAGGAAAACTTCCTGGATAAAAAGGCACATGGGCTTAAATTGGTCAAAGTAACGGGTCCCTGAGACAAAACCGCCCCCACTCCCACCTCCAATGCGTCCACCTCTATGATGAATAGTTCTGACGGACCGGGCTGAACCAATACAGGAGCAGGCATAAAACACTTCTTTCATGTAGAAAATGCTTCAACTGCCAAGGGTGACCAGACTTTAAGATCAGTGAGATCGGTGAGTGGCTTGACCCCCTGAAAAAAACCCTTGATGAATTTTCAATAATAATTGGCGAAACCCAATGTTAGGGGTCAAGTTCCCATCTCTGCACAGGGGGAATCTCAGGCCATCTCTGCTGCGGTCTCCCATTCTTCTCCTGCCACAGTGGAGTCTGCTCAGCGGAGACATCGGTCCCAGCGTCTCGCTCAGTCTGACTCTGTACAGAGAGTTGCTGCTGCTTTTCCTGCTTCTGCCATTGTAGTCAGTGCTGGGCAGCAGCGAGCAGATGCTTCTGGGACTAAGTCCTGCTTTTCTCATTCTGAGCATGCCCAGAGTAAGATCTCTCAGTGGAGATCGAGGGTTACATGATCAGACACTGCAGCTAAGGTCCTGTAGGTGCTCACGCTCTGTGGCAGTCTCTCATTGGTCCTTCTTGGAAGGTCCTGTACGTGCTGCAACTATTTAAGGTTCGCATGGCCGTGCGGCTAGTATTGCTTTTATTTATGTACTTTGCGCCAGTGTGGTCTTGTATGAGTGAGTTCAGGGACTCGGCTGAAATAAGCCCCTAGAATGCTGGCACCTCCGGCGAGGAGTTTGTATGCTTGTGTGTTCAGGGACTTGGCTGAAATAAGCCCCTAGAATGCTGGCACCTCCGGCGAGGAGTTTCGTGTGCATGCAAGACCACTGACTGTTCTTGTTTAGACAGTTAGCCTAAGCCTCTGTGGAGTCTAACTGGGCGCAGTGCTTTTAGTTCACGGCTGCTCTGTGAAGTAACAGAGTTAGCTAACACCGCCATTTAGTTCCGCTATTTGCTAGCAGCAGGTTCTCCTGCACGGTGGACCTCGGGCTGCGAACGCATCTATCCTAATAAAATATATACTTTCATTAGGTGCGTTCCGCTAGCCCTAACACCCAGAAAACGCTGCAGATCCTTGAGGTCTTTGGGTTGCATCCAATCAACAATAGCCTGTACCTTCCCGGGATCCATCTGAAACCCATTGGCAGAAAGGATGATCCCCAGAAAGGAAATCTCCTGGACACAAAACAAACATTTCTCGGGTTTAGCAAACAGAGAATTTGCCTGAAATCCTGTAACAGCGTGTAAATAACCAATGTGGGATTCCTTGTCAGGGGAGAAAACAAGAATCAGAAAAAACATCATTCATGAAGTTCTGAAACACTGCTGGCGCATTCATGAGACCGAAGGGCATGACCAAATTTTCAAACAGACTCTCAGAGGTGAGAAATGCCGTTTTCAACTCATCCCCTTCCCGAATGCAGATAAGGTTATATGCTCCCCTAAGATCGTGTTTGGAAAACCACTTAGCCCCAGACAATTGGTAATAAAGATCTGGAATGAGTGGGAGAAGGTAGGTATTTCTCACCGTAATTTTATTTAGTTCCCGAAAATCGAGGCACGGGCGTAAACCACCATGTTTTTTCTTAACAAAAAAGAATCCAGCGGCCACAGGTGAAACAGAAGGATGGATGTGACCTTTACGTAGACTACCATAGATGTAGTTTTTCATAGCGGTACGTTAGGGGCCAGAAAGATTGTACAAATGGGCTCTTTGACAATTTAGAACCTGAAATAAGATTAATTGTACAATCATACGGACGATGTGGTGGCAAAACCTCAGCCTCTTTTTCGGAGAACATGTCCCAAAAATCTTTCAGGCACTCCGGAATACCCTCCAGATTAATGGCAAACACAAAAACAGCAGAAAGACACCCATTGGGACTATTAGGACCCCATTTAACAATATCACGAGATCCCCAGTCTATAACAGGATTATGCCTCTGTAACCAGGGGAACCCCAACACCAGTCCGGCAGGAAGGTTATTCATAACATAACATGAGATTTGTTCCTGGTGCAAGAAACCCACCTTGAGGAGGAACTCCTCAGAGACAAACTTAATAACATTTTGAGCCAACGGTGTCTTATCAATGGCAATGATGTGGATGGGAGTCTCTAGCCTAACTGTCCCTAACTTTAACTTGGACACCAGACTAGAGTCAATGAAGTTCACGGAAGATCCACAGTCCAAAAAAGCTGAAGTGGATAAGTAACCACCTCCATAACACAGTTCCACCTCTAAAAAAACTTTTTGAAATAATGAAAATGGTACCTGAGAGTCTGGGAGGCCTCCTCGACAATCACCCAGACTTGGAAGCTTGATAATCGATGGACAAGAGGGGCAGTCCTTCTTTTAATGTCCCGAATCTCCACAATAAAAACATAATTTCCCATCACATCGTCGCTGTCACGGGGAGACTAGGTGGGCAAGAGCTAATAACCCGGGCCCCTGCAATTTCCCTCAGACTAGGGAAATCCTGACTGACCCTCTACCTGGAGTTTACACTGATGGTGTGCATGTCCAGGCCTCGAACCTCACCCTGTCTACGGTTTCAACCCTAGGCTGAAACCTCCGCCCACCACCCAGTGAAGAGGTAATACACCAATACCCACAGTAAGCACAGACAAGGATAAAGGAAAATAAACACCATGCCGCAGTCACTCAGGAATACACTATAAATGTGCAGGGCAAAATAAATACAAATATAGGAAGGAGTAAATAAGACAAAGGAAAATACACCACCAGCAACGAATCTCCAACAACCAGCTCTCCACTCCAGACCGAGATAACAACGCACAAGACAGAAGCTATAATCGGCGACGCCCAATGATCAGGAGAACTATTTAAAGGCAATGGGCATGGCCCAGCTTCCAATCCGAGGATCAGGTAAATTAACCCCGGAACAGCTAGATAAAATCCAGCCGACGCCAATGAGCAAATAGTGGTCAAAAGCGGAATTACCGCTGTCTGTCGAACGACCTGGTCTGAACAGCGTCCGACATGACAGTCGCTTCCTCTCCTTCTCCTTGGAGTTGGTGGCCCCCACCTATATAGGTTCAGATGGTGGCAAAATAACAGGATTAGCAGATAGCAACAAAACCTCGCTCTGTGTAACACCTCTTTCCTGCAGCCTTCGATCCATACAGATAGCCTGAGTCATAGCCTCCTCCAATGAGCTGGATGGTGGATGGAGAGCCAGACCGTCCTTTAGGTCAGAGGTCCCCAACCGCTGGTCCGCGGACCAGGACCGGGCCGTTGGGGTTTTTCAGCCGGTCCACGGCGCCGCTGACAGCTACTTTAGCGGCTAAACACGCCGGTTGTGCGGCCTCCATTTTGTCACACTCCAGCGCCGCAGCGTTCGTCATTCCCCCTTTGGTGGGCGGCCGTGGAGTTCGGGCGGAAGTCTCCTCCCCCTCATCCGCCACTCCCTCCTCCCATCTCCCGCTGTACGAGCAGGGCGGGCGGCTTCCACAGCCGCAGCTCCTCCCAATGGCCATTTGCCATTTTTATGCGCTAAACGCTCTCATTTTTCATATTTCAAGTGCAGTAATGCAGTTCAGTTTTCATGTTTCATGTTTGCATGTCTTAGCGCTGCAGTGTGCTGCCTTTTTTACTTGACTGTATATGAGTTGGTTACTCTAGGTTCAGCACCTGTTCACACTTAGTCTATGTATGGATGTGACGGTCAGTTTTTTCAAATATATTATCTAGCCTTCTGACCGAGCACTCCGCCTCCTAGCCACAGGTGTTTTAATTGCAGCAGGTCCAGTACCCCTCCACAGAGATAGAGAATATGAGTCTAGAAAGAGGTTTTCACAGGTACCCATTCACATGGAGACGTTTATTCTCAGCGAGGAAGGCAAGAGTAGGACCTGATATAAGAGAGATGCCGTAAAGTGGCTATCAGGTACACATAAAATTGGCCATTTTTATGCGCTAAATGCTCTCATTTTTCATATTTCAAGTGCAGTAATGCAGTTCAGTTTTCATGTTTCATGTTTGCATGTCTTAGCGCTGCAGTGTGCTGCCTTTTTTACTTGACTGTATATGAGTTGGTTACTCTAGGTTCAGCACCTGTTCACACTTAGTCTATGTATGGATGTGACGGGCAGTTTTTTCAAATAGGCTCATAAAAAAAGTCCTAAGGCCTCAAAGAACTTATCAAGAACAAGAACTTATCAACAGACATACGTTCAGCGGCAGTAGCAGGGAAAGAGAAAGCCCATGATTGAGGTCCCTCCAGAAGTAAAGAAATGATTATCCCAACTCGCTGACTCTCATCTCCAGAAGATAGAAATCTAAGAGAAAACAACAACTTGCAATTCTCCTAGAACATATGGAACTTCTCCTTTTCCCCTGAGAAGGTATCTGGGAGCCTGACCGTAGATTCAGGAGAGTGCAAAGACACATCAACAGTGTCAGAATGCTTACAGACAGACTGGGAAGAAGATTCCTGAAAAGATCTTACTGTGTCATAAAGCGCTCTTTGCAGGTGGTTATAAGATGTGGCCAAGGCCCTATGTTCCACAGACAGATCCTGCATCATTTGTGTCAAACTAGCCATTTGATCTGCCAAGGTACGGAGCGGATCCATAGAAAGCAGAGCAGAGAAAAAAAGCTTTCTGGTCAGTTATAATGTCATGCTGCTGCAATGCAGGTAGGTGCAGGCTTCACTAGATGGCAGTAGAGAGGAAGCATTTCTGCATTCTAAACAGAGATAATAACCTACAGTGCAACAGTGAGGCTACCAAAGGTGGCAGCAGAATAGTCAAAACAAGCAGGCTCAAATTCTAGACTGTAGCGCTGTACCAAAGGAATAAGCAAACTCGTGGTCAGAGACAAGCCAGGGGGGTCAGTAATGGTCAGCAGTGGATCAGCCAAAAGACAAAGGATAGAAACAGGTCAGGATACACGCCAAGTCAAACCAGGGAGTCTGCATACTAAAGGGAAACACTGAGTCAAGGCAGGAACAGGGAACAACAGAGACATGGGATCACACAGCAAATACAGCAGGACAAATCAAACAATCAGAGTCAGCAACAGCAGCACTAGGCAGAAACGATACAGCCACTAGCGCTAACATCATTTCAGCAGTAACTGGTTCTACTGAGTTTCTCAGAGCACCCGTAATCGACCTGAGAACCAGGGAATACGAAAAGACTGAGCGTAAGCTAGTCTCATATGACTTACATTGTACTACACTTGCCGAATATTATCGCCAGAGCAAAATTCCTAGAGGATTGAGATGCAATTTGCGACCTACATTATCCGCAGACAATGCTGAATTTTGTGAAAGGTACAAACAGATCCTTAACAAATGCTCATTAGACATTATTGTCCTCACAATTGAACACCTCCAGAAGGAAATTACTGACGTTAAAAAAAACATTCTGGCCATTGAGACCCAGTTAACTACCACTCTCTCATCCACCGATTGGACTGCTCTCAAGAACAAGACGGATAAAGCCATCGCAGAATTCGAGAAGAGCCTGCAGGAACGCAAAAGACTTCCAGAGAGACAGCGAGGACTACTCCAACGACAAGGTGTATAGATGGAGCGACTACACCGATACTACAAACTGGCGGCATTGCAACAATTACAGAAGACCAGGGTCATACAGCTCCGGCAGCGACTCCTCTACCAGTTCCACTAGGCAGCATTTTTTAGCCACAGGCTGCAGGGGAGGACGACATCAAACAGACCAACCCGACGAGCGCGGCAAAAGGATGGTGACCCGAAGCCAGGTAAGCCAGCCAATCAAGTTATTAACATCTCCAGCTACTCCTTGTCACCAGCGGAACTGACAGTTCTACAGAAAGGATTATCTTTCTGTCCAACACCCCACTGGGATCCATTCCAATTGGAGAAAGACTTACATCGTTTTTACAGGACTATTAGACTTAAGACTCACTTTGGCATCATGCCCGTATTGGACCCAGTGGTGGGATCTTCTGGATCTACGAACATTACTTCAGAATTGTCCATTTCCTCTCTGGGACTTCGCAATGTTAGCACTTTCTCACCTCCTCACTCTCATCATGCTATTGAAACCTTCATCTCTCTTGTGGATCGCGAAATTAAATCTTTGTCGCACCAACAGAGATTGTTTTTTTTTCCAACACACACTAACATGACACTTGAGGAGAAACAGGCACTCTCCTCACTACGGTCCAATGATACCATCACTATAAAACCTGCGGACAAAGGGGGCACGACTGTTGTCATGGATCGGTCTCAATACCGGGGCGAGATCCTCAGACAACTCTGCGACACCAACACCTATAGGGCCATACCTAGGGACCCCACTGCAGCCATTACCATTAAAATTAAGGACCTCATTGGAACATACTTGGACAATAGAACCATTGATGTTAAGACAGCTACTTTTTTGCAGAACCCCCATCCCATCATCCCGGTCTTCTACGTCCTTCCCAAAATACACAAATCCCTCCATAATCCACCGGGTAGGCCAATTGTGGCCTCCACGGATTCAGTTCTTTCACCACTCTCCATATTTCTAGAAAAAATTTTGACCCCGTTAAAGAAAAACACTAGGTCCTATATATTGGACACGAGCCAATTTCTTGAAAAAATAAAACAGATACATCAAGTACCTCCCATAGTCTTCTCGTCACGATGGACGGTAACAGTTTATATACATCAATAACCCATGAGAGGGGCTTGCTTGCCACCAGAGACCTCCTGGAACAGACTGATATGTCCCAGAATGCTATTTCCTTCTGTCTTGACCTCCTGAGAACAGTCCTGTTTGAGAACTACTTCCTATACGAGGACACCTATTATGTCCAAGCATGCGGGACCGCTATGGGCTCAAATGTAGCCCCGGCCTATGCTAATGCATATATGAATCATTTTGAGTTATACCACGTCTATAATAATGAGCTATTTTCCTAACATGTCCTGAATTACTGTAGGTACATAGATGATATCTTCCTGGTCTGGACTGGGACATCCGGTACCTTGGATTTATTCTTTTCTACCCTCAATTCAATTTTCCAAGAACTCAAATTCACCATTCATTCCCATGAAACACAAATAGCCTTTTTGGATACCCTGGTACTGAAGGATGACAATGCACTCCTCAAAACAGACCTATACACAAAACCCACGGACTGCAACAACGTATTACTCTACTCAAGCTGCCATCCAATCACCACTAAAAACAGTTTACCTCGTTCCCAATTTAAACGAGTCTCCTGTATCGTTACGGACCCCGAAACACGACAAATCAGACTAGCATCCATGGCGCAGAAGTTCAGTGACAGGAACTACCCCTCTACCCTCTTGGCACAGGAACTCACTAGGTCCTCTAGTCCACCCATGAGTCCAGCACCATGCCAACCCCAAGAAAGGATTCCGTTCGTGCACACCCACCATCCGTTTATGACAAAGGTATACTCTGTCATCAAAAAGCACTGGCCCCTTCTGGGTAGAGCCCACCCCGAGATCAAGTCCTTCAGGGTGCCCGCACTCATGAGCACCAGGAGACCCCCCAACATTCGTGATCAAATAGTCAGGGCAGACATGGGTAGCGCACACCGAGTACCGACTCAACAGTTCTTAGGTTCACGCCGTAATGGTACTTTCCCTTGCTTGAACTGTGACCCACCCAATGACTGGGAAATCTTACCCTATTCGCGGATTCTATACGTTCGATTCAAATTTCGTGGTTTACGTCATCAAGTGCCCTTGTGGCCTGCTCTATGTGGGGGAAACCACCCAGCACGCACGTGATAGGATCGCAAGCCACAAGTCCACCATTAGGGTGTAACAAAACCTGGCTTCCCCTTCCTGACCATTTTGCCAGGGCTAGACATTCAGTGGCCCAACTAAAATTCCAAGTCTTGGAACAGGTACCTCGTCCCAGACGGGGTGGCAACCATGTTAAACAATTGAGGTCCAGGGAAACATACTGGATATATACATTAGATACCCTCGCACCTAGGGGCCTCAATAGGGAAATCGACTGGCTACTCTAAATTATCCTTTCAGCCTACTAATTCTCTCCTCTTCCCTTACAGATTCGTTGAACACTTTGGTGAGTTCCTTCAGATATAATATAATGCCTTGTCAACATTCGTTCCATTGGTCTTTTAATATATAACAGACAGTACCTTTTATGGTTCCCATACTAGACAGGGACCTTCACGGCGCTACCTATTAACATCCTTGACTCCATCTCAGATATGCACGCAGGCTGGACACATTTTCTAATATATACAGGCCTTAAGGCCACACACTGCAGCGCCTGCGTTACTTAGCAACCTGGCACACACAGTATCGCCAGCTGCACAGGCGCAGTGGCATGCCCCACACCACTAACATCACTGCAGCACCCGTGTTCCTCAACAACCAGGCACATACAAGAATCGCCGGCCGCGCATGCGCAGAAGCATCCCCACACCGCCGACATCACTTCCGGTATCGCAGACCCCATTTCCGGTGCGCGCATTTAAGCCACAGCACCGCCGGTCACGCTACACTCTGGCAGCAGGGTGCGGGAGCGCCGCTCATTAGCCTAATATCTAAGGTAATCCTTCTTCCCTACTTTCTGCAAACAATGCTACCACTACCTGGGCACATGAGCGCAACTATAGTTTTCATGTCCCTTACCTACCCATTCCTTTACTTATCCACAGACCCCACAACAGGGCAGTCTCTGTGACTTTATGCTCACAGCATCTTGGCACCTAAGGTACATTACATACAGCTCTATGATTATCACTATATCCTCTGTGTACCTCTTTTTGCTTATATGCATTTACCATCTCTTCTACAGTGTATGCCTTTATCTCCAAGGATCTCTATCCTCTCCCTTTTGCACAATAAAGGTAAAAAATACCTTATCTGTTTTTTCGTATGTACGTAGTCATATGATCTGACTTCCTTAGCCTTCTACCCCTGTGATTGTGATAATGCCTACGCCCCCCCCTTTTTTCGGCTATACGTGGTGTTCCCTATATAATACGTATCATGATTTTCACAGTTACTACATTTTACTCCCTTTATGTTCTACCCTTTCCTTTGTTTTCTTCATCCAGGTTGGGATCTTTATTTATTATTTATTTTTATTATTTTTTATTTTTGTCTATCGATTGTGAATATTGTGTATTGTACATACTGTATACTTATGTGCAGCGCCCCAGAGTCCTGGTCGTTGCAGTACTGTGGCTCCGCCACTATGGGGAGCCATGGTGCGTCCGGTGGCACTGAAGGAGTTCATCTGATCAGGTATCACAGACACCAATACATTTCACAGCTGGGCCTCCGGGGGGAGCTAAGGGTTCTATTCACTAGGCCACTCCCCACCATAGTGGGTAAACTGGGGGTCAGGCAGGAAGTTAGATCAGAAAGCTGACTGGGTTGGAACAAGGCAACACCTTGTGGCAGAGGGTGTTGTGGGGGGAAGATACAGTAGGGTCTCTGTCAGGGGTGGGATCCTGACAGAGGCTTGGCAACTTGTACGAACGTAACGGGACCGCGCCTGCTCCGGGTAGCGGCGGTGCCCAAGGAAGGACTAGAAGCGAGATAGATTGTGCTGAGTGAGAAACGAGATCAAGCAAAAGGAGAATACCAGTAGGGGTCGTGCTGTAAGACCGGAGCAACACCCTACTGAGGCGCACTACCGGTGGCCGGAACGCTGAGGGAGTATCATAACATTCAGCTTCAAGCAATACTCTAAACAGCGGCAGGACAGTCAGTCTAAGGCGGGCTGTCTCACCTAAATCACCTATGCAGTCTTGGGGGGCAACTTGTGGAGAGGGGCGACTCTAGGGTCCCGGAAGAGCTCCGAGCCTACCCGTCAAACGGGTGCCGTCCCAACCAGAACAACAGGGAGGGACGGAGGATTAGAAGAACATCATTTAATCGAGTTGTGAGGGAACTTAAGAAACAGACACAACGGTTGTGGAGACTTTCCGTAAGCACAGCAGGGAAGGACCACAACACATAGCGCTAGAAGGAAGGCACCGATTTCCACCTGTGAGGGGAACTCCGGAGGTGCCATTGGACCGGCCGGACTTGCGCAGCCTGGTGAACCGTATTCCGGACTGAGGACCCAGAGATCTTCAGTAAAGAGGTAAAGAGACTGCAACCTGGTGTCCTCGTTATTTACTGCACCGCACCACTACAGCCTCACCCCCATCTACATCATCCACTCCTAGTAATCCCCTGTGCACCCCACGGCAGGGTCACGGACCGGGGCCTAGCCGCCGTGACAACCCCAGAGCAGAGACTCAGAGGCCCGGTACCGGGTACCCCTCGGCCCTGCGGCAGTGGGGGCGCTACAACTTGGCGTCACGAACAGGATCTACTTAAGCCTGAAGAATCAGGTCATGTGTGCCTTGGAACTGTGATTTGTTGTGCTTGGACTGAACTATATTGCAAAGACTGTGCTGTGCCGTTTGCCGCCAAAAGTTCCCGCCAAAAACCGCCGCCATTGCTACACCAAGGAAGAAGGGGGGCGTGCCATGGGAGGGGACTACCAAAGTGGCGCCAGAAGCGGCGACCGCCCCTGCACCTCTTGCTGCAAAGCGAAGACCTGCCCCAAAGCAGAGGACGACCCCTTGATTTGCAACGGCGGGAAGCGGGTGACGGAGAAGCTCGACCTCGGAGAAATGGCGGAGTCAGGTGCATGCACTGCCACCGACTATCAGGCAGCGATGACGAACAGCAAATGCCTGAACGAGGAAGGAGCGATCCTGGCTTGCCCTCCTCCACCAGAGGCGGACCTACGTCCACTGCAGCGGAAGGATCTGAATTCCTTGGAACCGGCCGCGGAGCTGAACCTACCCATCCCGTCCTAGGAGCTAGTGGAGGAGGAACCATGGTGGGCGGAGCCGCACCCGGGGACCGCGTTGGAGGAGCCGCGGTCCGGACTGCAGCCGACTCCAGCGTCCTCGTTGAGGGACCGGGTCGACATCGGTGGAATCATAACAGGCGCAGGTATGGAAGACGCCCCTGCTCCCCCGCTCGATCCCGCTCCCGCAACCGGCCCTCACCCCAGTAAAAGCCGTCTCCACTCGGCAGAGCTAATGGTGCTACCCCCTGATGCAATGGGGAAGCTGGTACCGCCGCTGCCGACCAGGATGGGAGAACCCATAGACGTGGGGCCAGATGGGGTGATCCTCCAGTGGGACACCCCCCGGGTTGGGCCAGATGGAGTTCGGGAAGAAGGATTCACTCTTGCTGTGCTAACTTGGGAACAATACAAACAATGCTTGATCCTACATTGGAAGAGGCAAAAAGAGGCAGAACCGACTGACCCACTGAGGGTACCACCATCGCCTCTTGTATGTGATGACAGGAATATGGTAAAGCGGGGCACGGTATTGACCTTCCACCCGAAGAGGGGATGGGGCTCCATACAGGAACCGGGGCTACCAACTGACGTTTTTGTTGCCAGTTGCAACGTGAAGACTGCTTGCTGCGGCCGAAGTGGCGACCCATTACAAAAGGGGGATCAGGTGACTTACACCCGTCATCGGAATGCATGCGGATGGTATGCCCGGAATGTGCGCCGCTGTGGGCCTGGGAGAGTGTCATCTGTTACTCCAACCATGATGGAACCAGGCGTGACGGATCTTACCAATATTGCCGCCGTACGTCTCATTGCAGCGACTGAGCTGGCAGCTAAAGTCCGCCTTCAGGTTCAGACCTCAGGAGGTCTGACTGCCCCGGGGAAATCCGCCAGTGACACTGGTGCAGCATCAGCTGCTGGCCAAGGATCGAAGCCTGCACAGTCGGAAGGTGTCCACTTTCGGCTGATGTCTTGTGATTTGCTATAAGAATAAACCTCGAAACCATGAAGATGTAAATAGTTCTTAACTGTTTGTTTTCTGATTTTTACTACTGAACCCGTCCAGGGTTAACTCTTAAGGGGATCCTTCTGTGGACCTGGGATCCCTATTGTTTTGCTTTTGTTTGATTTTTCTAAGGTTTTATTTGCACAAGTTTCTAGAACTGCTGAAATCATGAACAGTGCATGATCCGAACTTCTTGTACATAGTTTGCACCTTATTAAAGGCGCTCCCTACTGGTTTTACTTAAAGAAGGACTCTTTGTGAAGATACCACACTGGAACCTTTGCTGAGTATGGACTGGTAGCCTGAGAAGGCGTGCTACCTCATAGAGACTTGGTCCCCTCTTAAAGGGGATGTTCATTTGTTGCGCTTCGACCGTGATATTGCTTTAAGATTGGAAGCAATAATGTCTTGACCAAAGAAAATGATGATAATGTTTACATGAGAAAGTTATATGTATTTAATTAGTTAATTGTGAAGAAATACTGATGATGTTCTCTGAGAAGAAAAAGGTGAAAGAAGAAGGATGCAGTGGACCCGTAGGGATAGACGTGGTGTCCAGCATGCAAGATAGAAAGAAAGATAATGAGAAGGCTTAATGTTCAATAGAAAATGTTTTTGATAATGCTGATAGATAGTTAGGATAGAAGGTAAACCCTGAGTCCTCATAGGAGTCATGAAGAGATGACTCAGTGCTCTTAAACTGAAAGTAATGTTATGTTCTATACTGTGTATAGTAGTTGAAAAGGCAGTAGGCCCTGGCTGAACGGGGCGGTCCTGTAACTGAAAGGAGAGGCAGTAGGTCTGGTGCCGATAGGACAGGCGGTCCTGCAGATTTAAAGAAGGAGAATGAGAAAGTTAAATTACCTTATAATGTGATTATAGGAAGGTCTTTAGTGGATAAAGAGTGTATGTCCTTAAAGGCGATGTTAAATTATTGTCCAACAATTTTGCACTTAGTAGAATACCCGGTTGGGTAACAGGAGTTATTTATAGCCTGTGATTTATAATGTTAACCATGTTTGTAACGTTCAAGTGTCCTTACCTCCCATAAAGGGAAGCCTGTTCAAGTATACTTATTGTTATTGCACTCAACAAAACTGTATGTCTTTTTGCTAACTTGTATTGTTGTTTTCTTCCCAGTCCCGGAGTACTGTGTTTAACCAGGGGGGAGTGCAGCGCCCCAGAGTCCTGGTCGTTGCAGTACTGTGGCTCCGCCACTATGGGGAGCCATGGTGCGTCCGTTGGCACTGAAGGAGTTCATCTGATCAGGTATCACAGACACCAATACATTTCACAGCTGGGCCTCCGGGGGGAGCTAAGGGTTCTATTCACTAGGCCACTCCCCACCATAGTGGGTAAACTGGGGGTCAGGCAGGAAGTTAGATCAGAAAGCTGACTGGGTTGGAACCAGGCAACACCTTGTGGCAGAGGGTGTTGTGGGGGGAAGATACAGTAGGGTCTCTGTCAGGGGTGGGATCCTGACAGAGGCTTGGCAACTTGAACGAACGTAACGGGACCGCGCCTGCTCCGGGTAGCGGCGGTGCCCAAGGAAGGACTAGAAGCGAGATAGATTGTGCTGAGTGAGAAACGAGATCAAGCAAAAGGAGAATACCAGTAGGGGTCGTGCTGTAAGACCGGAGCAACACCCTACTGAGGCGCACTACCGGTGACCGGAACGCCGAGGGAGTATCATAACATTCAGCTTCAAGCAATACTCTAAACAGCGGCAGGACAGTCAGTCTAAGGCGGGCTGTCTCACCTAAATCACCTATGCAGTCTTGGGGGGCAACTTGTGGAGAGGGGCGACTCTAGGGTCCCGGAAGAGCTCCGAGCCTACCCGTCAAACGGGTGCCGTCCCAACCAGAACAACAGGGAGGGACGGAGGATTAGAAGAACATCATTTAATCAAGTTGTGAGGGAACTTAAGAAACAGACACAACGGTTGTGGGGACTTTCCGTAAGCACAGCAGGGAAGGACCACAACACATAGCGCTAGAAGGAAAGCACCGATTTCCACCTGTGAGGGGAACTCCGGAGGTGCCATTGGACCGGCCGGACTTGCGCAGCCTGGTGAACCGTATTCCGGACTGAGGACCCAGAGATCTTCAGTAAAGAGGTAAAGAGACTGCAACCTGGTGTCCTCGTTATTTACTGCACCGCACCACTACAGCCTCACCCCCATCTACATCATCCACTCCTAGTAATCCCCTGTGCGCCCCACGGCAGGGTCACGGACCGGGGCCTAGCCGCTGTGACAACCCCAGAGCAGAGACTCAGAGGCCCGGTACCGGGTACCCCTCGGCCCTGCGGCAGTGGGGGCGCTACATATGTATTTTGTTTCTGTTTTTTTCCCTAGCGATTGTATGATTAAGGCTCTGGTAGAGCCGAATAGTCATAATTTCCTCTGGTCGCTTTCATATCACATAGTTGTTCTGTCAATAAATTTTCACCATTGCAATATACAAACAGAGTGTGCGGTGTACTATATTCTATATCTAGGCAGAAACTATAACTGACATGATCTGCAGGACACAACGGGGCTAAATAGCAAACCTAAAACCAGACTAGAGCTGAGAAAAGTTAACCCCTGACATGATCAGACCGGGAAAAGGGAAGACAGGACTCAAAATCCGGTCTGGATCATGACACTAACTTAAAGGAACTGTAATTGTCTGGATTACTTTCAGAATTGTGAAGGGACCGACTTGCATAAGGGATCATCCTCTCTCTCCCGTCCTGTATCTGTGACAACACAGCCCCAAGACCCAGCAAACTCCCATCAGTGTGGCGAATAAATGGTTGAGAAAAGTCTGCATAGGCCAACACAGGAGCTTCCGCCAATGCTTTCTTCAAATCTTGAAAAGCTTCCTCCTGATGTTCCCTCCAATGAATGCTCCAGTTCTTGGCACCTGAGGGCACCCCTTTAAGCAGCTCCAGCAGTGGTCTTGCTCTGCTGGCAAAGTTCTTCACAAAGCAGCGGTAATATCCAGTAAATCCCAGAAATGTTCGGACATCTTTCACTGTCTCTGGAGTGGGCCAATACTGTATCACCACAATCTTTTCTCAGGATGGTTTCACCCCATCCACAGAAACAACATGGCCCAAGTACTCAGTCTGTGTGCATTTTTGAGGTTTCACCTTTAATCCGTGCTTTTGGAGATGACTCAAGACCTGTTCCAATGTATAAAGATATAAAAGACAGCGCCTCACACGTTGGTGAAATAGATCACAATTTATTCTGCCTTCTGTGGCGACGTTTTGATCCCAAAGATCTTTTTCAAGCACAGTGCTTGAAAAAGATCTTTGGGATCGAAACGTCACCACAGAAGGCAGAATAAATTGTGATCTATTTCACCAACGTGTGAGGTGCTGTCTTTTATATCTTTATACATTGGACTACATACCAAGAAGGACTCCTTGGCTGAGACGTGCGCTCTTTATATGGGTAATGTTGACGCTGCTTTTCCCATGAGGTGCTGTGTTCTACTGATTATGCTCAACACCTGTTTCAGTCGTCGGAGATGTTCTTCAAATGAGGCAGCGTCGACTATAATGTCATCTAGATAGATAAGTGTGGCTTCAACATTTAAGTCGCCCAGACACCTTTCCATGAGATGCTGAAGAGTTCCGGGAGCGCTGGCACTTTCTAATAGCCGCTGGCAAGGTCCAATGTAGAAAAGAATTTGGCTTTTCCTAGCATGGTCAGGGATTCCTCAATCCTGGGTAATGGGCATGAGCTACCTCTTGAAGCTCATCAAGAGAATGCCAAGAGTGTGCAAAGCAGTCATCAAAGCAAAAGGTGGCTACTTTGAAGAACCTAGAATATAAGACATAATTTCTGTTGCTTTACACTTTTTTGTTAAGTACCGTATTTTCCGGCGTATAAGACGACTGGGCGTATAAGACGACCCCCCAACTTTACCAGTTAAAAAATAAAATCTTCTTAAAAGTCGGGGGTCTTCTTATACACCCTATGTCGTCTTATAGGGCCGGTGAATATGTGCCTTTTGGGGGGGGGGGAGTGATCCTGATGAGGACGAGGGGGCGTCTCACAGGAAAGTGAGTATCCCCCATTACCTTATCATAGCGCTGCAGCGTGGGGTCTCTGTGCTGGGAGCGGCGGCTGCTGTGCTGTGCTGTGCTGTGCTGTGGCGGCTCCTCTTCTGCAGTGTGGGGCCTCTGGTGCTGTGGGGCGGTGGCGGCGGCGTATCTTCATACAGTCGGGGCTCCTCCGGCATCTCAAAGACTGGAAGCCCCGCCGGCAACTCCATGGGTACAATGCGGTCAGGTGGCCTCCGGGAAAATGGCCGCTGCTCAGATTCAGATCTCGTCCCGAGATCTCGGGAGACGAGATCTGAATCTGAGCAGTGGCCATTTTCCCGGAGGCAGCTCAATAGGTGCGATGCGGTGGCCCGGCCGCTGGGGGCTGCGCATGCTCAGATTCAGATCTCAACGAGATCTGAATCTAAGCAGCGGCCATTTTCCCGGAGGCCAGCGCATTGTACCGATGGAGTTGCCGGCGGGGCTTCCAGGCTGAGATGCCGGAGGAGCCCCGACTGCATGAAGATACGCCGCCGCCGCCACCGCCCCACAGGCCCCACACTGCAGAAGAGGAGCCGCCACAGCACAGCAGCCGCCGCCGCTCCCAGCACAGAGACCCCACGCTGCAGCGCTATGATAAGGTAATGGGGGATACTCACTTTTCTGTGAGACGCCCCCTCGTCGTCATCAGGATCACTCCCCCCCCCACCCACCATATACACCCGGCGTACAAGGCGATTCCCGGCGTACAAGACGACCCCCGACTTTTAAGAAGATTTTCAGGGGTTAAAAAGTCGTCTTGTACGCCGGAAAATACGGTATATAATTCCACATGTGTTAATTCATAGTTTTGATGCTTTCAGTGTGAATGTAAAATTTTCATAGTCATGAAAATACAGAAAAATCTTTAAATGAGAAGGTGTGTCCAAACTTTTGGTCTGTACTGTACTTCAGCTTCCAATGCAGGGGTCATGGGGTGCATCCTCATCATACCCTTTATACGTTCAGTCCAGCTCCACAACATGGTATTAGACCCTGTAAATTTTGGTAAATTGTTCAACATTGACCCCAGCGATATACTAGACCTAGGGCCACCCCTAACTGCTTGGTCTGCCGCCTCCGTGCTGTTAGACTGCATCCTGCCGACTACGCCAAGTGTAAGGTTTTAGCAGGAACGCGGGATGCAGTGATGAGCAGGAGCCAGAGCAGGAGTTAATGGATTTTATATACTGTATATGATTATCTCAACAGTCAATACTCCACGCAGGGAGTGGGGGTAGTAAATATACAGGCCCACAATGTGTACATAACAGTAAGGTAACTATAACGGGTGAAATAACAGGTTAACTTATCAGTCTCTGGTTCCTGGACAATGGTGGCTGGAAAATCCCACGATGGCACCGTAGGTGGTGTGAGAAATCCCTGAGCCAGTTCTGAAGAAAAGCGTAGCACTGTCTCTGTATGGTGACGAAATATCCTGGACTTCTTTCACGTGGCCTTGTGATCCTTGTAAGGAGTGCTGAACGGTGAAAGGTCTGCTGTATGGCTGAGGAAATACAACGTCCCGGACTGGAGCCCGCAGTCTCACCGCTGTGAGCCATGTGCAATGCCAGATCAGCACTACCAAGAGAGACTACAGATGTTAGATGCACCAACTGCTTAGTGATGTTAGGGTCGGAGAATAACGGGGGGTCAGTCTCAATAGAGGCACAGTCTGAATGCGTGGGGATGGCATGCTGCAAAGCGGGCCTGTCAATTGACGTCGGTCAGCGGAGAGGGAGTCAACCTTCTCCTGTATCACACGCTGGGTCACCACCAAAAGCCCCATTCCCACGCATGCAGTCTCTTTTATATCACACCCGCCCCCAACAGTCAGATGCAAAGGTCTGCAATTTCACTAGAATTTTGACATGGATTGTTCTGAAAAGTTGCAAAATGTTTGTGCAATACAGAGTTGTGTAATAATTTTGCTTTTGTTTGCATATTGACCTCAGTATCTCCCAGCTTTGCCAGAATGTTCACCGCTAGAGCAGGATGGGGGTGTGACAGGGGTGTGACAATACATCTTGCCTAATTCATTCCTTATTTATGACAGAAATCTTACTCCAGTCTGGGAATACTATAAACCAAATCATGGACAAAACAGAATTCATCATCTTTCCCCCATCTCACTCGACCCGCCCAACAGACTTATCCATTAAAGTAAAAGGCTGCTCACTCTCCCCAGTCCCACAAGCTTGCAACCTCTGGGTAATCCTTGACACTGGTCTCTCCTTCAAATCACATATCCAAGCCCTTTCCACTTCCTGCTGACTTCAACTCAAAAATATTTCCCGGATCCGTAAATTTCTCAACCAAGAATCTGCAGAAACCCTAGTCCATGCCCTCATCATCTCCCACCTTGACTACTGCCACCTCCTGCTCTGTGGCCTCCCCTCTAACACTCTTGCACCCCTCCAATCTATTCTAAACCCTGCTGCCTGACAAATCGACCTGTCCCCCCAACTATTTCCCGGCCTCTCCACTCTGTCAATCCCTGCACTGGCTTCCCCTTACCCAAAGACTCCAGTTCAAAATCCTAACCATGGCATACAAAGCCATCCACAACCTGGATCCTCCATACATCTGTAACCTCGTCTCCTGGTACTTGCCTGCACGCAACCTCTGATCCTCTCAAGATCTCCTTCTCTACTCCCCTCTTACCTCCTCTTCCCAGAGTCGCACACAAGATTTCTCCCATGCATCTCTTCTTCTCTGGAACTCTCTACCTCAACATATCAGACTCTCGCCTATCATGGAAACCTTCAAAAGGAACCTGAAGACTCAACTTTTCCGACAAGCCTACAACCTTCAGTAACCACCGATCTACCAAACCACTGCACGACAAGCTCTGCCCTCGCCTATTGTATCCTCACCCATCCCTTGTAGATTGTGAGCTCTCGCGGGCAGAGTCCTCTCTCCTCCTGTACAAGTCGTGACTTGTATTGTTTAAGATTACTGTACTTGTTTTATTATGTACACTCCTCTTCACATGTCAGGCACCATGGAATAAATGGCGCTATAATAATAAATAATAATAATGCAGTCGTTTTGCAAATTAGTCTGTCTCTCTATACAATTCCCAACAAACTTGATCATATTGAGCTAAGGGCTCATGAGGGTTAAAACATCATGTCCATAATTCCTTGTTCTTCTTTACCTTGAAAATTATTCAAAATTACATTGCCTGTATGCTTAGGGTCATTTTGCTGCTGCATAATACATGTGGGGGCAGTCAGATGACTCCCTGATGAAATGTCATGATTAGTGTTGAGCATTCCGATACCGCAAGCATCGGGTATCGGCCGATACTTGCGGTATCGGAATTCCGATACCGGGATTCCGATACTTGCCGCGTATCGGATACCGGAATCGGAAGTTCCCAGATTCAAAATGCACAAATTCAGCCAATGAGAATGATTCCAAGTGTGGGCACATCCTGTTTAGCATGGAGGGCATGAAACTACTGGCAAGGCTGTGATTGGCTGCTGAAATGATGTCATGATGCAGTTTAAAAGTCGCTGGCGCCATTTTGCGATCACTCTGCTGTGAATTCAGTTAGTGACAGGACGCTGTTTGCTGACTGAGGGCCAGTTTAGAGATAGCGATTTGCTTCTTTGTGCTTTCCAAAGGCTAATTTAGCAACCGCTGTGTTCACCTACTATTCACCTTGCTTTTGCCTTGTAGCGCTGTTTTCACAGCGATCTGCAAGGTCTGTGTGTGTGTGTGTGTGTGAGTGCAGCCCACTCTCTAGTCTGAGTGCAGCCACATAGGCCATCCATAGCTGGTTGTATTCAGTTGAGGGAGGGTGGTTCATTGCCTCATACTGTTCTTTTTTTTTTTTCCAAGTAGTGTAGTCTGCTGCTAATTTATTCAAAAAAATCCTATTAGTGTCTTTCCACCCGTCTCCAGCTAATTTGTGGAAAAACACTACATAGGATAACGTAGAGGAGGGTTTTTGGGCCTTGCAGCGCCATTTACGGCTGTCTGCATGGTCTCCGTGTGACTGCAGCTCGCCCTGTAGTCTGTGAGCAGCCATAGCCTGGTTGTCTCCAGCTCAGGGTTCTTCACTGCGTCATACTGCCAAATCAATTTTCATTTTGTTTTAAGTAGTGCAGGCTGCTGCACATTTTTTCAAAAAATTCCTATTAGTGTCTTTCCACCCGTCTCCAGCTAATTTGTGGAAAAACACTACATAGGATAACATAGAGGAGGGTTTTTGGGCCTTGCAGCGCCGTTTACGGCTGTCTGCACGGTCTCCGTGTGACTGCAGCTCGCCCTGTAGTCTGTGAGCAGCCATAGCCTGGTTGTCTCCAGCTCAGGGTTCTTCACTGCGTCATACCGCCAAATCAATTTTCATTTTGTTTTAAGTAGTGCAGGCTGCTGCACATTTTTTCAAAAAATTCCTATTAGTGTCTTTCCACCCGTCTCCAGCTAACTTGTGGAAAAACACTACATAGGATAACGTAGAGGAGGGTTTTTGGGCCTTGCAGCGCCGTTTACGGCTGTCTGCACGGTCTCCGTGTGACTGCAGCTCTATCTGTTGTCAGTTCAGCCCCAAAAAAATAAATAAATAATAAAGTTCACCAAACACACCAGTTACACCACTTTACATTTGTGTAGGCCACATTAGCTCATATTAAAGTCTAGTCCACACTTTAGAAAATTAGTGTTTCTTATACCTGTTAGGAGGAGTTGTTCAGGAATAAGCACACAAAGCCGTTAGTACTTTTCTGCTTATCTTTATCAGTCAACCAAGATGAAGAAGGCAGTGAGTAAGGCACGTGGGCGTGGGCGTGGGCGCGGAGCAGGGAGGGGACGTGGGGATTCTGTGCCTGCTGCGGGCACCGGTGACTCATCAGCACCCACTTTCACCAGGCAACAGTCATTCATGCGCAGCTTTGTGTCAGAGCGCCGTACACCGCTGCTGCGTGAAGAACAAATTGAAGCCGTTGTCGGATGGATGGCAGCTAATGCATCAACTTCAATTAGTGCCACATCCTCTCAGACACAGAGCACTGGAGAGCAGCCATCTGTCTCTTCACCACCTGCCAAATTGCCCAGGCAGACAGAGAGCCCAGGACAGGAGCCGTCTCTACTTCTGTTCTCTGAATCTCTTGGCTTGGAAACAGGGGGCCAGCCAAGCAGCATTGGAGAAATGGAAGAAGAGGCAGGGTGCAGTGATGCCCAACAGCTTTTTCTCTCTTCCTCTGAAGAGGCGGGTGGGCCAGTGGCTCCGGTCACCACATCGCAGGCTGCATCAGCTGATGATGACACTCAGGTGCCACTTACTGGTGCGTGCTCTGCTGCTGAGACTACCCAGGAGGAGCAGTTGGGGGCAGAGGGTAGTGTAGATGATGAGGTCCTTGACCCATCTTGGCGTGAGGGACAGGAAGGTGGTGGGAGCAGCTCTGAGGAAGAGATTCCCCGTACGGCCCAAAGAGGGAGAGGGAGGGGGAAGACTGCGGATCCTGCAGCCTCCGCTTTGGCACCCGTTAGGAGCATGTCTCTTCCAAAAGCCAAAAAGGGCGCTCCCAAGACTTGCAGTGCCTGGTCCTTTTTTGACACAGTTGCAGATGACATTTGCTATGTCAGATGCAAGGTGTGTCATCAAAAAGTCAAAAGAGGGAAAAATGTCAGCAACCTCAATACCTCCAACATGTGGAAACATGTGCGCACCAGGCACCCGGCGGAGTTAGAAAAACACACTGAAGAGCTAGGCCAACCAACAGCGGCAGCTACCACCTCTTCAGCTCGTGTTGCCTCTTCCTCCAGCTCACACGCAGCTGGTTCGGCTTCCTCCCAGGATCGCCGTGGAAGAACCTCTGGCCCTGTTGTCCAGAGACCCGCTGTAATTCCACCCGCAGCACCACTTTCCCAGTCATCCACACACTCCCAGCCCAGTCTACAGCCATCGGTAGTACAGGCATGGGAGAAAAGGCGGCCTTTCTCGTCAAACCACCCACGAGCACAGGCTCTGACTGCAGGCATTGCCAAACTTCTGTCACTGGAAATGCTGTCATTCAGGCTGGTGGAGACTGACAGCTTCCGTGACTTGATGTCATTGGCAGTCCCACAGTACAATGTGCCCAGCCGCTTTTACTTCAGCAGGCAAGCCGTCCCTGCCCTGCACAAGCATGTGGAGGGACACATAAAACACGCGCTACTGAACGCCGTCAGTAGCAAGGTCCACCTCACCACCGATGCGTGGACCAGTCAACATGGACAGGGGCGATACCTTTCCCTCACTGCCCATTGGGTTAATGTCATTGAGCCAGGTACAGACCGTGCGAGTGGCGCAGGACGTGTCCTGCCCACTCCAAGGATTGCAGGAATCCATTCTGTACGCATTGACTCCTCCTCTTACACCAGTTCCTCAGAATCATCGCTGCAGGAGCCGTCACAGTCCACCTCCACATGGACCCGTGATGAACGTGTACCTGTTACGACCGACATGAGCACAGCTGTCATGGTTCTCAATGGCAAGAGAACGTAGTAAAGCATACAAAAAGGACTAGCTCTTGGAAGATGGGAACTCGAGCTGACTGTGAGCTAAACCTACTGCACAAATAACAGTGGCCGGGTAGCGTGCCTAGGTTTTATCCCTAGACGCCCAGCGCCAGCCGGAGAACTGACTGACCCTAGCAGAGGAAAATACAGACCTGGCTTACCTCTAGAGAAATTTTCCCCAAAAGGCAGACAGTAGCCCCCACATATATTGTCGGTGATTTCAGAGGAAATTGACATACGAAGTATGAAGATAGGTTTAGCAAATTGAGGTCCGCTTACTAGATAGTAGGAAGACAGAAAAGGGAACTTCACAGTCAGCTGAAAACCCTTTCAAAACACCATCCTGGAATTACTTTAAGACTCTAATATCAACTCATGACACCAGAGTGGCAATTCCAGCTCACAAGAGCTTCCAGCCTCAGAAATAAACAATCACAGAGAACTGGAACAAAAATGCAAAACAAACTTAGGACTACAAGTCCAACTTAGCTGATAGTAGTCTAGGAGCAGGAACATGCAACAGAAAGGCTTCTGGTAACATTGTTGGCCAGCATAGAAATGACTGAGGAGCAAGGCTAAATAGACAACTCCCACATCCTGATGGAAACAGGTGAACAGAGGCGATGAAGCACACAAGTTCAGTACCACCAGTGACCACCGGGGGAGCCCAGAAACCAAATTCACAACAGTACCCCCCCCCTCAAGGAGGGGGCACCGAACCCTCACCAGAACCACCAGGGCGATCAGGATGAGCCCTATGAAAGGCACGGACCAAATCGGAGGCATGAACATCAGAGGCTGTCACCCAAGAATTATCCTCCTGACCGTAGCCCTTCCACTTGACCAGATACTGAAGTCTCCGTCTGGAAACACGGGAGTCCAAGATCTTCTCGACAACGTACTCCAACTCACCCTCAACCAACACCGGAGCAGGAGGCTCAACGGAAGGCACAACCGGTACCTCATACCTGCGCAACAATGACCGATGGAAGACATTATGAATAGAAAAAGATGCAGGGAGGTCCAAACGAAAGGACACAGGGTTAAGAATCTCCAATATCTTGTACGGGCCGATGAACCGAGGCTTAAACTTAGGAGAAGAAACCTTCATAGGGACAAAACGAGAAGACAACCACACCAAGTCCCCAACACAAAGACGAGGACCAACACAACGACGGCGGTTGGCAAAATGCTGAGTCTTCTCCTGGGACAACTTCAAATTGTCCACCACATGCCCCCAAATCTGATGCAACCTCTCCACCACAGCATCCACTCCAGGACAATCCGAAGACTCCACCTGACCGGAAGAGAAACGAGGATGAAACCCCGAATTACAGAAGAAAGGAGAAACCAAGGTGGCAGAACTAGCCCGATTATTGAGGGCAAACTCCGCCAAGGGCAAAAAGGCAACCCAATCATCCTGATCCGCAGACACAAAACACCTCAAATAAGTCTCCAAGGTCTGATTAGTTCGCTCGGTCTGGCCATTAGTCTGAGGATGGAAAGCAGACGAAAAAGACAAATCAATGCCCATCCTAGCACAGAACGCTCGCCAAAATCTAGACACGAATTGGGTTCCCCTGTCAGACACGATATTCTCCGGAATACCATGCAAGCGAACCACATTTTGAAAAAACAGAGGAACCAACTCGGATGAGGAAGGCAATTTAGGCAAGGGAACCAAATGGACCATCTTAGAGAAACGGTCACACACCACCCAGATGACAGACATCTTCTGAGAAACAGGGAGATCAGAAATAAAATCCATGGAGATGTGAGTCCAAGGCCTCTTCGGAATAGGCAAAGATAACAACAATCCACTAGCCCGAGAACAACAAGGCTTGGCCCGAGCACAAACATCACAAGACTGCACAAAACCTCGCACATCTCGCGACAGGGAAGGCCACCAGAAGGACCTAGCCACCAAATCCCTGGTACCAAAGATTCCAGGATGACCAGCTAACGCAGAAGAATGGACCTCCGATATGACTCTACTGGTCCAATCATCAGGAACAAACATTCTACCAGGCGGGCAACGATCAGGTCTATCCGCCTGAAACTCCTGCAAGACCCGACGCAAGTCTGGGGAAACAGCAGATAATATCACTCCATCCTTAAGGATACCTGTAGGTTCAGAATTACCAGGGGAATCAGGCTCAAAACTCCTAGAAAGGGCATCCTCCTTCACATTTTTAGAACCCGGTAGTAGTGTTGAGCATTCCGATACTGCAAGTATCGGGTATCGGCCGATACTTGCTGTATCGGAATTTCCGATACCGAGATCCGATACTTTTGTGGTATCGGGTATCGGGTATCGCAACAACATTAATGTAATAATGTGTAAAAAAGAGAATTAAAATAAAAAATATCACTATACTCACCTGTCCGACGCAGCCGGGACCTCAGCGAGGGAACCGGCAGCGTTGTTTGTTTAAATTTCGCGCTTTCACTTGGTTACGTGAAGTCCCGGCTTGTGATTGGTCAGGGCGGCCATGTTGCCGGGACGCGGACCAATCACAGCAAGCCGTGACGAAATTACGTCACGGCTTGCTGTGATTGGTCCGCGTCCCGGCAACATGGCCGCCATTAACCAATCACAAGCCGTGACGTCACGGGAGGCTGGACATGCGCGTATTTTGAAAAGCGCGCGTGTCCAGCCTCCAGTGACGTCCCGGCAACATGGCCGCCATTAACCAATCACAAGCCGGGACGTCACGGGAGGCTGGACATGCGCGTATTTTGAAAAGCGCGCGTGTCCAGCCTCCCGTGACGTCACGGCTTGTGATTGGTCAGGGCGGCCATGTTGCCGGGACGCGGACCAATCACAGCAAGCCGTGACGAAATTACGTCACGGCTTGCTGTGATTGGTCCGCGTCCCGACAACATGGCCGCCATTAACCAATCACAAGCCGTGACGTCACGGGAGGCTGGACATGCGCGTATTTTGAAAAGCGCGCGTGTCCAGCCTCCAGTGACGTCCCGGAAACATGGCCGCCATTAACCAATCACAAGCCGGGACGTCACGGGAGGCTGGACATGCACGTATTTTGAAAAGCGCGCGTGTCCAGCCTCCCGTGACGTCACGGCTTGTGATTGGTCAGGGCGGCCATGTTGCCGGGACGCGGACCAATCACAGCAAGCCGTGACGAAATTACGTCACGGCTTGCTGTGATTGGTCCGCGTCCCGGCAACATGGCCGCCATTAACCAATCACAAGCCGTGACGTCACGGGAGGCTGGACATGCGCGTATTTTGAAAAGCGCGCGTGTCCAGCCTCCAGTGACGTCCCGGCAACATGGCCGCCATTAACCAATCACAAGCCGGGACGTCACGGCTGACAGCTACTTTAGCGGCTAAACACGCCGGTTGTGCGGCCTCCATTTTGTCACACTCCAGCGCCGCAGCGTTCGTCATTCCCCCTTTGGTGGGCGGCCGTGGAGTTCGGGCGGAAGTCTCCTCCCCCTCATCCGCCACTCCATCCTCCCATCTCCCGCTGTACGAGCAGGGCGGGCGGCTTCCACAGCCGCAGCTCCTCCCAATGGCCATTTGCCATTTTTATGCGCTAAACGCTCTCATTTTTCATATTTCAAGTGCAGTAATGCAGTTCAGTTTTCATGTTTCATGTTTGCATGTCTTAGCGCTGCAGTGTGCTGCCTTTTTTACTTGACTGTATATGAGTTGGTTACTCTAGGTTCAGCACCTGTTCACACTTAGTCTATGTATGGATGTGACGGTCAGTTTTTTCAAATATATTATCTAGCCTTCTGACCGAGCACTCCGCCTCCTAGCCACAGGTGTTTTAATTGCAGCAGGTCCAGTACCCCTCCACAGAGATAGAGAATATGAGTCTAGAAAGAGGTTTTCACAGGTACCCATTCACATGGAGACGTTTATTCTCAGCGAGGAAGGCAAGAGTAGGACCTGATATAAGAGAGATGCCGTAAAGTGGCTATCAGGTACACATAAAATTGGCCATTTTTATGCGCTAAATGCTCTCATTTTTCATATTTCAAGTGCAGTAATGCAGTTCAGTTTTCATGTTTCATGTTTGCATGTCTTAGTGCTGCAGTGTGCTGCCTTTTTTACTTGACTGTATATGAGTTGGTTACTCTAGGTTCAGCACCTGTTCACACTTAGTCTATGTATGGATGTGACGGGCAGTTTTTTCAAATAGGCTCATAAAAAAAGTCCTAAGGCCTCAAAGAACTTATCAAGAACAAGAACTTATCAACAGACATACGTTCAGCGGCAGTAGCAGGGAAAGAGAAAGCCCATGATTGAGGTCCCTCCAGAAGTAAAGAAATGATTATCCCAACTCGCTGACTCTCATCTCCAGAAGATAGAAATCTAAGAGAAAACAACAACTTGCAATTCTCCTAGAACATATGGAACTTCTCCTTTTCCCCTGAGAAGGTATCTGGGAGCCTGACCGTAGATTCAGGAGAGTGCAAAGACACATCAACAGTGTCAGAATGCTTACAGACAGACTGGGAAGAAGATTCCTGAAAAGATCTTACTGTGTCATAAAGCGCTCTTTGCAGGTGGTTATAAGATGTGGCCAAGGCCCTATGTTCCACAGACAGATCCTGCATCATTTGTGTCAAACTAGCCATTTGATCTGCCAAGGTACGGAGCGGATCCATAGAAAGCAGAGCAGAGAAAAAAAGCTTTCTGGTCAGTTATAATGTCATGCTGCTGCAATGCAGGTAGGTGCAGGCTTCACTAGATGGCAGTAGAGAGGAAGCATTTCTGCATTCTAAACAGAGATAATAACCTGCAGTGCAACAGTGAGGCTACCAAAGGTGGCAGCAGAATAGTCAAAACAAGCAGGCTCAAATTCTAGACTGTAGCGCTGTACCAAAGGAATAAGCAAACTCGTGGTCAGAGACAAGCCAGGGGGGTCAGTAATGGTCAGCAGTGGATCAGCCAAAAGACAAAGGATAGAAACAGGTCAGGATACACGCCAAGTCAAACCAGGGAGTCTGCATACTAAAGGGAAACACTGAGTCAAGGCAGGAACAGGGAACAACAGAGACATGGGATCACACAGCAAATACAGCAGGACAAATCAAACAATCAGAGTCAGCAACAGCAGCACTAGGCAGAAACGATACAGCCACTAGCGCTAACATCATTTCAGCAGTAACTGGTTCTACTGAGTTTCTCAGAGCACCCGTAATCGACCTGAGAACCAGGGAATACGAAAAGACTGAGCGTAAGCTAGTCTCATATGACTTACATTGTACTACACTTGCCGAATATTATCGCCAGAGCAAAATTCCTAGAGGATTGAGATGCAATTTGCGACCTACATTATCCGCAGACAATGCTGAATTTTGTGAAAGGTACAAACAGATCCTTAACAAATGCTCATTAGACATTATTGTCCTCACAATTGAACACCTCCAGAAGGAAATTACTGACGTTAAAAAAAACATTCTGGCCATTGAGACCCAGTTAACTACCACTCTCTCATCCACCGATTGGACTGCTCTCAAGAACAAGACGGATAAAGCCATCGCAGAATTCGAGAAGAGCCTGCAGGAACGCAAAAGACTTCCAGAGAGACAGCGAGGACTACTCCAACGACAAGGTGTATAGATGGAGCGACTACACCGATACTACAAACTGGCGGCATTGCAACAATTACAGAAGACCAGGGTCATACAGCTCCGGCAGCGACTCCTCTACCAGTTCCACTAGGCAGCATTTTTTAGCCACAGGCTGCAGGGGAGGACGACATCAAACAGACCAACCCGACGAGCGCGGCAAAAGGATGGTGACCCGAAGCCAGGTAAGCCAGCCAATCAAGTTATTAACATCTCCAGCTACTCCTTGTCACCAGCGGAACTGACAGTTCTACAGAAAGGATTATCTTTCTGTCCAACACCCCACTGGGATCCATTCCAATTGGAGAAAGACTTACATCGTTTTTACAGGACTATTAGACTTAAGACTCACTTTGGCATCATGCCCGTATTGGACCCAGTGGTGGGATCTTCTGGATCTACGAACATTACTTCAGAATTGTCCATTTCCTCTCTGGGACTTCGCAATGTTAGCACTTTCTCACCTCCTCACTCTCATCATGCTATTGAAACCTTCATCTCTCTTGTGGATCGCGAAATTAAATCTTTGTCGCACCAACAGAGATTGTTTTTTTTTCCAACACACACTAACATGACACTTGAGGAGAAACAGGCACTCTCCTCACTACGGTCCAATGATACCATCACTATAAAACCTGCGGACAAAGGGGGCACGACTGTTGTCATGGATCGGTCTCAATACCGGGGCGAGATCCTCAGACAACTCTGCGACACCAACACCTATAGGGCCATACCTAGGGACCCCACTGCAGCCATTACCATTAAAATTAAGGACCTCATTGGAACATACTTGGACAATAGAACCATTGATGTTAAGACAGCTACTTTTTTGCAGAACCCCCATCCCATCATCCCGGTCTTCTACGTCCTTCCCAAAATACACAAATCCCTCCATAATCCACCGGGTAGGCCAATTGTGGCCTCCACGGATTCAGTTCTTTCACCACTCTCCATATTTCTAGAAAAAATTTTGACCCCGTTAAAGAAAAACACTAGGTCCTATATATTGGACACGAGCCAATTTCTTGAAAAAATAAAACAGATACATCAAGTACCTCCCATAGTCTTCTCGTCACGATGGACGGTAACAGTTTATATACATCAATAACCCATGAGAGGGGCTTGCTTGCCACCAGAGACCTCCTGGAACAGACTGATATGTCCCAGAATGCTATTTCCTTCTGTCTTGACCTCCTGAGAACAGTCCTGTTTGAGAACTACTTCCTATACGAGGACACCTATTATGTCCAAGCATGCGGGACCGCTATGGGCTCAAATGTAGCCCCGGCCTATGCTAATGCATATATGAATCATTTTGAGTTATACCACGTCTATAATAATGAGCTATTTTCCTAACATGTCCTGAATTACTGTAGGTACATAGATGATATCTTCCTGGTCTGGACTGGGACATCCGGTACCTTGGATTTATTCTTTTCTACCCTCAATTCAATTTTCCAAGAACTCAAATTCACCATTCATTCCCATGAAACACAAATAGCCTTTTTGGATACCCTGGTACTGAAGGATGACAATGCACTCCTCAAAACAGACCTATACACAAAACCCACGGACTGCAACAACGTATTACTCTACTCAAGCTGCCATCCAATCACCACTAAAAACAGTTTACCTCGTTCCCAATTTAAACGAGTCTCCTGTATCGTTACGGACCCCGAAACACGACAAATCAGACTAGCATCCATGGCGCAGAAGTTCAGTGACAGGAACTACCCCTCTACCCTCTTGGCACAGGAACTCACTAGGTCCTCTAGTCCACCCATGAGTCCAGCACCATGCCAACCCCAAGAAAGGATTCCGTTCGTGCACACCCACCATCCGTTTATGACAAAGGTATACTCTGTCATCAAAAAGCACTGGCCCCTTCTGGGTAGAGCCCACCCCGAGATCAAGTCCTTCAGGGTGCCCGCACTCATGAGCACCAGGAGACCCCCCAACATTCGTGATCAAATAGTCAGGGCAGACATGGGTAGCGCACACCGAGTACCGACTCAACAGTTCTTAGGTTCACGCCGTAATGGTACTTTCCCTTGCTTGAACTGTGACCCACCCAATGACTGGGAAATCTTACCCTATTCGCGGATTCTATACGTTCGATTCAAATTTCGTGGTTTACGTCATCAAGTGCCCTTGTGGCCTGCTCTATGTGGGGGAAACCACCCAGCACGCACGTGATAGGATCGCAAGCCACAAGTCCACCATTAGGGTGTAACAAAACCTGGCTTCCCCTTCCTGACCATTTTGCCAGGGCTAGACATTCAGTGGCCCAACTAAAATTCCAAGTCTTGGAACAGGTACCTCGTCCCAGACGGGGTGGCAACCATGTTAAACAATTGAGGTCCAGGGAAACATACTGGATATATACATTAGATACCCTCGCACCTAGGGGCCTCAATAGGGAAATCGACTGGCTACTCTAAATTATCCTTTCAGCCTACTAATTCTCTCCTCTTCCCTTACAGATTCGTTGAACACTTTGGTGAGTTCCTTCAGATATAATATAATGCCTTGTCAACATTCGTTCCATTGGTCTTTTAATATATAACAGACAGTACCTTTTATGGTTCCCATACTAGACAGGGACCTTCACGGCGCTACCTATTAACATCCTTGACTCCATCTCAGATATGCACGCAGGCTGGACACATTTTCTAATATATACAGGCCTTAAGGCCACACACTGCAGCGCCTGCGTTACTTAGCAACCTGGCACACACAGTATCGCCAGCTGCACAGGCGCAGTGGCATGCCCCACACCACTAACATCACTGCAGCACCCGTGTTCCTCAACAACCAGGCACATACAAGAATCGCCGGCCGCGCATGCGCAGAAGCATCCCCACACCGCCGACATCACTTCCGGTATCGCAGACCCCATTTCCGGTGCGCGCATTTAAGCCACAGCACCGCCGGTCACGCTACACTCTGGCAGCAGGGTGCGGGAGCGCCGCTCATTAGCCTAATATCTAAGGTAATCCTTCTTCCCTACTTTCTGCAAACAATGCTACCACTACCTGGGCACATGAGCGCAACTATAGTTTTCATGTCCCTTACCTACCCATTCCTTTACTTATCCACAGACCCCACAACAGGGCAGTCTCTGTGACTTTATGCTCACAGCATCTTGGCACCTAAGGTACATTACATACAGCTCTATGATTATCACTATATCCTCTGTGTACCTCTTTTTGCTTATATGCATTTACCATCTCTTCTACAGTGTATGCCTTTATCTCCAAGGATCTCTATCCTCTCCCTTTTGCACAATAAAGGTAAAAAATACCTTATCTGTTTTTTCGTATGTACGTAGTCATATGATCTGACTTCCTTAGCCTTCTACCCCTGTGATTGTGATAATGCCTACGCCCCCCCCTTTTTTCGGCTATACGTGGTGTTCCCTATATAATACGTATCATGATTTTCACAGTTACTACATTTTACTCCCTTTATGTTCTACCCTTTCCTTTGTTTTCTTCATCCAGGTTGGGATCTTTATTTATTATTTATTTTTATTATTTTTTATTTTTGTCTATCGATTGTGAATATTGTGTATTGTACATACTGTATACTTATGTGCAGCGCCCCAGAGTCCTGGTCGTTGCAGTACTGTGGCTCCGCCACTATGGGGAGCCATGGTGCGTCCGGTGGCACTGAAGGAGTTCATCTGATCAGGTATCACAGACACCAATACATTTCACAGCTGGGCCTCCGGGGGGAGCTAAGGGTTCTATTCACTAGGCCACTCCCCACCATAGTGGGTAAACTGGGGGTCAGGCAGGAAGTTAGATCAGAAAGCTGACTGGGTTGGAACAAGGCAACACCTTGTGGCAGAGGGTGTTGTGGGGGGAAGATACAGTAGGGTCTCTGTCAGGGGTGGGATCCTGACAGAGGCTTGGCAACTTGTACGAACGTAACGGGACCGCGCCTGCTCCGGGTAGCGGCGGTGCCCAAGGAAGGACTAGAAGCGAGATAGATTGTGCTGAGTGAGAAACGAGATCAAGCAAAAGGAGAATACCAGTAGGGGTCGTGCTGTAAGACCGGAGCAACACCCTACTGAGGCGCACTACCGGTGGCCGGAACGCTGAGGGAGTATCATAACATTCAGCTTCAAGCAATACTCTAAACAGCGGCAGGACAGTCAGTCTAAGGCGGGCTGTCTCACCTAAATCACCTATGCAGTCTTGGGGGGCAACTTGTGGAGAGGGGCGACTCTAGGGTCCCGGAAGAGCTCCGAGCCTACCCGTCAAACGGGTGCCGTCCCAACCAGAACAACAGGGAGGGACGGAGGATTAGAAGAACATCATTTAATCGAGTTGTGAGGGAACTTAAGAAACAGACACAACGGTTGTGGAGACTTTCCGTAAGCACAGCAGGGAAGGACCACAACACATAGCGCTAGAAGGAAGGCACCGATTTCCACCTGTGAGGGGAACTCCGGAGGTGCCATTGGACCGGCCGGACTTGCGCAGCCTGGTGAACCGTATTCCGGACTGAGGACCCAGAGATCTTCAGTAAAGAGGTAAAGAGACTGCAACCTGGTGTCCTCGTTATTTACTGCACCGCACCACTACAGCCTCACCCCCATCTACATCATCCACTCCTAGTAATCCCCTGTGCACCCCACGGCAGGGTCACGGACCGGGGCCTAGCCGCCGTGACAACCCCAGAGCAGAGACTCAGAGGCCCGGTACCGGGTACCCCTCGGCCCTGCGGCAGTGGGGGCGCTACAACTTGGCGTCACGAACAGGATCTACTTAAGCCTGAAGAATCAGGTCATGTGTGCCTTGGAACTGTGATTTGTTGTGCTTGGACTGAACTATATTGCAAAGACTGTGCTGTGCCGTTTGCCGCCAAAAGTTCCCGCCAAAAACCGCCGCCATTGCTACACCAAGGAAGAAGGGGGGCGTGCCATGGGAGGGGACTACCAAAGTGGCGCCAGAAGGCGGCGACCGCCCCTGCACCTCTTGCTGCAAAGCGAAGACCTGCCCCAAAGCAGAGGACGACCCCTTGATTTGCAACGGCGGGAAGCGGGTGACGGAGAAGCTCGACCTCGGAGAAATGGCGGAGTCAGGTGCATGCACTGCCACCGACTATCAGGCAGCGATGACGAACAGCAAATGCCTGAACGAGGAAGGAGCGATCCCGGCTTGCCCTCCTCCACCAGAGGCGGACCTACGTCCACTGCAGCGGAAGGATCTGAATTCCTTGGAACCGGCCGCGGAGCTGAACCTACCCATCCCGTCCTAGGAGCTAGTGGAGGAGGAACCATGGTGGGCGGAGCCGCACCCGGGGACCGCGTTGGAGGAGCCGCGGTCCGGACTGCAGCCGACTCCAGCGTCCTCGTTGAGGGACCGGGTCGACATCGGTGGAATCATAACAGGCGCAGGTATGGAAGACGCCCCTGCTCCCCCGCTCGATCCCGCTCCCGCAACCGGCCCTCACCCCAGTAAAAGCTGTCTCCACTCGGCAGAGCTAATGGTGCTACCCCCTGATGCAATGGGGAAGCTGGTACCGCCGCTGCCGACCAGGATGGGAGAACCCATAGACGTGGGGCCAGATGGGGTGATCCTCCAGTGGGACACCCCCCGGGTTGGGCCAGATGGAGTTCGGGAAGAAGGATTCACTCTTGCTGTGCTAACTTGGGAACAATACAAACAATGCTTGATCCTACATTGGAAGAGGCAAAAAGAGGCAGAACCGACTGACCCACTGAGGGTACCACCATCGCCTCTTGTATGTGATGACAGGAATATGGTAAAGCGGGGCACGGTATTGACCTTCCACCCGAAGAGGGGATGGGGCTCCATACAGGAACCGGGGCTACCAACTGACGTTTTTGTTGCCAGTTGCAACGTGAAGACTGCTTGCTGCGGCCGAAGTGGCGACCCATTACAAAAGGGGGATCAGGTGACTTACACCCGTCATCGGAATGCATGCGGATGGTATGCCCGGAATGTGCGCCGCTGTGGGCCTGGGAGAGTGTCATCTGTTACTCCAACCATGATGGAACCAGGCGTGACGGATCTTACCAATATTGCCGCCGTACGTCTCATTGCAGCGACTGAGCTGGCAGCTAAAGTCCGCCTTCAGGTTCAGACCTCAGGAGGTCTGACTGCCCCGGGGAAATCCGCCAGTGACACTGGTGCAGCATCAGCTGCTGGCCAAGGATCGAAGCCTGCACAGTCGGAAGGTGTCCACTTTCGGCTGATGTCTTGTGATTTGCTATAAGAATAAACCTCGAAACCATGAAGATGTAAATAGTTCTTAACTGTTTGTTTTCTGATTTTTACTACTGAACCCGTCCAGGGTTAACTCTTAAGGGGATCCTTCTGTGGACCTGGGATCCCTATTGTTTTGCTTTTGTTTGATTTTTCTAAGGTTTTATTTGCACAAGTTTCTAGAACTGCTGAAATCATGAACAGTGCATGATCCGAACTTCTTGTACATAGTTTGCACCTTATTAAAGGCGCTCCCTACTGGTTTTACTTAAAGAAGGACTCTTTGTGAAGATACCACACTGGAACCTTTGCTGAGTATGGACTGGTAGCCTGAGAAGGCGTGCTACCTCATAGAGACTTGGTCCCCTCTTAAAGGGGATGTTCATTTGTTGCGCTTCGACCGTGATATTGCTTTAAGATTGGAAGCAATAATGTCTTGACCAAAGAAAATGATGATAATGTTTACATGAGAAAGTTATATGTATTTAATTAGTTAATTGTGAAGAAATACTGATGATGTTCTCTGAGAAGAAAAAGGTGAAAGAAGAAGGATGCAGTGGACCCGTAGGGATAGACGTGGTGTCCAGCATGCAAGATAGAAAGAAAGATAATGAGAAGGCTTAATGTTCAATAGAAAATGTTTTTGATAATGCTGATAGATAGTTAGGATAGAAGGTAAACCCTGAGTCCTCATAGGAGTCATGAAGAGATGACTCAGTGCTCTTAAACTGAAAGTAATGTTATGTTCTATACTGTGTATAGTAGTTGAAAAGGCAGTAGGCCCTGGCTGAACGGGGCGGTCCTGTAACTGAAAGGAGAGGCAGTAGGTCTGGTGCCGATAGGACAGGCGGTCCTGCAGATTTAAAGAAGGAGAATGAGAAAGTTAAATTACCTTATAATGTGATTATAGGAAGGTCTTTAGTGGATAAAGAGTGTATGTCCTTAAAGGCGATGTTAAATTATTGTCCAACAATTTTGCACTTAGTAGAATACCCGGTTGGGTAACAGGAGTTATTTATAGCCTGTGATTTATAATGTTAACCATGTTTGTAACGTTCAAGTGTCCTTACCTCCCATAAAGGGAAGCCTGTTCAAGTATACTTATTGTTATTGCACTCAACAAAACTGTATGTCTTTTTGCTAACTTGTATTGTTGTTTTCTTCCCAGTCCCGGAGTACTGTGTTTAACCAGGGGGGAGTGCAGCGCCCCAGAGTCCTGGTCGTTGCAGTACTGTGGCTCCGCCACTATGGGGAGCCATGGTGCGTCCGTTGGCACTGAAGGAGTTCATCTGATCAGGTATCACAGACACCAATACATTTCACAGCTGGGCCTCCGGGGGGAGCTAAGGGTTCTATTCACTAGGCCACTCCCCACCATAGTGGGTAAACTGGGGGTCAGGCAGGAAGTTAGATCAGAAAGCTGACTGGGTTGGAACCAGGCAACACCTTGTGGCAGAGGGTGTTGTGGGGGGAAGATACAGTAGGGTCTCTGTCAGGGGTGGGATCCTGACAGAGGCTTGGCAACTTGAACGAACGTAACGGGACCGCGCCTGCTCCGGGTAGCGGCGGTGCCCAAGGAAGGACTAGAAGCGAGATAGATTGTGCTGAGTGAGAAACGAGATCAAGCAAAAGGAGAATACCAGTAGGGGTCGTGCTGTAAGACCGGAGCAACACCCTACTGAGGCGCACTACCGGTGACCGGAACGCCGAGGGAGTATCATAACATTCAGCTTCAAGCAATACTCTAAACAGCGGCAGGACAGTCAGTCTAAGGCGGGCTGTCTCACCTAAATCACCTATGCAGTCTTGGGGGGCAACTTGTGGAGAGGGGCGACTCTAGGGTCCCGGAAGAGCTCCGAGCCTACCCGTCAAACGGGTGCCGTCCCAACCAGAACAACAGGGAGGGACGGAGGATTAGAAGAACATCATTTAATCAAGTTGTGAGGGAACTTAAGAAACAGACACAACGGTTGTGGGGACTTTCCGTAAGCACAGCAGGGAAGGACCACAACACATAGCGCTAGAAGGAAAGCACCGATTTCCACCTGTGAGGGGAACTCCGGAGGTGCCATTGGACCGGCCGGACTTGCGCAGCCTGGTGAACCGTATTCCGGACTGAGGACCCAGAGATCTTCAGTAAAGAGGTAAAGAGACTGCAACCTGGTGTCCTCGTTATTTACTGCACCGCACCACTACAGCCTCACCCCCATCTACATCATCCACTCCTAGTAATCCCCTGTGCGCCCCACGGCAGGGTCACGGACCGGGGCCTAGCCGCTGTGACAACCCCAGAGCAGAGACTCAGAGGCCCGGTACCGGGTACCCCTCGGCCCTGCGGCAGTGGGGGCGCTACATATGTATTTTGTTTCTGTTTTTTTCCCTAGCGATTGTATGATTAAGGCTCTGGTAGAGCCGAATAGTCATAATTTCCTCTGGTCGCTTTCATATCACATAGTTGTTCTGTCAATAAATTTTCACCATTGCAATATACAAACAGAGTGTGCGGTGTACTATATTCTATATCTAGGCAGAAACTATAATTGACATGATCTGCAGGACACAACGGGGCTAAATAGCAAACCTAAAACCAGACTAGAGCTGAGAAAAGTTAACCCCTGACATGATCAGACCGGGAAAAGGGAAGACAGGACTCAAAATCCGGTCTGGATCATGACACTAACTTAAAGGAACTGTAATTGTCTGGATTACTTTCAGAATTGTGAAGGGACCGACTTGCATAAGGGATCATCCTCTCTCTCCCGTCCTGTATCTGTGACAACACAGCCCCAAGACCCAGCAAACTCCCATCAGTGTGGCGAATAAATGGTTGAGAAAAGTCTGCATAGGCCAACACAGGAGCTTCCGCCAATGCTTTCTTCAAATCTTGAAAAGCTTCCTCCTGATGTTCCCTCCAATGAATGCTCCAGTTCTTGGCACCTGAGGGCACCCCTTTAAGCAGCTCCAGCAGTGGTCTTGCTCTGCTGGCAAAGTTCTTCACAAAGCAGCGGTAATATCCAGTAAATCCCAGAAATGTTCGGACATCTTTCACTGTCTCTGGAGTGGGCCAATACTGTATCACCACAATCTTTTCTCAGGATGGTTTCACCCCATCCACAGAAACAACATGGCCCAAGTACTCAGTCTGTGTGCATTTTTGAGGTTTCACCTTTAATCCGTGCTTTTGGAGATGACTCAAGACCTGTTCCAATGTATAAAGATATAAAAGACAGCGCCTCACACGTTGGTGAAATAGATCACAATTTATTCTGCCTTCTGTGGCGACGTTTTGATCCCAAAGATCTTTTTCAAGCACAGTGCTTGAAAAAGATCTTTGGGATCGAAACGTCACCACAGAAGGCAGAATAAATTGTGATCTATTTCACCAACGTGTGAGGTGCTGTCTTTTATATCTTTATACATTGGACTACATACCAAGAAGGACTCCTTGGCTGAGACGTGCGCTCTTTATATGGGTAATGTTGACGCTGCTTTTCCCATGAGGTGCTGTGTTCTACTGATTATGCTCAACACCTGTTTCAGTCGTCGGAGATGTTCTTCAAATGAGGCAGCGTCGACTATAATGTCATCTAGATAGATAAGTGTGGCTTCAACATTTAAGTCGCCCAGACACCTTTCCATGAGATGCTGAAGAGTTCCGGGAGCGCTGGCACTTTCTAATAGCCGCTGGCAAGGTCCAATGTAGAAAAGAATTTGGCTTTTCCTAGCATGGTCAGGGATTCCTCAATCCTGGGTAATGGGCATGAGCTACCTCTTGAAGCTCATCAAGAGAATGCCAAGAGTGTGCAAAGCAGTCATCAAAGCAAAAGGTGGCTACTTTGAAGAACCTAGAATATAAGACATAATTTCTGTTGCTTTACACTTTTTTGTTAAGTATATAATTCCACATGTGTTAATTCATAGTTTTGATGCTTTCAGTGTGAATGTAAAATTTTCATAGTCATGAAAATACAGAAAAATCTTTAAATGAGAAGGTGTGTCCAAACTTTTGGTCTGTACTGTACTTCAGCTTCCAATGCAGGGGTCATGGGGTGCATCCTCATCATACCCTTTATACGTTCAGTCCAGCTCCACAACATGGTATTAGACCCTGTAAATTTTGGTAAATTGTTCAACATTGACCCCAGCGATATACTAGACCTAGGGCCACCCCTAACTGCTTGGTCTGCCGCCTCCGTGCTGTTAGACTGCATCCTGCCGACTACGCCAAGTGTAAGGTTTTAGCAGGAACGCGGGATGCAGTGATGAGCAGGAGCCAGAGCAGGAGTTAATGGATTTTATATACTGTATATGATTATCTCAACAGTCAATACTCCACGCAGGGAGTGGGGGTAGTAAATATACAGGCCCACAATGTGTACATAACAGTAAGGTAACTATAACGGGTGAAATAACAGGTTAACTTATCAGTCTCTGGTTCCTGGACAATGGTGGCTGGAAAATCCCACGATGGCACCGTAGGTGGTGTGAGAAATCCCTGAGCCAGTTCTGAAGAAAAGCGTAGCACTGTCTCTGTATGGTGACGAAATATCCTGGACTTCTTTCACGTGGCCTTGTGATCCTTGTAAGGAGTGCTGAACGGTGAAAGGTCTGCTGTATGGCTGAGGAAATACAACGTCCCGGACTGGAGCCCGCAGTCTCACCGCTGTGAGCCATGTGCAATGCCAGATCAGCACTACCAAGAGAGACTACAGATGTTAGATGCACCAACTGCTTAGTGATGTTAGGGTCGGAGAATAACGGGGGGTCAGTCTCAATAGAGGCACAGTCTGAATGCGTGGGGATGGCATGCTGCAAAGCGGGCCTGTCAATTGACGTCGGTCAGCGGAGAGGGAGTCAACCTTCTCCTGTATCACACGCTGGGTCACCACCAAAAGCCCCATTCCCACGCATGCAGTCTCTTTTATATCACACCCGCCCCCAACAGTCAGATGCAAAGGTCTGCAATTTCACCAGAATTTTGACATGGATTGTTCTGAAAAGTTGCAAAATGTTTGTGCAATACAGAGTTGTGTAATAATTTTGCTTTTGTTTGCATATTGACCTCAGTATCTCCCAGCTTTGCCAGAATGTTCACCGCTAGAGCAGGATGGGGGTGTGACAGGGGTGTGACAATACATCTTGCCTAATTCATTCCTTATTTATGACAGAAATCTTACTCCAGTCTGGGAATACTATAAACCAAATCATGGACAAAACAGAATTCATCATCTTTCCCCCATCTCACTCGACCCGCCCAACAGACTTATCCATTAAAGTAAAAGGCTGCTCACTCTCCCCAGTCCCACAAGCTTGCAACCTCTGGGTAATCCTTGACACTGGTCTCTCCTTCAAATCACATATCCAAGCCCTTTCCACTTCCTGCTGACTTCAACTCAAAAATATTTCCCGGATCCGTAAATTTCTCAACCAAGAATCTGCAGAAACCCTAGTCCATGCCCTCATCATCTCCCACCTTGACTACTGCCACCTCCTGCTCTGTGGCCTCCCCTCTAACACTCTTGCACCCCTCCAATCTATTCTAAACCCTGCTGCCTGACAAATCGACCTGTCCCCCCAACTATTTCCCGGCCTCTCCACTCTGTCAATCCCTGCACTGGCTTCCCCTTACCCAAAGACTCCAGTTCAAAATCCTAACCATGGCATACAAAGCCATCCACAACCTGGATCCTCCATACATCTGTAACCTCGTCTCCTGGTACTTGCCTGCACGCAACCTCTGATCCTCTCAAGATCTCCTTCTCTACTCCCCTCTTACCTCCTCTTCCCAGAGTCGCACACAAGATTTCTCCCATGCATCTCTTCTTCTCTGGAACTCTCTACCTCAACATATCAGACTCTCGCCTATCATGGAAACCTTCAAAAGGAACCTGAAGACTCAACTTTTCCGACAAGCCTACAACCTTCAGTAACCACCGATCTACCAAACCACTGCACGACAAGCTCTGCCCTCGCCTATTGTATCCTCACCCATCCCTTGTAGATTGTGAGCTCTCGCGGGCAGAGTCCTCTCTCCTCCTGTACAAGTCGTGACTTGTATTGTTTAAGATTACTGTACTTGTTTTATTATGTACACTCCTCTTCACATGTCAGGCACCATGGAATAAATGGCGCTATAATAATAAATAATAATAATGCAGTCGTTTTGCAAATTAGTCTGTCTCTCTATACAATTCCCAACAAACTTGATCATATTGAGCTAAGGGCTCATGAGGGTTAAAACATCATGTCCATAATTCCTTGTTCTTCTTTACCTTGAAAATTATTCAAAATTACATTGCCTGTATGCTTAGGGTCATTTTGCTGCTGCATAATACATGTGGGGGCAGTCAGATGACTCCCTGATGAAATGTCATGATTAGTGTTGAGCATTCCGATACCGCAAGCATCGGGTATCGGCCGATACTTGCGGTATCGGAATTCCGATACCGGGATTCCGATACTTGCCGCGTATCGGATACCGGAATCGGAAGTTCCCAGATTCAAAATGCACAAATTCAGCCAATGAGAATGATTCCAAGTGTGGGCACATCCTGTTTAGCATGGAGGGCATGAAACTACTGGCAAGGCTGTGATTGGCTGCTGAAATGATGTCATGATGCAGTTTAAAAGTCGCTGGCGCCATTTTGCGATCACTCTGCTGTGAATTCAGTTAGTGACAGGACGCTGTTTGCTGACTGAGGGCCAGTTTAGAGATAGCGATTTGCTTCTTTGTGCTTTCCAAAGGCTAATTTAGCAACCGCTGTGTTCACCTACTATTCACCTTGCTTTTGCCTTGTAGCGCTGTTTTCACAGCGATCTGCAAGGTCTGTGTGTGTGTGTGTGTGTGAGTGCAGCCCACTCTCTAGTCTGAGTGCAGCCACATAGGCCATCCATAGCTGGTTGTATTCAGTTGAGGGAGGGTGGTTCATTGCCTCATACTGTTCTTTTTTTTTTTTCCAAGTAGTGTAGTCTGCTGCTAATTTATTCAAAAAAATCCTATTAGTGTCTTTCCACCCGTCTCCAGCTAATTTGTGGAAAAACACTACATAGGATAACGTAGAGGAGGGTTTTTGGGCCTTGCAGCGCCATTTACGGCTGTCTGCACGGTCTCCGTGTGACTGCAGCTCGCCCTGTAGTCTGTGAGCAGCCATAGCCTGGTTGTCTCCAGCTCAGGGTTCTTCACTGCGTCATACTGCCAAATCAATTTTCATTTTGTTTTAAGTAGTGCAGGCTGCTGCACATTTTTTCAAAAAATTCCTATTAGTGTCTTTCCACCCGTCTCCAGCTAATTTGTGGAAAAACACTACATAGGATAACATAGAGGAGGGTTTTTGGGCCTTGCAGCGCCGTTTACGGCTGTCTGCACGGTCTCCGTGTGACTGCAGCTCGCCCTGTAGTCTGTGAGCAGCCATAGCCTGGTTGTCTCCAGCTCAGGGTTCTTCACTGCGTCATACCGCCAAATCAATTTTCATTTTGTTTTAAGTAGTGCAGGCTGCTGCACATTTTTTCAAAAAATTCCTATTAGTGTCTTTCCACCCGTCTCCAGCTAACTTGTGGAAAAACACTACATAGGATAACGTAGAGGAGGGTTTTTGGGCCTTGCAGCGCCGTTTACGGCTGTCTGCACGGTCTCCGTGTGACTGCAGCTCTATCTGTTGTCAGTTCAGCCCCCAAAAAATAAATAAATAATAAAGTTCACCAAACACACCAGTTACACCACTTTACATTTGTGTAGGCCACATTAGCTCATATTAAAGTCTAGTCCACACTTTAGAAAATTAGTGTTTCTTATACCTGTTAGGAGGAGTTGTTCAGGAATAAGCACACAAAGCCGTTAGTACTTTTCTGCTTATCTTTATCAGTCAACCAAGATGAAGAAGGCAGTGAGTAAGGCACGTGGGCGTGGGCGTGGGCGCGGAGCAGGGAGGGGACGTGGGGATTCTGTGCCTGCTGCGGGCACCGGTGACTCATCAGCACCCACTTTCACCAGGCAACAGTCATTCATGCGCAGCTTTGTGTCAGAGCGCCGTACACCGCTGCTGCGTGAAGAACAAATTGAAGCCGTTGTCGGATGGATGGCAGCTAATGCATCAACTTCAATTAGTGCCACATCCTCTCAGACACAGAGCACTGGAGAGCAGCCATCTGTCTCTTCACCACCTGCCAAATTGCCCAGGCAGACAGAGAGCCCAGGACAGGAGCCGTCTCTACTTCTGTTCTCTGAATCTCTTGGCTTGGAAACAGGGGGCCAGCCAAGCAGCATTGGAGAAATGGAAGAAGAGGCAGGGTGCAGTGATGCCCAACAGCTTTTTCTCTCTTCCTCTGAAGAGGCGGGTGGGCCAGTGGCTCCGGTCACCACATCGCAGGCTGCATCAGCTGATGATGACACTCAGGTGCCACTTACTGGTGCGTGCTCTGCTGCTGAGACTACCCAGGAGGAGCAGTTGGGGGCAGAGGGTAGTGTAGATGATGAGGTCCTTGACCCATCTTGGCGTGAGGGACAGGAAGGTGGTGGGAGCAGCTCTGAGGAAGAGATTCCCCGTACGGCCCAAAGAGGGAGAGGGAGGGGGAAGACTGCGGATCCTGCAGCCTCCGCTTTGGCACCCGTTAGGAGCATGTCTCTTCCAAAAGCCAAAAAGGGCGCTCCCAAGACTTGCAGTGCCTGGTCCTTTTTTGACACAGTTGCAGATGACATTTGCTATGTCAGATGCAAGGTGTGTCATCAAAAAGTCAAAAGAGGGAAAAATGTCAGCAACCTCAATACCTCCAACATGTGGAAACATGTGCGCACCAGGCACCCGGCGGAGTTAGAAAAACACACTGAAGAGCTAGGCCAACCAACAGCGGCAGCTACCACCTCTTCAGCTCGTGTTGCCTCTTCCTCCAGCTCACACGCAGCTGGTTCGGCTTCCTCCCAGGATCGCCGTGGAAGAACCTCTGGCCCTGTTGTCCAGAGACCCGCTGTAATTCCACCCGCAGCACCACTTTCCCAGTCATCCACACACTCCCAGCCCAGTCTACAGCCATCGGTAGTACAGGCATGGGAGAAAAGGCGGCCTTTCTCGTCAAACCACCCACGAGCACAGGCTCTGACTGCAGGCATTGCCAAACTTCTGTCACTGGAAATGCTGTCATTCAGGCTGGTGGAGACTGACAGCTTCCGTGACTTGATGTCATTGGCAGTCCCACAGTACAATGTGCCCAGCCGCTTTTACTTCAGCAGGCAAGCCGTCCCTGCCCTGCACAAGCATGTGGAGGGACACATAAAACACGCGCTACTGAACGCCGTCAGTAGCAAGGTCCACCTCACCACCGATGCGTGGACCAGTCAACATGGACAGGGGCGATACCTTTCCCTCACTGCCCATTGGGTTAATGTCATTGAGCCAGGTACAGACCGTGCGAGTGGCGCAGGACGTGTCCTGCCCACTCCAAGGATTGCAGGAATCCATTCTGTACGCATTGACTCCTCCTCTTACACCAGTTCCTCAGAATCATCGCTGCAGGAGCCGTCACAGTCCACCTCCACATGGACCCGTGATGAACGTGTACCTGTTACGACCGACATGAGCACAGCTGTCATGGTTCTCAATGGCAAGAGAACGTAGTAAAGCATACAAAAAGGACTAGCTCTTGGAAGATGGGAACTCGAGCTGACTGTGAGCTAAACCTACTGCACAAATAACAGTGGCCGGGTAGCGTGCCTACGTTTTATCCCTAGACGCCCAGCGCCAGCCGGAGAACTGACTGACCCTAGCAGAGGAAAATACAGACCTGGCTTACCTCTAGAGAAATTTTCCCCAAAAGGCAGACAGTAGCCCCCACATATATTGTCGGTGATTTCAGAGGAAATTGACATACGAAGTATGAAGATAGGTTTAGCAAATTGAGGTCCGCTTACTAGATAGTAGGAAGACAGAAAAGGGAACTTCACAGTCAGCTGAAAACCCTTTCAAAACACCATCCTGGAATTACTTTAAGACTCTAATATCAACTCATGACACCAGAGTGGCAATTCCAGCTCACAAGAGCTTCCAGCCTCAGAAATAAACAATCACAGAGAACTGGAACAAAAATGCAAAACAAACTTAGGACTACAAGTCCAACTTAGCTGATAGTAGTCTAGGAGCAGGAACATGCAACAGAAAGGCTTCTGGTAACATTGTTGGCCAGCATAGAAATGACTGAGGAGCAAGGCTAAATAGACAACTCCCACATCCTGATGGAAACAGGTGAACAGAGGCGATGAAGCACACAAGTTCAGTACCACCAGTGACCACCGGGGGAGCCCAGAAACCAAATTCACAACAGTACCCCCCCCTCAAGGAGGGGGCACCGAACCCTCACCAGAACCACCAGGGCGATCAGGATGAGCCCTATGAAAGGCACGGACCAAATCGGAGGCATGAACATCAGAGGCTGTCACCCAAGAATTATCCTCCTGACCGTAGCCCTTCCACTTGACCAGATACTGAAGTCTCCGTCTGGAAACACGGGAGTCCAAGATCTTCTCGACAACGTACTCCAACTCACCCTCAACCAACACCGGAGCAGGAGGCTCAACGGAAGGCACAACCGGTACCTCATACCTGCGCAACAATGACCGATGGAAGACATTATGAATAGAAAAAGATGCAGGGAGGTCCAAACGAAAGGACACAGGGTTAAGAATCTCCAATATCTTGTACGGGCCGATGAACCGAGGCTTAAACTTAGGAGAAGAAACCTTCATAGGGACAAAACGAGAAGACAACCACACCAAGTCCCCAACACAAAGACGAGGACCAACACAACGACGGCGGTTGGCAAAATGCTGAGTCTTCTCCTGGGACAACTTCAAATTGTCCACCACATGCCCCCAAATCTGATGCAACCTCTCCACCACAGCATCCACTCCAGGACAATCCGAAGACTCCACCTGACCGGAAGAGAAACGAGGATGAAACCCCGAATTACAGAAGAAAGGAGAAACCAAGGTGGCAGAACTAGCCCGATTATTGAGGGCAAACTCCGCCAAGGGCAAAAAGGCAACCCAATCATCCTGATCCGCAGACACAAAACACCTCAAATAAGTCTCCAAGGTCTGATTAGTTCGCTCGGTCTGGCCATTAGTCTGAGGATGGAAAGCAGACGAAAAAGACAAATCAATGCCCATCCTAGCACAGAACGCTCGCCAAAATCTAGACACGAATTGGGTTCCCCTGTCAGACACGATATTCTCCGGAATACCATGCAAGCGAACCACATTTTGAAAAAACAGAGGAACCAACTCGGATGAGGAAGGCAATTTAGGCAAGGGAACCAAATGGACCATCTTAGAGAAACGGTCACACACCACCCAGATGACAGACATCTTCTGAGAAACAGGGAGATCAGAAATAAAATCCATGGAGATGTGAGTCCAAGGCCTCTTCGGAATAGGCAAAGATAACAACAATCCACTAGCCCGAGAACAACAAGGCTTGGCCCGAGCACAAACATCACAAGACTGCACAAAACCTCGCACATCTCGCGACAGGGAAGGCCACCAGAAGGACCTAGCCACCAAATCCCTGGTACCAAAGATTCCAGGATGACCAGCTAACGCAGAAGAATGGACCTCCGATATGACTCTACTGGTCCAATCATCAGGAACAAACATTCTACCAGGCGGGCAACGATCAGGTCTATCCGCCTGAAACTCCTGCAAGACCCGACGCAAGTCTGGGGAAACAGCAGATAATATCACTCCATCCTTAAGGATACCTGTAGGTTCAGAATTACCAGGGGAATCAGGCTCAAAACTCCTAGAAAGGGCATCCGCCTTCACATTTTTAGAACCCGGTAGTAGTGTTGAGCATTCCGATACTGCAAGTATCGGGTATCGGCCGATACTTGCTGTATCGGAATTTCCGATACCGAGATCCGATACTTTTGTGGTATCGGGTATCGGGTATCGCAACAACATTAATGTAATAATGTGTAAAAAAGAGAATTAAAATAAAAAATATCACTATACTCACCTGTCCGACGCAGCCGGGACCTCAGCGAGGGAACCGGCAGCGTTGTTTGTTTAAATTTCGCGCTTTTACTTGGTTACGTGAAGTCCCGGCTTGTGATTGGTCAGGGCGGCCATGTTGCCGGGACGCGGACCAATCACAGCAAGCCGTGACGAAATTACGTCACGGCTTGCTGTGATTGGTCCGCGTCCCGGCAACATGGCCGCCATTAACCAATCACAAGCCGTGACGTCACGGGAGGCTGGACATGCGCGTATTTTGAAAAGCGCGCGTGTCCAGCCTCCAGTGACGTCCCGGCAACATGGCCGCCATTAACCAATCACAAGCCGGGACGTCACGGGAGGCTGGACATGCGCGTATTTTGAAAAGCGCGCGTGTCCAGCCTCCCGTGACGTCACGGCTTGTGATTGGTCAGGGCGGCCATGTTGCCGGGACGCGGACCAATCACAGCAAGCCGTGACGAAATTACGTCACGGCTTGCTGTGATTGGTCCGCGTCCCGGCAACATGGCCGCCATTAACCAATCACAAGCCGTGACGTCACGGGAGGCTGGACATGCGCGTATTTTGAAAAGCGCGCGTGTCCAGCCTCCAGTGACGTCCCGGCAACATGGCCGCCATTAACCAATCACAAGCCGGGACGTCACGGGAGGCTGGACATGCGCGTATTTTGAAAAGCGCGCGTGTCCAGCCTCCCGTGACGTCACGGCTTGTGATTGGTCAGGGCGGCCATGTTGCCGGGACGCGGACCAATCACAGCAAGCCGTGACGAAATTACGTCACGGCTTGCTGTGATTGGTCCGCGTCCCGGCAACATGGCCGCCATTAACCAATCACAAGCCGTGACGTCACGGGAGGCTGGACATGCGCGTATTTTGAAAAGCGCGCGTGTCCAGCCTCCAGTGACGTCCCGGAAACATGGCCGCCATTAACCAATCACAAGCCGGGACGTCACGGGAGGCTGGACATGCACGTATTTTGAAAAGCGCGCGTGTCCAGCCTCCCGTGACGTCACGGCTTGTGATTGGTCAGGGCGGCCATGTTGCCGGGACGCGGACCAATCACAGCAAGCCGTGACGAAATTACGTCACGGCTTGCTGTGATTGGTCCGCGTCCCGGCAACATGGCCGCCATTAACCAATCACAAGCCGTGACGTCACGGGAGGCTGGACATGCGCGTATTTTGAAAAGCGCGCGTGTCCAGCCTCCAGTGACGTCCCGGCAACATGGCCGCCATTAACCAATCACAAGCCGGGATGTCACTGGAGGCTGGACACACGCGCTTTTCAAAATACGCGCATGTCCAGCCTCCCGTGACGTCACGGCTTGTGATTGGTTAATGGCGGCCATGTTGCCGGGACGCGGACCAATCACAGCAAGCCGTGACGTAATTTCGTCACGGCTTGCTGTGATTGGTCCGCGTCCCGGCAACATGGCCGCCCTGACCAATCACAAGCCGGGACCTCACGTAACCAAGTAAAAGCGCGAATTTTAAACAAACAACGCTGCCGGTTCCCTCGCTGAGGTCCCGGCTGCGTCGGACAGGTGAGTATAGCGATATTTTTTATTTTAATTCTTTCTTTTACACATTAATATGGTTCCCAGGGCCTGAAGGAGAGTTTCCTCTCCTTCAGACCCTGGGAACCATCAGGAATACCGTCCGATACCTGAGTCCCATTGACTTGTATTGGTATCGGGTATCGGTATCGGATTGGATCCGATACTTTGCCGGTATCGGCCGATACTTTCCGATACCGATACTTTCAAGTATCGGACGGTATCGCTCAACACTACCCGGTAGGTAAGAAACCACAAAATTAAACCGAGAGAAAAATAACGACCAGCGCGCCTGTCTAGGATTCAGGCGCCTGGCAGACTCAAGATAAATCAAATTCTTGTGGTCAGTCAATACCACCACCTGATGTCTAGCCCCCTCAAGCCAATGACGCCACTCCTCAAAAGCCCACTTCATAGCCAAGAGCTCCCGATTACCAATATCATAATTTCGCTCAGCGGGCGAAAATTTACGAGAAAAGAACGCGCAAGGTCTCATCACGGAGCAGTCGGAACTTTTCTGCGACAAAACCGCCCCAGCTCCGATTTCTGAAGCGTCGACCTCAACCTGAAAAGGAAGAGTAACATCAGGCTGACGCAATACAGGGGCGGAAGAAAAGCGGCGCTTAAGCTCCCGAAAGGCCTCCACAGCAGCAGGGGACCAATCAGCAACATCAGCACCCTTCTTAGTCAAATCAGTCAACGGTTTAGCAACATCAGAAAAACCAGTTATAAATCGACGATAAAAATTAGCAAAGCCCAAAAACTTCTGAAGGCTCTTAAGAGAAGAGGGCTGCGTCCAATCACAAATAGCCTGAACCTTGACAGGGTCCATCTCAATGGAAGAGGGGGAAAAAATGTACCCCAAAAACGAAATCTTTTGAACCCCAAAAACGCACTTAGAACCCTTTACACACAAGGAATTAGAGCGCAAAACCTGAAAAACCCTCCTGACCTGTTGGACATGAGAGTCCCAGTCGTCCGAAAAAATCAAAATATCATCCAGATACACAATCATAAATTTATCCAAATATTCACGGAAAATGTCATGCATAAAAGACTGAAAGACTGAAGGGGCATTTGAAAGACCAAAAGGCATTACTAAATACTCAAAATGGCCCTCAGGCGTATTAAATGCGGTTTTCCACTCATCCCCCTGCTTAATTCGCACTAAATTATACGCCCCAAGAAGATCAATCTTAGAGAACCACTTGGCCCCCTTTATTCGAGCAAACAAATCAGTAAGCAGTGGCAAAGGATACTGATATTTAACCGTGATTTTATTCAAAAGCCGATAATCAATACACGGCCTCAAAGAGCCATCTTTTTTAGATACAAAGAAAAAACCGGCTCCTAAGGGAGATGACGAAGGACGAATATGTCCCTTTTCCAAGGACTCCTTAATATATTCCCGCATAGCAGCGTGTTCAGGCACAGATAGATTAAATAAACGACCCTTTGGAAACTTACTGCCCGGAATCAGATCTATTGTACAATCGCAATCTCTGTGCGGAGGTAGTGAACCAAGTTTAGGCTCCTCAAAAACGTCACAATAATCAGATAAAAATTCCGGAATCTCAGAGGGAATAGATGACGAAATGGAAACCAAAGGTACGTCCCCATGAGTCCCCTGACATCCCCAGCTTAACACAGACATAGCTTTCCAGTCGAGGACTGGGTTATGAGATTGCAGCCATGGCAATCCAAGCACCAACACATCATGTAGATTATACAACACAAGGAAGCGAATAATCTCCTGGTGATCCGGATTAATACGCATAGTTACTTGTGTCCAGTATTGTGGTTTATTACTAGCCAATGGCGTGGAGTCAATACCCTTCAGAGGTATAGGAACTTCCAGAGGCTCTAAATTAAACCCACAGCGTTTGGCAAAGGACCAATCCATAAGACTCAAAGCGGCGCCAGAGTCGACATAGGCGTCCGCGGTAATAGACGATAAAGAGCAAATCAGGGTCACAGATAGAATAAACTTGGACTGTAAAGTACCAATTGAAACAGACTTATCAACCTTCTTAGTACGTTTAGAGCATGCTGATATAACATGAGTTGAATCGCCACAATAGAAGCATAACCCATTTTTTCGCCTAAAATTCTGTCGTTCGCTTCTGGACAGAATTCTATCACATTGCATAATCTCTGGCGCCCTCTCAGTAGACACCGCCAAATGGTGCACAGGTTTGCGCTCCCGCAAACGCCGATCAATCTGAATAGCCATTGTCATGGACTCATTCAGACCTGCAGGCACAGGGAACCCCACCATAACATCTTTAATGGCATCAGAGAGACCCTCTCTGAAATTCGCCGCCAGGGCGCACTCATTCCACTGAGTAAGCACAGACCACTTACGAAATTTTTGGCAGTATATTTCAGCCTCATCTTGCCCTTGAGACAGGGCCATCAAGGCTTTTTCAGCCTGAATCTCTAAATGAGGTTCCTCATAAAGCAACCCCAAAGCCAGGAAAAACGCATCCACACTGAGCAACGCAGGATCCCCTGGTGCCAAAGCAAATGCCCAATCCTGAGGGTCGCCCCGGAGCAAGGATATTACAATCCTGACCTGCTGTGCAGGATCTCCAGCGGAGCGAGATCTCAGAGACAAAAATAATTTACAATTATGTTTGAAATTCTGGAAGCGAGATCTATCCCCGGAGAAAAATTCAGGCAAAGGTACTCTAGGTTCAGATATAGGAGCATGAATTACAAAATCCTGTAAACTTTGAACCTTCATAGCGAGATTGTTCAGACCTGTAGCTAAACCCTGAGGATCCATTTTCATCAGGTGAAGTCAGAACCATTCAAGGATTAGAAGGAGAGAGAGACGAAGGCTGCAGTAAGCAGAGAAGCTAGTAAATCAACTAATGAGCAAACTCAGAAAAAAAAAAAAAAAAAATTCTCTGCAGACTTCTTTTCTCTCCTTTCTTCTGCCAATAATTTTAACCCTTGGCCGGCCAAACTGTCATGGTTCTCAATGGCAAGAGAACGTAGTAAAGCATACAAAAAGGACTAGCTCTTGGAAGGTGGGAACTCGAGCTGACTGTGAGCTAAACCTACCGCACAAATAACAGTGGCCGGGTAGCGTGCCTACGTTTTATCCCTAGACGCCCAGCGCCAGCCGGAGAACTGACTGACCCTAGCAGAGGAAAATACAGACCTGGCTTACCTCTAGAGAAATTTTCCCCAAAAGGCAGACAGTAGCCCCCACATATATTGTCGGTGATTTCAGAGGAAATTGACATACGAAGTATGAAGATAAGTTTAGCAAATTGAGGTCCGCTTACTAGATAGTAGGAAGACAGAAAAGGGAACTTCACAGTCAGCTGAAAACCCTTTCAAAACACCATCCTGGAATTGCTTTAAGACTCTAATATCAACTCATGACACCAGAGTGGCAATTCCAGCTCACAAGAGCTTCCAGCCTCAGAAATAAACAATCACAGAGAACTGGAACAAAAATGCAAAACAAACTTAGGACTACAAGTCCAACTTAGCTGATAGTAGTCTAGGAGCAGGAACATGCAACAGAAAGGCTTCTGGTAACATTGTTGGCCAGCATAGAAATGACTGAGGAGCAAGGCTAAATAGACAACTCCCACATCCTGATGGAAACAGGTGAACAGAGGCGATGAAGCACACAAGTTCAGTACCACCAGTGACCACCGGGGGAGCCCAGAAACCAAATTCACAACACACAGCCGTGGCCAAACGTCAACAGGCCGTCTTGAAATTAATTTTTTTGGGGAATCGTAGCCACACAGCGCAGGAGCTCTGGAATGCCATCAAGCAGGAGAGCGATGTGTGGTTTGTGCCAGCGAATCTCCAGCCAGGCATGGTAGTGTGTGATAATGGCCGAAATCTGGTGGCAGCTCTGGGCCTCGGCAACCTCACTCACATCCCATGTCTGGCACATGTGCTCAATTTGGTCGTGCAGAGCTTTTTGAGGGACTATCCGGATCTTGATGCACTGCTGCACAAGGTCCGCCTAGAGTGTGCTCACTTGCGGCGTTCCAGCACGGCAAAAGCGCGCATTGCGGCTCTTCAGCGCCGACACCGCCTGCCGGAACATCGCATCATATGTGACCTACCTACCAGGTGGAATTCCACGTTACATATGTTGGAGCGGTTGTGTGAGCAGCAGCAAGCTGTAATGGAGTACCAGCTGCTTCAGGCGCAAAGAAGTCGCACTCAGCGCCGTACAGACTTCACAACCACAGAGTGGGCCACTATGAATGACGTCTGCCAGGTTTTGCGTCCCTTTGATTATTCCACGCGGATGGCGAGTGCAGATGATGCACTAGTCAGCATGACTGTCCCCCTTATCTGTCTGCTTGAAAAATCACTGCAAGCGCTAAGGGATGATGTTGTGGAAGAGGTGGAGGATGAGGATTCACCATTTCCATCATCTTCTGGACAGTCAGCGCCACGTGGTTCCTCACAAACGCGTAGGCAGGGGACAGTTTGTGAGGAGGATGAGGAGGAGTCAATGGAGGAGGAAGACATCCGTCCAGAGGAGGGAGTTACACAATTGTCCAGTACTCAGTGTGTACAGCGAGGGTGGGGTGATGACAAGCGGGCAGAGATCACGCCTCCAGCAGGGGACAGCGTTTCTTGGGCAGTTGGCAGTCTGCAGCACATGGTGGATTACATGCTGCAGTGCCTGAGAAACGACCGCCGCATCGCCCACATTCTCAACATGTCTGATTATTGGGTGTTCACCCTCCTCGATCCTCGCTACCGGGACAACGTAGAAAGCCTCATCACACCGTTGAACCGGGAGCGAAAAATGCGGGAGTACCAAGACACACTGGTGAATTCCATCATCTTCTCCATTCCAACTGAGAGAAGTGCTGCTAGTGCATTCCAAAGCAGCTCAGTGCGTCCAGGCAGTGGTGGAGGCTCTGCACAAAGAGGGAGCAGAAGCAGTGCCTCTGCCCAAGGCAAGACCAGTATGGCCCAACTGTGGCACAGTTTTCTGTGCCCCCCACAAAAGTCTACACCATCACAGATGGCTCCAGTCAGCAGGAGGCAACGGTTCCGTCAGATGGTGACAGACTACATGTCTTGCCCTCTTGCTGTACTCCCAGACGGCTCTTCCCCTTTCAAGTTTTGGGTCTCAAAGCTGGATACATGGCCAGAGCTAAGCCAGTATGCATTGGAGGTGCTGTCTTGCCCTGCGGCCAGTGTATTATCGGAACGTGTCTTTAGTGCTGCAGGTGGTGTACTAACTGACCGTCGCATGCGACTATCCTCCGATAACGTTGACCGGCTTACTTTCCTGAAAATGAACAAGGCCTGGATCTCGCAGGAATTTGCCACTCCTCTTCCTGATTAAATAATTAGGTCACTGTATACGTTATCCAGGTCTCCTGTTGTGTTCATCTTTCTACCACCTGAACTTAAATTCCTGGGCTCCAACACCGCTAGATGTCTTCTGACATCATTTGGTGTCAGGCTGGCTGCGCCTGTGCGGGTGCGCTGGCCGAGATCCCGCCTCACAGTGTCGTCTAATGTAATCCCACCGCGGGCCTGGGATCCGTGGCCATGCGCAGTGCATATCCTCGCCTCTCACTCCCCTCCCTACGGCTTCTTCAGACTGTGCGGTGTCAGCTGATCCCTAATAGCATGCCACGGCCGTGACACCGCACAGTCTGAAGAAGCCGTAGGGAGGGGAGTGAGAGGCAAGGATATGCACTGCGCATGGCCACGGATCCCAGGCCCGCGGTGGGATTACATTAGATGACACTGCGAGGCGGGATCTCGGCCAGCGCACCCGCACAGGCGCAGCCAGCCTGACACCAAATGATGTCAGAAGATGGGCAGCGCAACATGTGTGCATGGCCAAGGGCTAACCTAACAGCGCAGGCTCCGGGACAGATTCAAACAACGCTGAGGAGGCGGCGCACGGCGCCAAGGGGGTAAAAATGATGGCTGTGCTGCGTCACACGACAAAGGAAAGTTCCACCTACCGGACGGTTTAACGCTGTGAGGGGACACATTTCATAAGTGTTAGGTTCAGCAAGTGCAAGGACCATAATTAAAAGAGCTAAGTTTACCTTTTCCAGCATTAGTGCTGTACACAATGGCTCTTTCAGCTACAAACGCCTGGGGGGGGGGGTTAAAGGTTTCCTTTCAACTTGCTCCAGTGCAGGCTTTGGCCTACACTCCACTCCCCCTGCTCCTCCTGCTGACCCTGGGCTCTAACACCGCCAGTTTTGGCCCAGATGTGCTAGCTGCACAGAGAAAAACACCAGCCAATGTGTCAGTGGGGTTCAGCACCGCCAGCTGTTCCCCTGCTGTGTAGCCGGCAACGTGTCCTGCGACCGCCACGCAGACACAAGAACTGAAATTGAAGGGAACCTGTCCCCCCTCCCCCAGGTGTTTCTATGTTTTACAGCCACCTTGTACAGCAGTAATGCTGCATGTGTGCAAGGTGGCTCAGAAACTTATTCTCCTTGCACTCGTGGAACTGAACACGTCTAAAATGTGTCCTCTGTGACCATTAAAACGTTCCTCAGGTGTGATTTTCCTTTGTATTGACACGCAACAAGCTCCTTGGTAACGCTGCCCGTCTTCTGGCATCATTGTTTGGCTGGGTGCGCCTCTGCGGCCGCCTTGCCCCACACAACGCCCCTCGGTGTCTTATTTATTTTGACTGCGAGGGTGTGATTGACGGGCATGAACGGTGCATTTCTTCGCCTGTCCCTCATCTCCTTCCGCCTTCTTCGGACTGTGCGGCTTCATAGCCGTGGCATGCGATAAGGGATCAGCTGACGCCGCATAGTCTGAAGCAGGTGTAAGGACCCGAGTGTGAGAGGCGAACATATGTGCTGCGCCAGGCCATTAATCCCATCCCCGCAGTGTTTTAACTATGTCAAGACACTGCGGGGCTGGGATTCGTGGGCATCGCGAACCGCACCGGCCGACATCAAATGATGTCAGAGGACGGGCAGCACTAACAGCGCAAGGCCAAGGGATAACACGACAGCGCAGACTCCTGTGCAACAAATAACGATGCTCAGGAGGCCGCGCAAAGCACCAAGGTGGCATTTTTGCAAGCTGTGCTGCGTCTCCTTACGAGGGGAACTCACGCCTCCAAAACAGTTTGACTGTGTAAGGGCCTAAATGTTGTACGTGTTCCTTTCAGCGTGTGCAAGGAGCAAAATTAAAAGAGCAACCTTTGACTTGTGCAGCACTACTGCTGCATAAGCTGTGGCTCTTCTACTTTGTAACCCCTGAGGGGGGGTTAAAGGTTACCTTTGAAATTGGTTCAATTAGGCTTCGGCCTACACTCTGCTCCCCCTGCAGAGCCCGGGCTCCAACACCGCCAGTTGGGGCCCGGTACTGCTAGCTGCACAGAGAAAAACACCAGCCAATGTGTCAGTGGGGTTCAGCACCGCCAGCTGTTCCCCTGCTGTGCAGCCGGCAACGTGTCCTGCAACTGCCACGCAGGCACAACAGACCCAAAGCTGCCGCCAGTGCAGGCTTCGGCCTACACTCTGCTCCATCTCCTCCTCCTGCTGACCCCGGGCTCTAACACCGCCAGTTGGGGCCCGGTACTGCTAGCTGCACAGAGAAAAACACCAGCCAATGTGTCAGTGGGGTTCAGCACCGCCAGCTGTTCCCCTGCTGTGCAGCCGGCATCGTGTCCTGCAAAAGCCACGCAGACACCAGAACTGAAATTGAAGGGAACCTGTCCCCCCTCCCCCAGGCGTTTGTACGTTTTACAGCCACCTTGTACAGCGGTAATGCTGCATGTGTGCAAGGTGGCTCATAAACGTATTCTCCTCGCACATGTGGAACTGAAAACACGTCTAAAATGTGTCCTCTGTGTGACCATTTAACCGTCCCGGAGGTGTGACTTTCCTTTGTAATGACACGCTGCAACCCCCTTGGTAGCGCTGCCCGTCTTCTGGCATCATTGTTTGGCTGCCTGCGCCTCTGCGGCCGCCCTGACCCACACAACGCCCCTCGGTGTCTTATTTATTGGGACTGCGAGGGTGTGATTGATGGGCATGATCAGTGCATCAGTTCACCTGTCCCTCATCTCCTTCCGCCTTCTTCAGACTGTGCGGCTTCATGGCCGTGGCATGCGATAAGGGATCAGCTGACGCCGCACAGTCTGAAGCGGGTGTAAGGACCCGAGTGCGAGAGGCGAACATATGTGCTGCGCCAGGCCATGAATCCCAGCCCCGCAGTGTTTTAACAATGTTAAGACACCGCGGGGCTGGGATTCATGGTCATCGCGAACCGCACCGGCCGACATTAAATGAGGTCAGAAGATGGGCAGCGCTAACAGCGCTAGGCCAGGGGATAACACGACAGCGCAGACTCCTGTACAGCAAATAACAACGCTCAGGAGGCTGCACCCAGCACCAAGGTGGGATTCTTGACATCTGTGCTGCGTCTCATTACAAAGGGAACTCGCGCCTCCAACACAGTTTGACTGTATAAAGGGCTAAATGTTATACGTGTTTCATTCAGCGTGTGCAAGGAGCAAAATTAAAAGAGCAACCTTTGACTTGTGCAGCACTACTGCTGCATAAGCTGTGGCTCTTCTACTTTGTAACCCCTGAGGGGGGGTTAAAGGTTACCTTTGAAATTGGTTCAATTAGGCTTCGGCCTACACTCTGCTCCCCCTGCAGAGCCCGGGCTCCAACACCGCCAGTTGGGGCCCGGTACTGCTAGCTGCACAGAGAAAAACACCAGCCAATGTGTCAGTGGGGTTCAGCACCGCCAGCTGTTCCCCTGCTGTGCAGCCGGCATCGTGTCCTGCAAAAGCCACGCAGACACCAGAACTGAAATTGAAGGGAACCTGTCCCCCCTCCCCCAGGCGTTTGTACGTTTTACAGCCACCTTGTACAGCGGTAATGCTGCATGTGTGCAAGGTGGCTCATAAACGTATTCTCCTCGCACATGTGGAACTGAAAACACGTCTAAAATGTGTCCTCTGTGTGACCATTTAACCGTCCCGGAGGTGTGACTTTCCTTTGTAATGACACGCTGCAACCCCCTTGGTAGCGCTGCCCGTCTTCTGGCATCATTGTTTGGCTGCCTGCGCCTCTGCGGCCGCCCTGACCCACACAACGCCCCTCGGTGTCTTATTTATTGGGACTGCGAGGGTGTGATTGATGGGCATGATCAGTGCATCAGTTCGCCTGTCCCTCATCTCCTTCCGCCTTCTTCAGACTGTGCGGCTTCATGGCCGTGGCATGCGATAAGGGATCAGCTGACGCCGCACAGTCTGAAGCGGGTGTAAGGACCCGAGTGCGAGAGGCGAACATATGTGCTGCGCCAGGCTATGAATCCCAGCCCCGCAGTGTTTTAACAATGTTAAGACACCGCGGGGCTGGGATTCATGGTCATCGCGAACCGCACCGGCCGACATTAAATGAGGTCAGAAGATGGGCAGCGCTAACAGCGCTAGGCCAGGGGATAACACGACAGCGCAGACTCCTGTACAGCAAATAACAACGCTCAGGAGGCTGCACCCAGCACCAAGGTGGGATTCTTGACATCTGTGCTGCGTCTCATTACAAAGGGAACTCGCGCCTCCAACACAGTTTGACTGTATAAAGGGCTAAATGTTATACGTGTTTCATTCAGCGTGTGCAAGGAGCAAAATTAAAAGAGCAACCTTTGACTTGTGCAGCACTACTGCTGCATAAGCTGTGGCTCTTCTACTTTGTAACCCCTGAGGGGGGGTTAAAGGTTACCTTTGAAATTGGTTCAATTAGGCTTCGGCCTACACTCTGCTCCCCCTGCAGAGCCCGGGCTCCAACACCGCCAGTTGGGGCCCGGTACTGCTAGCTGCACAGAGAAAAACACCAGCCAATGTGTCAGTGGGGTTCAGCACCGCCAGCTGTTCCCCTGCTGTGCAGCCGGCAACGTGTCCTGCAACTGCCACGCAGGCACAACAGACCCAAAGCTGCCGCCAGTGCAGGCTTCGGCCTACACTCTGCTCCATCTCCTCCTCCTGCTGACCCCGGGCTCTAACACCGCCAGTTGGGGCCCGGTACTGCTAGCTGCACAGAGAAAAACACCAGCCAATGTGTCAGTGGGGTTCAGCACCGCCAGCTGTTCCCCTGCTGTGCAGCCGGCATCGTGTCCTGCAAAAGCCACGCAGACACTTGCTCTTGTACCTTCTGCTCCCCATCCTGGTTCCAGTACCGTCAGCTGGTTCCAGGCAGAGCCTTTGGCTTAGGTGCCTCCCTCTGGGTATCCGAGTTCCACCAACGTCAGGTGGTCCTTGGTAGTGCTTTCAGGCACGGGTACGTCCTGCTTAGTAACCGGGTTCCAGTAACGTCAGCTGGTCCTCGGTAGTTCCATTGGCTCTTGGACCTTCGGCTACCCATCCGGGTTCCAGCACCGTCAGCTGGTTCTCGGCAGTGTCTTTTGCTGTTGTACCTTCTGCTCCCCATCCTGGTTCCAGTACCGTCAGCTGGTTCCGGGCAGAGCCTTTGGCTTAGGTGCCTCCCTCTTGGTATCCGAGTTCCACCAACGTCAGGTGGTCCTTGGTAGTGCTTTCAGGCACGGGTACCTCCTGCTTAGTAACCGGGTTCCAGTAACGTCAGCTGGTCCTCGGTAGTTCCATTGGCTCTTGGACCTTCGGGTAGCCATCCGAGTTCCAGTTCCATCAGCTGGTTCTCGGCATTTTCTCAACCTTCTTGTACCTTCTGCTACATTTCCAAGTTCAAGAGACTAAACACGATGACCCGGAAGACCACCCCTAAGATGACGACGACACCGGAGACGACAACCACCGTGATGACGACGACCCTGGAGACGATGACCCTGAAGACCACCCCGATGACGACGACCCCGGAGACGACGACCCTGAAGACCACCCCGATGACGACGACCCCGGAGACGACGACCCTGGAGACGACGACGACCTGGAAGACCGAGAAGCAGAAGAACAAGAGGCTGCAGAACAAAGAGCAGAAGAACATTAAGCATAACACTAAATATCAGAGCAAAAAATATTATCTAAATTATAAGCAGAAGAAGACTAAGCAGTGTATGGGGGTGAGTCCGTTCCTCCTCGTGGTGCCCCTGGATAAAGCCTGATGCTGCAGGCCAAACTGAACGCGGACAAATGTAACTGTTTTGTGACAGGCAGAACGGAAGGTGTAATCTTCAAACTTTTATAGATAACAACTACGGGAATGCCTGTCACAAATAAGAATATGATGAAGAAGTAGAATATGATGAAGATAATAGTAAAATAAAAAGAATATGAACAATGTAACCAAAAAAATAATAGGTAGAAGATGAAGAAGAAGATGAATAAGGTAAAGAAGTTGATGTCAAAGAAGCTGATGATGAGGATAATGAAGAAGAAAATGTGGGAGAAGTAAAAAAGAAGGTGAAGGGCGTGGAAGTAGTGAAACATCAATATCTGACAAAATAAAAAAAAAATTAACATAGTCAAAATCTTTCTAACGCCGAACGTCATAAAAAACAAAACAAAATCCTGCTATTCTGTTACATTGGGCTAAACCTCTGTGCCTTTAATGTCTCCGCCATGTCCCCCAATACATCCTACATTATTCTTAGTTGTTTTCCTTCATGTAGAATGAACCTACAAGTTTATAAAGGGTTTATTTTAATTCCGATATTTTCGTCCCATTGACTTGCATTGGGATCGGGTATCGGTATCGGATTAGATCCGATATTTTGACGGTATCGGCCGATACTTTCCGATACCGATACTTTCCGATATCGGAAGGTATCGCTCAACACTAGTCATGATTGATTAGTGTCTGCTTGCATTTCCCAAAAATTCTGACTAAATCCCTAACTTAATTTAGTGAAAAACAGCCGCAAACTTACAAGGAACCTCGACCATGCTTCATTGATATCACACACATTCAGTTTTGTAATATTTAACATTTTCACTCATCCACCTGTCCAAGGCACCTGAAGCCATAGTCTGCATTCAAAAATACTCTATGTATGACTAACTGAATGTAGAAATATTTTTGAACATTTCTTTGCAGTGTTATAGTGGGTACGGAAAGTATTCAGACCCATTTAAAGTTTTCACTCTTTGTTTCATTGCAGCCATTTCTTTAATTCAAAAAAGTTCATTTTTTTCTCATTAATGTACACTCTGCACCCCATCTTGACTGAAAAAAACAGAAATTTTTGCATATTTATTAAAAAAGAACTGAAATATCACATGGTCATAAGTATTCAGACCCTTTGCTCACACACTCATTTACAACACACGCTGTTCATTTCCTTGTGATCCTCCTTGAGATGGCTCTACTCCTCTAAAGGTACCTTCACACTAAACGACTTTGCAACGAGAACGACAGCGATCCGTGACGTTGCAGCGTCCTGGATAGCGATATCGTTGTGTTTGACACGCAGCAGCGATCTGGATCCTGCTGTGATATCGCTGGTTGTTGCGCTGAAAGTCCAGAACTTTATTTGGTCGTCAGATTGGCGTGTATCGTTGTGTTTGACAGCAAAAGCGACGATGCCAGCAATGTTTTACAATGGTAACCAGGGTAAACATCGGGTTACTAAGCGCAGGGCCGCGCTTAGTAACCCGATATTTACCCTGGTTACCATTGCAAAAGTAAAAAAAAAAAAACACTACATACTCACCCTCTGATGTCTGTCACGTCCCCCGGCGTCCGCGCTGCTGCTCAGAGCTTCCTGCACTGAATGTGTCAGTGCCGGCCGTAAAGCAAAGCACAGCGGTGACGTCACCACTGTGCTTAGGGCCGGCGCTTACACAGTGCAGGGAAGCTGAAGGCGACAGACACGGCAATGTAAGTATGTAGTGTTTGGGTTTTTTTACATTTACACTGGTAACCAGGGTAAACATCGGGTTACTAAGCGCGGCCCTGCGCTTAGTAACCAGATGTTTACCCTGGTTACCCGGGGACTTCGGCATCGTTGGTCGCTGGAGAGCTGTCTGTGTGACAGCTCTCCAGCGACCACACAGCGACACTGCAGCGATCGGCATCGTTGTCGATATCGCTGCAGCGTCGCTTAATGTAATGGTACCTTTAGGAAGCCAGATGTGTTTATTTAAACTGATAGGACTTGATTTGGAAAGGCACCCAACTGTCTATAAAAGAACCCACAGCTCACAGTGAATGTCAGACCGAATGAGAATCTTTAGCTCAAAGGAACTAGCCAAGAGCTCAGAGACAGAATTGTGGCAAGGCACAGATCTGGCCAAGGTTACAAAATAATTTCTGCAGTACTCAAGGTTCATAAGAGCACAGTGGCCTCCATAATCCTTAAATGGAAGAAGTTTGGGACCACCAGAAGGCTTCCTAGACCTGGCTGTCCAGCCACACTGAGCAATCATGGGAGAAGAGCCTTGATGAGAGAGAAAAAGAAGAGCCCAAAGATCACTGTGGCTGAGCTCCAGAGATGCAGTAGGGAGATGGGAGAAAGTTCCACAAAGTCAACTATCACTGCAGCCCTCCACCAGTCGGACCTTTAACCCCTTCATGACCCAGCCTATTTTGGCCTTAATGACCTTGCCGTTTTTTGCAATTCTGACCAGTGTCCCTTTATGAGGTAATAACTCAGGAACGCTTCAACGGATCCTAGCGATTCTGAGATTGTTTTTCGTGACATATTGGGCTTCATGTTAGTGGTAAATTTAGGTCGATAATTTCTGAGTTTATTTGTAAAAAAAACGGAAATTTGGCAAAAATTTTGAAAATTTCGCAATTTTCACATTTTGAATTTTTATTCTGTTAAACCAGAGAGTTATGTGACACAAAATAGTTAATAAATAACATTTCCCACTTGTCTACTTTACATCAGCACAATTTTGGAAACAAATTTTTTTTTTTGCTAGGAAGTTACAAGGGTTAAATTTTTTTTGATTTCTCATTTTTACAACAAAATTTACAAAACCATTTTTTTTAGAGACCACCTCACATTTGAAGTCAGTTTGAGGGTTCTATATGGCTGAAAATACCCAAAAGTGACACCATTGTAAAAACTGCACCCCTCAAGGTGCTCAAAACCACACTCAAGAAGTTTATTAACCCTTCAGGTGTTTCACAGCAGCAGAAGCAACATGGAAGTAAAAAATGAACATTTAACTTTTTAGTCACAAAAATTATCTTTTAGCGAAAATATTTTTATTTTCCCAAGGGTAAAAAGAGAAACTGGACCACGAACGTTGTTGTCCAATTTGTCCTGAGTACGCTGATACCTCATATGTGGGGGTAAACCACTGTTTGGGCGCACGGCAGGGCTCGGAAGGGAAGGAGCGCCATTTGACTTTTTCAATGAAAAATTGGCTCCAATCTTTAGCGGACACCATGTCGCGTTTGGAGAGCCCCTGTGTGCCTAAACATTGGAGCTCCCCCACAAGCGACCCCATTTTGGAAACTAAACCCCCCAAGGAACTTATCTATAAGCATAGTGAGCACTTTAAACCCCCAGGTGCTTCACAAATTGATCCGTAAAAATGAAACAGTACTTTTTTTTTCACAAACAAATTATTTTAGCCTCAATTTTTTCATTTTCACATGGGCAACAGGATAAAATGTATCCTAAAATTTGTTGGACAATTTCTCCTGAGTACACCGATACCTCACATGTGGGGGTAAACCACTGTTTGGGCACATGGTAAGGCTTGGAAGGGAAGGAGCGCCATTTGACTTTTTGAATGAAAAATTATCTCCATCGCTAGCGGACACCATGTCACGTTTGGAGAGCCCCTGTGTGCCTAAACATTGGAGCTCACCCACAAGTGACCCCATTTTGGAAACTAGACCCCCCAAGGAACTTATCTAGAAGCATAGTGAGCACTTTAAACCCTCAGGTGCTTCACAAATTGATCCGTAAAAATGAAAAAGTACTTTTTTTCCACACAAAATTTCTTTTAGCCTCAATTTTTTCATTTTCACATGGGCAACAGGATAAAATGGATCCTAAAATTTGTTGGGCAATTTCTCCTGAGTACGCCGATACCTCATATGTGGGGGTAAACCACTGTTTGGGTGCACGGCAAGGCTCGGAAGGGGAGGCGTGCCATTTGACTTTTTGAATGGAAAATTAGCTCCAATCGTTAGCGGACACCATGTCGCATTTGGAGAGCCCCTATGTGCCTAAACATTGGAGCTCCCCTACAAGTGACCCTATTTTGGAAACTAGACCCCCCAAGGAACTTATCTAGATGCACAGTGAGCACTTATAACCCCCAGGTGCTTCACAGAAGTTTATAACGCAGAGCCGTGAAAATAAAAAATAATTTTTCTTTCCTCAAAAATGATTTTTAGCCCAGAATTTTTTATTTTCCCAAGGGTAATAGGAGAAATTGGACCCCAAATGTTGTTGTCCAGTTTATCCTGAGTACAATGATACCCCATATGTGGGGGTAAACCACTGTTTGGGCGCACGGCAGGGCTCGGAAGGAAAGGCACGCCATTTGGCTTTTTGAATGGAAAATTAGCTCCAATCATTAGCGGACACCATGTCGCGTTTGGAGAGCCCCTGTGTGCCTAAACATTGGAGCTCCCGCACATGTGACCCCATTTTGGAAACTAGACCTCCCAAGGAACTAATCTAGATGTGTGGTGAGCACTTTGAACCCCCAAGTGCTTCACAGAAGTTTATAACGCAGAGCCATGAAAATAAAAAATAATTTTTCTTTTCTCAAAAATGATTTTTTTAGCCCAAAATTTTTTATTTTCCCAAGGGTAAAAGGAGAAATTGGACCCCAAAAGTTGTTGTCCAGTTTCTCCTGAGTATGCTGATACCCCATATGTGGGGGTAAACCACTGTTTTGGCACACGTCGGGGTTCGGAAGGGAAGTAGTGACGTTTTGAAATGCAGACTTTGATGGAATGCTCTGCGGGCGTCAGGTTGCGTTTGCAGAGCCCCTGATGTGCCTAAACAGTAGGAACTCCCCACAAGTGACTCCATTTTGGAAACTAGACCCCCAAGGGAACTTATCTAGATGTGTGGTGAGCACTTTGAACCCCCAAGTGCTTCACAGAAGTTTATAACGCAGAGCCATGAAAATAATAAATGTGTTTCCTTTCCTCAAAAATATTTTTTTAGCCCAGAATGTTTTATTTTTGCAAGGGTAACAGGAGAAATTGGACCACAAAAGTTGTTGTCCAGTTTCTCCTGAGTACGCTGATACCCCATATGTGGGGGTAAACCACTGTTTGGGCACATGCCGGGGCTCGGAAGGGAAGTAGTGACGTTTTGGAATGCAGACTTTGATGGAATGGGCTGCGGGCATCATGTTACGTTTGCAGAGCCCCTGATATGCATAAACAGTAGAAACCCCCCACAAGTGACCCCATTTTGGAAACTAGACCCCCCAAGGAACTTATCTAGATGTGTGGTGAGCACGTTCAACCACCAAGTGCTTCACAGAAGTTTACAACGCAGAGCCGTGAAAATAAAAAAATAATTTTTCTTTCCTCAAAAAAGATGTTTTAGCAAGCAATTTTTTATTTTCACAAGGGTAACAGGAGAAATTGGGCCTCAATATTTGTTGCCCAGTTTGTTGTGAGTATGTTGGTACCCCATATGTGGGGGTAAACCACTGTTTGGGCGCACGTCAGGGCTTGGAAGGGAAGTAGTGACATTTGAAATGCAGACTTTGATGGAATGGTCTGCGGGCGTCACATTGCATTTGCAGAGCCCCTGATGTGCCTAAACAGTAGAAACACCCCACAAGTGACCCCATTTTGGAAACTAGACCCCCAAAGAACTTATCTAGATGTGTGATGAGCATGTTCAAACCCCAAGTGCTTCACAGAAGTTTACAACGCAGAGCCGTGAAAATAGAAAATCATTTTTCTTTCCTCAAAAAAGATGTTTTAGCAAGCAATTTTTTATTTTCACAAGGGTAACAGGAGAAATTGGGCCTCAATATTTGTTGCCCAGTTTGTTGTGAGTGTGCTGGTACCCCATATGTGGGGCTAAACCACTGTTTGGGCGCACGTCAGGGCTCGGAAGGGAAGTAGTGACATTTGAAATGCAGACTTTGATGGAATGGTCTGCGGGCATCACGTTGCATTTGCAGAGCCCCTGATGTGCCTAAACAGTAGAAACACCCCACAAGTGACCCCATTTTGGAAACTAGACCCCCGAAGGAACTTATCTAGATGTGTGGTGAGCACTTTCAACCCCCAAGTGCTTCACAGAAGTTTATAACGCAGAGCCGTGAAAATAAAAAATAATTGTTCTTTCCTCAAAAATTATGTTTTAGCAAGTAATTTTTTATTTTTGCAAGGGTAACAGGAGAAATTGGACCCCAACAGTTGTTGCCCAGTTTGTCCTGAGTACGCTTGTACCCCAAATGTGGGGGTAAACCACTGTTTGGGCGCACGTCGGGGCTTGGAAGGGAGGGAGCACCATTTGACTTTTTGAACGCAAGATTGGCTGGAATCAATGGTGGCGCCATGTTGCGTTTGGAGACCCCTGATGTGCCTAAACAGTGGAAACCCCTCAATTCTAACTTCAACACAAACCCCAACACACCCCTAATCCTAATCCCAACTGTAGCCATAACCCTAATCACAACCCTAACCCCAACACACCCCTAACCACAACCCTAACCCCAACACACCCGTAACTCTAATTCCAACCCTAACCCTAATCCTAACCCTAATCCCAACCCTAACCCTAATCCCAACCCTAACCACAACTGTAACCCCAACACACCCCTAACCCTATCCGTAACCCTAACCACAAGCCTAATCTTAACCCTATTTCCAACCCTAGCCCTAATTCCAACCCTAACTCTAATTCCAACCCTAACCCTAAGGCTATGTGCCCACGTTGCGGATTCGTGTGAGATTCTTCCGCACGATTTTTGAACAATCTGCAGGTAAAAGGCACTGTGTTTCACCTGCGGATTTACAGCAGATTTCCAGTGTTTTTTTGTGCGGATTTCACCTGCGGATTCCTATTGAGGAACAGGTGTAAAACGCTGCGGAATCCGCACAAAGAATTGACATGCTGCGGAAAATAGAACGCAGCGTTTCTGCACGGAATTTTCTGCACCATGGGCACAGCGGATTTGGTTTTCCATAGGTGTACATGGTACTGTAAACCTGATGGAAAACTGCTACGAATTTGCAGTGGCCAATCCGCTGCGGATCCGCGGCCAATCCGCTGCGGATCCGCGGCCAATCCGCTGCGGATCCGCAGCCAAATCCGCACTGTGTGCACATGCCATAACCCTAACCCTACCCCTAACCCTACCCGTAACCCTAACCCTACCCCTAACCCTAACCGTACCTCTAGTTCTAACCCTAGTTGAAACCCTAACCCTAGTGGAAAAAGAAAAAAAAATAATTTCTTTATTTTATTATTGTCCCTACCTATGGGGGTGATAAAGGGGGGGGTTATTTATTATTTTTTTTATTTTGATCGCTGTGATAGAACCTGCCACAGCGATCAAAATGTACTTGTAACGAATCTGCCGAACGGCAGATTCGGCGGGCGCACTGAGCATGCGCCCGCCATTTTGGAAGATGGCGGCGCCCATGGAGAAGACGGACCGACACCGGGAAACTCGGTAAGTATAAGGGGGGGGAGATCGGGGCACGGGGGGGCGTCGGAGCACGGGGGGGTGACATAGGAGCACGGGGGGAGCGGGCAGGAGGACGGGGGAGCGGAGCACAGGACGGAGGGGACTACGGGACAGATCGGTGGCTTGGGGGGGCGATCGGTGGGGTGGGGGGGTCACTTCAGTATTTCCAGCCATGGCCGATGATATTGCAGCATCGGCCATGGCTGGATTGTAATATTTCACCAGTTTTTTAGGTGAAATATTACAAATCGCTCTGATTAGCAGTTTCACTTTCAACAGCCAATCAGAGCGATCGTAGCCACGGGGGGGTGAAGCCACCCCCCCTGGGCTGAAGCACCACTCCCCCTGTCCCTGCAGATCGGGTGAAATTGGAGTTAACCCTTTCACCATTCCATGACGCATACGCTGCGTCACAGGTCGGATTGGCACCGACTTTCATGACGCAGCGTATGCGTCAAAGGTCGAGAAGGGGTTAAAGAAGATTGGCCCGACAAAAGCCTCTCCTCAGCGCAAGACATATGAAAGCCCACTTAGTTTGCTAAAAAACACATGAAGGAATCCCAGACTATGAGAAAATAAGATTCTCTGGTCTGATGAGACAAAGATAGACCTTTTTGGTGATGCTTCTAAGCGGTATATGTGGAGAGAACCAGGTAATTCTCATCAACTACCCAATACAATCCCAACAGTGATACATGTTGTTGGCAGCATCATGCTGTGGGGGTGTTTTTCAGCTGCAGGGACAGGATGACTGGTTGCCATTGAAGGAAATATGAATGCTGCCAAGTACAGATATATCATGTTTGAAAACCTCATCCAGAGTGCTCTGGTGTGGACCTCAGACTTGGCTGAAGGTTCACTTTCCAACAAGACAATGACCCTAAGCCCATAGCTAAAATAACAAAGGAGTGGCTTCAGAACAACTCTGTGACCATTCTTGACTGGCCCAGCCAGAGCTCTGACCTAAACCCATTTGAGCATCTTTGGAGAGACCTGAAAATGGCTGTCCACCAATGTTCACCATCCAACCTGACAGAACTGGAGAGGATCTGCAAAAGGAATGGCAGAGGATCCCCAAATCTGGGTGTGAAAAACTTGTTGCATCATTTCTAAGAAGACTCTTGGCTGTACTAGCTCAAAAGGGTGCTTCAACTCAATACTGAGCAAAGGGTCTGAATACTTATGACCATGTGAAATTTCAGTTTTTCTTTTTAAATAAATTTGCAAAAAAATCTACATATCTGTTTTTTTCAGTCAAGATGGGGTGCAGAGTGTATATTACTGAGAAAAAAAATGAACATTTTTGAATTTACCAAATGGCTGCAATGAAACAAAGAGTGAAAAATGTAAATGTAAAGATATGGTTGAGAAGATGGCAACTGCTTAGATGTATAAAACTATTTGATTCTACATCTTTATGAAAATCTTTGGTGTTTAATTTATTATCTTCTACACAAATAGTTGTAGTTGACACTGGTTTTGCTATAGGTGGGCGTAAACTCAAAACCAAAGTTGTTAGAGTTGAGACTGGAAATGAAGGATTGCGGCTCTAATAGGGGTCCTTCCCAGATAAAGAGGATGTCGGCTATAAATAAACGCCAGAGCCTAAGGCCAGTATGTAGACAGTTATCCTTATAAATATAATTTTGTTCCCACATGCCAACATATATGTTTGCAAAGCTTGGTGCGAACCGCGTACCCATAGCGGTACCATGTACCTAAAGGTAACACTGCTTGTCATACATGAAGTAACAAAGGAACACATGAGCCGTGCGCACAGTGAACAAGGCTGTAGAGACATGTTCACACCACCAAGAGACTTGAAAACACAAAAAAAGCACAGTAAAACCAAAAACACGCTGTTGCAAAAAAAATCACAGTGAACAGCAAGTGCTAGTAAAAAGATGGAAAAAACAGGGTATTTGGTTGATACGTTTTTTGCAAAAAATGTATACTAAGCCGCTCTACCAAACGTCAAGGTATACCCATATCAGAGCAGTCCTAACTGATGTATGTAAGCCCTATCTGATGTATGGAAAAAACTGGTCATCTGTACAATACATACATGTCATACATGAATGTTGTGAAATTGGATTCTGGGCTCCCCCGGTGGCCACTGGTGGAATTGAACTTGTGTGCATCATCCCCTCTGTTCACCTGCTCCCATCAGGATGTGGGATTCGCTATATAACCTTGCTCCTCTGTCAGTTTCATGCCGGTCAACAAAGTAATCAGAAGCCTTTCTGTGCATGTTCCTGCTACCAGACAACTCTCAGCTAAGTTGGACTTTTGTCCTTGTTTGTTTTTGCTTTTTGTTCCAGTTCACAGCTGCTGTTTCGTTACTGTGTCTGGAAAGCTTTTGTGATCGGAAATTGCCACTCTGGTGTTATGAGTTAATGCTAGAGTCTTAAAGTAATTTCTGGATGGTGTTTTGATAGGGTTTTCAGCTGACCATGAAAGTGCCCTTTCTGTCTTTCTGCTATCTAGTAAGCGGACCTCGATTTTGCTAAACCTATTTTCATACTACGTTTGTCATTTCGTCTTAAATCACCGCCAATATATGTGGGGGCCTCTGTCTGCCTTTTGGGGAAATTTCTCTAGAGGTGAGCCAGGACTGTATTTTCCTCTGCCAGGATTAGTTAGTTCTCCGGCTGGCGCTGGGCATCTAGGGATAAAAAAAACGTAGGCATGCTACCCGGCTACTTCTAGTTGTGCGGCAGGTTTTAGTTCATGGTCAGTATAGTTTCCATATTCCAAGAGCTAGTTCTCATATATGCTGGGCTATGTTCTCTCGCCATTGAGAATCATGACAGTTTGACCGGCCCAAAAAGGGTTAAATTACTGCTGAGAAAGGAGAGAAAAAAGAAGTCTGCTACAATTTTTTTTTTTTTTTTCCCTCTAGTTCTGAGTGTGCTCATAATTGAATCACTTGCTAGTCTGCCTATACTGCAGCCTCCCTCTCTTTCTCTCCTTCTAATCCTTGAATGGCTCTGTGTTCACCTGTTTGAAATGGATCTTCAGAGTGTAGCTACAGGTTTGAATAATCTTGCCACGAAAGTACAACATTTGCAAGATTTTGTTGTTTATGCACCTATGTCTGAGCCTAGAATTCCTTTGCCCGAATTCTTCTCAGGGAATAGATCTCACTTTCAAAATTTTAAAAATAATTGCAAATTGTTTTTGTCCCTGAGGTCTCGCTCTGCCGGAGACCCTGCACAGCAGGTCAGGATTGTAATTTCCTTGCTCCGGGGCGACCCTCAAGACTGGGCTTTTGCATTGGCACCAGGGGATCCTGCGTTGCTCAATGTGGATGCGTTTTTTCTGGCCTTGGGGTTGCTTTATGAGGAACCTCATTTAGAGCTCCAGGCGGAAAAGGCCTTGATGTCCCTATCTCAGGGGCAAGATGAAGCTGAAATATACTGCCAAAAATTCCGCAAATGGTCTGTGCTTACTCAGTGGAATGAGTGCGCCCTGGCGGCGATTTCACTGGCCAACAGTGAAAATGTTTCTGAAATGAAAATAGCTGGTTTGTAATAATTTTAGCATCCTAAAAACGAATATGTTACTTAAAAATCATTATTAGCTCTTGTTGCTGAGATACAGGTCATTTAAGATTATTATGCAGGAAAATAGGGAAATTTTGAATTTTCAACAAATGTGTATTGGTAAACCTGATTACAGACCTGTTGAACCAATGTCAGCCATTTTATAAATTGTGTCTGCATAGTTTGTACTAATTGAAGTCTCTTTCTCTTGTTGCAGTAATTTTGTGGAGAGAATTTACACTTTGAAAATGCCTCGTAAATGTGCAAATATTGTTAACAATTTTTGTTACGTGTGTGGTTATGTGACATTTGCCAACCAAAGAAGACCAATTACTCCACTTGTGAAGACTGCTTACCATCATTACTTTGCTTATACGTGGCACTTAAATACGTGGCACTTATACGTGGCACTTAAATACGTGGCACTTATATACGTGGCATTTTGAGACCTATAATTTTTCCACATTTTGGTCCACAGAGTCATGTGAGGTCTTGTTTTTTGCGGGACGAGTTGACGTTTTTATTGGTAACATTTTCGGACACGTGACCATTTTTTATCACTTTTTATTCCGTTTTTTGTGAGGCAGAATAACCAAAAACCAGCTATTCATGAATTTCTTTATACCGTTCTGCGTTTGGTAAAATTGATAAAGCAGTTTTATTCGTCGGGTCAGTACGATTACAGCGATACCTCATTTATATCATTTTTTAATGTTTTGGCGCTTTTATACGATAAAAACTATTTTATAGAAAAAATAATTATTTTGGCATCGCTTTATTCTGAGGACTATAACTTTTTTATTTTTTTGCTGATGATGCTGTATGGCGGCTTGTTTTTTGCGGGACAAGATGACGTTTTCAGCGGTACCATGGTTATTTATATCCATCTTTTTGATCGCGTGTTATTCCACTTTTTGTTCGGCGGTATGGTAATAAAGCGTTGTTTTTTGCCTCGTTTTTTTTTTTTTTTTCTTACGGTGTTTACTGAAGGGGTTAACTAGTGGGACAGTTTTATAGGTTGGGTCGTTACGGACGCGGCGATACTAAATATGTGTACTGTACTGTGCAATTTATACTCTTGTAATGAATTCTTCTCGCTACCTACAGCACATACTTCCATGGCGTGTATCTAAAAAACGAGAGCTAATTAAACAATTCTGTGGGTATATTTGAGTTTCTCGACCCAAAATTAGTAATATTTGCCTATTTTCATCAAAGAAACATAAAAAAAGTTGTTTTTTGTTGGCCTGTGTTTTCAGAGAAGGTCTCTCTGATGCCATTAAGGATGTTATGGTCGGGTTCCCTGTGCCTGCGGGTCTGAATGAGTCCATGACGATGGCTATTCAGATCGATAGGCGTCTGCGGGAGCGCAAACCTGTGCACCATTTGGCGGTGTCTACTGAGAAAACGCCAGAAAATATGCAATGTGATAGAATTCTGTCCAGAAGCGAGCGGCAGAATTTTAGACGAAAAAATGGGTTGTGCTTCTATTGTGGTGATTCAACTCATGTTATATCAGCATGCTCTAAGCGTACTAAGAAGCCTGACAAGTCTGTTTCAATTAGCACTTTACAGTCTAAGTTTATTCTATCTGTGACCCTGATTTGTTCTTTATCATCTATTACCGCGGACGCCTATGTCGACTCTGGCGCCGCTTTGAGTCTTATGGATTGGTCCTTTGCCAAACGCTGTGGGTATGATTTGGAGCCATTGGAGGCTCCGATACCTCTGAAAGGGATTGACTCCACCCCATTGGCTAGTAATAAACCACAATACTGGACACAAGTGACTATGCGTGTTAATCCGGATCACCAGGAGATTATTCGCTTTCTGGTGCTGTATAATCTACATGATGTTTTGGTGCTAGGATTGCCATGGCTGCAATCTCATAACCCAGTCCTCGACTGGAAAGCTATGTCTGTGTTAAGCTGGGGATGTAAAGGGACTCATGGGGACGTACCTTTGGTTTCCATTTCATCATCTATTCCCTCTGAGATTCCTGAATTCTTGTCTGACTTTCGTGACGTTTTTGAAGAACCCAAGCTTGGTTCACTACCTCCGCACCGGGAGTGCGATTGTGCCATAGACTTGATTCCGGGTAGTAAATACCCTAAGGGTCGTTTATTTAATCTGTCTGTGCCTGAACACGCTGCTATGCGAGAATATATAAAGGAGTCCTTGGAAAAGGGACATATTCGTCCTTCGTCATCTCCCTTAGGAGCCGGTTTTTTCTTTGTGTCTAAGAAAGACGGCTCTTTGAGGCCGTGTATTGATTATCGACTTTTGAATAAAATCACGGTTAAATATCAATATCCGTTACCACTGCTTACTGATTTGTTTGCTCGTATAAAGGGGGCCAAGTGGTTCTCTAAGATTGATCTCCGTGGGGCGTATAATTTGGTGCGAATCAAGCAAGGGGATGAGTGGAAAACCGCATTTAATACGCCCGAGGGCCATTTTGAGTATTTGGTGATGCCTTTTGGTCTTTCAAATGCCCCTTCAGTCTTCCAGTCCTTTATGCATGACATTTTCCGCGATTATTTGGATAAATTTATGATTGTGTATCTGGATGATATTCTGATTTTTTCGGATGACTGGGACTCTCATGTCCAGCAGGTCAGGAGGGTTTTTCAGGTTTTGCGGTCTAATTCCTTGTGTGTGAAGGGTTCTAAATGCGTTTTTGGGGTTCAAAAGATTTCCTTCTTGGGATACATTTTTTCCCCCTCTTCCATCGAGATGGATCATGTCAAGGTTCAGGCTATTTGTGATTGGACGCAACCCTCTTCTCTTAAGAGTCTGCAGAAATTTTTGGGCTTTGCTAACTTTTATCACCGATTTATTGCTGGTTTTTCTGATGTTGTTAAACCATTGACTGATTTGACTAAGAAGGGTGCTGATGTTGCTGATTGGTCCCCTGATGCTGTGGAGGCCTTTCGGGAGCTTAAGCGCCGCTTTTCTTCCGCCCCAGTGTTACATCAGCCTGATGTTGCTCTTCCTTTTCAGGTTGAGGTCGACGCTTCTGAAATCGGAGCTGGGGCGGTGTTGTCGCAGAGAAGTTCCGACTGCTCCGTGATGAGACCTTGTGCTTTTTTTTCCCGTAAATTTTCGCCCGCCGAGCGGAATTATGATATTGGGAATCGGGAGCTTTTGGCCATGAAGTGGGCTTTTGAGGAGTGGCGTCACTGGCTTGAGGGGGCCAGACATCAGGTGGTGGTATTGACTGACCACAAAAATTTAATTTACCTTGAGTCTGCCAGGCGCCTGAATCCTAGACAGGCGCGCTGGTCGTTGTTTTTCTCTCGGTTTAATTTTGTGGTGTCATACCTACCGGGTTCTAAGAATGTTAAGGCGGATGCCCTTTCTAGGAGTTTTGAGCCTGACTCCCCTGGTAATTCTGAGCCCACAGGTATCCTTAAGGATGGAGTGATATTGTCTGCCGTTTCTCCAGACCTGCGGCGGGCCTTGCAGGAGTTTCAGGCGGATAGACCTGATCGTTGCCCACCTGGTAGACTGTTTGTTCCTGATGATTGGACCAGTAGAGTCATCTCTGAGGTTCATTCTTCTGCGTTGGCAGGTCATCCTGGAATTTTTGGTACCAGGGATTTGGTGGCAAGGTCCTTCTGGTGGCCTTCCCTGTCACGAGATGTGCGAGGCTTTGTGCAGTCTTGTGACGTTTGTGCTCGGGCCAAGCCTTGTTGTTCTCGGGCTAGTGGATTGTTGTTACCCTTGCCTATCCCGAAGAGACCTTGGACGCACATCTCGATGGATTTTATTTCGGATCTGCCTGTTTCTCAGAAGATGTCTGTCATCTGGGTGGTGTGTGACCGTTTCTCTAAGATGGTCCATCTGGTTCCCTTGCCTAAGTTGCCTTCTTCTTCCGAGTTGGTTCCTCTGTTTTTTCAAAATGTTGTTCGTTTGCATGGTATTCCGGAGAATATCGTTTCTGACAGAGGGACCCAATTCGTGTCTAGATTTTGGCGGGCATTCTGTGCTAGGATGGGCATAGATTTGTCTTTTTCGTCTGCTTTCCATCCTCAGACTAATGGCCAGACCGAGCGGACTAATCAGACCTTGGAGACATATTTGAGGTGTTTTGTGTCTGCGGATCAGGATGATTGGGTTGCTTTTTTGCCTTTGGCGGAGTTCGCCCTCAATAATCGGGCCAGCTCTGCCACCTTGGTGTCCCCGTTTTTCTGTAATTCGGGGTTTCATCCTCGATTTTCCTCCGGTCAAGTGGAATCTTCGGATTGTCCTGGAGTGGATGCTGTGGTGGAGAGGTTGCATCAGATTTGGGGGCAGGTGGTGGACAATTTGAAGTTGTCCCAGGAGAAGACTCAGCTTTTTGCCAACCGCCGTCGTCGTGTTGGTCCTCGGCTCTGTGTTGGGGACTTGGTGTGGTTGTCTTCTCGTTTTGTCCCTATGAGGGTCTCTTCTCCTAAGTTTAAGCCTCGGTTCATCGGCCCGTACAAGATATTGGAGATTCTTAACCCTGTGTCCTTCCGTTTGGACCTCCCTGCATCCTTTTCTATTCATAATGTTTTTCATCGGTCATTATTGCGCAGGTATGAGGTACCGGTTGTGCCTTCCGTTGAGCCTCCTGCTCCGGTGTTGGTTGAGGGTGAGTTGGAGTACGTTGTGGAAAAGATCTTAGACTCTCGTGTTTCCAGACGGAAACTCCAGTATCTGGTCAAATGGAAGGGATACGGTCAGGAGGATAATTCTTGGGTCACTGCCTCTGATGTTCATGCCTCCGATCTTGTCCGTGCCTTTCATAGGGCTCATTCTGATCGCCCTGGTGGTTCTGGTGAGGGTTCGGTGCCCCCTCCTTGAGGGGGGGGTACTGTTGTGAAATTGGATTCTGGGCTCCCCCGGTGGCCACTGGTGGAATTGAACTTGTGTGCATCATCCCCTCTGTTCACCTGCTCCCATCAGGATGTGGGAGTCGCTATATAACCTTGCTCCTCTGTCAGTTTCATGCCGGTCAACAAAGTAATCAGAAGCCTTTCTGTGCATGTTCCTGCTACCAGACAACTCTCAGCTAAGTTGGACTTTTGTCCTTGTTTGTTTTTGCTTTTTGTTCCAGTTCACAGCTGCTGTTTCGTTACTGTGTCTGGAAAGCTTTTGTGATCGGAAATTGCCACTCTGGTGTTATGAGTTAATGCTAGAGTCTTAAAGTAATTTCTGGATGGTGTTTTGATAGGGTTTTCAGCTGACCATGAAAGTGCCCTTTCTGTCTTTCTGCTATCTAGTAAGCGGACCTCGATTTTGCTAAACCTATTTTCATACTACGTTTGTCATTTCGTCTTAAATCACCGCCAATATATGTGGGGGCCTCTGTCTGCCTTTTGGGGAAATTTCTCTAGAGGTGAGCCAGGACTGTATTTTCCTCTGCCAGGATTAGTTAGTTCTCCGGCTGGCGCTGGGCATCTAGGGATAAAAAAAACGTAGGCATGCTACCCGGCTACTTCTAGTTGTGCGGCAGGTTTTAGTTCATGGTCAGTATAGTTTCCATCTTCCAAGAGCTAGTTCTCATATATGCTGGGCTATGTTCTCTCGCCATTGAGAATCATGACACATGAAGTAGTTATGTGTGAGTATAAAATTTATACTTTCGACTAGTGTTAAGCAATACCGTCCGATACTTGAAAGTATCGGTATCGGAAAGTATCGGCCGATACCGGCAAAGTATCGGATCTAATCCGATACCGATACCCAATACCAATACAAGTCAATGGGACTCAAGTATCGGACGGTATCCCTGATGGTTCCCAGGGTCTGAAGGAGAGGAAACTCTCCTTCAGGCCCTGGGATCCATATTAATGTGTAAAATAAAGAATTAAAATAAAAAATATTGCTATACTCACCTCTCCGACCTCTATACCTCACCTCTCCTGAATGCAGAATTAGGCATACAGGACCTGAAATTACATCACGGCTTGCTGTGATTGGTCGCGTCGCGGTCACATGGGCGGCACGCAACCAATCACAAGCCGTGACGTAATTTTAAAATGTGCGCGTTTCCTGCCTCCCGTGACGTCACGGCTTGTGATTGGTCGCGTCGCCCATGTGACCGCGACGCGACCAATCACAAGCCGGAACGTAATTTTAAAATCCTGAATGCCTAGAATTAGGCATTGAGGACCTGAAAATTACGTCACGGCTTGCTGTGATTGGTCGCGTCGCGGCCACATGGGCGGCACGCGACCAATCACAAGCCGTGACGTCACGGAAGGAAGTAAACGCGCGCATTTTAAGCAAAGAACGCTGCCGGTTACCTCGGTGAGGTCCAGGCTGTGTCGGAGAGGTGAGTATAGCAATATTTTTTATTTTAATTCTTTATTTTACACATTATTGTTGTTTCGATACTGATACCCGATACCACAAAAGTATCGGATCTCGGTATCGGAATTCCGATACCCGCAAGTATCGGCCGATACCCGATACTTGCGGTATCGGAATGCTCAACACTACTTTCGACAATGAATTGGATTTCAGTATCCTTATAGGTATTTAAAGCTTTAAGAAAAGATTCTGCTACTTTACAACTCATTTGGGGGTCAATGACTGTGTATAGGGATTTGATATCTAAGGTGCCTAGGATAAAAGTACTGTTCTATTCGAGGGAATCTAAAGTTTGGAGGGTATGAGTGGCATCCTTTATCTGCAAAACGCCGCAGCAACATTATCATCATCAAATTGGTACGGGGCAGATTCCAGTTAATTACTGGACAATGGACTAACTGCATCTATATATAACATATCAGCCATCTTCAGATCATTTGCAGTTACCTGCTAGACCAAGGTCTATAGGTCTCACCTAAGCAGGAATTATAAACGCAGTAAGTGCCACCATACTAACCCTAATTTCAATACATGGTGATTCTCTCTCATTTCCATTATTGTGACTTTTTGCATCTGTAGTTAATTATCCCTAAATCCCAGTCGACCTACAGCAGCTCTCCTAAACGGACAAGTTTTGGCACTCCTCACCTGTTTTTCGAGTAAGTCAATTAGTAATTATATAAAAGCAGTCTGCTTGTTTTTGTCCATGCTGACATAGGGTATTAACTACTGTATCACCCTATCATCTTCTACCACTGGACACTCCATCCTTCTATGGTCCCATGAACAATTTTCCACTTCCTCTACTACAAAAGTGAGTATCTCTTACTTTTTGTCATTCACAAGATACAATTTTAGCGCGGTGAATATTGCAATATATATCTCTTTGGTTCTATGTATTAACAGGGTCAGACACAGCACCTGTTATTCACCAGCAGCTGTTGTACAATTTTTTGTCTCTAGTGGATAGCGCCAGTGTATAGTAGCTTGAATATTTAAAAACTCATGATAAAAAAGCAGAAAATGCTGTATAGGGGATGCCGAGCACAAAAATACTTGATAAGAAACAGAGAGGTATACTATAACATGTAGCACAGAAAGTAAAAGTGGGTAGCTGTAAAGAGCAAATCAAGGTACAGTGACCTCCATTAAAATAGATCACCACCTTTTATGTTATTTATATTTTTGCACCACCTCACAGTAACAATCAATGTGGGCCTGACTACAGGGTATATGAACACAGAAACCAGTTGCTAGGCAAAATGTCATATTGGCAAATATCAATTAATCCTGAACATTCCCTCTACTGAACATAAATGAGGGTAAATAACATCAAAAGAAGATGCCAATGATAGCCAAAATAAATTATATATGCATGTTGCCAAGTATGAAAATGCAATGAACGGTATATTTCCTGTAGGTATGAATACAGCCACCATGAAAGTACTCCAGGCATCCCCCAATGCGCGTTTCGCTGCCAGCTTCTTCCGGGGTGTATCAGGGTAAGGGGCAGCCGAAAATATAAATGAGCGCCATCCTACCAGTGCTTGCTAGATGACGTGCTTCCTGGTAATGCTTATTTATGCAAAAGCCGAGCCTGCGTGTCAGTGTATGAGCATCACTGCATGTGTCGGAGGTAGGGAAAACTACGCAAGCGCACCAACAGGAGAGCTCTGTGACTCAAAGGAAAGGAGTGAAGACACCGGGGACCATAATATCAATCAATCAGTAGTTCTGAATCTCAAAGGACGTAGAGAGTAAATCTCTGGGCATATATAAGAGATATATACGAGATGACCTGTAATTCTTAAGCAATTATCAAATATCAAAAAACACTTTATAGCTGGAGTCTATATGTTAACATGATAAGTGTAGTAAAGATATGAAGGATACAACTATATAAGTATCCTTCTAACTATTCTCTACTGGAGTTGATGCCTGCAATAATAGTTAGTAGCATCTAGTGTGTTATAGAGGCCTCATCCAGAGGACACAAAAAATTCTTGTGTTCCTAGTGTCATTCAGTAGAGGACCTTACTTTAAAATAGTTTGTAGCATCTAGTGTGTTATAGAGGCCTGATCCAGAGGACACAAAAAATTCTTCTGTTCCTAGTGTCATGCAGTAGAAGACCTGACTTTAAAATAGTTTGTAGCATCTAGTGTGTTATAGAGGCATAATCCAGACGTAAAAAAAAACTTCTCTTCCTAGTGTCAGACAGTAGGGGATCGATCTGATTTTTTAATAGTTTGTAGCATCTAGTGTGTTATAGAGGCCTGATTCAGAAGCCACAAAAAATTATTCTGTTCCTAGTGTCATACCGTAGGGGACCTGACTTTAAAATAGTTTGTAGCATCTAGTGTGTTATAGAGGCCTGATCCAGAGGCAACAAAAAAATATTCTGTTCCTAGTGTCATACAGTTAGGGACCTGACTTTAATATAGTGTCAGGAAAATATGAATTATTTTCCATTGTTCAGGTTACACAGCCAGGGCTGCCTGCTACCCCTTCCCACCAATAGTTTCTGTAAAACCAAAATCCTTCTTGCAGCCCCTTCCACCCTCTCTGTAAATTTCTACTCCCCCTCTCTTCCACTAAATGGTCATTCTGGAATGTGAGTTTATGGCTCTGCCAGCTAGCAGAGGGCAGAATGTGTTTTTCCACCAAAATCCCTTTGTCTGCTAGGCATAACACTTAAAGTCAAAGTTCAATAACACACATTAATCCTAGAAACATGAAAATTAGATTTCCAGGATCTGGGCAATTAGGGCTATGCATGGCAGCGTTTTGCATCATTTATGGCCATCGGAAAATTGAGAGATGAATTTCTGCCCACCAGTAAGTCACAGACTTACCGTGTTTGGACTCTTAAGAATGGTAAAATCACAGGGGTAAAAATAATGCCAATATCGTTGGCCTGTGAGCTTCCGGGCAAAAGATATGGAAAAAAGGAGGTTTTGATAACTTTCCAAAATAGATGTATCTTCCAGTAAACAGCCCACATGTGAGGTCAGCCTAAGTGGGAGACCCTAAGTTTATGGCCGAACCATAAAACAGGAATGTCCCTTTTGGGAGGCATTCAGAGCCAGAGAGACAGCAGTGAGACACCATGCTGGGGTGCTGAATCATTTCTTTGGGAACTCTCCTCCCCTTTATCGACATGTCATACCTGTGACTGAGATATAGTAAGTTTCGTACTTTTATCCCTTTTATTTTATAACTGTTTGTACTTATTCGTATTTTGTCCCTTTTGTAAACACTGCCGGACGAACTAGATGGATGGACCTGTGGCTAGATCAGAAATGAGCACAGACCTTCTCTTCGACTCAGACATGTGCAAGGTGGAGGTAAAGTACTATTATGGGCTGGAATTATAAAGTAATGATTAGCTAGCTGGACCTTTTCACGATGAAGATGGATTCAAAATCAACTCCCAAACCTACTGTCAATTTTTAGAAGACAATTTGTTCAAGTAGTAACCCAGAACAAAATCTGCATTTTTCAAGAAAACCATGATTTTTATGCAGGACAATGCTCCGTCACATGCATTAAGGTACTCAACTGTTGTCTAGTTAGTAAAATATTTAAAAACTAAAGAATAATGACACGACCACCTTACTCACGTGACCTTAAACCTTATTGAGAACTCGTGGGCCCTTTATGAACAGTAGATGTTGAAAAACAGTTCATCTCTCTCTTTGAATTGTGTCTGGGAGGCTGTGGTTGGTGCTTCCCCAAAAAATTGTTCATCAACAGATTATGCAACTGACAAACTCCATGAATGGATGGAAAGCCTATGACTGTTCTTCAAAAGAATTGCGTGTGGTATACTCACTCTGTATGGGATTAGTGCTTAAGTAGGAGTCCAATAATTGATTCAATAGTATGAAAGACTCAGTACTTGTCAGTGTTGAAGTTAAGAAGACAAATAGTTTATTTTGTTCAATCCAAAATGTGATATAACTATTGACATGTTGGTCTACCACTCAGACCTTCATCAGAAGACTTCTGTATGTGATACAGAATACTAGTATAAGTCACACAATATAAAAAATAAAGAACAACAAGCAGTAAAATAGAAATCAGCAGCATATACTGTCAATGATATGAGTATATGTACATAATATACACAAATAGTAAAGACAGAAACTTTTAAGAAAATAACTAAAGATATACCGTATTTTTCGGACTATAGGACGCATCGGACTATAAGGCGCACCCAGGTTTTAGAGGTGGAAAATAGGGAAAAAAATATTTGAAGCAAAAAAAATGTGGTAAAATATTTAATAACATAAATAACATACTATTATATGTGGTGTTATTATATATAATAGTATGTTATTATGTTGGAAGCTGCGGGACCAGTGTGGTTTCTGTGAAGTACTATATGAAGATGCTGGAGGGTGAGTATAATAATGGGGCACAGGGCTTATAGTGAAAGCACCACTCCAGCACTGCAAAATAACACTGGAGTGCTGCTTTAAAATCCCATGGAAGAACTATAACTCCCAGCATGTCCTGCAGATCCTATGACATGCTGGGAGTTATAGTTCACCAAAGGAGTGGCAGAGTGCTTTATTGTGTTTTGTAAAGACTAACCTCTTAATTGTGGGAGCCAGCCTGTGGTGAGGTAAAAGCTGGAGCATCCCATGGCTGCACACACAGAGCCCTCTCTCTTGTTGCCTTTCCACAGCGCACGCTCAGGACATAAGAGGAAGCTGCAGATTCTAGGTGGGAGTCTGAAGGACCTATGATGATGTCAGAAGAGGGAGGGCTCTGTGCTGCCATGTGATGCTCCTGCCCGCCCACTTCTGACATCACACAGGTCCTCCTTGTGCACCACAGACAGCTCAGCGTCCAGCACAGGCAGGTATGCAGCGATCTCCTGGCCCCTGCTGCTGCCTCCTCCCCTGGACACGCAGATTCTCCCCAGAATCAGTGCTGGGGAAACTGTGTGTCGCTGCTTAAGTGCAGTATTCATTTGCTGCTCCCCGCTCACCGCTCAGCTGATCGGTGGGCGGGGAGCCGCTAATGAATATTCACTGCACTTAATCAGCGGGGCCATGTGGTTTCCCCAGCAGCGGGGACATCCTGAAGTGGGATATCATTGCGATCCCACTTGCTGCTGCCCCCCTCCCCACATGCTATATCCGTACTATAAGACGCACCCACACTTTCCTCCCAAATTTGGAGGAAAAAAAGTGCGTCTTATAGTCGGAAAAATACGGTATACTAAAACTAGAAAAGCGATATCCATAAGGTGATCTTAATTAGATTAAAAACATCATTAAAACCCTTACCGTTTGTCAAGTGACATGCATGTGGGTAAGGGCTGAGATGAACTAGTGGATGTTATCCAAATGCATGTCAACTAACAAACGGAAAGAGGTGGATTGGCTTTTGCATTTTTTTTAATCAAAAAACATGTTAACTAGGTACCGTATATTATTTTCAAGCACTGTGCTATTTATTTATTTATTGCAGGGTATTTAATCATTATATTTTTGTCTTTGCTTTTTTCTGTTCAGTGGACCAGTAAGAATGTGCCCTTACACGCTGCATGCACACCAGTTTATATCCCAATTCATACCTTTGGCTTTTTTCTGTCTGTTTGCATCATGTGCTTATAAAGGTATGATTTACCTTTCCTTTGAGCTGTGCATTATATTGATGTGGTCTGTCATGTCTGTGTGTCCAGTTATTGAGCTCAGTCCCTTCCAGCCCTTATCCACATGCATGTCATGTGACAAACGTAAGGTTTTATTAGAGTTAGGTTTGTCCCAATTAAGGTCACCGTGAAGAGGTGGAATGGCTTTCCCATTTTTTTGATCCAAAAAAATTTAACTGAGTACCGTATATTATTTTCAAGCACTATGCTATTTATTTATTTACTGCAGGGTATATTATCATTATGTTTCTGTCTTTGATTTTTTTCCTTAATGACTAGTGCAGCAGTTCTTAAAAATGTTTTTTTAATTGTGTACAGATTAATGATAGACCATATACACACATATTGTCCAGAAAATCTTACGGGGTAAGCACATAGAAATTCACTCCTTAACAAAAAAGTAATTTAAATGACAAACTTGACCTTCCAAATGAAGTGTACCTTTCAGCTTCCATCTAGGCTATAATGTGCATTAATTAGACAATGGATAGGTTAGATGATTGTTTCAATTTGTACTGAGGAGCACTTTATTATCACAATGGTGCCAAAACTCAAACAGGGAAGATAATAAATCACAGCTATGGCACCTATGACAGTCTATCATTGCTATGAAGCTGAAGCTATGATTTTACTGCTGCATGACAATGTATTTAAAGTGAAACTGTCAGCAGGATTTTGATCAGCAAGATAAATACACTGTCAGGTTGGTGACATTATACGGATTCAAATGATACCTTGGTTGGTGAAATCTTGTTGTTTAATTTGTATTTGTGGTTTACTTTTCAGTTAATGAGATTCTCATGCTTCGGGGCAGGCCTGTGGGGGGTCTTTATGTGGTGCTCTGCCTAGATATTCATCTGTATTGGCTTATGACCGCTCATTGATCCTTCAGTGACCTGCCCCTATTTTACATACTGCATATACTAAAGTAAGGTTCGAAAAAAAAAAACAATTTTACGTAACGTATCAAAATGGCCCAGAGATAGTGCCAGCGCTGTAGTATGATACATGCCTATATGCCTTTATGCTTTATGCCTATACATGCATATATTCTTTATGCCTATATTATTGTGGGGCAAAAACAAAAAAATTGGCTCCATCAAAATGGTGCCGGCGGCGGCGGCACCTGCGCAGTAGGATCTATCATACTCTAATACTGTAGATGCTATTGCACTAGCGCCACCACGGCACCATTTTGCTGGAGAAAAAAAAACAATTTGGCTCCATTAAAGTGACACCAGAGGTGGCGCTTGCCCAGTAGAATCTATCAGAACGCGGCAGATGCTACTGCGCATATGCCGCCAGCGTCATTTTCCTAGAGAAAAAAAATTTGGCTGTAGCAAAATGGTGACAGCACATGTGCAGTAGAAATATCAATGCCAGCCACCAGCCAATCAGAGGCCAACAGGTCGCATGGGCATACTGGCGCATGGTAATGATGTCATACGCACATTCGACTGAATTAAAATGCTGCCATTGGTGGATCCCTGGACTGGGCTTAGATCATCAAGGGATCTACAGTACATGCAGGCTGGCAAAAATTAAGAGACCACCACATCAAAACCCTGTCCTGGGCAGCACAATCTCCAGACCTGAACCCCATTGAAAACCTCTGGAATGTAATCAAGAGGAAGATGGATAGTCACAAGCCATCAAACAAAGAACTGCTTAAATTTTTGCACCAGAAAGACTGAAAGACTGGTGGAAAGCATGCCAAAAAGCTTGAAAGCTGTGATTAAAAATCATGGTTATTCTACAAAATATTGATTTCTGAACTCTTCCTGAGGTAAAACATTAGTATTGTTGTTTCTAAGTGATCATTAACTTGTTTTCTTTGCATTATTTGAGGTCTAAAAGCACTGTTTTTTATATTGAGCATTTCTCCTTTTCAGAAAAAAAATACAAAATTTATTGCTTGAAAATTCGGAGACATGTCTGAAGCTTATAGAATAAATGGACAATTTACATTTTACTCAAAAATACACCTCTAAAGAGAAAAATCAGACAATCTGAACATTTTGCAGTGGTCTCTTAATTTTTTCCAGAGCTGTAGTAATTGGTGCTACTGCTGTTGTTATTGTTGTTGTTCTAAAATTGAAAATTGCACTTATGGAATTCAAAGAATTTGATATTAAAACATTTAAAGGGAACCTGTCACCCCCAAAATCGAAGGTGAGCTAAGCCCACCGGCATTCTGTAATGCTGGAGATAAGCCCCTGGTGTATCCTGAAAGATGAGAAAAAGAGATTAGATTATACTCACCCAGGGGCGGTCCTGCTGCAGTCCGGGTCTGATGGGTGTCCAGGGCCCAGTCCAGGGCCTCCCATCTTCTTACGATGACATCTTCTTCTTGTCTTCATGCTGCGGCTCCGGCACAGGTGTACTTTGTCTGCCCTGTTGAGGGCAGAGCAAAGTTCTGCAATGCGCAGGCGCTGGGAAAGGTCAGAGGCCTGCGCACTGCAGTACTTTGCTCTGCCCTCAACAGGGCAGACAAAGTACGCCGGAGCCGGAGCCAAAGCATGAATACAAGAAGAGGGCATCATCCTATGAAGATGGGAGGCCCGGACCAGACCGCGATGCCCATAGGACCGGACCTCCCCCAGGTGAGTATAATCTAACCTCTTTTTCTCATCTTTCAGGATACATCGGGGGCTTATCTACAGCATTACAGAATGCTGTAGATAAGCCCCTGATGCCGGTGGGCTTATCTCACCTTTAATTTTGGGGATGACAGGTTCCCTTTAAACAATTTGACCCTTTTGGTCATTTTCACTTTCTGCCCTGCCCTGTGCAGGAGCCGAACACTCGAGGAAGTGTTGAATCTACAGCGTAAAGAAATGCAAAAGCGCAATAGGGTCTTATCCACATTAAAATGTTGAAAATGAAACTTATAACCACTCACCTTATGAGATTGTGTGATACACAACGCTTACACAGCCCGAAAAATAAGATGCTGCAGCTTCCATGAAACAGTAGATTTGAGTAGAAAGATTGGAGTGCTTCCAATACTGCTATTCGACTCTACAGCAAGCGCATAGTGGTCACTTGGTCATACACTGACGAGCAAAAGGGTAACAATGTTTTAAACTTTTGACTTTCAGACTCCATAGCTCACCATCCACTACTAATTTGAACGTGAGACTACTATCATTTTAGGCTAGTTTCACACATCAGTTTTTTCGCCGCATGCCGGCTCCGGCATCGCGCCGCAGCGCCGGTTCCGGCGTAATTTGTGAAAACCGGATGGGATGGATCCAGATTTCAGCTGGATCCGATGTCCGGATCCGGCAAGAAACCGAATCCATCCCATCCGGTTGGCATCCATTTTGTCCGATTTTCCATCCGGTTTTTGACGAATCCGGTTTTTAAGAATGCCCCTAGGAGGCTCCAAAATGTGATTGGCCCCCTCAAAACTATATATACAGTCTTCCTACAGCCCATCAGTCACAGGTTGGAGAGGATCAAGTGTTTGTAGAGAAGATGGATGTCTGTTGTGAATTTGCTTTTTGGCTCCCTCTAGTGGTTACTTGTGATTTGACTCTGGGTATGTCAGTCATCCCTTGTATGCTCACCTGGGCCGTTAGTTCAGGGGTGTTGCTATATAAGCTCCCTGGACCTTCAGTTCAATGCCTGGCAACGTTGTAATCAGAGGTAATCTGTTGTGCTCTTGTCTACTGATCCTGGTTCCTGCTAGATTAAGCTAAGTCTGCTTTCTTGCTTTTTGCTATTTGTTTTTGTTTGCATTTTTGTCCAGCTTGTACTTAATCTGTATCCTGTCCTTGCCGGAAGCTCTAGGGAGCTGGTGTTCTCCCCCCGGGCCGTTAGACGGTTCGGGGGTTCTTGAATTTCCAGCGTGGATGTTTGATAGGGTTTTTGTTGACCATATAAGTTATCTTACTACATTCTGCTATTAGTAAGCGGGCCTCTCTTTGCTAAACCTAGTTCATTTCTATGTTTGTCATTTCCTCTTACCTCACCGTTATTATTTGTGGGGGGCTTGTATCCTACTTTTGGGGTCCTTTCTCTGGAGGCAAGAGAGGTCTTTGTTTTCCTCTTCTAGGGGTAGTTAGTTCTCCGGCTGGCGCGAGACATCTAGCGACCAACGTAGGCATGTTCCCCGGCTACTTCTAGTGTTGGCGTTAGGAGTAGATATATGGTCAACCCAGTTACCACTGCCCTATGAGCTGGATTTTTGTACTTCGCAGACTTACCTATTTCTCTGAGACCCTCGCCATTGGGGTCATAACAGATGTCGTCATTGCGAAGATTCTGCAGAACAACGTGGATTTCATTGTGGAGGCGAATCGCTTGAAAGCAAGTGTTCTGGAGAAGGAGTGAGAGAGACAACGCATCATGCGTCTGCGCCGATGCTGTTTGTGGATCCACCCCATCACCGCACAGAGAATGACACGTGGGGTGTTTTCTACACTGCACATGGAGCTACGAGGAAACCCTGAGAAATTTTTCTCATATGTGCGGATGAAAGTGGAGAACTTTGATCTATTAGTGGACCGAATTGAACATCTCATCCGAAGGAGTGATACGTATTGCCGATTTTCTATTTCACCAGCCGAGCGTCTGATGGTCACTCTTCGGTAGGCCATTTTAATTGTATGTTCTTCTGTAGTACACTTTAATTGATTGTAATTTGATTTTGTAGTAATTTCTGCCTTGATTTTGTTCACAGATTCCTTGCTACTGGAGAATCCCTTTCGTAACTACATTTCCAGTTCAGACTGGGAATTTTCACCATCTCCGGAATTGTAAAGCACACTTGCCGTGCACTGTGGGACTCTCTGCACGATGAATTTATACCACATCCCACAATGGAGATTTGGTTGGAAGTAGCCGAGAAATTCCAGCAAGTGTGTCAGTTTCCCAATTGCTTGGGCGCGGTGGACGGGAAACATATCCGTATCGTGAAACCGGCTGGTTCGGGATCAGAATATTTTAACTATAAAAAGTACTTTTCCATTGTGCTGATGGCCATCGCCGATGCGGATTACAAATTTGTAGCGGTGGATATTGGGGCGTATGGCCGCTCAAATGATTCCCAAGTTTTCAAACTGTCTGCAATGGGGCGTCATTTGTATGGAAACACCTTTCAATTCCCCCCCCCAAGACCACTGCCTCAAACCTCTGGGCCACCAATGCCTTTTGTTTGTGTTGGGGATGAAGCCTTCCAGCTGTCAGAACATCTGCTGAAACCCTACTCCAGTCGTGGATTAACCCAAACTAAAAGAATTTTTAACTACCGCCTCACACGTGCACGGAGAATGGTGGAGTGCGCTTTTGGGATTTTGACCGCCAAATGGAGAGTTCTACTGACATCTATAAACTTGAATACAGACACTGTTGACGAGGTGGTGAAAGCTTGTGTTGTCCTACACAATTATGTGATATCCAAGGACCAGATTTCCATTGAGAACCACTCTGAAGAAACCACCTTGGCTGATTATAACAACATTACGTATAGAAGTTTTGTGACAGTTTCACAAATTAGGGACCAATTCGCAGAATACTTTATGTCACCGGAAGGAAGAATAGACTGACAGGATGAGAGAGTTTGAACAATTTGTCTTTGACATTGTAACCGTATCTTACCTTCTTTTACCCAAGTTGTGTACCTGTTTGGGTTCTACCCAAAATGTTTTACCTTCTTTTACCCAAGTTGTGTACCTCTTTGGGTTCTACCCAAAGTATTTTACCTACAGCAATAAACCATCTTTAACCCAAGTGTTAGCTATACCTTATAAATAAAATACAAATTTGCTTTAAAAACAGTTTTATTACAAAGTTTTTGAACAAAACAATAATAAAATTCTGTTTGGCAACACAAAAATAAACTTTATTTGGCTGCGCCAAAACTTAGAGGTTTGAATACGTCGAGGTGGTGATAGTGCTGGAGGGGCTGTCAGATAGGGACACTTCGACAGTGGGAGTGTGGAGAGAGGAATGTGGTGCTGGTGTTGGTGGGGAAGGATCAATAGGTAGTGGTGAAGGGGTGGAGAAAGCAAGTGAACAAGAAGCTGGGAGTTCTGTTAGGAATTTGGTATGATGGAGAGGTGTAGCTGATGGTTTGGAGGATTGGGAGGCTGAAGCATTGATGGGTGGAGAAGGGGGTTGGGACATGACGGATGAATGAGGCTGGTGGTAGTGATCAGGGAGAGGAGGCGCAGAAGATGTTGTTGGAAACTGGTATGGAGAGGGATGTTCATACTGGTCTGGATGGTGGGAAGGGGCACGGGCGGGACGCTGGTAGTGGTCTGGATGGCGGGATGGGCACAGTCATGATGTGGGTAATGGTGAGGTTGGTGGGACGGAGCTCGGGCACATTGCTTGTATGAGTCAAGAGGATGGTAGTGGCTGTAGTGAGGGACAGTGGCTGAAGGGGGGGCAGGTGCAGGAGGGGTGGCAAGTGCGGTGGCTTTGGAGGCAATGAGCGCTAGAGTAGACTGGCAGGCTTCCATTACTTGCATCTGCTGATCAGTAAATAGCTTCTCCATTTGCTCGAGTACCGACTGGAAAAAAGTGTGCTTCGGTGACTGACTTGCATCTGAACACATCGTTAGCAGAAGTGTATGCAACTCGAGTATGCTTTTATTTATTAAATTGAAACCTGCAGCCATTTGCTCAGACAAAACTTTGAGACAGTTCTGGAAGGATGCGTTCAGGTGCAAGAACTCAGGCGCATAGCTCTGTACCTGACCCCTCTGCCGCTGGCGCCCCAAAGCCACAGGTGTACTAGAGGTGGCAGCAGCAGAGGAGTGGGGTACAGGAAAAGCTATTTCCTCACCAGCAGATTCATGCAATGGAACAGGCCAGGATGCTCTAGCGCTGGTGGATGGGACCGAGGGATCAGATGGGTTGGAAGGCTGGGAAGGTGCAGAGTGGGAAGGTGCAGAGGGGCCGGGACTGTCGAAGTGTCCCTCAGTGGCAGACTCCTGAGGGATCGCCCCAGAAGGGTTCAATGCAGCTGCAGGCTCCCGAGTGCTCCCGACAGTGCTGTGGAACAAAGAAAAAAAAAGTAATTAATATACTGACATTGCATGGCCCTTGCTGAAACAACAAAAGAGGGTTAGACATGTAAAACATTGCTTATTACATGTGGTGGGTAATATTTACGTTCGGGTCACCATCGTTGACCTGAGGAACGACAGGGCTTGGGCATACTTGTATCGGCTCCTGCGTCCTCCAGAACCACTTGGGGCCCGAATCTCTTTGTTGAGCTCCTTCTTAAAGTGATCCCTGATAGATCACCACCGTTTCACAATCCTCTCACCTGTAAAAAAGGAGAAACACAAATTGATTAAGATACTATACTTAGAATGCATCAACATAACTGAACTGTGTATACTTATGTGCTTGATTCTGGGCCCGAACATCGAGATCCTCCCAGTTCTCAACCAGCTGTTGGCATACTTGTTCCCAGAGTCGACGGGTCACTATGACATCAGCATGGCGGCGGTCACCCATGTTCCACAGCGGCTCCCTGTCTCGGATCAGATCGATGAGGAGGTTAATATTGAGGCCAACCTCTTCACCGTCCGATTCAGGAGCCCGCTGTGAAGCCTGTTATAAAAAAGGACAAAAAAAAATAAAATTAGATTCAAAACATAAAGAAAATACCAAAAACCAAAAAAAAAAAAGCTGCTTACACAATGACGGCCGCCACGACTATCACGCCAATGACCCTGGGAGCCACTTGGAGGACCTCTTGATGGAGCACCAGAATCCGAACTCTAAATTAAAGACAAACATAAAAATTATGTGCTTGTAGTTAGCCTTTTTATGTGTTGTGTACATTTTGATATCCATAATGATCATTCTGTTCATGTTGTGCGATGTGTCCAATGATCTGTTTCTATGTGTTGTGTGCATTGTTCTTTCTGTAATCTTTTGTTTTTATGTGTTGGGTGTAGTGTGTGGTTTGTGGTTCCGCGATGCATGAAAGAAACATACCAATTGTGATCCCGCTCCAAATCTTTCTCCACCCCTTCGGTCTTCTTGCGGAAGCACCTCTTCTGCTGCAGCAGCAGCTTCCTAGAAAAATGAAAGATGGTGAAATACATTAATATATATATACTGTATATAGACAGAGAGAGAGCTAGACAGAGTGAGAGAGCTAAACAGAGAGCTAGACAGAGAGAGAAAGAGAGCACTAGACAGACAGAGAGAGCGCTAGACAGAGAGAGAGCGCTACACAGAGAGAGAGCACTAGACAGAGAGAGAGCACTAGACAGAGAGAGAGCGCTAGACAGAGAGAGAGAGCTAGACAGAGAGAGAGTGCTAGACAGAGAGAGAGTGCTACACAGAGAGAGAGAGCACTAGACAGAGAGAGAGCACCAGACAGAGGTAGAGAGCACTAGACAGAGAGAGAGCGCACTAGACAGAGAAAGAGCTAGTCAGAGAGAGAGCGCTACACAGAGAGAGAGAGCTAGACAGAGAGAGAGCTAGACAGAGAGAGAGCAAGACAGAGAGAGAGCACAAGAGAGCTTGAGTGAGAAATTATTTAAAAAATATATATTCACCTCAGTGCGCTGCCGACTAGAGGAAGGGCTCCCAGAAGAAGACATGGCTGATGGCAGGTAGGCTCTTGCTGGAAGGCAGGAAGACTAGGCTCTTGCTGGAAGGCAGGCAGGCTAGGCTCTTGCTGGAAGGCAGGCAGGCAAGGCTCTTGCTGGAAGGCAGGCAGGCTAGGCTCTTGCTGGAAGGCAGGCAGGCTAGGCTCTTGCTGGAAGGCAGGCAGGCAAGGCTCTTGCTGGAAGGCAGGCAGGCTAGGCTCTTGCTGGAAGGCAGGCAGGCTAGGCTCTTGCTGGAAGTCAGGCAGGCAAGGCTCTTGCTGGAAGGCAGGTAGGCTAGGCTCTTGCTGGGAGGCAGGCAGGCTAGGCTCTTGCTGGAAGGCAGGCAGGCTAGGCTCTTGCTGGAAGGCAGGCAGGCTAGGCTCTTGCTGGAAGGCAGGCAGGCTAGGCTCTTGCTGGAAGGCAGACAGGCAAGGCTCTTGCTGGAAGGCAGGCAGGTTAGGCTCTTGCTGGAAGGCAAGCAGGCTAGGCTCTTGCTGGAAGGCAGGCAGGCTAGGCTCTTGCTGGAAGGCAGGCAGGCTAGGCTCTTGCTGGAAGTCAGGCAGGCAAGGCTCTTGCTGGAAGGCAGGTAGGCTAGGCTCTTGCTGGGAGGCAGGCAGGCTAGGCTCTTGCTGGAAGGCAGGCAGGCAAGGCTCTTGCTGGAAGGCAGGTAGGCTAGGTTTTTGCTGGAAGGCAGGCTAGGCTCTTGGTGGAAGACAGGCAGGCTAGGCTCTTGCTGGAAGGCAGGGTGTGGCAAGGTGTTGGCACAAGGTCTCTTGCAGTATGGCAGGAAATGAGTGAGGGCCTCAATGGCATTGTTTTATATATGTGTCCTGGGGGCAGCCCTATAGGTTCTGAGCATGCTCAGATTAAAAAACTGGATCAGGCCACCGGATCCGCCTTTTTCCGGATCCGGCGCATTCCGGCATCCATAGACATGCATTGTAGCGAAAAGCCGGAAGAGCCGGATCCGGCCCTTCCGGCTTTTTCGCTGCAGACAAAAAACGTTACAGTAGACGTTTTTTCCAGACGCCGGAATCGAACTTTTCGCCGGATCCGGAAAAAAATGGAAGGAACACTGGGCCATCCGGCGCAATCCGGCGCTAATATAAGTCAATGGGGAAAAACGATTCCGGTTTTTATTTTTGCCGCTTCCGGTTTTTCACAAAAAAGCCGTAATCAGCCGGTATGAAAAAACCTGATGTGTGAAAGTAGCCTTATAGACAATCATCTTGGCTATCGCAAACATACTGTACATTTGATCCCAAATCCCAAATTTGATCCCTACACATTCCCAAAGTTGGTGCATCCTAGTTGACTCACTTGGGTATGTACTATATACAGTTTTTGCTCCAGCTTTACCCACAAGTGTTTGATTGGGTTGAGGTCTGGGGACTGTGTAAGCCAATCCACCATTTCGACTTCATTGTCATAGAAACATTTCTTTGCCAATCTTGATGTATGCTTCTGGTCATTGTCCTGATGGAACATTATGTCGTCCTCTTCATACCCATAGTACTCGTGTATATGAAACCACTCGCCTTTTAGGATACTTACATATAGCTCAGAATTGAGACCACTATCAGTCCTGGTCAAGTATCCAATGCCTTTGGCTGCGAAACAACCCCAAATCATCAGGCCTCCTCAACCGAATTTGACAATTCCTTCAATTTCTCGATTCATTAGCGCCTTTTTTGCCTGGTTTACTCTAGACCCACTTACACTCATAAGAGCCTAGTCTATTGATTTTCATCTTATCATTCTAAATCACCGATCTCCAATCTTCTATTGCCCACTTTTCGTACTTGTTTTTTCAAACTCAAGCCAAAGCTTCTCATGATGATATTGAGGTTCAGGCTTCTTCACCTTTTTTCAAGCCACAATTCTAGACTAGTGTAATGTGCATCAGTCGGTGCTTGCACAGACGTCTGTGATCTCACTATTACAAAGCAGACGAGCCACCTCCACTGCCGTGTTTGTCCTGCCAGAACTGAAAAACCTTCTGATGAACCTACTTGCTGACTCCAAATTTTTGACTGGACATCCACATCTTGACTTTTGAATGGATGGATTTACTTCATTTTGTATTCTTACAACTGTCATGGCACTCACATGAAGCAGTTTGGCAAATTTGTTCTTCTTCAGGAAGAGTTCAGAAATCAATATTTTGTGGAATAACCCTGATTTTTAGTCACAGCTTTCATGCGTCTTGGCATGCTTTCCACCAGTCTTTCACACTGCTTCTGGTGCAAAAATGTAAGCAGTTTTTTTTTGTTTGATGGCTTGGGACTATCTATAATCCTCTTGATTCTATTCCAGAGATTTTCAATGGGGTTCAGGTCTGGAGATTGGGCTGCCCATGACAGGGTTTTGATGTGGTGGTCTCTTAATTTTTTCCAGAGCTGTATATATGTGTGTGTGTTTTGAAGAATATTTCTTTTGAAAATGATGTGTAAATGACAGAGAATTGCTCTGTGTAAAAACTCATGTTAAAATTGCATTGCAATTGGATAGCAATTGCACTAAATTAGGTTGTAAATAGGATGTAAGCTGTTAAAAATTGGATTGTACTCACATTAAAAATGCATGACACTTGCATTACACTCGTCCAATTTTGCTGGAACAAAATTGGACCGATTTTACAATTGCTAGCGTGGCTCCAGCATTAGGGTATGTGCGCATGTGAGTATTTGCTTGCAGAAATTTCTGCAAGGTTGCTGCGTCTCTTGACAGCAAAAACACTGCGTCAGAAATGTGCATTTTGCCCTGTTTTTTGGTGCCTCTTTGCTGCAGTTTTGCATGCGTTTATGCATGTGTTTATGCATGTGATTTTTGCATGCGTTTTTGTACAGCAGTGAAGGATTTTTTTAACTAAATATATTTAAAAAACAAGTTTTGTGATGTAATTTCTTTGTTCCACACCTACTTTTTCATTCTGATGCATGTGAGTATTTGCTTGCAGAAATTTCTGCAAGGTTGCTGCGTCTCTTGACAGCAAAAACACTGCGTCAGAAATGTGCATTTTGCCCTGTTTTTTGGTGCCTCTTTGCTGCAGTTTTGCATGCGTTTATGCATGTGTTTATGCATGTGATTTTTGCATGCGTTTTTGTACAGCAGTGAAGGATTTTTTTAACTAAATATATTTAAAAAACAAGTTTTGTGATGTAATTTCTTTGTTCCACACCTACTTTTTCATTCTGATGCAGTAGCATCAGAGTAATGGGATTAGGACTTCGTTTCAGCAGCTCTTATTGACACAAAGCCCCAGGTTTAGTAACGCAAAAGTATCAGCCAGACTCCCTTATTACTAAACCAGTAAGTAAATGCACACACGCACACATTGTAACCAGACTCTATAGGAGCGTTAACAGAATGAACCAAACTGCAACTGTTATTTTTTACCAAAAAATTGAAAAAAAAATTATTTGGGCTCCCGCATAATCTTCATAACAAGCAGAGGGAAAGCAAACAGCTGAGGGCTGATGTTAATATTCTGAGATGGAGCCAATAACCATAAAAGTTCCCAGGCTATTAATATCAGCTCACAGCTGTTTACTTAGCCTTTACAGGGGGAGCCCAGAAAAAAATTGACACAGGGCCCCCCCCCATAAAATCTAACTAGCAAAGACTAGGCAGACAGCTGCAGGGCTGATATTAATGGCCTAGGAAGGGGCCATGGATATTGGTGACCTCCCAGACTAAAAACATCAGCTCTCTGTGCCCCAGAAAAGGCACCGCAGAAAAGATGTGCCAAATCTGGCACTTAATGTCACTCTCCCCAATTGCCCTGTAACGGTGACAAGTGGGGTAATGGTTGAGGGGGTTGATGTCACCTTTGTATTGTCCGGTGAAATCAAGCCCACAGATTAGTAATGGAGAGGCGTCTATAAGGCGCTCCCATTACTAACCCCATAGTGATATTATGAAAAAACACACACACAGAAAGTCCTTTAATTGAAATAATGACACAGTCCTTTATTGAATCTAAATTAAACCCTACTCACCAAATGCCTAATCCATTGAACCTAACGTGTCCTGTAACAAAAATAAAAATAATAGACCACAATATTCCTCACCTGTCCGCCCTGAAGATAATAATCCATAATGTCCCAATATGATCTTGATAACTTTGAGAGCAGTCACGGATGTGACTGATCTCAATGACAGCTAACTACATACTGACACAGGAGGTAATTGCCCCTGCAGTTTATAGCACTGAGCTTTGGTGAGAAAGTTCAGCGGAGTTCATCAGCTGATGAGTAGTGTTGAGCATTCCGATACCGCAAGTATCGGGTATCGGCCGATATTTGCTGTATCGGAATTCCGATACCGAGATCCGATACTTTTGTGGTATCGGGTATCGGTATCGAAACAACATTAATGTGTAAAATAAAGAATTAAAATAAAAAATATTGCTATACTCACCTCTCCGACGCAGCCTGGACCTCACCGAGGGAACTGGCAGCGTTGTTTGCTTAAAATTCGCGCTTTTCCTTCCTTACGTGAAGTCCCGGCTTGTGATTGGTCGCGTGCCGCCCATGTGGCCGCGACGCGACCAATCACAGCAAGCCGTGACGTAATTTTAGGTCCTTCAGGATTTTAAAATTACGTTCTGGCTTGTGATTGGTCGCGTCGCGGTCACATGGGCGACGCGACCAATCACAAGCCGTGACGTCACGGGAGGCAGGACAAGCGCACATTTTAAAATGCGCGCGTGTCCTGCCTCCCGTGACGTCCCGGCTTGTGATTGGTCGCGTCGCCCATGTGGCCGCGACGCGACCAATCACAGCAAGCCGTGACGTAATTTTAGGTCCTTCAGGATTTTAAAATTACGTTCTGGCTTGTGATTGGTCGCGTCGCGGTCACATGGGCGACGCGACCAATCACAAGCCGTGACGTCACGGGAGGCAGGACAAGCGCACATTTTAAAATGCGCGCATGTCCAGCCTCCCGTGACGTCATGGCTTGTGATTGGTCGCGTCGCCCATGTGACCGCGACGCGACCAATCACAAGCCAGAACGTAATTTTAAAATCCTGAAGGACCTAAAATTATGTCACGGCTTGCTGTGATTGGTCGCGTCGCGGCCACATGGGCGGCACGCGACCAATCACAAGCCGGGACTTCACGTAAGGAAGGAAAAGCGCGAATTTTAAGCAAACAACGCTGCCGGTTCCCTCGGTGACGTCGGAGAGGTGAGTATAGCAATATTTTTTATTTTAATTCTTTATTTTACACATTAATATGGTTCCCAGGGCCTGAAGGAGAGTTTCCTCTCCTTCAGACCCTGGGAACCATCAGGAATACCATCCGATACATGAATCCCATTGACTTGTATTGGTATCGGGTATCGGTATCGGATTAGATCCGATACTTTGCCGGTATCGGCCGATACTTTCCGATACCGATACTTTCAAGTATCGGACGGTATCGCTCAACACTACTGATGAGCCCTGGTGATCTCACATACAGCACCACCACTGCATGAGAAAGTTTACAAGAGTTCATCAGCTGATGAACTCATGTGACCTCTCTCACAGCAGCTCAGCTCTATACACTGTGGGAGCGATGACATCTCTCGATGTGACTGGGGACACTGGGGATTTCTTGGACTATGGGGACAGGATAGTATATGGTGGCTTATTATTTTTGATTTATTTATAGGAGACATGGGCATCGGTGATTGGGAGTTAAGGTGAGTATAATGTGTTTCTTATTTTTATTTGAATATGTATTTAATTATTTTACATGTTCTTTTTTTTAACTTTGAGCACAGGCGCCAGGTGACGAGAGACTTCTCCCATCAGCGGCTCCTGCTATCACTGTTATCAGTGTTTCCAGATGTAGTCTGATAGAAGGAGTAGTCTCTCATCAGCCGCCGCCTGCTGAATTGCGGTAAGCTTTTTACTGTGAGTCACCGCATCTCTGTGTGGTGACATTGATATCTGACAGTGTGACCCCGCAGAGCTCTGATGGTTGTAACGACCTACCGGTGGTAACGTTACCGTCAATCAGAAACGCTATCACACAGCATGGGAAACACCGGAGTTTAGTTTGTGTATGGTGTTCGGTTATATTTGTCAATGAAATCTACAATTAAATCAGTGAATATGGCAAAACAAAGTAAAAAAAATGTTATCGCCGTCAGAGTGCTGCGTGGTCATGCTGTCAGATGTCACTGTCACCCTGCAGAGATACTGTGACCCGCGATAAAAAGCTTACCGCAAATCAGCAGGCGCTGGCTGATGAGAGACTACTCCTCCCATCAGCCTACGTCTGCTGTCACTGATAAAACTACTGATGGGAAACGTAATCTCTTGTCAGTTGGCACCTGTGCTCAAACTTAAAAAAAATGTAAATAATAAATACATATTCAAATAAAAATAAGAAACACATTATACTCACCTAACACCCAATCACCTATGCCCTTTTCTCCTATAAATAATCAAAAACAATAAACCACCATATGCTCCCCTGTCCGCAGTAGTCCACATAATCTTAAGTGTCCCACTGCGATCTTATAGGTAGAACAGATGTGACTGCTCTAATCGGCCAACGGTGATACATTGACAAGAGCACCTTGTCAGTGATTGGTGAGCTTGTGCCACCACACTATATAAGGCAGCCATTGTGTGTATTGTGCATGCTTGATAAAGACCGTTTTAGGTCAAAACGTTGCATTATGGCAGAATAAAGACATTGGATTTTTTTTATCACCTGGACTGGATGCTGTTCCTTTTACTTTGAAGACTGTTCATTTCCAATTGGGTCATTGGACTGGAGGGTGCATCCCACTATTGATGTGCTGTTGGCTGCCTTCCTTTTTTATCATTGGACTGTTTGGACCTGAGCTGACGTGCACCAATTAACAGCAATGGAAGCTATTACTAATCCAGAGGTGGGTGATCTGGAAACTGCCTGTTTTTTTTCTTACACTGATGATGCTGCTGCAAGGATTTTATCAGGCACCCATAAAGATGTCTCATTTTTGAGTAAACCTACTGTTGACATGCTCAAGAAGAAATCTGAATCTGAAAAGAGGAAACTTATCTCCTTTGAGATAGGATTCTACATGGTTTACGACCACATTTGCGACCTACGTTACTTCCTGATAATTTACAATTTTGCACGAAATTTGAAGCGATTACTAACAAATTTGCATTTGACCTTATGCTTTTGAATATTGAGTTTCTACGTTTAGAAATGGAGACCGTTAAGAAGAACATTGATGATTTAAAAGCACAATTAACTGCCCAGATGACAGCACAGGAGATGAATGCTAGTAAAGCCCAATTGGAAGAAAATCTCTCCAAATATCGGGTGGATATTGAAACAACGAAACGGTCTAAATGGTTTTGTGTTGCAGAGGATTATAAGGCTGGACTAGTGTTTTCTTGGCATGCAGGTTTTCAATCCTTCTCTAATAACAGGAGGTCTAAATTCCATCAGGCGAGGAGATGGAAGAAACCGCAACCGAGGAATCAACAACGATTTGGTTTTACTTCAGCCGAATCCGATTCTACGGATGATTTGAGTATGGCGTCCACTTCTTCTTCTCATTTTTTAGGAATGGACAATATGAACAGGATACCACCATTAAAAGGAAGAGCCGCCGAGGTGGCAGGAAACATAGGAGGAGCAGTGATAGGTCGAGGACAGAGAGTGACACGCAATTCCTCAATGAAAACACGGAATATGGAAGGGAAACGGAAAGGCTACTGACTGATAGAGAACTGGTGGTAAATTTTTCATCCATTGCTTTATCCGAGGTTCAATTGGATGTGTTGGGGAAGGGCTTATCTTTTTGCTCGACTAATTTTTCCGACTGGTTTGATCTTGAATGTGATTTATATGCATTTTTTAGGAGGTTACATTTGGTTTCACACTTTGCGAATCAGAAGGGAATTGACTCTATTTCAAGATCTGAAGACACTATGAGTTTTTCTTTGCAAAAAGTTGGCCTTTATAATAAGAGTAACTTTCAACCACCCACCAATAATCATTTTATAAAGTCTTATGTTAAACTGGTGGAGAAGGATATTGCAGGTTTACAACATGATTTTTGAGTTAGGGGTGGACATAATGTGTCACGGATTGAAAGACAGGCCATGAATGATCTAGCAAATAATACTGCCATAACTATTAGATCTGCTGACAAAGGTGGGGCGGTGGTTGTTATGGACACTAAGAAATATGTGACAGACATTCTTAATCAATTATCGGACCAACTAGTCTATGAGAGATTGTCGAGGGACCCTACTTCTGGATTTCAGAGGGAATTACAGCTTCTGATCAATGAAGCCCTGTTGGATGGACTCATTGATCAAAAACTGTCTAAATATTTATTTGTTGAGGTACCTGTTACTCCCTTGCTATATACACTGTCCAAGATACATAAGGACCTATTGAATCCCCCAGGATGTCCAATAGTTTCGGGGAGGGGCTCCTTATTCAATAAGGTGGCTATTTTTCTGGATAAGGTGCTGCAAGATTTTTCTACAACAGATAAATCCTACATTAGAGACACGAGTGATTTTTTGGGAAAAATAAATGGAGTGGAGGTAATTGAGACTACCATATTAGCATCTTTTGATGTTGTTTCATTATATACCTCAATTGAACATGAGAGAGGGTTGCAGGCCATCGATGTGGTGTTATCAGGCTCGGACGTGGCCCCAGAGCGTGAATGGTTGGTCCTCACTCTGAGTTCATCCTCAGGAGAAATTATTTTCTCTTTGGGGATGATTACTACCTGCAGAAATGGGGCACCGCCATGGGGTCCAATGTGGCCCCGACGTATGCTAATATCTAGATGGCGGTGCTCGAGGACCAATACGTGTACAGATCCATCTACTGGCGCCATGTCCGAGCCTGCTGGCGCTATATCAATGACATTTTTGTCATCTGGGATGGTGATTTGGATGATCTCTTCATTTTTCATAATGAGATCAATGATATTTATCCTGCATTAAAGTTTACTTTGACACATTCTAGAGAACAAGTACAATTTTTGGATACGTTAGTGTACAGAAATGGTAATACCTTGGGCACTGACTTGTTTGTTAAAGAGACCGATAGAAACAGTTTACTCTTATACACTAGCAATCATCACAGAAGGATGGTTGAGTCGCTTCCATGGAGTCAACTGTTGCAAGTTCGGAGGATAATCTCTGATGAGGATAGGGTTGATGATCAACTAGACAGGTTGTGCAATAAATTCATCAGGAGGGGATATCCAGTAATGGAGGTCAGGAGATATAAAGAGAAGGTGAGGAATTTGACAATTGAGGATACATGTAGGAAAGTAGTTAAACCAACTCAGAAACGAATACCTTTTGTTTCTACATATGGTCCTGTGAGTGGGCGAATTGGTAACATTTTGAGAAAACATTGGGGCCTACTTCAGAAAGGGATGCCATCTATACCTGAGTTTGCTGTGCCACCTATCTTATCTTATAGACGTTGCCGTAATCTGAAGGATAAACTTGTCAAATCGGATGTTTGATCCTTTAAGGGCTCTGTACAAAGGACTTTGTGCCCACCGAAAGGAGGTAATTTCCCTTGTTTGGGGTGTGCTTGTTGTGGCAACATGTTGAAGGGTGATTTTTTTTATCACCCACATACTGTAAAGAAATTTTATATAGGAGACAGATATACATGCACTTCGAGTTTTGTTATATACTTATTAATATGCCCTTGTGGGCTAATGTATGTTGGTGAAACTACCATGGAGATTAAATCAAGGATAAGTAAGCACAAAAGCACGATTAGGACTAGATTGTTGGATTTACCGGTTCCTAAACATTTTTGTGAGTTTAGACATTCAGTGAATCAACTCAGGTTCAGGGTGATAGATGGTGTCCCACAACTGAAGAGGGGTGGGGACAGATTGCAATGATTGAAAAAGAAGGAGATGAAATGGGTTTCTACCCTGGGGACCTTACATCCTAGGGGTCTTAATGTTGATTACAACTTACAAATTTGTATATCCTAACCCCTCCCCTGATTTTTTCCTTAGACGGCATTTTTTGAAGTGTTATTTGATATTTTTAACCATTTTTTACATGATATTTATATGTTTTTTTCTTTTTTTTTAGATAGCGTTGATGTCATGGGGGTTTGAATTGAGGACATGGGGAATGAACTCTGGAAGATGACAGTGACATGATAAAGGAATTTCTGTATTAATAAGTTGTTTGTATTGATTTTCCCCATGCCATCTCTTTGTCTTCCCCTTTTTTTCTTTTGACATCTGATGCTAGATTATTGTTTTTTGATTTTTGTTTATTGTGCTTGAAGAACCCTTTTTCTGGTTGACACAGATGTGTAGGACAAAGGGATAATGAATAAAATATATGAGGTATATCTCCGGTTATCCGGATTAGATATATTTGCCAGGCGTCTTGGTGCTTATCTTTTTTTGAGACATGAAGGAGTTACATTTTGAGGGAGTTATCCGGGTTGCTGGGGAGATAACATTACACTCCCTGCTTTGCAGGTTGTCAGGGAGACAACAGGATGCTCTTTATGTGATTCGTCAGCTATGTGGCCAAGGATGGAAGCGCGGTCATGTGACTTAGTCACATGCCGTGCTGACATCAGCAGCCTTTTGTGTGTGTGTGCCAGGGATATGGAGGAGAGAGCAGCGAATAGGGATAGTTCTTATGGGATATGCTCAGAGTGAGTACTCGTGATTGGCCCATTGCTGGACATTTTGAGCGCCAGGATTGATATCCATGATGATAGGTTCTGGCTTTGTTTATATAGGATAGTTGAACCTGATAGGCTCTTTGGTTTCTGTGACAACAGGGAAGCCTGGCTGTGACTGGCCAGGTTTTTACATAAAGGGTTAATATGCACATACTACTTTTTGTTCATATTGTATTGTTCTGTTATTTTTTTTGTTTTTTATGTTGGAGATTTAAGATGTAGACATTGATGGGGTTAATTGTGTATTTTTTTATGTATTTTATATGTATTGGGTAATGGGCGGCACCTTGTCAGTGATTGGTGAGCTTGTGCCACCACACTATATAAGGCAGCCATTATGTGTATTGTGCATGCTTGATAAAGACCTTTTTAGGTCGAAACGTTGCATTATGGCAGAATAAAGACATTGGATTTTTTTCTCACCTGGACTGGATGCTGTTCCTTTTACTTTGAACACTGATAAGAGCGTCATCACTCCCACAGAGCATAGCACTGATCTGCTGTAAGGGAAATCACCAGAGCTGATCAGCGGATGAACTCAGGTGAACTTTCTCACCACAGCTCAGTGCTATACACTGTAGGAGCGATTACCTCCTGTGTCCGTGTATAGCTGAATATCTTTGAGAGCAGGTGACTTCAAGATGACTTCAAATCTTTAATTTGGCCTATATCAGAGGTTATCATATTAGTACTGTTTGGGAACTAATTTATCATCCAATCAGTAGGAACTTTCAGACCATTCAGGATGCTCATTTTATTGCACCAGAACTTGAACTATTGAATTAAAAAGGGGTTGGAGACAGTTTGACTTAGTGCAGTTTCACCAATCCGAAGATGGGTCATCCATTGGATTATTCTAGGAACTACAGTATTAGTTTTAATTTAGTATAAAATACATTCATATCAAATTATGTATGTATAGTATTTGTATATTAGTACAAAAATGAACAAATGAATTAACCCAACTAAATGATTAACGTTACTAATTGATTAATGCAACTAATTGATCAAATACTTGATGAAACTAATAATAGGTGATCAGTAAAATAATTGAGATCAATGCTAAGCCTAACCATAACAATGTATTTTAATTTTGAGAATATAGATATGTTAATTAATAATAATCTAATTTTTCTAGTCAACTTGTACTCTATTAAACACCTACCCTATCTAACCCTATATACTAATACATTGATGGAACTAACTGGGAAAGGGAGCTGTTATGATCCCAATGGCAAGGGATCTCAGAGATTAAGCAAAGTCTGCAAACATAAATACCAGCTCATATGGAAGTGGTAACTAGGCTGACCATATAGCTGATCCTAGCACAAACACTAACAGTAGCCGGGGAACGTGCCTACGTTGATCCTAGACGTCTCGCGCCAGCCGGAGAACTAACTAACCCTATCAGGGAAAATAAGACCTCTCTTGCCTCCAGAGAAAAGACCCAAAGAAATACAAGCCCCCAACAAATAATAACGGTGAGGCAAGAAGAAAAGACAAACGTAAGAATGAACTAGATTTTAGCAAAGAGAGGCCCACTGACTAAATAGCAGAAGATAGTAAGATGACTTATATGGTCAGCAAAAAAACCCTGCAAAATATCCACGCTGAATATCCAAGAACCCCCAAACCGACTAACGGGGAGGGGGGAGAATATCAGCCCCCTAGAGCTTCCAGCGATATCAGGAATCACATTTTGTACAAGCTGGACAAAAATAAGAACAATGCAAATAAACAAAAGTAAGAAAGCAGGACTTAGCTTATCTTGCAAAGAACCAGGACCTGAAGACAGGAGCAAACAGAAATGAACTGATTACAACGATGCCAGGCACTGGACTGAGAATCCAGGAAGTTTAAATAGCAACACCCCAGGCCTAACAAAGCAGGTGAGTACCAACCTGGTAAAAGACAATCCAAGTGCCAAATCACTAGTGACCACAAGAGGGAGCCAAGAAGTATAGTTCACAACAGGGAGCAATCTGTTTGTTTTTTTACAATTTGACAAGATCGATTAGTGGTATCTTCTTGGTAGAAGCACTTGTCACACTGTTTCTCCCTGATTGCACACTGACAGAAGATAAGAGGAGAAACAGTGTTTTAGTCAAATCACCCAGGAAAATTGGTTACTACAACCATCTTTTCCAGTGATTGCTGTCATTGGCTGGCATGACAATGATGTTATCAGGGCCTGAACCAATCAGGTCTCGATGAGGTCAGGGGTCACAGCCTGCATTGTGCACCAAAATGCTAGTGTTTAGAGGTACATGGGCATCCACGTACAAAACCACCAACAGTAGACAAACATCTGAGTTGGACAAAGCCCAGCAAGCAATGACGTTTATCTACCACCGACAGTCGCGAAGTAGTTACACAACTTACAATCAGGCAACATGTTGATATCGGACAGTGTGAATGGGGCTATACAATGCTACCTAAGACAGTAAGAGTGAGGCATTCCACTGTCAGAGAGCCCTAGCATTTGCTCAAGTGCTGACATTGGCATTGGTATTTCTGTTTTTAAAACAATAATTTGGCACCAGTTCATCAAGACCAACATACCAACATTGTTCATGCCAGTTTTCATGAGGCAGTGTGGTGGAGTCAGAGTTGCACAACTCTGAATGAATCAGTCTCACAAGTGGCTAGTGCCTCTGTGTGCTAGTAGAAACCAGAGCAAGATTTGTGGCATAAGATACATGATAAGCCATCATGAATTAGATAAGCAGTCATGGCCTCTCCTTATCCTGCCCAAGCACCATCCAGTGTGGTGGATCTGACAAACATTGGCATGAAAACACCAAAAGTCACAGAATTTTGGAGCTACCTCATGTTGCCCATTATCTAACAACTTTTCAAAGTGTTTTACACCAGATTTAAGGCATAAACATTTTGATGAAGCAGGAAGATTTTAGCTCTATGTAAAGGAGAATGGCAAAATCATCTTAGGACTGTAAGAGAGATCGTCTTTGTAAAATGAAAAATGAAAACATGTACTCAAAGCCGCATTGATATGCTATTAAAAAACCCTTATATTGTTTTAAATTTCTTTCAGCTACAATTTCAATAACAATTTCATATATTACCTTATACAGGTGAAATGTTCTTGATCCTTTTTTTGCCATTGTGTACATTTTCTTTTAGCACAAAGGCCTCCAATATAAGATCCAGACTCCAAGGCATATACCAAACATAGAAGCAGCCAGTTCAAATTGCACTGACTTGAGCTATGTTTCGGGGGAACGTCCACCTTCTCTCTCATGCTTAAGAAAGGGGGCATTCCCCTGAGACTTAGTAAGTCAGTGCATTTGGAGCTGGCTGCTTCTATGTCCACAACATATCTTGGAGTCTAGACCTTATATTGAAGGTTGTTGTGCTGAAAGAAAATATTACAATTGTCAAACAAGGATCAATGACATTTCATCTGTATATGGTAATATACAAAATATGAAACTGTTATTGAAATTGTAAGTAAAGGACTCTGCATACAGTCAAAGTTTTTTTTATATAGAATATAAATGCTGTTGTGAGTAAATTTTTTCATTAGCTACATTTTATGAATAGGAAAAATCCATGTGTGCAGCCATATCCTTGGCTTTAATGTATTACCTTTCAAAAATTTGGTTTTGAACATTTTAGATAGTCTTGGACTCATCTGTGTGATGCAAATAGATATGTCACCCATTCATGATAGAATTTGGATATCCATTTTGTAACTGTGTACATAAAATTTGTGAAATTTTACTTGTCAATCAGCCTGTAGCTGTACATATAGTATATTCAATAACTACAAATCGCAGTAGTAGCAGATGGCTGACAAGTTTTTTCTGTGTACCTGTCTATTCATGTTTTCTTTCCATTGGTAAAATATTAGTTATCCTATTCATTAGTATGCTGTCATGCATTTTCTTATAGACACTACCATCGCTTTCACAATACACAGACATACTGTACCTAACTATCTCTAATGCTGCAAAGTAATACAATTCCCTAGGCACAATGTGATTCAGTAAATACAATAAAATGGAAGAATTATGATTTGAAATATTTTTTTTTCTTTGTCTCAGTTTGATTTCAGATGAGTTATTTCAAATTAGCATCAATCTCATCCAGATTGTAACATCCTAATGACTTGTTCGTACATTATCATCCGTCTTCTGAGCGCATCACATTTTAGAAGCATATAACCTTTGTAAGATGTCCTTTTGTATGTTAAAAGTACTAAATTATGATGCTGCACATTTCTAAATCTTTCAGATACTAAATAGAATTTGAAAACTGACAGTGTCTTTAACATTTCTATCTTTCGAAGGTTATACACATACACATAGATTTTGTAGAAATTGCTAACAGTGCATTTAAAATACTTTCATAACTTGTGGTTAGTAGTAGTCTTATAGGTTGTGAGATGGGATTTGCTTTTAGCGTGTTCTATCAGATTGATATTTGGGAATTTTGGAGATTAACTTAACACATTGAACTTTTTTTCACATTCATCAAACCATTCTTGAGCAATGCCCCTTTCTTTGCTGAAAAAGGCCACATCCTTTAGGTAACACCATTGAGATTAAAGGGTATACTCCATCAAGTCAGCAACAATGTTTTAGGAAGGTGGTACGTGTGAACTTAGTTTTTCAGTAGAACATTTCTAAGTGTATCACACTATCTGCATTCTTGCTTTATTCCTATAGTGCATCTTCCTAACTATCTCTTTTCCAGGTAAGCAGCACGCATGCAATGTGGCTTTTGATATTGAATAAAAAAAATGTAATCAGATTGGGACACCTTCTTCCAATGCTTGACTATGTTGATGGAGGTGATTAGCTGGCTAATAGACCCCTAAAATTTAACTTTTATTATTCTACTTGAAAGTACAGGGTGGGCCATTTATATGGATACACCTAAATAAAATGGGAATTGTTGGTGACATCAACTTCCTGTTTGTGGCACATTAGTATATGGAAGGGTGAAAACTTTTCAAGATGGGTGGTGACCATGGTGGCCATTTAGAAGTCGGCCATTTCAATGGGAAGAGGGTCATGTGATACATCAAACTTATTGAGAATTTCACAAGAAAAACAATGGTGTGCTTGGTTTTAATGTAACTTTATTCTTTCATGAGTTATATACAAGTTTATGACCACTTATAAAATGTGTTCAAAATGCTGCCCATTGTGTTAGATTGTCAATGCAACCCTCTTCTCCCATTTTTGACACACTGATAGCAACACCACAGAAGAAATGCTAGCACAGGCTTCCAGTATCTGTTGTTTCAGATGCTGCACATCTCGTATCTTCACAGCATAGACAATTGCCTTCAGATGACCCCAAAGATAAAAGTATAAGGGGGTCAGATCGGGAGACTTTCATGGCTATTCAATTGGCCCATGATGACCAATCCACTTTCCAAGAAACTGTTCATGTAGGAGTGCTCGGACCTGATACCCATAATGTGGTGGTGCACAATCTTGATGGAAAAACTCAGGGAACATGCCATCTTCAGGGATAGTGCCATCTTCAGTGAATCTTCAGCCACTGATGTTTCTTCATTAGTGACAGTTTTCTTGCGTCCACATTTTGGCAAATCCAACACTGAACCTGTTTCACGAAATTTGGCAAGCAGTTTGCTAACTGTAGCATGGGAGATGGGTGGTCTCATAGGGTGTCATGCATTGAAATCTGCTGTAATGACCCGGGTACTGCGTTCACCAGACATCAACATAATTTCTATCCTCTCCTCACGTGTTAACCTCTGTGACATGTCAATGGCTGTAAACAAAGATAACTTTATTCTTTCATGAGTTATTTACAAGTTTATGTTAAAACCAAGCACACCATTGTTTTTCTTGTGAACGTCTCAATAAGTTTGATGTGTCACATGACACTCTTCCCATTGAAAAAATAAAGTTGGATCCAAAATGGCCGACTTCAAAATGGCCGCCATTGTCACCACCCATCTTGAAAAGTTTTCCCCTTCCCATATATTAATGTGCCAGAAACAGGAAGTTGATATCACCAACCATTCCCATTTTATTTAGGCATATCCATATACATGGCCCACCCTGTACATTACTCCAACAATAATCTTCTAAAAATAGTATAGAGGAATAATCAATGCCATCCAGGGTTCAGTCAAAAACACAAATAACTGTATATTTATATACATGGTTTTGGGATTATCAATTCCCTAAACAGTTCCTCACAGTCACCCTACCTGACAGCGAAGGGTGACACCCTAAATTGTTCAATATGGCGCCCCCACTCCATGTCGGTACCCCTGGACACCCTATTACCCCTTAAACTACAAAATAGGGATACAGAACAAACAAAAAATTGTGTATATGCAAAAAAAAAATCAAAAAAGGTGAATATATGCAGAAAAAAGGCCTTAACTGATGCAGTTTACTATTAATAGTAGATATAAGACCACAATCAATGTCTGATCAGGGTATCGGGACAGGTATTGCATCAAACATATAAATGACACTGTTTTAGAGGTAATCTCCCTTCCTTATGTAAATATATGTATATAGACCTATTGTTAGTCAGTTCTGGGTTATACACATGTATGAATATTTTAATATGACGAGATAGAATCTTCCTCCAGCCACTGGCTTAGATATCATGCCATAATATGCCCAATTTTAAATGACAAAGGCAAATATTTGTTAATTACCACTTATCTACACACAAAACCTATGCATCATACCCATTAATCAGTATATACACCACTTAGCCCCTTACAAATCCAATATATAGAGATATTTGCAGCCATATATGCAGCTAATTATATATCATACTGGACATTTACAGCTAGTCATGTCCCATAATAAGGAGAAGATATCAGATGAACCCATAAATGTGGAATAAATTCAAAATCTAAATGCTAAACTTGTGCAACATATCCAGAAATCAGCCTAACATTTTGTACACCTTTTTTAAGTATGATATGTAGATATATACAATTAGTCATGTCCCACAATCAGGAGCATATATCAAACAATCATCAATGGGAAATAGATTCAAGATCATGATACTTATAAGCCATGATGGTTAGCATGTATCACTCCCTCCTCCCAACGTGTTTCTCCGTTAGTCTCAGGGTTCATCAGGGTATGGTTGGAGTTAAGAATGTTCTTCACAAAAGACCACAAGGATATATTGTATTTTTTTACACAGCAATATTCAGAGAGTAAGAAACTTGAAGTACCAAAAGAAACTCCAATGCCAAGACGACTGTATGAAAAAAGACCTAGTCCATGCCCTCATCATCTCTCACCTTGACTACTGCAACCTCCTGCTCTGTGGCCTCCCCTCGAACACCCTCACACCCCTCCAATCTATTCTAAACTCTGCTGCCTGACTAATCCACCTGTCCCCCCGCTATTCCCCGGCCTCTCCCCTTTGTCAATCCCTTCACTGGCTCCCCATTGCCCAGAGACTCCAGTACAAAACCCTAACCGTGACGTACAAAGCCATCCACAACCTGTCTCCTCCATACATCTGTGACCTTGTCTCCCGATACTTACCTACACGCAACCTCCGATCCTCACAAGATCTCCTTCTCTACTCCCCTCTTATCTCCTCTTCCCACAATCGTATACAAGATTTCTCTCGCGTATCACCCCTACTCTGGAACCCTCTACCACAACACATCAGACTCTTGCCTACCATCGAAATCTTCAAAAGAACCTGAAGACCCACCTCTTCCGACAAGCCTACAACCTGCAGTAGCCACCGATCGACCAAACCGCTGCATGACCAGCTCTATCCTCACCTACTGTATTCTCACCCATCCCTTGTAGATTGTGAGCCTTCGCGGGCAGGGTCCTCACTCCTCCTGTACCAGTTATGACTTGTATTGTTTAAGATTATTGTACTTGTTTTTATTATGTATACCCCTCCTCACATGTAAAGCACCATGGAACAAATGGCGCTATAACAATAAATAATAATAATGATAATAATAATTTCATAAATAGTCTTAGGCTGGGGCATTCTTTAATGGTGCCTCTCTGTCCAAGCTGAAAATAAAAAGTAAGCACATAGTCTTGTTGTGTTTATAGCTATAAAAATCACAACTTTTGTGTTCTAATTTCTGCCTCTATTGTGCTGAAACTGAGCTTAATCAAATATGCTATTTAGGATGCTCGGGGCATGTTCAAGATGCTCAAAGCACCGTTCCGCACAATGGTTTATCATCCCTGCCTCCCTCACTGTTGAGGCCTGGTTTGCCTGAGCTTTTTTCAGACACTGGGGGCATGCAAAACCAATCATTACAGCAGAGCACAGAGCCTAATGGTCACATCAAGAGTTCATCAAAAACACTAACACAATTGAACTTTAGTGTTCTAATGGCTGCCTCTGTTCTGCTGCAATTTGTCCTGACAGTTGCTCTTTTATCATAGAAAATGGTTCCTGGTCCAGTTGTGATGCTCATGTGCCCATTCTTAGTGCTCTTTGAGAGGGACAGGGTAAAGCATTTGTGCATTTTGCGGCCATGCAGTTCCATACATCATACTGTAATGTACTGTGTCTTTTAACTTTTTGTGGCAATTGGTGCTACAGTAAGGACATTTATGGAATGTCCTTACTTTGACTACTTTGGCTATAACTTGTGTCACTGAGATACTTAGATACAGAGATACTCACAGGTTTAGAAACATGTATTTCCATCCTAGAAAAATAATAAAATTTTCTCATTTTCAAGTTAAGTCTCTGTCTGTCTCTGTCAAGACAGAAAGGATCTATCCAAAATGCTAATGGCCATACCATAATATACCTGAATCATGCAGAATGTAGGTTTCCTGTGCCCTCTGAAGCACAGATAACCAGTAGCCGGACCACCAAGGTTGTAAGGGACTCTAAGACTTACAGCAGAGGCCAGCAGGACAGCTGAACTGCAAGTTACCTGTCCACCACACACACCTGAGACACAGTAACACATAGAGCCTGGGGCGTGATAGAGTCCCTGTAAAAAGGCTCGAGCTACCTGTCATGCAGGTATTGTCCTATCCTATATGGGGGACAGAGAGAAGAACTGTGAGGACCTTATCTGAAGCCATAGGCAGTAAGGGACTACAACACCACCGCGCTAGAGGAAGGCTTTTAACTCCACCTGGTAAAGGGGACTCTGGATTCGCTTCCAAGCCGGCCGGATCCTGCCTGCCCTGTGATCTGGTACCCTGGACTGTGGCTGCCTGAAGTCTTCAGTAAACCAGGTAAAGAGACTGCAAACCTGTGTCCTTATTCTTTACTGTGCCATTGAACATTTTCCATCTACACCTGTGGGAAGTTATACCACCTAGCTGCCATAACATCACCCCAGAGAACCCTTTAAAGCAGCGTCGGTCCCCACTGACCGAATACCACAGGTGGCATCACGAACATAAACTTTATTCAATTTCCCCTTTTACATAGGCGCCCAGGGCCACGGACCGGGTTGCCACCGTGACATCCCCCTGTGAACACCGGACCCAGTACCGGGTACCCCACGGCCCTGGTGGGCGACTCAGCTACATATCTCCAGAAGCATGAGCTCGGCTTAAAGTACTGGTCACTACAATGGCAGTTTGCAATTTTCACTCAGCAACATCCACTGCTGTTTGTTTCTGGAAAACAACCATGGAGTCTAAATTGTCACTACACCTGTAAATAAATTCCCAAATGTGTATAGTTTCCAAAATGGGGTCATTTGAGAGGGGATTCTGCTCTTCTAGCACTTAGAGGCTCTGTATATGGAGTCTGCAACTATTCTAGGAAAATCTGCACTCCAGGAGGCAAATAGCGCTCCATCCCTCCCAAGTCTCGCCGTGTGGCTAAGCAGTACTGTACAATAGGTAAAATAACTACATATGACATGTATAGACAAATTTAATTGTGGGGATAATTATTGCTCTAAGCTTCTCTAAATTCATTCTGCATGTACGTGGCATCTGTACATATGTACATTGGTACACATTAGCAAGGTACAAATATTTTGTAGTTTATTAGCAGACATGGACGGGATATTAAGTGCAAAAACTGGAGCCTACAAATTATTATTTGTAATAATGTCTCATAATAGGGAATCTTCCACCGGGGGTTCCATCGGAATCACGTATTTTAGATATTTACACAGAAACCCCGGTGTAAGCGCTCATCACAGAGCGCAGGATAAATGTAAGCACAGCCTTACTGCGATCTTTGAGAGGCAGAATGAACAAGTCAACAGCAGGTGAAGAATTGGGTCTATTTATTTTTTATGCTGTTCTTCATGCGGTATAAGTGATTAGATGACATTCTTTGGGTCTGTGCGATTACAGAGATACCATATTTAAATTTTTTCATGTTTAGCTGCTGCCAAACACAAAAAAATACTTTTTTTGAAAAAGCATTGCGATATTTTGAGAGCTATAATTTTTTCATATTTCGGCCAACAGAGTCATGTGAGAACATGTTTATTGCGGGATGAGTTGACATTTTTATTGGTTCCATTTTTGGACACATTACATTTTTTGATCGCGTTCTATTCTGATTTTTGGGAGGTAGAATGAACAAAATCCACCAATTCAGGAATTGTTTTTTTGGAGCTTTTTTATGTTGTCCTGCATTTGGTAAAATTGATAAGGTAGCTTTATTCTTCAGGTCAGTAGGATTACAGCGATACAACAATTGTTTCATCTTTTTAAGTTCTGGCTCTTTTGCACAATAAAAACTATTATACAGAAAAAATAATTATTTGTATTTTTTTTACCTTATAGAGCTGTATGGTGGCTTGATTTTTGGTGGAACAAGATGATGTTTCAGCTATATCATTTTTAATTCCATTCGTCTCTTGAATTGCGTTTTATTCCACTTTTTTGGGGGGAATGATGATAAAGCATTGTTTTTGCCTCTTTTTTTATTTATTTTTTTTGCGGTGTTCACTAAAGGAGTTAATTAGTGAGACAGTTTTATAGGTCAGGTCATTCCACGTAAATAAAAATATTTATTTATGGGTACAATATATTTTTTTTTTTACTATTATTTTGTGATTATTTTTTTATATATATTTTTCAAACTGTGAGATATGGGAAACTGATATCTAATTGATATTCTGATATCTGATGGAATGCCCTGTCAGATACATTTTGGCCCAAAATACTTGCTCCCAAACTCAGCCCCTGCCCTTGAGATTCCCCAAGACCAATGTTTTCCTTTAATTAGCCCATGCAAGCAGGCCTTTGAAGCTCTCTCCAGGTGGGGCTAAAAGACCATAGACCCTGTGTCTCCCAGCACCAAGTTCCGCAATTATCACAGGGGTGTGAATTCTTGTGCAGGACCAGCCAACTAGAGTACTTTGATTGACTCAAGCCACAGGCAGACATTAGGGCACTACAGATATCAGCACAGGGCTCTTAGATATTGAATCTGGAAAATGACCGATAATAGAATGCAATATTTCTGAGCCTAGCAGAGCACATAATCGAAATCGCCATTCCTTCCCACACACGCCCGTACCCACACGCCCGTACCTGGCAGCCACCTGTAGAACTCTGCATTATTGAGTTTTAAAGCATAGCTACCAGGAATTACATACTGTAGGCATATTTGGTCTCCCTGCACAGATAAAATCCAGCAGAATCCAGTGGTGCTGCTGTCGTTCCATTTAGAGCTTCGGGGGGAAAGTTATGGACCTCCACAGTTCTGGCCTGGAAAACCATACTCTCAGATATGGGAGGAGGGAGGCTGCCCAGCCCAGTGGCTGGCACAGCATGTGGGAGGGAGCAGCCTAGGGGATAATAGGCAGCTCCTCATTTTGGACTTTTTCTACTGGCTGGAGGCCAATTAGCTGATGCGGCCAGAGAATCACGTAACAAAGATTTAGACCTGCGATCCATCAGCGCCTCCCTGTGATCACATGCTGCATAACACAGTAATTTTTATCTATACCCTACCCTTGTACTACACTCTTGACTGTATACTTGCATATCTGTTCTTATAAATAAATACCTGTATATTTCTAGTGCGCCTTTCGGTGATTAAATATAAAATTAATCTTGGGCTGCTCTTTTATCTCGTTTCATGAATCCCCACATCTGCACTCTCAGTTAGTTATTATACGCCACCTGGGTGAGTTTCTGACCCAATATAAGCCTGCTGTCGGACAGGGCTTATATTTAACGAGGAACTGGTGGCAGCATACCGAACTGTGTTAGTAAAGAACTCTGATAATGATGGCCGGAAGATCTACATATATGTTCTCAGCATGGTCTGGTGATGCATATTCCCCCTCACTGGGAGCACCTCAATAACTCGTACCTAAAAGGGAAGCTTTTGCCTGCGACTATTTACCCTCGGTGCAGTTCCCTGACTGACCTGGGGCAAATAGTGGCACCAGAGAGTCGATCCCTGCTGGGTCCTTCTCTCCCTTCCCCGGAGGTGAGTGAAGTCCACACACCACTTTCCCTGTGAAATCCGTCACACCACTTTTTTAATTTTTTTCACTTTTTTTCAGTTTATCTTAATTTGTCCTACTATGGGCTTTTCACTTTTTGCTGTCTGATAACTTGTAAAACATAGTAAGGTAGAAGCTATGCTATACTTTACAAACTGTCAGTGCTGCACTGACAGACAAAATTGCTACCATGCATGCTCTGAACATGGTGTGGCTTGTTTGCTAGCTCTGGTGACCCATGACAACATCGGGTCACCATGGAAACGATCGTCCCCTTGCGATGACATCACAGGGTGCCGATTGCGGAGAAGAGGGGGGCTCCCTCCCTCTGCATGCCTGCTAAATGTTGCAATCAATATCATCCAAGTTCATTAAGTTGTTTAAAGGGCATTCTCAACTCAAACACTCATGGCTAATCTGCAAAATATGTGAATATTAAATGTCTGCTAGATGTGAGTCTCATATCTGGGAACTGCACTTATATAACTGGTAGTTTACCGATAGCCATCTTGTCTAATGATGAGGTTGCCAGCTTTTACATTTAGGCCGGGGTCACACTAAACTTTTGGAAAATCGTTGTGAGTCCCCCTGCCGAGAGTTGTATAAGGCTATGTGCACACGATGCGGATTTACTGTGGATCCGCAGCAGATTTTTCCTTGCAAAAACACTGCAGATCCACACTGTGATTTACAGTACAATGTAAATCAATGTGAAAGAAAAAAGTCATGCAGATGGTGCGGAAAAATCCGCTCAGAAGCGCTGCGGATTTAAAAGAAGTTGGAAGCTAGAAGCTAAATCTGAGAGGAACCTGCAGATGTGTCAGGTATAAATCACACACAGCTCTGCTGTGAGCACAGGAGATCAGAGAGCGGCCACTACACTGGTATCCATCACACATCACACTGGTAGCTCCCCCTTCATATAAAATAAGCTCTGGATGCAGTTATCTTCCAAGCAGGGTCCTCCCCAGAGCTTGGAAGAAGTCATTTTTATAAAGTATCTAGCTGAAGAGCCCGGTGTTGCCGGGCATAGTAACTCTGATTAGTTATAGCAACTCACTTCTCTCATTTCCCCCCCACATCTCTCATTTTCCCCCTCATATCTCTCATTTTCCCCTCACATCTCTCATTTCCCCCTCACTCCTCTCATTTTCCTCCTTCACTCCACTCATTTTCCCCCTCACTCCTCTCATTTCCCCCCAACACCTATCATTTTGACCTCACACCTGTCATTTTTCCCTGTGACATGTATATATCACAGGGGAACAGGGGGAGAGAAGAAAAGGAAAGATGGGATAGTTCACCCAGAGAAGAATAAACAAAAATAGTGGTCCCCCCACAGGATGGCTATCACTTTCACACAATTAAAATGCCTGATTGATACATGGGGGAGTCGTACTGTTATAAGAAAAAGGATATGTCACGATTCATGACAGGGAAAATAGTCCAGGGTGTAGGGACAGATGGGGCAGTCTATCCCTTGCATGAAACAGAACCCAAGAATGTATGAATAGCACGTACCACAGACTTGTGTGCCCAATTGCTAGTCTCAGATAAATGTCCTAAGCTTGATAGGTGCTGATATCCTGAGTGCAATGAATGCAGTTATTGTTTGGAAGAAAAGTATTACTGTTACAGGCCCATTATCTGGAGCAACCCTCTCCACTATGATGTCCCTAATTTAGATAGATGACGAAAAACTGCAAATTGCCAAAGATGAGGACATTCAGCAAATGATCGAGCAAATAGCTGCAATATGGGTAAAGGATAAGAGAGATGTTGGTTTGTTAAGGATAACACAAGTATCCATCAAATTGAAGCCAGGTACTGTATCGGTGTGTATTAGATAATATCCCCTGAGCAGAGAGCAACCAGGTATGTCTAATTGAAACAGATTCTTTGCTAATCTTTTTGTACCACGAAGGATGTAAGGTTTCAAATGATAAACAGCTAAATAAATTTAAAAAATAATAAAAAAACGAGGAAAAAGTTGTTTTCTTAGGTCGCTGCATTTCATCTCAGCTGAAACACATAACACCAGAAAGGGTAAAAGGCCATAAGCTAAGCAATTGTGCCCACTTCCATAAGTACACTGAGAACATTCCTAGGGCTGATCGGCTACAGTAGAGAATGGATTCCCTCTGCATCACAAATCATGCACCCTCTATTTGATGTGTTGTCAATGTGAAACAAGGGTCAGCCATACCAACTGACCACAGAAGCAAAAGAGGGGTTTAAGGACCGGAAGGAAGCCATTCTCTCAGCCCCAGCACTATGAATCCCAAGTTATGACCTCCCTTTCAGTTTGTACTGTCATACAAATTGTGCAATAGTTGATCAACATGAGGTGGTAAAAAGTGAAGCTGTACGTTCTAGGATGTCTGCTCGGGAAGCTGAATTGAAAGTACTCGCTGAGGCATGTATAATGGCAGAGCATTCACCTATAGTGCCACGCATTGGGCAATTTACATGATTGCGGTCTCATATGGGAGAGCAGAAAATTTATTGGTTCTTCTGGTAAACCCGTTAAAAATGTAGACTTGGTGGCTCAGATGTCCGGGGAGGATGGACCTACAACTACTCCAGAGCCTGCAAGATCAGGCCTCTGCACTGAAAAAGAAGGATGGCAAAGGCACTCATGTGGCAAGGAAGAAGATGGACTGAGGAGAGCGGACAGTAAGTACTGCCTTCCTAGGGCACTGTTCCCCATGATGTGCTCTCTCTCTCATGGACTATCCCATCAGTCCTAAGACGCAATGGTAAGTTAGGTAAAAGCTAATTGGGTGACCCCAGAATTCCATTGTGCTGCTGCTATATTCGTATAGGGATGCATAGTCTGTGTATGCCTAAATGTGGGAAAAGTGCACAGCCTGAACATTGTACCTGCTCCAGCTACCTCAAATTTCAAACAGCTTCTAGAGGTAGGCATCTATGAATATGTGTTGGCATGTATCGACTAGCTGACATTTTTGATAGTATAACTGATTATTTATTTTATGCTCTAAATGTTGAATCAGCCTACATGAAAAAGCTTACAGTTATTATTAATCATCATTCTATAGTACATAGTTATCTCACAGCCTCTCAAGGAGGCTTCTGTCAAGTGGTAGGACCTGCCTGTTGCCGCTATATAGATCCTTCCGGACTAATGAGAATTACTCATGATATAGAATAACTTGAAATGATAAAGGAAAGGGGTGCGAAAAGCTAATTCACTGGATAATTTACCCTCCCTGAATGGCTCTTATGGTTAAACCCTGTGAACCTGTTCAAAGGAATAGGTGGATGGATATCGGGTGTAATTCATGTCTTAATTCAAGCAGTTTTAGTGATACTAATCATTGCAGTGATGATAAAGTTATTTGTTATGCTTTTAAAGAAAATTCTCAGTTCTTATTGTAAATGTTTTACAGGTAAACGTAAAGCTAAATTAAATACTGACTTCGAGATAAAGTAAACCCAAGTGATGACTGCCTCAATGACTGCACTCCAACCTGAAAGCATATTCTGGAACAAGCAAACTTCAGTAGACTTGGCTGATTGTATTTCAGAAGACCAAAGGTCTGAAAAAAGACAAAGAACCCACAGAGAACTTACAAAGACTCATTGACAATATGGACTCTATGAATTATACTAACAAACAAAAACTATATTCTATTTTCTAACACATTTTAATATATTAATATAAATGTGTACATTTCTATGTCATAAAAATTTATCTATATCATCCCCTTATAATAATCCCTCGATAGAAATAGGGTTAGAAGGAACAGAAGGTCTGACCCACAAGTATAATTTGAATGGATACACAGCATGTTGGTATCCCATGATATACACCGGATAAGCCATGTGTTTCGTGAAGTAGGGTTATCTTGCAGACCTGAGTAACAGGAAAGGATCAGCTAGGGCAGGGTAGATCAGATGATAAGAAGGGGAATTGTTAAAGAAATGGTTAATCTTTATCTTTTTAATATCAGAAAAATAGCAGAAAAACAAGTATTGTGCAATGTTATCATCTGAGTCTCTTTTAGCACAATTTCCCGGACATTCCACATAGCAGTGGTCAATAATTCCCAGAAACTGCCAAGGACATCTTGTTGTTTTTGTCTAGATTCTGTTTTTTTTTGTCCGAATCCACCCAAAAATCTTGAATATTCAGCCAGAATCTCATAAAATCGCAGACATGTGCAAAGCCTCCCCGCATTCTTTCACCTAATCTATTTTGTATACCAGGATGTGTCCGATAACCCATTGTATAATATATATATCCTTGCCAATTTATTATGTAACTCTATAGTTCCTTTTGATCGTGGGGCTTTAAAAGCCCAGCCCTGAAAATAAAGATGGGAGACTACTTGGGCAGACAACGAGCGTGTGTCTCTCTGATTGTTGCTTCATCGCTTAGGTACCTATAAGACAGAACACCTGAGTAGGTTAGAAATCCCATCTCTAACAATACCTGTATGTCATCTCCTCCTGTGTACAACATAGACCACCTATGTGACATCTCCTCCTGTATATAATATACTGTATACCTGTATGTCATCTCCTCCAATATATAGTATCTACCTGATGTCATCTCCTCCTGTATATAGTATATACCTGTGTGTCATCTGCTCCTATATAAAGTATATACCTGTATGTCATCTCCTCATGTATATAGTATATACCTGAATGTCATCTCAACCTGTATATAGTTTATACCTGTATGTCATCTTCTCCTGTATACAGTATGTACCCTGTGTGTTATCTGCTCTTGTATATATTATATACTTGTAAGTCATCTCCTCCTGTATATAGTATATAACTGAGTGTCATCTCCTCCTGTATATAGTATATACCTGTATGTCATCTGCCCTGTATATAGTATATACCTGTATGTCATCTCCTCCTGTATATAGTATATGCCTGTATGTCATCTTCTCCTGTATATAGTATGTACCTGTGTGTCATTTGCTCCTGTATATAGTATATATATATCTATATATCTGTATGTCATCTCCTCCTGTATATAGTATATACCTGTATGTCCTCTCCTCCTGTATATAGTATGTACCTGTGTGTCATCTCCCCTGTATCTATATATATAATTCTCTAAGGGTTTAATTGTCTGTCTGTCCTGGAAATCCCGCGTCTCTGATTGGTCGAGGCCGCTGTTGTGAATTCCGTTCTGGAGCTCCCTCCTGTGGTTGCTAATGGTATTTTTGTGAGTTCTGCCCTTGGGCTCCCTCTGGTGGTTTCGAGTGGAACTGCTGCTCCTTTGGGTAGCTGTGGCAGCTGCCTTCACTAATTGCCTTGCCTGGGTTTGTTATTTAAACCTGCTCTGGGCTTTAGTTCATGCCAGCTGTCAATGTTCTTGGTTGAATTTGGTTCTCTCCTTGGATTTCTCATTTGGCCTGTCCTTGTCAGCAAAAGATAAGTTTTTGCTAGTTCTTGTTTGTCCATTTGCTTGGACTCTATTGCTCTGCAAATATGTCTCTTTTTGTCCAGCTTGTCACTATGTCATATTCAGGCTAGCTGGAAGCTCTGGGAAAGCAGATTTGCCCCTCCACACCGTGAGTCGGTGTGGAGTTCATTTTTGTAAACTCTGCGTGGATTTTGTAGTTTTTAATACTGACCGCACAGTATCCTTTTCTCTCTGTCTATCAAGTTTAGTATTGGTCTCCTTTGCTGAAATCTGAATTCATTTCTGTGTACGTCATTTCCCTCTTCACTCACAGCCAATATTTGTGGGGGGCTGTCTTTCCTTTTGGGGTTTTCTCTGAGGCAAGATAGCTTTCTATTTCCTTCTTTAGGGGTAGTTAGTTCTTAGGCTGTGAAGAGGTGTCTAGGGAGAGTCAGGAACATCCCACGGCTATTACTAGTGTTGTTGTTAGGATTGGGGACTGCAGTCAGTACAGATACCACCTTCTCAGAGCTCGTCCCATGTTGCGTTTTAGCCACCAGGTCATATCAGTGTGGCCTCTTAACCACCAGGTCATAACAGTACACCTGGCCCACAATGTGTTAAATGCATCTCAAAAGAGGGAAAAGAAAGTTCTGAGCCATTTTTTTTTCCTTTGCAGCTTGTTTTGTCTTTTTTTCCCCTTAATCTCTGGGTGGTTCAGGATTTTGGTGCTGATATGGACGTTCAGGGTCTGTCCTTGCGTGTGGATCAACTCGCTGCAAGGGTACAGAGTATCCAAGATTATGTTGTCTAGACTCCGGTATTAGAGCCTAGGATTCTTATTCCTGATTTGTTTTCTGGGGATAGATCTAAATTTTTGAACTTTAAAAATAATTGCAGATTGTTTTTTGCTCTGAGACCCCGTTCCTCTGGTGACCCCATTCAGCAGGTGAAGATTGTTATTTCTTTGCTGCGTGGCGACCCGCAGGACTGGGCATTCTCCCTTGAGCCAGGAAATCCTGCATTGCTTAATATTGACGCATTTTTTCAAGCGCTCGGATTGCTGTATGACGAGCCTAATTCTGTGGATCAGGCAGAAAAAACTTTGCTGGCTCTGTGTCAGGGTCAGGAAGCAGCAGAAGTATACTGCCAGAAATTTAGAAAGTGGTCTGTGCTCACAAAATGGAATGAGTATGCCCTGGCAGCGATTTTTAGAAAGGGTCTTTCTGAAGCCCTTAAAGATGTTATGGTGGGGTTTCCTACGCCTGCTGGTCTGAATGAGTCAATGTCTTTGGCCATTCAGATTGATCGGCGCTTGCGCGAGCGCAAGGTGGTGCACCATATGGCAGTGTCCTCTGAGCAGAGTCCTGAGCCTATGCAATGTGATAGGATTTTGACTAGAGCAGAAAGGCAGAAATTCAGACGTCAGAATGGCCTGTGTTTCTACTGTGGTGATTCTGCTCATGCTATTTCTGATTGCCCTAAGTGTACTAAGAGGGTCCCTAGGTCTGTTACCATTAGTACTGTACAGCCTAAATTTCTCTTGTCGGTTACCCTGATTTGCTCATTGTCATCCTTTTCTGTTATGGCATTTGTGGACTCTGGCGCTGCCCTGAACTTAACCCCTTCACCCCCAAGGGTGGTTTGCACGTTAATGACCGGGCCAATTTTTACAATTCTGACCACTGTCCCTTTATGAGGCTATAACTCTGGAACGCTTTGACGGATCTTGGCGATTCTGACATTGTTTTCTCGTGACATATTGTACTTCATGTTAGTGGTAAAATTTATTCGATATAACTTGCGTTTATTTGTGAAAAAAATGGAAATTTGGCGAAAATTTTGAAAATTTTGCAATTTTCCAATTTTGAATTTTTATGCCCTTAAATCACAGACATATGTCACGCAAAATACTTAATAAGTAACATTTCCCACATGTCTACTTTACATCAGTACAATCTTGGAACCAAAATTTTTTTTTGTGACGGAGTTATAAGGGTTAAAAGTTGACCAGCAATTTCTCATTTTTACAACACCATTTTTTTTTAGGGACCACATCTCATTTGAAGTCATTTTGAGGGGTCTATATGATAGAAAATACTCAAGTGTGACACCATTCTAAAAACTGCACCCCTCAAGGTGCTCAAAACCACATTCAAGAAGTTTATTAACCCTTCAGGTGTTTCACAGGAATTTTTGGAATGTTTAAATAAAAATGAACATTTAACTTTTTTTCACACAAAATTTATTTCAGCTCCAATTTGTTTTATTTTACCAAGGGTAACAGGAGAAAATGGACCCCCAAAGTTGTTGTACAATTTGTCCTGAGTACGATGATACCCCATATGTGGGGGTAAACCACTGTTTGGGCGTATGGCAGAGCTCGGAAGGAAAGGAGCGCCATTTGACTTTTCAATGCAAAATTGACTGGAATTGAGATGGGACGCCATGTTGCGTTTGGAGAGCCCCTGATGTGCCTAAACACTGAAACCCCCTACAAGTGACACCATTTTGGAAAGTAGACCCCCTAAGGAACTTATCTTGATGTGTGGTGAGCACTTTGACCCACCAAGTGCTTCACAGAAGTTTATAATGCAGAGCCGTAAAAATAAAAAATCATATTTTTTCACAAAAATGATCTTTTCGCCCCCAATTTTTTATTTTCCCAAGGGTAAGAGAAGAAATTGGACCCCAAAAAATGTTGTGCAATTTGTCCTGAGTACGATGATACCCCATATGTGGGTGTAAACCATTGTTTGGGCGCATGGCAGAGCTTGGAAGGGAAGGAGCGCCATTTGACTTTTCAATGCAAAATTGACTGGAATTGAGATGGGACGCCATGTTGCGTTTGGAGAGCCCCTGATGTGCCTAAACACTGAAACCCCCTACAAGTGACACCATTTTGGAAAGTAGACCCCCTAAGGAACTTATCTTGATGTGTGGTGAGCACTTTGACCCACCAAGTGCTTCACAGAAGTTTATAATGCAGAGCCGTAAAAATAAAAAATCATATTTTTTCACAAAAATGATCTTTTCGCCCCCAATTTTTTATTTTCCCAAGGGTAAGAGAAGAAATTGGACCCCAAAAAATGTTGGCCAATTTGTCCTGAGTACGCTGATACCCCATATGTGGGTGTAAACCATTGTTTGGGCGCATGGCAGAGCTTGGAAGGGAAGGAGCGCCATTTGACTTTTCAATGCAAAATTGACTGGAATTGAGATGGGACGCCATGTTGCGTTTGGAGAGCCCCTGATGTGCCTAAACATTGAAACTCCCTACAAGTGACACCATTTTGGAAAGTAGACCCCCTAAGGAACTTATCTAGATGTAAGGTGAGCACTTTGACCCACCAAGTGCTTCACAGAAGTTTATAATGCAGAGCCGTAAAAATAAAAAATCATATTTTTTCACAAAAATGATCTTTTCGCCCCCAATTTTTTATTTTCCCAAGGGTAAGAGAAGAAATTGGACCCCAAAAAATGTTGGCCAATTTGTCCTGAGTACGCTGATACCCCATATGTGGGTGTAAACCATTGTTTGGGCGCATGGCAGAGCTTGGAAGGGAAGGAGCGCCATTTGACTTTTCAATGCAAAATTGACTGGAATTGAGATGGGACGCCATGTTGCGTTTGGAGAGCCCCTGATGTGCCTAAACATTGAAACTCCCTACAAGTGACACCATTTTGGAAAGTAGACCCCCAAAGGAACTTATCTAGATGTGTGGTGAGCACTTTGACCCACCAAGTGCTTCACAGAAGTTTATAATGCAGAGCCGTAAAAATAAAAAATCATATTTTTTCACAAAAATGATCTTTTCGCCCCCAATTTTTTATTTTCCCAAGGGTAAGAGAAGAAATTAGACCCCAAAAAATGTTGGCCAATTTGTCCTGAGTACGCTGATACCCCATATGTGGGTGTAAACCATTGTTTGGGCGCATGGCAGAGCGTGGAAGGGAAGGAGCGCCATTTGACTTTTCAATGCAAAATTGACTGGAATTGAGATGGGACGCCATGTTGCGTTTGGAGAGCCCCTGATGTGCCTAAACATTGAAACTCCCTAAAAGTGACACCATTTTGGAAAGTAGACCCCCTAAGGAACTTATCTAGATGTGTTTTGAGAGCTTTGAACCCCCAAGTGTTTCACTACAGATTATAACGCAGAGCCGTGAAAATAATTTTTATTTTTTTTCTCAAAAATGATTTTTTAGCACCCAGCTTTGTATTTTTACAAGGGTAACAGAATAAATTGGACCCCAAAATTTGTTTTCCAATTTGTCCTGAGTACGCTGATACCCCATATGTGGGGGGGAACCACTGTTTGGGCGCATGACAGAGCTCGGAAGGGAAGGAGCGCCATTTGGAATGCAGACTTAAATGGATTGGTCAGCAGCCGTCACGTTGCATTTGCAGAGCCCCTGATGTACCCAAACAGTACAAACCCCCCACAAGTGACCCCATATTGGAAACTAGACCTCCAAAGGAACTTATCTAGATGTGTTTTGAGAACTTTGAACCCCCAAGTGTTTCACTAAAGTTTATAGCGCAAAGCCGTGAAAATAAAAATTCTTTTTTTTTTCACAAAAATGATTTTTTAGCCCCCAGTTTTGTATTTTCACAAGGGTAACAGGATAAATTAGACCCCAAAAGTTGTTGTCCAATTTGTCCTGAGTACGCTGATACCCCATATGTGGGGGGGAACCACTGTTTGGGTGCATGACAGAGCTCGGAAGGGAAGGAGCGCCATTTGGAATGCAGCCTTAAATGGATTGGTCTGCAGGCGTCACGTTGCATTTGCAGAGCCCCTGATGTACCCAAACAGTACAAACCCCCCACAAGTGACCCCATATTGGAAACTAGACCTCCCAAGGAACTTATCTAGATGTGTTGTGAGAACTTTGAACCCCCAAGTGTTTCACTACAGTTTATAACGCAGAGCCGTGAAAATAAAACATCTTTTTTTTCCCACAAAAATGATTTTTAGCCCCCCAAATTTTAATTTTCCTAAGGATAACAAGAGAACTTGGACCCCAGAAGTTGTTGTTCAATTTGTCCCGAGTACGCTGATAACACATATGTTGGGGTAAACCCCTTTTTGGGCGCACGGGAGAGCTCGGAAGGGAAGGAGCACTGTTTTACTTTTTCAACGCAGAATTGGCTGGAATTGAGATTGGACGCCATGTCGCGCTTGGAGAGCCCCTGATGTGCCTGGACAGTGGAAACTTCCCAATTCTACCTGAAACCCTAACCCAAACATACCCCTAACCCTAATCCCAACGGTAACCCTAACCACACCCCTAGCCCTGACACACCCATAATTCTAATCCCAACCCTAATCCAAACGTAAATGTAATCCAAACCCTAACCCTAACTTTACCTCCAACCCTAACCCTAACCCTAACCCTACCCCTTACCCTAACCCTAAACGTGACTGAAATACGTGGCACTGAAATACGTGGCACTGAAATACGTGGCACTGAAATACGTGGCACTGAAATACGTGATACGTGGCACTTAAATACGTGGCACTGAAACACGTGGCACTGAAATACGTGATACGTGGCACTGAAATACGTGGCACTGAAATATGTGATACGTGGCACTGAAATACGTGGCACTGAAATACGTGGCACTGAAATACGTGGCACTGAAATACGTGGCACTGAAATACGTGGCACTGAAATACGTGGCACTGAAATACGTGATACGTGGCACTGAAATACGTGGCACTGAAACACGTGGCACTGAAATACGTGATACGTGGCACTGAAATACGTGGCACTGAAATACGTGGCACTGAAATACGTGGCACTGAAATACGTGGCACTGAAATACGTGGCACTGAAATACGTGGCACTATGACTGTCAGAAAATGTTCATTAAACGGTTAGGGGTGAGGTTAGGGGTAGAGTTAGGGTTAGGGTTTGGATCCCTTTATCACCTTGATGGTGGTGGGTGGCTTTTCAGTGTGTTTTCTGTTTTTTTTCGATAAAAATGCATGCGTTTTTAACGCAAACAAACGCATGTGCTTAAAAACGCAAGAAAATACTGCAGGTTGTATTTCTGAAAATGAACGCATGCAGAAAAAAACCGCATGCGTTTGAAAACGCGACCAAACGCGTACAAAAAAACCGCATGCGTTTTCAATGTTAAATATAGGGAAAAAACGCATGCGTTTTTTTGTGCAAAAAACGCTGCAGACAAAAACGCAAGTGTGAAACCAGCGACGCTTTTTATAGCAAAAAAGTTTTTGCGTCTCCACATTTTGAGACCTATAATTTTTCCACATTTTGCTCCACAGAGTCATGTGAGGTCTTGTTTTTTGCGGGACGAGTTGACGTTTTTATTGGTAACATTTTCGGACACGTGACCATTTTTGATCGCTTTTTATTCCGATTTTTGTGAGGCAGAATGACCAAAAACCTGCTATTCATGAATTTCTTTTGGGAGAGGCGTTTATACCGTTCCGCGTTTGGTAAAATTGATAAAGCAGTTTTATTCGTCGGGTCAGTACGATTACAGCGATATCTCATTTATATCATTTTTTTATGTTTTGGCGCTTTTATACGATAAAAACTAAAATATAGAAAAAATAATTATTTTGGTATCGCTATATTCTCAGGACTATAACTTTTTTATTTTTTTGCTGATGATGCTGTATGGCGGCTTGTTTTTTGCGGGACAAGATGACGTTTTCAGCGGTACCATGGTTATTTATATCTGTCTTTTTGATCGCGTGTTATTCCACTTTTTGTTCGGCGGTATGGTAATAAAGCGTTGTTTTTTGCCTCGTTTTTTTTTTTTTTTTTTCTTACGGTGTTTACTGAAGGGGTTAACTAGTGGGGCAGTTTTATAGGTTGGGTCGTTACGGACGCGGCGATACTAAATATGTGCACTTTTATTGTTTTGTTTTTTTTATTTAGATAAAGAAATGTATTTATGGGAATAATATATATTTTTTTATCATTATTTATTTAGGAATTTTTTTTTTTTTTTTTTTTACACATGTGGAAAATTTTTTTTTTTACTTTTTTACTTTGTCCCAGGGGGGGACATCACAGATCATTGATCTGGCAGTGTGCACAGCTCTCTGCCAGATCGACGATCTGCTGTGCAGGGCTGCAGGCTTACCAGCGTCTGCTCTGAGCAGACACTCGGTAAGCCACCTCCCTCCATGCAGGACCCGGATGCCGCGGCCATCTTGGATCCGGGACCTGCGGCGAGGAGGGAGGTAGGAGACCCTCAGAGCAACGCGATCACATCGCGTTGCTCCGGGGGTCTCAGGGAAGCCCGCAGAGAGCCCCCTCCCTGCGCGATGCTTCCCTATACCGCCGGTACACTGCGATCATGTTTGATCGCGGTGTGCCGGGGGTTAATGTGCCGGGGGCGGTCCGTGACCGCTCCTGGCACATAGTGCCGGATGTCAGCTGCGATATGCAGCTGACACCCGGCCGCGATCGGCCGCGCTCCCCCCGTGAGCGCCGCTGATCGATGATGACGTACTATCCCGTCGGCGGTCATACGGGCCCACCCCACCTCGACGGGATAGTACGTCTGATGTCAGGAAGGGGTTAATGGACTTAGAATTTGCCAAGCACTGTGGTTTTTCCTTGGAGCCTTTGCAGAGTCCTATTCCCTTAAGGGGGATTGATGCTACGCCATTGGCCAAGAATAAACCTCAGTACTGGACACAGTTAACCATGTACATGGCTCCAGCACATCAGGAAAATATTCGCTTTTTGGTGTTGCATAATTTGCATGATGTTGTTGTGCTGGGTTTTCCATGGTTACAGGTACATAATCCAGTGCTGGATTGGAGATCTATGTCTGTAACTGGTTGGGGTTGTCAGGGGATACATAGTGATATTCCTTTGATGTCCATTTCCTCGTCCCCTTCTTCTGAAGTTCCTGAGTTTTTGTCGGATTTCCAGGATATATTTGATGAGCCCAAGTCCAGTTCCCTGCCTCCTCATAGGGACTGCGATTGTGCCATTAATTTGATTCCTGGCTGTAAGTTCCCTAAGGGCCGACTTTTCAATCTGTCTGTGCCAAAGCATGCCGCTATGCGGAGTTATGTAAAGGTGTCCTTGGAGAAGGGGCATATTCGCCCGTCTTCGTCACCATTGGGAGCGGGATTTTTTTTTGTTGCCAAGAAGGATGGCTCCTTGAGACCCTGTATAGATTATCGCCTTCTCAATAAGATCACTGTCAAGTTCCAGTACCCTTTACCTTTACTTTCTGATTTGTTTGCTCGGATTAAGGGTGCCAGTTGGTTTACTAAAATCGACCTTCGAGGGGCATATAATCTCGTGCGTATTAAACAAGGTGATGAATGGAAAACAGCATTTAATACGCCTGAAGGCCATTTTGAATATCTTGTGATGCCATTCGGGCTTTCTAATGCTCCATTGGTATTTCAGTCCTTTATGCATGATATCTTCCGGAATTATCTGGATAAATTCATGATTGTGTATTTGGATGATATTTTGGTTTTCTCCGATGAATGGGAGTCTCATGTGAGGCAGGTTAGGATGGTATTTCAGGTCCTTCGTGCTAATGCGTTGTTTGTGAAGGGGTCTAAGTGCCTCTTTGGAGTTCAGAAGGTTTCTTTTTTGGGTTTCTTTTTCTCTCCCTCGGCTATTGAAATGGACCCTGTTAAAGTCCAGGCCATTCATGATTGGACTCAACCTACATCTGTAAAGAGCCTTCAGAAATCTTTGGGCTTTGCCAATTTTTATCGCTGCTTTATTGCTAATTTTTCTAGTGTGGTGAAGCCTCTGACCGATTTGACGAGGAAGGGAGCTGATGTGATGAATTGGTCCTCTGCGGCTGTTGAGGCCTTTCAGGAGCTTAAACGTTGTTTTACTTCTGCCCCTGTGTTGCGTCAGCCAGATGTTTCTCTCCCTTTTCAGGTTGAGGTTGATGCTTCTGAGATTGGGGCAGGGGCCGTTTTGTCTCAGAGAAATTCTGATGGCTCTTTGATGAAACCGTGTGCTTTCTTCTCCAGAAAGTTTTCGCCTGCTGAGCGTAATTATGATGTCGGCAATCGGGAGTTGTTGGCTATGAAGTGGGCATTTGAGGAGTGGCGTCATTGGCTTGAGGGAGCCAAGCATCGCGTGGTGGTCTTGACTGATTATAAGAATCTGATTTACCTCGAGTCTGCTAAGCGGTTGAATCCTAGACAAGCTCGGTGGTCTCTGTTATTCTCACATTTTGATTTTGTGGTCTCGTATATTCCTGGATCAAAGAATGTGAAGGCTGATGCCCTTTCTAGGAGTTTTTTGCCTGATTCTCCGGGAGTTCTTGAGCCAGCTGGGATCGTCAAGGAGGGTTGATTCTTTCTGCCATCTCCCCTGATTTGCGGCGGGTACTTCAGGAGTTTCAGGCTGATAAACCTGACCGCTGTCCTGTGGGGAAACTGTTTGTTCCTGATAGATGGACTAGCAGGGTAATTTCTGAGGTTCATTGTTCGGTGTTGGCTGGTCACCCTGGGATTTTCGGTACCAGAGATTTGGTGGCTAGGTCCTTTTGGTGGCCTTCCTTGTCGCGGGATGTGCGTTCGTTTGTGCAGTCCTGTGGGACCTGTGCTCGGGCTAAGCCTTGCTGTTCCCGTGCCAGTGGGTTGCTTTTGCCTTTGCCTATTCCTGAGAGGCCCTGGACGCATATTTCCATGGATTTTATTTCTGATCTTCCTGTTTTTCAGAAGATGTCTGTCATCTGTGTGGTTTGTGACAGGTTTTCTAAGATGGTCCATTTGGTACCGTTGCCTAAGTTGCCTTCCTCCTCTGATTTGGTTCCATTATTTTTTTAGCATGTGGTTCGTTTGCATGGTATTCCGGAGAATATTGTGTCTGACAGAGGTTCCCAGTTCGTTTCCAGGTTTTGGCGGTCCTTTTGTGCTAGAATGGGCATTGATTTGTCTTTTTCTTCAGCATTCCATCCTCAGACAAATGGCCAAACGGAGCGAACCAATCAGACCTTGGAAACCTATTTGAGATGCTTCGTGTCTGCTGATCAGGATGATTGGGTGACCTTTTTGCCGTTGGCCGAGTTTGCCCTTAATAATCGGGCTAGTTCGGCTACCTTGGTTTCACCTTTCTTTTGTAATTTTGGTTTTCATCCTCGTTTTTCTTCAGGGCAGCTTGAGCCTTCTGACTGTCCTGGTGTGGATTCTGTGGTGGACAGGTTGCAGCAAATTTGGACTCATGTGGTGGACAATTTGACGTTGTCTCAGGAAAAGGCTCAACGTTTTGCTAACCGTCGTCAGTGTGTTGGTCCCCGGCTTCGTGTTGGGGATTTGGTCTGGTTGTCTTCTCGTCATGTTCCTATGAAGGTTTCTTCCCCTAAGTTCAAGCCTCGCTTTATTGGGCCTTATAAGATTTCTGAAATTATCAATCCGGTGTCTTTTCGTTTGGCCCTTCCAGCTTCCTTTTCCATTCATAATGTGTTCCATAGATCCTTGTTGTGGAGATATGTGGTACCTATGGTTCCCTCCGTTGATCCTCCTGCTCCGGTGTTGGTTGAGGGGGAATTGGAATATGTGGTGGAGAAGATTTTGGATTCTCGTTTTTCGAGGCGGAAGCTTCAGTATCTGGTCAAGTGGAAGGGTTATGGCCAGGAGGATAATTCTTGGGTTGTGGCCTCCGATGTTCATGCTGCCAATTTGGTTCGTGCTTTCCATTTGGCTCGTCCTGATCGGCCTGGGAGCTCTGGTGAGGGTTCGGTGACCCCTCCTCAAGGGGGGGTACTGTTGTGAATTCCGTTCTGGAGCTCCCTCCTGTGGTTGCTAATGGTATTTTTATGAGTTCTGCCCTTGGGCTCCCTCTGGTGGTTTTGAGTGGAACTGCTGCTCCTTTGGGTAGCTGTGGCAGCTGCCTTCACTAATCGCCTTGCCTGGGTTTGTTATTTAAACCTGCTCTGGGCTTTAGTTCATGCCAGCTGTTAATGTTCTTGGTTGGATTTGGTTCTCTCCTTGGATTTCTCATATGGCCTGTCCTTGTCAGCAAAAGATAAGTTTTTGCTAGTTCTTGTTTGTCCATTTGCTTGGACTCTATTGCTCTGCAAATATGTCTCTTTTTGTCCAGCTTGTCACTATGTCATATTCAGGCTAGCTGGAAGCTCTGGGAAAGCAGATTTGCCCCTCCACACCGTGAGTCGGTGTGGAGTTCATTTTTGTAAACTCTGCGTGGATTTTGTAGTTTTTAATACTGACCGCACAGTATCCTTTTCTCTCTGTCTATCAAGTTTAGTATTGGCCTCCTTTGCTGAAATCTGATTTCATTTCTGTGTACGTCATTTCCCTCTTCACTCACAGCCAATGTTTGTGGGGGCTGTCTTTCCTTTTGGGGTTTTCTCTGAGGCAAGATAGCTTTCTATTTCCTTCTTTAGGGGTAGTTAGTTCTTAGGCTGTGAAGAGGTGTCTAGGGAGAGTCAGGAACATCCCACGGCTATTACTAGTGTTGTTGTTAGGATTAGGGACTGCGGTCAGTAGAGATACCACCTTCTCAGAGCTCATCCCATGTTGCGTTTTAGCCACCAGGTCATATCAGTGTGGCCTCTTAACCACCAGGTCATAACAGGCCGCCAGGCCTCGACCAATCAGCGACGGGCATTGTCCTCCACTGTTGTCAAGTGCCACCATTGTGTTGTCTAAGGGTCTAATTGTCTGTCTGTCTCGGAAATCCCGCCTTGCTGATTGGTCGAAGCCAGCCGGCCTCGACCAATCAGCGACGGGCACAGTCTGCCGCGAATTCTGGAATCATCATTGTCCTCCACTGCTGTCAAGTGCCGCCATTGTGTAGGGTGTGTGCCTGCGTCTCCCTGTATGGGCGGCATCTCCCTGTGTTTCTATCTTAGAATGGGTCGTAAACGAAAATACGCCAATGAGGATGACAGAAAAGCAGCAGCAGCAGCAAGAAAATAACAACATCGGGAACAGGAGACACCACAACAAACTGCCGCCAGAAAAACCTAGGATGTGGAATCTCACAGACAACGTCTCCAACAGGAGACACCACAACAAACTGCTGCTAGACAAGCCCAGGATGCGGAATCTCACAGACACCGTCGCCAACCGGAGACACCACAACAAACTGTTGTACGACAGGAACACACTACACAATACAGGCCACGCACTATATATAACACAGCCCACTTACTATATAACACAGCCCACGCAGTATATAGCAGCCACGCGGTATATAACACAGGCCACGCAGTATATAACACAGGGCACATAGTATATAGCACAGCCCACGCAGTTATATACTCTGCCCTCTGCCTGAACAGTCAGTGCGGAGAGACGGGATGTGATATTTTGTTTTTATTGCCTCAGCAGCAGCATTACATGTGGCACAATGCTGTATGGAGCGTCTATGGGGCCATAACTGCATGGAGCATTATATGGGCCATCTATGGGGCCATAACTGCATGGAGCAATATATGGGGCATTATATGGGGCATCTATGGGGCCATAAAGAACTGCATGGAGCATTATATGGGGCATCTATGGGGCCATAACTGCATGGAGCATTATATGGGGCATCTATGGGGCCATAAAGAACTGCATGGAGCATTATATGGGGCATCTATGGGGCCATAACTGCATGAAGCATTATACTACGTGACTGGGCAAAATACTACGTGACTGGGCAATATACTACGTGGACATGCAATGTACTGTGTGGGCTACGCAATGTACTGCGTGGGCTGTGCAATGTACTACGTGGGCTGCGCAATGTACTGTGTGGCTGCGCAATGTACTGCGTGGGCTGCGCAATGTACTGCGTGGCTGCGCAATGTACTATGTGGGCTGCGCAATGTACTGCATGGCTGTGCAATATGCTGCGTGGGCTGTGCAATATACTACGCATAAATATTCTAGAATACCCGATGCGTTAGAATCGGGCCATCATCTAGTATAGTATAAACCTGTGTGTCATCTGCTCCTGTATATAGTATATACCTGCATTTCCTCTCCTCCTGTATATAATACTGTATATACCTGTATGTCATCTTTAATATATAGTATATACCTGTATGTCATCTCCCCTGTGTATAGTATATACCTGTATGTCATCTGCCCTGTATATAGTATAATCCTGTATGTCACCTCCTCCTGTATATAGTATATACCTGTATGTCATCTCCTCCTGCATATAGTATCTACCTGTATGTCATCTCCTCCTGTATATAGTATGTACCTGTATGTCATCTTCTTCTGTATATAGTATGTACCTGTGTGTCATCTGCTCCTGTATATAGTATATACCTGTGTCATCTCCTCCTGTATAAAGTATATACCTGTATGTCATCTTCTCCTGTATATAGTATGTACCTGTGTATCATCTCCCCTGTATATAGTATATACCTGTATGTCATCTCCTCGTGTATATAATATATAACTGTATGTCCTCTCCTCCTGTGTATAGTATGTACCTGTGTGTCATCTCCTCCTGTAAATAGTATGTATCTATATGTCATCTTCTCCTGTATATAGTATATACCTGTGTGTCATCTGCTCCTGTATGTAGTATAAATATCTGTATGTCATCTCCTCGTGTATATAGTATATACCTGCATGTCATCTCCTCCTGTATATAGTATTTACCTATATGTCATCTCCTCCCATATATAGTATGTACCTGTGTGTCATCTGCTCCTGTATATAGTATATACCTGTATGTCATCACCTCCTGTATATAGTATATATTATTATTATTATTGTTTTTTATTATCGATTTTTTTTTCTGCTGTTTGTGAGGTAGGATGTAGAAAAAGATGGCAAACTGCTGTTTTCTATTATGTGACTGTACAGCCCCCTTCACACAACCTATCATGTTTTTCATGGATGCCACGTGTGCCCTATTTGACCTATGGTGCTGCCCTCATGTCCGTGTTTTCCGAGCAGCCCAGATGACAAGGGCCAATACAAGTCTATTGGTCCGTGTAAACATGCCGTCTGTGTGCTGTGTGTATGCCATCAATGTGCCGTCCGTGTTTAACATGGAAAGTACTGTATATGAGAAGCTTTGTAATTTCATTTCCATTATCCATACCGGAAAAACATGGATGGCACACTGATTGAAAACACTGGTGACACCGATATCGTTGTAACATGTATGTATTTTATATGGATATGGGGGCCCCACTTTGAATTTTGCCTAGGGCTCCAATTTGTCTAAAACCGGCCCTGAATGTAACTGTATGTCATCTCCACTGTATATAGTATATACCTGTGTGTCATCTCCTCCTGTATATAGTATATACCTGTGTGTCATCTCCTCCTGTATATAATACATAGTAAATATAGGAAAACTGACTGAACAGCAATCTAGTCTGAACTGGTGAATAACCAAAAAAGACTTATATAGCAAATAGATCAATGGCTGCACTCAATTTTACTGTGCTAAAGCAAGGAAATGTGCGATACATGAAATGTGAATAGCATTATGGCTTGTGAAATCTATGAAAAAACACATGAGATGCTTAGCACAAGATTTGGCCAAAAATTGTGAGCCCATCCACCAAACGTCAAGGTAATCTCAGATCGGATGGGTACCTGACCTGTCTGCCTAGTGTGAACACTTACCTATGGCTAATAACATGGTAAAGCCTGCATTTATAGGAAGGTCAGAACCAACTGTGTTTGGATGTAATTAAAATCACAGCATGGTTAAGGGTGGGGCGTTCAAGTCCGAAAAAATAGTACATATTAAATATAGGAAAACTGACTGAACAGCAATCTAGTCTGAACTGGTGCATAACCAAAAAAGACTTATTTGTATATAGTATATACCTGTATGTCATCTCCTCCTGTATATAGTATATACATGTATGTTATCTCCTCCTGTATATAGTATATACCTGTGTGTCATCTGCTCCTGTATATAGTATATACCTGTGTGTCATCTTCCCTGTATATAGAATATACCTGTGTGTCATCTCCTCCTGTATTAGACCTCGTTCACACGTTATTTGGTAAGTATTTTTACCTCAGTATTTGTAAGCTAAAACTTGGAGTGAAACAATCAGAGGAAAAGACACAAAGGTATTCTCCCCAGCAGTCTATAACCTGTATGCTCATATTAATTGTTTAGATAGGTCAAATGTGGTGACAGATTCCCTTTAAATACTGTACATAGTTTCATTTACTTTTTCACTCCCTTTTCGATTATTTCTTCTTTTTCTTTTCTTTCTGTACTTTTTTTTTACATTTTTAACATGTGCTACTTTTTGCTTAGAAGCCTCTTTCGCTCAAAAACAGATTCTTTGCCACAATTTTCAACTTATCAAATCACCCCTGCAGTCTGGTATTTATCCATCTAATTTTATCCACAAAAGAACAAGCAAGCTTTTTAATCTCCATGAAAACAGATTGAAATTGCGAAATGCAAGTGTGAAATATTAGGAGTTTTCTAGTTCTCTTCGCTGAGACCAAAGGCCATGATTTACTGTTATGATCTCTGGAATATCTGCAAGAGCAAGGCTTGAGGACACTTTTCTTTACAAAACAAATTTTTCAACACAGAAGCGTAAATGGAAAAACAACTTCAAAGAAACAAAGAACTCAGTTGGTTTGCTCATGTACAGGTGCTTCTTACAAAATTAGAATACCATCAAAAAGTTAATTTAAGTTCTTCAAAACAAAAAATGAAATTCATATATTATATAGTGCTATTACAAACAGAGTGATCTATTTCAAGTGTTTATTTCTGTTAATGTTGATGATTATGGCTTTCAGCCAATGAAAACCCAAAAGTCATTAACTCAGTAAATTAGAATAATTAACAAAAATCAGCTGCATAGCATTTAAAAAGGTCCCTTATTCTGTTTCAGTAGGCTCCACAATCATGAGGAAGACTGCTGACTTAATAGATGTCCAGAAGGCAGTCATTGACACACTCCTGTTATGGACCTGGTGGTTAGGTGCACCAGGAATGACCTGATAGTTAAACACGGAATCAGGACGAGCTCTGGGGAAATGGGAACTCTGCTGACCGCAAACCCTACTCCTATCAACACAACTAGAAACAGCCGTGGAGCGTGCCTGACTCTGCCTAGACGCCTCTTCACAGCCTAAGAGCTAACTACCCCTAAAGAAAGGAAACAAAGCCTTACTTGCCTCAGAAAAAATTTCCCCAAAGGTAAAAGCAGCCCCCCCACAAGTATTGACTGTGAGATAAGAGGAAATCACAAACACAGGATGAAATAGGTTTTAGCAAAGAGAGGCCAGTCTAACTAAACAGATTGAGGATAGAAAAGGGATCTTTGCGGTCAACACAAAAAGCTACAAAAACCACGCAGAGTGTGCAAAAAATACCCCCACACCGACTCACGATGCGGTGGTGCCACTCTGCACCCCCAGAGCTTCCAGCTAGCCAGGTAGTTTCATGATAGCAAGCTGGACTAGAACTTAGCAAGAAAAACCATATGTAACAAATGAACAAGCAGGAACTTAGCTTGTGCTGGAGTAGACAGGTCCTCAGAAAGATTCAGGAGAGATCTGAACCAGAACTAGAACATTGACAGCTGGCATGGAGTAATGATCTGTGGGGTTAAATAGAGAATAGGCCTAGCCCCAAACGAGGGCAGCTGGAGAAGGAATCTCAGAACCAGCAGCTCCACTCACAGCCACCAGAGGGAGTCCACGGACAGAACTCACCGAAGTACCATTCATGACCACAGGAGGGAGTTCGAGAACTGAATTCACAACACACTCCACAAGGAGGGTAAACCACAAAAGGTCATTGCTAAAGAAGTTGGCTGTTCACAGAGTGTTGTATCCAAGCATATTAATAGAAAGTTCAGAGGAAGAAAAAAGTGGGGTAGAAAAAGATGCACAAGCAACCAGGATAACCGCAGCCTTGAAAGGATTGTTACGAAAAGGCCATTCAAAAATTTGTGGGAGATTCACAAGGAGTGGACTGCTGCTGGAGTTATTGCTTCAAGAGCCACAACACACACACACACACAGACGTATCCAGGACATGGGCTACAAGTGTCACATTCCTTGTCTTGAGCCATTCATGACCAATAAACAACATCAGAAGTGTCTTACCTGGGCCAAGGAGAAATAGAACTGGACTGTTGCTCTGTGGTCCGTAGTGTTGTTTTCAGATGAAAGTAAATTTTGCATTTAATTTGGAAATCAAAGTCCCAGAGTCTGGAAGAAGAATTGAGTGTAAAGTGTGAAGTTTCCACAACCAATGATGGTTTGGGGAGCCATGTCATCTGCTGGGGTAGGTCTGTGTGTCTGTGTGTTAGCAAGACCAAAGTCAGCTCAGCCATCTACCAGGCAATTTTAGAGCACTTTATGCTTTCATCTGCTGACAAGCTTTTTGGAGATGGAAATTTCATTGTCCAGCAGGACTTGGCACCTGTCCACACTGCCAAAAGTACCAATATGTGGTTTAAAAACAACAGTATCACTGTGCTTGATTTGCCAGCAAACTCACCTGACCTTAACCTCATAGAGAATCTTTGGAGTATTGTCAAGAGGGAGATGAGAGACACCAGACCCAACAATGCAGATGAGCAGAAGGCTGCTATCAAAGCAACAAAGCAACCTGGGATCCATAACACCTCATCAGTGCCACAGGCTGATCGCACCACTAAGTTCAGCATATGCACCAGGCAAGGGATGTGCGTCAAACCGGCTAGGCCGAGAGCTGCTACCAGATTTTGGCTGTTATCACACACCACCAGTCCAGACTTCAGGCTCACCAGCACTAACTACTGATGTGTCTGCTGTTTGATCCCTGTCCACAGCAGTGTCTCCTGTGCATTGTGGTAACTGTCCCCAAAACAGATAGGTTTTGCTGTTGTTTCTCTCTTACTGTGCTGAAGTTGGTGGTGTAGGTAATATTGTGACCAGATGAGGAGGTGGTAGAGAAAGCAGAGTAGGAGGAGGAGGCAAAATGGACAGATTAACATCCAGCATTCTTCAATGGTGTTGTGGCATTGGCTAGAATGCCTTCTGCCTCTGTCTGAGCCGCCACTACATTTACCCAGTGACCAGATAGGGAGATGTAACGTACATGGCCATGCTTACTGGTCTACATAGCAGTGGTTATGTGGATCTTGCTACTGATGGTGTTGCGTAGTGCACACCTGATTTGGTCTGCATCATGTTTGTGCAGAGCAGGAATGGCATGCCTGGAAAAGTACTGTCGACTTGGAACAGCATACTGCAGGACAGCCACCACCATCAGTTTTTAAAGCTGTTCATCTCCACCAGCTGGAAAGGCAGCATTTTAAAGGCCAGTAATTTAGTAATACTGTCATTCATAAGCATGGCTCGTGGGTGGGTAGAGGGGTATCTTCTCTCTCTCTCTCTCTCTCTCTCTCTCGAGAGAGAGAGTTTTGGGGATGGAGAGCTGAACACTTCATTTGTAACGGTGAGAAGATGCTCGATGACGCTGGTGGTAGTGGTGGTGCTGCTCTCACATCCTCTCTCTGCTAATTGTCAGCAGCAGGAAGAGCCCGAGACCACAGCAGAAGAGAATTATTTTTTGGCACACTACTCACACAGACAGAGAGGTAGAGTTAAATTATTTTTTAGGCACACTACTTGCAAAAAGACGGCTGCAGTGTACACAGAGTATTTTTGGAGCAGTACACCGACAGGCAAGGGTGTAGAGTACACACAGAGGCTTAAAAGCACAGTACTCCCACAGGTGGGGTTGCAGAATACCCACAGAGGTTTAAAGAAATAGTACTCCCACAGGTGAGTGTCACGAGAGCTTCATGTCCCCCTGGAAGACTTGGAGATAGCCGGCACATCAGGCAATAAATCACAGGTCTTATTTAGAGATGGTGTGATTCATGTCCTATTTTAAATTAATTTGGTTTCCTTCGGTACTGAGAGGATTAAGGACTTTTTTCCATGCTTGCTGAGACCATACAGCATGGTTTTTCTCAGCTGCAACTGCTTATCATTTACTCACTCTATATATATTTGCTCTGGGTGGTTAGTCCTTGTTGGAGAAAGATTTGTCTTCCTGTGTTGTTTGCTAAAGCTAAGTGGTTGGAGTAGAGTTGTTGTAGTAGCGTTCTGAAGTTTGTGTAGTACGTGTGTGTTTATCTCATTGTCTCTATTCCCATTTAGTTTATTTCTCCCTCTCCCTATCTTGCTTCCTATTGTTGGTTTGAGCTTTTGTATGAAAGAGGTTTTCTGTTATCCCGGATTCATCTTTGTTGTCTTGTTTACCTAACGTTTCTGTCAAATGCTTTATATAACTTGAGAGGAGACAGGTTAGGGTTTAACAGGTGCATAGCAAGGCCAGAGACCCAGGCCCCTCTACCTTTAAGAGCACTCCCAGAAAGGGATAGTTAGGGTCCCTGAAGCTGGGAAAGTTTGAGGCCCCTCTCCCTTACCGAAGGGATCCTGTCCCAGTTATTGCAAAACAATTGCAGTGTCTGTCGCTTGAACTGTCAGTGCTGCAATCTAGGGTCTCATAGAAGGATATTCTTGGTCTGGCGGGCAGTCAGGCTGAATGGGAACCTAAGGTGATCCTCCCGGATAAGATTTTCTGTGGGACACGATAAATTTGTTGTGTTCCGCAAAACCTACAAGCTTTATTTTAGGTTTCACCCTTGTTCATCTGTGAGAGAGGAGCAACGGGTTGAGATTGTTATTTCTCCCCTTCAAGGAGATCCTCATTCTTTGGCCTTTTCACTTCCATCAGACTCACTGTCTCTCTGGTTGGGTGATGGGTTTTTTGAGGCTCTAGGACTCGTGTATGATGATCCAGACCATGTCTCTCTTGCTTAGTCTAAGCTACATAACCTCCAGCAGGGAGACTGGCCAGCAGAGGAACTCTGCTCAGAGTTCCGTAGATGCACTACTGACACCCAGTGAAATTATACTGCTCTTAGGAGTCAGACGCACTAGCGCTTTACGAAACTCTTGAGCCATTTGAGGCCAACATGGCTCTTGTCATGCGCATAGATAGATGCCTCAGGGATATACCTGTGGTGGCTTTGCCCCTTATGGTAGTCTCTAAAAGTGAGGTTCTATCTGTGTGTTCTGAGGAACCGATGCAGTTAGGAGGGGCCTCAACTCACTATGAGTCCTTTGCGGTTCACTGCAAAACGGGGTTGTGTTTTTTCTGTGGTCAAAGAGGCATTTCATTGGTGTCTTTCCTGCTTTACCAAAGCACCAAAGCACAAAAACTGTTGGAAAACCTAACCCCAGGATGTGTGGCAGATAAAAAAAAGTTGGTGTACATATCTCGTCCTTATTTGTAGCTCAGTTTTTCTTACCCGCAGAACTGGTTATGGGTATGAAACGGAGAAAATATCTATTTATATGTTGCATTCTCAGGACCTTGGTCCTCCCTGTAGTACTCTGGCAAAGCCCATCCACATATTTCCAATTGACTCCGCACCTCTCAGGCAAATTTTACAGAAGTAGTGAATAATGTGAACCTGCGGATAGGGTCTCTTCACAGGGAGCTCCTTTCTTGTTATATCTTGTATCCCTACCCCTATTGTGTTAAGCCTTCCCTGGCTAACTGTTCATAATCTGTTAATTGACTGATAGTCCAGAGAAAAAGTTAAAATTGAATGATTTCTTCAAAAATAATTTCTACTGTTTCCATTAAAACTATAAACTCTTTTCTGTCTGATTCTGTGGATGTTTTCTCAGATAAAGGATGCCAGGAACTGCTTGACCACCGTGTGTATGATTGCCCCATAAACTTAAGGTACCTTCACACTGAACAACTTTACAACGATAACGATAGCGATCCGTGACGTTGCAGCGTCCTGGATAGCGATATCGTTGTGTTTGACACGCAGCAGCGATCTGGATCCTGCTGTGATATCGCTGGTCGGAGCTAGAAGTCCAGAACTTTATTTGGTCGTCAGATCAGCGTGTATCATTGTGTTTGACAGCAAAAGCAACGATGCCAGCAATGTTTTACAATGGTAACCAGGGTAAATATCGGGTTACGCGCTGCTGCTCAGAGCTGTCAGTGCCGGCCGTAAAGCAGAGCACAGCGATGACGTCACCGCTCTGCTTTAGGGCCGGTGCTTACACAGTGCAGGGAAGCGGACGCCGGGGGACGCGACACACACCGGAATGTAAGCATGTAGTGTTTTTTTTTTTTACATTTACACTGGTAACCAGGGTAAACATCGGGTTACTAAGCGAGGCCCTGTGCTTAGTAACCCGATGTTTACCCTGGTTACCCGGGGACTTCGGCATCGCTGGTCACTGGAGAGCTGTCTGTGTGACAGCTCTCCAGCGACCACACAACGACCAAACAGCGACGCTGCAGCGATCGGCATCGTTGTCTATATCGCTGCAGCGTCGCTTAAAGTGACGGTACCTTTACTCCCTGGAGCAAAATGACCCAAAACCAGATTGTACAATCTGTCAGGCCCTGAAAAGGCCACCATGAAAGATTACATCTCTGAAAGTCTTGCTAAGGGATATATTAGATCTTCCTCTTTGTCTGTAGCCATGGGGTTCTGTTATGATCCCAATGGCAAGGGATCTCAGAGATTAAGCAAAGTCTGCAAACATAAATACCAGCTCATAGGGAAGTGGTAACTAGGCTGACCATATAGCTGATCCTAGCACAAACACTAACAGTAGCCGGGGAACGTGCCTACGTTGATCCTAGACGTCTCGCGCCAGCCGGAGAACTAACTAACCCTATCAGGGAAAATAAGACCTCTCTTGCCTCCAGAGAAAAGACCCCAAAGAAATACAAGCCCCCAACAAATAATAACGGTGAGGCAAGAAGAAAAGACAACCGTAAGAATGAACTAGATTTTAGCAAAGAGAGGCCCACTGACTAAATAGCAGAAGATAGTAAGATGACTTATATGGTCAGCAAAAAACCCTGCAAAATATCCACGCTGAATATCCAAGAACCCCCAAACCGACTAACGGTGAGGGGGGAGAATATCAGCCCCCTAGAGCTTCCAGCGATATCAGGAATCACATTTTGTACAAGCTGGACAAAAATAAGAACAATACAAATAAACAAAAGTAAAAAAGCAGGACTTAGCTTATCTTGCAAAGAACCAGGACCTGAAGACAGGAGCAAACAGAAATGAACTGATTACAACGATGCCAGGCACTGGACTGAGAATCCAGGAAGTTTAAATAGCAACACCCCAGGCCTAACGAAGCAGGTGAGTACCAACCTGGTAAAAGACAATCCAAGTGCCAAATCACTTGTGACCACAAGAGGGAGCCAAGAAGTATAGTTCACAACAGTACCCCCCCTTTAAGGAGGGGTCACCGAACCCTCACCAAGACCACCAGGGCGACCAGGATGAGCAGCGTGGAAGGCACGAACCAAATCGGCCGCATGAACATCAGAGGCGGCCACCCAGGAATTATCCTTCTGACCATAGCCCTTCTATTTGACCAAATACTGAAGCCTCCGTCTAGAGAGACGAGAATCCAAGATCTTCTCTACCACGTACTCCAGCTCGCCCTCAACCAACACCGGAGCAGGAGGCTCAACAGCAGGAACCACAGGCACAACGTACCGCCGCAACAAAGACCTATGGAACACGTTGTGAATGGCAAACGACACCGGAAGATCCAAACGAAAAGAAACCGGGTTAAGAACTTCCAAAATTTTATAAGGACCAATAAAGCGAGGCTTAAACTTAGGAGAGGAAACCTTCAGAGGGACATACCGAGAAGACAACCAAACCAAATCCCCAACACGAAGTCGGGGGCCCACACCGCGGCGGCGGTTGGTAAAACGCTGAGCCTTCTCCTGTGACAACTTCAAGTTGTCCACCACATGATTCCAAATCCGCTGCAACCTATCCACCACGGAATCCACCCCAGGACAGTCAGAAGACTCAACATGACCCGAGGAGAAACGAGGATGAAAACCAGAGTTGCAGAAGAATGGCGAAACCAAAGTAGCGGAACTAGCCCGATTATTAAGGGCAAACTCCGCCAATGGCAAAAAGGTCACCCAATCATCCTGGTCCGCAGAAACAAAACATCTCAAATAAGCCTCCAGTGTCTGATTAGTTCGCTCCGTTTGACCATTAGTCTGAGGATGGAAGGCAGATGAAAACGACAAATCAATGCCCATTTTAGCACAAAAAGATCGCCAGAATCTGGACACAAACTGGGATCCTCTGTCGGACACGATATTCTCCGGAATGCCGTGTAAACGAACCACATTCTGAAAAAACAAAGGAACCAGATCGGAAGAGGAAGGCAACTTAGGCAAGGGTACCAAATGGACCATCTTGGAAAAACGATCACACACCACCCAGATGACAGACATTCCTTGAGATACCAGAAGATCAGAAATGAAATCCATGGAAATGTGTGTCCAAGGCCTCTTTGGGACGGGCAAGGGCAGAAGCAACCCGCTAGCACGAGAACAACAAGGCTTAGCCCGAGCACAAGTCCCACAGGACTGCACAAATGACCGCACATCCCGTGACAAGGAAGGCCACCAAAAGGACCTAGCCACCAAATCTCGGGTACCAAAAATTCCCGGATGCCCTGCCAACACCGAGGATTGAACCTCGGAAATGACTTTGCTGGTCCATTTATCAGGAACAAACAGTCTGTCGGGTGGACAAGAGTCAGGTCTACCAGCCTGAAATCTCTGCAACACACGTCGCAAATCAGGAGATATGGCCGACACGATTACTCCCTCTTTAAGAATACCAGCTGGCTCCGAGACTCCAGGAGAGTCAGGCACAAAGCTCCTAGAAAGAGCATCAGCCTTAACATTCTTCGAACCAGGCAGGTACGAGACCACAAAGTCAAAACGAGAGAAAAACAATGACCAACGAGCCTGTCTAGGATTCAGGCGCTTAGCAGACTCGAGATACATCAGATTTTTGTGATCAGTCAAGACCACCACACGATGCTTAGCACCCTCGAGCCAATGACGCCACTCCTCAAATGCCCACTTCATGGCCAACAACTCCCGATTACCAACATCATAGTTCCGCTCAGCAGGCGAAAACTTCCTAGAGAAAAAGGCACATGGTCTCATCACAGAGCAACCAGAGCCTCTCTGCGACAAAACAGCTCCAGCACCGATCTCAGAAGCATCCACTTCAACCTGAAAGGGAAGTGAGACATCAGGCTGGCATAAAACAGGCGCCGAAGTAAACCGGCGCTTCAGCTCCTGGAAGGCCTCCACGGCTGCAGGGGCCCAATTAGCCACATCAGAACCTTTCTTGGTCATATCCGTCAAAGGTTTAACAACGCTAGAAAAATTAGCGATAAAGCGATGGTAGAAATTAGCAAACCCCAAGAACTTCTGAAGACTCTTAACAGACGTGGGCTGAGTCCAATCATGAATAGCTCGGACCTTGACTGGGTCCATCTCCACAGCAGAAGGGGAGAAAATAAAACCCAAAAAGGAAACCTTCAGCACTCCAAAGAGACACTTTGAGCCCTTCACAAACAAAGCATTATCACGCAAAACCTGAAACACCATCCTGACCTGCTTTACATGAGAATCCCAATCATCCGAGAAAACCAGAATATCATCGAGATAAACAATCATAAATTTATCCAGATACTTCCGGAAGATATCATGCATAAAGGACTGAAACACTGAAGGAGCATTAGAGAGCCCAAAGGGCATCACCAAGTATTCGAAATGACCTTCGGGCGTATTGAATGCAGTTTTCCATTCATCTCCCTGCCTAATGCGCACAAGGTTGTACGCACCACGAAGATCTATCTTGGTGAACTGTTGTGGATTCTGTTTGTGGGCTCCCTCTGGTGGTTACTGCTGGTACTGGGTGACTTTGGTGGGTTGCGGCCTTTGGTTTCCACCTGTCCATCAGAGGCTGGGTGTTTCCTATTTTACCTGGCCTTTCTGTCATTCCCTTGCCGGCTATCAATGTATTCAGATGTGCTCTGTTTGGTTCCTGCCTACCTGCTCCCAGATCTTTCAGGATAAGCTAAGTGCTGATTTTCAGTTGTTTGGTTTTTTGTCCAGCTTGCTTATTATGTCTCTATGCTAGCTGGTAGCTCTAGTGGACTGAGGTTCTCCCCATGTGCCATGAGTTGGCACATGGGTTCTTGTAATCTCAGGATGGTTTTTTGATTAGGGTTTTTTGCTGACCGCTCAGACCCCTTTTGTATCGTTCTGCTTTCTAGTTTACAGCGGGCCTCAATTTGCTGAACCTATATATATCATCTCTATGTGTGTGCCTTCCTCTCATTTCACCGTCAATACATGTGGGGGGCAACTATACCTTTTGGGGTTCATTCCTCTGGAGGCAAGTGAGGTCTTATTTTCTCTGCAGTACTAGTTAGCTCTTAGGCTGGTGCGTGGCGTCTAGAACCAACGTAGGCACGCTCCCTGGCTATCTCTAGTTGCGTTTGTCAGGCGTAGGGCAGCGGTCAGCCCAGGTTCCATCACCCTAGAGCTCGTCCGATATTTTGTATTACTTTGCTTGTCCCTTGCTATCCCTAGCCATTGGGATTCATGACAGTATAGCCGGCCCACAAAGTGTTAATTGTTTGGGCTGAAGCAGGAGAAAAAGAAGTGTTTAAGGGAAATTTTTTTTTTTTTTTCTTTTCTTCAGAGTTTTGCTGCCTAGCCCTTAATTGCTGTCTAGATGCTTCTTACCTCCTCTTAACCCTTGAATGGCTCTGATATTAGCTGTTTAACATGGATGTCCAGAGTTTGGCTTCCAGCCTGAGTAATCTCACGGCAAAAGTTCAAAACATACAGGATTTTGTTGTTCACACTCCCATGTCTGAACCTAGAATTCCTATTCCAGAGTTCTTTTCTGGAGATAGATCTACCTTCCTGAATTTCAGGAACAATTGTAAATTGTTTCTTTCTTTAAAATCTCGCTCCTCTGGAGACCCTGCTCAACAGGTCAAGATTGTAATATCTTTCCTGCGGGGCGACCCTCAGAATTGGGCATTTGCATTGGCACCAGGGGATCCTGCATTGCTCAATGTGGATGCATTTTTTCTGGCATTGGGATTGCTCTATGAGGAACCCAACCTGGAGATTCAGGCTGAAAAGGCTTTATTAGCCCTCTCTCAGGGGCATGATGAAGCGGAAATATATTGTCAAAAATTTCGGAAATGGTCGGTGCTTACTCAGTGGAATGAGTGCGCCCTGGCTGCTAACTTCAGAAATGGTCTTTCCGAGGCCATTAAGGATATTATGGTGGGGTTCCCTACGCCTACAGGTCTGAATGAGTCGATGGCTATGGCCATTCAGATTGATCGGCGTTTACGGGAGCGCAAACCCGTGCACCAGTTGGCGGTGTCTTCTGAACAGGCACCTGAGACTATGCAATGTGATAGAATTCAGTCCAGAAGTGAACGGCAAAATTATAGGCGGAAAAATGGATTGTGTTTTTATTGTGGTGATTCAGCTCATGTTATATCAGCATGCTCTAAACGCACAAAAAGGGTTGATAAATCTTTTGCCATTGGTACTCTGCAGCCTAAGTTCATTTTGTCTGTGACTCTGATTTTTTCACTGTCTTCCATTTCCGTCGATGCCTATGTGGATTCAGGCGCTGCCCTGAGTCTTATGGATTGGTCATTTGCTAAACGCTGCGGTTTTAGTCTGGAGCCTCTGGAAGTTCCTATCCCTCTGAAGGGAATTGACTCTACACCATTGGCTATGAATAAGCCGCAGTATTGGACACAAGTGACCATGCGCATGACTCCCGTTCATCAGGAGGTGATTCGCTTCCTTGTACTGTATAATTTACATGATGTACTAGTGCTTGGTCTGCCATGGTTACAAACTCATAATCCTGTCCTGGACTGGAAAACAATGTCTGTGTTAAGCTGGGGATGTCAGGGGGTTCATGATTATGCACCTCCGATTTCAATCGCTTCATCTACTCCTTCTGAGATCCCTGCGTTTTTGTCTGACTATAGGGATGTTTTTGAGGAGCCTAAGCTCAATTCGCTCCCTCCTCATAGAGATTGTGACTGTGCTATAGAATTGATTCCTGGCAGTAAGTTCCCTAAGGGTCGTTTATTTAATCTGTCACTGCCAGAGCATACTGCTATGCGGAATTATATTAAGGAGTCCTTGGAAAAGGGACATATTCGTCCATCTTCGTCCCCTCTGGGAGCAGGTTTTTTTTTCGTGGCAAAAAAAGATGGTTCCCTGAGGCCTTGTATAGATTATCGCCTTCTGAATAAGATTACAGTCAAATATCAGTATCCACTGCCATTATTGACTGATTTGTTTGCTCGCATTAAGGGGGCTAGGTGGTTCACTAAGATAGATCTTCACGGTGCGTATAATCTGGTGCGGATAAAACAGGGTGACGAGTGGAAAACCGCATTTAATACGCCTGAGGGCCATTTTGAGTATTTGGTAATGCCTTTTGGACTCTCCAATGCTCCGTCAGTCTTTCAGTCCTTTATGCACAATATTTTCTGTGAATATCTGGATAAGTTTATAATTGTGTATTTGGATGATATTTTGGTGTTTTCTGATGACTGGGAGTCTCATGTTTTACAGGTCAGGAAGGTGTTTCAGGTTCTGCGGGCCAATTCTCTGTTTGTGAAGGGCTCAAAGTGTCTCTTCGGAGTCCAGAAGATTTCTTTTTTGGGGTACATTTTTTCTCCTTCTACTATTGAGATGGATCCCGTCAAGGTTCAGACGATTTGTGACTGGACACAACCTACATCTGTTAAGAGCCTTCAGAAGTTCTTGGGGTTTGCTAATTTTTATCGTCGGTTCATTGCTAATTTTTCCAGTATTGTTAAACCTTTGACTGATTTGACTAAAAAGGGTGCTGATGTTGCTGATTGGTCTCCTGCGGCCGTGGAGGCCTTTCAGGAACTTAAGCGCCGGTTTTCTTCTGCTCCTGTGTTGTGTCAACCAGATGTTTCACTTCCTTTTCAGGTTGAGGTTGATGCTTCCGAGATTGGAGCGGGGGCGGTTTTGTCACAGAGAAGTTCTAATGGCTCGGTGATGAAGCCATGTGCATTCTTCTCTAGAAAATTCTCGCCCGCCGAGCGCAATTATGATGTGGGTAATCGGGAGCTTTTGGCCATGAAGTGGGCATTTGAGGAGTGGCGTCATTGGCTTGAGGGTGCTAAACATCGTGTGGTGGTCTTGACTGATCACAAGAATCTCATTTACCTTGAGTCTGCCAGGCGTTTGAATCCTAGACAGGCTCGTTGGTCGTTGTTTTTTTCTCGTTTCAATTTCGTGGTTTCATACCTGCCAGGTTCAAAGAATGTGAAGGCAGATGCTCTTTCCAGGAGTTTTGTGCCTGACTCTCCTGGAGACTCTGGGCCTACTGGTATCCTTAGGGATGGGGTAATATTGTCCGCCGTATCCCCAGACTTGCGACGTGCATTGCAGGAGTTTCAGGTGGATAAACCGGATCGTTGTCCACCAGAAAGACTGTTTGTTCCGGATGATTGGACCAGTAGAGTCATCTCCGAGGTCCATTCTTCTGTGTTGGCTGGTCATCCTGGAATATTTGGTACTAGAGACTTGGTGGCCAGGTCTTTTTGGTGGCCTTCCTTGTCTAGGGATGTGCGTACCTTTGTGCAGTCTTGTGAAGTGTGTGCTCGAGCTAAGCCTTGCTGTTCTCGGGCCAGTGGGTTGTTGTTATCCTTGCCCATCCCGAAGAGGCCTTGGACGCACATTTCCATGGATTTTATTTCTGATCTCCCGGTTTCACAGAAAATGTCCGTTATCTGGGTGGTGTGTGACCGCTTTTCTAAGATGGTTCATTTGGTGCCCTTGCCTAAGTTGCCTTCCTCCTCTGAGATGGTCCCTTTATTTTTTCAGAACGTGGTTCGTTTGCATGGGATTCCGGAGAATATCGTTTCTGACAGGGGATCCCAGTTTGTGTCTAGATTTTGGCGGACGTTTTGTGCCAAGATGGGCATTGATTTGTCTTTCTCGTCTGCATTCCATCCTCAGACGAATGGCCAGACGGAGCGAACTAATCAGACCTTGGAAACTTATTTGAGGTGTTTTGTTTCTGCTGATCAAGATGACTGGGTTGCTTTTTTGCCGCTGGCCGAATTTGCTCTTAATAATCGGGCTAGTTCTGCCACGTTGGTCTCTCCTTTTTTTTGTAATTCGGGGTTTCATCCTCGTTTTTCCTCTGGTCAGGTGGAGTCTTCGGATTGTCCTGGAGTGGACGTGGTGGTGGACAGGCTACATCAGATTTGGAATCAGGTGGTGGACAGTTTGAAGTTGTCTCAGGAGAAGACTCAGCAGTTTGCTAATCGCCGTCGCCGCGTGGGTCCCCGACTTCTTGTTGGGGATTTGGTGTGGTTGTCTTCTCGTTTTGTCCCTATGAAGGTCTCTTCTCCTAAGTTCAAGCCTCGGTTCATCGGTCCTTATAGGATCTCGGAGATTCTTAACCCTGTATCTTTTTGTTTGGATCTCCCAGCATCGTTTGCTATTCATAATGTGTTCCATCGGTCGTTGTTGCGGAGGTATGAGGTGTTCCTTCGGTTGAGCCTCCTGCTCCGGTGCTGGTGGAGGGAGAATTGGAGTATGTTGTTGAGAAGATCTTGGATTCTCGTGTTTCCAGACGCAAACTCCGTATTTGGTTAAGTGGAAGGGTTATGGTCAGGAGGATAATTCCTGGGTGGTCGCCTCCGATGTTCATGCGACTGATTTGGTCCGCGCCTTCCATAGAGCTCACCCTGATCGCCCTGGGGGTTCTCGTGAGGGTTCGGTGACCCCTCCTCAAGGGGGGGGTACTGTTGTGGATTCTGTTTGTGGGCTCCCTCTGGTGGTTACTGCTGGTACTGGGTGACTTTGGTGGGTTGCGGCCTTTGGTTTCCACCTGTCCATCAGAGGCTGGGTGTTTCCTATTTTACCTGGCCTTTCTGTCATTCCCTTGCCGGCTATCAATGTATTCAGATGTGCTCTGTTTGGTTCCTGCCTACCTGCTCCCAGATCTTTCAGGATAAGCTAAGTGCTGATTTTCAGTTGTTTGGTTTTTTGTCCAGCTTGCTTATTATGTCTCTATGCTAGCTGGTAGCTCTAGTGGACTGAGGTTCTCCCCATGTGCCATGAGTTGGCACATGGGTTCTTGTAATCTCAGGATGGTTTTTTGATTAGGGTTTTTTGCTGACCGCTCAGACCCCTTTTGTATCGTTCTGCTTTCTAGTTTACAGCGGGCCTCAATTTGCTGAACCTATATATATCATCTCTATGTGTGTGCCTTCCTCTCATTTCACCGTCAATACATGTGGGGGGCAACTATACCTTTTGGGGTTCATTCCTCTGGAGGCAAGTGAGGTCTTATTTTCTCTGCAGTACTAGTTAGCTCTTAGGCTGGTGCATGGCGTCTAGAACCAACGTAGGCACGCTCCCTGGCTATCTCTAGTTGCGTTTGTCAGGCGTAGGGCAGCAGTCAGCCCAGGTTCCATCACCCTAGAGCTCGTCCGATATTTTGTATTACTTTGCTTGTCCCTTGCTATCCCTAGCCATTGGGATTCATGACAGTGAACCACTTGGCACCCTTAATCCGAGCAAACAAGTCTGACAATAGTGGCAAAGGATACTGAAACTTAACAGTGATTTTATTCAGAAGCCGATAGTCTATACAAGGTCTCAAAGACCCGTCTTTCTTGGCCACAAAAAAAAATCCCGCACCAAGAGGGGAAGAGGATGGGCGAATATGCCCCTTCTCCAAAGACTCCTTGACATAAGAACGCATCGCGGCATGCTCGGGTACAGACAAATTAAATAATCGTCCCTTAGGAAATTTACTGCCAGGAATCAAATCTATAGCGCAGTCACAGTCCCTATGAGGAGGAAGATCACTGGACCTGGACTCACTGAATACATCCTGATAGTCACACAAATACTCAGGAACCTCTGAAGGAGTAGAAGTAGCAATAGACACTGGCGGAGAATCGCAATGAATTCCCTGACAACCCCAACTCGAGACAGACATAGCCTTCCAATCCAAAACAGGATTATGGGTCTGTAACCATGGCAGACCTAACACGACCAAATCATTCATTTTATGCAGAACAAGAAAACGAATCACCTCCCGATGTTCAGGAGTCATGCACATGGTCACTTGTGTCCAAAACTGCGGTTTATTTTCCGCCAGTGGCGTAGCATCAATTCCTCTGAGAGGAATAGGAATTTTTAAAGGCTCCAGGACAAAACCGCAGCGCTTGGCAAACAACAAGTCCATAAGACTCAGGGCAGCACCTGAATCCACAAATGCCATAACAGGGTAGGAAGACAATGAACAAATTAAAGTCACAGACAAAATAAATTTAGGCTGCAAATTACCAATGGTGACAGGACTGATAACCTTGGTTAGGCGTTTAGAGCATGCTGATATAACATGTGTAGAATCACCACAGTAAAAACACAACCCACTCTGACGTCTATGATTTTGTCATTCGGTTCTAGTCAGGATTCTGTCGCATTGCATTGAGACAGGTGTCCGTTCAGACAACACCGCGAGAGGATTAGCGGATTTGCGCTCCCGCAAACGCCGATCAATCTGAATAGCCAGCGCCATAGAATCATTCAGACTTGTAGGAATTGGAAAACCCACCATCACATTCTTAATGGCTTCAGAAAGGCCATTTCTGAAATTTGCGGCCAGAGCACATTCATTCCATCGAGTAAGCACGGACCATTTCTGAAATCTTTGGCAGTACACCTCAGCTTCATCCTGGCCCTGAGAGATAGCCAGTAGAACTTTTTCTGCCTGAATTTCAAGATTAGGCTCCTCATAAAGCAATCCGAGCGCCAGAAAAAACGCATCAACATCCGCCAATGCCGGATCTCCTGGCGCCAACGAGAAAGCCCAATCCTGAGGGTCGCCACGCAAAAAGGAGATAACAATTTTAACTTGCTGAGCTGAATCTCCAGACGAACGAGGTTTCAAAGATAGAAACAATTTACAATTATTCCTAAAATTCCCAAATTTAAATCGATCTCCAGAGAACAGCTCAGGAATAGGTATCTTAGGCTCAGACATAGGACTGCTAACAACAAAATCCTGAATGCTCTGCACTCGTGCAGCAAGCTGATCCACACTAGTAATCAAGGTCTGAACATTCATGTCTGCAGCAAGCTTACAGCCACTCTGAGAAAAAGGGGAAGGAAGAAAGAGGAGAAAAAAAAACAAACTCAGAACTCCTTTTCTTTTAATCCCACTTCTGCAATGCATTAACTATTCATGGCCTGGCATACTGTTATGATCCCAATGGCAAGGGATCTCAGAGATTAAGCAAAGTCTGCAAACATAAATACCAGCTCATAGGGAAGTGGTAACTAGGCTGACCATATAGCTGATCCTAGCACAAACACTAACAGTAGCCGGGGAACGTGACTACGTTGATCCTAGACGTCTCGCGCCAGCCGGAGAACTAACTAACCCTATCAGGGAAAATAAGACCTCTCTTGCCTCCAGAGAAAAGACCCAAAGAAATACAAGCCCCCAACAAATAATAACGGTGAGGCAAGAAGAAAAGACAAACGTAAGAATGAACTAGATTTTAGCAAAGAGAGGCCCACTGACTAAATAGCAGAAGATAGTAAGATGACTTATATGGTCAGCAAAAAACCCTGCAAAATATCCACGCTGAATATCCAAGAACCCCCAAACCGACTAACGGTGAGGGGGGAGAATATCAGCCCCCTAGAGCTTCCAGCGATATCAGGAATCACATTTTGTACAAGCTGGACAAAAATAAGAACAATACAAATAAACAAAAGTAAAAAAGCAGGACTTAGCTTATCTTGCAAAGAACCAGGACCTGAAGACAGGAGCAAACAGAAATGAACTGATTACAACGATGCCAGGCACTGGACTGAGAATCCAGGAAGTTTAAATAGCAACACCCCAGGCCTAACGAAGCAGGTGAGTACCAACCTGGTAAAAGACAATCCAAGTGCCAAATCACTAGTGACCACAAGAGGGAGCCAAGAAGTATAGTTCACAACAGGGTTCTTCATTGTAAAAAAGAAAATGGGGGCCTGCATCCCTGTTTAGATTTTCATGAGTTAAATCTGATTACTATCCAAGATCCTTATTCCCTCTTACTTATCCCTGACTTATTTAATCAGACTATTGGGACAAAATGGCTCTCTCAGTGGAAACTCAGGGGAGCCTAATAATGTGATCAAGAAAGAGGATATGTGGAAGACGACTTTTAACACTCCTGTAGGGAATAATGAAAACCTTGTCATGCTCTTTAGTTTGACTAATGCTCCTGCCATTTTACAAAAATTTGTTAAGGACTTTTTTCAGCACCTTGTGGGTAGATTTGTAGTGTGTATCTTGACGATATTTTAATATACTCACCTGATCTCAAATCACATCAGGTATACGTCCAGCAGGTGTTACAGGTTTTACAGGATAATAAACTGTATGTCAAATTAGAAAAATGCGTATTTGCTGTACAAGAGGTTCAATTCCTGGGTTTCCTAATGCCTGCTGCAGGTTGTCGGATGGACCCTAATAAAGTCCATGCAGTTCTGGAATAGGATCTCCCAGAAAATCTGAAAATGTTGCAATCTTTTTGACGTTTACTAACTATATTCAAAAGTTCATCAAAAACTTCTCGTCGATTGTCAAGCTCCTCACTGACATAACAAAGAGAGGTACAGACTTCTTGAGGTGGTCCGACCTCTCCCTTAAGGCATTTTCTTCTTTGAATAAATGTTTTTCCACTGCTCCTGTAATCATGCAACCCAATGGTTCTGAACGATTTATTGTTGAGATTGATGCATCTGAGGTGATGGGTTGGGGCTGTGTTGTCTCAAGGGTCGTCCCCTGGTAAGTGGCATCCTTGTGCCTTCGTCTCTAAAAAATTATAATTGGCCGATAGGAACTATGATGTAGGCAATAGAAAACTTTTGTCTATCAAGTTGGCTTTTGATGAGTGGGGTCACTTTTTGGAGAGGGCAGTCCATCTTATCACTGTCATAACTGATCATAAAAATCTGTTGCACCTCGAATCCGCTAAACGTTTTAATCCTAGATAAGCTAGATGGTCTTTGTATTTTACCAGGTTTAATTTTATTGTCACTTACCATCCTGGGATTAAGCTGATGCTTTGTCTTGAAGTTTCACTGGAGGTGGCGGTCAGATGACTCTCTCCCTAATTTACAGGAAGGGGTGGTTGTCTCTGCTGTGTGTTCTGAGCTGGAGGGAGAGGTATTGAATGCTCAGGCAGATGCCCCTGCTTGTCCTTCAGGGAAATTTTTTGTACCATGGCATCTCAGCATTCTAGGGGCAGAGCATTGGATGGGGATATGTATTCCACCATCTTGCTAACTATTTGGCATGAGGGAGAGCTCTCCCAAATGTATGTAAAGTCAGTCAATCAAGAAACAGCTGACCGCACCACCAAGACGCTGAACTCATGAACCCACAGGCTGTCAGCATGAGCCGGCCACTAGATCTCGGGTGCTGGACCGGGGAAACATCACAATGCAGCTGCGAGTAAGGAAGGAGACGGCAGCACTAACCGATCTTCAGTGCAGGTAAAACTTTATTGCAGTAAAATCTTCACGGCTCGGGGGTGCATATACAGCAGAGTGTACAGGTCAAACGATGTCCATTTCGTGCTGCTGAAGCACTTCAACAGGTTTGTGAATGGACGGACATGACACCAGAAGAAGTACCTACCATAAGCATAACTCCTCCCTGCTTCATCCCGCCCACTCACCACACGAAATACTAAGAACAATTAAAAACAAGTGAATAACCTATGTGCTACTTATAACATGTACAGCTTATATAAACAGAATGATATAAATGTTATTACTGCAAGAGAGAGAACTAGCGAGAGCTATCTTCCCATAATGAGGATAAACCATTACCCATGTTTCTCAAACCCTGGGACTCCAAAAGTAAATTGGCACAAATATAACTCACCCAGAACCAGTGGAAAAAAAAAAAACTGAATTGGAACCCCATTCTACCAAGAAATCTCCCAAAAAACGTCATAAAAAAAATCCGGCTCAATTGCAAGCGTTACTGCAATGGCAAGGAGAAGGGACAAATTATATTAATAATGATGTATCCTATAAAGATAGTACAAATTATCCCATTTATTTCCAATGATATGTCCCATAAAGATAGTATAAGTTATCCCATTCATAGAAAGATCGACATGTCTACCCTGTCGTTCAAACCTAACCCCGGCCTCTGGGCCCGTCGCCTCTGTTCGCATTATCCATCTAGCCTCTTGTCTCAATAAGAGATTATGAAGATCCCCTCCTCTTTCGGACGGTGCCACTTTCTCAATACCAGCGAAAGTCATTACGCCGGGGTTCCCCCCATGGGCCTCTCGAATATGGTTAATGAGTCTAGGGACCCCTTTGCCGGATATAACGGATTTAAAGTGCTCCCTGAACCGTATATACAAATGCATTATTGTTTTACCTATATAATACCGCCCGCACGGGCAAAAGAGCACATATACAACATAATCCGTTTATCTTTTTTATTTTGATGCGAAACCATGTTACAAAAGATAAAGCGAATAATTGGCTAGAGCAGGGTGTCCCGAAGGGAAATTATCTTTGTGGACATTGCTCGTATTGTAGATACCATGTCCGAGAGCGGGTCTTGAAGATAGGACCCATCACCCATAAGGTGACCCACTCTATATCGTGCAAAACGGATTATGTTGTATATGTGCTCTTTTGCCCGTGCGTGTGGTATTATATAGGTAAAGCAATAAGGCATTTGTATCTACGGTTCAGGGAGCACTTTAAATCCGTTATATCCGGCAAAGGGGTCCCTAGACTCATTAACCATATTGGAGAGGCCCATGGGGTGAACCCCGGCGTAATGACTTTCGCTGGTATTGAGAAAGTGGCACCATCCGAAAGAGGAGGGGATCTTCATAATCTCTTATTGAGACAAGAGGCTAGATGGACAATGCGAACAGAGGCGACAGGTCCGTTAGGTTTGAACGACAGGGTAATCAACATAAAACTTAGCACTCAACTTAGGATGCTTGGAACAGAAGAATTTATTTTGCTGTATACTCAAAACGTTTCGGTTCAACATGAACCTTCTTCAGTTACTACAAAATGTAAAAAGTGCAAATAAATACAAAAAAACAAAATAACCAAAGTATTTACAAAAAGGAGAAACAATCGGTCAAATACAATGTAATCATACATGATACTCAGCGGAAGTGAATCTGGCAGAGAATATAAGCCAAAATCCGAGCACAATCAAATATAGGTGTAAGGAAGAGAGGAAGTGCAGGACAAATGTTAGATACGTGTCCACGTGGTATAAGGTAACTAGAGAACATACCGTATACGGAATACATGTGATGAATGGGGCCGGAAGTCAGTGGGCCACACAAATTCTATGCTGGGGGCTGTGGAAAGTAACAGGGTAACCAGAGGGTTAAACAAAGGACAACTGAGGGAGAAATATAGATGGATATGCTACTTACACCACAGCTGAGGTATGCAGAGAGAAGTGCTGTAGGAATTTAAAATAATAGTAGTAAGTGGGTGAAATGGAGGTAAACGCATTACCGTGTGAGGAGGGGTTAAATTACCTTTAGGAGAGCGAGGTGTAGGCGTGCATGCCGCCAGACGCGGAGTCCACCGCTAGTCTGGGGATGTAGACTCCAAATGGAGTTTAAGAAGGGAAGGGGCGGGACACCTTAGCCAGCAAACCAATGAGTGAGGAGACCTGGCCGGGAGTGACATATCGCTACTGAGAGGGGAAAAAAAAAAAAAAAAAAACAATGTTGTAGATGGGGAGCAAACTAAAATAAAACCTGGCTGGAGGCTAGCAACCGCAAATAGATGGGAATATGAAAGCAGCTAGGGGAACAGGTGACATGAGATGTATGGTGGGGACAAAGTGAGAGGGGTGTTGCAGGGAGCAGATGTGGGCAAGAGGGTGGGCGGAGCATACACTTCTATGGAGAAATGTGAACCATGTATAGCAAAAGAAGTGCCCATAGTCTGCTGAGGTGAAACTAGGTGCAAACTACTATCCAGATGTTGAGAGGAGTAGCTGTGCCCAATGCTGTAGACGTGCAGGAGGAAATTCGTGCTGGTGACCTCCAAGCTTGTTGTGTTTGCATACTAATATATTGTTCTGTTCTCTACTAGAGCCGCTTATATTAATATGATTGGAGGTCACCAGCACGAATTTCCTCCTGCACGTCTACAGCATTGGGCACAGCTACTCCTCTCAACATCTGGATAGTAGTTTGCACCTAGTTTCACCTTAGCAGACTATGGGCACTTCTTTTGCTATACATGATTCACATTTCTCCATAGAAGTGTATGCTCCGCCCACCCTCTTGCCCACATCTGCTCCCTGCAACACCCCTCTCACTTTGTCCCCACCATACATCTCATGTCACCTGTTCCCCTAGCTGCTTTCATATTCCCATCTATTTGCGGTTGCCAGCCTCCAGCCAGGTTTTATTTTAGTTCGCTCCCCATCTACAACATTGTTTTTTTTTTTTTGTTTTTTTTTTCCCTCTCAGTAGCGATATGTCACTCCCGGCCAGGGCTCCTCACTCATTGGTTTGCTGGCTAAGGTGTCCCGCCCCTTCCCTTCTTAAACTCCATTTGGAGTCTACATCCCCAGACTAGCGGTGGACTCCGCGTCTGGCGGCATGCACGCCTACACCTCGCTCTCCTAAAGGTAATTTAACCCCTCCTCACACGGTTAATGCGTTTACCTCCATTTCACCCACTTACTACTATTATTTTAAATTCCTACAGCACTTCTCTCTGCATACCTCGGCTGTGGTGTAAGTAGCATATCCATCTATATTTCTCCCTCAGTTGTCCTTTGTTTAACCCTCTGGTTACCCCGTTACTTTCCACAGCCCCCAGCATAGAATTTGTGTGGCCCACTGACTTCCGGCCCCATTCATCACATGTATTCCGTATACGGTATGTTCTCTAGTTACCTTATACCACGTGGACACGTATCTAACATTTGTCCTGCACTTCCTCTCTTCCTTACACCTATATTTGATTGTGCTCGGATTTTGGCTTATATTCTCTGCCAGATTTACTTCCGCTGAGTATCATGTATGATTACATTGTATTTGACCGATTGTTTCTCCTTTTTGTAAATACTTTGGTTATTTTGTTTTTTTTGTATTTATTTGCACTTTTTACATTTTGTAGTAACTGAAGAAGGTTCATGTTGAACCGAAACGTTTTGAGTATACAGCAAAATAAATTCTTCTGTTCCAAGCATCCTAAGTTGAGTGCTAAGTTTTATGTTGATTAAGTATATGGCGTGGGAGCCTAACTATAGCACCACTTCGTAGCTGTGCTCACGGTGTTGTTTCATGAACGACAGGGTAGACATGTCGATCTTTCTATGAATGGGATAACTTATACTATCTTTATGGGACATATCATTGGAAATGAATGGGATAATTTGTACTATCTTTATAGGATACACCATTCTTAATATAATTTGTCCCTTCTCCTTGCCATTGCAGTAACATGCTTGCAATTGAGCCGGATTTTTTTTTATGACGTTTTTTGTGAGATTTCTTGGTAGAATGGGGTTTCAATTCGCTTTTTTTTTTTTCACTGGTTCTGGGTGAGTTATATTCATGCCAATTTACTTTTGGAGCCCCAGGGTTTGAGAAACATGAGTAATGGTTTATCCTCGTTGTTAGGACTGGCGGAACCCACCAAGTAAAAGATGTAATAATATTGGTGCGTTCGCAGTCCGGGGTCCACCGTGCAGGTGAAAACCCGCTGCTAGCAAATGGCGGCGCTATATGGCGGTGGAAGCGAACCCTGCTAAGCCACAGGTCCGCAATACCGCACAAATGAGTGCAAGCAAGGAGTCGGCGAACTCAATCCCAAGACTCAGGGTAGAAGTCCGTTCAGACAACTTGCTCACCACACCGCAACTGAGTGTGTAGGAATAGCAAGAGCACCGAAGTGCGAACTGTGCCGTGCTGGCAGACACCACTAGTACCCAGACGTGGGTTAAGAAGCGCACTACTGGCGCGTGGCGCCGCACTGGCGGTCACAGCGATAGACGCTGACTCGTGTGTAACACGTGGAGTGTTTAGTCGGACGCTAGGTAGCAGCCATACACCTTACGCGAGCTTTCATACAGTAGGGTAGGGGTAATTAATGAATGACTTGCACTCACAACAAACACACGTATACAAATGTACACTAGCGCATGGCCGTGTGGCCATGCGAGCCTTATATAGCTGCAGCAAGTAAAAGACCTTCCTAAAAGGACCAATGAGAGACTGTCATACCAGAGCATGTGACCCTAAATCTCCACTGAGAGATCTTGCCCTGGGCATGCTCAGTGTGTGCAAAGCAAGACTTAGCCTTTGCACTTAAAGGACCTTCCTGAAAGGACCAATGGACTTAGCTGCAGTGTCTGACCATGTGACCCTCGATCTCCACTGAGAGATCTCACTCAGGGCATGCTCAGAATGAGAAAAGCAGGACTTAGTCCCACAAGCGTCTATTCGCCGCTGCCCAGCACTGACTTTAATGGCAGAAGCCAGCGAAGCAGCAGTAACTCTTTGTACAGAGCGGGACTGAGCAAGACGCTGGCACCGACGTCTCTGCTGAGCAGGCTCCACTGCGGCAGGAGAAGAATGGGAGACCGCAGCAGAGACGGCCCGAGATTCCCCCTGTGCAGAAGCGGGAACTCGACCCCTAACATTACCCCCCCCTCCTAGGCCCCCCCCTCCTTGGACCTCGCTACGCTCGAAGGCAGCAATAAGCTGCGGAGCCCGAATGTGCTCAGCAGGCTCCCAAGACCTGTCCTCAGGACCACAGCCCTTCCAATCCACCAGATAAAATTTTTTGCCACGTACCACCTTGTATCCCAGAATGGCATTCACCTCGTAATCGTCCATAGACGAACCTGATGTGCCAGCAGATGACTCGAAAAACCGGGACATGTATACGGGCTTCAAAAGGGACACATGAAAGGTGTCGGTGATACCTAGGCGAGGCGGAAGGGCTAAACGGTAGACCACGGGATTAACCCGTTCGAGAACCTTAAAAGGACCTAAGTAGCGAGGTGCAAACTTTGTAGACTCAACTCGCAGCCTGATGTTACGGGCGGAGAGCCACACTAAGTCGCCAGGAGCAAAGGTCGGAGCGGGGCGCCGATGTGCATCGGCGGAGGACCTCATTCTCTCCTTGGAAGCCCGAATGGCATCCTGAGTGCGATCCCAAATGTCCCGCACCTCCACAGCCCAGTCTGCCACCCTGGAATTGGCGGAGGACACGGGCATGGGCACAGGTACCCGCGGATGCTGACCATAGTTAAGGAGGAATGGGGTCTGTCCAGTGGAGTCGGCTACAGCATTGTTCAGAGCAAACTCCGCCCACGATAGCAAAGATGCCCAGTCATCTTGCCTAGCAGAGACAAAATGTCGCAGATATGTGACCAAGGTCTGGTTGGCTCTCTCTACCAACCCATTCATCTCGGGATGATAGGCAGAAGAGAGATTTAACTCAATACTGAGAAGATGGCAAAGCTCTCTCCAGAACCAAGATGCAAACTGGGGACCTCGATCACTGACAATTTTGTCTGGCATACTGTGAAGGCGGAAGATATGCTTAATAAACAACGCTGCCAAGGCCCGTGCAGAAGGTAGCCGAGGAAGCGGCACCAAATGCACCATTTTAGAAAAATGGTCGGTGATTACCCAAATGACGGTACAGCCACGAGACTTGGGCAAACCCACAACAAAGTCCATCCCGACCATCTCCCAGGGCCTGTCTGCCACCGGCAGAGGGTATAACAAACCAGCTGGCCATTGACGAAGAGACTTATTTTTGGCACAAGAGACACATGCCCGAACGTAGTCCCCGACGTCACGAACCATATGTGGCCACCAGTACGTTCTCGCCAGCAAGTCAGATGTCCTCTTTGCCCCAAAGTGTCCACCCACTCTGGACGAATGAGCCCAAGAGAGAACCTCCAGTCACAAATTGATGGGAACAAAAGTCTTGCCCGGAGGCACAGACTCTAGCGAAACCGGAGCTACGGTTCTAAGACTCTCTGAAGGGACAATAAGCCGAGGCTCCTCCTCGTCCTCCTCAGTTGACACAAGGGAGTGAGAGAGGGCGTCAGAACGAATGTTCTTCTCCCCGGCGAGATAATGGAGAGTGAAGTGGAACCGGGAGAAGAACAAGGACCATCTGGCCTGATGAGAATTCAGCCGCTGAGCTGTACGCAAATAGACCAAATTTTTGTGGTCTGTGAAGACTTGGAAGGGAAACCGAGCACCTTCCAAAAGATGTCTCCATTCTGAAAAGGCCAACTTCATTGCTAGCAACTCCCTATCCCCGATGGCGTAATTTCTCTCCGCTGGCGTGAAGGTCTTTGAGAAGAAGAAGCATGGATGCTTCCGACCTTGAGCATCCTTTTGATAGAGGACTGCTCCAGCACCAACGGATGAGGCATCCACCTCCATTAGGAATGGCTTGTCCACATCGGGACAATGTAAGATGGGAGCGCTAGCAAAATGAGACTTTATAGAAGTGAAGGCCTTGGAGACCTCTTCCGACCACAATTTGGGATTCGCTCCTTTCTTGGTGAGGGATACCAAGGGAGCTACCAAAGTTGAGAAGTGGGGAATGAACTGGCGATAGTAATTTATGAACCCCATAAAGCGCTGCACCGCTTTAAGAGAATGGGGTTCTTGCCAGTCCATCACAGCCTGTAGCTTGGCAGGATCCATAGCCAATCCCTGGGCAGAGATGATATAGCCCAGGAAAGGTAAAGACTCCTGCTCAAACACACACTTCTCCAACGTTGCATAAAGAGAATTCGCCCGTAGGAGTTTGAAGACTCTGCCAACATCTCTCCGGTGGGAGTCAATATCTGGAGAGAAGATGAGAATATCATCCAGATAGACTACGACCGAGGTGGAATGCATATCCCGGAAGATATCGTTGACAAAGTCCTGAAAAACGGCTGGGGCATTACAGAGCCCGAAGGGCATCACCAGATACTCATAGTGCCCATCCCTGGTATTAAAAGCCGTTTTCCATTCGTCCCCCTCACGGATGCGAATCAGGTTGTAGGCACCCCGCAGATCTAATTTGGTGAAAACCCTTGCTCCCCTTAGCCTGTCAGAGAGCTCAGAAATCAGGGGCAAAGGGTATTTATTTTTAATGGTGATGGCATTAAGACCCCTGTAATCGATGCAAGGACGTAATTCCCCGTTCTTCTTCTGTACGAAGAAGAATCCCGCCCCTGCGGGAGACACTGACTTCCTAATGAATCCTCTTGCCAAATTCTCCTGGATGTATTGAGACATAGCCTCCATCTCAGGAAGAGAGAGGGGATATACCCTTCCCCGAGGAGGTTCAGCTCCAGACAAGAGGTCAATAGGACAGTCATAGGGGCGATGAGGCGGTAGAGTCTCAGCTGCCTTTTTAGAGAATACGTCTACATAGCACCAATAACATTTGGGAAGAGAAGAAAGGTCTACGGGTACCTCGGTAGAAGAAACCTGTACACACTCACTCACACACCTGCCCATACAAGCCTTACTCCAACCCAATATTCTCCCTGAGGACCACTCAATATGTGGAGAGTGGAAACGGAGCCAGGGTATTCCCAGTAAAATCTCATCCATTCCCTCGGGAAGGACAAGAAGGGAAATAATCTCCTGGTGGGAAGGGGACATGGACAACGAGAAAGGGACAGTCTGGTGTGTGATTTGCAGTGGAAGTGTGGTCCCATTCACAACTCTAACTGTTACAGGTTTAGCGAACATAACTAATGGTATAGCGTGGCGCAAAGCAAAAGCAGAGGACATAAAATTCCCCTCTGCTCCTGAATCCACACAAAGCTCGACTGTTAGAGTGGAAGAGCCTAACAGGATTGTCCCTTTAAAGGAAAGTTTGGAGGAAAATGTAGCAGTGTCTAGTGAACCTCCCCCAATGGTTACTAGACGTGATCGTTTCCCGATCGCCGTGGACATTTATTGGCATAATGTCCTAGTTGGTGACAATACTTGCAAACCACGGATACTCGAGCGGCCTGAGACTTAGGTCCCACTCGAAAAACCTCCATGGCCTCATGGGAGTCGGACGCCAAAACAGGAGATACAAGAGGTCTGGCGAAGGTAGGAGCCAGCCGAAACCTCTGCCTACACTGGGTGTCCGCTCTAACCTCCGCTCGTGAAAACGGAGATCAATGCGGGTAGATACAGAAATAAGCTCCTCCAGTGTGGCGGGTATCTCCCTGGTGGCCAAGGCGTCCTTCACGTGGTCTGCCAGTCCCCTCCAGAACACCGGAATTAGAACTTTGTCTGGCCACTCTAACTCTGAAGCTAGAGTCCGGAACTGGATGGCAAACTGGCTGACCACGGACGAGCCCTGAGTAATAGTCAACAACTGGAGCGCGGTATCGTGGGTAACACGAGGTCCTAAGAAGACCTGCTTCAGTGCATCCAGAAAGAGAGGAGCACTCTGTACCGCACGATCATCATGCTCCCAAAGTGGCGTTGCCCACTCCAACGCCCTGCCCGACAGGAGAGATAGAATAAATCCCACTTTCACCCGTTCCGTAGGGAAACGTGACGCCAGGAGCTCAAGGTGTATGGAGCACTGGCTCACGAATCCGCGACATTGCTTACTGTCACCAGCAAACTTGTCGGGAAGTGGGAGACGGGATAAAGTCGGGGCAGGGGTGGCAGCGGACAAACTGGCTGCAGCTACACTTGCAGCCTGAACAGCAACAGCAGTGACATCCACAGCCGAAGTTGAATGCTCAAGAGCCGCCAACCTTCCCTCCAGCTGCTGGATGTACCGCTGTAAACGCTGATCGTCCGCCATTTACTAGCCAGACCCTGGCGCTAGTGTTCTGTTAGGACTGGCGGAACGCACCAAGTAAAAGATGTAATAATATTGGTGCGTTCGCAGTCCGGGGTCCACCGTGCAGGTGAAAACCCGCTGCTAGCAAATGGCGGCGCTATATGGCGGTGGAAGCGAACCCTGCCTTGCCACAGGTCCGCAATACCGCACAAATGAGTGCAAGCAAGGAGTCGGCGAACTCAATCCCAAGACTCAGGGTAGAAGTCCGTTCAGACAACTTGCTCACCACACCGCAACTGAGTGTGTAGGAATAGCAAGAGCACCGAAGTGCGAACTGTGTTGTGCTGGCAGACACCACTAGTACCCAGACGTGGGTTAAGAAGCGCACTAATGGTGCGTGGCGCCGCACTGGCGGTCACAGCAATAGACGCTGACTCGTGTGTAACACGTGGAGTGTTTAGTCGGATGCTAGGTAGCAGCCATACACCTTACGCGAGCTTTCATACAATAGGGTAGGGGTAATTAATGAACGACTTGCACTCACAACAAACACACATATACAAATGTACACTAGCGCATGGCCGTGTGGCCATGCGAGCCTTATATAGCTGCAGCAAGTAAAAGACCTTCCTAAAAGGACCAATGAGAGGCTGTCATACCAGAGCATGTGACCCTAAATCTCCACTGAGAGATCTTGCCCTGGGCATGCTCAGTGTGTGCAAAGCAAGACTTAGCCTTTGCACTTAAAGGACCTTCCTGAAAGGACCAATGGACTTAGCTGCAGTGTCTGACCATGTGACCCTCGATCTCCACTGAGAGATCTCACTCAGGGCATGCTCAGAATGAGAAAAGCAGGACTTAGTCCCACAAGCGTCTATTCGCCGCTGCCCAGCACTGACTTCAATGGCAGAAGCCAGCGACGCAGCAGTAACTCTTTGTACAGAGCGGGACTGAGCAAGACGCTGGCACCGACGTCTCTGCTGAGCAGGCTCCACTGCGGCAGGAGAAGAATGGGAGACCGCAGCAGAGACGGCCCGAGATTCCCCCTGTGCAGAAGCGGGAACTCGACCCCTAACACTCGTTATGGGAAGATAGCTCTCTCTAGTTCTCTCTCGCAGTAATAACATTTATATAAGCTGTACACGTTATAAGTAGTGCATAGGTTATTCACTTGTTTTTAATTGTTCTTTGTATTTTGTGTGGTGAGTGGGCGGGATGAAGCAGGGAGGAGTGATGCTTATGGCAGGTACTTCTTCTGGCGTCATGTCCGTCCATTCACAAACCTGTTGAAGCGCTTGAGCAGCGTGAAACGGCCATTGTTTGACCTGTACACTCTGCTGTATATGCACCCCCGAGCCGTGAAGATTTTACTGCAATAAAGTTTTACCTGCACTGAAGATCGGTGAGTGCTGACGTCTCCTTCCTTACTCTCCCAAAAGTATGATACAGGGCCACCTAAGGGCCCTTACCAAACTCAGGTTTCACAGCACCTGCTGGCACTCTGCTAATTATCAGCAAGGGCGGCATAATGACATTGCGGTGGGCATGGTGGAGGTGGCGGGCGATGCTTAAAATTCAAATGGGCATGTTTTATCTGGCATTGTAAGGGGATGGGGAACATGTATTCCACTATCTGGCTAACTATTTGACATGAGGGAGGGACCTCCCAAAAGTAGGAGTGAGAGCTCTCTCAACTGTATGATGCAGGGCCACTTGAGGGTATTTACCAAACTCAGGTTTCACGGCACAGGCTGACACTCTTCTAATTGTCAGCGAGGGCCGCATAATAATGTGGCAGTTGACATGGTGGTGGTGGTGGATAAAGCCCAAAATTCAAATGGGCATGTTTTATCTGGCATTGTAAAGTGATTGCGAATATGGATTCCACTATCTGGCTAACTATTTGGAATGAGGAAGGGACCTCCCAAAAGTAGGAGTGAGAGCTCTCCAAATGCATGATGCAGGGCCACTTGAGGGCCCTTACCAAACTCAGGTTTTACAGTACCTGCTGGCACTCTGCTAATTGTCAGGGAGGGCCGGACAATGACATGGCAGTTGACATGGTACTGGAGGCAGGTGATGCCCAAAATTCAAATGGGCTTGTTTGAAATGGCATTCTAATGGTATTCCACTATCTTGATAACTATTTGGCATGAGGGAGGGTCCTCCCAAATGTAGGAGAGCCCTCACAAATGTTATTTTTTTTTATTTTGAGTTATATACAGTACATGTAATTATGAAGGAAATAATGTTTCTTAGCATTTTTACCTTTAAAAAAACGTTTGGTTTGGTAGGTCTTTTCAAAAATCTATAAAAACAGCGCAATAGTCTGACAACATTATTTCCAGATACCATATGTGAGCCAGAAAGGCATGCAGGCATCATCTCATGCTGTTCCCATTTTGTTTTAGCGCTTTCCCATCTATTTAAGCTTTTTTCTCATGCCCCCAGACCTGTTTTTGGGGTCCAGCAGAAAGATATTCGGCTTTCCCAATGACTTGCATTGGATTCGTTATTCGTCACGAACACACAGACATTAGAAATTATTTGTGCCAATTTTCCCGAATCCGAATATTTCACTATTCGATCATCACTATTGTGTACCCATACTAGTGCCAGGAAGCATGAATCCCTACAAATTCCACATTTTTTTTTGTTTAAATCCATACTCTCTATTAGCTCAGAGACATAAAGAAGTGGCCACTGCACCTCTGTAGGTGTCCTATAAACTCTCAGTGCAAATCTCTGATGTGAACCAGTGAAACATATGAAAAAGTCCTATTTCTATATTATTTAAACCAAGTAAATGTATTAAGTTAATAGTTAGATTTAATAGTCCACTTCTAAAATATGATTTCCACATACTGTTATTGTTATAATGGATCATACGCTTTGGTCGTTTTATGCATTATTTAACAGTATATGTTGGAAGCTCGTGTAACTTGCATCCTGTAAAACCCTTTCTTCCTTCTGTTTACCGTCTGATGCCTTTAGCCTGTCCTCCAGCAAATTAATTTAAATGCACATCAATCTGCTAAGAATCAGTTTGCTATTGTGCTGACATTCCTGCAACATATCCCATTTTTTATTCTATGTACATCAACATTTAGCTGTAACTAATTTAGAAGGAACATGTAGTACCTCGTCCTAATGATCGTGCCACACATTATCTCTTTTATACTTGATTTATATCTTTGTGCTGCAATTTGTAAGGTCTTAGAGAAAACAATTCTGAAAGTTCTCTTACCCAGTAAATAAAATGATCTTGCTCTGGCAATATTTTATTTCCTTTGCTTTGTTGCTATACAGTTTAGATGTTCTAATTAGGCTTCTAAAGTGACTTCACCATTAATGATATGCTGTTTTATTAGGTCAATGAATTGCCATTTTTCACATTCAGATTCTATGACTAAAATTAACCAACTATTCTTCAATCTTGCAAGTTTTATAGACTATTGTACAGTGTGGGAAATAAGTATTGGATCCCTTGCTGATTTGGTAAGTTTGCCCACTGACAAAGACATGAACAGTCTATAATTTTAAGGGTAGGTTAATTTTAACATTGAGAGACAGAATATCAAAAATAAAATCCAGAAAATCACATTGTATAAATTATATAAATGTATTTGCATTTTGCAGTGAGAAATAAATATTTGATCCCCTACCAACCATTAAGAGTTCTGGCTCCTACAGACCAGTTAGACGCTCCTAGTCAACTCGTTACCTGTGGTAAAGACAGATGTCTTACATAGTCACCTTTATAAAAGACTTATGTCCACAGACTCAGTTAATGTCAAACTCTAACCTCTACAACATGGGCAAGACCAAAGAGCTTTATAAGGATGTCAGGGACAAGATCATAGAACTGCACAAAGCTGAAATAGGGTATAAAACCATAAGTAAGACACTGGGTGGGAAGGAGACAACTGTTGGTGCAATAGTAAGAAAATGGAAGAAATAAAAAATGACTGTTAATCGTCATCGATCTGGAGCACCATGCAAAATCTCACCTCATGGGGAATCCATGATCATGAGGAAGGTGAGAGATCAGCGTAAAACTACAGAAGGGGAACTTGTTAATGATCTCAAGGCAGCTGGGACCACAGTCACCAAGAAAATCATTGGTAACACATTACGCCGTAAAGGTTGAAAATCCTGTAGTGCCCGCAAGGTCCCCTGCTCAAGAAGGCACATGTGCAGACCCATCTGAAGTTTACAAATGAACACCTTTATGATTCTGTGAGTAATTGGAAGAAGATGCTGTGGTCAGTTGAGACAAAAATTTAGGTCTTTGGCATTAACTGGCCAATTGCTAATTTATCCCAAATAAGGTCCCACAATCCTTCTCACCTCATCTTTTACTCAGTCCTATAAATTTAGTTGCATCTTAAGGGGTGCACGCGTGTGGGGTCAGGCACGCGTATGGAGTGGCCCCCAAATGCAGGGCAGCGGGGTACTCGGTACCGGGTCCCTCGGTCTTGGTTCTAGGGGTGTCACGGTGGCCCGGCCCGGTCCGTGGCCCTGCTAAGGGGTGCCCAAATAAAGGTGTAGGTGAGAGTTTGCCAAGTGTTTGTGACGCCACCTGTGGTATTCGGTCAGGGTAACCGTCGCTGCTAGGGGTCCGCTGGGGTGATGGAATGGCAGCTAGATGGTGCAACTTCCCACGGGTGAAGTATGTCCCCAGGGCTTCCCTTGATGAGTAGATGGTGATGGTGTAGGTCGCAGTAAATGATGTGGACTGTTATGATCTGGTGACCTTGGAGCCACATGAAACTTTCTCTGGAGTTGGTGGAACCTGTACTGACCGCAAATCCTGAACTAACACCGCAACTAGAAGTAGCCGTGGGGTGTGCCTAACATACCCTAGACACCTCGACACAGCCGGAGGACTAAGTACCCCTCTAGATGGAAATAGGAATGCTACCTTGCCTCAGAGCAGACCTCCAAAGGATAGGCAGCCCCCACGAATAATGACTGTGAGTAGGAGAAGAATAGACACACGCAGGTAGAAAACAGGATTTAGCAAAAGAGGCCACTGTAGCTAAATAGGAAAGGATAGGACAGATTACTAGGCGGTCAGTATTAAAACCCTTCCAAAAATATCCACAGCAGATAATACAAAAAGTTCCACAATCTAACTAAAGACATGGAATGTATATCTGCCACTCCAGAGAATCCAACAAGACTGAGAAAATACTGACTCAATCTAAGCTGGACAAGAAAACACAAAGAATAGCACTGAATTGTGAAGCACATAGCATGTGTGCCACAGGGAAAAAAAAACCAGACACTTATCTCTGCTGATTTGGCAGAAAGGCAGGAGGAACCAAGCAGAGGTCCAACACCTCCCAACAACAATTGACAACTGGCAAGGAAGGACTAATGAATCCTGCATGCCTAAATACCCCAGTCAGAACTGCAATCAGCAGATACACCTGACCAGGACTGCAACTCAGGGGCAACTGCATTACCACCTACAACCACTGGAGGGAGCCCAAAAGCAGAATTCACAACAGTACCCCCCCCCTTGAGGAGGGGTCACCGAACCCTCACCAGAGCCCCCAGGCCGATCAGGATGAGCCAGATGAAAAGCATGAACCAAATCAGCAGCATGGACATCAGAAGCAAAAACCCAAGAATTATCCTCCTGGCCATAACCCTTCCATTTGACAAGGTACTGAAGCCTCCGCCTCGAAAAACGTGAATCCAAAATCTTCTCAACCACATACTCCAACTCCCCATCAACCAAAACAGGGGCCGGAGGATCAACAGAGGGAACAACGGGCACCACATATTTCCGCAATAAAGATCTATGGAAGACATAATGGATAGCAAAAGAGGCCGGAAGCGCCAATCGAAAAGACACCGGATTAATAATCTCAGAAATCCTATAAGGACCAATAAACCGAGGCTTAAACTTAGGGGAAGAGATCTTCATAGGAACATGACGGGAAGACAACCAAACCAAATCCCCAACCCGAAGCCGGGAACCAACACACCGACGACGGTTAGCAAAACGTTGAGCCTCCTCCTGAGACAACACCAAATTGTCCACCACATGAGCCCAAATCTGCTGCAACCTGTCAACCACAGAATCCACACCAGGACAGTCAGAAGGCTCATCCTGCCCAGAAGAAAAACGAGGATGAAAACCAAAATTACAAAAAAAAGGCGAAACCAAAGTAGCCGAACTAGCCCGATTATTAAGGGCAAACTCGGCCAATGGCAAAAAGGCCACCCAATCATCCTGATCGGCAGACACAAAGCATCTCAAATAAGTCTCCAAAGTCTGATTAGTTCGCTCGGTCTGGCCATTTGTCTGAGGATGAAATGCAGAAGAAAAAGACAAATCAATGCCCAGCCTAGCACAAAAGGCCCGCCAAATCCTAGAAACAAACTAGGAACCTCTGTCGGACACAATATTCTCCGGAATACCATGCAAACGAACCACATGCTGAAAAAACAACGGAACCAACTCTGAAGAGAAAGGCAATTTAGGCAAAGGCACCAAATGAGCCATCTTAGAAAACCGGTCACAAACAACCCAGATAACAGACAACCTCTGGGAAACCGGAAGATCAGAAATAAAATCCATAGAAATATGCATCCAGGGCCTCTCAGGGACCGGCAATTGCAAAAGTAACCCACTAGCACGGGAACAACAAGTCTTGGCCCGCGGACAAGTCCCACAGGACTGCACAAAAGAACGCACATCACGTGACAACGAAGGCCACCAAAAGGACCTACCAACCAAATCTCTGGTACCAAAAATACCAGGATGACCAGCCAACACAGAACAGTGAACCTCAGAAATCACTCTACTAGTCCATCTGTCAGGAACAAACAATTTCCCCACAGGACAGCGGTCAGGTCTATCAGCCTGAAATTCCTGAAGAACCCGCCGTAAATCAGGGGAAATGGCAGAAAGGACCACCCCTTCTTTCAGAATGCCGACCGGTTCAAGGACCTCAGGAGAATCAGGCAAAAAACTCCTAGAAAGGGCATCAGCCTTAATATTCTTAGAACCCGGAAGATACAAAACCACGAAATCAAAACGGGAAAAAAACAAGGACCATCGAGCCTGTCTAGGACTCAGCCGTTTGGCAGACTCGAGGTAAATCAAATTCTTATGATCGGTCAGGACCACAATACGGTGCTTAGCTCCCTCAAGCCAATGTCGCCACTCCACAAATGCCCACTTCATAGCCAACAACTCCCGATTGCCGAGAAGAAGGCACATGGTTTCATCAACGAACCAACAGAATCCCTCTGAGACAACACGGCCCCTGCCCCAATCTCAGAAGCATCAATCTCAACCTGAAACGGAAGAGAAACATCTGGTTGGCGCAACACCGGAGCAGAAGTAAATAAGCGTTTAAGCTCCTGAAAGGCAGAGACAGCCGCAGAGGACCAATTCGCCACATCAGCGCCTTTTTTCGTCAAATCAGTCAAGGGTTTAACCACGCTGGAGAAGTTAGCAATGAAACGGCGATAAAAATTTGCAAAACCCCAAAATTTCTGAAGGCTCTTCACGGATGTGGGTTGAATCCAATCATGAATGGCCTGAACCTTAACCGGATCCATCTCCATAGATGAGGGAGAAAAAATAAAGCCCAAAAAAGAAACCTTCTGCACCCCAAAGAGCCACTTAGACCCCTTCACAAACAAGGCATTGTCACGAAGGATCTGAAATACCATCCTGACCTGTTCCACATGAGACTTCCAATCATCGGAAAAAATCAAAATATCGTCCAAATATACAATCAAGAATTTATCAATATAAGTCCGGAAGATATCATGCATGAAGGATTGAAAAACAGATGGAGCGTTAGTGAGCCCGAATGGCATCACAAGGTATTCAAAATTGCCTTCGGGCGTATTAAACGCAGTTTTCCATTCATCACCCTGCTTAATACGAACAAGATTATATGCCCCCCGAAGGTCAATCTTCGTAAACCAACTAGCCCCCTTAATCCTAGCAAACAAATCGGAAAGCAAAGGTAAAGGGTATTGAAACTTGACCGTGATCTTATTCAAGAGGCGATAATCAATACAAGGTCTCAAGGAGCCATCCTTCTTAGCAACAAAAAAAAAACCTGCTCCCAACGGTGAAGAAGATGGCCGAATATGCCCTTTCTCCAAAGACTCCTTAACATAACTCCGCATGGCGGTATGTTCAGGCACAGAAAGGTTGAAAAGTCGGCCCTTAGGAAACTTACTGCCTGGAATCAAGTCAATCGCACAATCACAGTCCCTATGCGGTGGAAGGGAACTGGTCTTGGGCTCATCGAATACATACTGAAAATCAGACAAAAACTCTGGAATTTCAGAAGAGGAAGAAGAGGAGATTGACATCAAAGGAACATCATTATGAACCCCCTGACAACCCCAACTAGTCACAGACATAGATTTCCAATCCAACACAGGATTATGTACCTGCAACCACGGGAAACCCAGCACGATAACATCATGCAAATTATGCTACACCAGAAATCGACAATCTTCCTGATGGGCTGGTGCCATGTGCATGGTCACCTGTGTCCAAAACTGGGGCTTATTTTTAGCCAAAGGTGTAGCATCAATCCCCCTTAAAGGAATAGGGTTCTGCAAAGGCTGCAAGGGAAAACCACAATGCCTGGCAAACTCAAAATCCATTACGTTCAAGGCGGCGCCTGAATCCACAAATGCCATGACAGAAAATGATGACAATGAGCAGATCAAGGACACCGATAACAGAAATTTAGGTTGTACAGTACTAATAGTAAATGAACTAACGATCCTTTTTGTCCGCTTAGGGCAGACTGAAATGACATGAGAAGCGTCGCCACTAGGGTTGAGCGAAACAGGTCGGCCATTTTCAGAAGTCGCCGACTTTTGGCAAAGTCGGGTTTCATGAAACCCGACCCGACCCCTGTGTGGGGTCGGCCATCAGGTCGGCGATCTTCTGAATCTGGTATCGGAATTCCGATACCGAGCTCCGATATGTTTGCGATATCAGGAATCGGTATCGGAATCCATATTTAAGTGTAAAATAAAGAATCAAAATAAAAAATATTGATATATTCACCTTCGGACGCGCCCTGGTACTAACCGGCAGCCTTCCTTCCTAAGAATGAGCACATGAATGACCTGCGGTGACGTCACGGCTTGTGATTGGTCGCGTGAGCGGTCACATGGGCGGTCACGCGACCAATCACAAGCCGCAACATCATCTAAGGTCCTTCACGCGCTCATTCTTAGGAAGGAAGGCTGCCGGAAAGAAGCAGGGCACGTCCGAGGGTGAGTATACACCTAATAGGAATATACTCACCCTCGGACGCGCCCTGCTTCTTTCCGGCAGCCTTCCTTCCTAAGAATGAGCGCGTGAAGGACCTTAGATGACGTCGCGGCTTGTGATTGGTCGCGTGACCGCCCATGTGACCGCTCACGCGACCAATCACAAGCCGCGACGTCACCGCAGGTCATTCACGCGCTCATTCTTAGGAAGGAAGGCTGCCGGTTAGTACCAGGGTGCGTCCGAGGGTGAGTATATCAATATTTTTTATTTTGATTCTTTATTTTACACATTAATATGGATCCCATGGCCTGAAGGAGAGTTTCCTCTCCTTCAGACCCTGGGAACCATAGTATCCCATTGCACTGCATTGGGTTTCGTGTTTCGGCCGACCCCGACCCCGACGTTTTTATAGGATCGGCCGATTTCACTCGACCCGACTTTTGAGAAAGTCGGGTTTCGTGAAACCCGACCCGATCCTATAAAAATAAAAGTCGCCCAACCCTACTCATCACTATTCAGAAACCGTTCTGTATTAATTAATATTTTAGTAAGCATTCTACCTATTAATGCTTACATTTCACTGCTAATCATAAGAAATTTAGGTTCACATTAATTAAGATTTTTTTTATAATAGTCTAAGTAAAAGTGGTATTTGCAGCAAATTTATTAAAAGGAATGTGTAATCAGGACATGACCTATTCTTTAAATAAGTTTTTTTAGTTTAAATGTATTTTGCAGAACTCTGTATAGTTTTTTTTTTTTCATTTTTTCATATCACCACATAGTGAAACAAATCTAAAGGATGTGTGAAAATTGCAATATAATAGGCCTAATATTAGACTTATGCTTTCCTTTTTGTACAGATGACTCTTCAGCAATCAGTAGATAATACAGGATCCACCATTCACAATGGTCACAGCTCACCTCCTCTCCACCCTTTCACAAAGACCTTTGCCCTGATTAAAGCATGATTATACAGTATAATACTTCTATACAAATAAGGGCTTGGTCAGTCTATTGCTGTTAATGTCTATGTGACTGCAGAAAATGACAGCAAGCATGAACCCAATATTAGACCTAGTGGCCAGTGTGAGATTGCAAGATTATAAGACAAGATTTCAAATTTTGTAGATAAAGATTGTGAAAAGTTTGGATTGCAATATATACTTGCTGCAAATTGTGCATGTGTTGACCTTAATCCAAAAGAACACTTGTGGGGTGACATAAAAATGTCATTTCTGAGGCAAAGCCTACAAGTGCCAAAAAGTTATGGGATGTTATGGGATGTTAGCATCCTGGCCTGGAATAACAGTTGGCAGGTGCCAGAATTTGGTTGACTTTATGAAACATAGATGTGAAGCAGTTCTAAAAAACTGTGGGTATACATCTAAATATTGAGTTAGTGATTCAAAGTAATGATAAATCCACAAAAAAGTACATATTGTGAGTTTGTAAAGACAAATGCGACACTGCTATTTTTCTTAACAGCCCAATGTTCATTTTTTGTTATTTTCCTTAAAGTAGGTAAAATTTTATACATTTCTCTTCATGTTTTTATTTAGAAAACAGTGTGCAGTGTTCATAATGTATGGAAATAAAAACTAATATAAATATTTTGTGATTAACTCATGCTTTTGAACACACTACTATTATTTTGAACACTACTGTATGTATATATTCAATTAGGGATGAGCAGGTCAATCCACCAAAGACTGAGTTTGAGTCAAATTTACTGACAGTCTCAGTTTCATGTGAATTCAAACAGTTTGAGATGCAATTTGCAGTTTGCAAAAATAAAGATAGTCGGGAACCATTTCCTACACTGCTGAAGTATCAGGGGGCTGACAAACGTCATTTTACACTGACATACCGGCTTCGCCATAATGCCCTGCAGCTATAACCTCTTAAAGATTATCATTCCTTGTATAGTCTTCGTCAGCACAGGAGTCATCACTAGTGTTGATCAAGCAGTGAAATGCTCGAGTTCTCGCTACTTGAATCAAGTAGGTTGTACGTGCATGACTTGAGTTGTGAGCATAATAGAAGTGAATGGCAAAACTTAGAGCATTTTTCCAGAGGACAGAAACATTTTCTCCCTCTACCTCTCTCACTGATAATTTACTTATGGGGAACTGCTCGCTACTCGATCGAGCACCCGGATACTCACCCATCACTAGTCATTACAGATCAGCGTTTCCCAGTTGAGCACAGTTTGTGCAGCACAGTCATTTTCCATCTCCATAGGGTCTCTCACACTCCTGTAGAGTATAAGCTTTTAGGATCAGAAGATTTCTCTCTCTCTGTATTTTCCGAGCAATTATAAGCTTTCTAGTATTGAGATTTGCACAAATTTTTCAACACAAATCAAATTGGGGAAAAATTTGGTGAAATTGGCGAACTTGAATTTCAAAAGAACTGCTCATCTCTAATATATATTGTGGTAGATCGAATCACTCAGTTTCTTAAAGAGGTATACACGTGAACAATTTCTATTTTACCCCTTAGTGACAGAGTCAATTTGCTACTTAATGACCAAGCCAGTTTTTACAATTCTGACCATTGTCACTTTATGTGGTTATAAGTCTTGAACGCTTCAACCGATCTCACTGATTTTGAGAATGTTTTTTTGTGACATATTGTACTTCAAAGCGTAGGACCTAGTATACGAGAGATGCCCTAAAGTGGCTACCAGGTACACATAAAATTGGCCATTTTTATGCTCTAAACACTCTAATTTTTCATATTTCTAGTGTAGTAATGCTATTCAGTTTTCATGTTTCATGTTTGCATGTTTCGGCGCTGCAGTGTGCTGCCTTATTTGCTTGACTGTATGTGAGTTGGTGACTCTAGGTTCAGCACCTGTTCACACTTAGTCTATATTTGGATGTGACGGTCAGTTTTTTTAAATATATTGTACTTCATGTTAGTGGTAAATTTCTTTGATATGTCTTGCGTTTATTTATGGAAAAAAATGGAAATATGGGAAAAATTTTGAAAGTTTAGTAATTTTAAATTTTTTTATTTTATTACCTTAAATCAAAGAGATATGTCACACAAAATACAAAATAAATAACATTTTCCACATGTCTACTTTATGTCAGCACAATTTTGGAAACAAAATTTTTTTTGTTAGGAAGTTATGAGGGTTAAAAGTTGATCAGCGATTTCTCATTTTCACAACAAAATTTATAGAACCATTTTTTTTTAGGGACAACCTCACATTTGAAGTGACTTTGGGGGGTCAATATAACAGAAAATACAAAAAAATTGAACCATTCTAAAAACTGCACCCCTCAAGGAGCACAAAACCACATTCAGGAAGTTTATTAACCCTTCAGGTGCTTCACAAGAACTAAAGCAATGTGGAAGGAAAAAATGAACATTTTACTTTTTCACAAAGAATTTACTTTGGAACAATTTTTTTTTATTTTCACTAGGATATCAGAAGAAAATGGACCACAAAATTTGTTGTGCAATTTCTCCTGAGTATGCCAATACGCCATATGTGAGGGAAAGCCACTGTTTTGGTGCATAGCAGGGCTCAGAAGGGAGGGAGCACCATTTGACTTTTGAACGCAAAATTGGCTGCAATCAGTGGTGGCTCTTGTCGCGTTTGGAGATCCCCTGATGTACCTAAACAGTGGAAATCGCCCAACTCTAACTCCAACCCTAACCCCAACACACCGCTTACCCTAACCCCAGCACACCCATAACCCTAATCCCAATCCTAACCCTAACCCTAGCCCTAAACTTAGCCCTAATTCAGACTCTGAGGGGCGCTATACACTTTTTCCACAGCGCCATTAAGTAACAGCGCTGTGGTGTAAGTTCCCTTAACTGCCACCTTTAAAAGGTGTATCGGCAGTCGTTAAGGGGTTAAAGTCCACCTGGAACCAGCTGTTCAATCATCCTAGCACTAAACATGACTAACTCCTCTCATCACTTAATGCGCTTGATGACTTTTCCTAGCTTTATTTTACTGAAGTTAAGGCTACTTTCACACATCAGGTTTTTTATTTCAGGCAGAATCCGGCTAATCTTCCAAAAAACTGATCCGTTGCAAATAGTTTAAAAACTGATGCAACGGATCCGCTTTTTATTTTTGACATGGAGTTTACCTTGACTTCCTGGAAAAGGGGAGAGAGAGAGAGAGAGAGAGATCAGAAAGGAAAATCTGCATGATTTCAATGGAAAATGCTTGGAAAACCGGATTCGGAGGCCGGATTCATCATTTGACATCTCCGTTTCACACGTTTTTGGCCGGTTCTATCACTGTTCGCTCTTTGCTGCCGGAAGAAAAAACGTTCATCTGGACATTTTCTCCACCCACCGGAAATGACTATTTGGATGTATCCACAGAAAAACGGATGAAACGTCTGGCCATCAGGCGCAATCCGGCGCTAATACAAGTCTGTGAAAAAAAACGGATCCGGCGTAAAAAAAAAAAAACATCCGTTTTTTTCAAAACTGCCCGGATTGTGCCCGAAACAAAAAATCTGATGTGTGAAAGTAGCCTAACAACCTCAGTGCTACATATCTCCCCTCTAGTGCTTTGCCAGTGATTTTGTCTGAATATATATATATATATATCTATATATATAGATATATATATATACATACCGTATTTTTCGGACTATAAGACGCACCGGATCATAAGGCGCACCCCAAATTTGGGGTAAAAATTGCAGAAAAAAAGATTTTTTATAAGATGGGGGTCCGTCTTATTGTCTGAATTTACAGTATCTTACCTGAGGGCTGGCGGTGGCAGAGCAGGGTCACAGGAGGCATGGTGTCAGCAGAGGTGGGGTGATGCTGTACGGTGTGCACCTGAGCAGGGTCCCTTCCTGCTTAGGTGGGCAACGCCACGGCCTGGTGTCCATGGGAGGGTTGCAGCAGTGGTTACCGGCAGAGGTGCTGGGATGAGGAGGTGCTGGGATGAGGAGGTCCTGGGATGAGGAGGTCCTGGGATGAGGAGGTGCTGGGATGAGGAGCCGCAGTGAGAGGTATGGCATCAGAGGGGTCCCTTTCCCCGGTGAGGTGATGCAGCAGCCCGGTAAGCAGTAGAGCTGGGTGAATACTGTTGTTAGCGGTGGTGGCGGCCATCTTCCCGAGGCCGCGGGTGCGCAGATGAAGCGCTCTGCTTCCCGGGGCTTCAGGAAAATGGCCGCGGGATGCCGCGCGTGCGCAGATGGAGATTGCGGCAGCCATTTTCCTGAAGCCACGAACTTCAGGAAAATGGCCGCCGCGATCCCCATCTGCGCACGCGCGGCATCCCGCTGCCATTTTCCTGAAGCCCCGGGAAGCAGAGCGCTCCATCTGCGCACGCGCGGCCTCTGGAAGATGGCCGCCACCACCGCTAACAACAGGATTCACCGGGCTCTGCTGCTTACCGGGCTGCTGCATCACCTCACCGGGGAAAGGGACCCCGCTCACTGCGCCTCCTCATCCCCGCACGTCTGCCGCCGCACCTCTGCCACACCTCTGCCACCGTACCTCTGTCGCCAAGGTAAGCCTGCATTACGACTATTAGACGCACCCCCCATTTTCCCCCCTTTTTTGGGGGGGAAAAAGTGCGTCTTGTAGTCCGAAAAATACGGTATATATATATATATATATATATATATATATATATTACTAGCTGTACTACCCGGCTTCGCCCGGGTTAATGACTGCTGTTAGCAAAATAGAATGTGTTAACAAAAATTTATTCTGCACACAAAAACCACAAAACAAATAGATAGAAATGTAATTATTAAAAGGCAAAAACTAAGCAAATAGAAGCATTTCACAACATATATTAGCTTTGTTATACTGAGAATGTCTTTGTTGCCTATATTAACCAATCAGAGCTCAGGTTAATTAACTGTAGCAAAATAGAAGCTGAGCTGTGATTGGTTGCTATTGGCAGCCTGATAAATCCCCAGCCAACAGGAAGCCCTCCCCCCTGGCAGTATATATTAGCTCACACATACACATAATAGACAGGTCATGTGACTGACAGCTGCCGTATTTCCTATATGGTACATTTGTTGCTCTTGTAGTTTGCTTATTAATCAGATTTTTATTTTTGAAGGACAATACCAGACTTGTGTGTGTTTTAGGGCGAGTTTTATGTGTCAAGTTGTGTGTGTTGAGTTGCGTGTGGCGACATGCATGTAGCGACTTTTGTGAGATGAGTTTTGTGTGGCGACATGCGTGTAGCAACATTTTGTGTGTTGAGTTGCATGTGACAGGTTAGTGTAGCAAGTTGTGTGCAGCAAGATTTGTGCATGGCGAGTTTTGCGCGTGGCGAGTTTTATGTGTGGTGCATTTTGAGTATGTGCAAGTTTTGTGTGAGGCAACTTTTGCATGTGGTGCAACTTTTGTACATGTGGCAATTTTTCTGTGTGTGCAAGTTTTGCATGAGGTGAGTTTTCCATGAGGTGAGTTTTGCACGTGTGGCGAGTTTTGCGTGAGCCTAGTTTTGCATATAGCTAGTTTTGCATGTAGCGAGTTTTGAGTGGTGACTTTTGTGTTTCGACTTTTATGTGGCGAGGTTGGTGTGTGTGTGTGGTGAAATGTGTGCTGAGGGTGGTATATGTGTTCAAGCACGTGGTAGTGTGTGGCGCATTTTGTGTTTGTGTTCATATCCCCGTGTGTGGTGAGTATCCCATGTCGGGGCCCCACCTTAGCAACTGTACGGTATATACTCTTTGTCGCCATCGCTCTCATTCTTTAAGTCCTCATTGTTCACATCTGGCAGCTGTCAATTTTCCTCCAACACTTTTCCCTTCACTTTTTCCCCATTATGTAGATAGGAGCAAAATTGTTTGGTGAATTGGAACGCGCGGGGTTAAAATTTCACCTCACAACATAGCCTATGACGCTCTCGGGGTCCAGACGTGTGACTGTGCAAAATTTTGTGGCTGTAGCTGCGACGGTACAGATGCCAATCCCGGACATACACACATACATACATACACACATTCAGCTTTATATATTAGATATACCTGTATGTAATCTCCTGTATATAGTATATACCTGTGTGTCATCTCACCTATATATAGTATATATCTGTGTGTCATCTCCTGTATATAGTATATACCTGTATGTCATCTCCTCCTATACATAGCATATACCTGTGTCATCTCCTCCTGTATATACTATATACCTGTAGGTAATCTGCTCCTGTATATAGTATATACCTGTGTGTCATCTCCTCCTGTATATAGTATATACCTGTATGTCATCTCCTCCTGTATGTAGTATGTACCTGTATGTCATCTCCTCCTGTATATAGTATATACCTGTGTGTCATCTCTCCTGTATATAGTATATATCTGTGTGTCATCTCCTCCTGTATATAGTATATACCTGTGTGTCATCTCCCCTGTAAATAGTATATACCTGTGTGTCATCTCCTGTATATAGTATATAGCTGTATGCCATCTCCTCCTGTATTAGCCCTCGTTCACACGTTATTTGGTCAGTATTTTTACCTCAGTATTTGTAAGCTAAAATGGCAGCCTGATAAATCCCCAGCCAACAGTAAGCCCACCCCCTGGCAGTATATATTAGCTCACACATACACATAATAGACTGGTCATGTGACTGACAGCTGCCGGATTCCTATATGGTACATTTGTTGCTCTTGTAGTTTGTCTGCTTATTAATCAGATTTTTATTTTTGAAGGATACCAGACTTGTGTGTGTTTTAGGGCGAGTTTCGTGTGTCAAGTTGTGTGTGTTGAGTTGCGTGTGGCGACATGCATGTAGGGACTTTTGTGAGATGAGTTTTGTGTGGCGACATGCGTGTAGCAACTTTTTGTGTGTCGAGTTGCATGTGACAGGTTAGTGTAGCAAGTTGTGTGCAGCAAGTTTTGCGCATGGCGAGTTTTGCGCGTGGCGAGTTTTATGTGTGGTGCCTTTTGAGTATGTGCAAGTTTTGTGTGAGGCAACTTTTGCATGTGTTGCAACTTTTGTGCATGTGGCAATTTTTCTGCGTGTGGCAATTTTTCTGCGTGTGCAAGTTTTGCGTGTGGCGAGTTTTGCACGTGTGGCGAGTTTTGCATGTGGAGAGTTTTGCGCGTGGCGAGTTTTGAGCGGCGACTTTTGTGTTTCTACTTTTATGTGGCGAGGTTGGTGTATGTGTGGTGAAATGTGCACTGAGGGTGGTATATGTGTTCGAGCACGTGGTAGTGTGTGGCGCATTTTGTGTGTGTGTTCATATCCCCGTGGTGGTGTGATTATCCCATGTTGGGGCCCCACCTTAGCAACTGTACAGTATATACTCTTTGGTGCCATCGCTGTCATTCTTTAAGTCCCCCTTGTTCACATCTGGCAGCTGTTAATTTGCCTCCAACACTTTTCCTTTCATTTTTTCCCCATTATGTAGATAGGGGCAAAATTGTTTGGTGACTTGGAAAGCGCGGGGTTAAAATTTCACCTCACAATATAGCTTTGACGCTCTCAGGGTCCAGACGTGTGACTGTGCAAAATTTTGTGCCTGTAGCTGCGACGCCTCCAACACTTTTCCTTTCACTTTTTCCCCATTATGTAGATAGGGGCAAAATTGTTTGGTGAATTGGAAAGCGCGGGGTTAAAATTTCACCTCACAACATAGCCTATGACGCTCTCGGGGTCCAGACGTGTGACTGTGCAAAATTTTGTGGCTGTAGCTGCTACGGTTCAGATGCCAATCCCGGACATACATACATACATACATACATACACACACACACACATTCAGCTTTATATATTAAATATTAATATATATCTGCGCTGTAGATTAGTTCAAAATTAGTTAGATGCATTAACTTTAAGTAATATACAATGGATATTAGTATTTACCGGGTGATGGCAGCCTCAGTCCCCTGGATGGAACCCACAGTTAGCCGCATGTAGCACAATCAAGGTCTTCTAGAGAAGTGAGCAGCAATAATAATATTTCCAGCGTTCTTTTCTTCCAGAAACCTATGAGGAGCGGGTGTGAAAATCTGTCCCGGCCGGTGACAGTCACCCCTTACCTCGTGAAGAGTGCAGCTGGGTCTTCAGCGTGAAACCGCGCTTCCACACGCTTGTTACCAACGAGGCGCAGAGAATCTGCAGGACCTCGTGTGACGTCACCTGCACGTGATCTGACACGTGAGCGGCTAGAACTTGCACACAGAACCAAAAAGGATCTATCCTATCCAACGCGTTTCGAAGTCTGCGGACTTCTTCCTCAGCTTTATATATTAGATATACACACACAGGTGCTTCTCACAAAATTTGAATATCACCAAAAAATGAATTTATTTCAGTTCTTCAATACAAAAAGTGAAACTCATATATAGCGTAATTACAAACAGAGTGATGTGTTTATTTCTGTTAATGTTGATGATTATGGCTTACAGCCAATGAAAATCCAAAAATCATAATCTCAATACATCCCAGTGTGAACACCCCTCATGCGAGACCGAACGTGTTTAGGCTTGGCTGCACCCCGAAAAATATAGTGAAGGGTGAACGCACTGGGATACATTGAGAGTGTGCTGGCCAGCCCGCCTAATTGAAAAGTAGGGACTTGACTAATAGGCTGTGAACCAGACACTATGCAGTACCCTTGTGTGAACAATGCCCTATGTGGGCCTTTATTGTGCAATCGTATACTGGGCAGTCACCCCCTCCAGGAATAGGTAGGTGGAGAGTGGCTGTTGATCTGGTATTTTGCACCTGTGTTGCTAACATCTTGCTTTATGGGCTGGCTGCACCCTGCAGTGCATTTGTTCCAAGACCTGGGCAGGTAAGTGTTGCTGCCTTTTTTTCTGCTGTTTTAAATACTTCATAATTCCAGCTTGAAAAATTATTTTAAAATCCGAAATGTTGGCCTACAGAAATGTATGTTCAGTAAATGCTCTCAATACTTGGTTGGGGGTCCTTTTGCATCAATTACTGCATCAATGCGGTGTGGCATGGAGGCGATCAGCCTGCGGCACTGCTGAGGTGTTATGGAAGCCCAGGTTGCTTTGATAGCAGACTTCAGCTTGTCTGCATTGTTGAGTCTGGTGTCTCGTCTTCTTCTTGACAATACCCCATAGATTCTTTATGGGGTTAAGGTCAGGCGAGTTTTCTGGCTAATCAAGCACAGTGATACTGTTGTTTTTAAACCAGGTATTGGTACTTTTGGCAGTGTGGACAGGTGCCAAGTGCTGCTGGTGAATGAAATTTCCTTCTCCAAAAAGCTTTTTTGCAGAGGGACGCATGAAGTGTGCTAAAATTTCCTGGCAGACGACTGCACTGATTTTGGTCTTGATTAAACACAGTGGACCTACACCAGCAGATGACATGGCTCCCCAAACCATCACTGATTGTGGAAACTTCAAACTAGACCTCAAGCAGCTTGGATTGTGTGCCTTTCCACTCTTCCTCCAGACTCTGGGACCTTGATTTCCAAATGAAATGCAAAATGTACTTTCATCTGAAAACAACACCTTGGACCACTGAGCAACAGTCCAGTTCTGTTTCTCCTTGGTCCAATGTGACGCTTCTGGTGTTGTCTATTGGTCATGAGTAACTTGAATGGCCTTTTCTTAACAATCCTTTCAAGGCTGAGGTTATCCCACTGGCTTGTATACCTTTTTATACCACACTATTTCCTTCCACTCAACTTTCCATTAAAATGCATGGATAAAGCACTCTGTGAACAGCCAGCTTCTTTAGCAATGTCCTTTTGTGGCATACCCTACTTGTGGAGTGTGTCAATGTCTGCCTTCTGGACATCTGTCACGTCAGCAGTCTTCCCCGTGATTGTGGAGCCTACTGAAACAGACTTAGGGACCTTTTTAAATGCTTAGGAAGCCTTTGGAAGTTGTTTTTTTGTTAAATATTCTAATTTACTGAGATAATGACTTTTGGGTTTTCGTTGGCTATAAGCCATAATCATCAACATTAACAGAAATATACACTTGAAATAGATCATTCTGTTTGTAATGACTCTATATATGAGATTAACTTTTTGTATTGAGGAACTGAAATAAATTAACTTTTTGATTACACTCCCAGACAGAAGTTATGTCGCTTATCCATGTTATGTAAATAAAAGCTTAATTAAATTCATCCATTCGTTTTATAAATTATTCTTTTGAAAACTGAAACCCTCTGAAATGTGGTTTAGTTTAAGAAAATAAATTGGCATCAGTGCAGAAATATTGATCAGTTAATGGACACAGAATGGTCAGATTTTGACAAGACAAAAAATGTGAAAAATATACAAAAGAACAGCTATTATTTGTTTCCATGCTTTTTATTTTTGTTATAAAAATAATTAAAAAAATACAAGGAATAAAACAATTCCACACATATTTACAATAGGCTGCAGTGGGAGGCTGCGTGTGTGTGTGTGTGTGAGTGGCATGTCTTTCTTGTGTGACTAGCATTTCAGCACTCACTCAGCAGTCTGTCTGCACTGTCGAAACATACCTGGCACTGCCTGGGTATGTCCCTGGTACATTTGCCACACGTGTATTTGTAGCAGTCAACACATCTCTCAGTTGCACAATTGTTCCTGCATCGATGGTTGACCTGACATTTCGCCCTTTTGCCAGGGCTGGGTGTGGAAGGTTGTTGCCGAAGGAGTTTCTCCTTGCGTGCCTTCTTTTCAGTCACATGAGAGCCACCTAACTCTTTTGCAAGCTCAACCAGGAAGTTCACCCGTCTCTCCTGCACCCCAGTGCATGCCTGATAAAGAACATGAGAATTCAGTGCTGCCATGTCAATCATGTTGTAGAACACGGCGACTGGCCATCTCCGTGTTCCTGCAGGCACGCTGTACTCCCGCACCATTTGGTCCATTACATCCACACAGCACTTTGTGTGGTTGTATTGTGTGACCGTGTTTGGCTTCCTTTTGTTGGCATCCTCAGTCTCAACCACGCTGTGCATGCTGCTGAGAATGTAGATGGCCTTCTGTCGTTTGGGTGCATACACTGTCAGTGTGGCACCAGTAGTTGAAAACACCTGAGTGGTAAATTCAGTGTGGTCCATCTGTCTAGCAGATTGAGGAATTTCCCGGCGACTCTTGTTGACTGTGCCGAGGATAGTGGTTTTCCGGCTAAGCAGTCGTTGTGCAAGTGACAATGATGCAAAGAAATTGTCCGTGGTTACAGTTCTGCCCTTGTCCATGAATGGTTCCATCAGCCTCATCACTACAATTTTGGACAGTCTCTCCCCGCTGGGACGACTGGGGTCCTTGCCAAGATAGGGGAGGACATTACAGATGTACTTTGATTTCAAGTCACAAGCCACCGAAAACTTGATGCCAAACTTGTCTGGTTTTGCTGCAATGTTTTGCAGAAAACAGCAGCGAGTCTTTGATGGGAAAAGCTGTTCATCAATAGTGATGTGTTGACCAGGGTTGTAGGATGCGATGCAGTTGGTGACAAACGATCTCCACACATCGGAGATTGCAGCAAACTTATCGGTCTCCACTCGCTCACTGCGTGTGAACATGTCATCAAAGCGTAGGTGTTGCATGATGTCTTGGAAGCGGTTTCGGGTCATAGTTGCAATGATCCTTGGGTTTGCCAGGTTTGCTGACCAGCTGTCACGTAGTGATGGAGCCTTGGTCACCCCCCGCAAGATATTGACTGAAATAAATGCCATTAGTTCCGGGAGACCCATGAACCAATCCACCTGCTCCGTGTGATGTGCATGTTGAGTAGTCCATTCTTGAATGCTACGAAGCATGTCAAGAGTGATAAAACAGAGGAAGCTCTGAAGGCCACTCCGGACACTTCATCTGGCCTTAGCACTTGGCTCTCCATCTGTAGGGTACGGTTCTATTGGGGTGAAATGGAGACATTTTCCCACTTGTACTTCACACCACACTGTGCCATCTTTTGCAGTCTGTCGGCTCACTCGCCAACCGAGCTCTCTTTTTTGGTAAAGGAGGAGTCTCTTCATCTGCAAGATAAATAATTTCAAATTAGCATTTTGTTTTGGTTCTAAAGGCTAGGTTCACATTTGAGAGAATTTCAGTTCCCTGTGAATCCAGCAGGGAACTTAGAAATTTTCTCAGCCTCTGCATGTTTCCCGCATGTTCCCCACATGCAGGAGAGTGGGGAACGCTGTCCCTAGCAACCCGCTGTGTTTAGCTACAGCTACACAGTGGGCTGCGGGGAGTGCCATTCGCACCCCCACATCCCCCCTGCACAGAGAACTCCTCAAGATGCGTTTCCTGGGGAGGGAGGATGCGGGGGTGCGAATCGCACTCCCCGCAGCCCGCTATGTAGCTAGTAACCAGTAAACACAGTGGGTTGCTAGGGACTGCGTTCCCCGCTCTTCCACATTCGGGGAACATGCGGAGGCTGAGAAAATTTCTAAGTTCCCTGCTGGATTAGCAGGGAACTGAAATTCTCTCAAATGTGAATCTAGCCTAAAAAATACAGTCAGGAAATAAAAATAGGTAATTTGAAAAATCTAACCTGAAGATAGCTCAGAGTCCAAATCCGGTTGAAGGACTATGTCTTCTCCATCTGAGTCAGAAGGGTTGGTGTTGCTCAGGATCAGTTCCAATGCCTGTTGAATGGTGTGCCTTCTCTGCATTTTGTTTCTTGTGAACAAAATAGTTGAAGCAGTCACCTATTTATCCCCACAGCACAAAAGGCTGCATGCAAATTTGCTAAGGTGTTAGCAATCTCATGCATATCCCCTGCACAACAATGCAGCTGGGGGGTGGGCAGACACACTCAGGAGCAGCTTACATTCTTTTGTTTACACTCTCTTACAAGACCTTTGTTGAGGTGGATCAACACAATTGCCCCCTGCAGATTCCTCAGGCAATGGCCACATTTACAAATGAAAGGATGCTAATTGGAGCCATCAGAGTTGTAAGTTTGGACTAAGGGTCTACAGTAAACAAGTTGAGTGGCGCTACGTATTACAGGGTTCTTATTTCTGCTGCGAATAGAACAATCTCCACCAATGATTGTATGTGCAGTAAGTGAGTTTAAAAATTGGATATATGTTATATCCGTATTCGCGCTAATAAAAACCCAAGGAAAAAAGACATAAAAAGCTTGCTCTTAGATGTAGCCTGTAATGAATTACTCCATTGCTACGAATATGGGGTGATATAATACAATATGAAGGTAAGGGTACCGTCACACAGTGCCATTTTCATCGCTACGACGGCACGATTCGTGACGTTGCAGCGTCGTATAAGTATCGCTCCAGCGTCGTATACTGCGGTCACACGTTGCAATACACGGCGCTGGAGCGATAATTTAATGACGTATTTGCGATGTAGAAGCCATTGGTTACTGTGCGCACATCGTATACAACCTGTGTCACACAATGCAATCATGCCGCCACAGCGGGACACTAGACGACGAAAGAAAGTTTCAAACGATCTGCTACGACGTACGATTCTCAGCGGGGATCCGGATCGCAGTAGCGTGTCAGACACAGCGATATCGTAAATGCATCGCTGGAACGTCACGAATCGTGCTGTCGTAGCGATCAAAATTGCACTGTGTGACGGTACCCTAACTCCAAATTTCTAAGTGGTAATAAGAGTCTTACCCTGCACCAGCGTTCAGAATGGCGTATAGGGTGCCTGATTGCAGACTAAGATCCTCGCGCTGGATGAGACGCTTGGTTGCAGGCTGTATTTGTCCAACATCGGCTGGCAGCGTTGTGCTGAGGAAGTAAGTCACTGGTTCTGCCCGCATGCGGCGGTTGCCTCGGCTGATGGCAGCTCACCGTTGTGCTCAGCTTGCGCTTGCGGTAGTTGGTACTCGTGCGTGCAGGTGAATGTCCTTCTAGGTGCGCGGAGTGAGAGCAGCGTTTACGGAAGGACCTGCGTGCCGATGTGAGTAACGTGACCACCCACGTGAATAGAAAGTGCACTACGGATGGCGGTAGGGACCACAAAAGATCAACGCGTTTCGGAGACGTCTGTCTCCTTCCTCAGGAATGGGCCCTACCCCATAATCACTGTCCTTATAACTGCCATCCGCCCATTCAAATCACTGGAATCCAAAAAGCTCCACCCCGCTGTTCAGTCCATTGGGAACAACAGTGTTTAGGGTGAAGATCTATCTTGTCTCCGCTCTTGACATAGCTTTAATGAAATTGCCACCCCTCCAATGTGGAATTATTTTCTCAATGCCTATGACTAGTGTTGAGCGATACCGTCCGATACTTGAAAGTATCGGTATCGGAAAGTATCGGCCGATACCGGCAAAGTATCGGATCCAATCCGATACCGATACCCGATACCAATACAAGTCAATGGGACTCAAGTATCGGACGGTATTCCTGATGGTTCCCAGGGTCTGAAGGAGAGGAAACTCTCCTTCAGGCCCTGGGATCCATATTAATGTGTAAAAGAAAGAAAATAAAAAATATTGCTATACTCACCTCTCTGACGCAGCCTGGACCTCACCGAGGGAACCGGCAGCGTTGTTTGCTTAAAATTCGTGGGTTTACTTCCTTACGTGAAGTCCCGGCTTGTGATTGGCCGCGTGCCGCCCATGTGGCCGCGACGCGACCAATCACAGCAAGCCGTGACGTAATTTCAGGTCCTTCAGGATTTTAAAATTACGTTCCGGCTTTGTGATTGGTCGCGTCGCGGTCACATGGGCGACGCGACCAATCACAAGCCGTGACGTCACGGGAGGCTGGACACGCGCGCATTTTAAAATGCGCGCTTGTCCTGCCTCCCGTGACGTCACGGCTTGTGATTGGTCGCGTCGCCCATGTGACCGCGACGCGACCAATCACAAGCCGGAACGTAATTTTAAAATCCTGAAGGACCTAAAATTACGTCACGGCTTGCTGTGATTGGTCGCGTCGCGGCCACATGGGCGAAGCGACCAATCACAAGCCGGGACGTCACGTGAGGCAGGACACGCGCGCATTTTAAATGCGCGCGTGTCCAGCCTCCCGTGACGTCACGGCTTGTGATTGGTCGCGTCGCCCATGTGACCGCGACGCGACCAATCACAAGCCAGAACGTAATTTTAAAATCCTGAAGGACCTAAAATTACGTCACGGCTTGCTGTGATTGGTCGCGTCGTGGCCACATGGGCGACGCGACCAATCACAAGCCGGGACGTCACGGGAGGCTGGACACGCGCGCATTTTAAAATGCGCGCGTGTCCAGCCTCCCGTGACGTCACGGCTTGTGATTGGTCGCGTCGCGGCCACATGGGCGGCACGCGACGCATCACATGCCGGGACTTCACGTAAGGAAGTAAACCCGCGAATTTTAAGCAAACAACGCTGCCGGTTCCCTCGGTGAGGTCCAGGCTGCGTCAGAGAGGTGAGTATAGCAATATTTTTTATTTTAATTCTTTATTTTACACATTAATGTTGTTTCGATACCGATACCCGATACCACAAAAATATCGGATCTCGGTATCGGAATTCCGATACAGCAAATATCGGCCGATACCCGATACTTGCGGTATCGGAATGCTCAACACTACCTATGACCTCTGTACCCCACATGGATCCATTATGTTGTTCAGAAAAATGCTTTGAAAGAGGATGCCCCATGAATTTCTTCTTTATGTTCTGGATATGCTCACTAATCCTTATTTTTAGCGGTCTTTTTGTACGACCTATATATACCTTATTGCATGGACATCTAATAGCATATATAACTCCTTTGGTTGAGCAAGTAATGAAATCCTTTATAATAAATTCAGCCTCATCTTTACAAAACTTGCTTTGTTTTCTAGTTTGTACCTGTTTGCATATGGTACATTTCTGACATGGGAAAAAAGCCTTTTAGCAACTCCCGAGATAAGGTAGTTTGTTTGAAGTCAGATTTATTTTGTGCGCTAGGAGCTATAAAGTTGCCTAAATTCCGGCATTTTTTATATATAAAGCGAGGCTGATTTGATATTATGTCCCCCAAAATTTTGTCGTTTTTTAAAACGTGCCAGTGTTTTTTCACTATTTTTCTCAGGATATGTGAATTGGCATTAAACTGAGTAATAATTGGGGTAAAGTTTAGTTCATCCTTACTTTTAATGCTCGGGTTAAAAAACTCTTGACGGGGTTTAGAAAAAGCATCTTTCATAGCTTTCTCCAACAATTCCTCATTATATCCTTTTTGACGAAATTTTTTGGTGAGGATTTCTGCCTCTTTATCGAGGTCCAGAGATTTTGAACAGTTTCTATGGATTCTCATGTATTGGCTTTTGGGGATATTCAGCAGCCATTGGGGGAGGTGACAACTGTCTAGAGGAATAAAACTGTTGGAATCTGTCGGTTTATGAAAGGTACGTGTATGAATAGTACCTTCCTCTATAAAAATGGTAAGATCCAAAAAATTGATTTCACGGTTGCTAGTGTTACTACTAAAATTAAGATAAAAATCATTTTTATTTAGATCAATTAAAAACGTATTCAGTGTTTCCCTACCCCCAGACCAAATAAAAACCACATCTATGAAACGTTGCCAGAGGACCAGGTTCGCGCGCAGGGTACCTTCCTGATAGATGAAGGACTCTTCCCATTTCCCAACATATAAGTTAGCATAACTGGGCGCGAACCTGGTCCCCATAGCAGTACCCCATTGCTGGGAGTAGTAGTCCTCCTGATACATGAAGTAGTTATGTGTTAAAATGAATTTCATACATTCCCCTAAAAATTCAACTTGTTCAGTTGGCATATTAGAATATTTATCTAAAAAATATTTGGCAGTGTTACACCCTTTAGTGTGGTCGATCACTGTATAAAGGGAGGCTATATCAAGAGTGCCCAATATGTAACTTTCCTGCCATTTGATATTCTGTAAAATTTTTAAAATGTGAGCGCTATCTTTAAGATAAGCCGGAAGGTGTGTCACTAATTTTTGGAGATGGCAGTCAACAAATTTAGACAAATTAGATGTAAGGCACTGGATCCCTGAAATGATGGGCCTCCCAGGTGGATTTTGAATATCCTTATGTATTTTAGGTAGACAGTAAAAGACAGCCAACCTGGGGGGCCCATCATTGATAAATTTAAATTCATGCTCATTGATCAATCCTTCATCGAACCCTCTTTGTGTTAGAGATTTCATTTCTCTACTAAATTTGTTTGTAGGGTCTTTATTCAACTTCTTATACGTTTTGGAATCGCTTAACATACGTATAGCTTCAGAGTGGTATGCTGACTTGTCAAGGATAACCACCCCTCCCCCTTTATCTGCAGGACGTATAACGAGTTCTTTTTGTTTTTGCAGGGAAAAAAGGGCTTGTTTTTCCTTCCATGTAAGATTGAATTTAAATTTCCTGCAACGATTTTCATTAATTTTACGGATTTCTTGGATTACGTTATTCTGAAAAGTGTCCATTTGTGCTGAGTATTCGTTGATAGGGTGGAAATGAGATTTCTTTTTAAGATCTGTATGGACGTAGATACTATTGGCAGATTGGTCAGGGCTCCTGCTAATAGGATTTTTTTTTAAATGTCTCTCAATCGCCAATTTTCTCATGAATAATTTTATGCCTATATAGGCTTGAAATTTATCAAATTTCCTCGCAGGGGCATATTTCAAGCCTTTCTGTAAGAGAGATATCTGGTCCTTGTTCAAGGGTTGATTACTTAAATTGAAAATAGTTGTTCCTGTATTATTCTGAGAGCTTAGTGACCTTTTCTTTTTTGGGGCGAGTTTCCCGCCCCGGCACCCTCTTTTGTGGATTTTTTTGGGTCTAGCTGAAAAAAAGGATGTCTGTTTGTTTTTGGCATATTTTTATGATTACTACATTTAGATTCCCCTACTGTGTTTTTCGATTTAGCCTTAGTATTCCCTTTACCAGCGGTTGGTTTTTTCGGGTTGGCTTTATTAAGGATAACTGATCGAGACTGACTCGTACCTTCTAGAGGTGATTGAATACTATCCATAAGATTTTGGAATCGATTGTTTGTAGTAATAGATGATGGTGTTATATTAGGTGATGTGTTTATCCTAATATTGGAATCCATATTTTCCATATTGTTTGTTTGTAAATCTTGATGGGAGGGAGAGGGAGTATTTGGATTGCTCAACCAAAGGGGTTATATATGCTATTAGATGTCCATGCAATAAGGTATATATAGGTCGTACAAAAAGACCGCTAAAAATAAGGATTAGTGAGCATATCCAGAACATAAAGAAGAAATTCATGGGGCATCCTCTTTCAAAGCATTTTTCTGAACAACATAATGGATCCATGTGGGGTACAGAGCTCATAGGCATTGAGAAAATAATTCCACATTGGAGGGGTGGCAATTTCATTAAAGCTATGTCAAGAGCGGAGACAAGATGGATCTTCACCCTAAACACTGTTGTTCCCAATGGACTGAACAGCGGGGTGGAGCTTTTTGGATTCCAGTGATTTGAATGGGCGGATGGCAGTTATAAGGACAGTGATTATGGGGTAGGGCCCATTCCTGAGGAAGGAGACAGACGTCTCCGAAACGCGTTGATCTTTTGTGGTCCCTACTGCCATCCGTAGTGCACTTTCTATTCACGTGGGTGGTCACGTTACTCACATCGGCACGCAGGTCCTTCCGTAAACGCTGCTCTCACTCCGCGCACCTAGAAGGACATTCACCTGCACGCACGAGTACCAACTACCGCAAGCGCAAGCTGAGCGCAACGGTGAGCTGCCATCGGCCGAGGCAACCGCCGCATGCGGGCAGAACCAGTGACTTACTTCCTCAGCACAACGCTGCCAGCCAATGTTGGACAAATACAGCCTGCAACCAAGCGTCTCATCCAGCGCGAGGATCTTAGTCTGCAATCAGGCACCCTATACGCCATTCTGAACGCTGGTGCAGGGTAAGACTCTTATTACCACTTAGAAATTTGGAGTTACCTTCATATTGTATTATATCACCCCATATTCGTAGCAATGGAGTAATTCATTACAGGCTACATCTAAGAGCAAGCTTTTTATGTCTTTTTTCCTTGGACTAAGGGTCATTTGACCCTCTTTCAGAACTTCCATACGGGAGCTCTAAATTTCTGGGACTTCTAGTGTTAACTGATCAATATTTCTGCATTGATGCCAATTTATTTTCTTAACCTAAACCACATTTCGGAGGGTTTCAGCTTTCAAAAAAAATAATTTTTACAACCAATGGATGAATTTAACTAAGCTTTTATTTACATAACATGGATAAGCGACATAACTTCTGTCAGGGAGTGTATATTTTAATTTTGTGAGAAGAACCTAGATAGATAGATACACACATGTTAGGGCATGTTAGGTTAGGCTATGGGTTGAACTAGATGGACTTACAGTCTTCCTTCAACCTTAATAACTATGTAACTATGTAACTATTTAGAATCCTCTGTAGATATATTGATGGTATTTGCTTATATTTCAGGAAACTCATCTAATATTTGTCTGATCATGGTACTGTTAATGCATGTCAGATTTATCTTAAAATTAATATCATTTAGCATCTCGAGTGACACCCCTTTTGCTGCAGATGCTTTGTTAATGCAAAGACAATTCCCAGTACCCTTACTAAATATTAGTCTATTATTTAAGTATGTAATGGAATTTTGTCGAGTTTTTTTTGTAGCGTAACCTGATGTGATATTTTTCATACTGGGTTCTAGATTTATTAGCTAACAAATTCCTGATAATAGCAATAAATGAAATGATACATTGCTACAAACATGCATCCAGTACACATTATTCTTATACTTATGAGTCTGTTAGTGAGAACATTTATTACATAATATATCAAACATCATCTGAAGTTCCATTTGTGCAGATATTAGCAATCACATTTATACAGTCATACATTACAAATGACTTTTTTTTTCTGTCTCACAATTACCAGATGAATGCATAAAAGTTCAGTTAATTTTTCCATTTGGTTTGATGCAATGCTGGATTTCACAAGTGCAAAAAATACCCCATAGACTTGAATGAGATGCTGAAAATCTACTTGTAAAAACAGCTTATGCTTTTTTAGTATTTTTGCGCAGTAAAAACACAATTAAAATGCTTCTTATCCACACATTAATGATTATGGCTCTTTGCAGTGCCTTTGATCTATTAATTTGCAACCATATCCTCACAACAAAGGCAGCCAGATGTTATTGTGCCATGTATGTTGTTCAGCAGAAGCCTGTCCAATAAAAGCCAAGGCAGGTATTAGATGGCGCTAAGCGGGTATGTCAAATGTAAATGATCTTTTTGTTTATGTTGTTGGTGCCTGGTGGCTAATTATATTTCTGGGGGAGGGTGCAGTGGCTAATTTTTGGTTTTAGATGAGCAAAGTGGCTAATTTTTTATTTAAGGTGAGCATGGTGGAAAATTTTTATTTGGCACTGCGCGGAGCAAGTATTTTATTTTAGTAACATTTAAAGGAATATGTCTATTCTGGGACACAATGAGGGGAATATTTCTATTTAGAGGACATTATATTTTTCAGATGGAAAAAGGCCTCCTCAAAGCAGGTACTCTAGGGCCAACTTTTGTAAGTAGTAATCTTATTAGTCAATAATTACCCCTTAACCCCTTTCTGACATCAGACGTACTATTCCGCCCATGTGACCCAGGCCAATTTGACCATGGATGGAATAGTACGTCTCAGCAAGTGGCCACGATGACCGGGGGAGCGCAGCCGATCACCATCATGTGTCAGCTGATTCTAACAGCTGGCACCCGGCACTAGGTGCCAAAAGAGGTCACAGACCGCTCCTGGCACTTTAACCCCCAAAATACTGCAATCAAACACCATCGCAGCATTCCGTAAGCTGGCGCAGGGGCTGACAGCCCCTCTGCCTTTGCATCGGAGACCCCGCGGTGTAACGCGGGGTACCGGTGTTGCAGTTGGAAGATGGATCAGAATATTAGTCTCTCCAGGGTGTCCGGGCCGGAACTATTGGGTCTGTCACCTTTGTTGTCAGGGGAAGCACTTTCTGACTGGAATAGATCTTTGCACCTGACTTCTGGGGGTGTGTGTGAGAGAAAGGGGACTGCGCTCACAAAAAATGGGCTTTTGGCAGGGATCCAGTGTGTGCAACAGGAAAAGGTTGACTCCCTCTCCGCAGACTGACGCCAGCTTCCAGGCCCGCTTCCCAGTGTTATATCTCCTCGCACACAGACTGTGCAATTCTAGAGACTAAACCCCCGTTAACCTCCAACCTTGACAGCACTAATCGATTGGTGCAACTGATACCCACTGACTCTTTATGCAATGCTGATCCAACGACACATGTGGTCTGCAGGTTTGACACTGCGACCTACACTCCGAAACTTTGCACTTCGTTGGCTGTGCAGCAATCCTTCCCCTGTAATGTGTCTCATTCCAGGATCACCAGACCACGTATAAAAAGATCAGGATACTTCGTTGCCGTACAGACAGTGCTTCACCTTTCTCCAGGACCGGCTCCGGGATGTCACGCACCACCTACAGCGCCCTCGTGGGATTTTCCAACCACCATCATCCAGGAACCAGAGACTGATAAGTTAACCCATTGTTTTACATTTGTTGCAATTCCTTTATTGATTAATATATTTTGTGAGCCCGTATGCTTACACCACTTTTCTCCCTGCGTGGAGTATTTACTGTTGAGACATATTCTGGTATAAAATCTGTTAACTCTTGCTCTGCCTCCTGCTCGTCACCGCATCCCGTGTTCCTGCTAGTACCTTGCATTGCCATGGTATCCCGATGTCGTGATGATGATGTCCGGGTCACCAGAGCTAGGAAACTTGGTGATCGTACGCAGTGCATGATCATGAAGTCTCCCTGTCAGTGCAGCGATCAGGTTAATCCTTTTTTTTATTGATAGATCGGGCGATTCTGAACGCAGCGATACCAAATATGTGTAGGTTTGATTTTTTTTTTTTTGCTTTATTTTGATTGGGGTGAAAGGGGGTGATTTGAACATTTTTTATATATATATTTCTAAACACTTTTTTTAATTTTGGCCTGCTTCAATAGCCTCCATGGGAGGCTAGAAGCATCCACTACTCGATTGCCTCTCCTACATAGAGGTGATGCACAGATCACCTCTATGTAGCTGAATTACAGCATTGCTATGAGCGCCGACCACAGGGTGGCGCTCATAGCAATCCATCATCAGCAACCATAGAGGTCTTCAGGAGACCTCTGGTTGTGATGGCAATGCACCAATGACCCCCGATCAAGTGATGGGGGTCAGCGGTGTGCGTACTTTTGGCCACGCGGCCGGCAGTGCTTGTTAAATGCTGCTGTAAGAGTTTGACAGCGTCATTTAACTAGTTAATGGGCACGGGCGGATCGCCCATGAAAAAAGCTGACATGTCGCGGCTTTGAGGTGGGCTCACTGCTAGTGTTGAGCGATACCTTCCGATACTTGAAAGTATCGGTATCGGATAGTATCGGCCGATACCCGAAAAATATCGGATATTGCCGATACCGATACCCGATACCAATACAAGTCAATGGGACACAAGTATCGGAAGCTAACCTGGATGGTTCTCAATGAGGAGTTTAGGACCTGCGATGACGTCGCGGCTTGTGATTGGTCGCGTGAGTTGTCACATGAGCGGCACGCGACCAATCACAAGCTGCGACGTCATCGAGGGTCCTAAACTCCTCATTCTTAGGAACGGAGGCTGCCCGTTACAATCGGTAAGGTCCAGGGGCCGCCGGACGGGTGAGTATATCCATATTTTTTATTTTAATTCTTTATTTTTTACATGAATATGGATCCCAGGGCCTGAAGGAGAGTCTCCTCTCCTCCAGACCCTGGGAACCATACACTGGGAACTTCTGATTCTGATTTCCGATACCACAAAAATATCGGAACTCGGTATCGGAATTCCGATACCGCAAGTATCGGCCGATACCCGATACTTGCGGTATCGGAATGCTCAACACTACTCACTACCGGAGCCCACCTCAAAGCAGGGAATATTGCCAGCTGACATACTATTCTGTCAGCTGGCAGAAAGGGGTTAATATAGATTTGCCAATATGTATAATATGTGATATCCCTAATGGATTATAGCCATTGCAGTGCAAATGTACTGAGGCCATAAAGTGCAATACACTAAATAAACTAAAATACACTAAATTAAAAAGGTTTAATTTCTGTCATCTACACCTTTTACCTATATGGTTACATTTTGTAGTCTGACTGAGCAATATAGATTATAAATGCTCCCATTTATAATCTATATCACACTGGTACCAAGGGTTTGCAAACAGTGATAATTTGAAAAAACTCTGTCTTTGTCTAGTTAAAAATCACCTGATTCAAAAGAGCATCGCTTGTTGTTGGTCTTCTGCAAACTGGTCCATAAAACTGTCCAGCAACAAACAGGAATTTTCTCCCTGGAGAATGCTGTAATCTGGACAGTATTGTTGAGTGGATTCTCCTGACGAGCACCTCCATCTTAAATTGAGTGGAGAGCTGACCTTTTACTTCACCCTTATTTGCAATTATGCCAGTAGTTGTGGGGTCCATTATGCTGAGTTGGGGACTGTGGGAGCACCCATACTGAGTGGAGTAATGTGGCGAACCCAATATTGAGTGAAGGACTGTGGGGGACCCCATACTGGGTGGGGGTGGATTGTAGGGGACCTCATACTGAATGGAGGCCTGTGGAAGCCATTATTCTGAGTGCAGGACTGTTTGGGCCATCATACTGAGCGGAGGTGGGTTGTGTGGAGGTCATCATACTGAGTGGAGTGGCTGTTAGGGTTCCATACTGAGTGGGAGGCTGTGGAAGCCATCATACCGATTGGAGAGCTATCGGACACATCATATTGCGTGATGTGCTATGGAGGATTAATTCTGAGAGGATTTTATTTTACAAGGGGGAATATAGTATTTTCAAAAGGGGTTGTTCTAGTAGTTGACAGTCTCGTTAAATATGAAACTGAAATAGTGATATTTAGATTTTTTTTAGCAATGTCCATGGTTTACCTAGAAAAAAAGACCTATCATAGGCAAGAATTTTGTAGAAAAATATAACTGTATTTATCACTGTCTGATTAATAGTCCAAATCTTCATCTGATCATATTGCTCAATGCTCAAGCTGTCATATTGAAGACAAGCCTCTGGGTGGGGCTGATGTTTCAATACAAAATCTTACTTATGCAGTAATAATTATAACGGCTTCACATTCATTCACATCATTCATAGCTCCAAAAAGTTAATCTCTCCCATATGTAGAATAATGGGTTGCCAAATTAAATCTTTATTTGTTTCTGGACATCTTTTAAGAAAATTACGGACAACCAACATTTTTTAGGAACACACTGGAAAAATAAATCACTAAGATTCTAAGTGGTATACAGAATTTCTACAGTCCATAATTTTGATATGAAGATGTTGGCAGATTTAATTTTGAACTGTAAAAATTATAATTACAGTCATAATAATTAGGGATGAGCAATCATGCTCGGTTATACTCGGTTAACACTCGAGTATCAAGGTGTTCGGGTGTGCTCGTTACTTAGCGAGCAATGTGTAATGCTTGAGTGAAAATTCGAATCCCTGCCCCGCATCTTTAGCGCCTATTATGCAGCCAATAAGTATACAGTGATTGCATGTCAGTCACTGTAATACCGTAGCCATCTTGGTTGTGACACTACTGTGATTGGCTGGCCATGTGACATCATCAGAGCTCTGTGATGCTTCGTATTGGAGGGAAAGAGTGCTTCTAGACATGTGTGCACAGTATAATGAATCAGAGGAGAGTCCTGTAGTGTTGATACTGGTACTGAAGCTGAGAAATCATACTATCAGCTGTTCTAAGGGATCATAGACACCGGTACAGTTCAAAACAATGATGGAGGAGGTTCCATGCACTGACAATTGGCCATCAAATGCGTCAAAACAACCCTCCAACCTCCTTCAAAAATACCACATTCGCCATATCATGTCGAAGCTCAAGTCAATCGAGGGTCAACCCCCTGACTGGTTATGGCTTGAATTCCTGGTTAGGTTGAAATGGCCAATTACCAGATTAGTTTCTAAACTATATGCAAATCTCTTTAAGACCCCAAACCTATTTAAACCTCTTTATCTCTCTTCCTGGGAGACAGAACTAAAAATCACACTTTCCCCCCGGGAAACTCAACTAGTACTCGCTAACTCCCATGGTTTCTCTAGATGTATTCTACTTCAAGAGAACGCGTTTAAAATTCTTTCTAGGTGGTACAGAACCCCAGAGCGACCTTTTCACCTAGGGTTAACGGACTCTCCGCTGTGCTGGAGATGTTCCCAATCTATAGGGACTCTTCTACATATCTTTTGGTTATGCCCGGGACTATCACAATTCTGGTCCGGCATAAATAAATCTTTACAAAGTATGGGTCTAATGTCGCGCGATCTGACTCCCCAGGAGGTAGTACTCTCTCTCCCTTCCTCAACTTTTAAACCAGGGAAGCATGGGCTGCTTCCCATCCTAGTTGCAGCCGCCAAACATTTGATTTCTTCCCACTGGAGACAAGTAACTCCCCCAACGCTGAAAGAATGGACTTCAAAGGTTCAGGACCTATTTCGCTTGGAGGAACTTTCTAGTTGGGAAACTCGCTCCCACGAGAGATTCCAAAACTCTTGGCTTCCCTGGATTAAATTTTCATCCCATTCTGATGGTCTTAGCCGCCCCTCTACCTGAATTCCATCTCTACCTACGACACGCTATGCTAGGTGCGACTTCCGTTTCCCCCCCCCCTCCTCCTTCCAAGGTTTTACGATGCGATGCCGTGACCGTGCCCACCATTTTCGGTTGACTTGCCTTGCCACTTTGTCTCACCTATCTTCTAAATGAGTCTTTTTGTCCTTCCTCACTTCCGGTAATGAATAAATTGCTTAAAGTCGGGTCCTACCGTCACACCCTGTGGCCTTCACTCATTTTACAAGCTGATTATTTCGTTTTTTAGGCTACTTTCTTTAGGCCTGAACTAGTTTGTTCATGTTTTATGCTCACTTGTCTTTTTTCAGTTATACTTGCATTGATTTCCTGTATCCTCTAGTGCATTTCAGGCTCACCTGAATCAATATATACTTGAGATCTTCCTGTGAGCATTTATGTTCTGATATTTGTCTTTGTATTATGAAAACGTAAATAAAGAATTAAAAAAAAAAAAAAAAAACAATGATGGAGGAGAGAGCGTCAGCTTACGCTCCCTCTCCCATCATTCCCCTCTGACACTGCGGGTGCACGATGATGTCATATCATCACACACCCACTGTGTGCCAGGCCTGGGCAGTGCAACCACTGAGACCAGAGCCGAGAGCAGTGCGGGGCACAAGGAGAGGTGAGGATGGTGTGTTTTTTTTTTTAATATATCCGTGAGTACTGGCCTGTGGTGCTATTGGGGGGGGCACTACATTATATTCTATGGAAGAAGATGTGTTATATACTATGGGGGGCACAGTACATTCTATGGAGGAGGCTGTGTTGTATACTGTGACGGCACATTATATTATATGGAGGAGGCTGTGTTATGTACTATGGGGGCACATTCTATTCTATGGAGGAGGCTGTGTTATACACTATGGGGGGGCACATTCTATTCTATGGAGGATGCTGTGTTATATACTATGGGGTGCACATTCTATTCTATGGAGGAGGCTGTGTTATATACTATGGGGGGCACATTCTATTCTATGGAGGAGGCTGTGTTATATACTATGGGAGGGCACATTATATTCTATGGAGGAGGCTGTGTTATATACTATGGGGGGCACATTATATTCTATGGAGGAGGCTGTGTTATATACTATGGGGAGCATATTATATTCTATGGAGGAGGCTGTGTTATATACTATGGAGGCACATTATACTGTATGGAGGAGGCTGTGATATATACTATGGGGGCACATTATATTCTATGGAGGAGACTGTGTTATATACTATCGGGGGGCACATTATATTCTATGGAGGAGACTGTGTGATATAATATAGGGGGTACATTATACATTATTTTCTATGTGGGAGGCTTTGTTAAATACTATGGGGGCACATTACATTCTATAGAGGAGGCTGTATTATATACTATGGGTGGCACATTATATTCTATGGAGGAGGCTGTGTGATATTTTATGGGGGCACATTATATTCTATGGAGGAGGCTGTGTTATATACTATGGGGGTACATTATATTCTATGGAGGGGGCTGTGTTATATACTATGGGGGTACATCATATTCTATGGGGGAGGCTGTGTTATATACTATGGGGGGTACAGTATACATTATATTCTATGGGGAGGCTGCGTTATGTACTATGGGGGTACATTATAAGTTATATTCTATGAGGGAGGCTGTGTTATATACTATGCTGGTACATTATATTCTATGGGGAGGCTGTATTATATTCTATGGGGGTACATTATATTCTATGGAAGCTGTATTATATTTTATGGGGGGCTGTATTCTATGGGTGGGCTGTATTATATTCTATGGGGGCTTCATTATATTCTATGGGGGATGCATTATACTCTATGAGGAGGGCTACATTTTTTTCTATGGAGGGGCTACATTATACTATATAAGGGGGCTGCATTATATTCTATGGAGTGGCTGCATTATATTCTGTGGGGGGCTGTATTACACTCCATGAGAGAGCTACCATATATTCTATGGAGGTTCTGTATTATACTATATGAGGGGGCTGCATTATATTCTATGGGGGGTTACATTATATTGTATGGCGGGGCTGCATTATACTCTCGGGTGGCTGCATTATACTCTGTGGGGTGGCTGCATTATACTCTGTTGGGTGGCTGCATTATACTCTGGGGTGGCTGCATTATACTCTGTGGGGTGGCTGCATTATGCTCTATGAGGTGGCTGCATTATACTATATGTGGGCTGCATTATACTGTATTGAGGACTATGAGGAATACATTATGCTATATGAAGAACTATGGGGTGCATTATACTATGGGAAGTGAATTGTACGACATGGATGACTATGGCGGTGCATTATACTATATGGAGCACTACGAGTAGTGTATTATACTATATGGAGGACTGAGTGTATTTTAATATATGGAGCAATCCAAAAACAAGAAGACTAACACAAGAGCAGGGATCACCTTATAACAAAGTAACAAAATATTTTTATTGCACACCAAAACCTACAACATGGACATATAAAAACAATTAAAAAACATTAATGCTGCTCAGTGTGATTATAACCAAACAGGTACATCATACAGCTACATAATACCAAATATTCAGAAAAATATATGTGTATATAGGACCATGGGGTACAGAAGATTGAGTACAGCGTGATGGAGAAATTCAAAATATAATTTCTTTCAAACAACGATTGCAGTATAGTTGATGATTGGCACCAAATATCGGAGAGAGATTTATAACCATAAATTATTAATTAGTAATTAAACAGGGAAAATATATCATATACAGCATACCAATAATGGGTTAAATGCCCATTTGGAAAAATATCCGTTACACAACCTCTGAAAAACAATTCCTCCTAAGGTTACCATGGAGCCAATCATACACCAACAATAATACATTACCATTCATACCGCAGATACAGCATACTCAAGAGGGACCCCCTGCCTCATTAATTCTCAAGACAGTGAAAAAGCCATAAAGATACCCTGTTTGCCCGACGCGTATCGTCACAAACGTGACTTTATCAGGGGCAGATAGGAAATGAAGTAGGTTGCAGTGAGGCTTAGGACTACTCAAAAAGAAGATTAGAAACAGGAATCAAAAATCAAATTTGTGTACATATAATCCCTTTAAAACTTTACTTTTAATTATTAAATATAAAACCCAAACCCAGTATATTGATATAATGTCACCAAACTTATTGGCCTATTTGGGTCCTACGCTGCACCTATTGCTCACGCCTACCTGCCTGTGGAGGTTGGCACCCTAAGAGACGATTTTTTGGCGCCCCCACTCACCGTAGGCTCTCCCTCTCTCCCCTACAATGTCCCCTATTCAATGAAGGTGGGAAAACAATATAGCTGAGAGCAGTGGTGAAAAAAGATATACTTAAATAATGATGATAATTTAGACCCAAATAGATACCTCCAAAAAATGTTTCAACATAGCCATCACACCGCATATGATACAAATATACAGTCCCCTATATTGTCACATGATGCTCCATATAAACAAACACCGCTGTCATGGTCAATACCAACCAAAAAGCATATCATGGCTCTATGGTTAGACAGTAATGAAAAAAGGCACACATCTGACAGATATAATATATAGGGTAACTTAGCGTGCGTGGATGTCGCCCCGACGCGTTTCCCCGTTGTCACGGTTCATCAGGAGGAGATAGTAATCATGATGCCGGATGCTCTATGAATAAGTGGCATAAGCCGGCGGTGACAGCATGGAAACTAAAATAGCCTCCATACTCCGCACCCCTAGATAGGCCACGCCCCCTTAGGGATACGGAATCCCGACCGGGTCAAAAAGATGTTGCATTTCCCATAACCATTATGAATCAAAATGCCCCCATTTCTGGAGTCCTATATAGATAATACCCAAATTGTGCTGTAAACCACTTTTAAATCATAATTTGTAGTACATAGTACCTTTTGATGCGTCCAAGGTCTACCGCGCATGTCTGACTACGATACAACAGTTATGACACACTAACAAATCATGGCGGTCTGCGTGTCACCTGGAGTCTGCGCAGTATAAATCTTCAGTGCGTCATCAGGATAACATACGGTACCCAATGCGCATGCCCGGAGTGCATCTCTTACCGTATATCACATAAAAAATGTGCAGACTGGTTTACTGCATATGCTATAGCCCGGATACAGCCGTATATCACATAAAAGATGTGCAGACTGGCTCACTGCATATGCTATAGCCCGGATACAACCTTACGGACAAATAATAAGTTGTCAGTGAACTTGCCTTTCACCTCATGGACCAAATATGGTTCAATAATGATCTTCCGGGTAAAATAATCTTCACAGCAAGATAAAACTGCCAGTGACTTACTTCTACACAGTGGGCATATCGGACACCTAAAAGGGGCAGTATCTATTGAAATACGACAAAAACAGCAACACCCTTACATATATTAAGGAAATAAATATAAATAAACAAATACAGCAATATCAGATGGCCTTCTTCAAATGAAGAGCATGTTCAAACATGCAAGGATATGCAGTCATTACGGCAAATTCCCTTTATCCTAATATATAAAATGGCGAATCGGACATCCCAAGTGTCAGCCACCAAAGTATGGAGAGATGACTTAAAATACCACCAATATTTATAAGAAACATGTAAAGGAGAGGTTCTCATTTAGGCCCCCCGGAGACAACGATTGCATTCTAAAAATCCATTCAGTTTCTCGTTTCTGTATGATCTTATCAAGATCACCTCCTCTGATCCTAGGCCGAATCAACTCTATCATACTAAACGTAATATCCTTGGTGTTCCCCCCATGATATTTATTCATATGTCGGGCCACCGGTGTATCACGCTTGTGCCTTATATCGCCTAGATGTTCACCCACCCTAACCCTGAGCTCCCTCAGAGTCTTGCCAATGTAATCCATTGGACACACACAAGTAGCTTTATACACCAATCCAGTAGATTTACAATTACCAAAATCTCTTATTACAAAAGTCCTGCCATTGGTCGCACTTTTGAAATTCTTCCCTTGGGCCATATAGTCACATTTTGTGCAATTCCCACATCTGAAGAAGCCCACAGGTCTCCTCTCCAGCCATGTCCCTGGTTTTGCTGGTCTCTGATATAGACTATGCACCAATCGGTCCCCTATCGATCTTCCCCTTCTGTATGTAATATTCGGTTTGGGAGATATGTATTTACCCAAATTAGGGTCAGCCAGGAGAATTCCCCAGTGTTTTTTCAAAACCTGATAGACCCTCTCTGACTGTCCATCGAAGGTGCCAATTAGTCTTACTATATCATTTTCTTGATGGCTCAGGGTATCTTTGGGTCTGAGTAGGGACTGCCTATCCATCCTCAGAGTTTCATACAAGGGGCCATCCAGTATTTCACACGGATAGTCCCTTGCCCTGAAACGTTGATAAAGGTCCCTTGCTTGTCTCTTAAATGTGCCCTCATCTGTGCAGTTTCTTTTTATACGCATGAATTGTCCCTTTGGTATCCCCCTCTTCAGGGGGACTGGATGGTGACTTGTCCATCTTAATAAGCTATTTGTGGAGGTGGGTTTCCAATATGTACAGGTACTGATGCTACCATCCGCTTCCTTAGAGATGGTCAAGTCCAAAAAATTAATGGTCCTCACATGGTACTCGTGCGTAAAGAATAGCCCGATGCTATTGACATTAATGGTTTCCACAAAACGGCGGAGCTCCGCCTCTGGGCCAGACCAAAACACCAAGATGTCATCGATGTATCTGGCCCAGAGGCTGATATATGGACTCCACCAGGCTTCCCCCTCTACAAAAATTTGGGTTTCCTCCCACCAGCCCAGGAAGATGTTAGCATACGTGGGGAAACAGGGGCTCCCCATCGCAGTACCCCTGAGCTGGTGGAAGTACTTCCCATCGAAGAGGAAGTAATTGTGAGTCAAGCAGAATTGTAGAAGTTCCTCAACGAAAAGGTTATGTTCTCGACACTCAATCACTCTCGTCTGTAGATAGTAGAAAATGGCCTCCATCCCGCACTCATGCGGAATGCTGCTGTAAAGAGCCTCTACATCTATTGATACCAGTAGAGTGTCTACTCCTACCACAATCCCTTCCAGTTGGTTGAGTAGATGTGATGTATCACGTACATATGAAGGTAAAGAGGTAACAAAATGCCTCAGGACCTTATCCAGATATATCCCACTGTTTTGTGTCAGTGAATCGATTCCTGACACAATTGGACGGCCTTTAAGGGGACATAGGCCCTTGTGCACCTTGGGTAGAGCATAAAAAGTAGGCCTAACCGGATTCTTGGGTGATAGGAACTGCCACTCATTTTTGGACAGTAGGCCCCCTTCCTTGGCTCTATCCAAGATGTCCAATAGTTCTCTGCTATAATCAAGGGTTGGGTCATACCCCAGCACCTCATATGTATCTGGTTCATCAAGCAAAGAATGACACATTTTTAAATATATACATTGGTCCATGAGCACCAGATTCCCGCCCTTGTCTGAGGCTTTAATAATAAGTTCTTTATTTTTCTCCAAGGCCTCCAGAGCACTCTGTTCCTCCTTAGAAAGGTTCGAGCACCCATGTTGATTAGTGCGTGATATTTTACATAGATCGGCCTCCACCATTTTCATAAAGATGTCCACACTTGTGACCTCCGTCATGGGCGGCATTCTGGTGCTCCTATTCCTGAGATCCGTAAAGGGTCCCTTACCTCTTTCTTGTTCATTTTCCCTTAGAAGATCAGTTAAAGTACGTAACCCATCAATATCCTCCTCTGATAGATACATGCTCTTCATTTGAAGAAGGCCATCTGATATTGCTGTATTTGTTTATTTATATTTATTTTCTTAATATATGTAAGGGTGTTGCTGTTTTTGTCGTATTTCAATAGATACTGCCCCTTTTAGGTGTCCGATATGCCCACTGTGTAGAAGTAAGTCACTGGCAGTTTTATCTTGCTGTGAAGATTATTTTACCCGGAAGATCATTATTGAACCATATTTGGTCCATGAGGTGAAAGGCAAGTTCACTGACAACTTATTATTTGTCCGTAAGGTTGTATCCGGGCTATAGCATATGCAGTGAGCCAGTCTGCACATCTTTTATGTGATATACGGCTGTATCCGGGCTATAGCATATGCAGTAAACCAGTCTGCACATTTTTTATGTGATATACGGTAAGAGATGCACTCCGGGCATGCGCATTGGGTACCGTATGTTATCCTGATGACGCACTGAAGATTTATACTGCGCAGACTCCAGGTGACACGCAGACCGCCATGATTTGTTAGTGTGTCATAACTGTTGTATCGTAGTCAGACATGCGCGGTAGACCTTGGACACATCAAAAGGTACTATGTACTACAAATTATGATTTAAAAGTGGTTTACAGCACAATTTGGGTATTATCTATATAGGACTCCAGAAATGGGGGCATTTTGATTCATAATGGTTATGGGAAATGCAACATCTTTTTGACCCGGTCGGGATTCCGTATCCCTAAGGGGGCGTGGCCTATCTAGGGGTGCGGAGTATGGAGGCTATTTTAGTTTCCATGCTGTCACCGCCGGCTTATGCCACTTATTCATAGAGCATCCGGCATCATGATTACTATCTCCTCCTGATGAACCGTGACAACGGGGAAACGCGTCGGGGCGACATCCACACACGCTAAGTTACCCTATATATTATATCTGTCAGATGTGTGCCTTTTTTCATTACTGTCTAGCCATAGAGCCATGATATGCTTTTTGGTTGGTATTGACCATGACAGCGGTGTTTGTTTATATGGAGCATCATGTGACAATATAGGGGACTGTATATTTGTATCATATGCGGTGTGATGGCTATGTTGAAACATTTTTTGGAGGTATCTGTTTGGGTCTAAATTATCATCATTATTTAAGTATATCTTTTTTCACCACTGCTCTCAGCTATATTGTTTTCCCACCTTCATTGAATAGGGGACATTGTAGGGGAGAGAGGGAGAGCCTACGGTGAGTGGGGGCGCCAAAAAATCATCTCTTAGGGTGCCAACCTCCACAGGCAGGTAGGCGTGAGCAATAGGTGCAGCGTAGGACCCAAATAGGCCAATAAGTTTGGTGACATTATATCAATATACTGGGTTTGGGTTTTATATTTAATAATTAAAAGTAAAGTTTTAAAGGGATTATATGTACACAAATGCAGTGAGGCTTACCCATATATATCCTTAGTCTAATTGCAAAAGTACAACAGCTGCTGCATATCCCACTCGGAGCGCTCGTGTACACAATGCAATGTGATAGAAACCCAGAAATGAAGCAGGGATAGGTCGTGGTCAAACTGTGCAAGCGTCTATGTTACCAATATATGGAGGGCTATGAGGAGTGTATTATACTATATTGAGGACTGAGGAGTGTATTATACTATATGAAGGACTGAGGAGTGTATTTTAATATATGGAGGACTATGAGGAGTGTATTATACTATATGGAGGACTGAGTAGTGTATTATACTATATGGAGGAAGGAGGAGTGTGTTATACTATGTGGAGGACTGAGGAGTATATTTTGGTATATGGAGGACTATGAGGAGTGTATTATACTATATGGAGGACTGAGTAATGTATTATACTATATGGAGGACTTTGGGAATTGTATAATACTATATGGAGGACTGAGGAGTGTATTTTAATATATGGAGGACTATAGGGAGTGTATTATACTATATGAAGGACTATAGGGAGTGTATTATGCTATATGGAGGACCATGGGGAGTGTATTATACTATATGGAGGACTATGGGGCACATTTTAATATATGGAGGATGATAGGGTGTATTATACTGAACAAGCAAAATGCTGCACATTCATCGAGTGATTAGATTGTTTATGCCAGAACAAAAATCATTGTTCTCAGCAGCAAATCGCCCCGTGTAAACTGTAGATGTGCTGCTGATAACTGTATAGGGACAGATTGATCTAATAGTGATTGTTCTGTTCCCATCATTCTTTCTCAGTTGGTGTAAAGAGGCCGGGAAACAAGCGTCGAATGACTTCAGTATTGTCGATCACACTCGTTTAGCAGCCTGAACTCAGGGCACGTAAATGCAATAGAAATGCTTCTGTGTGATGTGCAATATGTTAGCATTTGGAGCCCCATTTTAAACTTTTGCCTAGGGCCCCACTTTGCCTAAAACTGGCCCTGGTCGCAGGAGCAGGAAAAGTGACAGAATCCAGACTGTAGACAGGGAATAAGCCTATGCAGTCAATAGGCAAATATGTAGCTAATTATTTTTTGTGGCGGTTCAAAAATTTAATATAATTTGATCCATTAAGTATTACATCATTGAAACTTTTTCCTGGGCTACATTTCTTAGGCTAGTTTCACATTAGCGTTTAAATCTGCAGCGTTTAAAACGCATCGGCAAGTGGTGGAAAAAACACATATAAACGCGTAAAAGCGCGGCGTTTTTTAGACGCATGCGTTGTCGCATGCGGTTTAAAAAACGCCACGTTTGTACGAGTTTATATGCGTTTTTTCCTGCGTTTGCGTTTTTGGTGCGCATGATGAGAAATTTCACAAGAGAAAAATCAAGATAACCAGACACCGCCAATGGGACTACAGAGGGCGTGTATTATGGGCTCTCTATATATATATAGACCCTAGGGCTACTGAAATTTTAACAGTTTGCTACTGTATCCTGTGTCATGATGGATCTTTGCATGGAGAGCTTTTAGGCTGGTTTCACACTTGCGATTTTGTCCGCTGCGTTTTAGCGCTAAAAAACGCATGCGTTTTTTTTATACTTAACATTAAAAAACGCATGCATTTTTTAGCTTGCGTTTTGACGCGTTTTCGGCAACGCATGCGTTTTTTGACGCGTGCGTTCATTTGCAGAAATGCAACCTGTAGTAATTTCTAGCGGCGTTTTTTTGCCGCAAAAAAAAGCATGCGTTTATTCGCAGCAAAAAAATGCATTGCTGTTTATGTAAACGCATGCGTTTTTAAGCACATGCGTTTGCTTGCGATAAAAACGCATGCTTTTTTAAAGAAAAAACAAGAAAACCCTAACCCTAAACACAAGAAAAAACAAGAAAACCCTAACTCTAACCCTAACCCTAACCCTGACAAGCCACCCCCCACCATCAAGGTGATAAAGGGATCCAAACCCTAACCCTAACCCTACCCCTAACCCTAACCCTACCCCTAACCCTAACCCTAACCCTGACAAGCCACCCCCCACCATCAAGGTGATAAAGGGATCCAAACCCTACCCCTAACCCTATATGACAGTCAATACTCTACGGGTTTATATTTTTAGTACTCTATAGCAATACCGTATATCTTGGGGTGTCCACATTGAACAAAGCTTTTTATTAGAAGAATGTCCTGGTCACCAGGTCAACATAATAGCCAATTCCTATGGATCCCTAGGATCCCTAGGGTTAGGGTTAGGGTTAGGGTTTGGATGCCTTTATCACCTTGATGGTGGGGGTGGCTTGTCAGGGTTAGGGTTAGGGGTAGGGGTAGGGTTAGGGTTAGGATCCCTAGGGTTACTAGGGATCCTAACCCTAAACCCTAACCCTAGCTATTTCTGTTTATAGTGGGTTTTCTAGTTGATTTTGATGATTGGCAGCTGTCACACACTTCTCAGCATGCGTTTAAAAAATGCAAACGCAGGAAAAAACACATGTAAACGCCGCAAAACGCCGCATTTTTTTTTTCTGCATGAAAAAACGCATGCGTCTAAAAAATGCGGCGTTTTGCCGCGTTTACATGCGTTTTTTCACCACATGCGTTTTTTTTTTAAAACGCTGCAGATCAAAACGCAAGTGTGAAACCAGCCTTATTTCAACTTGGATTTAAGCTTCAAGCTGTTTCTTGCCTGTGCTTTTGCTTGGGAGTAAGACAGAAATCGCGAAAGATGGAGAAGGAGACAACGTAGGCGTTTTTGGAGGCACCCCATTATCGAACTACGTGAGAGCCGTGGAGGCTATCACACGCTGTATGGCGAGCTTAATGCCAACCCGGAGAAATTCCAGGAATACACAAGGATGTCGCAAGACTCGTTCCAGGATTTGCTTTCTCGTGTCCAAGGAGCCATATGGCGACAGGACACCCAGCTCCGTAGAGCGATTCCACCGGAGGAACGTCTGCTGGTTACATTAACGTACGTTCAAAATCTAAACCAATGACAGTCCAAATTTAGTGTTTTCTGACATGTATTTTTTGGGTATTTTCCTTTCTTTCTTTAGCGTAACTACACCATAAAAAGAATAGATTGTAATGTTTTTTGTGTTTGTTTTTCTTCCAGATTTCTTGCAACCGGAGAGAGTTTATCATCCCTCCACTTCCAATACCGGCTTGGAATATCCACCCTGTCCGGAATAGTTGTGGACACCTGCCGGGCTTTGCGGGATGAGTTTATACCCCTACCCACCTTGGACATGTGGCTTGAAATTGTGGAAAAATTCTGGAATGTGTGTGATTTCCCCAACTGTTTAGGAGCGGTGGATGGAAAGCACATCCGCATTATCAAACCTGCCAGAACAGGATCGGAGTACTTCAATTACAAAAAATATTTTTCTGTTGTGCTCATGGCAATAACCGATGCGAACTGTCGCTTCATCGCCGTGGACATTGGAGCTTTTGGCCGTGGCAACGATTCCCAGACTTTCAAGAACTTGGATATGGGCCGCCGTGTGTATGGCAACAATTTCAATTTTCCCCCGTCACAACCTCTCCCCAACACTCAAGGTCCACCGATGCCATTTGTTATGGTTGGGGATGAGGCCTTTCAGATGTGTGAAAACCTACTGAAGCCCTATTCCAGTCGGGACTTGAACCACACTAGAAGGATCTTTAACTACAGACTGACCAGGGCCCGAAGAACAGTAGAGTGTACCTTTGGCATTCTGGTCGCTAAATGGCGCATTCTTGCATCAGCCATAAATCTAAAAGTGGAAACAGTCGACGAGGTGGTCAAAGCCTGTGTGGTTCTGCACAATTATATAATGGCTAAGGAGCAACCCAACATTGAACTGGATGAACCAGTTACACACCCACTGCCCGATTTCCAGCATCACCCACTGCGGTCAACTGCAGCCGTTGGTCACATGCGGGACCAATTTGCTGCCTTTTTTGATTCAGATATTGGACGTGTGTCATGGCAGGACAATGTTGTGTAAATGTCCTGTTGTAATTACATCTGTACCAGTAATTTTCTACAATGATAATAATATTTCTCATTAATAAACTTTACTTTTGGTTGTGTTGACCGTGTCTCCTATCTTTTTCCTCTCCAAACCAAGGCTGTCCTAAAACTGGCAGTATTTGATCTGTATTTAATATCAGTTTTTGTAATCCAAAAACAAGAGTGGGTGATAAAAGCAGAGGTGCTAGTTATTATGTTAATATCATAATTTACCTCTAATTGTTCCACTCCTTGTTTTGGCTTACAAATACTGATATAAAACACTGGCCACATACTGCTAGTAATGGCAGCCATGTTGCTTTATTGGTAAGCTTGTTCACGTCATTGCATCATGATTCTCTTCTCCTGTATCCATTGGACACAAACTGAAGAGACAATCACTGTCACACTATCTATACTCATCAAGTCAGGTGTCAGAAATAATGAATTCATGATAAACATATACAGGCTCATGAATTCACTATTTCTGACACCTGTGCAGGTGAGCATAGATATGTAGTGTGTGACCACCATTGTCCCTCAATTTGTGTGTAATAGATTATGTATAATGAAGAGAAAATGGTGGTTATACAAGGCAGTTCTCTACTCAACAGGTCAGGTGTCATAACTAATGAGTTTATTGACACCTGACCTGTTCACTAGAGGTCTGCACTGTATTTCCACCATTTTCTCTTCAGACTGCCACACTAGGCACAGACAAAAAGTGATTATGGAGATACATGTAATATTTTTTGGCCCACCTCATATCTGTATACTAAAGACACACAAAGCTGCAGTCTTTTTATTTTTAACTACTGGAGATATGATGTGGCCCAAAAAGTAAGTGTGTGGCGAAGTTTCTTGGCGCACGGTGTATGTTGCCGGCGGCGGAAGACACAATAAACCAAACATAATTGTGGCAAATCAAACTTTTTTTATTTTGTAAACAACTCAAAAATTTATTTACTGCGCCGGCTTGGGGTAGAGTGATGTAAACGGGGGGTGTGAAGAACTGAGGCCTGGCTAACCGTGGACGACGCAGAAGTGGCAGGAGAAGGGGCAATGAAACTAGAAGGGTCTGGAAGTTCGGGGATGGGGCTTGACACATGAGAGGCTTGAGACGCACTGGAAGGGTGAGACAAACCTGACATTACAGACACATTGGGAGGTGAAGGGGGAGGAATGCTAAGAGTCCTCTGTTTTTTTTTTTTTTCTGTGTTTTTTTTTTGGTTTGCCTGGTTGTGGGAGGTCTTGGTGGGCTCATGTGGCGTGGTGGCGGGTGACCTGTCAGGGTCTGGCTGCACTGTGTCAGAGTCCATAGTGCTCGTAGATTGTGCAGCCATGCCAGAGTCCATAGTGCTCGTAGAGCATGCAGCCATGCCAGAGTCCATAGCGCTCGTAGAGCGTGCAGCCATGCCAGAGTCCATAGCGCTCGTAGAGCGTGCAGCCATGCCAGAGTCCATAGTGCTCGTAGAGCATGCTGCCATGCCAGAGTCCATAGCGCTTGTAGAGCGGAAGGCCATGCCAGGGTCCTGCTGCATCGTGGAGGTGGCAGTACGGAAGGCCATGCCAGGGTCCTGCTGCATCGTGGAGGTGGCGGTACGGAAGGCCGTGCCAGGGTCCTGCTGCATCGTGGTGGTGGCGGTACGGAAGTCCATGCCAGGGTCCTGCTGCATCGTGGAGGTGGTGGTACGGAAGGCCATGCCAGGGTCCTGCTGAATCGTGGAGGTGGCGGTACGGAAGGCCATGCCAGGGTCCTGCTGGATCGTGGTGTCAGTGGAGGAGGTCTAAGCAGGAGCAGCGGATGTCATGGTGGTGGCGGTGGGATGTCCAACTGCACTCGGCATGGTGGTGGTGCTGTAGTGGTGTCCGGCTGTGGAAGGAATTGAGGTGGCCGTGCAGTGGTATGCAGCAGAGGTCGGCATTGGGGATAAACGTGACAGTGAAGGCACAGGTGGATATGCCGCCACTGTCTGCTGGAAATACCAACTCTGCTGCATAGCCTGCACGTAAGCAGCATTGCAGGCCTGCATGACACTCAGCTGGAGATCAGGAGTAAGGTGTTCCGACATGCCCTGCTCAATTTGATTAAAAAAATGATGTGCTGGCCTCTGGAGGTCGGCTTTCACTTGATCAAGGCTTTTGCTGACCTCCTGGATACGTGCATTCAAGAGGTTATGTGAAACATCCATTCGGTCACCCAAAGCCTTGATTGCGTAGTGTAAAACCGAGCTCAAGTGCAAAAACTCGGGCATGAGTGACCTGTCCGAAGCCCTCTGCCGCTGCCGGGAGGAGCCCAAAAAAAGGGGGCAGTGGAAGAGGACTGCGAAAGGGGAATACCTGATGGACCAGCTCCCTGGTCTCCAGTTAGTGTGGAAGGCCCACTTGCTGCTGCGCTGCTGGATGGCTGGGACGGGTCCGTGGCTGTCGGATGAAGGACCACTCCAGAACCTGGGCCAACAGTAGTGCTGTATGTGCTGTGAAAAAAGGAAAAAGAAAATTACTATCAAAAATTTACCAGACGCAAAATCCTGTGGAATGTAAAAATACAGATTATGGCAATACAATACAACCTAATGCACGTGATAAATACTTACGTTCTCTGGGCAAGGACCGGTCTTAAAAATGACAGAACTCGATGGTATTTGTAGCGTCTGATCCTTGCTCCTGAACCACTGGGTACATGGCTCTCTTGACGCAGGTCCTTGTTGAAGCGGTCCTTCATCGAACGCCAATGTGTTTTGACTTTGGATACTGTTAAAAAAAAATTGTGGTCAGAAAAAGGACTTTTGGCCGTGCTCACACAACTGTGTGTGATGAGAGAAACTCCTGAGAGTTTCTTTCATCACACACAGTCGAGTGAGCACGGCCAAGGTCTCTGCTGCTTCACACTGCAGTGCAATACTTACCAAATGCAGTTCGGACCCGTGTCGGGGCGTTGTCCCAGCCATCCCACATCGCTTGGGCCACCTCATTCCATAACCGCCGGATCGTGATGTTGATCGAGTGCAGTGGATCCCGGGTGTCCCACAACGGGACTCGCTCCTGGACCAGGGTGATAAGGAGGTCATTCTCAATAAGATCATCCTCCCGTTGTGAAACCTAAAAATTAAAGAAAGTCATTACAGTTTGCTCAATTAAATAAAGAAAAGAAAGAAAAAAAGATGCTGACAAATGGCATGAATAGGAAAGTCAACATACAAAAGGATTCCAGAAGAAAAAAGTAAAGAAATACGAGTGGAAAGAAAGGCAGATTCAAGAATATTACACTGAGGACAGTCAGCCTTGTATACGTACCCGCTGCCGTCTTTCCACCGGACCTTGACTCCGCTGCTCCTGCCCTGTCTCTGCCACAGTAGAAGAGCTCTAAAAAAAAAGAAAAAATCAAATTGTCACATGTGTCGATGTGACAGTGAATACTTACCAATCTGAAGAGGCAAATACTCACCTCACTGACATGCTCCACTTCCGACTGTCCTGGACGAAACTCCTCACCAGATGAAGAATCCGAAGAAGACATTCTGATGCATGTAGAAAGAAAGAAATGGCAGAAATTAGGACATGTAGAGACAGAAAATAGAAAATAAAGGCATTGGCTAGGATATACTCACATTGTTCAGGGTCTTGTTTTCCTCCAAGATGTATCCTGTGTCTCGTCTGCTTCAGAGTCTGGTGAGAAGTGACCTGCAACTGTCCACACCCTCCCTTTATCACCTTGATGGTGGGGGGTGGCTTATCAGTGTCTAGACATGTTTTTCTCTATTGAAACGCATGCGTTCAAGAACGCAACCAAACGCATGTGCTTGTAAACGCATGCGTTTACATAGACAGCAATGCGTTTTTTTGTCGCAATCCTTGCGCAATCGACCGCATGCGTTTCCAGGCGGCAAATAGACGCCTCTAAAAATTACTACATGTTGCATTTCCGCGCCAAGCCGCAAACGACGAGATGACGCATGCGTCATCAAACGCGGCAAAACGCGAACAAAAAAAACGCATGCGTAGCTAATGTTAAATATAGGAATACACAACGCATGCGTTTATTTGCGGTACAAACGCTGCGGCCACAACCGCAAATGTGAAACCAGCCTTAGCTATACACTATTCCATAATGTGCAGTAAATTTCTGTGCTCCGTAAAACAGCAAAAAAGCTTCTAAAAAATTTGCAGGCCTCCATTTCTCACACATACAGTGTTACTTTGTATGTGAATATTATTGATGTCTAAAAGTGAACCAAAGCTTTTAAAATATGGACACTTTAAAATATTTTTCACTAAATTTTTTATTTTAAACCAAATTTTTCCCCGTCCCTGTTGCTGGATGTATCATCCTTTCGAATTGTCTTCACTCTGATGTCAACACAAGCTCCACATCCGTGCACTGCCAGAGGAATCACATTCATCTAACTGGTGAGCAGGATAAACATTTTTTATACAGTGTTACGTGGCCTGTGAACATTTCTGTGATCTCTAAAACTGAGAAAAAGTATTGAAACATTTTTTTTAGATTTAATTTGATGGTAATTCATACACTTTTGCCTTTTTTCTGTTACATTACGGTGGAGTAAACTCACAAAAATTGCTTTGATTGCTGCAGGTGAGCATTTTTTCCTTTTATTAAAAATAAATTTGGGTTCAAAAGACCTAGCAATTACAAAATGCACAAGGCGGGCATTAAGGGACAGGGAAGTGCTGACAATGGTGCAAACAGATGCCGAGGACGTGGGACAGATGCGAATACATCTGTTGCTGGAGCACAAGAAACACGCCCATCCACGACCCAGGTTCCTGTCCCACTTTGCAAGGAGTCACGGAACACCACTTCTGAAGCCAGAGCATTGCAAACAGGTGGTCGGTTGGATAGCAGATAATGCTTCAAGCAGGCTTGGCAGCACCACACATTCTTGTGGCATATAACAGTATAAAAAAGTGTGTGAAAATGTTGCTTGTTTCTTAACATTTGTTACCCATACACTATTTTGCTGGGTTACATTTCTCAGCCATATAGATATTTTCTTTTGGTATATAACCCTCCAAAAACTTTTTCAAAATGTCATCATTATTATATTGAGCACCCATAGACTATTCCTTGGTCTGGAGTATATTTAGCTGCTATACAAGCCTCAAAAAAAAAATTTCGGTGTCATATTGCTCATCTATAGGGTATTACATCTTCTTGCATAAATTTAGTTATATATAGCTATATAAGGCTCCAAAAACTTGCTCCAAATTTATCAGTATCATATTGCTCACACATAGGGTATTACATCTTCTTGGGTACATTTCATTGCTAAAAAAATTTTAAACATTTATTGGAATTATATTGCTCTTTCAAAGGTTATTGCATTTTGTTGCTATAAAAGTGGAAAAAATAGTGTTCAATAATTTATCGGTATTATAATGCTCACCTATTGACTATTCCGTGGTCTGGAGTACATTTACTTGCTATATATTCCTCCAAAAACTTATTTCAAATATATCAGTATCATATTGCTCACCCATAGAGTATTATATCTTCTTGGGTACATTTCATGGCTATAAAAGCCTAAAAAAAGCTCAATTTATCGGTAATATATTGCTCACCCATAGGCTATAGTCCCAAATGTAAACAGTCGCACTCAAGAAGATATTTTCAGAGTATTTTTAGCCAAACAAATGGTTTTTTATTATTTAGAGAAACACCAACAATTTAATTAGAAAATTCACCGCAGTGTTGCAAGGTAACACTGCACCACCACCGCAGATACCCGATGTGACACACCGATAGCCCCTAACGGGACTCCTGCACCTCTCCAGAGATTTTTTACCCTCCTCTCACTTTCTACTTTCATAAGTAAGGTTTGAAAAAGACCCAGTGGGTCGAAACGTTACCTTGCAACACTGCGGTGAATTTTCTAATTAAATTGTTGGTGTTTCTCTAAATAATAAAAAAAACATTTGTTTGGCTAAAAATACTCTGAAGATATCTTCTTGAGTGCGACTGTTTACATTTGGGAATATACTTTGGAGGATCCCTCCACGTTCAGTCTGCACCATTACCAGCGAGAGTGCACATCTTGTTCTTTACCACCCATAGGCTATTACATCTTCTTGGGTACATCTTTTTGTGGTAACACTGTAGTCTGAGAAATGGAAGCCTACAAAATTTTGAAATGCTTTTTCTCAATTTTAGAGATCACAGAAATGTACTCCACTGTTGTGAATTCTGCTCTTGGGTTCCCCCCGGTGGTTGCTGGTGGTAATGCAGTTGTCCCTGGGTTGCAATCCTGGGCAGGTGTTCCTGCTGATTGCAGCTCTGACTGGGGTATTTAGGTTTGCAGGATTCATTAGCCATTGCCAGTTGTCCATTGTTCTTGGAGGTTATGCATCTCTGTCTGGTTCCTCCTGCCCTGCTGCTAAATCAGCCAAGATAAGTGTCTGGTTTTGTTTCTTCTGCACACATGCGGTGTGCTTTACAATTCAGTACTATTCATTGTTTTTTCTTGTCCAGCTTAGACTGTGTTTGGATATTTTCAGTCAAGTTGGATTCTCAGTAGATGCAAAGATACATTCTATGTCTTTAGTTAGATGTGGAATTTTTTGAATTATCTGCTGTGGATATTTTTAGGGGTTTTAATACTGACCGCTTAGTATTCTGTCCTATCCTTTTCTATATAGCTAGCATGGCCTCTTTTGCTAAATCCTGATTTCTGCCTGCGTTCGTCTTTCCTCTTATACTCACAGTCAATATTTGTGGGGGGCTGCCTATCCTTTGGAGTTCTGCTCTGAGGCAAGATAGAATTCCCATTTCCATCTATAGGGGTATTTAGTCCTCCGGCTGTGTCGAGGTGTCTAAGATGGTTAGGTACACCCCACGGCTACTTCTAGTTGCGGTGTCAGTTTAGGGTTTGCAGTCAGTACAGGTTCCACCTTCTCCTGAGAAAGCCTCATGCGGTTCCAAGGTCACCGGATCATAACAGTACAACTGGCCAACAATGAGTTAAATGCATCTCAGAAGAAGGGAAGAAAGGTGTTGAGCCATTTTTTTTTCTGTATTCTGCTTCGTCTCTTCTTCCCTCTTTTTCTCTGGGTGGCTGAGGAGTGTTGTGATAGCATGGATGTTCAGGGATTGGCTTCTCGTGTGGACCAGCTTGCTGCTAGGGTACAGGATATTTCTGATTATATTGTTCAGACTCCAGTTTTGGAGCCTAGGATTCCTACTCCTGATTTGTTTTTTGGGGACGGGTCCAAGTTTTTGAGTTTTAAAAAGAATTTTAAACTGTTTTTTACTCTGAAACCTCGATCCTCTGGTGATTCCATTCAGCAGGTTAAAATTGTCATCTCCCTGCTGCGTGGCGATCCTCAGGATTGGGCATTTTCCCTGGAATCGGGGAATCCGGCCTTGCTTAATGTAGACGCCTTTTTTCAGGCTTTAGGATTATTATATGATGAACCAAATTCGGTGGATCAAGCGGAGAAGACCTTGTTGGCCCTGGTTCAGGGTCAAGAAGCAGCAGAGTTGTATTGTCAGAAATTTAGAAAATGGTCTGTGTTGACTAAATGGAATGATGAAGCTTTGGCGGCAATTTTCAGAAAGGGTCTTTCTGAATCCGTCAAAGATGTTATGGTGGGGTTTCCCACGCCTTTCGGTCTGAATGATTCTATGTCTCTGGCCATTCAGATTATTCGGCGCTTGCGGGAGCGCAGAACTGTGTGCGCTGTGGCGTTGTCCTCAGAGCAGATGCCTGAGCCAATGCATTGTGATAGGATTCTGTCTAAAACGGAACAACATGGATTCAGACGTCAGAATGGGTTGTGTTTTTATTGTGGCGATGCTTCTCATGTCATTTCAGTCTGCCCTAAGCGTACAAAGAGGATCGCTACTTCATTTACCATCAGTACTATACAACCTAAATTTCTGTTATCTGTGTCCTTGATATGCTCATTGTCATCATTTTCTGTCATGGCGTTTGTGGATTCAGGCGCTGCCTTGAATTTAATGGACTTTGAGTTTGCCAGGCGTTGTGGATTTCCCTTGCAGTCTTTGCAGAACCCTTTTCCTTTAAGGGGCATTGATGCTACACCTTTGGCTAAAAATAAGCCCCAGTTCTGGACACAGGTGACCATGTGCATGGCGCCAGCCCATCAGGAAGATTGTCGATTTCTGGTGTTGCATAATTTGCATGATGCTATCGTGCTGGGTTTTCCGTGGTTGCAGGTACATAATCCTGTGTTGGATTGGAAGTCTATGTCTGTGACTAATTGGGGATGTCATGGGGTTCATAATGATGTTCCTGTGATGTCAATCTCCTCTTCTTCCTCTTCTGAAATTCCAGAGTTTTTGTCTGATTTTCAGGATGTATTCAATGAGCCCAGGTCCAGTTCCCTCCCACCGCATAGGGACTGTGATTGTGCTATTGACTTGATTCCAGGCTGTAAGTTTCCTAAGGGCCGACTTTTCAACCTGTCTGTGCCTGAACATACTGCCATGCGGAGTAATGTTAAGGAGTCTTTGGAGAAAGGGCATATTCAGCCATCTTCTTCACCGTTGGGAGCGGGTTTTTTTTTGTTGCTAAGAAGGATGGCTCCTTGAGACCTTGTATTGATTATCGCCTCTTGAATAAGATCACGGTCAAGTTTCAATACCCTTTACATCTGCTTTCTGATTTGTTTGCTAGGATTAAGGGGGCTAGTTGGTTTACTAAGATTGACCTTCGGGGGGCTTATAATCTTGTTCGTATTAAGCAGGGTGATGAATGGAAAACTGCGTTTAATACGCCCGAAGGCCATTTTGAATACCTTGTGATGCCATTCGGGCTCTCTAATGCTCCATCTGTTTTTCAGTCCTTCATGCACAATATCTTCCGGACTTATCTTGATAAATTCATGATTGTATATTTGGATGACATTTTAATTTTTTCCGATGATTGGGAGTCCCATGTGGAACAGGTCAGGATGGTATTTCAGATCCTTCGTGATAATTTCTTGTTTGTGAAGGGGTCTAAGTGTCTCTTTGGAGTGCAGAAGGTTTCTTTTTTGGGCTTCATTTTTTCTCCCTCATCTATAGAGATGGATCCAGTTAAGGTTCAGGCCATTCATGATTGGATTCAACCCACATCCGTGAAGAGCCTTCAGAAATTTTTGGGCTTTGCAAATTTTTATCGCCGTTTCATTGCTAACTTCTCCAGTGTGGTTAAACCCTTGACCGATTTGACGAAGAAAGGCGCTGATGTGACGAATTGGTCCTCTGCGGCTGTCTCTGCCTTTCAGGAGCTTAAACGCCGATTTACTTCTGCCCCGATGTTGCGTCAACCGGATGTTTCTCTTCCATTTCAGGTTAAGGTTGACGCTTCTGAGATTGGGGCAGGGGCCGTTTTGTCTCAGAGGGATCCTGTTGGTTCCTTGATGAAACCGTGTGCATTCTTTTCCCGTAAATTTTCGCCTGCTGAATGCAATTATGATGTCGGCAATCGGGAGTTGTTGGCTATGAAGTGGGCATTTGAGGAGTGGCGACATTGGCTTGAGGGAGCTAAGCACCGTATTGTGGTCTTGACTGATCATAAAAATTTGATTTACCTCGAGTCTTCCAAGCAGCTGAATCCTAGACAGGCTCGATGGTCCTTGTTTTTTTCCCATTTTGATTTCGTGGTCTCGTATCTTCCTGGTTCTAAGAACATTAAGGCTGATGCCCTCTCTAGGAGTTTTTTGCCCGATTCTCCTGAGGTCCTTGAACCGGTCGGCATTCTGAAAGAAGGGGTGGTTCTTTCTGCCATTTCCCCTGATTTACGACGGGTTCTTCAGGAATTTCAGGCTGACAAACCTGACCGCTGTCCAGCGGGGAAACTGTTTGTTCCTGATAGATGGACTAGTAGAGTGATTTCTGAGGTTCATTGTTCTGTGCTGGCTGGCCATCCTGGTATTTTTGGTACCAGAGATTTGGTGGGTAGGTCCTTTTGGTGGCCTTCTTTGTCAAGTGATGTGCGTTCTTTTGTGCAGTCCTGTGGGACTTGTGCACGGCCCAAGCCTTGTTGTTCCCGTGCTAGGGGGTTGCTTTTGCCTTTGTCGGTCCCTGAGAGGCCTTGGACGCATTTTTCTATGGATTTTATTTCTGATCTTCCGGTTTCCCAGAGGATGTCTGTTATCTGGGTTGTTTGTGACCGGTTCTCTAAGATGGTTCATTTGGTGCCTTTGCCTAAATTGCCTTCCTCTTCTGATTTGGTTCCGCTGTTTTTTCAGCATGTGGTTCATTTGCATGGTATTCTGGAGAATATTGTGTCTGACAGAGGTTCCCAGTTTGTTTCTAGGTTTTGGCGGGCCTTTTGTGCTAGGCTGGGCATTGATTTGTCTTTTTCTTCCGCATTTCATCCTCAGACAAATGGCCAGACCGAGCGAACTAATCAGACTTTAGAAACTTATTTGAGATGCTTTGTGTCTGCTGATCAGGATGATTGGGTGGCTTTCTTGCCATTGGCTGAGTTTGCCCTTAATAATCGGGCTAGTTCGGCTACCTTGGTTTCGCCCTTCTTTTGTAATTTTGGTTTTCATCCTCATTTTTCTTCGGGGCAGGTTGAGCCTTTGGACTGTCCTGGTGTGGATTCTGTGGTTGACAGGTTGCAGCAGATTTGGGCTCATGTGGTGGACAATTTGGTCTTGTCCCAGGAGGAGGCTCAACGTTTTGCTAATCGTCGTCGGTGTGTTGGTTCCCGGCTTCGGGTGGGGGATTTGGTTTGGTTGTCTTCCCGTCATGTTACTATGAAGGTTTCTTCCCCTAAGTTTAAGCCTCGGTTTATTGGTCCTTATAGGATTTCTGATTAATCCGGTGTCTTTTCGATTGGCCCTTCCGGCCTCTTTTGCTATCCATAATGTCTTCCATAGATCCTTATTGCGGAAATATGTGGTGCCCGTTGTTCCCTCTGTTGATCCTCCGGCCCCTGTGTTGGTTGATGGGGAGTTGGAGTATGTGGTTGAAAAAATTTTGGATTCTCGCTTTTCGAGGCGGAGGCTTCAGTACCTTGTCAAATGGAAGGGCTATGGCCAGGAGGATAATTCTTGGGTTTTTGCCTCTGATGTCCATGCTGCTGATTTGGTCCGTGCCTTTCATCTGGCTCGTCCTGATCGGCCTGGGTGTTGTGAATTTACCTTTTTGGCTCCCTCTAGTGGTTACTAGTGATTTGACTCTGTGAATGTCTGCCATCCCTTGTATGCTCACCTGGGTCGTTAGGTCAGGGGTGTTGCTATATAAGCTCCCTGGACCTTCAGTTCAATGCCTGGCAACGTTGTAATCAGAGCTAATCTGTTGTGCTCTTGTCTACTGATCCTGGTTCCTGCTAGATTAAGCTAAGTCTGCTTTCTTGCTTTTTGCTATTTGTTTTTGGTTGCATTTTTGTCCAGCTTGTACATAATCTGTATCCTTACCTTGCTGGAAGCTCTAGGGAGGCTGGAGTTCTCCCCCCGGGCCGTTAGACGGTTCGGGGGTTCTTGAATTTCCAGTGTGGATTTTTGATAGGGTTTTTGTTGACCATATAAGTTATCTTACTACATTCTGCTATTAGTAAGTGGGCCTCTCTTTGCTAAACCTAGTTCATCTCTGTGTTTGTCATTTCCTCTTACCTCACCGTTATTATTTGTGGGGGGCTTGTATCCAACTTTTGGGGTCTATTCTCTGGAGGCAAGAGAGGTCTTTATTTTCCTCTTCTAGGGGTAGTTAGTCCTCCGGCTGGCGCGAGACATCTAGCGACCAACGTAGGCATGTTCCCCGGCTACTTCTAGTGTTGGCGTTAGGAGTAGATATATGGTCAACCCAGTTACCACTGCCCTATGAGCTGGATTTTTGTACTTCGCAGACTTACTTGTTCCTCTGAGACCCTCGCCATTGGGGTCATAACAGTTTGCCAGGCCAGTATTAAATGTTAAATGCATTGCAGAAGCGGGATTATAAGAAAGAAAATTCTGAGTTTTTTTTTTTTCTCTTTCTCATTTTTTTTTCTTTTCCCCTTTACCTCTGAGTGGCTTGTGTTTGCTGCAGACATGAATGTCCAGACCTTGATTACAGGTGTGGACCAGCTTACTGCTCGTGTGCAGGGCATACAAGATTATGTTATCAGAAATCCTATGTCAGAACCTAAGATACCGATTCCTGAACTGTTTTCCGGAGACCGATTTAAATTTAGAAATTTCAGGAATATTTGTAAATTGTTTTTGTCCCTGAGACCCTGTTCATCTGGAGACTGCACTCGGCAAGTGAAAATTGTTATTTCTTTTTTACGGGGCGACCCTCAGGATTGGGCCTTCTCGCTGGCGCCAGGAGATCCGGCATTGGCTGATATTGATGCGTTTTTTCTGGCGCTCGGTTTGCTTTATGAGGAACCCAATCTTGAGATTCAGGCAGAAAAAGCCTTGCTGGCTATGTCTCAGGGCCAGGACGAGGCTGAAGTGTATTGCCAAAAATTTCGGAAATGGTCCGTGCTGACCCAGTGGAACGAGTGTGCATTGGCTGCAAATTTCAGAAATGGCCTTTCTGAAGCCATTAAGAATGTGATGGTGGGTTTTCCCATTCCCACAGGTCTGAATGATTCCATGGCCCTGGCAATTCAAATCGACCGGCGGTTGCGGGAGCGCAAAACCGCAAATTCCCTCATGGTGTTGTCTGAACAGGCACCTGATTTAATGCAATGTGATAGAATCCTGACTAGAAATGAGCGGAAAATTCATAGACGCCAGAATGGCTTGTGTTACTACTGTGGTGATTCTACACATGTTATCTCAGCATGCTCTAAACGTCTTACTAGGGTTGTTAGTCCTGTCGCCATTGGTAATTTGCAACCTAAATTTATTCTATCTGTAACTTTGATTTGCTCACTGTCATCGTATCCTGTCATGGCGTTTGTAGACTCAGGTGCTGCCCTGAGTCTGATGGATCTGTCATTTGCCAAGCGCTGCGGTTTTGTTCTGGAGCCATTAGAAAATCCTATCCCTCTTAGAGGTATTGATGCTACGCCTTTGGCAAAAAATAAACCGCAGTTTTGGACACAGGTTACCATGTGCATGACTCCCGAACATCGGGAGGTGATACGTTTTCTTGTTCTGCATAAGATGCATGATTTGGTTGTTTTGGGTTTGCCATGGTTACAGACCCATAATCCAGTCTTGGACTGGAGGGCAATGTCGGTGTCAAGTTGGGGCTGCCATGGAATTCATGGAGATTCCCTGCCCTTGTCTATTGCTTCTTCTACGCCCTCGGAAGTTCCGGCGTATTTGTCTGATTATCAGGATGTCTTCAGCGAGTCTAAGTCCAGTGCACTGCCTCCTCATAGGGAATGTGACTGTTCAATAGATTTGATTCCTGGCAGTAAGTTTCCTAAGGGGAGACTGTTTAATTTGTCGGTACCTGAACATACCGCGATGCGTTCATATATCAAGGAGTCTCTTGAGAAGGGGCATATCCGTCCTTCTTTTTGTGGCCAAAAAGGACGGATCTTTGAGGCCTTGTATTGACTATCGGCTTTTAAACAAGATCACTGTCAAATTTCAGTATCCTTTGCCGCTGTTGTCAGACTTGTTTGCCCGGATTAAAGGTGCCAAGTGGTTCACCAAGATAGACCTTCGTGGTGTGTACAACCTTGTGCGCATTAAGCAAGGCGATGAATGGAAAACCGCATTCAATACGCCCAAAGGTCATTTTGAGTACTTGGTGATGCCATTTGGGCTCTCTAATGCACCTTCAGTTTTTCAGTCCTTCATGCATGACATTTTCCGGAAGTATCTGGATAAATTTTTGATTGTTTATCTGGATGATATTCTGGTTTTTTCTGATGATTGGGACTCGCATGTGGAGCAGGTCAGGATGGTTTTTAAGATTTTGCGTGAAAATTCTTTGTTTGTTAAAGGCTCAAAGTGTCTCTTTGGTGTACAGAGGGTTCCCTTTTTGGGGTTCATTTTTTCCCCTTCTGCTGTGGAGATGGACCCAGTCAAGGTCCGAGCTATTCATGATTGGACTCAGCCCTCGTCAGTTAAGAGTCTTCAGAAGTTCTTGGGTTTTGCTAACTTCTACCGTCGTTTTATCGCAAATTTTTCTAGCGTTGTTAAACCATTGATGGATATGACCAAGAAAGGCTCTGATGTAGCTAACTGGGCTCCTGCTGCCGTGGAGGCTTTCCAGGAGTTGAAACGCCGGTTTACTTCGGCGCCTGTTTTGTGCCAACCTGACACCTCACTTCCCTTTCAGGTGGAGGTGGATGCTTCGGAGATTGGGGCAGGGGCCGTTTTGTCGCAGAGAGGCCCTGGTTGCTCTACTATGAGACCTTGTGCCTTTTTCTCCAGGAAGTTTTCGCCGGCAGAGCGAAATTATGATGTGGGCAATCGGGAGTTGTTGGCCATGAAGTGGGCATTTGAGGAGTGGCGTCATTGGCTCGAGGGTGCTAAGCATCGTGTGGTGGTCTTGACTGATCACAAAAATCTGATGTATCTCGAGTCTGCTAAACGCCTGAATCCTAGACAGGCCCGCTGGTCATTGTTTTTCTCCCGTTTTGACTTTGTGGTCTCGTATTTACCAGGTTCTAAGAATGTGAAGGCTGATGCTCTGTCTAGGAGCTTTGTGCCTGATGCTCCTGGAGTCGCTGAACCTGTGGGTATTCTTAAGGAAGGAGTTATCTTGTCAGCTATTTCTCCTGATCTGCGGCGTGTGTTGCAGAGATTTCAGGCTGGTAGGCCTGACTCTTGTCCATCTGACAGATTGTTTGTGCCTGCTAAATGGACCAGCAGAGTCATTTCCGAGGTTCATTCCTCAGTGTTGGCAGGGCACCCGGGAATTTTTGGCACCAGAGATCTGGTGGCCAGGTCCTTTTGGTGGCCTTCCTTGTCAAGGGATGTGCGGTCATTTGTGCAGTCCTGTGGGACTTGTGCTCGAGCTAAGCCTTGCTGTTCTCGTGCCAGCGGGTTGCTCTTGCCCTTGCCTGTCCCGAAGAGACCTTGGACACACATCTCTATGGATTTCATTTCTGATCTTCCGGTGTCTCAGGGCATGTCTGTCATCTGGGTGATATGTGATCGTTTCTCCAAGATGGTCCATTTGGTTCCTTTGCCTAAGCTGCCCTCCTCTTCTGATCTGGTTCCTGTGTTCTTCCAGAACGCGGTTCGTTTGCACGGCATTCCTGAGAATATTGTGTCGGACAGAGGATCCCAGTTTGTTTCCAGGTTCTGGCGATCCTTTTGTGGTAGGATGGGCATTGATTTGTCGTTTTCGTCCGCTTTTCATCCCCAGACTAACGGACAAACGGAGCGAACTAATCAGACTCTGGAGGCTTATTTGAGGTGTTTTGTCTCTTCTGATCAGGATGATTGGGTGACCTTCTTGCCGTTGGCTGAATTTGCCCTTAATAATCGGGCTAGTTCCGCCACCTTGGTTTCGCCATTTTTCTGCAACTCTGGTTTCCATCCTCGTTTTTCCTCGGGACATGTGGAGCCTTCTGACTGTCCTGGGGTGGATTCTGTGGTGGATAGGTTGCAGCGGATCTGGAGTCATGTGGTGGACAACTTGAAGTTGTCACAGGAGAAGGCTCAGCGTTTTGCCAACCGCCGCCGCGGTGTGGGTCCCCGACTTCGCGTTGGGGATTTGGTATGGCTGTCTTCTCGATTTGTTCCTATGAAGGTCTCCTCTCCCAAATTTAAGCCTCGCTTCATTGGTCCTTACAAGATATTGGAAATCCTTAATCCTGTATCCTTTCGCCTGGATCTTCCGGTGTCGTTTGCCATTCACAACGTATTTCATAGGTCCTTGTTGCGGCGGTACGTTGTGCCTGTGGTCCCTTCTGCTGAGCCTCCTGCTCCGGTGTTGGTTGAGGGCGACTTGGAGTACGTGGTGGAGAAGATCTTAGATTCTCGTCTCTCCAGGCGGAGGCTTCAGTACCTGGTCAAGTGGAAGGGCTATGGTCAGGAGGATAATTCCTGGGGGGTCGCCTCTGATGTGCATGCGGCCGATTTGGTTCGTGCCTTTCACACCGCTCATCCTGATCGCCCTGGTGGTCTTGGTGAGGGTTCGGTGACCCCTCACTAAGGGGGGGGTACTGTTGTGAATTTACCTTTTTGGCTCCCTCTAGTGGTTACTAGTGATTTGACTCTGGGAATGTCTGCCATCCCTTGTATGCTCACCTGGGTCGTTAGGTCAGGGGTGTTGCTATATAAGCTCCCTGGACCTTCAGTTCAATGCCTGGCAACGTTGTAATCAGAGCTAATCTGTTGTGCTCTTGTCTACTGATCCTGGTTCCTGCTAGATTAAGCTAAGTCTGCTTTCTTGCTTTTTGCTATTTGTTTTTGGTTGCATTTTTGTCCAGCTTGTACATAATCTGTATCCTTACCTTGCTGGAAGCTCTAGGGAGGCTGGAGTTCTCCCCCCGGGCCGTTAGACGGTTCGGGGTTTCTTGAATTTCCAGTGTGGATGTTTGATAGGGTTTTTGTTGACCATATAAGTTATCTTACTACATTCTGCTATTAGTAAGTGGGCCTCTCTTTGCTAAACCTAGTTCATCTCTGTGTTTGTCATTTCCTCTTACCTCACCGTTATTATTTGTGGGGGGCTTGTATCCAACTTTTGGGGTCTATTCTCTGGAGGCAAGAGAGGTCTTTGTTTTCCTCTTCTAGGGGTAGTTAGTCCTCCGGCTGGCGCGAGACATCTAGCGACCAACGTAGGCATGTTCCCCGGCTACTTCTAGTGTTGGCGTTAGGAGTAGATATATGGTCAACCCAGTTACCACTGCCCTATGAGCTGGATTTTTGTACTTCGCAGACTTACTTGTTCCTCTGAGACCCTCGCCATTGGGGTCATAACACCTGGGGGCTCTGGTGAGGGTTCGGTGACCCCTCCTCAAGGGGGGGTACTGTTGTGAATTCTGCTCTTGGGTTCCCCCCGGTGGTTGCTGGTGGTAATGCAGTTGTCCCTGGGTTGCAATCCTGGGCAGGTGTTCCTGCTGATTGCAGCTCTGACTGGGGTATTTAGGTTTGCAGGATTCATTAGCCATTGCCAGTTGTCCATTGTTCTTGGAGGTTATGCATCTCTGTCTGGTTCCTCCTGCCCTGCTGCTAAATCAGCCAAGATAAGTGTCTGGATTTGTTTCTTCTGCACACATGCGGTGTGCTTTACAATTCAGTACTATTCATTGTTTTTTCTTGTCCAGCTTAGACTGTGTTTGGATATTTTCAGTCAAGTTGGATTCTCAGTAGATGTGGAATTTTTTGAATTATCTGCTGTGGATATTTTTAGGGGTTTTAATACTGACCGCTTAGTATTCTGTCCTATCCTTTCCTACTTAGCTAGCATGGCCTCTTTTGCTAAATCCTGATTTCTGCCTGCGTTTGTCTTTCCTCTTATACTCACAGTCAATATTTGTGGGGGGCTGCCTATCCTTTGGGGTTCTGCTCTGAGGCAAGATAGAATTCCCATTTCCATCTATAGGGGTATTTAGTCCTCCGGCTGTGTCGAGGTGTCTAGGATGGTTAGGTACACCCCACGGCTACTTCTAGTTGCATTGTCAGTTTAGGGTTTGCGGTCAGTACAGGTTCCACCTTCTCCTGAGAAAGCCTCATGCGGTTCCAAGGTCACCAGATCATAACACTCCACACTACAGAATAGTGAATGGCTAATAAGTGTATGGTTGAGGTATGTAGCCAAGGAAATGTTTCAACGATTTTAAGGTGTGTTGTATAACACAAAATAGGACCTCAAAGCACATAATACTTGATGGATCAAAATATATAAAAAAAATTTCAGCCCCCACAAAGAACTGCAGCAGGCTTAATCAGCGTCTACAGACAACAGTTTTGTCTGGTCCATTTTGGGGGTTTTGTGTGGAATTATGTGCAATATATAAATATAGGCATTACAAGAGTATATATATATATATATATATATATATATATATATACAGTATATATATATATATATTTATATGTATTTATACACATTATATAATATATAATACAGTCTAATGAATAACAAAATTAAATTCTAAAAAAAAAATATATGCAGTATATATACAGTATATATACAGTTGTTCTCAAAAGTTTACATACCTCTGCAGAATTTTTGCTTTCTTGGCCTTTTTTCATAGAATATGAATGAAAACACCAAAACTTTTTCTCCACTCATGGTTAGTGGTTGGGTGAAGCCATTTATTGTCAAACTACAGTATTTTCTCTTTTTAAATCATAATGACAGCCCAAAATTTCCAAATGACCCTGATCAAATATTCACATACCCCATTTCTTAATACCGTGTATTGCCCCCTCTAACATCAATGACAGTTTGAATTCTTTTGTGCTGGTTATGGATGAGATTTTTATTTTCTCAGATAGTAACGCTGCCTACTCTTCTTTGCAAAAAGCCTCCAGTTCCTGTAAATTCCAGGGCTGTCCAGCATGAACTGCGTGTTTGAAATCTCCCCGAGTGGTTCAATGATATTGAGGTCAGGAGACTGAGATGGCCACTCCAGAACCTTCAATTTGTTCTGCTGTAGCCAATGACAGGTCGACTTGGCCTTGTGTTTTGGATCGTTGTCATGTTGGAATGTCCAAGTATGTCCCATGCGCAACTTCCGGGCTTTTGAGTGCACATTTGCCTACAGTATTTGCTGATAACGTGCTACATTCATCATTCCTTCAACTTTGACCAAGTTTCCTGTGCCTTTGTAGCTCACACATCCCAAAAACATTAGCGATCCACCTCCATGCTTTACAGTAGGAATGGTGTTCCTTTTTTCATAGGCCTTGTTGACCTCTCTCCAAATACAAAGTTTATGTTTGTGGCCAAAAAGTAAAATTTTGGTCTTGTCATCCCAAATTACCTTGTTCCAGAAGTTTGGACGCTTGTCTCTGTGCTGTTTTGCGTATTGTAGGCGAGATACTTGGTGGCATTTGCACGGTAATGCCTTTCTTCTTGCAACTCGACCATGCAGCTCATTTTTCTTGTAGTGTCTCCTTGTGCATCTTGAAACAGCCACTAGTGAGCGAGTATACTCATTGCTCGAGTTTTCCCGAGCACGCTGGGGTGATCTCTGAGTATTTGTTAGTGTTTGGAGATTTAGTTTTCATCGCGGCAGCTGAATGATTTACAGCTATTAGCCAGGCTGAGTACATGTGGGGGTTGCCTGGCTGCTAGGGAAACCACACATGTAATCAAGCTGGCTAATATCTGTAAATCATTCAGCTGCGGCGATGAAAACATAATCTCCGAACACTAACAAATACTCGGAGCTCACCCGAGCAACGAGTATACTCGCTCATCACTAACAGCCACACCACTAGTTTTCAGATAGTCCTGTATTTCAGCTGATTTTATTTTTGCATTTTTCTTTGCATCCTGTACAATTTTCCTGACGGTTGTGGATGACATTTTTGCTGGCCTACCTGACCGCAGTTTTGTTTTTACAGAGCCCCTGATTTTCCATTTGTTAATCACAGTTTCAATGCTGCTGACTAGCATTATCAATTCCTTGGATATCTTTTTGTATCACTTTCCTGTTTTATACAGTTCAACTACCTTTTCCCGTAGATCCGTTGACAATCATTTTGCTTTCCCCATGACTCAAATACATTACTGTCAGTGGCTGGATGAAAGATGCAAGAATCTGTCTGGATCCCAGAAACTCACTCAGCTTTTATGCACACACTGATTACAAGCAAATATGTCACAGGTGAGGATGTTACCTTTAGTAGTCATTCAAACCCATTTGTGTCAACTTCTGTGCATGTTATCAGGCCAAAATAACCAGGGTATGGGAACTTTTGATCAGGGTGAAATGGATGTTTTGGGTTGTCATTATGATTTAAAAAGCAAAAACACAGTAGTTTGACAATAAATGGCCAAGAAAGCAAACATTCTGCTGGGATATGTAAACTTTTAAGCACAACTGTACAATATCTTTTTTCAGAATTTAATTTTGTTATTTAGTAACACTTATTAACTATTACACAATGTCATATAGAAATTTGGAAAGTCAATTTTAAAATAAAAGAATATCTATTCCTGACTTCATTAATTTTCCTCTTACTTTCCTTTTGTATAATCATAGCTCATAGCAGACTTGATTTCATTACATCACCATATTGTTGAAACAAAGGTTAATGCCGCAGTTTTATATGGTAACTGCAGCTTTTTTATGTATGCTATACTAGCTCAAAAGGGTGCTTCTACTCAATACTGAGCAAAGGGTCTAAATACCTATGAGTATGTGATATTTCAGTTTTTCCTTTTTAATAAATTTGCAAAAATTACTACATTTCTGTTTTTTTCAGTCAAGATGGGGTGCAGAGTGTACATTAACGTGAAAAAATGAACTTTTTTGAATTTACCAAATGGCTGCAAAAAATTTAAAGGGGATCTGAACACTTTCCGTACCCACTGTGCGCATATATGTGTATATATATATATATATATATATATATATATATATATATATATATATATATATATATATATATATAGCGCAGCCGTGGACTTAAATAGTATGTCAATTTTTTTTTTAATTATCCGCTTTCTTCCTTGCAGGGAGTGCACATCACGAAACCAAAATAACATTGACTTTGACAGAAATGTGTTTGATCTATGTTAGTTCAATATGTACAGTTGCAATAAAAATTATTCAAGCAAAAGTAGGTTTATTGGCAAAATTTATAAATTTTCTGCTTATTGCATTAAATCCTGCTGATAGGTTCTATTTAATAACTATTCATTTTGAATTGTGAAACCTGGTTTTAGATTTGCTTTAAAGGGATCCTGTCACCTCAAATTGGTGGGATATGTAAATCCCTTTTGTCCGGACCAATGGGCGGTGTTTTGTCTTCATTTCTCCACTCCATCCGTCCCTGTTGTCCGCAATATGTTTGAGAATTAGAGTACTTGTGCTCCATAGTTGTCTCGCGCACGTGCCCAACTGCAGGCAAAGCCAAAAAGCATTACTGCGCATGCGCCCGTGCACTATGTCCCAGAACACAGCAAATACTTCCGGGACATAGTGCGCCAAAGTGTTCTATCAGTTTTATCTTTTGTGTAATTTATAATAATATAACAATAATAATGCCAATAATAATAATAGTAATTTTAATAAAAATAATTTTACTTTTATTTTACTTCTATAGTACCAAAATATTCTGCAGCACTTTACATTTTAGAGGGGACTTGTACAGACAATAGACATTACAGAATAACAATAATCACCAGATACCAAGAGGAGCGAGGGCCCTGCTCGCAAGCTTGCAATAATTTAATTTATTGATTTCCACATGCATAACTCTGGAGTATGTTACCATATCTCCATCTTCTAAATTGAAAATTCTCTTATAAGAAACATAAATATTATTTGACTGTCATCAACAATAGAGTATAGTCATAATGATGCTTAGCCATTCAATTCTTCCTTTACTGTAATTTTTTTTATTAATATGCAAATGAGGCAGAAGAGCTATTTGTAGGTCTGAAGTCCCTGTCATTCCAGCTCTTTTCTCCACCCAGCACTGCCTCCGACTGCTTGACTGACTGTTCCTTTTGCCTGAAGTCACAGCATACAAACTGTCAGTCAAGCAGGAGGTGCTGGGTGGGTAGAAGAGGCTTCAGATCTTCAATAGCTCTTCAGTTTCATTTGTATATCAATTTAAACTCTGATTTCGCAGTAACAGAGGAATGGACTGGCTGAGTAAAGATATTGCTGGACTTGTCTTTCTGTGTACTATGTGCACATATATAGTTTAGGAAGGTAAAATCCTGCAGATTCCCTTTAATTACATAAATAAACTTGTATCACCACAATAGGGGTATGCACATATTTATGGGTAGCCTTGAGGTTTATTAGCAAAGTGAGTATTTACACAAGGAAACATCTAAGCACTGTATATGTACAGTATGTGTGAATTATTCTTATTCATATGTTAACTAAACAATTGAAGTGTCACAGGATGGCATCAAAAGAGGTGCTAGATGATAATTCCTCTAGTTGTTTGCCATAATTATGTAATTAAAAAAAATCTTTTCTATCAACCACGCTCAACACTTTTCCGCTGCCTTCCTACTACCTATATTTAACATAAAAGAAATAATATATTATGACATTTTTACATTTCCAGAGCTTGAACACTTCAATTTTCTTAAGCCTCCTCTGCTTGACCCAACACATTTATCCTCACGAATAGGCTAAGCACATATGAGAGTAAAAAAAAATTATCTAATTTTCCTCCACAAGAAAGCCGACATTCTTTCATCTGTACTGTCATCCATATTGTATCTATTTTTATACATCAGCAGTTATTATACTCTACAATACCAATACAGATACTATGTTAAAGACCGGCATTCTATCTATATATATAAAGCTGAGTGTATGCATGTGTGTGTATGTATCAAGCCACACCCACTCCACAAAGCCCCGCCCACTCCACAAAGCCACACTCACTCCAAATAAAACCCCCCATCCATACAGCCCACATTGTTAGCTCACATGGGCGGAGACACATTCAACTCGAAATCCACCCTACACAACTCACAGGCTGCAACGTCCCAGCCGCTGCGAGCTACAATCAGGGCCGCCGCCTTCAGAGTATCAGTGTGCAGCAGGCACAGGCCATATCTAGCTCCATCGTGTCTCTAATGAAGTTGCTCCTGTGAGGCATGACATCAAGGGAAAGGGAGGAGCCTCATGGGGAAGGGGAAGCGAGGAGTGAGGGGAAAATGAGAGGAGTGAGGGGAAAACGAGAGGAGTGAGTAGAAATAGTGGGGTGATGGGTAAATGAGAGGTGTGAGGTGAAAATGAAGAGGTGTGAGTGGACAATGAAAGAAGTGAGGGGAAAATAGTGGAGTGATCGGAAAATGACAGGTGTGAGGTCAAAGTAACGTCGAGTTCTTCAGCTAGTGTATCCATAAAAATCAGATGCTGCATGAATAACCTGTATTTTTTTGCATACACATAGATGTGAATAAGTTAAGTCTAATCCAAAATAAGGAGGAGTCTAGTGCCTGCTGTGATTTTTTTTTTCTTTGACCACTTGTACTTTTGGTCCATGAAAAAAAATGTCCATCTGAACTGTCCTATTAAATAACATTAATCAGAGTGCCAGTGTCAGGTTTTTTTTCACTATCAACACTCACACTGAAAATACATTTGAGTGAGCGTAGCCCTAGAGATGATCTATTCGATGCAAATTTGAATTGAATTGTATGAAATATGCAGGTTCCAGCGAATTCAAACCATCTTTTTAAACATTGCAGAAGATTGTATTTATCACACAACACTGACAAAGACCACTGGCGTGAAAGAGTGGGCTATCGCTTAATTCTTTCTAGTTAATCAGAATGGGATATAAAAGCCTGTATAAAATCTTGAGTAGGTAATGCAGCAGCCATTTTAGAATGATTGTAAGACAGTGAGAGTTTGTCAGAGCTCACAGACGTCATATCTCCAACAGGACCTGCTCCTGCTTGACATGATTTTGTCTCCAGGCACTGCTATATTCATTCTGCAGGCGGTGCTGGTGATAAAATCAGAGGCTCTAGCTGAAGGAGGCTCTGTCTAGCCACCAAGTTAAGGGTGGCTGGGACATGCAGCGCCATTCAGTCTGACAGTATGGGTGTGTGTGCTGCCAGCTGGACAGCAATCATATCCATGCTCCAGCCAATTGGAAAGTGTCTTACCTTATGTAAGCTTCCAGTTTACTGCTGGAAGTTGACAGATATAGCATTGTTTTCCTCGGTATACTCCTGTCTATTCAGATTCTGCATAGTGTATTTGTTTCCTGTTTTGACCTCAGCTTGTTTTGCAGACTATTATTCTGTCTTCCAATTTTGTACTTTTCTTGCCCTCTTGGTTCTGACCTGGCTATCTGACCACACCTGCCAGCCTACACCACCAAATAGCAGCTTATTCCATGGCCCCAGCACTTGGTCCTCTGTTTAAGTCCAGATCTATGTACAGGGGTTAAAAAATGAAGGCCAGTGCATACCCTGGGTTAGGGTAAATTGAGTGTCTTGCTCTAAGGGCAGAGATAGATCGTCGTATTTCTCATAGGAGAATCGCATCACACTGCATGGACTGGCCTGGCACCTCTCCTGACCAGAACAAGACAGCGTGATGGATTATTATGCAGCTGTCAAGCTCAGGTCAGGAGAGCCCCCAGCCAGTACAAGGTTTACGATGTGATTTTCGCACGAGAAATATGCTGAGTCTGTCTCTGCCCTAAGTCTGCTTCTTAAAGACATTTTTAGAAATGCCAGGTGAGCACTGACAGAGCCACGCAACAGTTAGGTGTTGACTCAAGCTCATCAAGAGCATCTGTGGTGCCCCTGAGGGTCCAGTCGCCACAGAGATATTGCACCTCAGCCAGAGGTGTGGTATTCCACTTTCAGGTAAGGAGGGGGCACCGCACAGAAGCCTAACACCAGCATCCAACACTAGATAATTCAGTCAGGGCACCTGTGGGTACCCTTAGAGAGGATGGCCTCATCCCAGGCTGGAGGGGGGTATATAGGTAGAGGGTGTGGGTGGAGACAGGGAGTCTGCTGTGAGAAGGAGAGGAGGGCTGACGTGAGGGAGCAGAAGGATCAAGACAGACAAAAAGGAGTTCCCAAAGAGAGGGAGCTGAAGGAAAAGTGAAGCTGAAGAAAGAAGAGTAGGAAGGGGTACTAGAGGTATGGGTAGTGAGAAGTCCACTCGTGGGGCTCGCATTCATGCTGACCAGAGTCAGTTGGAGGGACCAGGTTGCAGTTAGGGGACCGTCCGCATTCTAGTGGAGAAACTAAGGACTCAGCTAGATAACCAGAGGCTGTGGTATCTGTATGTGCCACAGCCATATCTGCACACATTCACTGAAAAGGCAGCCATATAGGATCCAGGGGGGACTTAGCGCTCAAATTGCTTGAGAGCTGGCTGGACAACCTACTCATAGGACACAGCACCCCTGCTGGGGCAACTAAGAACTGAGTAAAGCATTGGAAACTGCACCCCGCTTTGTCCTCACACTTATTTGCTGCGTCATCCACCCTGCACTACATCTACCATCAGCATCTCAATCTCTTACAACCTAAGTGCCCTGGGACTAAAGCTCTACCTGTGGAGAGCTGTACCAACTCTGCTGCATCACCATCAATCCCAGCGGTCTCTTTAAGCAGCGTCGGCTATCATCTTTATTGCCGAGTACCATGGGTGGCGGCACGAACTATTCCCCTTTTTCCCATAAATTTTAATTCCCTTTTATCATCACTTTTATTGGACGCTCAGGGCCACGGACCGGGTAACTGCTGCCGTGACACATCCCCTTTAAGAACCGGCCCGTACTGAGTCTCCCCACGGCCCTGGCAGGCGCTCCACATCATTGATTACATCAGGTATACTTAAGCTAAAATAAATCAAACACCTGGACTGACTAAGAGTTTTATTGACGGTCTTGTTTGATTAACCAAATCTAAATACTCAATTTGGAGTCAGATTTATATGATGTAAAATTAAGAACCGTTTTAAAAATTATCCATATGAGGTCAACTGCTTAACCCAGCAGGAAATATTGCGCTGCCTAAAAAACCCTAAAATAGAAAAAGTACCAGGCATTGATGGATATTCACAACCAACCGCACCCAAGTATTGCAGAGATTAAGCACTGTGATAGACATAGCATTAATTCTACTATTCAAGGAGTCTATAATCACGGTGTCTGTCCCACAGGACTGTAGTACAGCAAATGTGGTGCTAATAATTGAAAATGGGTTAAAAACTGAGTTCAACCATTTCTGTGAGCAAAATATTTCAAGGTTTTCAAAATGATAAAACACTGGATAAAACTTCCACTGAAAAAACTTGTGTATTGATGGACTGCAAGCTCATCTTCAATGACCAGCGAAAAGCAAGTGCTCCAAAGGCAAATAAAATCATGGGATGCATTAAAAGAGCCATAAATGTTCATGACAATAACATAGTTTTGCCTCTATACAAGTCAATAGTGTGGCCACTCTAAGAATTCTGTGTATAATTTTAGGCTCTAGAATATAATGAGGACATAGCTGAACTAGAGCAGGTGCAGAGAAGAGCAACCAAGGTTATTAAGAGAAAAAAATAAACTCCTATATAAAGGCCAGAAACACTAAAGTGCACTCCAAAACATCAAAAGAACCCACAAAAATGGAAGCATAAAAGAAACAAACTTTATTAATTTACCAAAAGACACGAATAAAAAAAGAATGCAACACAAATCTATAGCACTCAGGAAAAATACAAATATACAGCAAATTACAGACCACAATGCACAATGTATAGAACAAAATGTCTATATAGTAAATATTGAAAGGTCGAGTGGCCAATCATAATCATAATTTACATCATTGGCTACATTTACCATAATACAAAAAATCCATGTGGCCATGCATCTAAATATGTGCTACTGCATGTGATAATAAAATATAATGCATAGGAGTAAAACAAAATGGGAATGAATTAACCCATAATAATAATAATAATTTTATTTATTTATAATAATAATTTTATTTATATAGCGCCAACATATTCCGCAGCGCTTTACAACTTATAGAGGGGACTTATACAGACAATAGACATTACAGCATAACAGAAATCACAGTTCAAAACAGATACCAGTAGGAATGAGGGCCCTGCTCGCAAGCTTACAATCTATGAGGAAAAGGGGAGACACGAGAGGTGGATGGTAACAATTGCTTTAGTTATTTGGACCAGCCATAGTGTAAGGCTCGGGTGTTCATGTAAAGCTGCATGAACCAGTTAACTACCTAAGTATGTAACAGTACAGACACAGAGGCTATTAACTGCATAAAGTGTATGAGAACATGATGGAGGAACGTGATTATGTTGTTGTTTTTTTATTAATAGGCCACACAGGGATAATTAGGTTAATGCGTTGAGGCGGTAGGCCAATCTGAACAAATGAGTTTTTAGGGCACGCTTAAAACTGTGGGGATTGGGGATTAATTGTATTAACCTAGGTAGTGCATTCCAAAGAATCGGCGCCGCACGTGTAAAGTCTTGGAGACGGGAGTGGGAGGTTCTGATTATTGAGGATGCTAACCTGAGGTCATTAGCAGAGCGGAGGGCACGGGTAGGTTGGTAGACTGAGACCAGAGAGGAGATGTAGGGTGGTGCTGAGCCATGGAGTGCTTTGTGGATGAGGGTAGTAGTTTTGTACTGGATTCTGGATTGGATGGGTAGCCAGTGTAATGACTGGCACAAGGTAGAGGCATCGGTGTAACGGTTGGCGAGGAATATGATCCTGGCAGCAGCATTCAGGACAGATTGGAGCGGGGAGAGTCTGGTAAAAGGTAGGCCAATTAGTAGAGAGTTACAATAGTCCAGACGAGAATGAATAAGTGAGACAGTAAGAGTTTTTGCAGAGTCGAAAGTAAGAAAAGGGCGAATTCTGGAAATGTTTTTGAGATGCAGATAAGAAGAGCGAGCCAGTGATCGGATGTGGGGGGTGAATGAAAGCTCGGAATCAAGGATGACTCCAAGGCAGCGGGCATGTTGCTTTGGAGTAATGGTGGAACCGCACACAGAGATGGCAATGTCGGGCAAAGGTAGGTTTGTAGAGGGAGAGAACACGAGGAGTTCAGTTTTTGACAGGTTCAGTTTCAGAAAGAGGGAGGACATGATGTTAGAGACAGCGGTAAGACAATCACTGGTGTTTTCTAAAAAGGTCGGCGTGATAACAGGAGAAGAGGTATATAATTGGGTGTCGTCAGCATAGAGATGGTACTGGAAACCAAATCTACTGATTGTTTGTCCAATAGGGGCAGTATACAAAGAGAAGAGGAGGGGGCCTAGGACTGATCCTTGAGGAACCCCAACAGTAAGGGGAAGGTGAGAGGAGGAGGAACCCATAGATAAGGCCAAGTGTCCAGGTTATTAGGGGCAATGGGTGGACCACAATTCCAAGATAGGGTATCAACCTTAGGGTACCGTTACACAAAACGATTTACCAACGATCACGACCAGCGATACGACCTGGCCGTGATCGTTGGTAAGTCGTTGTGTGGTCGCTGGGGAGCTGTCACACAGACAGGTCTCCAGCGACCAACGATGCCGAAGTCCCCGGGTAACCAGGGTAAACATCGGGTTACTAAGCGCAGGGCCGCACTTAGTAACCCGATGTTTACCCTGGTTACCATTGTAAATGTAAAAAAAAAAAAAAAACGTACATACTCACATTCCGGTGTCCGTCAGGTCCCTAGCCGTCTGCTTCCCGCACTGACTGAGTGCCGGCCGTAAAGTGAAAGCAGAGCACAGCGGTGACGTCACCGCTGTGCTCTGCTTTTACTTTACGGCTGGCAGTCAGTCAGTGCGGGAAGCAGACGGCTAGGGACCTGACGGACACCGGAATGTGAGTATGTACGGTTTGGTTTTTTTTACATTTACGATGGTAACCAGGGTAAACATCGGGTTACTAAGCGTGGCCCTGCGCTTAGTAACCCGATGTTTACCCTGGTTACAAGCGAACGCATCGCTGGATCGGTGTCACACACCGATCCAGCGATGACAGCGGGAGATCCACCGACGAAATAAAGTTCCAAACGATCTGCTACAACGTACGATTCTCAGCGGGGTCCCTGATCGCTGCTGCGTGTCAGACACAGCGATATCGTATGGATATCGCTGGAACGTCACGGATCGTACCGTCGTAGCGACAAAAGTGCCACTGTGAGACGGTACCCTTAGAGTTAGTAAGTATTGATCTTCTTACACCTAGGCCAACAATGATAACAAGAAGGCATCCTCTGAATTTAGAGGAAAGCAGGTATAGTCATAGTCAGACAGTGCTTCTTTCACGTAAGAGCAGTAGATTATAGAACTCTCTGCTGCAAGAAAATGTAACAGTTGATGCACTAAAAAAAAGTTCAAGGTGGACCTGGATGCCTTTCATGAATAATATAATATTACAGGTTATGGGTGCTATATTCTGTGATGGGACATCAATCCAGAGAACAAGTCTGTGAACAAGTGTGCGCTCCACAGCAGCCCTGCTGTGCGCACACTGACAGATATTACCATGGGTAAGTTGAGCGTCCTTTAAAGGGGTCCTTTACATTTTGTACTTTGCTGAATTGGATAGAGGTGATGGAGCATTTTATGCTTATTATTTATACGGAGATTTAGGTACATCCACTTATATCCGGACCTACTAAATGGGCTATATATGTTGTATAGGTAACAGTGGATATGGACTATACCCTTGCTGGTCTGCTCACTGACTCATTCTGTTATTGCAGTTGTGGTGCTTCCCCCCCACATGAGTTGATGTATGTGCTTTTCATGTCTGTTTTATTCTGGTTATGACTATGTATTTATTAATAAAATATTGATTTTGTTAAAATTGTTTTGGACATATACTCCTTTGGTTCTGTGTAGGATTTATGTTTTTTTGGAGTGTCTAGGGATATTTATATGGGTCTATAAATGTGACAATTTGCCCTCTGGAGATATCTCTTTATGTACCAGTGGATTGGTTTTCTATCAGTTACAGAAGAAGTAATCAGGCTCCTTGAAACTTCTCGCCCAACCACTTGCACCAGTGACCCCATTCCATCACATCTCCTGCAGTCCCTTTCACCAGCTGTCACCTCTCATTTAACAAAAATATTCAACCTTTCTCTCTCTTCCGGTATCTTTACATCCTCATTTAAGCATGCCATCATACATCCACTACTTAAAAAACCATCCCTTGATCAAAACTGTGCCGCTAATTATAGACCTGTCTCGAATCTTCCCTTCATCTCTAAACTCCTCAAATGCCTGATCCACTCCCATCTTACCCGCTATCTCTCAGATAACTCTCTTCTTGACCCTCTTCAATCTTGTTTCCGCTCTTTACACTCTACTGAAACTGCCCTCACTAAAGTCTCTAATGATCTAATAACAGCTAAATCTAATGGTCACTACTCCATGCTAATTCTCTTGGATCTCTCCGCAGTGTTCCATACTGTGGATCATCAGCTCCTTCTCACTATGCTCCACTCCATCGGCCTCAAGGATACCATTCTCTCCTGGTTCTCCTCCTATCTCTCTGATCGCTCCTTCACTGTATCTTTTGCTGGTTCCTCCTCCTCTCACCTTCCCCTTACTGTTGGGGATCCTCAAGGATCAGACCTAGGCCCCCTCCTCTTCTCTTTGTATATTGCTCCTATTGGACAAACAATCTGTAGATTTTGCTTCCAGTACCATCTCTATGCTGATGACACCCAATTATACACTTCTTCTCCTAATCTGACGCCTGGTTTTTTAGAAAACACCAGTGATTGTCTTACCGCTGTCTCTAACATCATGTCCTCCCTCTATCTGATGCAGAACCTGTCAAAAACTGAACTCCTTGTGTTCTCTCCCTCTACTAACCTATCTTTCCCTGGTATTGCCATCTCCGTGTGTGGTTCCACCATTACTCCCAAGCAACATGCCCACTGCCTTGGGGTCATACTTGATTCCGAGCTTTCCTTCACCCCCCACATCCGATCATTGGCTCGCTCTTCTTATCTGCATCTCAAAAACATTTCTAGAATTCGCCCTTTTCTTACTTTCGACTCTGCAAAAACTCTTACTGTTTCACTCATTCATTCTCGTCTGGACTATTGTAACTCCGTCCTAAACAGCCTCCCTCTTACCAAACTCTCCCCGCTCCAATCTGTCCTGAATGCGGCTGCCAGGAATATATTTCTCACCAACAGTTACACCGATGCCTCTACCCTGTGCCAGTCATTACACTGGTTACCCATCCACTCCAGAATCCAGTACAAAACTATTACCCTCATTCACAAAGCTCTCCATGGCTCAGCACCACCCTAGATCTCCTCCCTGGTCTCAGCCTACCACCCTACCCGTGCTCTTCGTTCTGCTAAAGACTTGAGGTTAGCATCCTCAATAATCAGAACCTCCCACTCCCGTCTCCAAGAGTTTTCACATGCTTCGCCAATTCTTTGGAATGCACTACCCAGGTTAATACGATTAATCCCCACAGTTTTAAGCATGCCCTAAAAACGCATTTGTTCAGACTGGCCTACCGCCTCAACGCATTAACCTAATTATCCCTGTGTGGCCCATTCATATAAGTTAAACCAAAATCAGGTTCCTCGCATCATGTTCTCATACAATTTATGCAGTTAATAGCCCTTTGTGTCTGTATTGCTACATACTTAGGCTGTTAACTGGTTCATGCAGCTTTACATGAACACTCGATCCTTACACTATGGCTGGTCCGAACAACAAATCAATTGTTACCATTCACCTCTTGTGTCTCCCCTTTTTCCTCATAGTTTGTAAGCTTGTGAGCAGGGCCCTCACTCCTCTTGGTATCTATTTTGAACTGTGATTTTTGTTATGCTGTAATGTCTATTGTCCATACAAATCCCCTCTATAATTTGGAAAGCGCTGCGGAATATGTTGGTGCTATATAAATAAAATTATTATTATTATTATATAATGCTTTATACTGAATAATGAGCCCCATATAATGCTCCATACAGTATAATGGCACAATATATTGCTCCATACAGAATAATGGTCCCATAAAGTGCTCATACAGTATAATGGGCCCCATACACTGTTCCATACATTAAAAATAAATAATGAAATACTCACCTCTCCTCATTCTTCTCAGCATCTTCTTGTACTCTGCAATGCTCATGCTGTAGTGACATCGAGCCCTCTGCCTTGAGACGTCAAAGAGAGTCAGAAGATGCTGAAGATACCGGAACTGCGGGGAATGAGGAGAGGTGAGTATTTGAGTAGCCTCCACTGACTCACATGCCCCATAGCATGCAAGTGTCCTCGGTGGTGAGTGGGCCCCCATTCATCCAGAGGCCTGGGTGGTGACGCCGGCCCTAGCCTCAAGTATGTATTGGCAAAAGAGCATCAGATAAAAGTTAACGTTATAGAGTTAAGGTAAGTCAAATATCCAGTTTGAATTCTATGTGATGTCTCCAACCTTCTTCAAGAATTTATACAGATGTCCTAAGTCCAGCTTCCACTGCTACCATGGTGAGTGAGTGACATCAAGTCCTATGTGTGTTTTATGTGGGAAAGCTGTAAGTAACTTTGTGTGGGTAGGTAACCTAGACTCATATCCTTTATTTAAGAAATCTGAAAGCCTAATATGAAAATATTGTTTGAAGTTATAAAAAACTTGTATTAATACTTTTTGAAAAAAAATAATTACCGTGTATACCTGAGGAGCTTAGCATCTATCTATCTGCACTTTGCTACCCTAAAATAAGAGATATGACAGATCCACTTTAAGCTTTTTAAGAGGACATTGAGACACTTGCTAGTCCCAGCAAATAAGATTGCTTTTTCATAGCCTCTGGTATTCTAAATGATGTTTCTGCAAGGTTGCCTTTTTTCTTTTTTTTCCTTTCATTTTTAAACTTTCCATAAATGGTATAAAATAAGTCACATTGGAAACTGTGTAAATATTTCTTTGTTTTCTATTATAGATGTTATAGAACAAACAAAAGTTTTCAGAACACTACTTTGTTAATTGTACATCCAAAGTTTCCATTTTAATTTGTTTTGATTAAAATTTCAGCCCTATGGCTATTAGGTAGAGAAAGTCATGAAATGTGGTTTGTGTAGAACAGAATTGAGCATATAGGATGCTTTCTAAGAGATATAAACTTGCTGAGTGTCAAGTGGATGAAATGCCTCTTTTCAGCTCTATATGCCTTAGGCTTGTAAGGTGATTTGCAAGATATTATTCAGTGAGAGATAGAAAACAATGTGATTTTTTTTTCCCGAGGGCCATTTATGTCACAACTAAAACAAGTAAATTTTCACCCTGTGTCAATAAGTGTATCATTTAAGATAATAAGAAAACACAAACCTGAATAATTTTCACTATGGTGACTGCACGTATTGTAAGGTATTCCAAATTAACACAAAGCCAAAATGGGGCATTCTGAGTCCTCAGATTGTTAAGACTTCTGGGCACATTGACACATTAATGCAGACAGCAACAATCAGTGTTGTGTACTATGAACAACTTCATGGTAAAGATGTTAGAAAAATTCTTAAATTAATGCATGACGATTAATTTAATGCATTATCTGGGAATACAAAATTGATGGCCCATCTTTAGGATAGGCCATCATTACTAAATAAGGAGGCCTAACTCTCAGAACCTGTGTTGATCAGCTGTAGCTCTTCAAAGATTACCATATCCTCCCCCTTTTATTGTCTAACAGGTGCAGCGCCATACTTTGTGTCGTAGCTGTGTCTGTTACTGCACCTCAAAGGAACACAGTCCCATCCAAGTGAACCCTGTTCCTATAATAGTTTGATTTCTTCACTTATTTATAGCGGCAGATTAGGTGAGCAAAGACACAATGAAAAGAAAAGTTCACCAGCTCTTTGATAAAAATAATGCTTTAGATGCTGACCTACTTTAGTTTCTTTTATTAAACTCCATATTGTTTAGGCATGTCTGACCATGTAATGTTTTTAGCAATAGCATATGACACAGCTTGTACTATGATTATGGACTCTGTGTGGTCCGAAATGTGTAAATGAGATTCACACACTTCTAAGACTCATCAAGAATAGAAAGCAGATTGAGTAAAATAAAACTAATTCTCATTATTTCCAAGCACTTCTTATAGAAATAAGAAATAATGATATTGCTGAAGTTGTACAGATGATCAATTGAGTTTACGTGAACTTTTCAGTCATTACAGCTGTGTAAGATCCTGCATACGGATGTTGTCTCCCTCTCTCCTTTTCTTCTCTCCCACGTACGGACAAATTGGGAGACCAAATTTTAACAGAAAGTATTTTTCAGCATACTGGCCATAGAGGTGCTCAATATCATGTAAGTTTATAACATTAAAAACTAGTACATTTATTGCAAAAATGTCTAGAAACAGATGGTGTGGTACACTGTCCTTTATGAACTAAGGATTCCTACGGCCTACACGTGGTGATGATCCACCATTCTTTGGCTCTATGATGTTATTCTGTGGGGGGAAGATTTACTCTATGGGGAGAGATTTATTCTGGGGGGAGATTTACTCTGTGGGGGAAGATTTACTCTGGGGAAGATTTATTCTGTGGGAGGAAGATTTGTTCTGTGAGGCGGATTTATTCTATGGAGGGGAATTTATTCTGTCGTGGAAAGATTTATTCTGTGGGGGAAAGATTTATTCTGTGAGAGGGAGATTTATTCTGTGGAGGGAAAGATTTATTCTGTGGGGGAAAGATTTATTCTGTAGGGAAAAGACTTATTCTGAGGGGGAAAGATTTAGTGTAACGAGGGTGGAAGATTTGAGGACAAAAGTTTGGGGAACAAGGAAGGGACAGGTGCAGACACAATATAGAGAACAGGAAAGATTTCAAACCACATTATGGGAGGCAAGTGGGGAGATGGGGGGCATATATAAAGAAACAGTATGGGGGGATGGGTGCATTCACAGGATGGTGATTGGGAGAGGAGGTGCAGTCATAGTATGGGGATTGGGGGATTGGGGAAAACACAGAATGTGGAATATGGGTGTGAACGCAGTATGAGGAATGAAGGGGGTGATGGGTGCAGACACAGCATGGGGAGTTGGAGGGATTTGTGAGGAGACAGTATGGTTTTGCAGGGGTGTGTGAGAGAAGACAGCATGAGGAGGGAAGGGGAAATATGTGAGGAGACTATTGAGAGGAATAATGTGAAGAGACAGTATGGGGATGAAAAGTGTGAGTGGCCACAGAATAAAGACTGAGTAATGTGGGGGTAGCATGGGGGAACAGTGTAAGGTCACAGCCAGGTAGGGGGAATGTGGGTAGGGGGCATAGTATAGAGACTCGGCCTATAGGGGGACACAAAGTAAAGATGAGCCTCAATATGGAAAGGAGAGGGCAGTGTGAAGGGCATAAGAGAGACTGTGTCAGGGTCATATTTTGCATGGGGAATATAGTGAGGGGCAATTATTTATTCCAGGGCTCAGCTTAGGGCAGATATTTATAATGACACTGCTATGTTTAAGGTTATCATGTGGGCTTGTGCTGCACAAGACCACAGATGATTAAAGTCTTCAGAGATGAGCTGTGGATGAGAATAGTCATCATGGCATCTGCATTAAATGAAGATAACATGAAAGAGACGTTGTCTCTGGAGTCATTCATCTAAATTGGTACCTGGATATAGAAGTTTTTTGTGATACTAATTCTCATTCTCAGTTTTTACTTATGTAAGGAGCATTAAAGGGGTCGTCCAAGTTTGTCATGAGTCTTCATTAGTGTTGAGTGATACCGTCCGATACTTGAAAGTATCGGTATCGGATAGTATCGGCCGATACCCGAAAAGTATCGGATATCGCCGATACCGATACCCGATACCAATACAAGTCAATGGGACACCAAGTATCGGAAGGTATCCTGTATGGTTCCCAGGGTCTGAAGGAGAGGAAACTCTCCTTCAGGCCCTGGGATCCATATTAATGTGTAAAATAAAGAATAAAAATAAAAAATATTGATATACTCACCTCTCCGACGCAGCCTGGACCTTACCGATGTAACCGGCAGCTTCCGTTCCTAAGAATGAGCGCTTGAAAGACCTTAGATGACGTCGCGGCTTGTGATTGGTCGCGTGAGCGGTCACGTGACCGCCACGCGACCAATCACAAGCCGCGACGTCATCTAAGGTCTTTCAAGCGCTTGAAAGATCTTAGATGACGTCGCGGCTTGTGATTGGTCGCGTGGCGGTCACGTGACCGCTCACGCGACCAATCACAAGCCGCGACGTAATCTAAGTTCTTTCAAGCGCTCATTCTTAGGAACGGAAGCTGCCGGTTACATCGGTAAGGTCCAGGCTGCGTCGGAGAGGTGAGTATATCAATATTTTTTATTTTTATTCTTTATTTTACACATTAATATCGATCCCGATACCGATTCCCGATATCACAAAAGTATCGGATCTCGGTATCGGAATTCCGATACCGCAAATATCGGCCGATACCCGATACTTGCGGTATCGGAATGCTCAACACTAGTCTTCATTCATTCTATGTTACGGCAGACTTTTGAATTCTCACAGTGCTCACTGCACACTGTCAGGATTCTCTCGTGCCAGCAATTTTACATACATGTTGTCACATGCTGACTAGACATGAGTGGTCTCACTCAATGAAAATGAATTGAGAAAGGCCAGACATGTCCAGTCGAAATGTGGCCAGAAGTATACAAATTGCATATGTGTGCTGACATGACCGTCCACTCTTACCACCGGCAAGGGAGAGTTTTAAAAGTGTGCAGTACATGCCCTGTAAGAATTCAGAAGCCTGCAGTCACATAGGCTGGTCAAGTCTTTTAATTATAAAATGAAGCCCTGTGGCATACCAATTCTAAAAGCATGTAACATACTCAAAGTCAGGATTCAGCTCTGCTTGCAGTCTCCAGTCACTTCACTCACATGCGATTTTAATGCTTAGGGTCATGTGACAACAAACTTATCTGCCTGCTTCTCTCAGTTTATCACTGAATATTGAGAGAATTTGGGAGAGCAGCTTGTCTGCACATTACTAAGTGTGCAAATCGCATATGTGCTTTGGTTAGGCGCTGTCACGGGTGTGTCAGAGGCTGTAGACAGTCACACTGCATCTGGCTGCAGAAGGTCTCTGTGTTTAGCTTTGTAGACACCTTCTTAACCCTTCTAAATCTTTGACCCAGTGGTAATCTTTCTCCAGCTCTAATTGACATACCTGGACCTGGGTGTTATAGACTCCCAGCCTGCTGCTGGGAGTTGTCGGTGATATTGCCATTTCCTCCTGTTGAGGCTTGGAGCTATAGCAGTAAGCTATCTTCCTCTTTGGTGTTGCTGGAGGAAATCGGTGTTACATATCTTTGTCTTCTCAAGATAAATCTTCCCCTTGTTTGTCTACCCAAGCTGTTTTTAGTGGTAGTGGGGATTGACTAGTGCTGTCCCTCCCTATGCAGGGCTTTTCGCCAGGGTAAGGCAGGGATTAGGTTCCTGCTCGGCGATAGGTGCAGAACTTATATAGGGACGTTTAGGGCAAGCAGGGTGATATTAGGTCTGGCTAGTGGTCTCCACTCCCCCCTTCCCTGGTGTTGGGTTCCCTTTCCCTTATCCCTTCGTGTTGCACGTAGTCTTTCCTACACTGTGAGTGACAGGTGCCAAACTGAATTATTGCCCTGTGTGCCAGAAAACCTAGACATACCTTTGCCTTAAGATTGGGGATCTCATAATTTTTTGGGACATATAAGCATCCCATTGACCAGCTCCCATCTGTTCTCACTTAGTGGAGTTATGTGGGAGTGACTTTTATCTATTAAAAGCAGATTCTGAATTATAATCATTGTCCAGTGATGCAAGATAAAGCTTGCTGTAGGATTGTTCATGAGTTTGATGTACTGCTACCACTCAGCACTTTTCTCTTATGGTATTCCTGATCATATCATCTGTCATGGTATTGACTTGTGTAGATAATATAGACAAGAATGCATTTAATAGATTTGGGCTTCCCTCATCCTCTTCCACCAGGTCACTCAGTTTGTTCTTGAGAAGGCCAATACCATGATTCTTGAGTCTCTTACTGTTTATGTAGCTGAAGAAAATTTGTATATTATTTTTACATTCTTTGGCAATGATACTATGTGTCTCAATTTTTACTGCCTTTATTTGATTGTGCATAATTTATATTCCTTTTACATTTTTTAATGCCTCATCACTACCCTCTTTAATTTTTTTTTTGTCAATTATTGAGCCCTTACAGCTTTATTTAGCCACAGTGCCTTTCACCTATTTCTACCTTGTTTATTCAAGATGTTTATAAAAGTTTGCTATTTACTTTGTCTACTTTTCATTTTAAGGACATTGTCTCAGTTTATGGCATTACCATAATCTCTTAGCTGACAGAATTTAGTCTCCCTGAAGTTAATTCATCAAATTAGATGTCAATGCCAAATCTTATGTTATAGGGAGTGATTTTTTTTTTCTGATTTGAGAGCATGGTGTACGAAGATGGACATGATATAGAGTATAGACTGTCATGACATTTTTCCTAGTAATCTAATACTAGTAATATCATAAAATAAATATATTGCCCTATGCTCATTGACTTTGTAATTAGCAAAAAATTCTCTTTGTTCTTTATTTGTAGAATGTGTTTGCTACTTTGCTGGAACATTGAGTCAAAAACCTGATTGTAGTGACTGAACATTCTTCACATTGTTTACAGCCATGAAATACCAAGCACTGGGATTGCACTGTCCCCCTTAAGTGACCTTCTCTCTGTTTTTATATGTTCAATAAAGACGCTTGTGAAAGCAGCTCCTACACTATGTGCATACCAAAGGATATTGTTTGCACAAAATATACATACTCCTACATGATGAGTGTCAAACCATGATGGACACCATCATAAGTTCTAACAAGATCTGCACTTCATTTACAATGTAAAGCTTTTTAACCCCTTCACTACGAAGTCTATTTTCACCTTAATCACCAGACCATTTTTTCAATTCTGACCACTGTCAATTTATGAAGTCATACCTCTCGAACGCTTCAATAGTTTTTACTGATTCTGAAAATAGTTTTTGTGACATATTGTAATTCATGACAGTTGTAAAATTTAATTCATTTGACTTATGTATAGTGTTGAGCATTCCGATACCGCAAGTATCGGGTATCGGCCGATACTTGCGGGTATCGGAATTCCGATACCGAGATCCGATACTTTTGTGGTATCGGGTATCGGTATCGAAACAACATTAATGTAAAAATGTGTAAAAGAGAGAATTAAAATAAAAAATATTGCTATACTCACCTCTCCGACGCAGCCTGGACCTCACCGAGGGAACCGGCAGCGTTGTTTGCTTAAAATTCGCGCGTTTACTTCCTTACGTGAAGTCCCGGCTTGTGATTGGTCGCGTGCCGCCCATGTGGCCGCGACGCCACCAATCACAGCAAGCCGGGATGTAATTTCAGGTCCTTCAGGATTTTAAAATTACGTTCTGGCTTGTGATTGGTCGCATCGCGGTCACATGGGCGACGCGACCAATCACAAGCCGTGACGTCACGGGAGGCTGGACACGCGCGCATTTTAAAATGCGCGCGTGTCCTGCCTCCCGTGACGTCCCGGCTTGTGATTGGTCGCGTCGCCCATGTGGCTGCGACGCGACCAATCACGGCAAGCCGTGACGTAATTTCAGGTCCTTCAGGATTTTAAAATTACGTTCTGGCTTATGATTGGTCGCGTCGCGGTCACATGGGCGACACGACCAATCACAAACCGTGACGTCACGGGAGGCTGGACACGCGCGCATTTTAAAATGCGCGCGTGTCCTGCCTCCCGTGACGTCCCGGCTTGTGATTGGTCGCGTCGCCCATGTGGCCGCGACGCGACCAATCACAGCAAGCCGTGAAGTAATTTCAGGTCCTTCAGGATTTTAAAATTACGTTCTGGCTTATGATTGGTCGCGACGCGACGCGACCAATCACAAGCCGTGACGTCACGGGAGGCTGGACACGCGCGCATTTTAAAATGCGCGCGTGTCCAGCCTCCCGTGACGTCACGGCTTGTGATTGGTCGCGTCGCCCATGTGACCGCGACGCGACCAATCACAAGCCAGAACGTAATTTTAAAATCCTGAAGGACCTGAAATTATGTCACGGCTTGCCGTGATTGGTCGCGTCGCGGCCACATGGGCGGCACGCGACCAATCACAAGCCGGGACTTCACGTAAGGAAGTAAACGCGCAAATTTTAAGCAAACAACGCTGCCGGTTCCCTCGGTGAGGTCCAGGCTGCGTCGGAGAGGTGAGTATAGCAATATTTTTTATTTTAATTCTTTCTTTTACACATTAATATGGTTCCCAGGGCCTGAAGGAGAGTTTCCTCTCCTTCAGACCCTGGGAACCATCAGGGATACCGTCCGATACTTGAGTCCCATTGACTTGTATTGGTATCGGGTATCGGTATCGGATTGGATCCGATACTTTGCCGGTATCGGCCGATACTTTCCGATACCGATACTTTCAAGTATCGGACGGTATTGCTCAACACTACTTATGTATATTTGTGAAAAAATCAGAAATTGGTGAACATTTTGAAAATGTTGCAATTGTCAAACTTTTAATTTTTACTCACTTAAATCAGAGAGCCATGTCACAAAATAGTTAATAAATAACATTTCCCATATGTCTACTTTACATCAGCAAAATTTTTGAAACAGTTTTTTTTGTTAGGAAGTTATAAGAGTTAAAAGATGACCAGCGATTTCTCAATTTTACAACATCATTTACTAAATCATCTTTTAGGGACCATCTCACATTTGAAGTGACTTTGAGGGGCCTATATGACAGAAAATACCCAAAAGTGACACCATTCTAAAAACTGCACTCCGTAAGGTACTCCAAACCACATTCAAGAAGTTTATCAACCCTTCAGGTACTTCACAGGAATTGATGGAATGTGGAAGGAAAAAAATAAACAACTTTTTTTCACAAAAATTTTCCTTTAGACCTAATTTTTAAACTTTTGCAAGAGTAAGGCTGTGTGCACATAGTGCATATTTGATGCGTTTTTGAGGCGTTATTTCCTAGTGGGATTGGGCCAATAATACTATGGAATCCTTAAGCAAGTTAACTCAATGACAATCCTGAAGTGTTGTGCACATGAGTAAATTTCCGTGCATATTTACAGTGCATTTTTTTCTGCAGCATGTCAATTCTTTGTGCGTTTCTGCAGCGCATTTTACCCATTGACTTCAATTGAATCAGTCAAATCGGCAGCAAAAATGCAAGTATAAAAATGTTTGCAGATTTACTGTGGATTTGCCGAGTTTTTGTTTGGGTTTTCATGTACTTGCTATGGTCTTTCCCACGCTGTAATCTGTGTGACAGCTTGAGAAACACCAGCGTGGAGGTTCTTATCGGCTGTAACTCTACTTGGGTGCTAAATGTGGTTTAGACACACTGGGGCTGAGAAAGGAGGGGGACATTTGGATTTGGGAGCACCAAATTGGCTGAATTTCTTTTGAAGGGCGAGGAGCCATTTTGGTTTTCCAGAGCCTTTGTACTACCAGTAATGTGGATGCCCCCTATATCTCCATTGATAGGTGACAGACCTGAGTGGGGACTGGCTTTTTTCTGGATTGAGTTGAAGCTTATATTGAGAGCATTTTACATAACATTTAGTATCACATTTATCCGGCGCTCTACGCTGAGCACTCACTTTGGGATTCCCAACTAAATCTCTGAGTGACGGGACAGATGAAACCCCTGAGGGAGCCATTCACTTTTACGATTCAGCTGGACTTTGTTAAGCAATGTCCTTCTTTTCAGAAGTGCACAAAACTGTGGTCGACCATGCTTTTATGCTCGCCTAAAAAGATGGACACCGCCACATCATAGGCCAGATAGTGTCCATAGTGCCTCCATCTGCCACATTATAGGGAATCTTTCACTGGGTATTCCGTCTGAATGATGTATTTCAGAGATTTACATGAAAACGCCAGTGTAAGTGTTCATCATAGGATAAATGTTAGCTGACCCTTACCGCAATTTGTTGGGAGGCAGAATGAAGAAAGCAACAGTAGGTGAATAATTGGTTTTATTTTTTCTTTATGCAGTATAAGTGATTAGGCAACTTTATTATTTTAGTTGGTGCAATTACAGCGAATACAGATTTATATCTGGTTTTTATGTTTGGATGCCATTTAACTTTGGAAAAACAAAATTGGCAGGAACAGATACTAGACACTATGCAGGGCCCCTGATGTGCCTAAACAATCAAACTCCCCCACAAGTGTGTTATGATCTGGTGGCCCAGGAGTAGCATCGGACGTACTCTGGAGAAGGTGGTATCTATACTGACCGCGGACGCTGAACTTAACACCGCAACTAGAAGTAGCCGTGGGATGTACCTACTGATCCTAGACACCTCGACACAGCCGGAGGACTAATTAACCCTATAGATAGAAAAGGGAAAACTATCTCACCTCAGAGAAAATTCCCAAAGGATAGGCAGCCCCCCACAAATATTGACTGTGAGAGGAGAGGAAAAAACATACACAGGCTGAAAACAGGATTTAGCAAAGGAGGCCATTCTAGCTAAATAAGAAAGATAGGACAGAGAACTATGCGGTCAGTATTAAAATACTAGGAAATATCCACCACAGAAAATACAAAAACTCCACATCTAACTAAAGATATGGAGGGTATATCTGCCTCTCCAGAGATTCCAGCTTGGCTAAACAAATCCTTACACAAATTAAGCTGGACAAGAAAAAACATGAAATGCACTGAGCAATGAGGCCCACAACATGTGGGCTGCAAAACAAGCAGAACTTATCTTGGTGAAAAGACCAGGAAGCAGGAGAAACCATGAAGGGATGTGAATCCTCCAGAATACAATGGACAACTGGCACTGACTAAAGGGTGAGGCCAGACTAAATAGCCCAGTCCAGAGTGGACACACCTGATAACTGCTGTGAAGGACAGACAGCAGCGCTACCACTTATAACCACCAGAGGGAGACCAAGAACAGAATTCACAACAGTACCCCCCCATTGAGGAGGGGTCACCGAACCCTCACCAGAGCTCCCAGGCCGATCAGGACGAGTCAAATGGAAGGCATGAACCAAATCGTCAGCATGAACATCAGAGGCAACAACCCAAGATTATCCTCCTGGCCATAACCCTTCCACTTGACAAGATACTGAAGTCTCCGCCTAGAAAAACGAGGATCCAAGATCTTCTCAACAACATACTCCAACTCCCCATCAATCAACAACGGGGCAGCAGGATCAACAGAGGGAACGACGGGTACCACATATTTCCGCAACAAAGATCTATGAAAAACATTGTGGATGGAAAAAGAGGCTGGAAGGGCCAAACGAAAAGACACTGGATTGATAATCTCAGAAATCCTATAAGGACCAATAAACCGAGGCTTGAACTTAGGGGAAGAAACCTTCATAGGAACATGACGGGAAGACAACCAGACCAAATCCCCAACCCGAAGCCGGGAACCCACACGCCGCCGACGGTTAGCAAAACGCTGAGCCTCCTCCTGAGACAAGACCAAATTGTCCACAACATGAGCCCAAATTTGCTGCAACCTGTCAACCACAGAGTCCACCCCAGGACAATCAGAAGGCTCAACCTGCCCCGAAGAAAAACGAGGATGAAACCCAGAATTACAAAAAAAAGGTGAAACCAAGGTAGCAGAACTAACCCGATTATTAAGGGCAAACTCGGCCAATGGCAAGAAAGCCACCCAATCATCCTGATCGGCAGACACGAAGCATCTCAAATAAGTTTCCAAAGTCTGGTTAGTTCGCTCGGTTTGGCCATTTGTCTGAGGATGAAATGCGGAAGAAAAAGACAAATCAATGCCCAGCATAGCACAAAAGGCCCGCCAAAACCTAGAAACACACTGGGAACCTCTATCGGACACAATATTCTCCAGAATGCCATGCAAACGAACCACATGCTGAAAAAACAACGGAACCAACTCAGAAGAGGAAGGTAATTTAGGCAAAGGAACCAAATGAACCATCTTAGAAAACCGGTCACAAACCACCCAGATAACCGACATCCTCTGGGAAACCGGAAGATCTGAAATAAAATCCATAGAAATATGCGTCCAAGGCCTCTCAGGGACCGGCAAAGGCAAAAGCAACCCACTGGCGCGTGAGCAGCAAGGTTTGGCCCGCGCACAAGTCCCACAGGACTGCACAAAGGAGCGCACATCCCGTGACAAAGAAGGCCACCAAAATGACCTACTAACCAAATCTCTGGTACCAAAAATCCCAGGATGGCCAGCCAACACAGAACAGTGAACCTCAGAAATCACTTTGCTAGTCCATCTATCAGGAACAAACAGTTTCCCCACTGGACAGCGGTCAGGTTTATCAGCCTGAAACTCCTGAAGAACCCGTCGCAAATCAGGGGAGATGGCAGAAAGAATCACCCCCTGCTTCAGAATGCCGACCGGCTCAAGGACCCCAGGGGAATCAGGCAAAAAACTCCTAGAGAGGGCATCAGCCTTAACATTCTTAGAACCCGGAAGATACGAGACAACAAAATCAAAACGGGAGAAAAACAGGGACCATCGGGCCTGTCTAGGATTCAGCCGTTTGGCAGACTCGAGGTAAATCAAATTCTTATGATCGGTCAAGACCACAATACGATGTTTAGCCCCCTCAAGCCAATGTCGCCACTCCTCAAATGCCAACTTCATAGCCAACAACTCACGATTACCAACATCATAATTGCGTTCCGCAGGCGAACATTTTCGAGAGAAGAAGGCACACGGTTTCATCAAGGAACCATCAGAATTCCTCTGAGACAAAACGGCCCCTGCCCCAATCTCAGAAGCGTCAACCTCAACCTGAAAAGGAAGAGAAACATCCGGCTGACGCAACACAGGGGCAGAAGTAAATCGGCGTTTAAGCTCCTGAAAGGCAGAAACGGACGCAGAGGACCAATTTGTCACATCAGCGCCTTTCTTCGTCAAATCGGTCAGGGGTTTAACCACACTGGAGAAGTTGGCAATGAAACGGTGATAAAAATTAGCAAAGCCCAAAAATTTCTGAAGGCTCTTGATGGATGTGGGCTGGATCCAATCATGAATGGCCTGAACCTTAACCGGATCCATTTCTATAGATGAAGGAGAAAAAATGAAGCCCAAAAAAGAAACCTTCTGTACTCCAAAGAGGCACTTAGACCCCTTCACAAACAAGGCATTATCATGAAGGATCTGAAATACCATCCTGACTTGTTTCACATGAGACTCCCAATCATCCGAAAAAATCAAAATATCATCCAAATATACAATCATGAATTTATCAAGATAATTCCGAAATATATCATGCATGAAGGACTGAAACACAGATGGAGCATTAGAGAGTCCGAATGGCATCACAAGATATTCAAAATGGCCCTCGGGCGTATTGAACGCAGTTTTCCATTCGTCGCCCTGCTTAATACGAACAAGATTATATGCCCCTCGAAGGTCAATCTTAGTAAACCAACTAGCACCCTTAATCCTGGCAAACAAATCAGAGAGCAAAGGCAAAGGGTATTGGAATTTGACCGTGATCTTATTCAAGAGGCGATAATCAATACAGGGTCTCAAGGAGCCATCCTTCTTGGCAACAAAAAAGAAACCTGCTCCCAATGGAGAAGAAGATGGCCGAATATGCCCCTTCTCCAAAGACTCCTTAACATAACTCCGCATGGCGGCATGTTCTGGCACAGACAGGTTGAAAAGTCAGCCCTTAGGGAACTTACAGCCTGGAATCAAGTCAATAGCACAATCACAGTCCCTATGCGGTGGAAGGGAACTGGACTTGGGCTCATCAAAAACATCCTGGAAATCTGACAAAAACTCAGGAACTTCAGAAGAGGGGGAGGAGGAAATTGACATCAAAGAAACGTCATCATAAACCCCCTGACAACCCCAACCAGTCACAGACATAGATTTCCAATCCAACACCGGATTATGCACCTGTAACCAAGGAAACCCCAGCACAATAACATCATGCAGATTATGCAACACCAGAAAACGACAATCCTCCTGATGGGCTGGCGCCATGCACATGGTTAACTGTGTCCAAAACTGAGGTTTATTTTTAGCCAATGGTGTAGCATCAATGCCCCTCAAAGGGATAGGACTCTGCAAAGGCTGTAAGGGAAACCCACAACGTCTGGCAAATTCTAAGTCCATTAAATTTAAAGCGGCGCCTGAATCCACAAATGCCATGACAGAAAATGACGATAATGAGCAGATCAGGGTCACAGATAACAGAAATTTAGGTTGTACAGTACTAATGGTAACAGAACTAGCGATTGTCTTGGTACGCTTAGGGCAATCAGAAATAACATGAGCAGAATCGCCGCAGTAAAAACACAACCCATTCTGACGTCTGAATCCTTGTCGTTCAGCTCTAGACACAATCCTATCACATTGCATAGGCTCATGACTCCGCTCGGAAGGCAACGCCATAGTGTGCACAACTCTGCGCTCGCGCAAGCGCCGATCAATTTGAATGGCCAGAGACATAGAATCACTCAAACTAGCAGGCGTGGGGAACCCCATCATAACATCTTTAATGGATTCAGAAAGACCCTTTCTGAAAATTGCCGCCAAAGCATCCTCATTCCATTTAGTCAACACAGACCATTTTCTAAATTTCTGGCAATATGATTCTGCCGCTTCTTGACCCTGACACAGGGCCAACAAGGTTTTCTCAGCATGCTCTACAGAGTTAGGTTCATCATACAATAACCCAAGCGCCTGAAAAAAGGCGTCTACATTAAACAACGCCAAATTCCCAGGTTCCAGGGCAAATGCCCAATCCTGGGGGTCACCACGCAACAGAGATATGACAATTTTAACCTGCTGGATGGGATCACCAGAGGAACGGGGCTTCAGAGCAAAAAACAGTTTACAGTTATTTTTAAAGCTCAGAAATTTAGACCTGTCCCCAAAAAACAGATCAGGAGTTGGAATTCTAGGCTCCAAAGCCGGAGTCTGAACGATATAATCAGAAATACCCTGTACTCTAGCAGCAAGTTGATCCACACGAGAAGCAAGTCCCTGAACATCCATGTCAGCGCCAAACTCCTGAACCACCCAGAGGTAAAGAGGGAAAAAAAAACACAACAGAGTACAGAAAAAAAAGGCTCAGCACTTTCTTTCCCTTCTTCTGAGATGCGGTTAACTCATTGTTGGCCAGTTGTACTGTTATGATCTGGTGGCCCAGGAGTAGCATCGGACGTACTCTGGAGAAGGTGGTATCTATACTGACCGCGGACCCTAAACTTAACACCGCAACTAGAAGTAGCCGTGGGATGTACCTACTGATCCTACACACCTCGACACAGCCGGAGGACTAATTAACCCTATAGATAGAAAAGGGAAAACTATCTCGCCTCAGAGAAAATTCCCAAAGGATAGGCAGCCCCCCACAAATATTGACTGTGAGAGGAGAGGAAAAAACATACACAGGCTGAAAACAGGATTTAGCAAAGGAGGCCATTCTAGCTAAATAGGAAAGATAGGACAGAGAACTATGCGGTCAGTATTAAAATACTAGGAAATATCCACCACAGAAAATACAAAAACTCCACATCTAACTAAAGATATGGAGGGTATATCTGCCTCACCAGAGATTCCAGCTTGGCTAAACAAATCCTTACACAGATTAAGCTGGACAAGAAAAAACATGAAATGCACTGAACAATGAGGCCCACAACATGTGGGCTGCAAAACAAGCAGAACTTATCTTGGTGAAAAGACCAGGAAGCAGGAGAAACCATGAAGGGATGTGAATCCTCCAGAATACAATGGACAACTGGCACTGACTAAAGGGTGAGGCCAGACTAAATAGCCCAGTCCAGAGTGGACACACCTGATAACTGCTGTGAAGGACAGACAGCAGCGCTACCACTTATAACCACCAGAGGGAGCCCAAGAACAGAATTCACAACACAAGTGTCCCCATTTTGGATAATACACCTGTCAAGAAATGTATCAAGATGTGTGGTTAGCATTAGAGATGAGCGAATATGTTCAGAAAACGATCGCCAAACATAAATTCGGCACGAATATGGTACTTTCGGAATCGTGATCAGTAACACAAGCATTTTTCTTAAAATCTGAAAAATTTGGTAACGTTCGGTAAAAGATAGAATAAAAGCAGGTAATTCATGTGCAGCAATTAGTGAGATCACAACGTGACAGGTTAGAAAAGGATAGAATAGGTATATACACATTTATAATGTAGATATATAATTGTCAGTGACACACACATATATATAGTGCCTTGTGAGAGGATTCGGCCCCCTGGAACTTTTCAAACTTTTCCCACATATCATGCTTCAAACATAAATATACCAAATGTAAATTTTTGGTGAAGAATCAACAACAAGTGGAACACAATTGTGAAGTTGAGCGAAATTTATTGGTTATTTTAAATTTTTGTGGAAATTCAAAAACTGAAAAGTGGGGCGTGCAATATTATTCGGCCCCTTTATCTTAATACTTTGTTGTGATTACAGCTGCAAGTCACTTGGGGTATGTCTTTCAGTTTTGTACATCGAGAGACTGAAATTCTTGCCCATTCTTCCTTGGCAAACAGCTCAAGCTCATTGAGGTTTGATGGAGGTCGTTTGTGAACAGCAGTTTTCAGCTCTTTCCACAGATTCTCAAATAGATTGAGGTCTGAACTTTGACTTTGCCATTTTAACACTTGGATATGTTTATTTGTGAACCATTCCATTGTAGATTTTGCTTTATGTTTGGGATCATTGTCTTGTTGGAAGACAAATCTCTGTACCAGTCTCAGGTATTTTGCAGACTCAAACAGGTTTTCTTCAAGAATGGTCCTGTATTTGGCTCCATCCATCTTCCCATCCATTTAAACCATCTTCCCTGTCCCTGCTGAAGAAACGCAGGCCCAAACCATGATGCTGCAACCACCATGTTTGACAATGGGGATGGTGTGTTCAGGGTGATGAGCTGTGTTGCCTTTACACCAAATATATCATTTGGCATTGTTGCCAAAAAGTTCGATTTTGGTTTCATCTGGCCAGGGCACCTTCTTCCACATGTTTGGTGTGTCTTCCAGGTGGCTTTTTGCAAACTTTAAACAACTGTTTTTATGGATATCTTTGAGAATTGGCTTTCTTCTTGCCACTCTTCCATAAAGGCCAAATTTGTGCAGTGCACGACTGATTGTTGTCCTTTGGACAGATTGTCCCACCTCAGCTCTAGATCTCTGCAGTTCATCCAGAGTGATCATGGGCCTCTTGGCTGCATCTCTGATCAGTCTTCTCCTTGTTTGAGATGAAAGTTTAGAGGGACGGCCGGGTCTTGGTAGATTTGCATTGGTATGATACTCCTTCCATTTCAATATGATCCTTTGCACAGTGCTCCTTGGGATGTTTAAAGTTTTGGAAGTCATTTTGTATCCCAATCCGGCTTTAAACTTCTCCACAACAGTATCATGGACCTATTCTGAGGAGACAGAACGACAGACAGGTATAGTATTTTGTTGTTTAATTAAAATTTTTAAAGGAGTCTGTGTCATTTTTTCAATTAAAGGACTTTATTCTTGGTGTGTGTGTTGTTATACAATGTGGCTATGGGGTTAGTACTGGATAGATGTCTTATAGCGCGTCTCCATTACTAAGCCGTGGGCTTGATGTCGAATGACATTACAAAGGTGTCATTATAGTAACACAGTAACATAGTTAGCAAGGCCAAAAAAGACATTTGACCATCCAGTTCAGCCTATGTTCCCTCAGAATAAATCCTCAGACCTACGTCCTTCTAAAGAACCTAATAACTGTATTCGTCTCCGAAATGCGTCGGTTGTTTGGTCCCTACCGCCATCCGTAGTCTTCCTCTACTCACATGCGTGGTCATGCTGCTCACTCCGGCACGCAGGTCCCATGCAAGCGCCTCTCTCACCATTCGCACCAGGTTTGACGCCTGCCTGCTCGGATGCCACTACACGTTGGGCTTAGAGGAGCGATATGCTGCCACCGGCCGGGGCAGCTATCGACTGCTAGTTGAACATTTGGACTATTTTTTTTCAGCGAGATTTTTTTCAGCTGCACGGACCTTCGATCAGGGTAAGAACCTTACTAACACACTTATGGTTCTCAAAATTCCTCTTGTGTAGCACATATTGGAAAACCCAGGTGAACTCTGAAGGGGCGATCTTAAGTTATTGGATGAACTGCCATAGTGGTGATTTATTTATTTATTTATTTATTTTTAGCCTTCGTTCACGGACTACCACAGTTCTGGTCTTCTCCTATTAGGGAAATGTCGAGGTTTGTTTGATTGTATTCATGTATTTCCTCTATTGAGTTAATAAAGTTTTTCTGTATGCTTTGTGCAGCACTCTTGTATTTTTGTACCTTCATGGTTATTTGGTTGAATAATATATATACACTTTTTTCATTTTTTTCTATTTATTTTTTTCTTCTTATTTTTATTTTTTTCATTTTCCCCATTTTATAACCCATCATTTTCATTTTTCATATTTATTTTTATTAATTATTATTTTTTATTTATTATTAGTTTATTTTGTATTTTTATTCTTATTTTTATTTATTTTTTATATTTATATTTATTTTTATTTCTATTTTCATTTATTTTTCCATTCTTCCCTCCCTCTTTTCCTTCCCTTCCTTCTCATTTTCCTCCTTTACTTCCCCTCCCCATTCTTTCCTCTCCCCATGTGTATTTCTCTGTTTATTCAATATATCATAGCTAATGTGTGTGGTATGCAGTGTACTTGAGTACCTGTGTGATTGTATTCTCCGAGCACTTCCAACTCTATTTAACTGTTGCGCATGCACAATCGGACATCTTCGGGCTTGCGGTTTAAACGTTTCCAGTTCTGCAGAGCTAGTGCACACACGCGCCGGACTTTTTTTTTCAGGCGCTCTGAGAGGCATTAACCCCATCCAGCGTTTACACATGCGCGATCCTGTATGCCCAACGCATGCGCAGACTGAATTTCAATGGAATTTATTGACTAGTGACTATAGATGGACATTAACAAGATGGTGGCAACCATGTGCGTCTGTTTGCCACTCAGCTGGTCAGCTCTCTTACATTTCAGGTGATTAGTTTTAATCAATCTTGTTTCTTGTATATATATCTCACAATCATGGAACACAGCACATTACTTTCCCTGTGGAAGCCACATCTATTGTGGCGATACACGTGGGTTTCATCCCACATGATTTTCGTCTCAGCATTTGTGGTTCTATCCAGGACCTGAAGACTCTTGTATCTTTCGGTTTGGGCTATTGGGCCCTCTTTCCTTCCTCTCCCTCATTCCAAGAGAGAATCTGGTAACTTCTTAACCACTTGTGCTGTTTAGAATATGCTACCTTGAACCTAACTTGGTGCCTCACTAAGTTATTTAGTTTGTTACCTGGTTCATGCAGTAACGCTTGCACATTTGTCCATACATGTTAAGTTCTGTTATCTTGTGGCTGCCATTTGGCTTATCTATATGGTACTGTGAATGAGTATGGTCCTAGACATATTTATCTAATTATGCTCTGTATTTCTGGTAACACATGGTTGTTACTGTATTGACTTGTTTTTGAGCCATATTGAATTTATTTTCATGCTTTGAGAATTATTCTGTGAGTAGCCATTACTTCTATATTAATGCATGGCTAGTTAATGCTTTTTTTGCAGGTTTTAATTGTTTTTATCTGTTGTGTCCTTTCAAGTGTTATTTTTTTCAATAAAGCATACCGTATATAAATCACACAAAATTTGGGTGTTTCCATTCAGGTGGGCATGGTCTTTTTCTCCTTGGTTGTTCTAGTCCTATGGAACAGACCCCATCGCTTTAGAGTCCTTAAATATAAGAAATAATGGTTTGTCTATTATGTTACTTAGTTCTCTTGGGTGTATGCCATCCTGACTCGGGGATTTATCTATTTTAACCTTATTTATCCGGTTTCGCACCTCTTTTGGGTTAAGCTGGTGACCCTTAACATCAACACCACAAATATGAACCCCAACTGAAGAGTAGGGCAAAGCACAAGAATTAGCGAATCTAATAGATGTGCCATTTCTGGGCAGTTGTGGGCTGCTATTTTTAGGCTGGAGGCCAATATCCATGGCCCCTTACCAGCCTGAGAATACCAGCCCCCAGCTGTCTGCTGTAGCAAGGCAGTTTTAAAAAAAAAAAAACACACCATTTTTTTAAATTTCTTTAAATAATTAAAAATACGGAATGGGGATCCCTCTATTCATGATAACCAACCTTGCTGAGGTTGACAGCTGAGGGTTGCAGCCCCCCAGCTGTGAGTTTTGCCTGGCTGGATAACAAAAATACAGGGGAACCCATGCAAGAATTTTTTTATTTATTTATTTGCAGCGCAGGAGCGGCTGATGAAAATTCCCATCCGTCGCTCCTGCTCTCACTTTTATTGGCGGCAGCAAATGTCAGCTGATGGGAGCTGTAGTCCAATCAGCTGACACCAGTGAATGGAGGTAAACTTTTTACCTCCGATCACAGCTGAGCACTCAATATGTCTTCTGACAGTGTGGGAACCGCGGCTCTCTGACCGGTGTGGATGATTTCACTGCCAATCAGAAGCACTACGTCGGTGTTTTCCACGCTGTCCAACAGCTTGGGAAACACCAGCTTTTGTGCTGTGTATGTTCAGCTATATTCGGTGATTTAATCAACAATTAAATTGGTGAATATTGCAAATTCGGCGATCGTGAGCCGAACCGAACATTGCAATATTTGCTCATCTCTAGTTAGCATCTTGAACCCACAGGTGCTTCACAGAATTTTATAACCTTGAGCCTTGAAAATAAAAAAAATGCATTTTTGTCACAAAAATTATACTTTAGCCAAACATTTTTCATTTTACAAGAGTAAACAGGAGAAAACAATATGTTGTACAATTTCTCCTTTGCATGTGATATGTGATCAAGGACTATTTTTGAGGCACATTACAAATCTCAGAAAGGAAGAAGCATCATATTATAGTGCAGACTTTGCTGTTATCCTTTGAGAGTGCACTGCTACATTGGCAGGGCCTCTGAGGTGTCAGAACAGCAGAACTCTCCTAAAAGTGACCCCTTTGCACAAACTACACTCCTCAATGAATTCATGTAAAGGTGCAGTGATTATACTGATAACAGGTGTGCCACAGTCACAGATTTTAAATTTTCACAAGGGCAAGTGAGCAAAAATGGCACCAAAATCTATTACACAATTTCTGGTGAATGTGGCATGTCTGTACAATACTGGCAGATCATAAGCCAGACAGCGTCCACAGTGCCTCCATCTGCCTCATTATAGGAAATCTTCTGCTGGGAGTTCCATCTGAATCACATATTTCAGAGATTTAGATGGAAACCCCTGCACAAGAGTTCAGGGTAGAGCACAGGATAAATGAGAGCCGAGGCTTACTGAGATCTTTGTGATGCCGAATTAACAAATCAACAGCAGGTCAAGAATTGGTTTTACTTATTTTTTACACTGCGTAAGTGATTAGACAACTTTATTCTTTGGGTCGTTGTGATTACAGCGATGCCAGATTTATATCTTGTTTTAATGTTTTACCGCTTTTACACAATAAAAGCAATTTTTTAACCCCTTAGTGACAGAGCCAATTTGGTACTTAATAACCGAGCCAATTTTTACAATTCTGACCAGTGTTACTTTAAGAGGTTATAACTCTGGAACGCTTTATCGGATCCCGCTGATTCTGAGATTGTTTTTTTGTGACATGTTGTACTTCAAGTTAGTGGTAACATTTCTTCGATATTACTTGCAATTATTTATGAAAAAAATGGAAATATGGCGAAAATTTTTAAAATTTTGCAATTTTCAAACTTTGTATATTTATGCCCTTAAATCAGAGAGATATGTCACAAAAAATAGTTAATAAATAACATTTCTCACATGTCTACTTTACATCAGCACAATTTTGGAAACAAATTTTTTTTTTTGTTAGGGAGTTATAAGGGTTAAAAGTTGACCAGCAATTTCTCATTTTTACAACACCATGTTTTTTTTAGGGACCACATCACCTTTGAAGTGATTTTGAGGAGTCTATATGAAAATAACCAAGTGTGACACCATTCTAAAAACTGCACCCCTCAAGCTGCTCAAAACCACATTCAAGAAGTTTATTAACCCTTTACGTACTTCACAGGAACTAAAACAATGTGGAAGAAAAAAATGAACATTTAACTTTTTTTTGCAAACATTTTACTTCAGAACCATTTTTTTAATTTTCACAAGTGTAAAAACAGAAATTTAACCACATATTTTGTTGTGCAATTTTTCCTGAGTACGCCGATACCCAATATGTGGAGGTAAACCACTGTTTGGGCGCACCGCAGAGCTTGGAAGTGAAGGAGCACCGTTTGACTGTTTCAATGCAGAATTGGCTGGAATTGAGATCGGACGCCATGTCGCGTTTGGAGAGCCCCTAATGTGCCTAAACAGTGGAAAACCCCCACAAGTGACACCATTTTGGAAACTAGACCCCCCAAGGAACTTATCTAGATGTGTGGTGAGCACTTTGAACCCCCAAGTGCTTCACAGAAGTTTATAACGTAGAGCCGTGAAAATAAAAAATCGCATTTGTTTTCACAAAAATGATTTTTTCGCCCACAAATTCTTATTTTCACAAGGGTAACAGGAGAAATTAGACCACAAAAGTTGTTGTGCAATTTCTCCTGAGTACGTCGATACCCCATATGTGGAGGTAAACCACTGTTTGGGCGCACAGCAGAGCTTGGAAGTGAAGGAGCACCGTTTGACTTTTTCAATGCAGAATTGGCTGGAATTGAGATCGGATGCCATGTCGCGTTTGGAGAGTCCCTGATGTGCCTAAACAGTGGAAACCCCCCACAAGTGATACCATTTTGGAAACTAGACCCCTTAAGGAACTTAACTAGATGTGTGGTGAGCACTTTGAACCCCCAAGTGCTTCACAGAAGTTTATAACGTAGAGCCGTGAAAATAAAAAATCTCATTTTTTCTACAAAAATGATCTTTTTGCCCCCAAATTTTTATTTTCACAAGGGTAACAGGAGAAATTAGACCACAAAAGTTGTTGTGCAATTTCTCCTGAGTACGTCGATACCCCATATATGGGGGTAAACCACTGTTTGGGCGCACCGCAGAGCTTGGAAGAGAAGGAGTGTCGTTTTACTTTTTCAATGTAGAATTAGCTGGAATTGAGATCGGACGCCATGTCACGTTTGGAGAGCCGCTGATGTGCCTAAACAGTAGAGACCCCCCCACATATGACACCATTTTGGAAACTAGACCCCTTAAGGAACTTATCTAGATGTGTGGTGAGCACTTTAAACCCCCAGGTGCTTCACAGAAGTTTATAATGTAGAGCCGTGAAAATAAAAAAATCGCATTTTTTCTACAAAAATGATCTTTTTGCCTCCAAATCTTTATTTTACCAAGGGTAACAGGAGAAAATGGACCCCAAAAGTTGTTCTACAATTTGTCTTGAGTACGCCGACACCCCATATGTGGGGGTAAACCACTGTTTGGGTGCATGGCTGAGCTCGGAAGCAAAGGAGCGCCATTTGACTTTTCAATGCAAAATTGACTGGAATTGAGATCGGACGCCATGTCGCGTTTGGAGAGCCCCTGATGTGCCTAAACAGTAGAAACCCCCCAAAAGTGACCCCATTTTGGAAACTAGACCCCCCATGGAACTTATCTAGATGTGTAGTGAGCACTTTGAATGCCCAAGTGCATCACAGAAGTTTATAATGCAGAGTCGTGAAAATAAAAAATATATATTTTTTAACAATAAAGATTTTTTAGCCCCCAAGTTTTTATTTTCACAAGGGTAACAAGAGAAATTGGACCCCAAAAGTTGTTGTCCAATTTGTCCGGAGTATGCTGGTACCCCATATGTGGGGGTATACCACTGTTTAGGCGCACGGCAGAGCTTGGAAGGGAAGGAGCGCCATTTTGGAATGCAGACTTTGATAGAATTGTCTGCGGGCGTTATGTTGCGTTTGCAGACCCCTAATGTACCTAAACAGTAGAAACCCCCAACAAGTGACCCCATTTTGGAAAATAGACCCCCCGAGGAACTTATCTAGATATGTGGTGAGAACTTTGAATGCCCAAGTGCTTCACAGAAGTTTATAATGCAGAGTAGTGAAAATAAAAAATATTTTTTTTCCCACAAAAAAGATTTTTTTAGCCTCCAAATTTTTATTTTCACAAAGGTAACAAGAGAAATTGGATGCCAATATTTGTTCTCCAATTGGTCCTGAGTATTCTGGTACCCCATATGTGGGGGTAAACCACTGTTTTGGCACACGGCAGAGCTCGGAAGAGAAGGAGCGCCATTTTGGAATTCAGACTTTGATAGAATTGTCTGTGGGTGTTATGTTGCGTTTGCAGAGCCCCTGATGTACCTAAACAGTAGAAACCCCCACAAGTGACCAAATTTTGGAAACTAGACCCCCTAAGGAACTTATCTAGATATGTGGTGAGAACTTTGAAAGCTCAAGTGCTTCACAGAAGTTTATAATGCAGAGTAGTGAAAATAAAATAAAAAAAATTTTTCCAACAAAAAAGATTTTTAGCCCCCAAGTTTTTATTTTCACAACGGTAACAGGAGAAATTGGACCCCAAAAGTTGTTGTCCAATTTATCCCGAGTACGCTGATGCCCCATATGTGGGGGTAAACCACTGTTTGGGCGCACGGCAGAGCTCAGAAGGGAGGGAGTACCATTTGACTTTTTTAGCGCAAAATTGGCTGTCGTGTTTGGAGACCCCCTGATGTACCTAAACAGTGGAAACCCCCCAATTCTAACTCCAACCCTAACTCCAACACACCCCTAACCCTAATCTCAACCCGATCCATAATCCTAATCACAACCCTAATGATAATCACAACCCTAACCCCAAAACAGCCCTAATCTCAACCCTAACCATAACCCTAATCAAAACCCTAAATCCAACACACCCCTAACCCTAATCCCAACTCTAACCCTAATCCCAACCCTAATCCCAAACGTAACACTAATCCCAACCCTAATCCAAACCCTAACCCTAATCCCAACTCTAACCCTAACTTTAGCCCCAACCCTAACTTTAGCCCCAACCCTAACCATAACTTTAGCCCCCGTCGTCACAAAAAAAGTTCAATGTAACCTTTTTTTTGTATGTCGCATCCGCCATTTCCGCGCATGCGTGGCCGTAACTCTGCCCCCTCCTCCCCAGGACATAGACTGGGCAGCGGATGCGTTGAAAAACTGCATCCGCTGCCCACGTTGTGCACAATTTTCACAACGTGCGTCGGTACGTCGGGCCGACGCATTGCGACCGCCCCGTACCGACGCAAGTGTGAAAGAAGCCTAAGGCTACTTTCACACTAGCGTCGTACTCGGCCCACCGCAGTGTGTCGGGCCGACGTACCGACGCTAGCGTTGTAAGCGCCGCACAACGGGTGCAGCGGATGCTGTTTTTTCAACGCATCCGCTGCCCCATTGTGAGGTGCGGGGAGGCGGGGGCGGAGTTCCGGCCACGCATGCGCGGTCGGAAATGGCGGACACGTCGCACAAAAAAGTTACATGTATTTTTTTTTGTGTCGACGGTCCGCCAAAGCACGACGCATCCGTCGCACGACGGATGCGACATGTGGCAATCCGTCGCAATGCGTCGCTAATGCAAGCCAATGGAGAAAAAACGCATCCTGTAAGCACTTTTGCAGGATGCGTTTTTTCTCCAACGACGCATTGCGACGGAAGCCAAAAAAACACTAGTGTGAAAGTAGCCTAACCCTAACCCTAGCCCTAACCCTAACCCTAAATTTAGCCCCAACCCTAACCCTAACTCTAACCCTAACCCTAACTCTAACCCTAACCCTAACTCTAACCCTAACTCTAACCCTAACCCTAACCCTAACCCTAACTCTAACCCTAACTCTAACCCTAACCCTAACCCTAATTTTAGCCCCAACTCGTCTTCTCCTGCCGGCATCTGATGCGCGATCACATCAGAGGACAGAGAAATAACTGATCGCTTTTTTTTTTTTTTTTTGCAGTCGCCGGTAAACTGTTAATTACCGGCGATCGCAAAGCAGGGGTCGGTGCAAACCGACCCCGATCATGTTCTTTGGGGTCTCGGCTACCCCCGGCAGCCGAGACCCCAAAGATCTTCCGGGTGCCGGGCGGCGGGCGTACTGCGCGTGCGCCCGCCATTTTTTCCCGGAAAAAAGATGGCAGCCCATCGGGAGCCACGAGGAGCACCGGGGGGAGGTAGGTAAGTATCGGGGGGCTATTGGGGGCCATCGGGGACCACATTTCTCTGTCCTCCGATGTGCGATCACATCGGAGGACAGAGAAATTAAACGGCAAATCGCGGTTTTTTTTTTGTTGCAACCGCCGGTAAACGGTTAATTACCGGCGATCGCAACTCGGGGGTCGGTAAAACCCCCCCGAATCATGTTCTCTGGGGTCTCGGCTACCCTCGGCAACCGAGACCCCAGAGAAAATCCGACTCTGGGGGGCGCTATTCACTTTTTCCACAGCGCCGTTAATTAACGGCGCTGTGGTTTAAGTACCCTTAGCGGCCGCCGTTAAAAGGCGTATCGGCGGTCGTTAAGGGGTTAAAGAAAATAATTGTTTAGTTTAAAAATTAAAACATCAAAAAACACCAGAACTGTAATTTTTGTTTTCTATTTATACTCATAAAGAGTATTAATAAAAGTTAGTTAATAAGTTCTATACCCCCTCAAAATGGTGCTATAGACAAATGCAACTCATCTTGCAAAAATACAAGCCCTCATAAAGCTCAGTTGATAAAAAAAACATTTATATGGGTCTTGAAATTCATTAGTAAAACGTGGAAAAATATTAGGTTATTTATTATGAACAAATTAGACCCAGCCACAAGAAGCTAAGATGGTTTCCAAAACCCCATTGGCATCCACATTTTAAAAATAGTAAACAGGGTTTATAGTTATCAGTGTAACAGGGTCCATCACTGTAAATTAGAGTTGAAGTACAACACTGAATTTCTAAATTTTCCAATATGCAAATTGCCTCTTCAGAGAAAAAGAATTGAGATTCTGATTCGGCTCTTATCCTAAGTCATATTGCAAAACTCGTTAAAGTGTCGATTGTGACTTGTAGGATCGCTACTTCCAACAGGTGGCGCTATAGAGTTAAGTCCTCTTTTTCTCTGAAGAGGCAATTTGCAAATTAAATTTCCCAGAGGAGCATTGCACGGCGAATAAGCCTCCTTACCTTGACAAGCCAGATCTGGTATGTCACTCTACACAAGGAGAAACCTTATTCCTTAGACATCAGTCCAGAGCCTCTCACCTAGTCAAATCAGTTCTCATACTTCACACTGACAAGGGCCAACAGAGCGAAACACAGTGTCTGCAAATTGAGATACTGATTTGGCTTTTATCCTAAGTCATATTGCACGACTCGTTAAAGGGTTGATTGTGACTTGTAGGTTCGCTACTTCCAACAGGTGGCGCTATAGAGTTTAAGCCCTCTTTTTTTCTCAGAAGAGGCAATTTGCATATTATATTTCCCAGAGGAGCATTGCACGGCGAATAAGCCTCCTTACCTTGACAAGCCAGAGATGGTATGTCACTCTCCATAAGGAGAAACGATACCCCTTAGACCCCAGTCCAGAGCCTCTCACCTAGCCAAATCAGTTCTCATGCTTCGCACTGACAAGGGCCAACAGCCCGAAACACTGTGTCTGCGAATTGAGATACTGATTCAGCTCTTATCCTAAGCCGTATTGCAAAACTCGTTAAAGTGTCGATTGTGACATGTAGGATTGCTACTTCCAACAGGTGGAGCTATAGAGTTTAAGTCCTCTTTTTCTCTGAAGAGGAAATTTGCAAATTAAATTTCCCAGAGGAGCATTGCACGGCGAATAAGCCTCCTTACCTTGACAAGCCAGATCTGGTATGTCATTCTCCACAAGGAGAAACCTTACCACTTAGACATCAGTCCAGAGCCTCTCACCTATCTAAATCAGTTCTCATGCTTCGCATTGAAGAGGGCCAACAGAGCGAAACACCGTGTTTGCAAATTGAGATACTGATTTGGCTATTATCCTAAGTCATATTGCAAAACTCGTTAAAGTGCCGATCTGGTTAAAGCCAGATCTGGTATGTCATTCTCCACAAAGAAAAACCTTACCCCTTAAATTTTCTAAATGTTTCTTGATTTTCTTGTACCTTTAAATAAACAACATATATCACACAATTTTTAAAAGGTCAATTAGGTCCCGGATGAAATCTTAATATTGGTTTAGCTTCCACACGCTGTATAATTAAAATGTATGTTTTGTTTAATGAGAGGGAGTAACACATAGCTTTGTCAGCCCTTTTTCTTGCTAAAGAAATATTCAACCTAATTACAGATTTAAATCTGAAAAAGAATATTTCACTTACCAGCTTGGATGTTTTATTCTATTTGTGTCAAGAATTTGATGAAATAACTAATAGGAAACACATGCTGTTATGAACAGGATACAATGGGTTTCTGCAGTTTCCAGAGCCTTGTGTTCCCAGCAGTTTTATCATAATTCCCCTTTGTATCAAAAGCATCAGTCACAATAAAAGTAATACCGATTTTAAAAGGTGATATGACAGAGCATAAGATAATGTGAAGTGACATAATAGTTGTGACAGGAGAATTATTGATGTGCTGTATTCTTTTCTAGCTTCAATAATATTTTATGTTCTTAAGCAACCTGCAATTACTAGCAATTACTCTGTATGCACTTTTCATGGCATGTGTAAGCAAAAACACATTTGATTACAAAGCAAAACAGTAATTTTATCTGTTCTGAAAACTAATATGACCTTCAGAATGCTTGCATCATGTATATTCATCGAAAATATCAATTTTAAAATAATAAAAGTTGCAAAATAGAAAATTTAAAAGCATTTGACAAAACTACCTTAATAACTAACTAGAAGTTTAGAGAATTGACTTACAGAGATGAATTATAGGGGCATAACTGACAGTCATTTGATTATATCTATTGGCTTTAATAATGCAATGTGGGCCTAGCTTAATGTCAATGATGGGATACCAGCACAGGATTTAGTTCATGACATTTTTTGTCTAAGGTCATCAGCCAATCTTGATTCAAATATAAGAGGGTTTTGCCTTTCTGTGTAAGCTGCAGTAATATTAACTATGATGGTCAATGTCTTATTGCTACCGAACGCAAATAGTGTAATAATAATAATCTTTATTTTTATATAGCACTAACATATTCCGCAGCGCTTTACAGTTTGCACACATTATCATCACTGTCCCTGATAGGGCTCATAATCTTAATTCACTATCAGTATGTCTTTGGACTGTGGGAGGAAACCGGAGAACCCAGAGGAAGCCCACGCAAACACGGGGAGAACATACAAACTCCTTGTAATGAAATGACACCAATATATTCTCACATACCAGATTTCCTTTTGGGAATATTTTGGAAATGGAAACTCACACTACACATTCCATCGTGTGTGTCCACTTTATCTGCATATACTACAGATGAGTCCGTCTGTCCGCCGAGAATCAAGTTTGATTCGACTTTCACGAAAATTGTGACTCCAGTTGAATTTGAACACTTTGAGTTTTGATTCATTAAAAAAGACACTTGCCCAGCATAATTTCCCACACTGGTGAAACATCAGAGAGTGGGCTAATGCAGTTTTCCATGTTAAAGCTGGCATCTCCATAATGCCCAGCAGTTATAACATCTCAACCTAGTTTATAAAAGTGGATTATCATATTTTGCACAGTGGTGGTTAGTATACCACTCATGACTAGTGTTGAGCGATACCATCCGATACTTGAAAGTATCGGTATCGGAAAGTATCGGCCGATACCAGCAAAGTATCGGATCTAATCCGATACCAATACAAGTCAATGGGACTCAAGTATCGGACGGTATCCTGTATGGTTCCCAGGGTCTGAAGGAGAGGAAACTCTCCTTCAGGCCCTGGGATCCATATTAATGTGTAAAATAAAGAATTAAAATAAAAAATATTGCTATACTCACCTCTCCGACGCAGCCTGGACCTCACCGAGGGAACCGGCAGCGTTGTTTGCTTAAAATGCGCGCTTTTACTTCCTTCCGTGACGTCACGGCTTGTGATTGGTCGCGTGCCGCCCATGTGGCCGCGACGCGACCAATCACAGCAAGCCGTGACGTAATTTTCAGGTCCTCAATGCCTAATTCTATGCAGAATTGAATGCAGAAATAGGCATCAGGACCTGAAATTACGTCACGGCTTGCTGTGATTGGTCGCGTCGCGGTCACATGGGCGGCACGCAACCAATCACAAGCCGTGACGTAATTTTAAAAATGCACGCGTCTCCTGCCTCCCATGACGTCACGGCTTGTGATTGGTCGCGTCGCCCATGTGACCGCGACGCGACCAATCACAAGCCGGAACGTAATTTTAAAATCATGAATGCCTAGAATTAGGCATTGAGGACCTGAAAATTACGTCACGGCTTGCTGTGATTGGTCGCGTCGCGGTCACATGGGCGGCACGCGACCAATCACAAGCCGTGATGTCACGGAAGGAAGTAAAAGCGCGCATTTTAAGCAAACAACGCTGCCGGTTCCCTCGGTGAGGTCCAGGCTGCGTCGGAGAGGTGAGTATAGCAATATTTTTTATTTTAATTCTTTATTTTACACATTAATGTTGTTTCGATACCGATACCCGATACCACAAAAGTATCGGATCTCGGTATCGGAATTCCGATACCCGCAAGTATCGGCCGATACCCGATACTTGCGGTATCGGAATGCTCAACACTACTCATGACATGGGGCACTCTAGATCAATGGTTCCAAGTAGAGGTCAGTCGGGTGCATGACTTGTGAAATGAATGACAAAGCTGGTTTCTGGATTTAATCTCCAAATTCAACGCATTTCGGAGACGTCCTGAGGAAGGAGACAGACGTCTCCGAAACGCATTATTTATTCTCTTGGTCCTTATCGCCATCCGTACTTCATCCCTCGTCACGTGCGCGGTCACGCTGTTCACTATGGCACACAGGTCTTGCGCAAGCGCCGTTTGCACTACCCGCACTAAGGGGGATTATAGTTGTTTCTGAGACATTGCTGTGCCATCTACTGGGGTATACGTTCTGCTACCAGTCCGGGCAGCGAAGCGGCATCTGGTGGACCTTTTCAAGCAGCGGATCCCATCCAGGATCGTTATTTTTTTCCTTGGTGGATTCTCGATAGGGTAAGAATGGAACACTCATATTGACAACGGATGCATGCTGGTCCGCCCTTTCTAATACTGAACTGTAAAGTATACTATCACAGCTGTTGGTTTATATTATTTCTCACTTTTTTTGCTACCTTGGGAGATTTTTATCTATAGGCAGCTATACCAGCGCAGGTACTGATGTATGTATTACTTATGTAATCATCTATTTTATATAATCCATACCATTTTCTGCCTTTTAGTTGCATGGCACAATAAGTATGATATTTCTATTTATTTAAAATAGTATGCGGTACAGAAAGTTTGCCGTAAATTGCCTCTTCTTGCTTACACCATTGGTGAGTGCCACTTTACTTCTTTCTTGGATTGTTGAATGGATCACAACTAGCAAACTAGTAGAGCACCACCATTAATGGTTTAATTATAGTGCTTTGGAACAAAGCACTATACTGTTATTCCACCGTGGTAAACTTCTTATTATAGTGCTTTGGAACAAAGCACTATACTGTTATTCCACCGTGGTAAACTTCTTCTTATTCTTATTATTCAGTCCGCACGTAATGCGGCCCGAACCGCTAAACTCACAGACTCCAGTGAGGTGTCATTTCGAAGCCAGCGTTCCTGAGAGGTGTGCTAAGTATTTTTCGTGTCGATCGGATTTGTAGTTTTTGCGCAATTTGTGTTTGAAAAAAGTCTTTCAATGCGTTTCAATGGAGAAATTTTCCTATACGTTTATAATGGGCTGGTTTCTGAGGCAATTTCTAAAAATAACTGCCACCTGGCTGATTAGCTCATTGATATGCGCAGTCAGACACAGTTACTATGCCAACGCCTATGAAGTCTACATCAGCTCACCAGGTCACAAGTTTTGTCAGATAATATCAGCTCTTAAAGTGACAGTACAGCACAATTCCAAACCACTATCCGTAGTCTTATGATTATTAGACTGTGGCCCGATTCTAACTCATCGGGTATTCTAGAATATGCATGTCCACGTAGTATATTGCACAGCCACGCAGTATACAGTGCAGAGCCGTGCAGTACACAGCGCAGAGCCGCGCAGTACACAGCGCAGAGCCGCGCAGTACACAGCGCAGAGCCGCGCAGTATAAAGCGCAGAGCCGCGCAGTACACAGCGCAGAGCCGCGCAGTACACAGCGCAGAGCCGTGCAGTACACAGCGCAGAGACGCGCAGTATAAAGCGCAGAGCCGTGCAGTACACAGCGCAGAGCCGCGCAGTACACAGCGCAGAGCCGTGCAGTACACAGCGCAGAGCCGCGCAGTATAAAGCGCAGAGCCGTGCAGTACACAGCGCAGAGCCACGCAGTACACAGCGCAGAGCCGCGCAGTACACAGCGCAGAGCCGTGCAGTATAAAGCGCAGAGCCGCGCAGTACACAGCGCAGAGCCACGCAATACACAGCGCAGAGCCGTGCAGTACACAGCGCAGAGCCGCGCAGTTTAAAGCGCAGAGCCGTGCAGTACACAGCGCAGAGCCGCGCAGTACACAGCGCAGAGCCGTGCAGTACACAGCGCAGAGCCGCGCAGTATAAAGCGCAGAGCCGTGCAGTACACAGCGCAGAGCCGTGCAGTACACAGCGCAGAGCCGCGCAGTATAAAGCGCAGAGCCGCGCAGTATAAAGCGCAGAGCCGCGCAGTACACAGCGCAGAGCCGCGCAGTACACAGCGCAGAGCCGTGCAGTACACAGCGCAGAGCCGCGCAGTATAAAGCGCAGAGCCGTGCAGTACACAGCGCAGAGCCGCGCAGTACACAGCGCAGAGCCGTGCAGTACACAGCGCAGAGCCGCGCAGTATAAAGCGCAGAGCCGTGCAGTACACAGCGCAGAGCCGTGCAGTACACAGCGCAGAGCCGCGCAGTACACAGCGCAGAGCCATGCAGTACACAGCGCAAAGCCGCGCAGTATAAAGCGGAGAGCCCCGCAGTACACAGCGCAGAGCCGAGCAGTACACAGCGCAGAGCCGCGCAGTAGACAGCGCAGAGCCGTGCAGTACAGAGCGCAGAGCCGCACAGTATAAAGCGCAGAGCCGCGCAGTATACCGCGCAGAGCCGCGCAGTACACAGCGCAGAGCCGCGCAGTACACAGCGCAGAGCCGCGCAGTACACAGCGCAGAGCCGCGCAGTACACAGCGCAGAGCCGCGCAGTACACAGCGCAGAGCCGCGCAGTACACAGCGCAGAGCCGCGCAGTACACAGCGCAGAGCCGCGCAGTATACAGCGCAGAGCTGCGCAGTACACAGCGCAGAGCCGCGCAGTACAGAGCGCAGAGCCGCACAGTATAAAGCGCAGAGCCGCGCAGTACACAGCGCAGAGCCGCGCAGTACACAGCGCAGAGCCGCGCAGTACACAGTGCAGAGCCGCACAGTACACAGCACAGAGCCGCGCAGTACACAGCGCAGAGCCACCCAGTATACAGCGCAGAGCCGCGCAGTACGCAGCGTAGAGCCACGCAGTATGCAGCGCAGAGCCGCGCAGTATACAGCGCTGAGCCGCGTAGTATACAGCGCAGAGCCCCGCAGTATACAGTGCAGAGCCCCGCAGTATACAGCGCAGACACGCGCAGTACACAGCACGGACACGCGCAGTACACAGCGCAGAGCCGCGCAGTACACAGCGCAGAGCCGCGTAGTATACAGCGAAGAGCCACGCAGTATATAGCGCAGAGCCGCGCAGTACAAAGCGCTGAGCTGCGCAGAGCTGCGCAGTATACAGCGCAGAGCCGCACAGTATACAGCGCAGAACGCGCAGTACACAGTGCAGAGCCACGCAGTACACAGCGCAGAGCCGTGCAGTACACAGCGCAGAGCCGCGCAGTACACAGCGCAGAGCCACGCAGTATACAGCGCAGAGCCGCGTAGTATACAGCGCAGAGCCGCGTAGTATACAGCGCAGAGCCACGCAGTATACAGCACAGAGCCACGCAGTATACAGCGCAGAGCCACGTAGTTATACTGCCCAGTCACGTAGTATATTGTCCAGTCACATAGTATACTGCATATCCCTGTTAAAAAAAAAAATAATTAAAATAAAAAAGTTACATACTCACCTCCTGGAGCGGCCGGTATCTGATGGTTGTTGCACCTCCTAGAGCGGCCGGTACACGATGCTTGTTGCACCTGGAGTGGCCGGTACCCGATGCTTGTTGCGCGCTCCGGTCCCAAGAGTGCATTGCGGTCTCACGAGATGATGACGTAGCGGTGTTGTGAGACAGAAAGACGGAAGTGCCCTTAGATAATTAGATAGTAGATTACCCCGCTCACCAATTCGGAACCCGAGAGGCCCGGCCCACCAAATCGGACCCCGAGGGGCCCGGCCCACCAAATCGGACCCAGAGTGACCCCGCCCCCTAAATCAGACCCAGAGTGACCCCGCCCACCAAATCGGACCCAGAGTGGCTCCGCCCACCAAATCGGACCCAGAGTGACCCCTTCCACCAAATCAGACCCAGAGTGACCCCTTCCACCAAATCGGACCCAGAGTGACCCCTTCCACCAAATCGGGCCCAGAGTGACCCCGCCCACCAAATCGGACCCAGAGTGACCCCACCCACCAAATCGGACCCTGAGGTGCCCAGCCCACCAAATCAGACCCTGAGGTGCCCAGCCCACCAAATCGGACCGAGTGACCCCACCCACCAAATTGGTCCCTAAGGTGCCCCGCCCACCAAATCGGACCCAGAGTGGCTCCGCCCACCGAATCGGACCCAGAGTGGCCGCGCCCACAGAATCGGACCAAAAGTGACCCCGCCCACCGAATCGGACCTAGATTTACCCCGCCCACAAAATCAGACCCAGATTGACCCAACCCACCAAATCGGACCGCCTGAGGGGCACCCAAGTGTGAAAGTCTTGCAGGGGCAGCCCGGGCACCATTCCAAAGCACTATCTGTAGTTCCTTCAGGAAATACCCATCTAGTTATAGTGCTTTGGAACAAAGCACTATACTGTTATTCCACCGTGGTAAACTTCTTCTTATTCTTATTATTCAGTCCGCACGTAATGCGGCCCGAACTGCTAAACTCACAGACTCCAGTGAGGTGTCATTTCGAAGCCAGCGTTCCTGAGAGGTGTGCTAAGTATTTTTCGTGCCGATCGGATTTGTAGTTTTTGCGCAATTTGTGTTTGAAAAAAGTCTTTCAATGCGTTTCAATGGAGAAATTGTCCCATACGTTTATAATGGGCTGGTTTCTGAGGCAATTTCTAAAAATAACTGCCACCTGGCTGATTAGCTCATTGATATGCGCAGTCAGACACAGTTACTATGCCAACGCCTATGAAGTCTACATCAGCTCACCAGGTCACAAGTTTTGTCAGATAATATCAGCTCTTAAAGTGACAGTACAGCACAATTCCAAACCACTATCTGTAGTCTTATGATTATTAGACTGTGGCCCAATTCTAACTCATCGGGTATTCTAGAATATGTATGTCCACGTAGTATATTGCACAGCCACGCAGTATACAGTGCAGAGCCGCGCAGTACACAGCGCAGAGCCGCGCAGTACACAGCGCAGAGCCGCGCAGTACACAGCGCAGAGCCGCGCAGTACACAGCGCAGAGCCGCGCAGTACACAGCGCAGAGCCGCGCAGTATAAAGCGCAGAGCCGTGCAGTACACAGCGCAGAGCCGCGCAGTACACAGCGCAGAGCCGCGCAGTACACAGCGCAGAGCCGCGCAGTATAAAGCGCAGAGCCGCGCAGTATAAAGCGCAGAGCCGCGCAGTACACAGCGCAGAGCCGCGCAGTACACAGCGCAGAGCCGCGCAGTACAGAGCGCAGAGCCGCACAGTATAAAGCGCAGAGCCGCGCAGTACACAGCGCAGAGCCGCGCAGTACACAGCGCAGAGCCGCGCAGTACACAGCGCAGAGCCGCGCAGTACACAGTGCAGAGCCGCACAGTACACAGCACAGAGCCGCGCAGTACACAGCGCAGAGCCACCCAGTATACAGCGCAGAGCCGCGCAGTACGCAGCGTAGAGCCACGCAGTATGCAGCGCAGAGCCGCGCAGTATACAGCGCTGAGCCGCGTAGTATACAGCGCAGAGCCCCGCAGTATACAGTGCAGAGCCCCGCAGTATACAGCGCAGACACGCGCAGTACACAGCACGGACACGCGCAGTACACAGCGCAGAGCCGCGCAGTACACAGCGCAGAGCTGCGTAGTATACAGCGAAGAGCCACGCAGTATATAGCGCAGAGCCGCGCAGTACACAGCGCAGAGCCCCGCAGTATACAGTGCAGAGCCCCGCAGTATACAGCGCAGACACGCGCAGTACACAGCACGGACACGCACAGTACACAGCGCAGAGCCGCGCAGTACACAGCGCAGAGCCGCGTAGTATACAGCGAAGAGCCACGCAGTATATAGCGCAGAGCCGCGCAGTACAAAGCGCAGAGCTGCGCAGAGCTGCGCAGTATACAGCGCAGAGCCGCGCAGTATACAGCGCAGAACGCGCAGTACACAGTGCAGAGCCGCGCAGTACACAGCGCAGAGCCGTGCAGTACACAGCGCAGAGCCGCGCAGTACACGGCGCAGAGCCACGCAGTATACAGCGCAGAGCCGCGTAGTATACAGCGCAGAGCCACGTAGTATACAGCGCAGAGCCACGCAGTATACAGCACAGAGCCACGCAGTATACAGCGCAGAGCCACGTAGTTATACTGCCCAGTCACGTAGTATATTGTCCAGTCACATAGTATAGTGCATATCCCTGTTAAAAAAAAAAAGAATTAAAATAAAAAAGTTACATACTCACCTCCTGGAGCGGCCGGTATCTGATGGTTGTTGCACCTCCTAGAGCGGCCGGTACACGATGCTTGTTGCACCTGGAGTGGCCGGTACCCGATGCTTGTTGCGCGCTCCGGTCCCAAGAGTGCATTGCGGTCTCACGAGATGATGACGTAGCGGTGTTGTGAGACAGAAAGACGGAAGTGCCCTTAGATAATTAGATAGTAGATTACCCCGCTCACCAATTCGGAACCCGAGAGGCCCGGCCCACCAAATCGGACCCCGAGGGGCCCGGCCCACCAAATCGGACCCAGAGTGACCCCGCCCCCTAAATCAGACCCAGAGTGACCCCGCCCACCAAATCGGACCCAGAGTGGCTCCGCCCACCAAATCGGACCCAGAGTGACCCCTTCCACCAAATCAGACCCAGAGTGACCCCTTCCACCAAATCGGACCCAGAGTGACCCCTTCCACCAAATCGGGCCCAGAGTGACCCCGCCCACCAAATCGGACCCAGAGTGACCCCACCCACCAAATCGGACCCTGAGGTGCCCAGCCCACCAAATCAGACCCTGAGGTGCCCAGCCCACCAAATCGGACCGAGTGACCCCACCCACCAAATTGGTCCCTAAGGTGCCCCGCCCACCGAATCGGACCCAGAGTGGCCGAGCCCACAGAATCGGACCAAAAGTGACCCCGCCCACCGAATCGGACCTAGATTTACCCCGCCCACAAAATCAGACCCAGATTGACCCAACCCACCAAATCGGACCGCCTGAGGGGCACCCAAGTGTGAAAGTCTTGCAGGGGCAGCCCGGGCACCATTCCAAAGCACTATCTGTAGTTCCTTCAGGAAATACCCATCTAGTTCTTATTATTATTATTCAGTCCGCACGTAATGCGGCCCGAACCGCTAAACTCACAGACTCCAGTGAGGTGTCATTTCGAAGCCAGCGTTCCTGAGAGGTGTGCTAAGTATTTTTCGTGTCGATCGGATTTGTAGTTTTGGCGCAATTTGCGTTTGAAAAAAGTGTCTCAATGCATTTCAATAGGGAAATTTTCCAATACGTTTATAATGGGCCTGATTTCTGAGGCAATTTCTAAAAATAACTGCCACCTGGCTGATTACCTCATTGATATGCGCAGTGAGACCCAGTTACTATGCCAACGCCTATAAACTCTACCAGCCCACCAGGTCACAAGTTTTGTCAGATAATATCAGCTCTTAAAGTGACAGTACAGCACAATTACAAAGCACTATCTGTAGTCTTATCATTATTGCCCCGCTCACCAAATCGGACCCAGCCCACCAAATCGAACGAGAGTGCCCCCGCTTGCCAAATCGGACCCAGAGTGGCGCCGCCCGCCAAATCGGACCCAGAGTGGCGCCGCCCGCCAAATCGGACCCAGAGTGGCGCCGCCCGCCAAATCGGACCCAGAGTGGCGCCGCCCGCCAAATCGGACCCAGAGTGACCCGGCCCGCCAAATCGGACCCAGAGTGACCCGGGCCACCAAATCGGACCCAGAGTGACCCGGGCCACCAAATCGGACCCAGAGTGACCCGGGCCACCAAATCGGACCCAGAGTGACCCGGGCCACCAAATCGGACCCAGAGTGACCCGGGCCACCAAATCGGCCCCAGAGTGACCCGGGCCACCAAATCGGGCCCAGAGTGACCCGGGCCACCAAATCGGGCCCAGAGTGACCCGGGCCACCAAATCGGGCCCAGAGTGACCCGGGTTGACCAAATCGGGCCCAGAGTGACCCGGGCCACCAAATCGGGCCCAGAGTGACCCGGGCCACCAAATCGGACCAAGAGTGACCCGGGCCACCAAATGGGACCCAGAGTGACCCGGGCCACCAAATGGGACCCAGAGTGACCCGGGCCACCAAATCGGCCCCAGAGTGACCCGGGCCACCAAATCGGGCCCAGAGTGACCCGGGCCACCAAATCGGGCCCAGAGTGACCCGGGTTGACCAAATCGGGCCCAGAGTGACCAGGGCCACCAAATCGGGCCCAGAGTGACCCGGGCCACCAAATCGGACCAAGAGTGACCCGGGCCACCAAATGGGACCCAGAGTGACCCGGGCCACCAAATGGGACCCAGAGTGACCCGGGCCACCAAATGGGACCCAGAGTGACCCGGGCCACCAAATGGGACCAAGAGTGACCCGGGCCACCAAATCGGACCCAGAGTGACCCGGGCCACCAAATCGGCCCCAGAGTGACCCGGGCCACCAAATCGGGCCCAGAGTGACCCGGGCCACCAAATCGGGCCCAGAGTGACCCGGGTTGACCAAATCGGGCCCAGAGTGACCCGGGCCACCAAATCGGGCCCAGAGTGACCCGGGCCACCAAATCGGGCCCAGAGTGACCCGGGCCACCAAATCGGACCAAGAGTGACCCGGGCCACCAAATCGGACCCAGAGTGACCCGGGCCACCAAATCGGACCCAGAGTGACCCGGGCCACCAAATCGGCCCCAGAGTGACCCGGGCCACCAAATTGGGCCCAGAGTGACCCGGGCCACCAAATCGGGCCCAGAGTGACCCGGGTTGACCAAATCGGGCCCAGAGTGACCCGGGCCACCAAATCGGGCCCAGAGTGACCCGGGCCACCAAATCGGGACCAAGAGTGACCCGGGCCACCAAATGGGACCCAGAGTGACCCGGGCCACCAAATGGGACCCAGAGTGACCCGGGCCACCAAATGGGACCCAGAGTGACCCGGCCCACCAAATCGGACCCAGAGTGACCCGGCCCACCAAGCCTCAACCCTGAGGGGCTACAACTACCAAACCAGCGCCTGAGGGGCACCCAAGTGTGAAAGTCTTGCAGGGGCAGCCCGGGCACCATTCCAAAGCACTATCTGTAGTTCCTTCAGGAAATACCCATCTAGTTTACCCTGTTAATAAATTGGGAGGCAGCGAGGGAGATCATATACGAGGGTCACTATGTGTTCCCCATGATGTGCATAAAAACTAAGTGAACCTGATGGAGAGCATTGTAATTAAAGTCACATCTGTGGCTACATACATTTTTTTCTCAGGAAGATCTGTAGGAAGGTAGTGGGACGGATCTCTCCCTACACTCTGGGTCTTGGGAGTGGCCTATGTCCATGATTCCCATTTAAACTTTTAGTTAAGGTTTAAATGGGTCAGTATTTGGTTTTGCACGCAAAAGAGTGAGACTGAACACAGGTCAGAGCCAGAAAGAGCAAAGCCATTGCTATACCCATAAGTTACACAATGGTGCAGTCGTTCGCGACAGCAGATTGACACAGACTGTTACGGATGATCTAGCTGCGAATCGGAGGATAACGCTTGAGTTTATTTTCATAAGTTGCCAAAATAAAGACATTTCATTTTAATTATTTTGGGTCCCTGCCTCATTACCGCATTAAAGCCACTGTGTTATAGTATGCAAATAAACTAAACTAGTAACCTCTTGAGATGTAGTGCTTTTTTTAGATTTCAGTGAATTAGTTAAAATACTTGCCTAAAAATATTTTGATTATTATTATTATTACCTCACCAAAAACTAGAGAAAAAGCATAGTCTTGCTGCCCTCATCCCTCACAAAAATGTAAGAGGTTTTTCAGGTTTGAGCTTTCACTCTATGTAACTGCAGATTGACAGTGTGCATTATGGACACTCTCAGGATTCCCCTTAATTGCCATAAACAGGCAGTCATTTGACAGCTCAAATTGCATACTACTTTTCATGTGCCAACAAGATTCTCATTTGATTCACTGAATGCTCTATGTTCCGTGGAAAGAAGCGGATGAGAATCATGTGAGCACATGCCTACGAGTATGCATACTGGCGGTCACGTGACCACCTGATTTGCCTGGCAATTGTGGGTTATCCTGACACTGTGTGTTATGCACACTATCAGGATGCGCCAACCTGCAGTCACATAAAGAAACTGATGGAATTTAGCTGCACCCCTATAAATTGTGAGGGATGACAGCAGCAAGACTACTTTTCTGGTTTTCGATAACAAAATAGTAATAATAATAATAATAATAATAATAATAATAAAAATAGTAACAAAAGATATAGGTTTTGTGGACAAGGAATACAATTAATTCACTAAAAATGAAAAGATCAGAACTACTCTTCAAGTGGTTACTGATTTATTTAATTTGCATATATTAACACAGGTTAAGTGGAACCATTAGCAATCATGCTCTACTCTATACTAGCTATGATCCATCCAACATTCCAAGAAAGGAGTAATGTTGTACTCTCTAACAGAACATTGAGAGAAATGGATGAGAATCTAGGCGGTATAAGACCACCTGTAAGCGAGTTGCATACAGACCATTACCTCAATACTGAACCTACGTGTAATGCACACTGTCAGGGTTTACAAATCTTCAGTCACATAGAGTAACTTCAGAAATTTAGCTCAGACTCACAGAACCCCTTTAACTTGTGAAGAATAAGGGCAGGAAGACTGCTTTTACTCTAGTTTTTGTTATATAATATTAATAGTAGAAAAGATTTGGAGGTAAGGATTACAACTAATTCACTAACAGTGAAAAGGTCAGCACTACCCCTCCAGTGGTTACTGGTTTAATTCAATTTAAACAGGTGGTCCACTACAATCTTTATTGTGCACAGCGATTTAACCTCTCCATGATCAGGCCAAATTTTACAATTCTGACCATTGTCACTTTATGTGGTAATAACTCTGAAATGTTTCAACGGATCCCACTGATTCTGAGATTATTTTTTCAATGCATATCGTACTTTATGATAGTGGTAAAATGTGTTTAATATGATTTGCGTTTATTTGTGAAAATTTGAAAATCTAATTTTAATTTTTATGCCCTTAAATCAGAGAGTTATGTCAAAGTAGTTAATAAATAACATTTCCCTCATGTCTACTTTACATCATTATATTTAAAACATAATTTGTTTTTATAAGAAATTAGAAGGTTTAAAAGCCGACCAGCGATTTCTCATTGTCCAACTAAATTTACAAAACCATTTTCTTTAGGGACCACATCACATTTTAAATTAATTTGAAGGGCCTGTATGACAGAAAATACCCAAAAGTTACATCATTTCTAAAAACTGCAACTCTCAAAGCCCTAAAAACCACATTCCAGAATTTTATTAACCCTTCAGGTGCTTCACAGGAATTAATAGAAAGTAGAAGGAAAAAATAAACATTTAACTTTTTTGACAAAAATTTTACTTTAGACCCCAATTTTTTTATTTTCACAAGAGTATCAGGAGAAAATGGATCCTAAGATTTGTTCAGCAATTCCTCCTGAACAAGTCGATACCCCATGTTTGTTTGTTTATTTTTTTCATCAAAATATTTATATAGTCCATGAGCCAAGAACCAAATTTGACGATATCGGTACCAAGCGGAGTGACTAATTCTCTTTGGTATTTTTAGGTAGATGCATGTCTGTAGTTTATTTTTTGATATGATAGCCCTTACATATACGTAGCTTATTAACCCCTTCAGCCCTAGGCCTATTTGTACCCAAGTGCCTAAGCCAATCTGACCTGTGCCACTTCATGGGCTAATAACTTTGGAACGCTTTCACCTATCCAAGCCATTCTGAGATTGTTTTCTCGTGACATATTGTACTTCACGTCAGTGCTAAATGGGAGTCAATATATTTTACCTTTCTATATAAAAAAATGCTAAATATTCGGAAATTTTGGAAAAATCGGCAATTTTTTAACTTTGAAATTCTCTGCTTTTTACAAAAATACTGATACCCCCCATAATAGTTATTAATTTACACTCCCCACATGTTTACTTCATATTGGCATCATTTTGAAAATGAAACCTTATTGTTTTACGACGTAATAGGGCTTATAGTTTTATGCGCAATTTTTCACATTTACAGCAAAACCCACTTTTCAAAGGACCAAGTCACTTCTGAAGTCACTTTAAGGGGCTTACATAACAGAAACCACCCATAAATTACCCCATTTTGCAAACTACACCCCTCAAGCTGTTCAAAACTCATTTTTAAAAACTGTTAACCCTTTAGGTGTTCCACAGGAATTTTAGCAGAATGAAGGCGAAATTTCAAAATTTCATTTTTTTTCCAGATATTACATTGTAATCCAATTTTACCTGCAACCTAGCAAGGGTTAACGGCAAACCCAAACTTGGTTACCCTAATTCTGCAGTTTATAGAAACACCCCACATGTACTCGTAAACTAAAGTATGGGCACACAGCACAGCTCAACACGGAAGGAGCGCTATGTGGTTTTTGGGTGGCGGATTCACTGGAAGAAATCTAGGGGGCCATGTCACATTTGAAGGCTGCCTGAGGTACCCCCACAGTGGAAACCCCAAAAAGTGACCCTATTTTGGAAACTACACCCCCAAGGAATCTTTTAGGGGGTATAGTGACCACTTTGACCCAACCAGTGTTTCACAGTAGTTGGAAACACTTGGTTGAGAAAATGGAAAAAGTGCATTTTTTACATGAAGGTGTCATTTTAGGCTCATTTTTTTATTTTTAAGAGGTGTACCAGCAAAAAATGCACCCCACTATTTGTTCACCAATCTCTCCCGAACACAACAACACCCGATATGTTGTCGTACACTGCAGTATTGGGGAACGGCAGGCCTCGGAAGGGAAGGAGCGCCAAATGACTTTTGGAGTGCAAATTTTACTGGAAGAAATCTAGGGGGCTATGTCACATTTGAAGACACCCTGAGGTGCCCCAACACACGCACACACACTGACACATACACGTTCTGTGTACACCAAAGCACGTACTGCTATCCTTTGCAGTTAAGTCTTTGACCGGCAATACAGAACTGATTCGAACTCTGAATCGTCTTGGCCACTGTGTGTCATATTCAATGGCTGAGGAGATCGATACAGCCCTTTGTATCCAGAAGTTGGAATGTTCAAAGGATGACATCCCAATGCCAGCAAGTATCTACCCAGGTGTGTTCACAACCCTGGCCTGGGATAACATTGACAGACTTGAGGAGACACTAAGTGGAGCAGGTACATCTCATAGAGTCAATGGCATTGCTGTTCAGTCCAATGTTGCATGCTCTGTGACAAAGAAAGTCCTGCCAGATGTAACCAAGTCGAAGAAAAGAAGCATAACTCTGACAGAATTAATGCTACCGATATACAATGTTGGGCAGCGGGGAGAGCCACCCAGGATTGAGACTTCGAATGTTAACACTACCAAGGAGGTCCAGGATTCAAAAACCAAAAACCATATCTGGCTTCTGGCTAGAATGTCAGACCATGAGGATCAGACCACCAGCAGTTGGACTGGGTTCAACATAAAAATCCGCAGCGACATTGTAGTGGCCCAGGACACTGTAAGCTACCTGCCCACTATCAATGCTCCTGCAACAGCCATGTCCACTGTGAATGAAGTCTTGGAGCAAACACATGCCATCATGCAGACCCTGAAGCTTAACAGAATTGTGTGTGTGTTTGATCAAGCACTCTATGCCAAAGCTGCCGAGGTTATCTGGAAACAGGAGAAGTTCAAGAACATTATAATTAGAATGGGTGTCTTCCACACAATCTGTAATCTCCTCTCTATCATAGGGAACAGATTTCAGGATGCAGGCCTTAGAGATCTGTGTGTTGAATCCGGTGTAATCGCTGAAGGATCAGTGTCTGGAGTGATGGACGGCCGGAGGTACAACAGAGCAGTGAGACTACACAAGCTGGTCTATGAAGCACTTATGAGGCTTGCATGGAAAAACTTCCTTCCATGGCTAGAAGAAAACCATGCAAGGGACCTTCACCATCTGGATGAAACACTGAAGAACATCACAAACTTTCGCATCAGTGTGTCGCAGGGATCCTTCGAAAAGCTCTTGGATAATGAATCTTGCACACTTACCCTGAAGCTCTTTCAAGTTTATCTTGAGACCCTCAGAAATGAACAACTCTCAGCATTCTGGATGTCATACTTGGACATGGTCGAGACCATGCTGGCCCTGGTTCGAGCTTCAAGAGAAGGCAACTGGATGCTTCACCTAGGAGCAATCCGACAGATGATACCATGGTGTTTTGCCTATGACAAGGTCAACTATGCCCGATACCTAACCTATTACTATGCCACAATGTCTCGGCTGCCCATAGAACACCCAGAGGTCCATGAATACTTCATGCAAGGTGGCTTTTCGGTCCAGATCGGTAGCAAGAATCCTTTTGGACGAATTCCTGTGGACCAGACCATTGAAGAGACAATCAACAAAGACACCCAGACACCAGGGGGCACAAAAGGCTTCAGCCTCAAAGTTGGAGCTGTTTCCAGGTTCTACCTGACATCAGAGTACCGCAGTATGTACTTGAGGCAGCTGAGGGCCCTGGTAGGCCAACAATATACTGACTTCAGCCATTCAGACCTACAGGTGTCTAGGATTAGAAGAGATGAAGCCGATGTCCAATCTTTCGTTCAACTGCTGGAGACAGGTTGGGTGAACCCCTTCAACAAAGAGCATAATGGTGAACTTATCAGTTTGTCAACAGCGACTGTAGCACCACCAGATGTAGCCAAAGACCTTCAAGGGGCATACAGTATAGGAGAGGATGCATATCAAACATTCAAGGATGAGCGTTTGGGTACCGATAAGCCAACTACATTGTTTCATGACAAGATGACGAAGAACAAACTTAAAACGTTCTCTAACATCCAAATGAAGACACGCAGACAAGGTCTTGGCAAGGAGGTAATTTTGAAGGCTGACAGAAACCTATTTGGCCAGATGATACTTGTAGCTGAGAACAGAAAGCTACAAATGAGTGATGTCTTGACTCATCCCCTGGGTCCATTGCCATGGGCACTTGCCAATGGTGATGGGTCTATCCGCAAGACCAACAAGGCTGCCCTCGCAAGGGAGTTGGAGAGGAATGCTCGTCCTGCAGAAGTGATCCCCGAGCCCTCTGCAACCATCATTGATGGGATGAGCCTGGTTCAGAAACTGAAGGGAAACAATGCAACATTTGGCCAGCTAGCAGGCACAGCAATGAGTCGCGCTATCCATGAGGGTGCTAAGAGCAAGCGCATTGATATTGTCTTTGACGTCTACAAGGAGACATCCATCAAAGATACAGAAAGAGTCAACAGATATGAAGGCACAGGGATCCATTTCAAGAACATTCAACATGGGCACAACATCCAGCAGTGGAAAAAGCTTCTAAGTAGTTCCTCCAACAAGGCAAGTCTCATAAAGTTTCTGGTAGAAGAATGGAAGGCGAAACACCACAGGGAGAAGCTTGAGGAGAAGGAGCTGTATGTCACATGTGAGCAGCTCTGCTTTAAGATCACCAAAGAACAGTGGGAAGAGGCTGCTGACCTTAAGTCAAATCAAGAAGAAGCAGACACACGCCTCCTTCTCCATGCTCTTCATGCAGCAGAATCTGGTTACAAGTCGGTCATCATCACTTCGGAGGATACTGATGTCATGGTCCTGTGTCTGGGCATGTGCCACAAAATCCCATCCCACCTGTTCCAGAAATGCGGTACACAGAACCGGACAAGATTCCTGGATATCACCACTCTGAGCCGAACATTGGGAGGCAGCGTATGTGATTCATTGATTGGTATGCATGCATTTACAGGCTGTGACACCGTCAGTGCATTCGCTGGCCGTGGGAAGATGACGACACTCAAGCAGTTGAAGATGAACAAGACATACCAGGATGCCTTTCAGGAAGTTGGTCGTTCATGGGAAGTGTCTACCGAACTTTTTGAGAAGTTACAGGAAATCACCTGCCACATGTACCTGCCAACTACCCAAACAACTGAGGTAAACAGGCTCCGTTATCAGCTGTTCTGTGCCAGACGTGGAGTGGTAGAGTCAAGTCAACTCCCTCCTTGCCAGGACTGCCTTTTCATGCATGCACTGCGTGCAAACTACCAGGCTGCGATCTGGAGGAGAAGTCTGCAGAGCCAGCCATGGGTTGCAAACCCAACAGACTGCGGTTGGATGATAGATAACGACGGAAAGCTTGTTGTCAAGTGGATGCAAGGGGCACCAGCACCAGAAGCTATTATACAGCTACTGTCCTGCAAGTGTGTGCGGTCATGTGAACTTCCTCAGTGTACTTGCCTCAGCAATGGCCTGAAGTGCACAGACATGTGCAGATTACAGACATGCCAGAACAAGGGTACTGAAGACGAGCCAGTAGAACAACAGTCAGATTCAGAGTCCGATGTTGAAGATATTATGGAGTAACATATATATATATATATATATATATATATATATATATATATATATATATATATATATGCACATGACATGTTCAGTGTGTATTTACATAACTTGGATTAAATTTTGTTACAAATACTACATCTAGTCACTCCGGGTGGTACCGATATCGTCATATTTGGTTCTTGGCTCATGCTAAAATTCCTGTGGAACACCTAAAGGGTTAACAGTTTTTAAAAATGAGTTTTGAACAGCTTGAGGGGTGTAGTTTGCAAAATGGGGTAATTTATGGGTGGTTTCTGTTATGTAAGCCCCTTAAAGTGACTTCAGAAGTGACTTGGTCCTTTGAAAAGTGGGTTTTGCTGTAAATGTGAAAAATTGCGCATAAAACTATAAGCCCTATTACGTCGTAAAACAATAAGGTTTCATTTTCAAAATGATGCCAATATGAAGTAAACATGTGGGGAGTGTAAATTAATAACTATTATGGGGGGTATCAGTATTTTTGTAAAAAGCAGAGAATTTCAAAGTTAAAAAATTGCCGATTTTTCCAAAATTTCCGAATATTTAGCATTTTTTTATATAGAAAGGTAAAATATATTGACTCCCATTTAGCACTGACGTGAAGTACAATATGTCACGAGAAAACAATCTCAGAATGGCTTGGATAGGTGAAAGCGTTCCAAAGTTATTAGCCCATGAAGTGGCACAGGTCAGATTGGCTTAGGCACTTGGGTACAAATAGGCCTAGGGCTGAAGGGGTTAATAAGCTACGTATATGTAAGGGCTATCATATCAAAAAATAAACTACAGACATGCATCTACCTAAAAATACCAAAGAAAATTAGTCACTCCGGGTGGTACCGATATCTGGCCCGGCTCATGGACTAATATATTGGTACCATATATATATTTTTTGTTATTATTTTGTGATTTTTTAAAAAATATTTCTAAAATTTTGTTTTACTTTTTTCTTTTTTCTACTATGGGGCTTTGACTTTTATAGCTCTGATCGCAGTTATAAAACATAGCAATGCAGTGTGCATTATCTAGCTAACTTGCAAGAGTATGTTCCCAAGGTCAGTAAACCCTGTGGGTTGGATACTGCGTACTTCCACAAGAAATTCCATCTCCACTATGTGTGCACCAGCCTCTGTGGCTTCCCTGCGTATATACATATACATGCGGCGCGTCTTTCCAGAGTACAGCATGTCTATTTATCTTGCAAGATAAATATCACCCGTCCAATGTATTGGGCGTGGTGATTCCACACGGTTCAATGAACACATGCGGAATCACCTGCGCTCAAAAGCCAGCAACGCTTTGGACGTGGTGGACATGTGCTGTGTTCAAAGCGCTGCCGATTACTGACCATGGGGACATAACCTAAGAGCTATGACAAGAGTAATGATGACATCTAGTCACTATGGCAACGATCGGAACCTCACAATGAGGTCGCCTGGGTGCCGATCGGAGGGCAGAGAAATACCCCTCCCTCTACCTGCCTTTTAAATGCTGAAAACAATATTGATCACTGCACTTACAGAGTTAAACTTTCAGGAGTGGTGCAGGCACCACTCCTGGCAGTGACTGCTGCTTATTAGCTGTCATGTTAGCTGAACAACTCGCAGTAATCACTCGCACACAGCTTCTGTCAGGGCAAAATTGCTTGGACGTAGCCATATGTCCAAGGTCAGTAAGTACTTACCAACCTGGATGTATGGATACGTTCAAGGACATGAGGGGTTAAACCATTTAAATAAGTATTTATTCCATTACATTCTTTTTTCATATTTGCCTGTGTTCGCTCAGTGTCAATCACGTGACCCCGGCTGCAGCAGCCCCTGATATTCAATATTATCACGTCAACTTCTGTACTCTAGAAGTTGAGGTTGCATCACCAAGGCATGGACCCAGTCTCATGCAGACTGCGGCCACTCCCCCTGATTGACTGGGTTCTGGGTGGTGTTTTATTGCACATCACAGCCCAGTATCAAGCATGCGCTGTAGATTTTCTTTTCTCCTCTGCTTTTTTTGGCACATGCTTACTTATTCTAATGGATAATATATGGGCAAAATAAAGATTGTAGTAGACCACACCATTAATACAAGTTTTAACGCAAGCTTAGCTCACATATTTCCCAGCATATGATGGCTGATTTATTCAGCCATCACCTGCCTCTAAGGCCGGGATCACACATGTGAGAAATACATCCGAGTCTCGCATTGTAATACCCGGCATTGCCGCTATCACTCTGGAGCGGAGCGTGCGGCCGCATGTATTGCTATGCGGCCGCACTCTCCGCTCCTGAGTGTCTGCGGCAATGCTGGGTATTACCATGCGAGACTCGGACGTATTTCTCGCATGTGTGATCCCGGCCTAACAGTTGGTGGTGGAGCGGAGCTCTGTCTGTTGCTGATAACCTGTCAAATGCCGCTATCAACAACTGACAAAAAAAATGAAAACAAAACAAAAAAAAGGAAAACAACCCGGTAATGAAGGGGTTAATCATAGTGTGTCAGCTAATTTTTTAAAAGTGCATCAAGATCCTACAGGCAGTAAGCTTAATGGCAGTGAATTAGTTAAACCGAATGGGAGGTGAGAGGATTTTATTTAAAATAAAAATGAGCCAAAGAGAATGTTTTTTGATTTTCCTGCTCAATGCCCTTAATCCATTTGGTTTAAACATTAACTTTGAATTAAAATTATTTCAAAAATAATTTTATTATTTTTGGCAGTTTATAAATATTTTATATGCATTATATGTGCGTCTTTTTTCCATTGGTTTTTCATTGCTCTTTAAGGCTACGTTCACATTTGCGGTCAGCGCCGCAGCGTCGGGCGCCGCAGCGGCGCCGCATGCGTCATGCGCCCCTATATTTAACATGGGGGCGCATGGACATGCGTTGTGCTGCGTTTTGCGCCGCATGGCCGCAAGCGTTGGACGCAAGAAACGCTTCAAGTTGCATTTTTTTTGCGTCCAACTTTCGGTCAAAAAGGACGCATGCGGCGCAAAACGCAGCGTTTTAGCGTGCGTTTTGCCGCGTTTTTGTTTGCGTTGTGCGCTGCGGCGCCGACGCTGTGGCGCACAACGCAAATGTGAACGTAGCCTAATATGTTGTTATTGCTTTTACAAACACGTGAGCACGCTCAATCCATACCAGTAAGAAGCTGTCAGGTGAACAGGGTCAAACTAAAAGTGGCATACAGCATGTCTCTCTTCTTATTGTTTTAAATTACAATTTTATCATCTAGTTCTGCTGAATATATAAAATCCTTTTTGGAACATCTATTACTTGACTGGGCGGCTGCGCTATATTTGATCTTGTTCTCGGAGTTCATCTGCACCGAATATTGGAAGTGAAGGAGGGTTGCATGCCTGCCATGTTTTCTTTCTACATGCCAAGGCTGTATATATAGAAGAGATGAGCAATTCTGGAGGATATTTTACGTGCTACAAATATCGGGGTTTGTAGTAAAGTGCAGTCTACTACTTGCATCTGATAATTGGTGTACGCCTCTACTCTAAATATTCTCCAATCAGACACTGAAGTGCATTTCTGGCATAATTTACACCACGTAAATGGCATAAATGTTTATGAATAGGACAGGCATGCTTAGCCCATGCTCTGCCCATTTTAGAAGTTAAAATGTTGGCAAAATTTTTAAGCAACTTCTGAGTTTTATGCAAAAAAAACTAGTGAAAACACCCTGATGAAGCAGGGCCACAGTTTTACTACTAGTATATATTTTGTAACATTACATCCAAATACTTAGGCTCATCATTTGCATTTTTAAGTGACTTTTATTTATTGTTTTGTGATATTGTCGATGTTGCCCTTTTTGCACCAAACTCTTCAAAATAGCACATGGGGTTGATGAATTTCATGCAAAAATAAAAGATACTCTTTTTATTTTTTTCACATTGCTGTTCCTGTAACATAATCCTTTCAAATGTCAAACTTTAGTCTTCAACTGCATAAAACTAAAATTAGACATTGCGCATTCTAGTAGCTGTACTAGAGAAAAATTAAGTAAAAATTTTGTGACCTTTAAAAAAGTTGCAAATGATTTAATCAGTCGGCTAAAAAATTTAGATAAACCACTCAAACTTTGTCAAATGAAATCACAGCCAAAACCAAGTATTGTTAGCTGAAAAAATTAAATTGTGAGTAAGGGGCAAATAAAACAAAGTCACTATCAGAACCATTAGAGTCCCGAAAAAAAGACGCACAGCCACAGTTTTACTCGTAGTACATATGTACATATGTATTGTGAAATACTACTTCTAAAGAAGGAAAATAACTCTATTCAGTCATTGGTTACCTTCAAACATCCAAGTGACATGCCCTGTCTTACTGCTGTCTGTATTTTTCTCTGACAGCACACTAACCTCTAGGGGGTCCCAAACCTGTGGCTCATGAGCCACACATAGTTCACGGGCCCAAGATTTGTGGCTCACGGCAGTCAGCCAGCTTGGTGCATAGCACCAGGTCTAGCAACCAGTTATGAATGGCAGATCTCCAGATTGTGACTTCTATGAGTAGCCGTGCACATAAGAGCAATTCTTGATATGCACATAAACTGGACATAGGATGAAGCTGTTAGTTAGCGGGGGGCTTGAAGCTAGATGAGAAGGTGTGGAGGATGTGATTGATATATGAATACCAAATGAGGGTAATGTTTATTTACAAGTGCATGTAATTATACCGCCTATATGTGAAGGCACAAGGTCTCATTGTGCTTCCTGTTGGGAAGCTTTTGCAGTCATCATGCAGGTAATGGTGGGGTCTGATTGTTACTACTGTGTGACGTGGGCCTGAAGTGGCTTGCAACCATCTTTCGGAGTAAAATGTGGCTCTTTAGGTGAGAAAGAATGGGCTCGATGCCCTAAAGAGTCATTCCATAAACACATCAGTTTTAAAAATGGGTCCATGCCTACCGTCCAGGAGTCTTGGAGCATATCCTATTCTCGTCAGATTTTGCGGATCAGACTGGGCCATTAAAGTTTATCTGGATCTGTGAGACATGGATGAAATTAGGAAAACCTACTTTGTATATACCTTCAGAATTACTTCCCAGTTTCACCCATTTTTAATTAATACATTGTTAAGAGTCAATGGTTTAATGGGAATCTGTCAGCAGGTTTTTGCTCTGGAATCTGTGAGCTTCATGATGTAGGTGCAAAGAGCTTGATTCCAGCAATGTGTCACTTACTGGACTGCTTAGAGCCATACAATGACTGCATATTCCAAATGCAGAAGTATTGCAGTGTAAAACAAAAACAACAAAACATAAAAACCAAAATCACCCTGCTATCACTCTGTAAATAAAATAATTGTTTTGAGCATGGCTATAAAAGTCAAATATTACATGTTTTTAACACTTATCAACCAAAAAATGTCCAAATTATTCAACTGGGCACTTCCACATACAATATCATTAAACTTCCATATTACACCATGTACATGAAAATATTAAGAGATCCCGAATGATAAAAATTAACTTTTATTTAATGATATATTACAAAAGGTAAAAGAGTAAAAAAGCAAAATTACTGTTAATGGACACCGAGCAGCCGATCACATAGAAATATTAATTACATAGTCATAAACAATCCAAAGCAGATTTTATATATATAGCTCAAATGTAAAAAAGTAAATTACTATAAGTTCCTACAAATATAAATAAATACAGCTTGTGTAATGAACCTACAGTATATATTCCTCTGACAATATTAGTAAAAACCAAACACAGGATATATACTTGCAGTGGAATTTTGAATATGGGGTATATTAGACATAAAGATGCAAATGACTGACCGTTACAGTGCAGTGCAGTGCAGTGGAAATCTCTAAATAGAGCGGTCCAGTTTAAAGTCTAATGCAAATAATAACGTCAGTATCCCCACAAACTATCCACCATTCCTATTACTCCACAGTGAATATGATTTACCTGTGTCAAAAGTGCTATGTGCTCACTCGGCTCTGTGCTCATTCGGCGTCCACTCACCCCGACGTACGTTTCACCGCCAGCTTCTTCCGCCGCCAGTATTCAAAAATGGTACTTCACACAGTTCTATCAATTAAAAAATAAAAGAGGCATTGGTTTCACAAAATTTCACTAAGCAAATTTTATTTTTTTTATTTTAGCTTTAATCCATAAAACCCTAAAAGACTATAGAAATGTGGCATTTGTGCAAAAATACTGATCTCAAGAAGATTTACCATGTTGCCAGATCAAGTTGATCACACTGGGAATGTCATAAAATAAAACGTTAGAAACAATGGTAATTTTTTTTCACCATTATACCTCATCAACTAATCCCTTGCATTAAGGGCTCATACTCACTTTAGCTTTTGTGGGGTAGAATATTGCCTTGCGCTGGCGTGTACTCCGGAGGACAGAGAATGAACTTCAATCCAATATTGCGGCCAGCATGCAGCCAGCGGGTAAGGAAAGGGTGAATCAAACACCCGAAAACCCCGCCCATATGTCCCAAAACTGGTCCTGCCAAATTCAGGTGACAGGTTCCCTTTAATAGTGTAATTCCATTTTCTTATGTAACAGGCAATTAAGCCAACAGAATTCTTTATGCTCGAGCCTGTATATTTTCAGTGTTAAGCTTAGCGATGCATTTTATGTAAATGTATGGAGCTTTGTTACGAACTCTAAGGAATATTGTTACTATGGAAACTTAGCTTTAATTAACAAATGTGCAAAAAACACCAGGCAAACTACTGAACTAGAGAACCATGAGAGAATCTTTTGTTTTGTTTTGGGTTTTTTTAATTACTATGTGCAATTTTTATTTGTATTGAAAAAAAAATAGTTTGTTTGGAAAAAATATATGCTTTATTTTGATATTATAGTGTAACACCCCAGGTAACGGATTCTTACAGTGATGTTGCCGCTCTTCGGGGAGGGCAATGTCATGCTTGAAGGCAAGGGGAATTCTCTTCACCAGGTAAGGCACGCGCACACAACACATTCTGAATCCAGGCCAGAAGGGGGAGCTCAGGACCTGGATTCAGGGGAGCTTCCCTTAGCTATAGGCATCCTGATCTGGAGGAGGAGTCAGTGAGTCTTGGTTAGTCTCCAGGAGGGAGAGTTAGGAGAAGGAAGTCTGGAGTGCAGACAATGGAGCTGTGCAGCCAGAGAAGTGCTGCAGCTCCAGGGAACACAGAGAACCCGAGGGGTTGAATGTGGTGGAGCTACAGAGGAAAGGAGCACATGAGAGGAAAAGAGTTCAGAGGGGAACTGTGACCGGGCACCCTCAGAGCCGGGGGCAGAAGCCAGGCACAGGGAGCCCGAGACTTTAGTGGGACTTTAGAACACTTAGCAGAACCGGAGGGCTAAGAAGTTTAAGTGATTGGCCTGCACCACGCCTGAGATGCAGCAGCACCTGAAGAGCCTGGGTCATGATAGAGACCCTGTAAAACAGCTCAAGCTGCCCGTCATGCAGGTACCTGTTCCAGGACAGGGGAAAAGAGGACTTTGCCAGTAAGCTTCAGGCAGCAGGGACCTCATACAACAGCGCTTTAAGGAAAGGCTCACGGACCTCAACTAAGAAAGGGATTCTCCCATTGACTCCGAGCTGGCCGAAGCACAGGACACCTGTACCTGGTATTCTGGACTGAGATGCCCTACTACCATCAGTAAACTAGAGACCCAAGAGCAAAAACCACCTTAGATATAGACACCAGAAAATTTTTAAGCTTTGGAATTCATTTGAATAAGCCTTTATTATAAGAGATGGCAGAAATACATTAAAAAGTATATATAAAATAAATATAATAAAAATTGTATGATCATGTATATGAAACTACCGCAGGACAGGAGAAAATGTACCCATATACAAGGTTGTGCCCCAATAGCTATATTATATATATATATAAAAAGATATTTTTTTAAAAAAAATTCCTTAGGTTTTCATTTGATCACGCTGTGTGCGTAATAAAGTGCAAAAAGATTAGAAAGTGCAGAAAACTGTGTAAAAAAAAATATATTGTACCATAAAATCTGTGACCAATCATATCATGCTTCAAAGATACTGTGCAAAATACGCAATAGCAGCTATCAACAGAACATATATTGTAGCATTAGATCTGTGAGCAACCATAACACATTGCCAAAATATTGTGCAAAATCCGCAATAGCAGCTATCTACAAGGCTAAGTCAAATCGTGCACAAGGACAATTCTGCCAAACGTGCAATATATTAAGATGATTAGCACCCCATATATATAAAAAGTGCCTGAGTGCCTAGTGCCAAAGAATTGTGCAAATATCGAACAAATGTCCGCACACAGCGGTGTAGAGCTGCAGGAAAAATGCCGCAGCAATTACCTGGGGGTGTATAGGGTCCTGGACCTGCGGGCGCCCGACGCGCGTTTCGGATTGATTCCTTCGTCAGGAATCAATCCGAAACGCGCGTCGGGCGCCCGCAGGTCCAGGACCCTATACACCCCCAGGTAATTGCTGCGGCATTTTTCCTGCAGCTCTACACCGCTGTGTGCGGACATTTGTTCGATATTTGCACAATTCTTTGGCACTAGGCACTCAGGCACTTTTTATATATATGGGGTGCTAATCATCTTAATATATTGCACGTTTGGCAGAATTGTCCTTGTGCACGATTTGACTTAGCCTTGTAGATAGCTGCTATTGCGGATTTTGCACAATATTTTGGCAATGTGTTATGGTTGCTCACAGATCTAATGCTACAATATATGTTCTGTTGATAGCTGCTATTGCGTATTTTGCACAGTATCTTTGAAGCATGATATGATTGGTCACAGATTTTATGGTACAATATATTTTTTTTTACAGTTTTCTGCACTTTCTAATCTTTTTGCACTTTATTACGCACACAGCGTGATCAAATGAAAACCTAAGGAATTTTTTTTAAAAAAAATATCTTTTTATATATATATAATATAGCTATTGGGGCACAACCTTGTATATGGGTACATTTTCTCCTGTCCTGCGGTAGTTTCATATACATGATCATACAATTTTTATTATATTTATTTTATATATACTTTTTAATGTATTTCTGCCATCTCTTATAATAAAGGCTTATTCAAATGAATTCCAAAGCTTAAAAATTTTCTGGTGTCTATATCTAAGGTGGTTTTTTCTCTTGGGTCTCCCTTTATTTCAGTGGTTTCCACTGTTGTCTTTACAGTACACCCTGATCACCGGTCACTTGTTATCCTTAGAAAATATATATATATATATTGATATAGATCAGTGGTATAATTTGAGTGATCTTACAAGGGTATACTGTGTTCAATCATCAGTAAACTAGGTAAAGACTTTTCAACTGGTGTCCTCCACTTATTCGTCGGCATACAACATCCTTGCCACACGCCTTGGGAGCCCTGGGGACCCCGCTTCACCTGTGGGAAGCATCACCATCCAGCCGCCATACCATTACCCCAGAGGACCCCTTTAAGCGGCGTTGGTCCCTACTGACCGAGAATCACAGGTGGCTTCACGAAAATAGACTTTCACAATACCCCTTAAAAGACCTTTCCCCTTTAATTGGGAGCCCTTGGCCACGGACCGGGTAGTAGCCACCGTGACATCCCCTGTAAGAGCGACCAGACCCGGTACCGAGAACCCCACTGCCCTGGTGGGCGATTCAATAGTATAGTAGTTATGGAAATTATACTCTTTATATACACTTATATGCATGTACAGTAGTATGCAAAAAGTTTTATTCAAAGGGGTTGCCCACCACTGGTGCTATTCCTGTGATGTTGGTGTCGCTATTCCTGTCCGGTGACAAGACATTGTTTTTTGTAATTTTATTTTTTAAACAGGGCCCTGAACTTAAGCCAAGGTTCTCCAGTAGTGGAAAACCCCTTTAAGATTTGTGGTTCACCCAAATTTTCCATATTTTTGAAAATCACAAATCCCAAGGACACCGACATATTGGATAGCTTTACAATGCTTCCTCTTGCTTAACATTTTCTGAAATTTGCCACACATGGAGACATTGGATTTATATAGTATCTGTTGAAATCTATTGAACTCTGTGTCAGGAAACTGCGGGGGGGGGGGGGGGAGATCACACAGAGATCCCATCTCTGCCACCAAGAGTCAGGGAACCAGCCTGGGGATCTTGCAGATATCCCCCTGGTGATACCAATTTATCATTGGAACAGCCAGGTAATCACGCAGATATCTTTCCACTGTTACCAAGTTGCCACGAACCAGCACTCCTCTTCCTCCAATTGCGAGGACAATCACGTAATTCACGGAGGATTAGGCAGCTCACAATGAATGTATGGTATATACACATCCGATTTCGACGTATAGAATATATATACGGTAATTTGGTATGATCACTGCCAAGCTCCGCAATAACCCAAAAAACATAGCTTCTACCACCAATTGCTTACAGAGCGATTAGACACCTGTTATAGGTAGCATATGGCTTCAGGGATGCCATACATAGAGCAATAGTAGCAAAGCTATTTAATTTTATTTATTTAATCCAAAAGTAGGCAATGTTTATAAAATTATACAATTTTTTTTTTTTTTTTTAAAGTTGACAAAACAATACCGGTATATACATTTACATAAAATAAAAAAGGATAACAAAAGAAAAGTACTAGACCTGATGTCACAGAAATGGTGTCGATCTTAGAGGAGAGACGTTCTCCTTTAAAAATGGTACAGAAATACAGTGAGCTGTATCTTCTAGGTGTCAGAATTTATCCTCCCATTTTGTCTTAAACGCAGTGAGTAACAGTTTTGCTGCCTTATGGTATCAGGGTCATGCTCAGCAGTTTTTTGAATGACAGCTTAGTTGCCAATATAGTGCAGAGGCATACAGGGCTGTCAATATTTTGCTTGACAGCTCAGTCATCTAATCTAGTGCAGGGGTGTGCTAAGCTGTCGATACTTTGATAGACAGCTCAGCTATACAATTTGAGACTGGTTGGTGCTGAGCTTCTTTCAGATGTTCCCTGATCTTAGTGATTACCCAGCTATTTAACCAAGCTATCAGTCCCAGACCTCTGCCTGTTGTATTTTTCACTCAGCTCAGTGGTGTATTTGATCTGTGTTCTGTGCTCCTCTGTACTGAGACATTCTGATCTTTAGTTTCCGGACTGTGGATTTGCCTTTTGACTTCCTGTTTGCATTACCCCTTTTGCCTTGATGCACTCTGAACTTGGAAATGTGACCCTGGACTGTGAAATTACTATGCCTTTGTTGATTCTTTTTTATGATGTACCCCGCTGGCTTTTGACCTTGGACTCTATGACCTTCCTAACTAACAGCTTGTCTTTGAGAAGTAACTCAGTGTCACATGATGACTGGCCTATATGCTTTTTTTGTCAGTATGGATCCTGTTCACACGCTCTGTGACCAGATAGTGAATCTGTCGAAGTAGATGCAGAATCTGGCTAAGGGATTTTAGTCTTAAAGTGTTTAAATATCAGTTTCAGGGTCAGATAATCAGCTCAATGAAAACTGTGTATAGCCCTCCAATGCAGGAAGTGGCTCTGACGTTAGCAGCAGCTTACGTACAGTTAGTATTTCCTAAACCTGTAATGGTATTGGCCGATATTTGTTTGAGTAAGAAAAAACACTTAAGGATGTTAAGGGAGATCTGTCAGCAATTTTTTACCCTGCAACATTCGTCTTCAGGGAATGAGCTACTGGGGATAATCATGTCCCTACTGCGAGTGGGTCCTTAGATCTGGCCATTTTCTTTGTCCCCACAAGCAGTGTTGAGCATTCCGATACCGCAAGTATCGGGTATCGGCCGATATTTGCTGTATCGGAATTCCGATACCGAGTTCCGATATTTTTGTGATATCGGAAATCGGAATCGGAAGTTCCCAGTGTATGGTTCCCAGGGTCTGGAGGAGAGGAGACTCTCCTTCAGGCCCTGGGATCCATATTCATGTGAAAAATAAAGAATTAAAATAAAAAATATGGATATACTCACCCGTCGGGCGGCCCCTGGACCTTACCGATGTAACCGGCAGCCTCCGTTCCTAAGAATGAGGAGTTTAGGACCTGCGATGACGTCGCGGCTTGTGATTGGTCGCGTGAGTGGTCACATGAGCAGTCACGTGACCAATCACAAGCCGCAACGTCATCGAAGGTCCTAAACGCCTCATTCTTAGTAAAGGAGGCTGCCGGTTACATCGGTAAGGTCCAGGGGCCGCCCGACGGGTGAGTATATCCATATTTTTTATTTTAATTCTTTATTTTTTACATGAATATGGATCCCAGGGCCTGAAGGAGAGTTTCCTCTCCTTCAGACCCTGGGAACCATCCAGGATACTTTCCGATACTTGTGTCCCATTGACTTGCATTGGTATCGGGTATCGGTATCGGCGATATCCGATATTTTTTGGATATCGGCCGATACCATCCGATACCGATACCTTTGAGTATCGGAAGGTATCCCTCAACACTACCCACCAGCCTCAGAACAGTCTTCTGTTGACACCTTTTTTGACACCTTAGATTTGATCTCTAATGAATTTGACAGGATCCAGGTCACTGAGGCAAGGATCATGAAAGTAGCATAGAGGAGCCTCGTTGCTGAGGACTGCTGCAGTGGTCCACTGAAGTTCTATGGAATGATGCAGCTTTCAGGTGCCAGTTCCCCAAAGGTTTTTCAAAGACTTTCGAAGTGGTTCTTCATGACTATGATTTAGGGACAGTTTGCTTGGAAAGACCTATTAAAATTTTCACCATTGACAAGAATACAAAGTTAGGCCCGGAATTTGGTCAAGAGTAGAGATGAGTTTAGAAAACATTTGACAATTTTAAATTTGGTACGAGCATAGCACATTCGGATTCGTGTTCACTTACACAAGTATTTTTACTCAAAGTCGGCAAAATTCGGTCACAGTTCAGTAAATCATTGTGTTTCTACTGATGCTATTGTTATTACTTTGGCTAGGATAGTGGTGCTGTATGATGAGTGGGGGATGTGTTTAATGAGGAGAGGGGGTGTGGAAAGGTTAGAAGAGCATGTGGAGAGGTTAGAGGAGCAGCACGCACTTTTTTATTTTTTTCCCTTAACTTTATGTATGTTGATTCCAGCAGCCAATCAGGGAGCAGAAGCCATGACACAAGGTCTTCTGTGATTGGCTTTTAAATTCACATGTCCCTTTGCATATAAAAAGCGGACATCTTGCTTTTTGCAACTGTCTCAGTGTCAAAGTGCAGAGAGGTCACTCTTGCTAGTGCTGCCACTGTCAGTTAAATAGATAGGATCCTGTCCTGTGGGAAATCAATCTTTCAGCAGCTAACTAGATTATGCAAAAACTGTGTGGCAATTTCCAGAGGGCCAATTTGCTACTCAAATCGTTTGCAATAAAACTGTGTTTCAGTGGAAATCAAGAGGCCAGATTTCCACTTAAAAATCGTTAGGCCTAATATTGGGGTGCAGCCTGGAGGGCCAATTAGCTACACAAAATCATTTGTGATAAAACTGTGTTTCAGTGGCAAATCACTGGGCAGATTTCACGTGGGTAAGCTCAGTAAGGTAAAAGCAGGACTTAGTACCCCTGTGCAGAGGCAGGAACTCAAAGCCTAACACTACCCCCCCTCCTAGGGCCCCCCTCCTTGGACCTCGCTACACTCAAAGGCAGCAATGAGCTGTGGAGCTCGAATGTGCTCAGCAGGCTCCCAGGATCTGTCCTCTGGGCCATAACCCTTCCAATCCACCAAATAGAATTTTTGCCACGTACCACCTTCCACCCCAAAATAGCGTTCACCTCGTAATCGTCCGTAGACTAACCCAATGTCCCGGCAGATGACTCGGAAAACCGGGACATGTATATGGGCTTCAAGAGGGACACATGAAAGGTGTCGGTGATACCTAGGCGTGGAGGAAGGGCCAGACGGTAGACCACAGGGTTAAACTGTTCAAGGACCTTGAAGGGACCCAAGTAGCGAGGTGCAAACTTAGTGGACTCAACTCGCAGCCTGATGTTTTGGGCGGAGAGCCACACCAAGTCGCCAGGAGCAAAGGTCAGAGTGGGGCGCCGATGTGCATCGGCGGAGGTCCTCATTCTTTCCTTGGAGGCCCGAATGGCATCCTGAGTGCGGTCCCAAATGTCCCATGCCTCCACAGCCCAGTCTGCCACCCTGGAGTCAGCGGAAGACATGGGCATGGGCACAGGGACACGCGGATGCCGGCCGTAATTCAGGAGGAATGGAGTCTGACCGGTGGAGTCGGCTACGGCGTTGTTAAGTGCCAACTCCGCCCACAGTAGCAAGGATGCCCAGTCATCCTGCCTGGCAGAAACAAAATGTCATAAATACACTGCGTGCAGAATTATTAGGCAAGTTGTTTTTTGGATCACATGATACTTTTTATACATGTTGTCCTACTCCAAGCTGTTCAGGCTTGAGAGCCAACTACCAATTAAGTAAATCATGTGATGTGCATCTCTGTAATGAGGAGGGGTGTTGTCTAATGACATCAACACCCTATATAAGGTGTGCGTAATTATTAGGCAACTTCCTTCCCTTTGGCAAAATGGGTCAGGAGAGAGATTTGACGGGCTCTGAAAAGTCATAAATTGTGAGATGTCTTGCAGAGGGATGCAGCAGTGTTGAAATTGCCAAACATTTGAAGCATTATCACCGAACAATCAAGCGTTTCATGGCAAATAGCCAACAGGGTCACAAGAAGCGTGTTGGGCAAAAAAGGCGCAAAATAACTGCCCATGAATTGAGGAAAATCAAGCGTGAAGCTGCCAAGATGCCATTTGCTAGCAGTTTTGCCATATTTCAGAGTGGCAACATTAATGGAGTATCAAAAAGCACAAGGTGTGCGATACTCAGGAACATGGCCAAGGTAAGGAAGGCTGAAAAATGACCACCTTTGAACAAGAAACATAAGATAAAACGTCAAGACTGGGCCAAAAATATCTTTTTTTATGGACTGATGAAATGAGAGTGACTCTTCATGGGCCAGATGGATGGGCCAGAGGCTGGATCAGTAAAGGGCAGGGAGCTCCACTGCGACTCAGATGCCAGCAAGGTGGAGGTGGGGTACTGGTATGGGCTGGTATCAAACAAGAACTTGTGGGCCCTTTTCGGGTTGAGGATGGAGTGAAGTTCAACTCCCAGACCTACTGCCAGTTTCTGGAAGACAACTTCTTCAAGCAGTGAAGAAACAGGAAGAAGTTGGTATCGTTCAAGAAAACATGAGTTTCATGCAGGACAATGCTCCATCACATGCCTCCAACTACTCCACAGCGTGGCTGGCCAGTAAAGGTCTCAAAGAAGAAAAAATAATGACATGGCCCCCTTATTGACCTGATCTGAACCCCATAGAGAACCTGTGGTCCCTCATAAAATGTGAGATCTACAGGGAGGGAAAACAGTCCAGCTCTCGGAACAGTGTCTGGGAGGCTGTGGTGGCTGCTGCATGCAATGTTGATCATAAACAGATCAAGCAACTGAAAGAATCTATGGATGGAAGGCTGGTGAGTGTCATCATAAAGAAAGGTGGCTATATTGGTCACTCATTTTTTGGGGGTTGTTTTTGCATGTCAGAAATGTTTATTTCTAAATTTTGTGCAGTTATATTAGTTTACCTGGTGAAAATAAACAAGTGAGATGAGATTATATTTTGTTTTTATTAAGTTGCCTAATAATTCTGCACAGTAATAGTTACCTGCACAAACAGATATCCTCCTAAGATAGCCAAATAAAAAAAACACCACTCCAACTTCCAAAAATATTAAGCTTTGATATTTCTGAGTCTTTTGGGTTGATTGAGAATATAGTTGTTGATCAATAATAAAAATAATCCTCTAAAATACAACTTGCCTAATAATTCTGCACGCAATGTATGTGACCAGGGTCTGGATGGCCCTCTCAACCAACCCATTCATCTCGGGATGATATGCCGAGGAGAGATTCAACTCAATACTGAGTAGACGCCAAAGCTCTCTCCAGAATCGAGACGCAAACTGGGGACCCTGGTCACTGACAATTTTGTCCAGCATACCATGTAGGCGAAAGATATGCTTGATGAATGACGCTGCCAGAGCCCGTGCAGAAGGTAGCCGTGGAAGAGGCACCAAGTGCACCATTTTGGAAAAATGGTCGGTGATCACCCAGATAATGCTGCAGCTACGAGACTTGGGTAAGCCCACCACAAAATCCATCCCGACCATCTCCCAGGGCCTGTCCGCCACCGGCAGGGGGTAAAGCAGCCCAGCTGGCCATTGCCAAGGAGACTTGTTCTTGGTACAAGAGACACACGCCCGAACATAGGCTGCGACGTCATGAGCCATATGCGGCCACCAGTATGTCCTCGACAGTAGCTCAGATGTCCTTTTGGACCCAAAATGTCCACCCACCCTGGACGAGTGAGCCCAAGAGAGAATCTCCGGACGCAGACTGGATGGTACAAAAGTCTTGCCCGGAGGCACAGACTCTAGCGAAACCGGGGCCAATAAGCCGAGGCTCCTCTTCCTCCTCCTCATATGATACAACAGAGCGAGAGAGAGCGTCGGCATGAATGTATTTCTCCCCGGAAAGAAAATGGAGGGTGAAATGAAACCGGGATAAGAACAAGGACCATCTGGCCTGGCGAGAATTTAACCGCTGGGCTGTCTGCAAGTACACCAAATTCTTGTGGTCTGTGAAGACTTGGAAGGGAAAATGAGCCCCCTCCAAGAGATGTCACCACTCTGAGAAGGCCAACTTCATGGCTAGCAACTCCCTGTCTCCGATGGAATAATTCCTCTCCGCTGGTGAGAAGGTCTTAGAAAAGAAGCAAGGATGCTTCCGACCTTAAGCATCCTTTTGGAAAACGACTGCTCCAGCACCAACGGATGAGGCATCCACCTCCATTATAAATGGCTTATCTACATCGGGGCGATGTAGGATGGGAGCGCTTGCGAAGTGTGACTTAATGGAGTGAAAGGCCTTGGAGACCTCCTCAGACCACAATTTTAGATTTGCTCCCTTCTTGGTGAGGGCAACCAAGGGAGCTACCAAAGTTGAGAAGTGTGGAATGAACTGGCGATAGTAATTTATGAACCCCATAAAGCACTGCACTGCTTTAAGAGAATGGGGTTCCTGCCAGTCCATCACAGCCTGTAGTTTGGCAGGATCCATAGCAAATCCCTGGGCAGAGATGATATAGCCCAGGAAAGGTAAGGACTCCTGCTCAAACACACATTTCTCCAACTTGGCATAGAGGGAATTAGCTCGTAAGAGGTCGAAGACTTTGCAAACATCTCTCCGGTGGGAGTCAATATCTGGAGAGTAGATGAGGATATCATCCAGATAGACTCCGACCGAGGTTGAGAGCATATCCCGGAAGATGTCGTTCACAAAGTCTTGGAAAATGGCTGGGGCATTACAGAGCCTGAAAGGCATCACCAGATATTCATTGTGCTGCCCATCCCTGGTGTTAAAAGCCGTCTTCCATTCGTCCCCCTCATGGATGCGAATCAGGTTGTAGGCAACCCGCAGATGTAATTTTGTAAATACCCTTGCTCCCCGAAGCCTATCAAAGAGCTCAGATATCAAGGGCAGAGGATACTTCTTCTTAACGGTGATGGCATTAAGACCCCTGTAATTTATGTATAGATGTGGTTCCCTGTTCTTCTGCACGAAGAAGAACCCAGCCCCTGCAGGTGACACTGACTTCCTAATGAATCCTCTTGCCAGATTTTCCTGCATGTACTGTGACAGTGCCTCTGTCTCCGGGAGAGATAACGGATAGACTCGACCCCGGGGAGGCTCAGCACCAGGCAAGAGGTCTATAGGACAGTCATAGGCGCGGTGAGGCAGAAGGGTCTCCACAGCTCTTTTGGAGAACATGTCCGCATAGGGCCAATATTGCTTGGGGAGAGACTATAGATCTGCGGATACCTCAGTAGTAGCAACCTGAACACATTCCCTCTGACATCTACCCCCACAAGATTCACCCCATCCCAAAATTCTGCCTGTAGACCACTCAATATGATGAGAGTGGTACCGTAGCCAAGGTATCCCTAACAGGACCTCATCAACTCCCTCAGGAATAACGAGCAGAGATATAATTTCCTGATGAGATGGCGACATGGACAGAGAAAACAGGATGGTCTGGCGTGTTATCTGTGAGGGCAGTGTCTACCCATTTACCACTCGTACGGTTACTGGTTGAGCTAACATTACCAGGGGAATTGCATGACGTTGGGCGAAAGCAGAAGACATAAAATTGCCCTCTGCCCCAGAATCCACGCAGAGCTCTACCGAGTGGGTAAATGAGCCTACAGTAATTGTCCCCTTAAAGGACAATTTGGAGGCAAACATCGCCGTGTCTAGTGTACCTCCACCAACTATCTCTAGATGCGGACATTTCCTCGACCGCTGGGGACATCTGGTGGCAAGATGTCCTGACTGCTGGCAAACATGACAAACCTGGAGTGCACGAGCGGTCCGGGACTTAGATGCCGCTCGTGACACTACCATGGCCTCATGTGACTCAGGGGCCTGGACTGGAGATTCCAAAGGTTTGGCAAAGGTGGGGGCCAGCCGAAACCTCTGCCTACACTGGGCTCGCTCTAACCTCCGCTCGTGAAAACGGAGGTCAATACGATTGGACACAGCTATTAACTCCTCCAGTGTGGCGGAAATCTCCCTAGTGGCCAGAGCGTCCATCAGGTGGTCAGCCAGCCCCCTCCAGGGGCTTTATCCGATCACTCCAGCTCAGATGCTAGGGTGCGAAAGTGGAGGCAAAATGGCTGACCAAGGACGAGCCCTGAGTCAATGCCAACAGTTGGAGCGTTGTATCATGGGTGACACAAGGTCCTAAAAAGACCTGTTTCAGAGTGCTCAGGAACAATGGAGAACTCTGCATCACATGATTGCCACGCTCCCACAGCGGCAAAGCCTACTCCAATGCCCTGTCCGACAGGAGAGACACAATAAACCCCACCTTAGCCTGCTCTGTGGGGAAACATGGGGCCAGAAGCTCGAGATGTATAGAGCACTGGCTCATCAAACCACAACAAGATTTACTATCACCAGAAAATTTTTCTGGCAGCGGGAGGCGAGATAGTGTCAGAACAGGGGTGGCAGTGGACAAGGTTGCTGCAGCCACGCTAGCAGCCTGAACAGCAACTGTGGTTACATCCACAGCTGAGGTTGTGCGCTCGAGAGCCGCCAACCAACCATCCAGCTGCTGGATGTACCGCATGGATTGCTGTGTGTCCGCCATTGCTAGCCAGACCCTGGCGCTAGTATTATGTTAGGGCTGGCGGAATGCACCGAGTATATTTAGATATTATTATTGGTGCGTTCACAGCCCGGGGTCCACCGTGCAGGAGACCAACCTGCTGCTAGCAAATGGTGGCAGAATATGGCAGTAGAAGCGAACTCTGTTACTTCACAGAGTCAAACAGAAGGGAAAACACTGTGCCCTGTTAGCGTCACAGGGGAACACAGCTGCCTAACAGAGCAAAAGCAATCAGTGGTCAGGGAGTAGCAAGCACACAAACACCTCTCTGGTGGAGCCGGAATTCTAATGACTTTACGCCAGCCCTGATTTCACCATACAAACTCCTCACCGGAGGTGCCGGTATTCTAACGGCTTATTTCAGCCGGACCCTGACCACAAGCAGACAAGACCACTGAGTATCTAAAGCTCATAACATAAGCTGATACTAGTGAATGGCCATGCGGCCATGCGAACCTTTTATAGCTGCAGCAACTTCAGGACCTTCCTAGAGGACCAATGGGAGCTGCCACAGTACCTGAGCATGTGACCCCCGACCTCCAAAGAGAGGTCTTATCCCAGGCATGCTCAGAAGAGGAAAAAGCAGGACTTAGTCCCAGAGATGTCTGCTCGCCGCTGACCAGTACTGGCTACAATGGCTGAGCCTGGAAAAGCAGCAGTAACCATCTGTACAGTATCAGGCTGAGCCAGACGCTGGGACCAACATCTCCACTGAGCAGCCTCCACTGGGGCTGGAGAAGAATGGGAGACTGCAGCGGAGATGCTTCGAGATTCCCCCTGTGCAGAGGCAGGAACTCGACCCCTAACAGTATGCAGGCCCAAAGAGACCGTTCATTGGAGGCATCCTAAAACAGACCTAATAGGGGATTCCCTATTGAGGCCCAATCTGCGGCTAATAGTGTTAAAATCACTGACATATAAAATTACTGCAGACAGTAGATCTTAAAACTGGCTACAGAGGAAAAACACAGTAAAGCTAGATGGGAGGCTATGGAGGAAAGGAACCTGCTAGCTAAAGCTCAGTCCCGTACAGCTAGACCTACCAATAGTGGATCTATAATGTCAGGAACAGTTGTAACTTTCAACCTGGACAGAGGATGGGGTTTTATCAGAGAACAAGGAGGACATAACAAATAGTGTTGAGCGATACTTTCCGATATCGGAAAGTATCGGTATCGGAAAGTATCGGCCGATACCGTCACAGTATCGGAATCCAATCCGATACCGATACCCGATCCCAATGCAAGTCAATGGGACGAAAATATCGGAATTAAAATAAACCCTTTCTTTCCTTGTAGGTTAATTCTACATGAAGGAAAACAACTAAGAATAATGTAGGATGTATTGGGGGAGGTGGCGGAGACATTAAAGGCACAGGGGTTTATCCCAATCAAATAGAATAGCGGTATTTTTAATTTTTTTATGACGTTCGGCGTTAGAAAGAATTTGACTATGTTAATTTTTTATTTATTTTGTCAGATATTGATGTTTCACTACTTCCACGCCCTTCACCCTATTTTTTACTTCTCCCACACTTTCTTCTTCATTATCCTCATCATCAGCTTCTGTGACATCAACTTCTTCACCTTATTCATCTTCTTCTTTTCTACGTATATATATTTTTTTTTTTTTACATTGTTCATATTCTTTTTATTTAACTATTATCTTTTTTATATTCAACTTCTTCATCATATTCTTATTTGTGACAGGCATTCCCGTAGTTGTTATCTATAAAAGTTTGAAGATTACACCTTCCGTTCTGCCTGTCACAAAACAGTTACATTTGTCCGCGTTCAGTTTGGCCTGCAGCATCAGGCTTTATCCAGGGGCACCACGAGGAGGAACGGACTCACCCCCATACACTGCTTAGTCTTCTTCTGCTTATAATTTAGATAATATCTTTTGCTCTGATATTTAGTCTTATGCTTAATGTTCTTCTGCTCTTTGTTCTGCAGCCTCTTGTTCTTCTGCTTCTTGGTCTTCCAGGTTGTCGTCGTCATCTCCAGGGTCGTCATCTCCAGGGTCGTCGTCATCGGGGTCGTCGTCATCGGGGTCGTCGTCATCGGGGTCGTCTTCAGGGTCATCGTCTCCAGGGTCGTCGTCATCTCGGTGGTTGTCGTCTCTGGTGTCGTCATCATCTTAGGGGTGGTCTTCCGGGTCATCGTCTTTCGGGTCTTGAACTTGGAAATGTAGCAGAAGGTACAAGAAGGCTGAGAAAATGCCGAGAAACAGCTGATGGAACTGGAACTCGGATGGCTACCCGAAGGTCCAAGAGCCAATGGAACTACCGAGGACCAGCTGACGTTACTGGAACCTGGTTACTAAGCAGGAGGTACCCGTGCCTGAAAGCACTACCAAGGACCACCTGACGTTGGTGGAACTCGGATACCCAGAGGGAGGCACCTAAGCCAAAGGCTCTGCCCGGAACCAGCTGACGGTACTGGAACCAGGATGGGGAGCAGAAGGTACAAGAGCAAAAGACACTGCCGAGAACCAGCTGACGGTACTGGAACCCGGATGGGGACCTATTCAAGCTTGTCTTCCTAGGGCCCCAACTGGCGGTGTGTTAGAGCCCAGGGACAGCAGGAGGAGGAGCAGGGGGAGGGGAGTGTAGGCCGAAGCCTGCACAGGCGGCAGCTTTGGGTGTGTTGTGTCTGCGTGGCTTTTGCAGGACACGTTGCCGGCTACACAGCAGGGGAACAGCTGGCGGTGCTGGACCCCACTGACACATTGGCGAGGTGTTTGGCTCTGTGCAGCCAGCACTTCCGGACAGCAACTAGCGTTGTTGGAGCCCGGGCTCTGCAGGTGGAGCAGAGTGTAGGCCGAAGCCTAATTGAACCGATTTCAAAAGTCACCTTTAACCCCCCCTCAGGGGTTACAAAGTAGAAGAGCCACAGCTTATGCAGCAGCAGTGCTGCGCAAGTCAAAGGTTGCTCTTGTAATTTTTCTCCTTGCACACGCTGAATGGAACACGTATAACATTTAGCCCTTTATACAGTCAAACTGTGTAATGGAGGCGAGAGTTCCCCTTGTAATGAGACGCAGCACAGGTGTCAAGAATCCCACCTTGGTGCTGGGTGCAGCCTCCCGAGCGTTGTTATTTGCTGTACAGGAGTCTGCGCTGTCGTGTTATCCCCTGGCCTAGCGCCGTTAGCGCTGCCCATCTTCTGGCATCATGTAATGTCGGCCGGTGCGGTTCGCGATGCCCATGAATCCCAGCCCCGCAGTGTCTTAACATTGTTAAAACACTGCGGGGCTGGGATTCAGGGCCTGGCGCAGCACATATGTTCGCCTCTCACACTCGGGTCCTTACACCCGCTTCAGACTGTGCGGCGTCATCTGATCCCTTATCGCATGCCACGGCCATGAAGCCGCACAGTCCGAAGAAGGCGGAAGGAGAGGAGGGACAGGCGAACTGATGCACTGATCCTGCCCATCAATCACACCCTCGCAGTCCCAATAAATAAGACACCGAGGGGCGTTGTGTGGGTCAGGGCGGCCGCAGAGGCGCAGCCAGCCAAACAATGATGCCAGAAGACGGGCAGCGCTACCAAGGGGGTTGCAGCGTGTCATTACAAAGGAAAGTCACACCACCGGGACGGTTAAATGGTCACACAGAGGACACATTTCAGACGTGTTTTCAGTTCCACATGTGCGAGGAGAATACGTTTCTGAGCCACCTTGCACACATGCAGCATTACCGCTGTACAAGGTGGCTGGATAACGTAAAAACGCCTGGGGGAGGGGGGACAGGTTCCCTTCAATTTCAGTTCTTGTGTCTGCGTGGCTTTTGCAGGACACGTTGCCGGCTGCACAGCAGGGGAACAGCTGGCGGTGCTGGACCCCACTGACACATTGGCTGGTGTTTTTCTCTGTGCAGCTAGCACATCTGGGCCCCAACTGGCGGTGTGTTAGAGCCCAGGGACAGCAGGAGGAGGAGCAGGAGGAGGAGGAGCAGGGGGAGGGGAGTGTAGGCCGAAGCCTGCACAGGCGGCAGCTTTGGGTGTGTTGTGTCTGCGTGGCTTTTGCAGGACACGTTGCCGGCTACACAGCAGGGGAACAGCTGGCGGTGCTGGACCCCACTGACACATTGGCAAGGTGTTTGGCTCTGTGCAGCCAGCACTTCCGGACAGCAACTAGCGTTGTTGGAGCCCGGGCTCTGCAGGTGGAGCAGAGTGTAGGCCGAAGCCTAATTGAACCGATTTCAAAAGTCACCTTTAACCCCCCCTCAGGGGTTACAAAGTAGAAGAGCCACAGCTTATGCAGCAGCAGTGCTGCGCAAGTCAAAGGTTGCTCTTGTAATTTTTCTCCTTGCACACGCTGAATGGAACACGTATAACATTTAGCCCTTTATACAGTCAAACTGTGTAATGGAGGCGAGAGTTCCCTTTGTAATGAGACGCAGCACAGGTGTCAAGAATCCCACCTTGGTGCTGGGTGCAGCCTCCCGAGCGTTGTTATTTGCTGTACAGGAGTCTGCGCTGTCGTGTTATCCCCTGGCCTAGCGCCGTTAGCGCTGCCCATCTTCTGGCATCATGTAATGTCGGCCGGTGCGGTTCGCGATGCCCATGAATCCCAGCCCCGCAGTGTCTTAACATTGTTAAAACACTGCGGGGCTGGGATTCAGGGCCTGGCGCAGCACATATGTTCGCCTCTCACACTCGGGTCCTTACACCCGCTTCAGACTGTGCGGCGTCATCTGATCCCTTATCGCATGCCACGGCCATGAAGCCGCACAGTCCGAAGAAGGCGGAAGGAGAGGAGGGACAGGCGAACTGATGCACTGATCCTGCCCATGAATCGCACCCTCGCAGTCCCATTAAATAAGACAACGAGGGCTGTTGTGTGGGTCAGGGCGGCCGCAGAGGCGCAGCCAGCCAAACAATGATGCCAGAAGACGGGCAGCGTTACCAAGGAGCTTGTTGCGTGTGTCAATACAAAGTCAAATCACACCTGAGGGACGTTTTAATGGTCACAGAGGACACATTTTAGACGTGTTCACTTCAACATGGGCAAGGAGAATAAGTTTCTGAGCCACCTTGAACACATGCAGCATTACTGCTGTTCAAGGTAGCTGTAAAACATAGAAACACCTGGGGGAGGGGGGACAGGTTCCCTTCAATTTCAGTTCTTGTGTCTGCGTGGCGGTCGCAGGACACGTTGCCGGCTACACAGCAGGGGAACAGCTGGCGGTGCTGAACCCCACTGACACATTGGCTGGTGTTTTTCTCTGTGCAGCTAGCACATCTGGGCAAAAACTGGCGGTGTTAGAGCCCAGGGTCAGCAGGAGGAGCAGGGGGAGCGGAGTGTAGGCCGAAGCCTGCACTCGAGCAAGTTGAAAGGAAACCTTTAACCCCCCCCCCCCCCCCAGGCGTTTGTAGCTGAAAGAGCCATTGTGTACAGCACTAATGCTGGAAAAGGTAAACTTAGCTCTTTTAATTATGGTCCTTGTACATGCGGAACCTAACATTTATGAAATGTGTCCCCACACAGCGTTAAACCGTCCGGTAGGTGGAACTTTCCTTTGTCGTGTGACGCAGCACAGCCATCATTTTTACCCCCTTGGCGCCGTGCGCCACCTCCTCAGCGTTGTTTGAATCTGTCACGGAGCCTGCGCTGTTAGGTTAGCCCTTGGCCATGCACACATGTTGCGCTGCCCGTCTTCTGACCTCATTTGGTGTCAGGCTGGCTGCGCCTGTGCGGGTGCGCTGGCCGAGATCCCGCCTCGCAGTGTCGTCTAATGTAATCCCACCGCGGGCCTGTGATCCGTGCCCGTGCGCAGTGCATATCCTCTCCTCTCACTCCCCTCCCTACGGCTTTTTCAGACTGTGCGGTGTCACGGCCGTGGCATGCTATTAGGGACCAGCTGACATCGCACAGTCTGAAGAAGCCGTAGGGAGGGGAGTGAGAGGAGAGGATATGCACTGCGCACGGGCACGGATCACAGGCCCGCGGTGGGATTACATTAGACGACACTGCGAGGCGGGATCTCGGCCAGCGCACCCGCACAGGCGCAGCCAGCCTGACACCAAATGAGGTCAGAAGACGGGCAGCGCAACATGTGTGCATGGCCAAGGGCTAACCTAACAGCGCAGGCTCCGGGACAGATTCAAACAACGCTGAGGAGGGGGCGCACGGCGCCAAGGGGGTAAAAATGATGGCTGTGCTGCGTCACACGACAAAGGAAAGTTCCACCTACCGGACGGTTTAACGCTGTGTGGGGACACATTTCATAAGTGTTTGGTTCAGCATGTGCAAGGAGCATCACGAAAAGAGGCACTTTTTCCCTTTGCATCATTACTGCTGCACAAGGTGGCTCCTTCAGTAACAAACGCCTGGGGGGGGGGGGGGGGGTCAGGTTCCCTTACATTTAACTTGTTGTGCCTGCGTGGCGGTCGCAGTACACGTTGCCGTATACACAGCAGGGGAACAGCTGGCGGTGCTGAACCCCACTAACACATTGGCGAGGTGTTTGGCTCTGTGCGTACAGCACTTCTGGACGGCAACTAGCGGTGTTGGAGCCCAGGGACAGGTGGAGGAGGAGGAGGTTGGAGGAGGTAGGAGGGATTGCCACACACACAGCAGGGGAACAGCTGACGTTACTGAACCCCAATAACAGAGGAGGGACTGTTGACTGTGCGTACAGCACTTCTGGACGGCAACTGGCGGTGTTGGAGCCCAGGGACAGGTGGAGGAGGAGGAGGTTGGAGGAGGTTGGAGGAGGTAGGAGGGATTGCCACACACACAGCAGGGGAACAGCTGACGTTACTGAACCCCAATAACAGAGGAGGGACTGTTGACTGTGCGTACAGCACTTCTGGACGGCAACTGGCGGTGTTGGAGCCCAGGGACAGGTGGAGGAGGAGGAGGTTGGAGGAGGTTGGAGGAGGTAGGAGGGATTGCCACACACACAGCAGGGGAACAGCTGACGTTACTGAACCCCAATAACAGAGGAGCGACTGTTGACTGTGCGTACAGCACTTCTGGACGGCAACTGGCGGTGTTGGAGCCCAGGGACAGGTGGAGGAGGAGGAGGTTGGAGGAGGTTGGAGGAGGTAGGAGGGATTGCCACACACACAGCAGGGGAACAGCTGACGTTACTGAACCCCAATAACAGAGGAGGGACTGTTGACTGTGCGTACAGCACTTCTGGACGGCAACTGGCGGTGTTGGAGCCCAGGGACAGGTGGAGGAGGAGGAGGTTGGAGGAGGTTGGAGGAGGTAGGAGGGATTGCCACACACACAGCAGGGGAACAGCTGACGTTACTGAACCCCAATAACAGAGGAGCGACTGTTGACTGTGCGTACAGCACTTCTGGACGGCAACTGGCGGTGTTGGAGCCCAGGGACAGGTGGAGGAGGAGGAGGTTGGAGGAGGTTGGAGGAGGTAGGAGGGATTGCCACACACACAGCAGGGGAACAGCTGACGTTACTGAACCCCAATAACAGAGGAGGGACTGTTGACTGTGCGTACAGCACTTCTGGACGGCAACTGGCGGTGTTGGAGCCCAGGGACAGGTGGAGGAGGAGGAGGTTGGAGGAGGTTGGAGGAGGTAGGAGGGATTGCCACACACACAGCAGGGGAACAGCTGACGTTACTGAACCCCAATAACAGAGGAGCGACTGTTGACTGTGCGTACAGCACTTCTGGACGGCAACTGGCGGTGTTGGAGCCCAGGGACAGGTGGAGGAGGAGGAGGTTGGAGGAGGTAGGAGGGATTGCCACACACACAGCAGGGGAACAGCTGACGTTACTGAACCCCAATAACAGAGGAGGGACTGTTGACTGTGCGTACAGCACTTCTGGACGGCAACTGGCGGTGTTGGAGCCCAGGGACAGGTGGAGGAGGAGGAGGTTGGAGGAGGTTGGAGGAGGTAGGAGGGATTGCCACACACACAGCAGGGGAACAGCTGACGTTACTGAACCCCAATAACAGAGGAGGGACTGTTGACTGTGCGTACAGCACTTCTGGACGGCAACTGGCGGTGTTGGAGCCCAGGGACAGGTGGAGGAGGAGGAGGTTGGAGGAGGTTGGAGGAGGTAGGAGGGATTGCCACACACACAGCAGGGGAACAGCTGACGTTACTGAACCCCAATAACAGAGGAGGGACTGTTGACTGTGCGTACAGCACTTCTGGACGGCAACTGGCGGTGTTGGAGCCCAGGGACAGGTGGAGGAGGAGGAGGTTGGAGGAGGTTGGAGGAGGTAGGAGGGATTGCCACACACACAGCAGGGGAACAGCTGACGTTACTGAACCCCAATAACAGAGGAGCGACTGTTGACTGTGCGTACAGCACTTCTGGACGGCAACTGGCGGTGTTGGAGCCCAGGGACAGGTGGAGGAGGAGGAGGTTGGAGGAGGTTGGAGGAGGTAGGAGGGATTGCCACACACACAGCAGGGGAACAGCTGACGTTACTGAACCCCAATAACAGAGGAGGGACTGTTGACTGTGCGTACAGCACTTCTGGACGGCAACTGGCGGTGTTGGAGCCCAGGGACAGGTGGAGGAGGAGGAGGTTGGAGGAGGTTGGAGGAGGTAGGAGGGATTGCCACACACACAGCAGGGGAACAGCTGACGTTACTGAACCCCAATAACAGAGGAGGGACTGTTGACTGTGCGTACAGCACTTCTGGACGGCAACTGGCGGTGTTGGAGCCCAGGGACAGGTGGAGGAGGAGGAGGTTGGAGGAGGTTGGAGGAGGTAGGAGGGATTGCCACACACACAGCAGAGGAACAGCTGACGTTACTGAACCCCAATAACAGAGGAGGAACTGTTGACTGTGCGTACAGCACTTCTGGACGGCAACTGGCGGTGTTGGAGCCCAGGGACAGGTGGAGGAGGAGGAGGTTGGAGGAGGTTGGAGGAGGTAGGAGGGATTGCCACACACACAGCAGGGGAACAGCTGACGTTACTGAACCCCAATAACAGAGGAGCGACTGTTGACTGTGCGTACAGCACTTCTGGACGGCAACTGGCGGTGTTGGAGCCCAGGGACAGGTGGAGGAGGAGGAGGTTGGAGGAGGTTGGAGGAGGTAGGAGGGATTGCCACACACACAGCAGGGGAACAGCTGACGTTACTGAACCCCAATAACAGAGGAGGGACTGTTGACTGTGCGTACAGCACTTCTGGACGGCAACTGGCGGTGTTGGAGCCCAGGGACAGGTGGAGGAGGAGGAGGTTGGAGGAGGTTGGAGGAGGTAGGAGGGATTGCCACACACACAGCAGGGGAACAGCTGACGTTACTGAACCCCAATAACAGAGGAGGGACTGTTGACTGTGCGTACAGCACTTCTGGACGGCAACTGGCGGTGTTGGAGCCCAGGGACAGGTGGAGGAGGAGGAGGTTGGAGGAGGTTGGAGGAGGTAGGAGGGATTGCCACACACACAGCAGGGGAACAGCTGACGTTACTGAACCCCAATAACAGAGGAGGGACTGTTGACTGTGCGTACAGCACTTCTGGACGGCAACTGGCGGTGTTGGAGCCCAGGGACAGGTGGAGGAGGAGGTTGGAGGAGGTTGGAGGAGGTAGGAGGGATTGCCACACACACAGCAGGGGAACAGCTGACGTTACTGAACCCCAATAACAGAGGAGCGACTGTTGACTGTGCGTACAGCACTTCTGGACGGCAACTAGCGGTGTTGGAGCCCAGGGGCAGGTGGAAAAGCAGAGGAACACAATGTAGGCCGAAGCCTGAGAAAGTCGAAAGGGAACCTTTAACCCCCCCCCCAAGGCGTTTGTAGCTGAAAGAGCCAGCTTGTGCAGCACAAAAGATGCAAAAGGAAAAGGTGGCTCTTTTCATCATGCTCCTTGCAAACACAGAACTAAACACTTTTAAAATGTGTCCCCTGAAGCCGTGAAACCGTCCCGGAGGTGGGACTTTCCTTCGTAATATGACGCAGCACAGCCATCATTACTACCCCCCCGCCGCCGTGCCCCGGCTCCTCAGCGTTGTTTGATTCCGTCCCGGAGCCTGCGCTGTTATGTTATCCCGTGGCCAGGCACACTTAGCGCTGCCCATCTTCTGACATCATTTGGTGTCAGGCTGGCTGCGCCTGTGCGGCCGCGCTGGCCGAGAGCCCGCCTCGCAGTGTCTTCTGATGTAATCCCACTGGGGGCCTGGGATCCATGGCCATGCGCAGTGCATATCCTCGCCTCTCACTCCCCTCCCTACGGCTTCTTTTTCAGACTGTGCGGTGTCACGGCCGTGGCATGCTATTAGGGACCAGCTGACACCGAACAGTCTGAAGAAGCCATAGGGAGATGAGTGAGAGGTGGAGGTTCAGATATGCACTGCGCATGTCCATAGATCCCAGGCCCCCAGTGGGATTAAATCAGAAGACACTGCGAGGCGGGCTCTCGGCCAGCGTGGCCGCATAGGCGCAGCCAGCCTGACACCAAATGATGCCAGAAGACGGGCAGCGCTAAGTGTGCCTGGCCACGGGATAACATAACAGCGCAGGCTCCGGGACGGAATCAAACAACGCTGAGGAGCCGGGGCGCGGCGCCGGGGGGGTAGGAATGACGGCTGTGCTGCGTCATATTACGAAGGAAAGTCCCACCTCCGGGACGGTTTTACGGTATCAGTGGACACATTTTATAAGTGTTAAGTTTTGCGTGTGCAAGGAGCAAAACCAAAATAGCTACCTTTTCCCTTGTGCAGCATTACTGCTGCACAAGGTGGCTCTTTCAGTAACAAACGCCTTGGGGGGGGGGGACAGATTCCCTTACATTTCAGTTGTTGTGTCAGCGTGGCGGTCGCATGACACATTGCCGGCTACACAGCTGGGGATCAGCTGACGTTACTGAAACCCAATAACACTGGGTCGTATGTTTTGACTGTGCAGACGGCACATCTGAGCCTCAACTGGCAGTGTTGGAGCCCAGGAATTTAAGTTCAGGTGGTAGAAAGATGAACACAACAGGAGACCTGGATAACGTATACAGTGACCTAATTATTTAATCAGGAGGAGGAGTGGCAAATTCCTGCGAGATCCAGGCCTTGTTCATTTTCAGGAAAGTAAGCCGGTCAACGTTATCGGAGGATAGTCGCATGCGACGGTCAGTTAGTACACCACCTGCAGCACTAAAGACACGTTCCGATAATACACTGGCCGCAGGGCAAGACAGCACCTCCAATGCATACTGGCTTAGCTCTGGCCATGTATCCAGCTTTGAGACCCAAAACTTGAAAGGGGAAGAGCCGTCTGGGAGTACAGCAAGAGGGCAAGACATGTAGTCTGTCACCATCTGACGGAACCGTTGCCTCCTGCTGACTGGAGCCATCTGTGATGGTGTAGACTTTTGTGGCGGGCACAGAAAACTGTGCCACAGTTCGGCCATACTGGTCTTGCCTTGGGCAGAGGCACTGCTTCTGCTCCCTCTTTGTGCAGAGCCTCCACCACTGCCTGGACGCACTGAGCTGCTTTGGAATGCACTAGCAGCACTTCTCTCAGTTGGAATGGAGAAGATGATGGAACTGACCAGTGTGTCTTGGTACTCCCGCATTTTTCGCTCCCGGTTCAACGGTGTGATGAGGCTTTCTACGTTGTCCCGGTAGCGAGGATCGAGGAGGGTGAACACCCAATAATCAGACATGTTGAGAATGTGGTCGATGCGGCGGTCGTTTCTCAGGCACTGCAGCATGTAATCCACCATGTGCTGCAGACTGCCAACTGCCCAAGAAACGCTGTCCCCAGCTGGAGGCGTGATCTCTGCCCGCTCGTCATCACCCCACCCTCGCTGTACACACTGAGTACTGGACAATTCGGGAACTCCCTCCTCTGGACGGATGTCTTCCTCCTCCATTGACTCCTCCTCATCCTCCTCACAAACTGTCCCCTGCCTACGCGTTTGTGAGGAACCACGTGGCGCTGACTGTCCAGAAGATGATGGAAGTGGTGAATCCTCATCCTCCACCTCTTCCACAACATCATCCCTTAGCGCTTGCAGTGATTTTTCAAGCAGGCAGATAAGGGGGACAGTCATGCTGACTAGTGCATCATCTGCACTCGCCATCCGCGTGGAATAATCAAAGGGACGCAAAACCTGGCAGACATCCTTCATAGTGGCCCACTCTGTGGTTGTGAAGTCTGTACGGCGCTGACTGCGACTTTTTTGCGCCTGATACAGCTGGTACTCCATTACAGCTTGCTGCTGCTCACACAACCGCTCCAACATATGTAACGTTGAATTCCACCTGGTAGGTAGGTCACATATGATGCGATGTTCCGGCAGGCGGTGTCGGCGCTGCAGAGCCGCAATGCGCGCTTTTGCCGTGCTGGAACGCCGCAAGTGAGCACACTCTAGGCGGACCTTGTGCAGCAGTGCATCAAGATCCGGATAGTCCCTCAAAAAACTCTGCACGACCAAATTGAGCACATGTGCCAGACATGGGATGTGAGTGAGGTTGCCGAGGCCCAGGGCTGCCACCAGATTTCGGCCATTATCACACACTACCATGCCTGGCTGGAGATTCGCTGGCTCAAACCACACATCGCTCTCCTGCTTGATGGCATTCCAGAGCTCCTGCGCTGTGTGGCTACGATTCCCCAAAAAAATTAATTTCAACACGGCCTGTTGACGTTTGGCCACGGCTGTGCTCATGTCGGTCGTAACAGGTACACGTTCATCACGGGTCCATGTGGAGGTGGACTGTGACGGCTCCTGCAGCGATGATTCTGAGGAACTGGTGTAAGAGGAGGAGTCAATGCGTACAGAATGGATTCCTGCAATCCTTGGAGTGGGCAGGACACGTCCTGCGCCACTCGCACGGTCTGTACCCGGCGCAACGACATTAACCCAATGGGCAGTGAGGGAAAGGTATCGCCCCTGTCCATGTTGACTGGTCCACGCATCGGTGGTGAGGTGGACCTTGCTACTGACGGCGTTCAGTAGCGCGTGTTTTATGTGTCCCTCCACATGCTTGTGCAGGGCAGGGACGGCTTGCCTGCTGAAGTAAAAGCGGCTGGGCACACTGTACTGTGGGACTGCCAATGACATCAAGTCACGGAAGCTGTCAGTCTCCACCAGCCTGAATGACAGCATTTCCAGTGACAGAAGTTTGGCAATGCCTACAGTCAGAGCCTGTGCTCGTGGGTGGTTTGACGAGAAAGGCCGCCTTTTCTCCCATGCCTGTACTACCGATGGCTGTAGACTGGGCTGGGAGTGTGTGGTTGACTGGGAAAGTGGTGCTGCGGGTGGAATGACAGCGGGTCTCTGGACAACAGGGCCAGAGGTTCTTCCACGGCGATCCTGGGAGGAAGCCGAACCAGCTGCGTGTGAGCTAGAGGAAGAGGCAACACGAGCTGAAGAGGTGGTAGCTGCCGCTGTTGGTTGGCCTAGCTCTTCAGTGTGTTTGTCTAACTCCGCCGGGTGCCTGTTGCGCACATGTTTCCACATGTTGGAGGTATTGAGGTTGGCGACTTTTTGACCTCTTTTGATTTTTTGATGACACACCTTGCATCTGACATAGCAAATGTCATCTGCAACTGTGTCAAAAAAGGACCAGGCACTGCAAGTCTTGGGAGCCCCCCTTTTGACTTTTGGAAGAGACATGCTCCTTACGGGTGCCAAAGCGGAGGCTGCAGGATCCGCAGTCTTCCCCCTCCCTCTCCCTCTTTGGGCCGTACGGGGAATCTCTTCCTCAGAGCTGCTCCCACCACCTTCCTGTCCCTGACGCCAAGATGGGTCAAGGACCTCATCATCTACACTACCCTCTGCCCCCAACTGCTCCTCCTGGGTAGTCTCAGCAGCAGAGCACGCACCAGTAAGTGGCACCTGAGTGTCATCATCAGCTGATGCGGCCTGCGAGGTGGTGACCGGAGCCACTGGCCCACCCGCCTCTTCAGAGGAAGACAGAAAAAGCTGTTGGGCATCACTGCACCCTGCCTCTTCTTCCATTTCTCCAATGCTGCTTGGCTGGCCCCCTGTTTCCAAGCCAAGAGATGATTCAGAGAACAGAAGTAGAGACTGCTCCTGTCCTGGGATCTCTGTCTGCCTGGGCAATTTTGCAGGTGGTGAAGAGACAGATGGCTGCTCTCCAGTGCTCTGTGTCTGAGAGGATGTGGCACTAATGGAAGTTGATGCATTAGCTGCCATCCATCCCACAACGGCTTCAATTTGGTCTTCACGCAGCAGCGGTGTACGGCGCTCGGCGACAAAGCTGCGCATGAACGACTGTTCCCTTGTGAAAGTGGGTGCTGATGACTCACCGGTGCCCGCAGCAGGCACAGAATCCCCACGTCCCCTCCCTGCTCCGCGCCCACGCCCACGCCCACGTGCCTTACTCACTGCCTTCTTCATCTTGGTTGACTGATAAAGATAAGCAGAAAAGTACTAACGGCTTTGTGTGCTTATTCCTGAGCAACTCCTCCTAACAGGTATAAGACACACTAATTTTCTAAAGTGTGGACTAGACTTGAATATGAGCTAATGTGGCCTACACAAATGTAAAGTGGTGTAACTGGTGTGTTTGGTGAACTTTATTATTTATTTATTTTTTTGGGGCTGAACTGACAACGGATAGAGCTGCAATCACACGGAGACCGTGCAGACAGCCGTAAACGGCGCTGCAAGGCCCAAAAACCCTCCTCTACTTTATCCTATGTAGTGTTTTTCCACAAATTAGCTGGAGACGGGTGGAAAGACACTAATAGGATTTTTTAAAATAAATTAGCAGCAGACTACACTACTTTGAAAAAAAAGAAAATTGATTTGGCGGTATGACGCAGTGAAAAACCCTGAGCTGCAGACAACCAGGCTACGGCTGCTCACAGACTACAGGGCGAGCTGCAGTCACACGGAGACCGTGCAGACAGCCGTAAACGGCGCTGCAAGGCCCAAAAACCCTCCTCTACTTTATCCTATGTAGTGTTTTTCCACAAATTAGCTGGAGACGGGTGGAAAGACACTAATAGGATTTTTTAAAATAAATTAGCAGCAGACTACACTACTTTGAAAAAAAAGAAAATTGATTTGGCGGTATGACGCAGTGAAAAACCCTGAGCTGCAGACAACCAGGCTACGGCTGCTCACAGACTACAGGGCGAGCTGCAGTCACACGGAGACCGTGCAGACAGCCGTAAACGGCGCTGCAAGGCCCAAAAACCCTCCTCTACTTTATCCTATGTAGTGTTTTTCCACAAATTAGCTGGAGACGGGTGGAAAGACACTAATAGGATTTTTTAAAATAAATTAGCAGCAGACTACACTACTTTGAAAAAAAAGAAAATTGATTTGGCGGTATGACGCAGTGAAAAACCCTGAGCTGGAGACAACCAGGCTATAGCTGCTCACAGATTACAGGGCGAGCTGCAGTCACACGGAGACCGTGCAGACAGCCGTAAATGGCGCTGCAAGGCCCAAAAACCCTCCTCTACTTTATCCTATGTAGTGTTTTTCCACAAATTAGCTGGAGACGGGTGGAAAGACACTAATAGGAATTTTTGGAAAAAATGTGCAGCAGCCTGCACTACTTCAAAAAAAAAAAAAAAAAGGACAGTATGAGGCAATGAACCACCCTCCCTGAACTGAATACAACCAGCTATGGATGGCCTATGTGGCTGCACTCAGACTAGAGAGTGGGCTGCACTCACACGCACACACACAGAGAGACCTTGCAGATCGCTGTGAAAACAGCGCTACAAGGCAAAAGGAAGGTGAATAGTAGGTGAACACAGCGGTTGCTAAATTAGCCTTTGGAAAGCACAAAGAAGCAAATCGCTATCTCTAAACTGTCCCTCAGTCAGCAAACAGCGTCCTGTCACTAACTGAATTCACAGCAGAGTGATCGCAAAATGGCGCCAGCGACTTTTAAACTGCATCATGACATCATTTCAGCAGCCAATCACAGCCTTGCCAGTAGTTTCATGCCCTCCATGCTAAACAGGATGTGCCCACACTTGGAATCTTTCTCATTGGCTGAATTTCTGAATTTTGAATCATTGAACTTCCGATTCCGGTATCCGATACGCGCCAAGTATCGGAATCCCGGTATCGGAATTCCGATACCGCTAGTATCGGCCGATACCCGATACTTGCGGTATCGGAATGCTCAACACTAATAACAAACTATTTGTCAACCGCAGAGACATTGAGTCACTTCTCCTAAGAGGACACCCTGACCGTGATCTGTACCCCGGTGACAAAGTAACTTTTACCCGGCACCATGGAGAAAGGGGACACTATGCCCTTCATGTTAAAAGGTGCCCAACACAGAATACTAATACCTGTGTAGCCACCGAAAGTGGAACCCAGACCCAGGCTACACAGACTTCTGAAGATGAACAATTTTCAACAGAGTCACCAGTTGTGACACACACTAAAAGACTTCCCCAGTCAGGAAGGTGTGCACACCAGGACCTACGCTGGAAGAAAAATTAAAAGAGACATTCACCTGCGTGAAAGTAAAAGTGAAGTTGTGAATATGCTATGTTAATATTTTTCTTTACAGTTAAAATGGACAGTGTTACCTGAGAACTGTATTATAAATAGTTTGGCACCTGTTACGGTGCCCCTTATTGATATTGCCACGCACTGGTAGCATGAGCATGACTGTATGTATCTACCCATTATGCTTTTCAGATCTGGAGCAGAACTGCATGGCGTAGCGGAGACCAGAACTGATCAATGTGCCTTGTTACTCCAATGTTTGCACTTCACCTGTGTGCACTTACAATAAAAAGTTTTGGTTATATAAAGTTTTGTTATGCAACATTCAAGAACCGTTCTTCCCATAAAGGGATGCTTAAGTTTTCACCTGTTAACCTGTTGACATGCATGTCCAAAAATTGTCTTTAACCTGTATGTTTATGTTCTTCTTTTCCCAGTGCTGGAGTACTGGTGTTAACGGGGGGAGTTTAACACACCAGGTAACCGGTTGTTACAGTGATGTTGCCTTCCTTTCAGGGTGGGCGATATCGTGCTTGGAGGCAGGGAGGATTCTCTTAACCAGATAAGCACCTACACACAACACAATCTGAATCCAGGCCAGGAGGGGGAGCTCAGGACCTGGATTCAGGGGAGCTTCCCTAAGCTTTAAGTGTTCTGGTCTGGAGGAGGAGTTAGGTTAGTTTGAGATAAACAATGAGGAGAAAGGAAGTCTGGAGCTGAGAGCAGACAATAGAGCCATGTAGCCAGGACTGAGCTGCAGCTCCAGGAAAAGACTAGAACCCAAAGGGTTGTTGTATGCAGTGGAGCAATTGAGGGAAGGAGCACAGGAATGGAAAAGCGCTCAGAGGGGAACTGTGACTGGGCACCGTCAGAGCCGAAGTGCAGAAACCGGGTCCCTGGAGCCCAAGGCTTTTGTGGGACTCTAAGACACATATTAGAACCCGTGTGGCTTAGAACTGAAGGTAATTTGCCCACACCACACCTGGAGGTGAAACAGCATGGTAGGAGCCCAGGTCGTGATAGAGACCCTGTAAAACAGCTCAAGCTGCCCATCATACAGGTGCCTGTCCTAAGACAGGAGTGAGAGGACTTTGCCAGCAAGCTTCAGGCAGCAGGGACCTCTCATACTAGCGCACTAGGAAGGCTTACAGACCGCACCTGGAAGAGAGATTACCTTTGCCTCCAAGCCGGCTGAACCACATCACCACCTGTCCCTGGTACCCTGGACTGTGGACTACTACCACCAGTAAACCAGGTAAAGACTTTACAACTTGTGTCCTCCACTTATTCGTCAGCATACCCCGTTCCTGCCACACACCTTGGAAGCCCTGGGGACCCCGCTTCACCTGTGGGAAGCTTCACCATCTAGCCGCCATACCATTACCCCAGAGGACCCCTTTTAGCGGCGTCGGTCCCTACTGACCGAGAACCACAGGTGGCATCTCGAAAACAGACTTTCACAATATCCCTTAAAAGACCATTCCCCTTTAATTGAGTCCCAGGGCCACAGACCAGGTCACAGCCATCGTGACATCCCCTTTAAGAGCGACCGGACACTATACCGAGTACCCCTCTGCCCTTGTGGGTGACTCACCAGCACATGTCTAGGCCCATTTGAAGTTACCAATTACCATCTGAATGATCCAGAAGAGGCGCGGGAAAATATTTAGGTGGTCAGATGAGCCCAAAATAGAACTTTTTGGTATCAACTCCACTAGCCGTGTTTCGAGGAAGAAAAAGGATAAGTACATCCCCGTGAATCATAGTGGAGGAAATATCAGACTTTGGGCGTGCTTTACTGCAAAGGGGACAGGACAATTGCATCATATTGAAGGAAGGATGGATGGGGTCATGTATCGCAAGATTTTGGCCAACAACCTCATTCCCTCAGTAAGCGCATTGAAGATGGGTAGTGGCTGGGTCTTCCAGCATGACAATTACTAGAAACACACAGCCAGTGCAACTAAGGAGTGGCTCTGTAAGAAGTGTTTCAAGGTCCTGGAGTGGCCTAGCCAGTCTCCAGACATGAACCCAATAGGAAATCTTTGGAGGGAGCTGAAACTCAATGTTGCCCAGTGACAGCCTTGAAACCTGAAATCTCTGGAGAAGATCTGTATGGAGGAGTGGGCCAATATCGTTGATGCAGTGTGTGCAACCTTGATCAAGAACTACTGGAAATGTCTGACCTCCGTAATTGCAAGTAAAGGTTTTTGTATCAAATATTGAGTTCTGTTTTTCTATTGTATCAGTATTGTATCAATGATTTTCTTGCAAAAACGGCAGTGCTTTAAATACTTATTTTCCCCACTGTATACATAGAAAGAGATCTCTCAACTAAGTGGAATGGGAAAAAAAGAAATACGAAGTTGTTATCAGACTAGTTAGATCACTCCTTCCTATAGACTTTCATAAGGCCTGCTTTTTAAACTATGTTAACTCTTAAATTCCAGAGAGTATCACATATGCAAATTGCCTCTTCTGAGGAAAAGAGGACTTAAACTCTATAGCGCCACCTGTTGGAAGTAGTGATCCTACAAGTGACAATCAACCCTTTAACGAGTCATGCAATATGGCTTAGGATAAAAGCCAAATCAGTATCTCAATTCGCAGACATGGTGTTTCGGGCTGTTGGCCTCATCAGTACGAAGCATGAGAACTGATTTGGCTAGGTGAGAGGCTCTGGACTTAATTCCCCAGAGGAGCATTGCACGGTGAATAAGCCTCCTTACCTTGACAAGCCAGAGCTGGTATGTCACTCTCCATAAGGAGAAACGTTACCCCTTAGACCCCAGTCCAGAGCCTCTCACCTAGCCAAATCAGTTCTCATGCTTTGCACTGACGAGGGCCAACAGTCCGAAACACCGTGTCTGCGAATTGAGATACTGATTTGGCTTTTATCCTAAGTCATATTGCACAACTCGTTAAAGGGTTGATTGTGACTTAAAGGATCACAACTTCCAACAGGTGGCGCTATAGAGTTTAAGTCCTCTTTTCCTCAGAAGAGGCAATTTGCATATTTAATTTCCCAGAGGAGCATTGCACGGCGAATAAGCCTCCTTACCTTGACAAGCCAGCTGGTATGTCACTCTCCATAAGGAGAAACGTTACCCTTTAGAGAGTATCACTGTAAGGGTATGCTCACACTGGCGTATAAAACAGCCCAGTGCTATCCAATGTTTTATTGGATAGCACTTAGACCAATGTTATACTATGAGGCAGTGGAATTCTAGGATTGGTTTTTCATGCCGATTCGATAATCGGATCACGTTCACCCATACAAGATTATGGGTGCGTGTGAAACATCGGCTTTGCACTCGAATGTTATCTGAGTGCAGTCTGATTACAGCAGACACAGACAATGGAGAAGATGGAGAAATTAAGTTATCTATCTTCTCCACACCTGTAATAGAATTCTCTCATGCAGGAGAATCTGATCTTACTAAGATGTCACTTAAACATTAGCATAATTGGCACAATTCTTTTGCATGAGAAAATCAACAGCTGTGTGAGCAAGTCCTAGGACATACAGGTCCTTCTCAAAAAATTAGCATATAGTGTTAAATTTCATTATTTACCATAATGTAATGATTACAATTAAACTTTCATATATTATAGATTCATTATCCACCAACTGAAATTTGTCAGGTCTTTTATTGTTTTAATACTGATGATTTTGGCCTACAACTCCTGATAACCCAAAAAACCTGTCTCAATAAATTAGCATATTTCAACCGTCCAATCAAATAAAAGTGTTTTTTAATAACAAACAAAAAAACCATCAAATAATAATGTTCAGTTATGTACTCAATACTTGGTCGGGAATCCTTTGGCAGAAATGACTGCTTCAATGCGGCATGGCATGGAGGCAATCAGCCTGTGACACTGCTGAGATGTTATGGAGGCCCAGGATGCTTCAATAGCGGCCTTAAGCTCATCCAGAGTGTTGGGTCTTGCGTCTCTCAACTTTCTCTTCACAATATCCCACAGATTCTCTATGGGGTTCAGGTCAGGAGAGTTGGCAGGCCAATTGAGCACAGTAATACCATGGTCAGTAAACCATTTACCAGTGGTTTTGGCACTCTGAGCAGGTGCCAGGAAGCATGAAGTGCTCCAAAATCTCCTGATAGCTAGCTGCATTGACCCTGCCCTTGATGAAACACAGTGGACCAACACCAGCAGCTGACATGGCACCCCACACCATCACTGACTGGGTACTTGACACTGGACTTCAGGCATTTTGGCATTTCCTTCTCCCCAGTCTTCCTCCAGACTCTGGCACCTTGATTTCCGAATGACATGCAAAATTTGCTTTCATCAGAAAAAAGTACTTGGGACCACTTAGCAACAGTCCAGTGCTGCTTCTCTGTAGCCCAGGTCAGGAGCTTCTGCCGCTGTTTATGGTTCAAAAGTGGCTTTACCTGGGGAATGCGGCACCTGTAGCCCATTTCCTGCACACGCCTGTGCACGGTGGCTCTGGATGTTTCCACACCAGACTCAGTCCACTGCTTCCTCAGGTTCCCCAAGGTCTGGAATCGGTCCTTCTCCACAATCTTCCTCAGGGTCCGGTCACCTCTTCTCGTTGTACAGCGTTTTCTGCCACATTGTTTCCTTCCAACAGACTTACCATTGAGGTGCCTTGATACAGCACTCTGGGAACAGCCTATTTGTTGAGAAATTTCTTTCTGGGTCTTACCCTCTTGCTTGAGGGTGTCAATGATGGCCTTCTTGACATCTGTCAGGTCGCTAGTCTTACCCATGATGGGGGTTTTGAGTAATGAACCAGGCAGGGAGTTTTTAAAAGCCTCAGGTATCTTTTGCATGTGTTTAGAGTTAATTAGTTGATTCAGAAGATTAGGGTAATAGGTCGTTTAGAGAACCTTTTCTTGATATGCTAATTTATTGAGACAGGTTTTTTGGGTTATCAGGAGTTGTAGGCCAAAATCATCAGTATTAAAACAATAAAAGACCTGACAAATTTCAGTTGGTGGATAATGAATCTATAATATATGAAAGTTTAATTGTAATCATTACATTATGGTAAATAATGAAATTTAACACTATATGCTAATTTTTTGAGAAGGACCTGTACTTTAGTGCAATTTCTTAGCCTGACTGATTCATGCTGCCCATGGTTCAGGGATCATGAATCTAATGACAGGTTAACTTTAAAAAAAAACATGAATGTGGAATGAAAAATCCGATGCTTTTGATATTGCCTGTTTAGGTGAAACTGGTTTCAGAGGCAAAAAACTACTCAAGATATTTATACTCACATGCTGCTTTAACTTGTTTTTGTAAGGCTACTTTCACACATCCGTCGGTATGGGGCCGTCGCAAACCGTCGGCCCGACGTACGAACGGACGTTGTGCACAATTGTGCACAACGTGGGCAGCGGATGCAGTTTTACGACACATCCGCTGCCCATTGTGAGTTCCGGGTAGGAGGAGGCGAAGTTCCGGCCATGCATGCACGGTTGGAAATGGCGGAGCCGACGGACAAAAAAAGTTATATTGAACGTTTTTTTGTCACGACGGACCGCAAAAACACGACGCTTCTGTCGCACAGCTAATGCGACGTGTGGCCATGCATCGCAATCCGTCATCCATTGAAGTGTATGGCAAAAAAAACGGATCCTGCAGGCACATTTGCAGGATCCATTTTTTTGCCATAACGACGGATTGTGACATAGGAAAAAAGACGGAAGTGTAAAAGTAGCCTAAGTATGATGAGTAAAGGAGGGTTGGACCTGTTTTATCTGGACCTACATAATGTGTCTATCTATAACCTTTAGTCCAATATTGTTTCTGAGACTCTGGTGTTAACGCAAGGTTCGGAGTGAAAGCTAAGTAAATGCAGACAAAATAATGTAAAGAGTGGCAATACATGAAGTTGTCAGGCTTGCGTGAGGAGAACCCTCAGCCAATGCATGCATTGCAATCCGGTCTCGGACTGATTTACACAGACGTTTGAATGTGCCCTTTCTGACAGAAACCTAAACTGTTGGTTTCGTTGCAAGTTATACAAAAATTGGCTTAAATGTTTGTTATTTTGGTACACATAAGAAAAGAGAAACAAAAAAACAGAAATTTTAAAAAGTGGATTAAGGCCGGGGTCACACTAGAGAGGAATACGGACGTATGAGAGGCGCAAAAACAACGCATTGCACACGGACCAATGATTCTCTATGGGGCAGCTCCTATCTATTGTATATTTCGCAGCCGTATTTTACAGGCTGAGAAAATCGCGGCATGCTGCGTTTGTCAGCGTATTGCGCAAAAAATCCGCCAATGAAAGTCTATGGGGGTGAGAAAAATATGGATTACACATGGACCATGCGTGTGACTTGCGAGAAATACGCACCGGTGGTGTTCTGTAGGAAAGCCGGCAATTCAGTGTGGTGTACAGTAAAATCTCACTGACAGGTTAGAGTAGAAAAGCTAAAATAAATGTCTACACATAGAATAGGTATATATCTAATATATAAAGCTGAATGTGTGTATGTGTGTATGTGTGTATGTGTGTGTGTATGTCCGGGATTGGCATCTGAATCGTCGCAGCTACAGCCACAAAATTTTGCACAGTCACACGTCTGGACCCCGAGAGCATCATAGGCTATGTTGTGAGGTGAAATTTTAACCCCGCGCTTTCCAATTCACCAAACAATTTTGCCCCTATCTACATAATGGGAAAAAGAGAAAGGAAAAGTGTTGGAGGCAAATTAACAGCTGCCAGATGTGAACAAGGGGGACTTAAAGAATGAGAGCGATGGCGCCAAAGAGTATATACTGTACAGTTGCTAAGGTGGGGCCCCGACATGGGATAATCACCACACCACCACGGGGATATGAACACACACACAAAATGCGCCACACACTACCACGTGCTTGAACACATATACCACCCTCAGCGCACATTTCACCACACATACACCAAGCTCGCCACATAAAAGTCGAAACACAAAAGTTGCCGCTCAAAACTCGCCACGCGCAAAACTCTCCACATGCAAAACTCGCCACACGTGCAAAATTCACCTCATGGAAAACTCGCCACACGCAAAACTTGCACACGCGGAAAAATTGCCACATGCACAAAAGTTGCAACACATGCAAAAGTTGCCTCACACAAAACTTGCACATACTCAAAAGGCACCACACATAAAACTCGCCACGCGCAAAACTCGCCATGCGCAAAACTTGCTGCACACAACTTGCTACACTAACCTGTCACATGCAACTCGACACACAAAAAGTTGCTACACGCATGTCGCCACACAAAACTCATCTCACAAAAGTCGCTACATGCATGTCGCCACACGCAACTCAACACACACAACTTGACACACGAAACTCACCCTAAAACACACACAAGTCTGGTATTATCCTTCAAAAATAAAAATCTGATTAATAAGCAGACAAACTACAAGAGCAACAAATGTACCATATTGGAATCCGGCAGCTGTCAGTCACATGACCTGTCTATTATGTGTATGTGTGAGCTAATATATACTGCCAGGGGGTGGGCTTACTGTTGGCTGGGGATTTATCAGGCTGCCAATTTAGCTTACAAATACTGAGGTAAAAATACTGACCAAATAACATGTGAACGAGGTCTAATACAGGAGGAGATGACATACAGATATATACTATTTACAGGGGAGATGACACACAGGTATATACTATATACAGGAGATGACACACAGATATATACTATATACAGGAGAGATGACACACAGGTATATACTATATACAGGAGGAGATGACACACAGGTATATACTATATACAGGAGCAGATTACCTACAGGTATATAGTATATACAGGAGGAGATGACATACAGGTATATGCTATGTATAGGAGGAGATGACATACAGGTATATGCTATATACAGGAGGAGATGACACACAGATATATAATATATATAGGTGAGATGACACACAGGTATATACTATATACAGGAGGAGATTACATACAGGTATATACTATATATAGGAGGAGATGACATACAGGTATATACTATATACTGGGGAGATGACACACAGCAGGTATATACTATATACAGGGGAGATGACATACAGGTATATACTATATACAGGAGATGAAATACAGGTGTATACTATATATAAGGGAGATGACAAACATGTATATACTGAGGTGAAAATGAGAGGTGTGAGGTGAAAATGAAAAGGTGTGAGTGCAAAATGAGAGGAGTGAGGGAAAATAGTGGAGTGATCGGAAAATGACAGATGTGAGTTCGAAATGACAAGTGTTAGGGGGGAACGAGAGGAGTGAGGGGGAAAATAAGAGGAGTGAGAGAGAAAATGAAAGGTGTGAGGGAGAAAATGAGAGATGTGAGGGGGAAAATGAAAGATGTGATGGGGAAAATGAGAGGCGTGATGGGAAAATAAGAGAAGTGAGGTGCTATAACTAACCACAGATATTTACTATGCCCAGGCAACGCCGGGCTCTTCAGCTAGTATATATACATATATATATATATATATATAGTAAAAGAAAACAGCTACCTGCACTACTGGTCCGGTGATTTTCGAGCCTCCTGGCTTCCTGCGCTCCAGCTGGTCCGCTGACGTCGGGTGCTATAGCCGTAAATGGAGATCCACCAACGACTGTATCCAAATGAAAGAAGGTACGGCCGCACTCACCAGTCTCAATTCCAGGTAACTTTTATTTGTGCAATAGACTTCACGGCACGGGGGTGTATAACATAACAAGAAGAGGTGCAGGCAGAACGACGGCCATTTTGCGCCCGTCTGGCGCTTCAACGGGTTCTAAGGGTGAACGGACGTGACGCCCTAAGAAGTGCAGGAATCCACACACCACTCCCTTAGACGTCACTCCGCCCGCCCCCGGTACGGTGCAGATTAAAAACAATCTTAATTAAAAACAAGCATAATCTCTAAGCACAGAAACATAAATGGACAAAGTTATGAGCAAATACTGATTAATTATTACTATTCCTCACCCAGATGTATTATGGGATATAACGGTGCATTCAGACTCTTATGTGGGCCACCTGATATACGCTTCCTGGGAAATATTGCGCTACATAGCTACACTTATCCCAGTTCTATCTCTATACAAAACACTCTCGCCGACTATCTAAGACCAATACACTATAGTCCAAAAATCCGCTCTGAATTTGGGCTACGCTTATTTAATATCTAATCTGAAAAGGACCTTGTGAGGTTATGATACGGACATGCGGGCCAATGATTTACAAAAAGATGGACATGTCAATTTTGTCGTTTAGACCTGCGGGACCTATAGCTCCGGTCCGCAAAATCCATGACGCTTCTTTTCTTAATAATAAATTATGGTGATCCCCCCCTCTATTGGGAAATTTAACTTGTTCTATTCCCGCAAAAGACAAAACTTCCGGATTGCCACTATGTGCCTCTAATATGTGGTTAATTAACCTTGGTACTCCTTTACCTGTTCTCACCGACCTCAGATGCTCACTGAACCTGACATATAGACATCTGATAGTTTTGCCTATATAGTACCTGCCACACGGGCATAGCACCACATAGACCACATATTTTGTTTGGCACGTAATAAATTGTTTCACCGTATGTGTAATAGGACCAATCTGTAATACTTTATCAGTGACATGAAATTTACAGTAAGAGCAGTGTCCACACCTATAATTACCGACAGGGGTACAGCGTTCCAGCCAATTGCTGGTTCTTTCCTCCGTGATCCGATTTCTTACCAAAATGTCCCTAATTCTAGTACTCCTTCTGTTGGAGATAAGGGAACCTTTAAGTACCATCTCACTCAATTCCCTGTCACTGTCTAATAGGTGCCAGTTATTTCTGATTGCCGCCCTAATCTGTTGGTCCATCGGACCATACTGGAAACAGAAGGTAAATCTTTTGCCTATAGGTTTGGACCCGTCACTCGTTTTACCATGTAAGTTGTCATTCATTTTTCTTCGTGCTCCCTGCCATATATAATCGGGATACCCTCTTTGTTTAATTCTCTGTTCAAGGTCCCCTAATTGTTCTAAGATACCTTCCTGTGTGTTGTTGGCCCTCCTAGTTCTAACTATCTGGCCATACGGTAAGGCACGTTTTGTATGACTTGGATGGTAACTGTCATAGTGCATGAGGGCATTAGTGGATATTGACTTCCGATACAGTGAGGTATGTACTCTATCTTCTATTACTTGCATGGACACGTCGAGGAAATCTAGGTGGGAATCTCCAAACATCGACGTAAAAGCCATACCCATATTGTTATCGTTTAAATACATGACAAATTCACCGAACTCTTCTTCAGTCCCGTCCCATACCAAAAACATATCGTCGACGTACCGTAAGTACATCTTGATATGTTTTAGAAAGACATTTTTTGTTGAATACAGATACTGTTCTTTAAAAAATCCCAAATATAAATTTGCGAACGTGCATGCTGCCGGAGTCCCCATTGCAGTGCCCACCAATTGCAGGTACCAGAGGTCCAAAAACGTAAACGCATTATGCGTCAGGATGAATTTCAAACTATTACATATAAAATCCACCACTTTACTGTCTTTATCGGTAGTATTCAAAATGCTCCGTATAGATGTAACACCTAGTTCTTGTGGTATACGTGTGTACAAATTTACAACGTCAATAGATGCCAATTTGAAAGTAGGCTGCCACGTAAACTTCTGAATCTGTGCTAGAAACGCACTAGTATCTTTGATGTATGAAGGAATATGTGGTAATAAAGGGCGTAATAGCCAATCTACATATTTTGAAAGTGGTTCTGTTAGGGAGCCTACCCCCAACACAATTGGTCAGCCAGGTGGTTCTAATACAGATTTGTGAATTTTAGGGACATGGTACCAATGGGGCCTGATGGGGAACTCCGGCAGCAGCTTTTCTGCTTTATTACTTGACAGGACTCCGCCCTCTACCGTTACTCGTAGGAGCGTTCTCAGTTCTCCTTTAAATTTCGTAGTGGGGTCTCCTCCCAATCTTCTGTAGGTTACAGTATCACTCAATTGTCTTAGGGCTTCTCTGATATATAGCTCTCTAGGCATTAAAACTGTTTTGCCCCCTTTATCGGCGGGCCGGACAACTGTGTCCTTCCAGCCAGTAATTTCTTTCAGGGCCTCCTGTTCTACAGACGTAAGATTGGGGGGTGCTTTAGGATAAATTAAAGCCTCTACATCTCTGATAACTTGTGTAGCAAAAAGATCTATGACATTCCCAGGGGACACTGGGGGCATATATTTAGATGGGACTCCCCCTGTAAACGGTATATCAGGACTCTTCTGATGTATTGAAGTCCCTGGTGAAATGTCAGTTAGGCCTAATAACAATTCAGCCTCAGCATAGGTGTCTGCTAGCACTTCTAGCTCTGCCTCTGCCATAAAACCCAAGGGGCCTACCTTACACGTTTTTTCCCCTTCTAGGCTATTCTGTACTCCAGGGTTGTTACGGAACTGCTTGTACAGATGAATTTTGCGTACTGATTTAAATAGATCTACTTTAAACTGTGTCAAATCAAAATCAATTGGGATACAATAATTTAATCCCTTTGCCAAAAGTGAAAAATGTGCTGTATGCAAAGTATGACTGGTTAAATTGACCACATGCTGACTATTGGGATCTTCTAGCGTCTCTGCCTCCACGACACAAACTTTCTTTTCCGCTCCTGCATGACTCGACCGCCTCTGGCCTCCTCGGCGCGTCCTTCTCCGCCTAAAGGGAGATCTGAGTTGGAGATGCCTGCTGCTGCTAGTCCTTCTACTGAACTACCTGAGGCCAACATTCCCTCACTCTGACTAGAGTCAGACTCGGTAGTCACGTAATCTCTCCTGGGATTAAATTTGCGTTTTCCCATTCTTCTTCTGTGGCGATTAGGCAACCCGCCATCAAATGCTCTTTTCCCCTCCATTTTCAACTGTTTATTCCAAGTAAAGATTTGGCCTTGGTCAAAGTCTTTTTTGTCTCTTATGAATTTGTCTCGCTTTCTCTGCTTAATTTCCGCTTGTATAGGAACTAATTTCGTCTCCATTTTTTTACTGAATTGTAACCACTGGCTCTCAGTGAGTCTTGTTTGCAACTCTGCTTGTGTTTTCTGTATATCAGTATCAATTTGCTCATAATTCTGGATGTTAGATTTAAGAACAAGATTTAACAACTCCTGGGAACATCTAAGCATTATCTGCTCCCATTGTGTTTGGAAAGTAGAGTCATGCGTGAAATGTGAAATATCCTTCCAAACTCTGAGCCCTCGTGGGACCCTCCCACACTCAACATATGAGGTGAGGGAGTTGTTTGTCCAAAAAAGTCTCACTTCTCTCTCAGAGAGATTCAACAATTTCTGTTCAAGTGCTCTTGTGCTTAAAGTCTGTACCTCATCAGCCTGTTCACATTCTTTAAAGTAATTAGTAACATCCACCCGGCCGGCTTGTAATCCTGTCCTAGCGGTTCCAGCTTCTGCCTCCATAGTATTGAAGGCTTTACCCACTATTTTGTATTGGGTATACGGAGACCACAGGATAATAATCCTCCAGTGTGCTAGGCAATTAAGAACAATGTCATTTAAATAGTAAAAGAAAACAGCTACCTGCACTACTGGTCTGGTGATTTTCGAGCCTCCTGGCTTCCTGCGCTCCAGCTGGTCCGCTGACGTCGGGTGCTATAGCCGTAAATGGAGATCCTCCAACAACTGTATCCAAATGAAAGAAGGTACGGCCGCACTCACCAGTCTCAATTCCAGGTAACTTTTATTTGTGCAATAGACTTCATGGCACGGGGGTGTATAACATAACAAGAAGAGGTGCAGGCAGAACGACGGCCGTTTCGCGCCCGTCCGGCGCTTCAACGGGTTCTAAGGGTGAACGGACGTGACGCCCTAAGAAGTGCAGGAATCCACACACCACTCCCCTAGACGTCACTCCGCCCACCCGTAGCCCAAATTCAGAGCGGATTTTTGGACTATAGTGTATTGGTCTTAGATAGTCGGCGAGAGTGTTTTGTATAGAGATAGAACTGGGATAAGTGTAGCTATGTAGCGCTATATTTCCCAGGAAGCGTATATCAGGTGGCCCACATAAGAGTCTGAATGCACCGTTATATCCCATAATACATCTGGGTGAGGAATAGTAATAATTAATCAGTATTTGCTCATAACTTTGTCCATTTATGTTTCTGTGCTTAGAGATTATGCTTGTTTTTAATTAAGATTGTTTTTAATCTGCACCGTACCGGGAGCGGGCGGAGTGACGTCTAGGGGAGTGGTGTGTGGATTCCTGCACTTCTTAGGGCGTCACGTCTGTTCACCCTTAGAACCCGTTGAAGCGCCGGACGGGCGCGAAACGGCCGTCGTTCTGCCTGCACCTCTTCTTGTTATGTTATACACCCCCGTGCCATGAAGTCTATTGCACAAATAAAAGTTACCTGGAATTGAGACTGGTGAGTGCGGCCGTACCTTCTTTCATTTGGATACAGTTGTTGGTGGATCTCCATTTACGGCTATAGCACCCGACGTCAGCGGACCAGCTGGAGCGCAGGAAGCCAGGAGGCTCGAAAATCACCAGACCAGTAGTGCAGGTAGCTGTTTTCTTTTACTATTTAAATGACATTGTTCTTAATTACCTAGCACACTGGAGGATTATTAACCTGTGGTCTCCGTATACCCAATACAAAATAGTGGGTAAAGCCTTCAATACTATGGAGGCAGAAGCTGGAACCGCTAGGACAGGATTACAAGCCGGCCGGGTGGATGTTACTAATTACTTTAAAGAATGTGAACAGGCTGATGAGGTACAGACTTTAAGCACAAGAGCACTTGAACAGAAATTGTTGAATCTCTCTGAGAGAGAAGTGAGACTTTTTTGGACAAACAACTCCCTCACCTCATATATTGAGTGTGGGAGGGTCCCACGAGGGCTCAGGGTACTGTCACACAGTACCATTTTGATCGCTACGACGGCACGATCCGTGACGTCGCAGCGATCGTATGATTATCGCTCCAGCGTCGTAGACTGCGGTCACACGTTGCAATCACGGCGCTGGAGCGATGCCGAAGTCCCCGATAACCAGGGTAAACATCGGGTAACTAAGCGTAGGGCCGCGCTTAGTAACCCGATGTTTACCGTGGTTACCAGCGTAAACGTAAAAAAACAAACAGTACATACTTACATTCCGGTGTCTGTCCCCGGCGTTCTGCTTCTCTCCACTGTGTAAGCGCCATAGCCGGAAAGCACAGCGGTGACGTCAGACGTCACCGCTGTGCTCGCTTTCCGGCTGGCAGACGCTCACACAGTGGAGAGAAGCTGAGACGCTGGAGGACAGACACCGGAATGTGAGTATGTACTGTTTGTTTTTTTACGTTTACGCTGGTAACCACGGTAAACATCGGGTTACTAAGCGCGGCCCTGCGCTTAGTTACCCGATGTTTACCCTGGTTACAAGCGAACACATCGCTGGATCGCTGTCACACACAACGATCCAGCGATGTCAGCGGGTGATCAAGCGACGAAAGAAAGTTCCACACGATCTGCTACGACGTACGATTCTCAGCAGGATCCCTGATCGCTGCTGCGTGTCAGACACTGCGATATCGTAACGATATCGCTAGAACGTCACGAATCGTACCGTCGTAGCGATCAAAATGGTACTGTGTGACAGTACCCTCAGAGTTTGGAAGGATATTTCACATTTCACGCATGACTCTACTTTCCAAACACAATGGGAGCAGATAATGCTTAGATGTTCCCAGGAGTTGTTAAATCTGGTTCTTAAATCTAACATCCAGAATTATGAGCAAATTGATACTGATATACAGAAAACACAAGCAGAGTTGCAAACAAGACTCACTGAGAGCCAGTGGTTACAATTCAGTAAAAAAATGGAGACGAAATTAGTTCCTATACAAGCGGAAATTAAGCAGAGAAAGCGAGACAAATTCATAAGAGACAAAAAAGACTTTGACCAAGGCCAAATCTTTACTTGGAATAAACAGTTGAAAATGGAGGGGAAAAGAGCATTTGATGGCGGGTTGCCTAATCGCCACAGAAGAAGAATGGGAAAACGCAAATTTAATCCCAGGAGAGATTACGTGACTACCGAGTCTGACTCTAGTCAGAGTGAGGGAATGTTGGCCTCAGGTAGTTCAGTAGAAGGACTAGCAGCAGCAGGCATCTCCAACTCAGATCTCCCTTTAGGTGGAGAAGGACGCGCCGAGGAGGCCAGAGGCGGTCGAGTCATGCAGGAGCGGAAAAGAAAGTTTGTGTCGTGGAGGCAGAGACGCTAGAAGATCCCAATAGTCAGCATGTGGTCAATTTAACCAGTCATACTTTGCATACAGCACATTTATCACTTTTGGCAAAGGGATTAAATTATTGTATCCCAATTGATTTTGATTTGACACAGTTTAAAGTAGATCTATTTAAATCAGTACGCAAAATTCATCTGTACAAGCAGTTCCGTAACAACCCTGGAGTACAGAATAGCCTAGAAGGGGAAAAAACGTGTAAGGTAGGCCCCTTGGGTTTTATGGCAGGGGCAGAGCTAGAAGTGCTAGCAGACACCTATGCTGAGGCTGAATTGTTATTAGGCTTAACTGACATTTCACCAGGGACTTCAATACATCAGAAGAGTCCTGATATACCGTTTACAGGGGGAGTCCCATCTAAATATATGCCCCCAGTGTCCCCTGGGAATGTCATAGATCTTTTTGCTACACAAGTTATCAGAGATGTAGAGGCTTTAATTTATCCTAAAGCACCCCCCAATCTTACGTCTGTAGAACAGGAGGCCCTGAAAGAAATTACTGGCTGGAAGGACACAGTTGTCCGGCCCGCCGATAAAGGGGGCAAAACAGTTTTAATGCCTAGAGAGCTATATATCAGAGAAGCCCTAAGACAATTGAGCGATACTGTAACCTACAGAAGATTGGGAGGAGACCCCACTACGAAATTTAAAGGAGAACTGAGAACGCTCCTACGAGTAGTGGTAGAGGGCGGAGTCCTGTCAAGTAATAAAGCAGAAAAGCTGCTGCCGGAGTTCCCCATCAGGCCCCATTGGTACCATGTCCCTAAAATTTACAAATCTGTATTAGAACCACCTGGCCGACCAATTGTGTCGGGGGTAGGCTCCCTAACAGAACCACTTTCAAAATATGTAGATTGGCTATTACGCCCTTTATTACCACATATTCCTTCATACATCAAAGATACTAGTGCGTTTCTAGCACAGATTCAGAAGTTTACGTGGCAGCCTACTTTCAAATTGGCGTCTATTGACGTTGTAAATTTGTACACACGTATACCACAAGAACTAGGTGTTACATCTATACGGAGCATTTTGAATACTACCGATAAAGACAGTAAAGTGGTGGATTTTATATGTAATAGTTTGAAATTCATCCTGACGCATAATGCGTTTACGTTTTTGGACCTCTGGTACCTGCAGTTGGTGGGCACTGCAATGGGGACTCCGGCAGCATGCACGTTCGCAAATTTATATTTGGGATTTTTTGAAGAACAGTATCTGTATTCAACAAAAAATGTCTTTCTAAAACATATCAAGATGTACTTACGGTACGTCGACGATATGTTTTTGGTATGGGATGGGACTGAAGAAGAGTTCGGTGAATTTGTCATGTATTTAAACGATAACAATATGGGTATGGCTTTTATGTCGATGTTTGGAAATTCCCACCTAGATTTCCTCGACGTGTCCATGCAAGTAATAGAAGATAGAGTACATACCTCACTGTATCGGAAGTCAATATCCACTAATGCCCTCATGCCCTATGACAGTTACCATCCAAGTCATACGAAACGTGCCTTACCGTATGGCCAGATAGTTAGAACTAGGAGGGCCAACAACACACAGGAAGGTATGGTAGAACAATTAGGGGACCTTGAACAGAGAATTAAACAAAGAGGGTATCCCGATTATATATGGCAGGGAGCACGAAGAAAAATGAATGACAACTTACATGGTAAAACGAGTGACGGGTCCAAACCTATAGGCAAAAGATTTACCTTCTGTTTCCAGTATGGTCCGATGGACCAACAGATTAGGGCGGCAATCAGAAATAACTGGCACCTATTAGACAGTGACAGGGAATTGAGTGAGATGTTACTTAAAGGTCTCCTTATCTCCAACAGAAGGAGTACTAGAATTAGGGACATTTTGGTAAGAAATCGGATCACGGAGGAAAGAACCAGCAATTGGCTGGAACGCTGTACCCCTGTCGGTAATTATAGGTGCGGACACTGCTCTTACTGTAAATTTCATGTCACTGATAAAGTATTACAGATTGGTCCTATTACACATACGGTGAAACAATTTATTACATGCCAAACAAAATATGTGGTCTATGTGGTGCTATGCCCGCGTGGCAGGTACTATATAGGCAAAACTATCAGATGTCTATATGTCAGGTTCAGTGAGCATCTGAGGTCGGTGAGAACAGGTAAAGGAGTACCAAGGTTAATTAATTAACCACATATTAGAGGCACATAGTGGCAATCCGGAAGTTTTGTCTTTTGCGGGAATAGAACAAGTTAAATTTCCTAATAGAGGTGGGGATCACCATAATTTATTATTAAGAAAAGAAGCGTCATGGATTTTGCGGACCGGAGCTATAGGTCCCGCAGGTCTAAACGACAAAATTGACATGTCCCTCTTTTTGTAAATCATTGGCCCGCATGTCCGTATCATAACCTCACAAGGTCCTTTTCAGATTAGATATTAAATAAGCGTAGCCCAAATTCAGAGCGGATTTTTGGACTATAGTGTATTGGTCTTAGATAGTCGGCGAGAGTGTTTTGTATAGAGATAGAACTGGGATAAGTGTAGCTATGTAGCGCAATATTTCCCAGGAAGCGTATATCAGGTGGCCCACATAAGAGTCTGAATGCACCGTTATATCCCATAATACATCTGGGTGAGGAATAGTAATAATTAATCAGTATTTGCTCATAACTTTGTCCATTTATGTTTCTGTGCTTAGAGATTATGCTTGTTTTTAATTAAGATTGTTTTTAATCTGCACCGTACCGGGGCGGGCGGAGTGACGTCTAGGGGAGTGGTGTGTGGATTCCTGCACTTCTTAGGGCGTCACGTCCGTTCACCCTTAGAACCCGTTGAAGCGCAGGACGGGCGCGAAACGGCCGTCGTTCTGCCTGCACCTCTTCTTGTTATGTTATACACCCCCGTGCCGTGAAGTCTATTGCACAAATAAAAGTTACCTGGAATTGAGACTGGTGAGTGCGGCCGTACCTTCTTTCATTTGGATATATATATATATATATGTCATTGACACACACATATGCCCCCTGGTGGCATAAACTCATATGAACTCTAGCGTGGGAATTTTTCTGAATATTTTCTCACACTAGAGTTCACGTGAGTTGATGCCACCAGGGGGCGCAGCACCACAAGTCTAGGTAGCTACGTTCCACTGCTGTCATGGGAGACCTAGGTATGCAAGAGCTACAGACCCGGGCACCTGCTATTTCCCTCAGACTAGGGAAACCCTGACTGACCCTCTCCCAGAGTTTACACTGATGGTGTGCATGTCTGGGCCTCCACCCTCACCCTGTCTCCTGTTTCAACCCTAGGCTGAAACTACCACCCACCACCCAGTGAAGAGACCACTAACCAATACCCACAGTTAGCACAGACAAGGATAACGGAAAATATACACCACACCGCGATCACACAGGAATACACAATAAGTGCACAGGGCAAAACAAATACAAATATAGGAAGGAGGAAAATATGACAAAGGGAAATATACACCACCAGATACGATACTCCTTCTCCTAGACCACCACTCCAGACCGAGATAACCAAGGACAAGACAGAAGCTATAATCGGCGACACCCAATGTTCAGAAGAACTATTTAAAGGCAGTGGGCATGGCCCAGCTTCCAATCCGAGCACCAGCTAAATTAACCCCGGACCAGCTAGATAAAATCTAGCCGACGCCACTGAGCACATAGTGGACAAAAGCGGAATTACCGCTGTCTGTCGAACGCCCTGGTATGAACAGCATCCGACATGACAACTGCATTCCATTCATTTCCCAGTTTTTACAGCCAGGGCAGCTGCATTAGCAGGCTCCTGGATGCAAAATTATGTAACCCCTTCAGATGGATTTACATCGTGGGACATAACTGTACGGTGGACAGGTATGGGATATTTTTGCTTTTTTATTTTCCCTTTTTTTCAGATGACAAGGGTCGTCAATTGGATTGAGAGTACAATAAAGATGTTAAAACCCCATGTGTATTTATTTCATTAAAATACTTTATTCATAATGTGTGTTTTTTTAACTCTTTATTACTATTGGATTAATAATGGATAGGGGTCTTATTGACATTTCTCCATTATTAACCGGGCTTAATGTCACCGTACATTAGCAAGGTGACATTAACCCCTTATTAGCCCATATCCCACCCCTACTCGGGAGTGGGAAGAGAGTGGCTAAGTGCCAGAATAGTCGCATCTTACAGATGTGCCTTTTCTGAGGTGGCTGGGGCAGATGTTTTTAGCCAGGGGCGGCCAATAACCATGGTCCCTCTCTAGGCTATTAATATCTGCCCTCAGTCACTGGCTTTCCCACTCTAGAGAAGAAAATTGCGCAGGAGCCCATGCCAGTTTTTTCTGTGATTTAACCCTTTATTTTAACACCTAGAGCTCCCAAATTTTGCACACAGACACTTCTAACATTAGTAGTGAGGAATATGTAAAAAATAAGGGATATGAAATGGTTTACTGTATGTAAACCATGTCTCATATCCTGTCGGGTTTGATAAGGAGATAGCAAAAGCCGGCAATTGAATTAATGGCTTTTCTGCTATCTAGCTCTGTATTATACATATATATATATATATATATATATATATATATATATATATACAGTATATATATATATATATATATATATATATATATATATATATCTGTCTCAGTGACATATATGTATGTATATATATATAGACTGTATATATGTTTTCACAAATATTTAAACCCATGGATCCATTCTATGTCCATTTTGCAAGCCGGCGAGAAAATCTCGCCGTACGGATGCCATACGGATGCAACACGGAGGTTTACATGCGCAAAATAAGCAGCCACACCTTGCCAACGGATGACATATGGATCACTGTTTAGGGAACATTTCTGGTCTGTAAAAAACGGACCGTACTTTTGTACGTTGTGTGTGTCTCCAGCCTAAAAAGAATAATAACTGCAATCATAGGGTCCAATTCATCATTGGGTTTCTGTGTAATTTTTGTTGTATTTTTGGTGCACTGCATTTTTGTTGCACCAAATTCATCTTTCCATTTGTACCTTTATTGAAGTCTATTTTATATGTGCTTGCTGTTATTTTTTAAGGTCACCACCTAGGGAGTGATTTTGGGTTTCCAGATGTTTCTGCTTGATTTATTTGCGACTTTTCAAGGTTGTAAAATATGGTGTACATGCCCTCCGCCCCCCAACAGCACTACCACCACCACCAGCACCTTTAAATAATTCTACAACAGAATTTTTTTGTCCAATTTTTGAAATATTTTGTGGAACTTTTCAACTTTTGGGGCTAAAAAGTAATAAAAACAGTAAATACAGTAAGGCTGGAGTCACACTAGCATTTTTAAATTCGGTCCAATATTAATGCACTAGCTATTTCCAGCCAGCTAATGCTCGGCACGCTCAGGAGCCTCGTGTGGTAATGTGTAGGGACGGAGCATCGTGTGGTAATGTGGGGAATGGAGCCTCATGTGGTAATGTGTGTGGATGGAGCCTCGTATGATAATATGTGGGGATGGAGCCTCGTGTGATAATGTGTGGGGATGGAGCCTCATGTGGTAATGTGTGGGGATGGAGCCTCGTGTGGTAATGTGTGGGGAAGGAGCGTCATGTGGTAATGTGTGGGGATGGAGCCTCGTGTGGTAATGTGTGGGGACGGAGCCTCGTGTGGTAATGTGGGGGGCGGGATTATGAGTGGTCATGGCATGGGGGTGGGATTATGTGTGGTGATGTGGTGGAGGGGCGGGATTATGTGTGGTGATGTTGTGGGGGGCGGGATTATGTGTGGTGATGTGGTGGAGGGGCGGGATTATGTGTGGTGATGTGGTGGGGGGTGGGATTATGTGTGGTAATGTGGTGGGGGGTGAGATTATCTGTGGTGATGTGGTGGGGGGTGGGATTATGTGTGGTGATGTGGTGGAGGGGCGGGTGTCATGAATCCCAATGGCTAGGGATAGCAAGGGACAAGCAAAGTAATACAAAATATCGGACGAGCTCTAGGGTGATGGAACCTGGGCTGACCGCTGCCCTACGCCTGACAAACGCAACTAGAGATAGCCAGGGAGCGTGCCTACGTTGGTTCTAGACGCCACGCACCAGCCTAAGAGCTACCTAGTACTGCAGAGAAAATAAAGACCTCACTTGCCTCCAGAGGAATGAACCCCAAAAGGTATAGTTGCCCCCCACATGTATTGACGGTGAAATGAGAGGAAGGCACACACATAGAGATGATATATATAGGTTCAGCAAATTGAGGCCCGCTGTAAACTAGAAAGCAGAACGATACAAAAGGGGTCTGAGCGGTCAGCAAAAAACCCTAATCAAAAAAACCATCCTGAGATTACAAGAACCCATGTGCCAACTCATGGCACATGGGGAGAACCTCAGTCCACTAGAGCTACCAGCTAGCATAGAGACATAATAAGCAAGCTGGACAAAAAAACCAACAACTGAAAATCAGCACTTAGCTTATCCTGAAAGATCTGGGAGCAGGTAGGCAGGAACCAAACAGAGCACATCTGAATACATTGATAGCCGGCAAGGGAATGACAGAAAGGCCAGGTAAAATAGGAACCACCCAGCCTCTGATGGACAGGTGGAAACCAAAGGCCGCAACCCACCAAAGTCACCCAGTACCAGCAGTAACCACCAGAGGGAGCCCACAAACAGAATCCACAACAGTACCCCCCCCTTGAGGAGGGGTCACCGAACCCTCACGAGAACCCCCAGGGCGATCAGGGTGAGCTCTATGGAAGGCGCGGACTAAATCAGTCGCATGAACATCGGAGGCGACCACCCAGGAATTATCCTCCTGACCATAACCCTTCCACTTAACCAAATACTGGAGTTTGCGTCAGGAAACACGAGAATCCAAGATCTTCTCAACAACATACTCCAATTCTCCCTCCACCAGCACCGGAGCAGGCGGCTCAACCGAAGGAACAACGGGCACCTCATACCTCCGCAACAACGACCGATGGAACACATTATGAATAGCAAACGATGCTGGGAGATCCAAACGAAAAGATACAGGGTTAAGAATCTCCGAGATCCTATAAGGACCGATGAACCGAGGCTTGAACTTAGGAGAAGAGACCTTCATAGGGACAAAACGAGAAGACAACCATACCAAATCCCCAACAAGAAGTCGGGGACCCACGCGGCGACGGCGATTAGCAAACTGCTGAGTCTTCTCCTGAGATAACTTCAAATTGTCCACCACCTGATTCCAAATCTGATGTAGCCTGTCCACCACCACGTCCACTCCAGGAAAATCCGAAGACTCCACCTGACCAGAGGAAAAACGAGGATGAAACCCCGAATTACAAAAAAAAGGAGAGACCAACGTGGCAGAACTAGCCCGATTATTAAGAGCAAATTCGGCCAGTGGCAAAAAAGCAACCCAGTCATCCTGATCAGCAGAAACAAAACACCTCAAATAAGTTTCCAAGGTCTGATTAGTTCGCTCCGTCTGGCCATTCGTCTGAGGATGGAATGCAGACGAGAAAGACAAATCAATGCCCATCTTGGCACAAAACGTCCGCCAAAATCTAGACACAAACTGGGATCCCCTGTCAGAAACGATATTCTCCGGAATCCCATGCAAACGAACCACGTTCTGAAAAAATAAATGGACCAACTCAGAGGAGGAAGGCAACTTAGGCAAGGGCACCAAATGAACCATCTTAGAAAAGCGGTCACACACAACCCAGATAACGGACATTTTCTGTGAAACCGGGAGATCAGAAATAAAATCCATGGAAATGTGCGTCCAAGGCCTCTTCGGGATGGGCAAGGATAACAACAACCCACTGGCCCGAGAACAGCAAGGCTTAGCTCGAGCACACACTTCACAAGACTGCACAAAGGTACGCACATCCCTAGACAAGGAAGGCCACCAAAAAGACCTGGCCACCAAGTCTCTAGTACCAAATATTCCAGGATGACCAGCCAACACAGAAGAATGGACCTCGGAGATGACTCTACTGGTCCAATCATCCGGAACAAACAGTCTTCCTGGCGGACAACGATCCGGTTTATCCACCTGAAACTCCTGCAATGCACGTCGCAAGTCTGGGGATACGGCGGACAATATTACCCCATCCCTAAGGATACCAGTAGGCCCAGAGTCTCCAGGAGAGTCAGGCACAAAACTCCTGGAAAGAGCATCTGCCTTCACATTCTTAGAACCTGGCAGGTATGAAACCACGAAATTGAAACGAGAAAAAAACAACGACCAACGAGCCTGTCTAGGATTCAAACGCCTGGCAGACTCAAGGTAAATGAGATTCTTGTGATCAGTCAAGACCACCACACGATGTTTAGCACCCTCAAGCCAATGACGCCACTCCTCAAATGCCCACTTCATGGCCAAAAGCTCCCGATTACCCACATCATAATTGCGCTCGGCGGGCGAGAATTTTCTAGAGAAGAATGCACATGGCTTCATCACCGAGCCATTAGAACTTCTCTGTGACAAAACCGCCCCCGCTCCAATCTCGGAAGCATCAACCTCAACCTGAAAAGGAAGTGAAACATCTGGTTGACACAACACAGGAGCAGAAGAAAACCGGCGCTTAAGTTCCCGAAAGGCCTCCACGGCCGCAGGAGACCAATCAGCAACATCAGCACCCTTTTTAGTCAAATCAGTCAAAGGTTTAACAATACTGGAAAAATTAGCAATGAACCGACGATAAAAATTAGCAAACCCCAAGAACTTCTGAAGGCTCTTAACAGATGTAGGTTGTGTCCAGTCACAAATCGCCTGAACCTTGACGGGATCCATCTCAATAGTAGAAGGAGAAAAAATGTACCCCAAAAAAGAAATCTTCTGGACTCCGAAGAGACACTTTGAGCCCTTCACAAACAGAGAATTGGCCCGCAGAACCTGAAACACCTTCCTGACCTGTAAAACATGAGACTCCCAGTCATCAGAAAACACCAAAATATCATCCAAATACACAATCATAAACTTATCCAGATATTCACGGAAAATATTGTGCATAAAGGACTGAAAGACTGACGGAGCATTGGAGAGTCCAAAAGGCATTACCAAATACTCAAAATGGCCCTCAGGCGTATTAAATGCGGTTTTCCACTCGTCACCCTGTTTTATCCGCACCAGATTATACGCACCGCGAAGATCTATCTTAGTGAACCACCTAGCCCCCTTAATGCGAGCAAACAAATCAGTCAATAATGGCAGTGGATACTGATATTTGACTGTAATCTTATTCAGAAGGCGATAATCTATACAAGGCCTCAGGGAACCATCTTTTTTGGCCACGAAAAAAAAACCTGTTCCCAGAGGGGACGAAGATGGACGAATATGTCCCTTTTCCAAGGACTCCTTAATATAATTCCGCATAGCAGTATGCTCTGGCAGTGACAGATTAAATAAACGACCCTTAGGGAACTTACTGCCAGGAATCAATTCTATAGCACAGTCACACTCTCTATGAGGAGGGAGCGAATTGAGCTTAGGCTCCTCAAAAACATCCCTATAGTCAGACAAAAACGCAGGGATCTCAGAAGGAGTAGATGAAGCGATTGAAATCGGAGGTGCATCATCATGAACCCCCTGACATCCCCAGCTTAACACAGACATTGTTTTCCAGTCCAGGACAGGATTATGAGTTTGTAATCATGGCAGACCAAGCACTAGTACATCATGTAAATTATACAGTACAAGGAAGCGAATCACCTCCTGATGAACGGGAGTCATGCGCATGGTCACTTGTGTCCAATACTGCGGCTTATTCATAGCCAATGGTGTAGAGTCAATTCCCTTCAGAGGGATAGGAACTTCCAGAGGCTCCAGACTAAAACCGCAGCGTTTAGCAAATGACCAATCCATAAGACTCAGGGCAGCGCCTGAGTCACAGACAAAATGAACTTAGGCTGCAGAGTACCAATGGCAAAAGATTTATCAACCCTTTTTGTGCGTTTAGAGCATGCTGATATAACATGAGCTGAATCACCACAATAGAAACACAATCCATTTTTCCGCCTATAATTTTGCCGTTCACTTCTGGACTGAATTCTATCACATTGCATAGTCTCAGGTGCCTGTTCAGAAGACACCGCCAAGTGGTGCACGGGTTTGCGCTCCCGTAAACGCCGATCAATCTGAATGGCCATAGCCATCGACTCATTCAGACCTGTAGGCGTAGGGAACCCCACCATAATATCCTTAATGGCCTCGGAAAGACCATTTCTGAAGTTTGCAGCCAGGGAGCACTCATTCCACTGAGTAAGCACCGACCATTTCCGAAATTTTTGACAATATATTTCCGCTTCATCATGCCCCTGAGAGAGGGCTAATAAAGCCTTTTCAGCCTGAATCTCCAGGTTGGGTTCCTCATAGAGCAATCCCAATGCCAGAAAAAACGCATCCACATTGAGCAATGCAGGATCCCCTGGTGCCAATGCAAATGCCCAATTCTGAGGGTCGCCCCGCAGAAAAGATATTACAATCTTAACCTGTTGAGCAGGGTCTCCAGAGGAGCGAGATTTTAAAGAAAGAAACAATTTACAATTGTTCCTGAAATTCAGGAAGGTAGATCTATCTCCAGAAAAGAACTCTGGAATAGGAATTCTAGGTTCAGACATGGAAGTGTGAACAACAAAATCCTGTATGTTTTGAACTTTTGCCGCGAGATTACTCAGGCTGGAAGCCAAAGTCTGGACATCCATGTTAAACAGCTAATATCAGAGCCATTCAAGGGTTAAGAGGAGGTAAGAAGCAGCTAGACAGCAATTAAGGGCTAGGCAGCAAAACTCTGAAGGAAAAAAAAAAAAATTTCCCTTAAACACTTCTTTTTCTCCTGCTTCAGCCCAAACAATTAACACTTTGGGCCGGCTATACTGTCATGAATCCCAATGGCTAGGGATAGCAAGGGACAAGCAAAGTAATACAAAATATCGGACGAGCTCTAGGGTGATGGAACCTGGGCTGACCGCTGCCCTACGCCTGACAAACGCAACTAGAGATAGCCAGGGAGCGTGCCTACGTTGGTTCTAGATGCCACGCACCAGCCTAAGAGCTACCTAGTACTGCAGAGAAAATAAAGACCTCACTTGCCTCCAGAGGAATGAACCCCAAAAGGTATAGTTGCCCCCCACATGTATTTACGGTGAAATGAGAGGAAGGCACACACATAGAGATGATATATATAGGTTCAGCAAATTGAGGCCCGCTGTAAACTAGAAAGCAGAACGATACAAAAGGGGTCTGAGCGGTCAGCAAAAAACCCTAATCAAAAAAACCATCCTGAGATTACAAGAACCCATGTGCCAACTCATGGCACATGGGGAGAACCTCAGTCCACTAGAGCTACCAGCTAGCATAGAGACATAATAAGCAAGCTGGACAAAAAAACCAACAACTGAAAATCAGCACTTAGCTTATCCTGAAAGATCTGGGAGCAGGTAGGCAGGAACCAAACAGAGCACATCTGAATACATTGATAGCCGGCAAGGGAATGACAGAAAGGCCAGGTAAAATAGGAACCACCCAGCCTCTGATGGACAGGTGGAAACCAAAGGCCGCAAACCACCAAAGTCACCCAGTACCAGCAGTAACCACCAGAGGGAGCCCACAAACAGAATCCACAACAGGCGGGATTATGTGTGGTGATGTGGTGGAGGGGCGGGATTATGTGTGGTGATGTGGTGGGGGGGCGGGATTATGTGTGGTGATGTGGTGGGGGTGGGATTATGTGTGGTGATGTGGTGGGGGGCGGGATTATGTGTGGTGATGTGGTGGTGGGGCGGGATTATGTGTGGTGATGTGGTGGGGGGGCGGGATTATGTGTGGTGATGTGGTGGAGGGGCGGGATTATGTGTGGTGATGTGGTGGGGGGCGGGATTATGTGTGGTGATGTGGTGGGGGTGGGATTATGTGTGGTGATGTGGTGGGGGGCAGGATTATGTGTGGTGATGTGGTGGGGCGGGATTATGTGTGGTGATGTGGTGGGGGGTGGGATTATGTGTGGTGGGGGGCACGGGATTATGTGTGGTGATGTGGTGGGGGTGGGATTATGTGTGGTGATATGGTGGGGGGCTGGATTATCTGTGGTAATGTGGGGGGCGGGATTATGTGTGGTGATGTGGTGGGGGGCGGGATTATGTGTGGCAATGTGGTGGGGGTGGGATTATGTGTGGTAATGTGGTGGGGGGCGGGATTATCTGTGGTAATGTGGTGGGGGGTGGTATTATGTGTGGTGATTTGTTGGGGGGGTGGGATTATGTGTGGTGATGTTTTGGAGGGCGGGATTATGTGTGGTGATGTGGTGGGGCGGGATTATTTGTGGTAATGTGGGGGGCAGGATTATGTGTGGTGATGTGGTGGGGGGGCGGGATTATGTGTGGTAATGTGTTGGGGGGCGGGATTATGTGTGGTAATGTGGTGGGGGGTGGGATTATCTGGGGTAATGTGGTGGGGGTGGGATTATGTGTGGTAATGTGGTGGGGGGCTGGATTATCTGTGGTAATGTGGTGGGGGGCGGGATTATGTGTAGTGATGTGGTGGGGGTGGGATTATGTGTGGTGATGTGGTGGGGAGGCAGGATTATGTGTGGTGATGTGGTGGGGGGGCGGGATTATGTGTGGTGATGTTTTGGGGGGCAGGATTATGTATGGTAATGTGGTGGGGGGCAGGATTATGTGTGGCAATGTAGTGGGGGGCGGGATTATGTGTGTCGATGTGGTAGGGGCGGGATTATGTATGGTAATGTGGTGGGGGGTGGGATTATGTGTGGTAATGTGGTGGGGGGTGGGATTATGTGTGGTGATGTGGTGGGGGGCGGGATTATGTGTGGTGATGTGGTGGGGGGCAGGATTATGTGTGGTTATGTGGTGGGGGGTGGGATTATGTGTGGTGATTTGGTGGGGGGTGGGATTATGTGTGGTGATGTGGTGGGGGCGGGATTGTGTGTGGTAATAGGGTTGGGGGGCAGGATTATGTGTGGTGATGTGTTGGGGGCGGGATTATGTTTGGTGATGTGGTGGGGTGGCGGGATTACGTGTGGTGATGTGGTGGGGGGCGGGATTTTGTGTGGTAATGTGGTGGGGGGCAGGATTATGCGTGGTAATGTGGTGGGGGGTGGGATTATGTGTGGTAATGTGGGGGGCAGGATTATGTGTTGTGATGTGGTGGGGGGTGGGATTATGTGTGGTGATGTGGTGAGGGGTGGGATTATGTGTGGTGATGTGGAGGGGGGGCGAGATTATGTGTGGTGATGTGGTAGGGGGGTGGGATTATCTGTGGTAATGTGGTGGGGGGTGGGATTATGTGTGGTGATGTGGTAGGGGGGCGGAATTATCTGTGGTAATGCGGTGGGGGTGGGATTATGTGTGGTGATGGGGTAGTGGTGCGGGATTATCTGTGGTAATGTGGTGGGGGAGCGGGATTATGTGTAGTGATGTGGTGGGGGGCGGGATTATATGTGGTGGTGTGGTGGGGCGGGATTATGTGTGGTAATAGGATTGGGGGCGGGATTATGTGTGTTAATGGGGTGGGGGGGTGGGATTATGTGTGGTAATGTGGTGGGGGCGGAATTATGTGTGGTAATGGGATTGGGGGGTGGGATTATGTGTGATAATGTGGTTGGGGGGTGGGATTATGTGTGGTAATGTGGTGGGGGGCGGGATTATGTGTGGTTATGTGGGGGGGGCGGGATTATGTGTGGTAATGTAGTGGGGGGCGGGAATATGTGTGGTAATGGGGGTGGGGGCGGGATTATGTGTGGTGATGTGTTGGGGGGCGGGATTATGTGCATTTGAACAGCATTGTGCATTTTGCATTTGAACAGCAAGGTGGCTTGTTGTTGAAGGGAAATAGAGAAAAAAAAATCTATAAATCTTCAGCATAGCGAGTGTGAGCGAGCTGAGTGTGACCTGAGTGTAAGTGTGGACGGTGGTAAGTGTGACTTGTGATTCAGTGACTTTGGAATCAGGGAGTTTCCAAGGGAGGAATTGCTGTCTGTTTTTAATTAATACTTGTATTTATTTTTTATTTAACGTTTCTGTGTGGTGCAATCCCCATTAGGAAATGTGCTCCACTATTGTTAATGCCATCCAGTGCACATCTTGCCACATATATGCAGTCCTTGATCAGCCGGTCGAGGGTGCATACTGCTGTGCGAGATGTGAGAACGTTGTGCATTTGGAATCCCAGATTCTGGATCTAAATGTGCAGCTGGCAACACTGAGATCCATAGACAATATGGAGAGGAGTCTTCTGCTCACTGAGCAGACGCTCAATGGGATAGATGAGGGGGGGATGGTAGGATGGAGCTGCAGGACAGTGAAGTAGGTAGCTGGGTGACATTCAGAAAGTGGGGTAGAGGGAAGAGTGCCAGGGAGGCTAGTCCTGATCTGGCTCACCCCAATAAGTTTGCTAAGTTGGCAGATGAGGGGGGTGCCAGTACAGGGGTAGCACTGCTGCAGCCAGGCATGTCCTCTGACAGCTGGAGGAGTGACTGCTCCAGTAAGGGGGGAAATAGGAGAGCAGTACAGGCCAGACAGGTGCTGGTAGTGGGGGACTCAATTATTAGGGGAACAGATAGGGCAATCTGTCACAAAGACAGGGATCGTCGAACGGTGTTCTGCCTACCTGGCGCTCGAGTCCGACACATCGCTGATCAGGTGGACAGATTACTGGGAGGGGCTGGTGAGGACCCAGCGGTCATTGTGCACATTGGCACAAATGACAAAGTTAGAGGTAGAGGTAGGTAGAAGGTCCTTAAAGATGATTTCAGGGAATTAGCAAGGACCTCCAACGTGGTATTTTCCGAAATACTGCCTGTACCACGTGCCACGCCAGAGAGGCATCGGGAGATTAGGGAGGGTAATAAGTGGCTCAAGAATTGGTGTAGGAAGGAGGGGTTTGGGTTCCTGCAGAACTGGGCCGACTTCTCAGTTGGCTACAGGCTCTATGCTAGGGACGGGCTGCACCTCAATGGGGAAGGTGCAGCTGTGCTGGGGGAGAAAATGGCTAGAAGGTTGGAGGAGTGTTTAAACTAGGGATTGGGGGGGAGGGTATTCATTTTATAGGAGGGGAAGATAGTGCAGATAGAGACCTGGGCACAAATAAGGAAGTTGGGGGTGGCGGTGGCATGGGGGGTGGGGTTAGAACAGTTAGTAATTTAAGAAAGAATAGAGGTACAGAGAGGAACATCAAGTGCATGTATACTAATGCCAGAAGCCTCGCCAACAAAATGGATGAATTAGAACTAATGTTGTTGGAACATAATTATGATATGGTGGGGATATCTGAAACATGGCTGGATGAGAGCCATGACTGGGCTGTTAACTTGCAGGGCTATAGCCTTTTCAGAAATGACCGTACAGATAAGCGAGGGGGTGGGGTGTGTCTGTATGTAAAATCGACCTTAAAACCCATCCTGCGTGATAATATAGGTGAATCTAATGAAAATGTAGAGTCCCTGTGGATGGAGATAAGGGGAGGGGAAAAAATAATAAATTACTGATAGGGGTTTGTTATAAATCTCCAAAAATAATGGAAGCAATGGAGAATATCCTCGTAAAGCAAATAGATGAAGCTGCGACTCAAGGAGAAGTCATTATTATGGGGGACTTCAACTACCCTGAAATAGATTGGGGAACAGAAACCTGCAGTTCCAGTAAAGGTAATCGGTTTTTGACAACTATGAGAGACAATTACCTTTCACAACTGGTTCCGGACCCAACAAGAAGGGGGGCACTGCTAGACCTAATATTAACCAACAGGCCAGACCGCATATCAAATATAAGGGTTGGGGGTCACTTGGGGAATAGTGATCACAAAATAATAAGTTTTCATGTCTCCTTTAATAAGATGTGTAGTAGAGGGGTGACAAGGACACTAAACTTCAGGAGGGCAAATTTCCAACGGATGAGAAAGGATCTTGGTGCAATTAACTGGGACGATATCCTGAGACATAAAAGTACACAAAGAAAATGGGAGACGTTTATTAGCATCCTGGATAGGACCTGTGCACAGTATATACCGTATGGGAATAAACATACTAGAAATAGGAGGAAACCAATATGGCTAAATAAAGCTGTAAGGGGTGCAATAAGTAACAAAAAGAAAGCATTTAGAGAATTAAAGGAAGTAGGTAGTGAGGAGGCATTAAATAAATACAAAAAATTAAATACATTCTGTAAAAAGCAAATCAAAGCAGCAAAGATTGAGACAGAGAGACTCATTGCTAGAGAGAGCAAAAATAACCCCAAAATATTCTTTAACTACATAAATAGTAAGAAACTAAAAAATGATAGTGTTGGCCCCCTTAAAAATAGTCTGGGTGAAATGGTGGATGAGGATGAGGAAAAAGCCAATATGCTAAATGACTTTTTTTCATCGGTATTTACAAAAGAAAATCCCATGGCAGCCAATATGACTAGTGATAAAAATTCCCAATTAAATGTTACCTGCTTAACCCAGCAGGAAGTACGGCATCTAAAAATCACAAAAATTGACAAATCTCCGGGCCCGGATGGGATACACCCCCGAGTATTGCAGGAATTAAGTACAGTCATTGATAGACCATTATTTTTAATCTTTAAAGAGTCCATAATAACAGGGTCTGTACCACAGGACTGGCGTATAGCAAATGTGGTGCCAATATTCAAAAAGGGGACAAAAACTGAACTCGGAAATTATAGGCCAGTAAGCTTAACCTCTACTGTGGGTAAAGTCCTGGAGGGCATTCTAAGGGATGCTATACTGGAGTATCTGAAGAGGAATAACCTCATGACCCAGTATCAGCACGGGTTTACTAGGGACCGATCATGTCAGACTAATTTGATCAGCTTCTATGAAGAGGTAAGTTCCAGACTGGACCAAGGGAACCCAGTAGATGTAGTGTATATGGACTTTTCAAAAGCTTTTGATACGGTGCCACACAAAAGGTTGATACATAAAATGAGAATAATGGGGATAGGGGAAAATATGTGCAAGTGGGTTGAGAGCTGGCTCAGGGATAGGAAACAAAGGGTGGTTATTAATGGAGCACACTCGGACTGGGTCGCGGTTAGTAGTGGGGTACCACAGGGGTCAGTATTGGGCCCTCTTCTTTTTAACATATTTATTAATGACCTTGTAGGGGGCATTCAGAGTAGAATTTCAATATTTGCAGATGACACTAAACTCTGCAGGGTAATCAATACAGAGGAGGACAATTTTATATTACAGGATGATTTATGTAAACTAGAAGCTTGGGCTGATAAATGGCAAATGAGCTTTAATGGGGATAAATGTAAGGTCATGCACTTGGGTAGAAGTAATAAGATGTATAACTATGTGCTTAATTCTAAAACTCTGGGCAAAAACGTCAATGAAAAAGACCTGGGTGTATGGGTGGATGACAAACTCATATTCAGTGGCCAGTGTCAGGCAGCTGCTACAAAGGCAAATAAAATAATGGGATGCATTAAAAGAGGCATAGATGCTCATGAGGAGAACATAATTTTACCTCTATACAAGTCACTAGTTCGACCACACTTAGAATACTGTGCACAGTTCTGGTCTCCGATGTATAAGAAAGACATAGCTGAACTGGAGCGGGTGCAGAGAAGAGCGACCAAGGTTATTAGAGGACTGGGGGGTCTGCAATACCAAGATAGGTTATTACACTTGGGGCTATTTAGTTTGGAAAAATGAAGGCTAAGGGGTGATCTTATGTTAATGTATAAATATATGAGGGGACAGTACAAAGACCTTTCTGATGATCTTTTTAATCATGAACCGGTGACAGGGACAAGGGGGCATCCTCTACGTCTGGAGGAAAAAAGGTTTAAGCATAATAACAGACGCGGATTCTTTACTGTAAGAGCAGTGAGACTATGGAACGCTCTGCTGTATGATGTTGTAATGAGTGATTCATTACTTAAATTTAAGAGGGGACTGGATACCTTTCTGGAAAAGTATAATGTTACAGGGTATATATATTAGATTCCTTGATAAGGCGTTGATCCAGGGAACTAGTCTGATTGCCGTATGTGGGGTCAGGAAGGAATTTTTTTCCCCATGGTGGAGCTTACTCTTACCACATGGGTTTTTTTTGCCTTCCCCTGGATCAACATGTTAGGGCATGTTAGGCTATGGGTTGAACTAGATGGACTTAAAGTCTTCCTTCAACCTTAATAACTATGTAACTATGTAACTATGTAACTATGTAATGGGGTTGGGGGGCAGGATTATGTGTGGTAATGGGGTGGGGGGCGGGATTGTGTGTGGTGATGTGTTGGGCGGCGGGATTATGTGTGATGATGTGGTGGGGGGGCAGGATTGTGTGTGGTAATGTGGTGGGGGCGGGATTGTGTATGGTAATGTGGTGGGGCGGGATTGTGTGTGGTGATGTGGTGGGGGGTGGGGCTACTGTGCAGGGGGCGGGATTAGCAAGTAATCACGATGCCTCTTATATATATAGATGAGAGTGGGATGAGTGTTATGCAATTTTGTTTCCTATTCTTCTGCGATTGGAATACTATTGTCCTTTTTTTTCGTTTAGAAGCGTATGTGATGCTAATGCCATCCATTTACCATGCAATTTTCTTCAAATATTTTCTGTAAAAAGCATAAACAATCCTTCTTTAGAACCCTAAAGAAATCCTCTTTCCCATGTTCCACACTGTGAGCACATATATGTTTTTGGCATATTCTCTCATAACACCCGTGTTGGCTGTATTTGGTGTATTCTTTTTGCAACAAGATGACCTTCAACCTGAACTTTAACATTACTGAGCGTATCATGTGGATTGCTTACACATATACTGTATATATGTAGGTGCAGGGCTGCCACTAAGAATTTTGGGGCCCTTTACTGGCAACATTTTCGGGGACTACTTGAGACTCCGCCCAGGCTGCACCATAGCCCCACCCTTCGAACCTTCCAGAGTCCCATTGCCCTCTCTTGGAAAAACTCCACTTCTGCACCATATCCTCAAAAAATCATACATTATCAGTTCCCATCACCAGATCACATACATAACCAGCACCTTTTATTTTGGCCAAAAGATTTTTTAATCCGCCACTATGACAACGTAGACTCTTTTGGCAGGGCTCTACTCTACTGTAACTTATTAAACATATGTTCAAATATCCATTACAATTTTAGTTATATTTTTATTTATTTTCCAATTTTTAAAATGACCAATAATATATCACATACAAGGGACAAATACCACCCCACCGTGACCAGACAACATACAAGGAACAAATACCGCCACACCATTTTTAGATCACATATTACCACCACATACTGACCTAATAATACCATTTACAAGGGACAAATACCGCCACACCATGACCAGACCAGATATTACCACCACGTAGTGACTGCATACTACTAATCAGTAATAAAAACAACGATACTAATATCACCATAAGTGACATTATACACAGGAGCTCTGTATATAGTTTCAGTGTACAGGTAATACATTGATCAGCGGTGACATTATACCAATAGTGTATAGTGTCAGTGTACAGGTAATATAGTGATCTCCAGTGGCATTATACACACGAGTGCTGTATATAGTGTACAGGTAACACAGTGATCACCAGTGACATTATACACAGGAGCTCTGTATACAGTGTACAGGTAATACAGTGATCACTGGTGACAATGTACACAGGAGCTCTGTATATAGTTTCAGTGTACAGGTAATAAAGTGATCACTGGTGACATTATACCAATAGTGTATAGTGTCAGTGCACCGGTAATACAGTGATCACTGGTGACATTGTACACAGGAGCTCTGTATATAGTGTAAAGTGTTCAGGTAATACCGTGATCACCACTGACATTATGCACAGGAGCTCTGTATATAGTGTCAGTGTAAAGGTAATACAGTGATCACAGTTACATTATACACAGGACCTCTGTATATAATATACAGTGTATAGTGTGCATGTATATGTAATACACTGACTCACCAGTGATGTCTCTAGGTGAAGTCCTTCATCTTCGCTTTTAAATTTCATCCAGCGCACAAAGCCGTCACTTCCTCCAGCCAGGACTCATCTCTGCAGGAAATAACACAGTTATCTAGAGCAGAGGTCCCCAACCTTTTTTGCACCAGGGACCGGCTTTAAGCAAGACCAGTTTTCCATGGCCCGGTGGGGGTGGGGCAGGGGCGGGGCTTTGGTCATATGGGGGTGGGGTTATGGAGAGATGGAGCTTAGTGCATAATGCTTAATGATTAATGAATGTACTCTGCTGTGACACCATCAGCTCTGCTACATCTGTGTTCAGTGTTTCATAAACTCGACAAAGGAATCACTCTGTGTATGAAATCTACAAGTGACACATTCCTCTCTGCTACATCTGGCCTCATGCTAAAGCTTTGTGGTACTTTTATCAGTGCAGTGTGGACCGATAACTTCTCTTGAGAGCACATGAGTAACAAACAGTAAATAAACTCAGCTCTGCTACATCAGTAAAAAACCAATTGATTAATGATTAATCAATTGTTTTTTTACTGATGTAGCAGAGCTGAGTTTGTTATTTATTAAGTTTCATGGCCACTTCATGAAATCCTATCAACAAAAAAATATTCAGCACTGCTACATCTATACCCCAGCTCCCCACACATGGACCCTGCACAGCCGCCGGTAATACCTTCATTCAGAGGGGCCCAGCCCGCTGTTCCCGCACACACGCACAGGCCGGATATGACTCACCCATGGTGACTCCGGAAATACATGGTGACGTCATGGATTGGGAGGAGCTGCGGCTGTGGAAGCCGCCCGCCCTGCTCGTACAGCGGGAGATGGAAGGAGGGAGTGGCGGATGAGGGGGAGGAGACTTCCGCCCGAACTCCACGGCCGCCCACCAAAGGGGGAATGACGAACGCTGCAGCGCTGGAGTGTGACAAAATGGAGGCCGCACAACCGGCGTGTTTAGCCGCTAAAGTAGCTGTCAGCGGCGCCGCGGACCGGCTGAAAAACCCCAACAGCCCGGTCCTGGTCCGCGGACCGGCGGTTGGGGACCTCTGATCTAGAGCACCGCTTGCAGAGCACATTACTTAATTTTTTTTCCTAACTTCTACACTAAACCAGATGAAGGAAAAAAAGGCGCCTTAATTAGCCCCTACAGTTATAATATTCCCCATCTTGGCCCCCTTATATGATATGATATGATACACTTTATTGATCCTGGGGAGAAATTACAGTATTACAGCAGCAATACATTCCTGGCTCCAACCATATGTCTTCCCATCCTGTCCTCATGAGTATCCATTCTGCCCCCATGTGATGTCCCATCCTACCCCATTTGATCTCCCCATTCTACCCAATCTGTCTCCATTCTGCCTCATCTATCTCCATCCAGCACCATGTTCCTGCCCCATCTATCTCCATCCTGGCCGAGTCCGCGCGGCAATAGAGTTTAACTGAACCTGCGTCTTGGATGCAGATTCAGTTACTGCAGCGGCAGAATCCTGAGGGCCCCCCTGCTCACCGGTCCCCATATGCCAGTAATGGCACTAATGCCTTGATGGCAGACATGTACACATTGTGATAGAGTCACTGGTGAAGTGATAGAGGGGAGATACGTGTCACTGAGCATGATCACGTCAGTGATGTGAAACCAGATTAGCTTCCTCGAGCACTGGGACGGTATATATAAAATTATATAATGGGCTCGTTTTAGTGGACATTCATAGAGCGAGAGGGAGAATGTACATGCATTTCCTCCTGAAAAACTGCCAGGACCTGTGTGATGTCAGAATTATGTGACCAATCACATGATGAAGGAGTCACAAGGTCAGGGCTTAAATGACTGACTGGCAGAGCTTCCAGTGTTCCTGGAGAGATAGGACTCCAGGGAGTTGTAACCAAAAATGAAGAAGACAGTGCTTGATAAAGATCTTTGGGATCAAAACGTCTCCACAGAAGGCAGAATAAAATGTGATTTATTTCACCAACGTGTGAGCGCTGTCTTCTTCATTTTTGGATATTGGACTTTATCCTTGGCTGAGACGTGCGCATCATGTATGTGTAATGCTGACCCTGTTTTCCCCATGAGGTGCTGTGTTCTATTATCCAGGGAGTTGTATGTCATAGATGATCCATACACATTGCTGTCTGATAGAGGTCTGATCCCTCTAGGAAAAAAAAGGACTGTGTTTTCTTTTGTTTCTTTGTTTTGCCTGCAGGGCTGTGTTTACTTTTAAGCTTGGTTTATGCTGCAACAATAAACCAAGCACTTTCTTTAAGGGTACTGTCACACAGTGCAATTTTGATCGCTAGGACGGCACGATTCGTGACGTTCTAGCGATATCGTTACGATCTCGCAGTGTCTGACACGCTACTGCGATCAGGGACCCTGCTGAGAATCGTACGTCGTAGCAGATCGTTTGGAACTTTCTTTCGTCGCTGGATCTCCCGCTGTCATCGCTGGATCGTTGTGTGTGACAGCGATCCAGCGATGCGTTCGCTGGTAACCAGGGTAAACATCGGGTAACTAAGCGCAGGGCCGCGCTTAGTAACCCGATGTTTACCGTGGTTACCAGCGTAAAAGTAAAAAAAAAAAAACCGTACATGCTCACCATCTGATGTCCGTCAGGTCCCTTGCCGTCCGCTTCCCGCTCTGACTGTCTGCCGGCCGGAAAGTGAGAGCAGATCACAGCGGTGACGTCGCCGCTGCGCTCTGCTCTCACTGTACGGCCGGATCTCAGTCAGAGCAGGAAGCGGACGGCAAGGGACCTGACGGACATCAGATGGTGAGCATGTACGTTTTTTTTTTTTTACTTTTACGCTGGTAACCACGGTAAACATCGGGTTACTAAGCGCGGCCCTGCGCTTAGTAACCCGATGTTTACCCTGGTTACCCGGGGACTTCGGCATCGCTCCAGCGCCGTGATTGCAACGTGTGACCGCAGTCTATGACGCTGGAGCGATAATCAATCAAAGTGACTCTAAATGTGGGATGGTCCCTAAAAAAAATGGTTTTGTAAATTTTGTTGTAAAAATGAGAAATTGCTGGTCAACTTTTAACCCTTATAACGTCCTAACAAAAAAAATTTGCTACCAAAATTGTGCTGATGTAAAGTAGACATGTGGGAAATGTTATTTATTAACTATTTTGTGTGACATATCTCTCTGATTTAAGGGCATAAAAATTCAAAGTTTGAAAATTGCAAAATTTTTAACATTTTCGCCATATTTCCTTTTTTTCATAAATAATCGCAAGTAATATCGAATAAATGCTACCACTAACATGAAGTCCAATATGTCGCGAAAAAACAGTCTCAGAATCAGCGGGATTCGTTAAAGCGTTCCAGAGTTATAACCTCATAAAGTGACAGTGGTCAGAATTGTAAAAATTGGCTCGGTTATTAAGTACCAAATTGGCTCTGTCAATAAGGGGTTCAACATCCTGCACATGTGTGTGAATGTGTTTCCAAATAATGATGGCGGATTGACGCTGTCCATGGGGCCCAGTTAGGAGAGGCAAAAGAAGAGGGGCCCCAACCGGATCATAAACTCTGCCAGCGTGTCTCAGGCATTACGAGCCCCTCCTCTTTTGCTACTGCTCATCGGGCCCCTTGCATCAGTAAGGGTAGTAATGCCCTGATAGCGGCCCTGTGTAGGTGTATGTGAAGTATAATGTGAACTGCTTACACATGTATATGTTTGGTTATAATTGCGCACATCTTCACTTTTCTTTCATTGTATCATTCATGTAAATGATATTGGATATTATTATTATATTAATATTGGATATTATCCACATGTAAAATATGTTGTTTAAGAATTCCTCTATACAACGTTTTTCAGTCTTTTGATTTTGGAACTCAGGTGTGGGTAATGACAACCACCTGTGATTCATTCTGAATAATGTTTTGCCTTGTTTGCAATTGGATTAGAACTGTTAAAATAGTTCAGTCAGATCTTTTGTTGCATACTATGACTAAGAGCACTTGGACGCCAGAAATGCATTAGGTTTTTACATCCTTGCAATCCATGCTTTTAAAGGGAACCTGTCAGCAGGTTTGGCCGATACGAGTTATGACCACCACCTTTCAGGGCTTATATACAGCATTCTATAATGCTGTATATCTGCCCCTAACCCGACCTGCAAGAGAAGAAAAATAACTTTTATTATACTCACCTGTTGGGTGGTCCAGTCTGAATGGTGTCGCTCTTCTTGGTCCGGTGCCTCCCATCATCTTACGATCGTCCTACTTTTTGGTTCATGTGGATAATGCGTCCCTACATCATCCACACAATCTGCTCAACTCCTGCACAGGCATACTTATCTGCCCTGTAGAAGACAGATTAAAATCCTGCAGTGCGCAAGCGCTGAACCTCTGACCTTTCCCGGCACCTGCACAACGCAGTACTTTGCTCTGCCCACAACAGGGCAGATAAGTACGCCTGCACAGGAGCATGATGCCAAGCAGACTGTGTGGATGATGCAGGGATGCGTCATCCACATGAAGCAAGAGGATAGCAGAAGATGGGAGGCACTGGACCAAGAAGACCGTCCCACAGGTGAGTATAATTAAAGTTATTTTTCAGTTCTTCCAGGTTGGGTTGGGGGCAGATATACAGCATTATAGAATGCTGTATATCAGCCCTCAAAGGTGGTGGCCGTAACTCATATTTGCCTAACCTAGTGACAGGTTCCCTTTAAGGATTCTCCAATAAATGTTTTAAATATTTTATTCATTGTTGGATAGATGTGCCAAATTCTTTTCTCCTCACAATTTCACTACTAAGTGTATCCTTTCCCACTGAGTCTTATCTCGGTGCTTTGGCAAGCCCTGCTCAATTGCAGCTAATCTGAGGAGGCGGCGGTGGCGATACTGGATACATCCACTACTGACAAAAAGGGCCACAAAAAGTCACTTTAATAGATCGAATGATGAACTACGCATGCATCCTCAAAAGTTTTATGACTACTGTAGGATTAGTGTATCAACATTTGACCATCTTTTGGAGGTGCTGAGGCTAGGAATAGCATACTAGGAATAGCATACCAGAATACCAACACACGGTGCAGTAATTCTGCTGAAGAGCGACTTCTTCTGACAGTAAGATAATTTTATTATCTCTCATGTTTCACATTTTGATAAACACTTTGTGTTTTGTTTTAAATTCCTTAAACCATTTTTTCACTATTATTATACATTACTGTTTTAGACCATGAATGTAGCCATGTTTTTCATTAGTGAAGTTTTTTTTTTTTACTTTGTTTTTTCAAGTTTAGCAACTACATTTAAATTTTAGTCTAGGCTTGGTTTATTTAGTACAACATAATTTTTGCTTTTTAATTACATATTTATTTCCTTTATTATTATATTTTTATAATGTGTAAATATTCTTCAACACAATCTCGGTATGAAATTTTTCATTATTCAGAGTTTCCTATCTAATTTTTTTTCCTTTGCAGCCCTTCATTTGGAATTCCTCCTGTGAAAGTCTACAATCTCAGGAATTGTGAGGAGCACATGTGCCCAGATATGGGAGAAACTCCATTCTGTTGTTATGCTGGAGCCTGCACAACTTGATTGGAAGCAGATCTCACATGGCTTTTTGGAAAAAACACAATTTTCTAGCTACATCAGGGCCTTGGATGGGAAACACCTCAGGATCAAGAAGCCGCCAAACTCAGGCTCACAATATTTCTATTGTAAGCAGAATTTTTTTGTTGTCCTTTTGGCCTTAGTGGACAGTACTTACATATTTGTTGATATTGGGGGGTATGGGTGCGAATAGGCGACTCAGGAATATGTCAAACATCGGATATGGGTAGGCAGCTTTTCAATGACCTTGGTCTCCCATCTCCATGTGTTCTCCCGTGTTTAACAGTTGAACCAGCTCCATATGTGATGCTTGCAGATGAGGCTTTTCAATTAACTAGACATCTGATGCAGCCGTACCCCTGTTGATGCCTCAGTAACCAGAGATGAATTATCATCTGTCTCGTGCACGCCAAATGGTGGAGTAAAATGGCATGTGCTTCAGTCTGCCCTGAACCTTAGTGAGCAGAATGTGAATAGTGTAATAAAGACGTGTGGTTTTGCACAACTTCACCAGCATGCATGAATGTCGTTATGATGCTGGTCCAGAAGATGTACAGGATGTGTCCATCACCATCCTTGCTCCATCAAGACAACACGACAACACTCTTCAGCTATTAAGGTACAGGATCTTTTTGCCTCGTATATTAGTGTTGAGCGATACCTTCCGATATTCAAAAGTATCGGTATCGGATTGGATCGGCCGATATCCAAAAAATATCGGATATCGCCGATACCGATACCCGATACCAATACAAGTCAATGGGACACAAATATCGGAAGGTATCCTGGATGGTTCCCAGGGTCTGAAGGAGAGGAAACTCTCCTTCAGGCCCTGGGATCCATATTCATGTAAAAAATAAAGAATAAAAATAAAAAATATGGATATACTCACCCCTCCGACAGACCCTGGACCTTAGCGGTGCAACCGGCAGCCTCCATTCCTAAGAATGCAGTGATTGAAGGACCTTCAATGACGTCGCGGTCACATGAGCGGTCACGCGACCAATCACAAGACCGCAATGTCATCGCAGGTCCTGTACACTCACTGCATTCTTAGGAACAGAGGCTGCCGGTTGCACCGCTAAGGTCCAGGGTCCGTCGGAGGGGTGAGTATATCCATATTTTTTATTTTTATTCTTTATTTTTTACATGAATATGGATCCCAGGGCCTGAAGGAGAGTCTCCTCTCCTCCAGACCCTGGGAACCATACACTGGGAACTTCCGATTCCGATTTCCGATATCACAAAAATATCGGAACTCTGTATCGGAATTCCGATACCGCAAATATCGGCCGATATCCGATACTTGCGGTATCGGAATGCTCAACACTACGTCGTATTTCATCATCTCACAGGGGAAAACTGCATGACAGGATTCATAAGTTATTGTTCCTTGAATTAATAATGTCTTTGATTTTTTTGTGTTACTTGTGCTATAATGTGAAAAATATCCACGTATCTGGTTTTTTGGCTGTGTTTACTAGCAGAATTTTTTTTATATATTTTCGTATTAAATAATCTTGTTTTTTCTGTTAACCACAAGTTGTTGTTTTTTTAAATAAAAAAGCATACATATTAATTTATATGTAACCAGAAATCAAAACTTTAAACAGTGATATTATTTAAAAAAAAGAACGGTAACACATATAACAATCAGAATGATAACATTATAACACAAAAATTCACAAACTGGGATAAGATGGTGATCTTTGCTGGGATGGGGGAACATTACCAGACCAAGATGGTAGTGGTGTTGAATTGTTTGGGGCCATTATCTGTGTGGTATATGACCCTGAAGGTTGGGGTAAGGAGGCCTCAGGGTCTGAGGCTCTTGTGTATATGTTGACGCCCACTATACCCTGATTAACGGTCACCCTCAGTAGGGCCATGCATAATATTGCGCCATTTGTCCATCATTACCAGACCACTCCACTTGTCTTTGCGCACTCATGTGCTCTGACACAGTGAGCAGTTGACGAGGCACAGCTGGTGCTGTTTGAGAAGCAGGGAGCTGGTGTTGTGCTTGTTGTTGGGAAGAACCTGTGTATGCCTTGTCTTCATCTGCCAGCCGCAGACGGCTTTAATCCGACCTCCCAATGATTATTTAGGCACGTGTAGGTATCTAAAATGATACGGAATGCTTTCTTCGCTTCCAGCTGCAAAGGCCTGTCTATATCCTGCAGATTACCTCCATGTAAAAGCCTCCTCCCCATCATCACTCACTGTGCGTGCCAGATAATCTACGACCCCGCTATCTACCTTGCACATGGTGGTGATGATGGTGAGCTCCCGCCTGCACCTAACCCTTCATGGAATGGCTGCTGATTCAGGGGAGTTGTCAACAGAAAAGGTTTGGCTGCTGCTATGGTGTCCTTCCACTTCCTCTGCAGCTGGTGTTGCTGCTGGTGGTGCAGATGTTGCTGCCGAGTCCGATAATTGCCCTGCTGCGAGTCCAGCCTCCTCTACAGATTCAGCAACTGCATCCATCAGGGAGGCGTCATCTCCCTGTCCTGTAAGTTGAATTCAGTTCTGCAAATTATAGAAAATATATCATGTTGTTGATAATACCAAACCAAAAAAAGTTAAGTATAATAATGTGCAAGAGTTAAACAAGCCATAACTTATGGTCTTAAGTCCATAATAGGGGGTCAAAAAATTCAGCCAGTTCATATATAGATAGGGTCATTTTCTTGATGCTCCCATCTACATGTATCCTGACAGCTGCGCCAGCGTCGGGTCATATAATTAAAAAAAGAGAAGCAGTAAGTAAACCATTTTAATTATTAAACCGTAAAGAAACAGTTTAAGCCAAATTTAATACAAAGAAGTGTGCATGTGTGCCCATAACAATTTAAAATTATTATGTTGAGCTGGTGTACAGCTGCGGTTTCATTATTGACAAATTACAAATTTAGTACTCTGTTGTTTGTTTAACTAAACCAAAAAATAAAAAAAAAACAGTTCTAGGACATACAAAAATACACATGGTACTGTTTTTTGGGGTACTTAGTAATGGTAGTTTGCTCCTGTCGTGAGCTTGCTTGATAATTTTGATACATCTAACAGCAGATGTATATAAAGGATTCTTGGTGCTCCTGCACAAGGACAATCAACATCTCCACATTTATGCGTGATGCCGTGGTTTTAGGATCTCCGTTGATGCGTGCGCTTTTTTTATAAGTTGCCAGGATAGTTTTGACTTACAACTTCCTGCAATAGGCTGATGCAATTTCCTGGCATATTAGAAAATTTTAAAGAAAATTGCATGGCATTCGGATTGTCGAATTTTAAAAGTTGCATCCACTGACTTCTATTGGTGAATGCGATCAAATTTTTGCATACAATCGCAGCATGCTGCGATTTTTTTCCAGTTCGATCTCGATCCAATATTAACTGAAAAAAAAGCAGATGACCACACAATCATAGACTAACATTGTTCCAAATGCAATACGATTTTTTCAGATTGCATTCATCTGATTTATTCACAAATGTGACTGAACCCTAACATTAAAAATGTTAAACAGAAAAAAAAAAGTCTATTTTTGACTTTCCGCAAAACTCTTGAACTACTGTATGTGCGATAAGCTAATGAATTTGCCTAAAAAATCATCAGAGAATGCCAAAAAAAGGGGCTTAAATAAAACCCGCCAAAGTGCATAGTGTCGCAACTTGTTAACCCCCTGTACGTTGCAAGACAAGAAAAATGGGACCATGGCTGAAATTTATAAAAGCTGGAGTAACAGTCTTCCTCCTAATTCAGAGTGTGCATGATTTATTTACAGGACACAGTGATAAAAAAGGTGAAAAAAATCCTCTTCCGCTAACATTGTAATTCAGAATTCCATGTTTTTTAATGTATTTACACAGGACAAGTAAAGAGCACTGCTTATACTGTAGTTCATGGTGCTCAAATCAAATTACATGATCTGAGTAATAAAGTTTGTTTTCCGCTACTACCTAAAGGGCATATAGAGTGTCAGGTGAAGAAGTGAATGTAGTAAAGTTGTCATGCCAACAATCATCACTCATATTGCTTAGCAAATATGTATTGCAGGTTGAAATGTATATAATAATGTGGACACTGGTGCTAAAATTATCTTGTGGTACATTCATAAAACATTCAAGGATTCTTAATTATGTATTAAAGCATGCATGTGTTTTTATCCTGATCTAAAAGCAGCGGACTTTTCAGAATGATAATTATGTCACATTTTTTCTCATTTTTATGTCTATGAATAATGTATTCTCTTTGCATAAGAGAACACTACATAAGTGGCAAAACTTCCTCAGTATGAAAACATTGACATTGCTTGTACTGACATTCTATAAGATTTAATTGAAACTCCAATAAAAAGTCAGACAAGGGGCAGTAATTATTTTATCACTTTATCACATGGGAAATAAATTAAGCAATCTACGATGGAGGAGGACTTAGAGGACTTTTCAGTTCTTCTGATAAATCTAGTTTAGTAACTACCTGCATTTTCTTCTACAATTATAATTCTGAAACCTATTTATTAGCCCCCAATATAAGGTGTATCCCTAAGCAGTCTAAGCTCTCATTCAGACTTCCTGTCTCCACTTATGAGTGCTATATAGGTTTTAACCCCTTTACCCCGAGGGTGGTTTGCGTGTTAATGACCAAGCCAATTTTTACAATTCTGACCACTGTCTCTTCTTGAGGTAATAACTCTGAAATCCATGGATCCCGGTGATTCTGACACTGTTTTCTCGTGACACATTCTACTCCATGACAGTGGTAAAATTTCTTTAATATGACTTGCATTTATTTGCGAAAAAATGAAAATTTGGGGAAAATTTTGAAAATTTCGCAATTTTCCAATTTGGAATTTTCATGCCCTTAAATCACAGATATATGTCAAACAAAATACTTAATAATTAACAGTTCCCACATGTCTATTTTATATCAGCACAATTTTGTAGCCAATTTTTTTTGTTAGGAAGTTATAAGGGTTTAAAGTTGACCAGCAATTTCTCATTTTTACAACACCATTTTTTTTTAGGGACCACATCACATTTGAAGTCACTTTGAGGGGTCTATATGATAGAAAATACCGAAAAGTGACACCATTCTAAAAACTGCACCCCTCAAGGTGTTCAAAACCCCATTCAATATGTTTATTAACTGTTTAGGTGCTTCACAAAAAATTTTTGAATGTTTAAAAAAAGTAATTCTGACCAAAAATGTTTTATTTTACCAAGGGTAACAGGAGAAATTGGACCCCAAAGGTTGTTGTGCAATTTGTCTTGAGTATGCTGATACCCAATGTATGCAGGTAAACTATTGTTTGGGAGCATGGCAGAGTTCGGAAGGGAGGAGCGCCGTTTGACTTTTCAATGCAAAAGTGACTGGAATTGAGATCGGACTCCATGTCGCGTTTGGAGAGACCCTGATGTGCCTAAACAATGGAATCCCCCCACAAGTGACACATCATTTTGGAAACTTGACCCCCCAAGTAACTTATCTAGATGTGTGGTGAGCACTTTGAACCCCCAAGTGCTTCATAGACGTTTATAGCGCAGAGCCGTAAAAATGAAAAATCATATTTTTTTTCACAAAATTTATATCTTCACCCCCAATTTTTTATTTTCCCAAGGGTAACAGGAGAAATTGGACCACAAAAGTTGTTGTGCAACTTGTCCTGAGTATGCTGATACCCCATATGATTATATCTCTGCTCATCATTCCTGAGGGAATTGATGAGGTCCTGTTAGGGATACCTTGGCTACGGTACCACTCTCCTCATAATGAGTGGTCCACAGGCAGAATTTTGGGATGGGGTGAATCTTGTAGGGGTAGATGTCAAAGGGAATGCGTTCAGGTTGCTACTACCAAGGATAAATTGGACCACAAAAGTTGTGCAACTTGTCCTGAGTATGCTAATACCCCATATGTGGGGGTAAACCACTGTCTGGGCGCATGGCAGAGCTCGGAAGGGAAAGAGCGCCGTTTTACTTTTTCAATGCAAAACGTTTGGAGAACCAATGATGTGCCTAAACAGTGGAAACCACCAAGTGACACCATTTTGGAAACTAGAGCCCCTAAGGACCTTATCTAGATGTGTGGTGAGCACTTTTAACCCCCAAGTGTTTCACATAAGTTTATAATATGGAGCTGTAAAAATAAAAAATCATATTTTTTTCACAAAAAAAGATTTTTCGCCCACAATTTTTTATTTTCCCAAGGGTAACAGGAGAAAATGGATGGCAAAATTTATTGTGCAATTTGTCCTGAATACGCCGATACCCTATATGTGGGGGTAAACCACTGTTTGGGTGCATGGCAGAGCTTGGAAGGTTAAGAGCGGCGTTTTACTTTTTCAACGCAAAATTAGCTGGAATTAAGATCGGACGCCATGTCGCGTTTGGAGAGCCCCTGATGTGCCTAAACAGTGGAAACTGCCCACAAATGACACCATATTGGAAACTACACACCCTTAGGAACATATCAAGATTTGTGTTGAGCACTTTGAGCCCCCAAGTGCTTCACAGAAGTTTATAACGTAGAGCCGTAAAAATAAAAAATCATATTTTTTTTTTACAAAAATTATATTTTCACCCCCAATTTTTTCCCCAAGAGTAACAGAAGAAATTGGACCGCAAAAGTTATTGTGCAATTTGTCCTGAGTTTGCTCATACCCCTCATGTGGGGGTAAACCACTGTTTGGGCGCATGGCAGAGTTCAAAAAGAAGGAGCGCAAGATTTTACTGTTATGGTTTGCAGGTGCCATGACTGTTATGATCTGGTGGCCTAGGAGCAGCATGAGACGTACTCTGGAGAAGGTGGTACCTGTACTGACCGCAGACCCTGAACTTAACACCGCAACTAGAAGTAGCCGTGGAATGTACCTAACACTTCCTAGACATCTCGACACAGCCGGAGGACTAAATTGTTATGATCCTAGTGGTAGAGGATCTCAGGAGTTCCAGCTAAGTCCGCAAACACAAAAACCAGCTCATAGGGAAGTGGTAACTTGGCTGACCGCATATCTGATCCTGGCACAACAACTAGAAGTAGCCGGGGAACGTACCTACGTTGATTCTAGACGTCTCGCACCAGCCGGAGAACTAACTAACCCTTTCAGAGAAAATAAGACCTCACTTGCCTCCAGAGAAAAGACCCCAAAGTTATAATACAAGCCCCCAACAAATAATAACGGTGAGGTAAGAAGAAAAGACAAACGTAAGAATGAACTAGATTTAGCAAAGAGAGGCCCACTAATTAATAGCAGAAAATAGGAAGAGGACTTAGTGCGGTCAGCAAAAAACCCTATAAAAATATCCACGCTGAAGATCCAAGAACCCCCGCACCGACTAACGGTGTGGGGGGAGAATATCAGCCCCCTAGAGCTTCCAGCAAAAACAGAAATCACATTTTGAACAAGCTGGAACAAAATAAGAGCAAATGCAAAAGGACAAAAATAAGAAAGCAGAACTTAGCTTATCTTGCAAAACTCAGGGACCAGGATGTTGTGAATTCTGTTTTTGGGCTCCCTCTGGTGGCTGCAGATGGTGCTGGGTGACTTGCGTTCCCTACGGTCTCTGGCATCCACCTGTTCCATCAGGAAGTGGGAGTTCCTATTTAACCTGGCTTCTCTGTCATTCCCTCGCCGGCTATCAATGTATCAGGGTGTCTCTGTTACCTTTGCTACCTGCTCCTAAAGCCTACAGGACAAGCTAAGTCTGATTTCCCTGTTTCATGTTTGCTTAATCATGTTTTTAGTCCAGCTTGCAGATATGTAAATCTCTGCTGCTGGTTGCTCTAGTGGGCTGAAATTACCACTCATGTACCATGAGTTGGCACATGAGTTCAAGTAATTTCAGGATGGTATTTTGAAGGGTTTTAAGCTGACCGCGCAGTTCACCTTTTTGTATCCTCTGCTATCTAGCTTTAGCGGGCCTCATTTTGCTGAATCTGTTTTCATAACTACGTTTGTGCATTCCTCTCATTTCACCGTCATTACATGTGGGGGGCTGCTATTTCTGTGGGGTCTTTTCTCTGGAGGCAAGAGAGGTCTGTGATTCTTCTGATAGGGGAAGCTAGATCTCCGGCTGGCGCGAGACGTCTAGAGCCCCCCCAGGAACGTTCCCCGGCTGCTGCTAGTTGTGTGTTGAGGTTCAGGATCGCAGTCAGCTCAGGTTCCATCACCCTAGAGCTCATCCTGTTTTTGCCCGTGTTCTTTTGTTTATTCCCTGCCATTGGGAACATGACAGTATAGCCGGCCCACAAAGTGTTAATTGTATTGGCTGAAGTAGGAGGTAAAAGAAGTCTGAGGAATCCTTTTTTTTTTTTTTTTTCCTCACTCTGAGGTTGCTGCATAGCCATAATTGCAGCCTGCTGCTTCTTACCTCCTCTTGATCCTTGAATGGCTCTGATTTCAGCTGTTTAAACATGGACGTCCAGAGTTTGGCTTCCAGCCTGAATAATCTTGCTGCTAAGGTGCAAAATATACAAGATTTTGTTGTACATGCTCCTATGTCTGAACCTAGAATTCCTATCCCAGAGTTTTTCTCTGGGGATAGATCTAGTTTCCTGAATTTCAGGAACAATTGCAAATTGTTTCTTTCTTTGAAATCTCGCTCCTCTGGAGATCCTGTTCAGCAGGTTAAGATTGTTATATCTTTCCTGCGGGGCGACCCTCAGAATTGGGCATTTGCATTGGCACCAGGGGATCCTGCGTTGCTCAGTGTAGATGCGTTTTTTCTGGCATTGGGTTTGCTCTATGAGGAACCTAACCTAGAGATTCAGGCTGAAAAAGCTTTATTAGCTCTCTCTCAGGGGCAAGATGAAGCAGAAATATATTGTCAGAAATTTCGGAAATGGTCAGTACTTACTCAGTGGAATGAGTGCGCCCTGGCTGCCAATTTCAGAGAGGGCCTTTCTGAGGCAGTAAAAGATGTTGTGGTGGGGTTTCCTGCGCCTACAGGTCTGAATGAGTCTATGACAATGGCTATTCAGATTGATCGGCGTTTACGGGAACGCAAACCTGTGCACCAGTTGGCAGTGTCTACTGAACAGGCACCTGAGACTATGCAATGTGATAGAATTCTGTCCAGAAGCGAACGGCAAAACTATAGACGGAAAAATGGGTTGTGCTTTTATTGTGGTGATTCAGCTCATGTTATATCAGCATGCTCTAAACGCACAAAAAAGGTTGATAAGTCTTTTGCCATTAGCACTTTACACTCTAGGTTCATTCTGTCTGTGACTCTGATTTGTTCATTGTCATCCATTTCCGTAGATGCCTATGTAGATTCGGGCGCTGCCCTGAGTCTTATGGATTGGTCATTTGCCAAGCGCTGTGGTTTTATTCTGGAGCCTCTGGAGGTCCTTATCCCCTTGAAGGGAATTGACTCTACACCACTGGCTAGGAATAAACCACAATATTGGACACAAGTGACTATGCGTATGACTCCCGTTCATCAGGAGGTGATTCGCTTCCTTGTATTGTATAATCTACATGATGTCCTAGTGCTTGGTCTGCCATGGTTACAAGCTCATAATCCAGTCCTTGACTGGAAAACAATGTCTGTGTTAAGCTGGGGATGTCAGGGGGTTCATGATGATGCACCTCCGATTTCCATCGCTTCGTCTACTCCCTCTGAGGTCCCTGCGTTTTTGTCTGACTATCGAGATGTTTTTGAGGAGCCTAAGCTCAGTTCGCTCCCTCCTCACAGGGATTGCGATTGCGCTATAGATTTAATTCCTGGCAGTAAATTTCCTAAAGGTCGTTTGTTTAATCTGTCTGTGCCAGAGCATACTGCTATGCGGGATTATATTAAGGAGTCCTTGGAAAAGGGACATATCCGTCCATCTTCATCCCCTTTAGGAGCAGGTTTTTTTTTCGTGGCCAAAAAAGATGGTTCCCTGAGGCCTTGTATAGAGTATCGTCTTTTGAATAAAATTACAGTTAAATATCAGTACCCTTTGCCATTGTTGACTGATTTGTTTGCTCGCATTAACGGGGCTAAATGGTTCACTAAGATAGATCTTCGGGGTGCGTATAATCTTGTACGAATAAAGCAAGGGGATGAGTGTAAAACCGCATTTAATACGCCTGAGGGCCATTTTGAGTATTTGGTAATGCCTTTTGGACTTTCTAATGCTCCTTCAGTCTTCCAGTCCTTTATGCACAATATTTTCCGTGAATATCTGGATAAATTTATGATTGTGTATTTGGATGATGTTTTGATTTTTTCCGATGACTGGGAGTCCCATGTCCAACAGGTCAGGAAGGTATTTCAGATTTTGCGGGCCAATTCTTTGTTTGTAAAGGGGTCAAAATGTCTTTTTGGGGTCCAGAAGATTTCTTTTTTGGGGTACATCTTTTCCCCTTCTACTATTGAGATGGATCCTGTCAAGGTTCAGGCTATTTGTGACTGGACGCAACCTACATCTCTTAAGAGTCTTCAGAAATTCTTGGGCTTTGCTAATTTCTACCGTCGCTTCATAACTAATTTTTCTAGTGTAGTTAAACCTTTGACTCATTTGACTAAGAAGGGTGCTGATGTTGCTGATTGGTCTCCTGCGGCTGTGGAGGCCTTTCGAGAACTTAAGCGCCGGTTTTCTTCTGCTCCTGTGTTGCGCCAGCCAGATGTTTCACTTCCTTTTCAGGTTGAGGTTGATGCTTCCGAGATTGGTGCGGGGGCGGTTTTGTCGCAGAGAAGTTCCGATGGCTCGGTGATGAGGCCATGTGCGTACTTTTCTAGAAAATTTTCGCCTGCCGAGCGGAATTATGATCTTGGTAATCGGGAGCTTTTGGCCATGAAGTGGGCATTTGAGGAGTGGCGTCATTGGCTGGAGGGTGCTAAACATCGTGTGGTGGTCTTGACTGATCACAAGAATCTGATTTACCTCGAGTCTGCCAGACGTCTGAATCCTAGACAGGCTCGTTGGGCGTTGTTTTTCTCCCGTTTCAATTTTGTGGTCTCATATCTGCCAGGTTCAAAGAATGTTAAGGCGGATGCTCTTTCCAGGAGTTTTGCGCCTGACTCCCCGGGAGATTCTGAGCCCACTGGTATCCTTAGGGATGGGGTGATATTATCTGCTGTCTCCCCAGACTTGCGACGTGCTTTGCAGGAGTTTCAGGCGGATAGACCTGATCGTTGTCCGCCTGAAAGACTGTTTGTTCCGGATAATTGGACCAGTAGAGTCATCTCTGAGGTCCATTCTTCTGCGTTGGCGGGTCACCCTGGAATATTTGGTACTAGAGACTTGGTGGCCAGGTCCTTTTGGTGGCCTTCTTTGTCAAGGGATGTGCGTTCTTTTGTGCAGTCTTGTGAGGTTTGTGCTCGGGCTAAGCCTTGCTGTTCTCGGGCCAGTGGATTGTTGTTATCTTTGCCTATCCCGAAGAGGCCTTGGACGCACATTTCCATGGACTTTATTTCAGATCTCCCTGTCTCTCAGAAAATGTCCGTCATCTGGGTTGTGTGTGACCGTTTTTCTAAAATGGTTCATCTGGTACCCTTGCCTAAGTTGCCTTCCTCCTCTGAGTTGGTCCCTCTGTTTTTTCAGAACGTGGTTCGTTTGCATGGGATTCCGGAAAACATCGTTTCTGACAGGGGATCCCAGTTTGTGTCTAGATTTTGGCGGGCGTTCTGTGCTAGGATGGGTATTGATTTGTCTTTTTTGTCTGCATTCCATCCTCAGACGAATGGCCAGACGGAACGAACTAATCAGACCTTGGAAACTTATTTGAGGTGTTTTGTGTCTGCTGATCAAGACGACTGGGTTGCCTTTTTGCCCCTGGCTGAATTTGCCCTCAATAATCGGGCTAGCTCTGCTACGTTGGTTTCTCCTTTCTTTTGTAATTCGGGGTTTCATCCTCGTTTTTCCTCTGGTCAGGTTGAGACTTCTGATTGTCCTGGAGTGGACATGGTGGTGGATAGGCTGCACCAGATTTGGAGTCATGTGGTGGACAATTTGAAGTTGTCCCAGGAGAAGACTCAGCAGTTCGCTAATCGCCGTCGTCGTGCGGGTCCTCGACTTCGTGTTGGGGACTTGGTGTGGTTGTCTTCTCATTTTGTTCCTATGAAGGTCTCCTCTCCTAAGTTTAAGCCTCGGTTTATCGGTCCTTATAAGATCTTGGAGATTCTTAACCCTGTGTCTTTTCGTTTGGACCTCCCAGCATCGTTTGCTATCCATAACATCTTCCATCGGTCGTTATTGCGGAGGTATGAGGTACCGGTTGTTCCTTCGGTAGAGCCTCCTGCTCCGGTGCTGGTGGAGGGTGAATTGGAGTATGTTGTGGAGAAGATCTTGGATTCTCGTGTTTCCAGACGGAAACTCCAATATTTGGTTAAGTGGAAGGGTTATGGTCAGGAGAATAATTCTTGGGTGGTCGCCTCTGATGTTCATGCCACTGAGTTAGTCCGTGCCTTCCATAGGACTCATCCTGATCGCCCTGGTGGTTCTCGTGAGGGTTCGGTGACCCCTCCTCAAGGGGGGGTACTGTTGTGAATTCTGTTTTTGGGCTCCCTCTGGTGGCTGCAGATGGTGCTGGGTGACTTGCGTTCCCTACGGTCTCTGGCATCCACCTGTTCCATCAGGAAGTGGGAGTTCCTATTTAACCTGGCTTCTCTGTCATTCCCTCGCCGGCTATCAATGTATCAGGGTGTCTCTGTTACCTTTGCTACCTGCTCCTAAAGCCTACAGGACAAGCTAAGTCTGATTTCCCTGTTTCATGTTTGCTTAATCATGTTTTTAGTCCAGCTTGCAGATATGTAAATCTCTGCTGCTGGTTGCTCTAGTGGGCTGAAATTACCACTCATGTACCATGAGTTGGCACATGAGTTCAAGTAATTTCAGGATGGTATTTTGAAGGGTTTTAAGCTGACCACGCAGTTCACCTTTTTGTATCCTCTCCTATCTAGCTTTAGCGGGCCTCATTTTGCTGAATCTGTTTTCAGAACTACGTTTGTGCATTCCTCTCATTTCACCGTCATTACATGTGGGGGGCTGCTATTTCTGTGGGGTCTTTTCTCTGGAGGCAAGAGAGGTCTGTGATTCTTCTGATAGGGGAAGCTAGATCTCCGGCTGGCGCGAGACGTCTAGAGCCCCCCCAGGAATGTTCCCCGGCTGCTGCTAGTTGTGTGTTGAGGTTCAGGATCGCGGTCAGCTCAGGTTCCATCACCCTAGAGCTCGTCGTGTTTTTGCCCGTGTTCTTTTGTTTATTCCCTGCCATTGGGAACATGACACCAGGAGTCAGGAGGAAAACAGACATAGACTGATTACATCGATTCCAGGCACTAGACTGAGTTTCCAGGAAGTCTAAATAGGAACACCCAAGGCCTAACGAACCAGGTGGGTACCGACCTGGGGAAGGATAATCCAAGTGCCATACCGCTAGTGACCACAAGAGGGAGCCAACAAATATAGTTCACAACAGTACCCCCCCTTTAAGGAGGGGTCACCGAACCCTCACCAAGACCACCAGGGCGATCAGGATGAGCAGCGTGAAAGGCACGAACCAAATCGGCCGCATGAACATCAGAGGCGGCCACCCAGGAATTATCCTCCTGACCATAGCCCTTCCATTTGACCAGATACTGAAGCCTCCGTCTAGAGAGACGAGAATCTAAGATCTTCTCCACCACGTACTCCAACTCGCCCTCAACCAACACCGGAGCAGGAGGCTCAACAGCAGGAACCATAGGCACAACGTACCGCCGCAACAAAGACCTATGGAACACATTGTGAATGGCAAACGACACAGGAAGATCAAAACGAAAAGACAGCGGATTAAGGACTTCCAAAATTTTATAAGGACCAATAAAGCGAGGCCTAAACTTAGGAGAGGAAACCTTCAGAGGAACAAACCGAGAAGACAACCAAACCAAATCCCCAACACGAAGTCGGGGACCCACACCGCGTCGGCGGTTGGCAAAACGCTGAGCCTTCTCCTGTGACAACTTTAAGTTGTCCACCACATGATTCCAAATCCGCTGCAACCTATCCACCACGGAAACCACCCCAGGACAGTCAGAAGGTTCAACATGACCCGAGGAAAAACGCGGATGAAAACCAGAGTTGCAGAAAAATGGCGAAACCAAAGTAGCGGAACTAGCCCGATTATTGAGGGCAAACTCAGCCAATGGCAAGAAGGTCACCCAATCATCCTGATCCGCAGAAACAAAACATCTCAAATAAGCCTCCAGCGTCTGATTAGTTCGCTCCGTTTGGCCATTAGTCTGAGGATGAAAGGCAGATGAAAATGACAAATCAATGCCCATCTTAGCACAAAAAGATCGCCAGAATCTGGACACAAACTGGGATCCTCTGTCAGACACGATATTCTCAGGAATGCCGTGCAAACGAACCACATTCTGAAAGAACAAAGGAACCAGATCGGAAGAGGAAGGCAACTTAGGCAAGGGCACCAAATGGACCATCTTGGAAAAACGATCACACACCACCCAGATGACAGACATTCCTTGAGACACCGGAAGATCTGAAATGAAATCCATGGAAATGTGCGTCCAAGGCCTCTTCGGGACGGGCAAGGGCAAAAGCAACCCGCTGGCATGAGAACAGCAAGGCTTAGCCCGAGCACAAATCCCACAGGACTGCACAAAAGAACGCACATCCCGCGACAGGGAAGGCCACCAAAAGGACCTAGCCACCAAATCTCTGGTACCAAAAATCCCAGGATGCCCTGCCAGCACCGAGGAATGAACCTCAGAGATAACTCTGCTGGTCCATTTATCCGGAACAAACAATCTATCAGGTGGGCAAGGGTCAGGTCTACCAGCCTGAAATCTCTGCAACACACGTCACAAATCAGGAGAAATGGCCGACAAGATTACTCCCTCTTTAAGAATACCAGCTGGCTCTGAGACGCCGGGAGAGTCAGGCACAAAGCTCCTAGAAAGAGCATCAGCCTTCCACATTCTTTGAACCAGGCAGGTACGAGGCCACAAAGTTAAAACGGGAGAAAAACAACGACCAACGAGCCTGTCTAGGATTCAGGCGCTTAGCAGACTCGAGATAAATCAGATTTTTGTGATCAGTCAAGACCACCACACGATGCTTAGCTCCCTCGAGCCAATGACGCCACTCCTCAAATGCCCACTTCATGGCCAATAACTCCCGATTACCAACATCATAGTTCCGCTCGGCAGGCGAAAATTTCCTAGAGAAAAAAGCACATGGTCTCATCACAGAGCAACCAGGGCCTTTCTGCGACAAAACAGCTCCGGCACCGATCTCAGAAGCATCCACTTCAACCTGAAAGGGAAGTGAGACATCAGGCTGGCACAAAACAGGCGCCGAAGTAAACCGGCGCTTCAGCTCCCGAAAAGCCTCCACGGCTGCAGGAGCCCAATTAGCAACATCAGAACCTTTCTTGGTCATATCCGTCAAAGGTTTAACAACGCTAGAAAAATTAGCAATAAAACGACGGTAGAAATTAGCAAAACCCAAGAACTTCTGAAGACTCTTAACAGACGTGGGTTGAGTCCAATCATGAATAGCTCGGACCTTGACTGGGTCCATCTCCACAGTAGAAGGGGAGAAAATAAAACCCAAGAAGGAAAGCTTCTGCACTCCAAAGAGACACTTTGAGCCCTTCACAAGCAAAGCATTATCACGCAAAACCTGAAACACCATCCTGACCTGCCTTACATGAGAATCCCAATCATCAGAAAAAAACAGAATATCATCCAGATAAACAATCATAAATCTATCTAGATACTTCCAGGAGATGTCATGCATAAAGGACTGAAACACTGAAGGAGCATTAGAGAGCCAAAAAGGCATCACCAAGTACTCAAAATGACCTTCGGGCATATTGAATGCAGTTTTCCATTCATCTCCCTGCTTAATGCGCACAAGGTTGTACGCACCACGAAGATCTATCTTGGTGAACCAACTGGCACCCTTAATCCGAGCAAACAAGTCCGACAATAGTGGCAAAGGATACTGAAATTTGACAGTGATATTATTCAGAAGCCGATAGTCAATACAAGGTCTCAAAGACCCGTCTTTCTTGGCCACAAAAAAGAATCCCGCACCAAGAGGGAAAGAAGATGGATGAATATGTCCATTCTCCAAAGACTCCTTTATATAAGAACGCATTGCGTCATGCTCAGGTACAGATAGATTAAATAATCGTCCCTTAGGAAATTTACTACCAGGAATCAAATCTATAGCGCAGTCACAGTCCCTATGAGGAGGAAGGGCACTGGACCTGGACTCACTGAATACATCCTGATAGTCCAATAAATACTCCGGAACTTCAGAAGGAGTAGAAGAGGCAATAGAGACCGGCGGGGAATCGCAATGAATTCCCCGACAACCCCAACTTGACACAGACATAGCCTTCCAATCCAAAACTGGATTATGGGTCTGTAACCATGGCAGACCCAAAACGACCAAATCATGCATTTTATGCAGAACAAGAAAACGAATCACCTCCCGATGTTCAGGAGTCATGCACATGGTCACTTGTGTCCAATACTGCGGTTTATTCTCCGCCAATGGCGTAGCATCAATTCCTCTAAGAGGAATAGGATTTTCCAAAGGCTCCAGGACAAAACCACAGCGCTTGGCAAACGACAAGTCCATAAGACTCAGGGCAGCACCAGAATCCACAAATGCCATAACAGGGTAGGAAGACAATGAGCAAATTAAAGTCACAGACAAAATAAACTTAGGCTGCAAATTACCAATGGCGACAGGACTAACAACCTTTGTTAGGCGTTTAGAGCATGCTGAGATAACATGTGTAGAGTCACCGCAGTAAAAACACAACCCATTCTGACGTCTATGATTTTGTCATTCAGTTTTAGTCTGAATTCTATCACATTGCATTGAGTCAGGTGTCCGTTCAGACAATACTGCCAGAGAATTAGCAGATTTGCGCTCCCGCAAACGCCGATCAATCTGAATGGCAAGAGTCATAGAATCATTCAGACTTGTAGGGATGGGAAACCCCACCATCACATTCTTAATGGCCTCAGAAAGGCCATCTCTGAAATTTGCGGCCAGAGCACACTCATTCCATTGAGTAAGCACGGACCATTTCCCAAATTTTTGGCAATACACTTCAGCTTCATCCTGGCCCTGAGAGATAGCCAGCAACGCTTTTTCTGCCTGAATTTCAAGATTAGGCTCCTCATAAAGCAATCCGAGCGCCAGAAAAAACGCATCAATATTTGCCAATGCAGGATCTCCTGGCGCCAATGAGAAGGCCCAATCCTGAGGGTCGCCACGCAAGAAGGAGATAACAATTTTAACTTGCTGAGCTGAGTCTTCAGACGAACGAGGTCTCAAAGATAGAAACAATTTACAATTATTCCTAAAATTCCTAAATTTAAATCGATCTCCAGAGAACAGCTCAGGAATAGGTATCTTAGGCTCTGACATAGGACTACAAGTAACAAAATCCTGAATGCCCTGCACTCGTGCAGCAAGCTGATCAACACTAGTAATCAGAGTCTGAACATTCATGTCTGCAGCAGGTCTTCAAGCCACTCAGAGAAAAAGGGGAAGGAGGAAAAAAAAAAACTCAGAACTTTTTTTTTCTTTTAATCCCGCTTCAGCAATGCATTAAATATTCTCTTCTTTGGGCCTGGAATACTGTTATGATCCTAGTGGTAGAGGATCTCAGGAGTTCCAGCTAAGTCCGCAAACACAAAAACCAGCTCATAGGGAAGTGGTAACTTGGCTGACCGCATATCTGATCCTGGCACAACAACTAGAAGTAGCCAGGGAACGTACCTACGTTGATTCTAGACGTCTCGCACCAGCCGGAGAACTAACTAACCCTTTCAGAGAAAATAAGACCTCACTTGCCTCCAGAGAAAAGACCCCAAAGTTATAATACAAGCCCCCAACAAATAATAACGGTGAGGTAAGAAGAAAAGACAAACGTAAGAATGAACTAGATTTAGCAAAGAGAGGCCCACTAATTAATAGCAGAAAATAGGAAGAGGACTTATGCGGTCAGCAAAATACCCTATAAAAATATCCACGCTGAAGATCCAAGAACCCCCGCACCGACTAACAGTGTGGGGGGAGAATATCAGCCCCCTAGAGCTTCCAGCAAAAACAGAAATCACATTTTGAACAAGCTGGAACAAAATAAGAGCAAATGCAAAAGGACAAAAATAAGAAAGCAGAACTTAGCTTATCTTGCAAAACTCAGGGACCAGGAGTCAGGAGGAAAACAGACATAGACTGATTACATCGATTCCAGGCACTAGACTGAGTTTCCAGGAAGTCTAAATAGGAACACCCAAGGCCTAACGAACCAGGTGGGTACCGGTCTGGGGAAGGATAATCCAAGTGCCATACCGCTGGTGACCACAAGAGGGAGCCAACAAATATAGTTCACAACACTAAATACCCCTAGAGATAGAAAAGGGAAAACTATCTTGCCTCAGAGAAAATCCCCAAAGGATAGACAGCCCCCCACAAATAATGACTGTGAGAGGAGAGGGAAATAACATACGCAGACTGAAATCAGGATTTAGCAAAGGAGGCCACTCTAGCTAAATAGAAAGGATAGGACAGAGTACTATGCGGTCAGTATTAAAACACTAGAAAATATCCACCACAGAAAATACAAAATCTCCACATCTAACTAAAGATATGGAGGGTATATCTGCATCTCCAGAGATACCAGCTTGGCTAAACAAATCCTTATACAGACCAAGCTGGACAAGACAAACATGGAAAATAACTGAACAATAAGGCCCACAGCATGTGGACTGCAAAAATCAAAGCCAGAACTTATCTTTGTTAAAATGAACAGCAAAGCAGGAGAGACCAGGCAGGGATGTGAATCCTCCAGGAACAATGGACAACTGGCACTGACTAACGGGTAAAGCAAGACTAAATAGCCCAATCAAAATTGCAATAAGTGGACACACCTGATGAATGCAGCGATCCAAAGACAGCAGCGCTACCACTTAAAACCACCGGAGGGAGCCCAAGAGCAGAATTCACAACACATGACCCACTGGGAGAGCCTATGAGGTGCCAAAACAGCCGAACCTCCCATAAGTTATCCCATTTTACAAACTACACCTCTCAATGAATTCATCTAGGAATGCAAGGATGATATTTACACCATGGGTGTGTCACAGAGTTTTATACCATTGGGCAGTGAGGACAAAATAACTACATTTTTTATTTTGTTTTAGCCAAAGATTTTACATTTTTACACAAGAATTTGGTAAAAATTGCAACAAAATTTGTCCCACAATTTCTACTGAACATGGCAATACCCCATATGTGGCTGAACAGTGCTACTTAGCCATGCACAGAGACTCGGGAGGAACGGAGTGCTATTTGCCTATTCAAGTGAATGGGTCTGTGCACATGTCAGTGTGTTAGGGATCGAGCTCCCACCTCTGCACAGGGGGAATCTCGAGCCATCTCCGCTGCAGTCTCTCATTCTTCTCCAGCCGCAGTGCAGCCTGCTCAGCGAAGACATCAGTCCCAGTATCTGGCTCAGCCTGATACAGTGCGGATGGTTACTGCTGCCTTTCCAGGCTCAGCCATTGTAGCCAGTACTGGTCTGCGGCGAGCAGACATCTCTGGGACTAAGTCCTGCTTTTCCACTTCTGAGCATGCGCAGGGTAAGTCCTCTCATTGGAGGTCAGGGGTCACATGCTCAGATACTACAGCAGCTCCCATTGGTCCTCTAGGAAGGTCCTGTAGTTGCTGCAGCTATAAAAGGTTTGCATGGCCGCACGGCCATGCGCTAGTATCAACTAAGTAATGTGTTCTGCACCAGTGTGGTCATATGTATGTGGTTTCAGGGTTCGGCTGAAATAAGCCCCTAGAATACCGGCACCTCTGGTGAGGAGTTTTGTGTGAGTGGATTCAGGGCCCGACTGAAATAAGCCCCTAGAATACCAGTACCTCTGGTGAGGAATTTTGTGTGTGCTATTCTGACTGCATGACCATTGTCTATTTGGTAGCTGAGTTCATCTGTGAGGTTAACAGGGCACAGCATTCTCTTGTCTTAAGTGACTCTGTGAAGTAACAGAGTTCACTTATACCGCCATATAGTACCGTCAGTTACTAGCAGCAGATTTTACTCCTGCACGGTCGACCCCGGGTTGCGAACGCACCTATTACTTTATAAATATATATATTTGTTGCGTTCCGCCAAACCCTAACATAATACTAGCGCCAGGGTCTGGCTGGTAAATGGCGGATAAACAGCACTCTTTGCGGTACATCCAGCACCTGGAGGGTAGGTTGGCGGCTCTCGAGTGTCCAACCTCAGCAGTGGATGTTACCGCAGTTGCTGTTCAGGCTGCTAGCGTGGCTGCAGCAACCTTGTCCACTGCCACCCCTGTTCCGACTCTTTCTCGCCTCCCGCTGCCAGAAAAATTTTCTGGAGATAGTAAATCTTGTAGGGGTTTCGTGAGCCAGTGCTCTATACATCTCGAGCTTCTGGCCGCATGTTTCCCCACAGAGCGGGCAAAGGTGGGATTTATAGTGTCTCACCTGTCGGACAGGGCGTTGGAGTGGGCTACACCGCTGTGGGAGCGCGGCGATCATTTGGTGCAGAGTGCTCCGCTGTTCCTGAGCACTCTGAAACAAGTCTTTTTAGGACCTCGAGTCGCCCATGATACAGTGCTCCAACTGCTGGCATTAACTCAGGACTCATCCTTGGTCAGCCATTTTGCTGTCCACTTCCATACCCTGGCATCTGAGTTGGAATGGTCGGATAAAGTCCTTATCGCAATATTTTGGAGGGGGCTGGCTGAACACGTGAAGGACGCTCTGGCCACTAGGGAGATTCCCACCACACTGGAGGAGTTAATAACTGTGTCCACTCGTACTAACCTCCGTTTTCATGAGCGGGGATTAGAGCGAGCCCAGTGTAGGCAGAGGTTTCGGCTGGCTCCCACCTTCGCCAAACCTTTGGAATCTCCGGTCCTGGTCCCTGAGTCACATGAGGCCATGGAAGTGTCACGAGCGGGATCTAAGTCCCGGACCGCTCGTGCACTCATGGTCTGTCATGTTTGCCAGCAGTCAGGACATCTTGCCACCAGATGTCCCCAGCAGTCGAGGAAACGTCAGCGTCTAGTGGTAGTAGGTGGAGGTACACTAGACACGGCGACGTTTGCCTCCAAATTGTCCTTTAAGGGGACAATTACTATAGGCTCATTCTCCCACTTGGTAGAGCTCTGCGTGGATTCTGGGGCGGAGGGCAATTTTATGTCTTCTGCCTTCGCCCAACGTCACGCAATTCCCCTGGTAATGCTAGCTCAACGAGTTACCGTACGAGTGGTGAATGGGTCGACACTGCCCTCTCAGATAACACACCAGACCATCCCTTTCACTCTGTCCATACCGCCATCCCATCAGGAGATTATATCTCTGCTCATCATTCCTGAGGGAATTGATGAGGTCCTGTTAGGGACCACTCTCCTCATATTGAGTGGTCCACAGGCAGAATTTTGGGATGGGGTGTCCTCCAAAAGGGCTGCAGAGACCCTTCCGCCTCACCGCCCCTATGACTGTCCTATAGACCTATTACCTGGTGCTGAGCCTCCCCGGGGTCAAGTTTATCCGTTATCTCTCCCGGAGATGGAGGCAATGAGACAGTATATCCAGGAAAATTTGGCAAGGGGATTCATTAGAAAGTCAGTGTCACCTGCAGGGGCTGAGTTCTTCGTGCAGAAGAAGAACGGGGAACTGCGTCCATGTATAGACTACAGGGGTCTTAACGTCATCACCGTTAAGAATAAATATCCTCTGTCCCTGATATCTGAGCTCTTTGATAGGCTTCGGAGAGCAAGGGTATTTACTTAACTAGCAAGGTGTCGCTGAATATGTACATTGTTTTAATATGTTCTTTTAATGTTTAGTATGTTTCAAGGTTTCTTACCGGATTCCGGTAGAGGAGGAGTTGAAGCGGCGTCCCAGCTGCTATTAATTCCCTCCTCTTTCCAGTCTTTCTGTAGACCTGTAGAAGCGCACTTGCGTGAAACGGGCCGTCGTCTCTCGACACCTGCATTTCTCCTGTAAGACCTGCTACTACTATCATGTTTTTATGCCACAATAAAGGATAGAAATAAACAGCAGACGGTGAGTGCCTTCTTTTTCTATTTTATTCTGACATTTACTTAACTAGATCTGCGAGGTGCTTACAACCTGATTCGCATCCGTGAGGGGGATGAATGGAAGACGGCTGTGGTGTAGTGACCCCTGTGGCAGCTAGGGGGCGCTCTGTGCGCTCTGTGAGATATGCATGGAGGCGTATCTGTTGTGGTAATAGTGGTGAACCTGTAATCGGCAGTGTTGTGAATGGCCGATATGTGTCGCAGAGGGAGTCTGCGTGGTAAGTCTGATGTATTGTGGTTATGCTGGGACCTGTAGTCCCTCAAGAGTTTGTGTAATGTGTATAGTTAAGTTTGGGTGACTTACTAGGCTAGTCATGAGAGATGGGAGGGTCAGACTAGCCACACATACACTCCCACCCAGGGGAGTGGTTACCAGTATGTAACGTGACCAGGGTGTGGGTCAGTTTGGATGTGAGCTCCCTGTGTGTGGAGCTGAGAGGTGTATCCGGTAGGTCTTGTGTGGTTCCTGTGTGGAACCTGTGTATGGACCTGACCGTGAAGGTCCCGAATGGTGCTGGACTGTTCTAGGAGTGACTAGGGTCCTGCAAGCACCTGAGTTCGTGGGACTTGGCTTCGGGTGGCCTGGGTATTGGACGTTCCCAGCTGGGGAAGGACGTCCTGAAGAATACCCGGACTAGGCCACCGGCGTGATCCTGGTTACCTGTGGTGACGGGTGGAGGACGGGGTCCAGGACCTACGCTGACGGGTGGAGGACGGGGTCCAGGACCTGCGGTGACAGGTGGAGGACGGGGTCCAGGACCTATGCTGATGGGTGGAGGACGGGGTCCAGGACCTGCGGTGACAAGGTGAGGACCGGGATCTGCGGAGCCAGAGACAGTTACTGTGTGGGGAAGCTGGAGTCCTTCGGTGAGGTCTGGACTGACTACTGTGTGCCGGACAGGCAAGTTGGTGATCCCCGTTAGGCAGCTTACCCAGAAGAGGTTAAAGAGTCGGCAGGTGGAGCAAGGGCTCCCGTCAGGTACCAAAGAGACTGTTGGTGCCTGTTGTGTTCTATGTGATACAAGTAATGAACTGTGCATTACCCGGTTTATGGCACTTTAATAAACCGTATGGACTGTTTTGTTATAAACCCGTGCCGTGTGCTTGAATATTGCGGTCAAGCGAGTGTCCCCCAACACTCTCAGTAAGAGAAACCTTACAATTGGTGGAGAATTTTGGCAACGATCCCGCTGGCACACGTGGCGTTAATTGCTGTGGCAGAGCCACGAAGGTGACAAGCGTCTAGCTGTAACTCGGCGGGGTTACGAAAGTGACAAGCGTCTGCTGTGACTCGGCGGGGTCACGAAGGTGACAAGCGGCAGCGGTGGAGCCGTGCAGAGCCGTGTGGAGAGTAGCCGCGGTTGCAGCGAGAGGTTCCACAGTAGCCGGAGCTGCAGTGGCTTATGGTTGGCAGCACCTGGACGTGCTGGGTGTATGTGACTGCAGCGGGAGCTGTGGCGGTACCAGCAGGAGCTGGTGAAGTGACATAGAAGAAAAAAAAAATAATTTTTTTTTTTTCCCTTTTAGGTTGTGCTGAATCTTAAAGGGCCAGTACAAGCCCAGAGACAAAGGGGTGTACTGTGTGAACTGGGGCCTGAGTGCCGTGGGGAAGTCCACTGGGTGTGTCCCAGGGAGGAGAGTGTCCCTAAAAGTGAGCGGGGACCCCAAATGGAGATGGTTGCCAAAAAGGGGGCGGAGTCCCAAAAAGGGGCGGTAACCCAAATAGGGGTAATGGCCCAAAAAGGGGTGGAATCCCGAAGGGGGGCTGAATCCCGAACCGGGGTGGTGTCAAAAAGCGCAACACTTGCCCAAAAAGGGGGCGGAGCCAAAGAAAGGGCAGTAATCATTGAGGAGTCACGACTATGTCCAATTTGGCTGGCAATCAGTGAGGAGCCACGTCTGTGTCCTTTTTGGCTGAATGGAGAGTGTGTGCAGGGGTTGTTAGACCCGGGGTGAGAGGCGTCTTTGTTGAGAACCCTTCCAGGGAGTGCTGGGTCACCAGGGGACGCTAAATGTTGTCAGGCAGCCACTCTCTCCATTACCGCAGCTGATGTTTCCACATGCCATGAGGTGGTTGTAGTCCCGAGTTTGCCGTGTCCTATGGTAATAGGACAAGATTTGATAACACTGTGGGACTGGTGGAAAAAGGGTGAAGTGTTTGTGGATGTTACGTGGATGGGTGGTAGTATTAGTGAGAATGCGCCCCCTAGAGTTGACAGTCCCAAAGTGAGCGTGACCAAGGAAAATGATAAGCGTGCCCAACTTACGGACATGCCACCTGAACTGTGCCACAATGCGACTGGTAGACGTCTGGCGGATAAAATAAGTGGAACTGACACCCAGACACAGAGAGACGACAGGGCTCTACAGGCTGAAGTCGTGACAGCAGGGGCAGCCATTCCAGAAGTTGTGACCTGTTTAGAAAGGGACGGCTGGTTCCTGGATGACAGATCGGGTGGTGGTGACTCCCAATCAGACGGTGACAAAGGCGGTAAAGAGGGCAGTAAGACTGACTCTGGTATAGGGAGCAAAACTTCCTCCTGTCGCCGAAGACGTAAAAGAGGAAAAGGGGCTGAACCAGTGGCACCTTGTGAAAATTTGATGGGAGATACGGAAGACCTGGAGTGTGTGAAGTATTCTGAAGTCCCTGTGAAGCAGGACGAGGCTGAGGTTGTCACTACTGAAGCCCTAGAGAGGTTTGAACCTGTTAGTAAAGAGACAGTGAAAGAACATGTCGAACGAGAAAGGGTCCTTAGACAAGAGGCTGAGCACAGGCTGAATGAGCTGGAGAAGGAAGTCTCGGAGCTCAGAGGTCACCTGTTAACCTGGCAAGGTGTGAACAAAGCCTTAAGGGAAGATGTGAAAGGGCTCAGAGAAGCATTAAGTGGTCTTCTACAAGAGAAGAAGATGCGGGTTGAAGACTCACATTTGCTAATGCCCATCTTGACCAGAGGTCTGGAAGAGGGTAAAGCTGAAGAAGAGTGGGCGTTAAGAGCCGAACAAGACGGTCACCCGGTTGTGACAGGTGTCTTGATGGAAAAGTCCATGGCAAGGCAGGAGCCACCTGTTCTTGAGGAAAGTAAGACTCCGCTCTTCAAGTGTGTGATAGATGTACCCGAAGAGGCGCAAGATGCATGTACCGGTGAGGGTGTGCATGAGGCCTTTAAAAAGGCAGTAGAAGCGTGTAGTGTGCATTGTGCACTAGAGACGAAACAGTTGGTGATACTGTTGACTAAGGAAGTCACAGTGATGAGGGTAGCCGTCCTGAAGGATATGCATCTACAGTGCCTCCGCACAAAACAGATGATCCTGTTGAGGAATAATGAAGCCACTCGACGTTTGGAGCAAGCCAGGAAAGCTCAAAGTCGCCTGGGCTTGGTGGAAGATACAGTGCGAGTACCCAGAAATCTGGTGGGGAAGATCATTGGTAGATTTGGGAAAGTGATGCAAGAGATGGTGAATATATCCGGTGTAAAGAGACTGAGGATTCCGGCTGATGATGAGGCCCAGGTGGGTGAAGATGGAATGGTTCCATTCCTTGTTGTCGGGTCCAAGGAGAGTCTAACGAATATCAGAATGCTCCTAGAGTATCGCGTGACATATCTGAAAGAAATAGAGCAGCTAAGACTGTACAGACGGCAGGTCAATAAGCAGCTGCAGAACACAGGATGGCGACCGCCTTCTTCCCAAGGAAAAGGGAACAAAAGGGAACCCCCAAATAGTGGATTGACTGATCACCAAGGAAGAGTTGGAGGCAGTAACTCCTCAGTTAATTCCATGTTGAGTGACCTAGGTGCGAGACCTGGTAGAGAAAATGTGGTGACTAAGGGTTTGGTGACACAGGCAGACTGTGACTTAAGGGCCAAAGCTCAAGGCCTACGTGTTGACCGCTGGGGGTGGGGTAAACCCAACAAGGGTACGATTATGAGTGTTGCTCAAAACCGTTTGAGACAGTCTTCTCGACTGGTAGGACAAAGGAGTGTGTGTGACCTGTCTCGAGATTCCAGGTGTTTGACAGGTGTTCAACCCTACAGGTGTGAACAGAGGGGGGGGATATGTGGTGTAGTGACCCCTGTGGCAGCTAGGGGGTGCTCTGTGTGCTCTGTGAGATATGCATGGAGGCGTATCTGTTGTGGTAATAGTGGTGAACCTGTAATCGGCAGTGTTGTGAATGGCCGATATGTGTCGCAGAGGGAGTCTGCGTGGTAAGTCTGATGTATTGTGGTTATGCTGGGACCTGTAGTCCCTCAAGAGTTTGTGTAATGTGTATAGTTAAGTTTGGGTGACTTACTAGGCTAGTCATGAGAGATGGGAGGGTCAGACTAGCCACACATACACTCCCACCCAGGGGAGTGGTTACCAGTATGTAACGTGACCAGGGTGTGGGTCAGTTTGGATGTGAGCTCCCTGTGTGTGGAGCTGAGAGGTGTGTCCGGTAGGTCCTGTGTGGTTCCTGTGTGGAACCTGTGTATGGACCTGACCGTGAAGGTCCCGAATGGTGCTGGACTGTTCTAGGAGTGACTAGGGTCCTGCAAGCACCTGAGTTCGTGGGACTTGGCTTCGGGTGGCCTGGGTATTGGACGTTCCCAGCTGGGGAAGGACGTCCTGAAGAATACCCGGACTAGGCCACCGGCGTGATCCTGGTTACCTGTGGTGACGGGTGGAGGACGGGGTCCAGGACCTACGCTGACGGGTGGAGGACGGGGTCCAGGACCTGCGGTGACAGGTGGAGGACGGGGTCCAGGACCTATGCTGATGGGTGGAGGACGGGGTCCAGGACCTGCGGTGACAAGGTGAGGACCGGGATCTGCAGAGCCAGAGACAGTTACTGTGTGGGGAAGCTGGAGTCCTTCGGTGAGGTCTGGACTGACTACTGTGTGCCGGACAGGCAAGTTGGTGATCCCCGTTAGGCAGCTTACCCAGAAGAGGTTAAAGAGTCGGCAGGTGGAGCAAGGGCTCCCGTCAGGTACCAAAGAGACTGTTGGTGCCTGTTGTGTTCTATGTGATACAAGTAATGAACTGTGCATTACCCGGTTTATGGCACTTTAATAAACCGTATGGACTGTTTTGTTATAAACCCGTGCCGTGTGCTTGAATATTGCGGTCAAGCGAGTGTCCCCCAACACTCTCAGTAAGAGAAACCTTACACGGCTTTTAACACAAGGGATGGGCACTATGAATATCTAGTGATGCCCTTTGGGCTTTATAATGCCCCTGCCGTTTTCCAAGACTTTGTAAATGATATCTTCCGGGATATGCTTTCCACCTCGGTCGTAGTCTATCTGGATGATATCCTCATCTACTCTCCAGATATTGACTCCCACCGGAGAGATGTTTGCAAAGTCTTCGACCTCTTATGAGCTAATTCCCTCTACGCCAAGTTGGAAAAATGTGTGTTTGAGCAGTAGTCCTTACCTTTCCTGGGCTATATCATCTCCGCCCAAGGATTGGCTATGGATCCTGCCAAACTACAGGCTGTGATGAACTGGCAAGAACCCCATTCTCTTAAAGAGGTGAAGCGCTTTATGGGGTTCATTAACTATTATCGCCAGTTCAATCCTCATTTCTCAACTTTGGTAGCTCCCTTGGTAGCCCTCACCAAGAAGGGAGCAAATCCCAAATTGTGGTCTGAGGGGGTCTCCAAGGCCTTCACTTCTATTAAGTCCTATTTTGCTAGCGCTCCTATCCTACCTCGCCCTGATGTAGATAAGCCATTTATATTGGAGGTGGATGCCTCTTCCATTGGTGCTCTAGCAGTCCTCTTTCAAAAGGATGCTCAAGGTCGGAAGCATCCTTGCTTCTTCTTTTCCAAGACCTTCACACCAGCGGAGAGGAATTATTCCATCGGGGACAGGGAGTTGCTAGCAAGGAAGATGGCCTTCTCTGAGTGGAGACATCTTTTGGAGCGGGCTCGCTTTTCTTTCCAAGTGTTCACAGACCACAAGAATTTGGTTTACCTACAGACTGTTAAATTCTCACCAGGCCAGATGGTCCTTGTTCTTCTCCCGGTTCCATTGCACCCTCCATTTCCTTTCCAGGGAGAAGAACATTCGTGCCGATGCTCTCTCTCTCGCTCCGTTGTATCATCTGAGGAGGAAGAAGAGGAGCTTCAGTTTATTGTCCCTACCGAGAATCTGAAAACTGTGGCCCCGGTTTCGCTAGAGTCTGTGCAACCAGGCAAGACTTTTGTACCATCCAGTCTGTGTCCGGAGGTTCTCTCTTGGGCTCACTCATCCAGGGTGGGTGGACATTTTGAGTCCAAAACGACATCTGAGCTACTGGCGAGGACATACTGGTGGCCGCATATGGCCTGTGACGTCGCAGACAATATTCGGGCGTGGGTCTCCTGCGCCAAGAACAAGTCTCCTCATCAATGGCCAGCTGGGTTGCTTTACCCCCTGCCGGTGGTGGACAGGCCCTGGGAGATGGTCGGGATGGATTTTGTGGTGGGCTTACCCAAGTCTCGTAGCTGCACCATTATTTGGGTGATCACCGACCATTTTTCCAAAATGGTGCACTTGGTGCCTCTTTCATGACTACCTTCTGCACGGGCGCTGGCAGCGTTGTTTATCAAACATATCTTTCGCCTACACTATATGCCGGACAAAATTGTCAGTGACCGGGGTCCCCAGTTTGTGTCTCAATTCTAAAGAGAGCTTTGTCGTCTACTCAGCATTGAGTTGAAACTCTCCTCAGCATATCATCCTGAGACAAATGGGTTGGTAGAGAGGGCTAACCAGACTCTGGTCACATATCTACGTCATTTTGTTTCTGCCAGGCAGGATGACTGGGCATCCTTGCTACTGTGGGTGGAGTTTGCGCTTAACAACGTTGTAGCCGACTCCACAGATCAGACTCCATTCCTCATTAATTACGGCCATCATCCGCGTGTCCCTGTGCCCATGCCCGTGTCTTCCACCACTCCAGGGTGGCAGACTGGGCTGTGGAGGCACAGGACATTTGGGACCGCACTCAGGATGCCTTTCGGGCCTCCAAGGAGAGAATGAGGTCCTCCGCCGATGCTCATCCGGGCCCTGCTCTGACCTTTGCTCCTGGTGACTTGGTATGGCTCTCCGCCCGTAACATTAGGCTGCGTGTTGAATCCACTAAGTTTGCACCTCACTACTTGGGTCCCTTCAAGGTCCTCGAACAGGTTAGCCCTGTGGTCTACCGTGTGGTCCTTCCTCCATGCCTAGGTATCACCGACACCTTTCATGTGTCCCTCTTGAAGCCTGTATACATGTCCCAGTTTTCCGAGTCATCTGCCGGGACATCGGATTTGTCTATGGACGATTATGAGGTGAATGCTATTTTGGGGTGCAAGGTGGTACGTGGCAAGAAATTTTATTTGGTGGACTGGAAGGGTTATGGCCCAGAGGACAGGTCTTGGGAACCTGCTGAGCACATTTGAGCTCCGCAGCTCATTGCGGCCTTCGAGCGTAGCGAGGTCGAAGGAGGGGGGCCCTTGGAGGGGGGGTAATGTTAGGGGTCGAGTTCCCACCTCTGCACAGGGGGAATCTCGAGCCATCTCCGCTGCGGTCTCCCATTCTTCTCCAGCCGCAGTGGAGCCTACTCAGCGGAGACATTGGTCCCAGTGTCTGGCTCAGCCTGATACGGTGTGGATGGTTACTGCTGTTTTTCCAGGCTTAGCCATTGTTGCCAGTACTGGACAGCGGTGAGCAGACATCTCTGGAACTAAGTCCTGCTTTTCCCCTTCTGAGAATGCCCAGAGTAAGTCCTCTCATTGGAGGTCGGGGGTCACATGCTCAGCTACTACAGCAGCTCCCATTGGTCCTCTAGGAAGGTCCTGAAGTGGCTTAAGTACTGTAGCAGCTCCCATTGGTCCTCTAGGAAGGTCCTGTAGTTGCTGCAGCTATAAAAGGTTTGCATGGCAGCACGCATGTGCTAGTATCAACTAAGCAATGTGTTCTGCGCCAGTGTTGTCATATGTATGTGGTTTCAGGGTTCGGCTGAAGTAAGCCCCTAGAATACCGGCACCTCCGGTGAGGAGTTTTGCGTGTGATATTCTGACTGCATGACCACTGTTCACTCTATTTGGTAGCTGAGTTCATCTGTGAGGTTAACAGGGCACAGCGTTCTCTTGTCTTAAGTGACTCTGTGAAGTAACAGAGTTTACTTATACCACCATATAGTACCATCAGCTACTAGCAGCGGGCTTTACTCCTGCACAGTGGACCCCGGGTTGCAAATGCACCTATTACTTTATAAATATATATATTTGGTGCGTTCTGCCAAACCCTAACAGTGTGTTTCCATGGATCGTGTGTACGTGGGCAAAACACGCTGACATTTTTTAATGTCAGCACGGGTCATAAAACGTCCCGCACATGTGCATACACATAACACACATGGATGTCACCCATGTGACACGCATCGGCACCATGGAAGAAGCATTACAGTAAGTGCTGTTCCCGGGGCCGAGTGATGAACATGGCTTTCCTCATTCTTCCCTGCGACGGATGGGGGTATTCATCTGCCACTCCTTTGCTGTAAATAAATACGGTAATTAAAAAAACGGTGTGGGTTCCCTCCTATTTTTGATAGCCAGACAAAACTCACAGCTGGTGGCTGCAACCCTCAGCTGTCAGCTTCAGAAAGGTTGGATATATCAAGAATAGAGGAGTCCCAACCATATATTTTTTAATTATTTAAATAAATAATTAAGAAAAAGGCGTGGGGTCCCCCCCCCCATTTTTGACAACCAGCCTTGCTAAAGCTCACAGCTGGGGGCTAGTATTCTCTGCCTGGCAAGGGGTATTGACCCCCCTGCCTAAAAATAGCAGCTCACAGCTGCCCAAAAAAGCACATCTATTAGATGCACCAATTCTGGTTCTTTGCCCAGCTCTTGCCCTGTAGCGGTGGCAAATGGGGTTCATATTTGTGGGGTTGATGTCACCGGTGACATCAAGACCACGGCTTAGTTATGGAAAGCAGCTATAAGACACCTATTCATTGCTAATCCTATAGTTGTATGGTAAATAAAGACACAACCAAAATAAAGTCCTTTATTTACAAAAAGTGACACAGACGCCCTTAATAATCTTAATTAAACCATACTTACAACCTCTCCTAATTCCACCGAAGGCATCGATCTCCTGTAATTAAAGTAAAATAAAAAAACAACAATATACCATGCCTAATTAATAACAAAGAAAAAAATGGAGCCTAAGTACTAAGTGTATAAAATGTACGTACATCTTTATTCACCACATTTTAAAAGAATTTTCAAATCAAAAACCATATACAAAAATGCCACAGTAGAGGCTGCAAAAAACCATACATAATAAAAGTACATTTTATTTTTATTTTTTCAGCTTTTATTTTAAAATTCACAATGTGCACTGTCATTTATGGCACGTTATGGTAGCTCGGTGATGCTTTAGTATATATGGCATTTGATTCACAGTTGCACTCTATCAACATTTATTCTTTCGTCCATTCACTCTTTCACTCACCCAGCATTCTCACATTCCTTTTTATGCTCGCTAATGCTTTCATTCTTTCTCAATGGTCTTTAGACGCTTGCGCGGTGGTTCTCCTGTGGGCTTTTCCATGAGTGGCCCATTTGGAGGTTTGCGCATGCGCTGTCGCATAGTGACGCGCCTGGGCTTGCGTTCCACCAGACCGTAAATGGAAATAGCCATTTATCACGTTGGGGGATCACTGCGCATGCGCCGCTTATGGATGTGTTCCGGCTCTTTCATCTTACTTCCTGTGGCCGTCGTAACAATATACACGTGTCTTTTTTGTGCTATTGGCCAATCCGCCTTAAAAATATACTTACCTTTCTCCCCAACACACGTCTCCTGAGGAAGTGACTATCACAAAACATGCGTTGGGGCGGCAGAAGCACCTGCATCAGACACTACTCACATGTAAGCTTCTTATCTTATGATCTGAATGTGTATGTGCACTTTATTATTGCAACACTGGTTGCTTTGATTTGATATTCAAGATTATGTGTGCATATTATATGTGGACTCAGTTGGAAGCACTTTATATACATTTATTAGCACCTTAGAAAGTCTAAGTTATTTGGTTATTTGATGGCTCCTTTGGCTTATTCCAGACCTATAGGTGGCTTATTCCAGACCTATGCATGACTACAATTAAGCTTTGAATCATCATTACTTTGTTTCTTGTAATCTTGTAAGTCTATTGTTTTTTACCATGTGTATATTTGTATTTTATTTATCTGTGTTATTGTTTATAATTTAAATTGTAGTTTGATTTTATTTGTAGTTTCTATTATGGAATTGATCTCTCATACTTTGTTTTTTCTTCTACTGCGATCAAGAGTGTGTGGTGATTGAACATTCCTCTACTACGGGGATTGCCATCCCACTTCACCAGCACCTCTGAACTCTCCAGGCAAGAGTGCTCGCCACACTTCCCGTCCAATCCAGCAGATGGACATCCAAAAAGGAGTGTTCACATTTAAACAAATGAGGGGCTTACACCACAGAAGTGGCATACATTTCACGAGAGTAGAAATCATATAATAAAAATGACAGGTCTTCCTCTATGCCCAATCCAGCAAATGGACCCCCAACCAGGAGTTTTCACATTTCAAAAATGAGGGCCTGACACCACCGAAGTGGAATAACTGTCACGAGAATAGAAATAGTATAATTGGGACTGACACGTCTTCCACTGCAGCTAACCCAGCAGATGTAGACTAACCATGACTGTTCACATTTTCACAAATTTGTAACATCAGCAGCCACAGCAGGCACCGAAGCCACAAGAAAGATATCAGAGTACAGTTACGTGACATTAATGCATCACACTAAAAAATGCAATGTCACGTAGTCTGTACAGTCTGCGATTGGGGTACAAAAGTTCTTGGAGATCCAAAACTTGATCGTCTTGATGAAAGTTAGTCGGTCTACACTTTCAAAGGACAACAGGCTGCACTTATCCGTCAAGACATAACCAGCAGTGCTGAAGACATGTTCTGAGAGAACGCTGGCTGCCGGGCATGATAAAACCTCCAAGGCATGAGAGGTGAGCTCAGGCCACTCATCCATTTTGGAAGACCAAAATGTGAAAGGGTCCAAACTCTCCCTGATGATATTCATTGTTGTGAACTATACTTCTTGGCTCCCTCTTGTGGTCACTAGTGATTTGGCACTTGGATTGTCTTTTACCAGGTTTGTACTCACCTGCTTCGTTAGGCCTGGGGTGTTGCTATTTAAACTTCCTGGATTCTCAGTCCAGTGCCTGGCATCGTTGTAATCAGTTCATTTCTGTTTGCTCCTGTCTTCAGGTCCTGGTTCTTTGCAAGATAAGCTAAGTCCTGCTTTCTTACTTTTGTTTATTTGCATTGTTCTTATTTTTGTCCAGCTTGTACAAAATGTGATTCCTGATATCGCTGGTAGCTCTAGGGGGCTGATATTCTCCCCCCTCACCGTTAGTCGGTTTGGGGGTTCTTGGATATTCAGCGTGGATATTTTGCAGGGTTTTTTGCTGACCATATAAGTCATCTTACTATCTTCTGCTATTTAGTCAGTGGGCCTCTCTTTGCTAAAATCTAGTTCATTCTTACGTTTGTCTTTTCTTCTTGCCTCACCGTTATTATTTGTTGGGGGCTTGTATTTCGTTGGGGTCTTTTCTCTGGAGGCAAGAGAGGTCTTATTTTCCCTGATAGGGTTAGTTAGTTCTCCGGCTGGCGCGAGACGTCTAGGATCAACGTAGGCACGTTCCCCGGCTACTGTTAGTGTTTGTGCTAGGATCAGCTATATGGTCAGCCTAGTTACCACTTCCCTATGAGCTGGTATTTATGTTTGCAGACTTTGCTTAATCTCTGTGATCCCTTGCCATTGAGATCATAACAGTATGCCAGGCCAAAATAGTTAATGCATTGCAGAAGTGGGATTAAAAGAAAAGGAGTTCTGAGGTTTTTTTTTTCTCCTCTTTCTTCCTTCCCCTTTTTCTCAGAGTGGCTGTGAGCTTGCTGCAGACATGAATGTTCAGACCTTGATTACTAGTGTGGATCAGCTTGCTGCACGAGTGCAGAGCATTCAGGATTTTGTTGTTAGCAGTCCTATGTCTGAGCCTAAGATACCTATTCCTGAGCTGTTCTCTGGAGATCGATTTAAATTTGGGAATTTTAGGAATAATTGTAAATTGTTTCTATCTTTGAAACCTCGTTCGTCTGGAGATTCAGCTCAGCAAGTTAAAATTGTTATCTCCTTTTTGCGTGGGGACCCTCAGGATTGGGCTTTCTCGTTGGCGCCAGGAGATCCGGCATTGGCGGATGTTGATGCGTTTTTTCTGGCGCTCGGATTGCTTTATGAGGAGCCTAATCTTGAAATTCAGGCAGAAAAAGCTCTACTGGCTATCTCTCAGGGCCAGGATGAAGCTGAGGTGTACTGCCAAAAATTTCGGAAATGGTCCGTGCTTACTCAATGGAATGAATGTGCTCTGGCCGCAAATTTCAGAAATGGCCTTTCTGAAGCCATTAAGAATGTGATGGTGGGTTTTCCAATTCCTACAAGTCTGAATGATTCTATGGCGCTGGCTATTCAGATTGATCGGCGTTTGCGGGAGCGCAAATCTGCTAATCCTCTCGTGGTGTTGTCTGAACGGACACCTGTCTCAATGCAATGCGACAGAATCCTGACTAGAACCGAACGACAAAATCATAGACGTCAGAATGGGTTGTGTTTTTACTGTGGTGATTCTACACGTTATATCAGCATGCTCTAAACGCCTAACCAAGGTTATCAGTCCTGTCACCATTGGTAATTTGCAGCCTAAATTTATTTTGTCTGTGACTTTAATTTGTTCATTGTCTTCCTACCCTGTTATGGCATTTGTGGATTCAGGTGCTGCCCTGAATCTTATGGACTTGTCGTTTGCCAAGCGCTGCGGTTTTGTCCTGGAGCCTTTAAAAATTCCTATTCCTCTCAGAGGAATTGATGCTACGCCACTGGCGGAAAATAAACCGCAGTTTTGGACACAAGTGACCATGTGCATGACTCCTGAACATCGGGAGGTGATTCGTTTTCTTGTTCTGCATAAAATGAATGATTTGGTCGTGTTAGGTCTGCCATGGTTACAGACCCATAATCCTGTTTTGGATTGGAAGGCTATGTCTGTGTCGAGTTGGGGTTGTCAGGGAATTCATTACGATTCTCCGCCGGTGTCTATTGCTACTTCTACTCCTTCAGAGGTTCCTGAGTATTTGTGTGACTATCAGGATGTATTCAGTGAATCCAGGTCCAGTGATCTTCCTCCTCATAGGGACTGTGACTGCGCTATAGATTTGATTCCTGGCAGTAAATTTCCTAAGGGACGATTATTTAATTTGTCTGTACCCGAGCATGCCGCGATGCATTCTTATGTCAAGGAGTCTTTGGAGAAGGGGCATATTCGCCCATCCTCTTCCCCTCTTGGTGCGGGATTCTTTTTTGTGGCCAAGAAAGACGGGTCTTTGAGATCTTGTATAGACTATCGGCTTCTGAGTAAAATCACTGTTAAGTTTCAGTATCCTTTGCCACTATTGTCAGACTTGTTTGCTCGGATTAAGGGTGCCAAGTGGTTCACCAAGATAGATCTTCGTGGTGCGTACAACCTTGTGCGCATTAGGCAGGGAGATGAATGGAAAACTGCATTCAATATGCCCGAAGGTCATTTTGAATACTTGGTGATGCCCTTTGGGCTCTCTAATGCTCCTTCAGTGTTTCAGTCCTTTATGCATGATATCTTCCGGAAGTATCTGGATAAATTTATGATTGTTTATCTGGATGATATTCTGGTTTTCTCGGATGATTGGGATTCTCATGTAAAGCAGGTCAGGATGGTGTTTCAGGTTTTGCGTGATAAGGCTTTGTTTGTGAAGGGCTCAAAGTGTCTCTTTGGAGTGCAGAAGGTTTCCTTTTTGGGTTTTATTTTCTCCCCTTCTGCTGTGGAGATGGACCCAGTCAAGGTCCGAGCTATTCATGATTGGACTCAGCCCACGTCTGTTAAGAGTCTTCAGAAGTTCTTGGGGTTTGCTAATTTCTACCGTCGCTTTATCGCTAATTTTTCTAGCGTTGTTAAACCTTTGACGGATATGACCAAGAAAGGTTCTGATGTGGCTAATTGGGCCCCTGCAGCCGTGGAGGCCTTCCAGGAGCTGAAGCGCCGGTTTACTTCGGCGCCTGTTTTGTGCCAGCCTGACGTCTCACTTCCCTTTCAGGTTGAAGTGGATGCTTCTGAGATCGGTGCTGGGGCTGTTTTGTCGCAGAGAGGCTCTGGTTGCTCTGTGATGAGACCATGTGCCTTTTTCTCTAGGAAGTTTTCGCCTGCTGAGCGGAACTATGATGTTGGTAATCGGGAGTTGTTGGCCATGAAGTGGGCATTTGAGGAGTGGCGTCATTGGCTCGAGGGTGCTAAGCATCGTGTGGTGGTCTTGACTGATCACAAAAATCTGATGTATCTCGAGTCTGCTAAGCGCCTGAATCCTAGACAGGCTCGTTGGTCATTGATTTTCTCTCGTTTTGACTTTGTGGTCTCGTACCTGCCTGGTTCGAAGAATGTTAAGGCTGATGCTCTTTCTAGGAGCTTTGTGCCTGACTCTCCTGGAGTCTCGGAGCCAGCTGGTATTCTTAAAGAGGGAGTAATTGTGTCGGCCATATCTCCTGATTTGCGACGTGTGTTGCAGAGATTTCAGGCTGGTAGACCTGACTCTTGTCCACCCGACAGACTGTTTGTTCCTGATAAATGGACCAGCAAAGTCATTTCCGAGGTTCATTCCTCGGTGTTGGCAGGGCATCCGGGAATTTTTGGTACCCGAGATTTGGTGGCTAGGTCCTTTTGGTGGCCTTCCTTGTCACGGGATGTGCGGTCATTTGTGCAGTCCTGTGGGACTTGTGCTCGGGCTAAGCCTTGTTGTTCTCGTGCTAGCGGGTTGCTTCTGCCCTTGCCCGTCCCAAAGAGGCCTTGGACACACATTTCCATGGATTTCATTTCTGATCTTCCGGTGTCTCAAGGAATGTCTGTCATCTGGGTGGTGTGTGATCGTTTTTCCAAGATGGTCCATTTGGTACCCTTGCCTAAGTTGCCTTCCTCTTCCGATCTGGTTCCTTTGTTTTTTCAGAATGTGGTTCATTTACACGGCATTCCGGAGAATATCGTGTCCGACAGAGGATCCCAGTTTGTGTCCAGATTCTGGCGATCTTTTTGTGCTAAAATGGGCATTGATTTGTCGTTTTCATCTGCCTTCCATCCTCAGACTAATGGTCAAACGGAGCAAACTAATCAGACACTGGAGGCTTATTTGAGATGTTTTGTTTCTGCGGACCAGGATGATTGGGTGACCTTCTTGCCATTGGCGGAGTTTGCCCTTAATAATCGGGCTAGTTCCGCTACTTTGGTTTCGCCATTCTTCTGCAACTCTGGTTTTCATCCTCGTTTCTCCTCGGGTCATGTTGAGTCTTCTGACTGTCCTGGGGTGGATTCCGTGGTGGATAGGTTGCAGCGGATTTGGAATCATGTGGTGGACAACTTGAAGTTGTCGCAGGAGAAGGCTCAGCGTTTTGCCAACCGCCGCCGCGGTGTGGGCCCCCGACTTCGTGTTGGGGATTTGGTTTGGTTGTCTTCTCGGTATGTCCCTCTGAAGGTTTCCTCTCCTAAGTTTAAGCCTCGCTTTATTGGTCCTTATAAAATTTTGGAAGTTCTTAACCCGGTTTCTTTTCGTTTGGATCTTCCGGTGTCGTTTGCCATTCACAACGTGTTCCATAGGTCTTTGTTGCGGCGGTACGTTGTGCCTGTGGTTCCTGCTGTTGAGCCTCCTGCTCCGGTGTTGGTTGAGGGCAAGTTGGAGTACGTGGTAGAGAAGATCTTGGATTCTCGTCTCTCTAGACGGAGGCTTCAGTATTTGGTCAAATGGAAGGGCTATGGTCAGGAGGATAATTCCTGGGTGGCCGCCTCTGATGTTCATGCGGCCGATTTGGTTCGTGCCTTCCACGCTGCTCATCCTGGTTGCCCTGGTGGTCTTGGTGAGGGTTCGGTGACCCCTCCTTAAGGGGGGGGTACTGTTGTGAACTATACTTCTTGGCTCCCTCTTGTGGTCACTAGTGATTTGGCACTTGGATTGTCTTTTACCAGGTTTGTACTCACCTGCTTCGTTAGGCCTGGGGTGTTGCTATTTAAACTTCCTGGATTCTCAGTCCAGTGCCTGGCATCGTTTTAATCAGTTCATTTCTGTTTGCTCCTGTCTTCAGGTCCTGGTTCTTTGCAAGATAAGCTAAGTCCTGCTTTCTTACTTTTGTTTATTTGCATTGTTCTTATTTTTGTCCAGCTTGTACAAAATGTGATTCCTGATATCGCTGGTAGCTCTAGGGGGCTGATATTCTCCCCCCTCACCGTTAGTCGGTTTGGGGGTTCTTGGATATTCAGCGTGGATATTTTGCAGGGTTTTTTGCTGACCATATAAGTCATCTTACTATCTTCTGCTATTTAGTCAGTGGGCCTCTCTTTGCTAAAATCTAGTTCATTCTTACGTTTGTCTTTTCTTCTTGCCTCACCATTATTATTTGTTGGGGGCTTGTATTTCTTTGGGGTCTTTTCTCTGGAGGCAAGAGAGGTCTTATTTTACCTGATAGGGTTAGTTAGTTCTCCGGCTGGCGCGAGACGTCTAGGATCAACGTAGGCACGTTCCCCGGCTACTGTTAGTGTTTGTGCTAGGATCAGCTATATGGTCAGCCTAGTTACCACTTCCCTATGAGCTGGTATTTATGTTTGCAGACTTTGCTTAATCTCTGTGATCACTTGCCATTGAGATCATAACAATTCATATTCAATTCAAAATACTCCTGCACCATCCTCTCCATTCGTTCACCACATGTAAGACTTGGACTTTGGTGTGCTGGTGCACAAGTTGGTCTAAAAAAAGTGTCAAAGGACTCACAGAAATTGCTTCATCCACTTACAACACTGTTGCTGCTGCTAATGTTTTGGCATTGACGAATTGACATGTGGAAGGTTGGAAGTCTAGAGCTGCAATGTGAACTGTGTACTTCACTGCTGTCTTGGGGAAAAGCTCTCTTAAGGTTGTGTAAAAGCATGTTTCGATACTCCAGCATTCGCGGGTCCCTTTCCAGGGTGAGAAGCATCTGCCAAAGTTGGGTTTTATAACATGGATCTAACAGAGTGGCAGTAGTCAGCAGTTTTTCTAATCATATCTATAAGGGGATAATGTTGCAGATAGTGCAGCAAGAAGGCACTCAAAAGTCAGGCTTTACCATGAGGTCCAAGCCCATGCTATGTTGGCGGCCGGGTAACAATGAGGCTTGTTTTCTACGTCCCCTCCCACCAACCACAAACAACAGAAAGTGGAGGATTATTCTCTTCATCTGACAGTTGCTCGCCCATCATATCTTCCTCCTCCATTTTTTCTTCGGATCTTGCACCTTCGATAACAGTTTGTCTGTTATCACCAGCCCCCTCGATCGCAGTAATCCATCCTCCCTTGGCACCAGCTTGTGTGGCGACAGTCTGGAACTTAGAGACAATGTTATCCCTTCCGCATCCTCCTCTACTTCCTCCTCTTCTTCTGGGACCACCATCTCCTCCAGTAGGCTATTCAAAGTCTATTCCAGCATATAGATGACCTGAGTAGTGATGCTGATGATGGCATTGTCAGCGCTAATCATCTTAGTAGCCATTTCAAAACTGTGCAGAATGGTGGAGAGATTCTTAATCTGTGCCCATTCCGTAAACGTGATATGCACCACGTCAGTACTGCGTTGGCCCAGGCTATATGACATGACATACTGCTTCAGGGCTCGTTGCTGCTGCCACAGTCCCTGCAACATGTGCACAGTGGAATTCCACCATGTTGGCACATCGCATATCAACCTGTTAACTGGCATGGACAAAGAACTCTGTATCGATGCAAGTCAATGAACTGAGGGATGCGAATGGCTGAACTGAGCACACAGCTTCCATGCTTTCTGGAGCTGGTCACCCAGGCCAGGATAGTGGCAGAGAAAATGCTGTACCACCAGGTTGAGGATATGAGCCATGCAAGACACGTGTGTGAGCTTGCCTCTCCCTAGGGCCACCACCAGATTCACACTGTTATTGGACACAGCCTTCCCTGGATGCAGGTTCAGCAAAGACAGCCATTGATCAAACTCAGCCTGGAGAGCTGTCCACAACTCTTCAGCTGTATGACTGTGATATCCAAGGCATATCAATTTTAATACTGCCTGATTGCGGTGAGCCCTAGCTGCGCAGTACAGAGGTGGTGGAGATTCGCTCTGCACTGTTGGAACGCGTGTCCCATTAAGACACAGGTAGAGGGTGCAGGTGTAGGCCCTAGAGGAGATAGAGGAGGAGGCAGAAGCAGTGGAGGAAGTGTTAAATGTAGAGGTTTGTCCTGCAAGTCTTGAGTATTTCAAGACTTGTGGAGCAGAGCCTGCCCCCACAGTCACCAGAGTCACCCAGTGCTCAGTCAGGGAGATGTAATGCCCTTGGCAATGCATACTCGTCCAAGTGTCTGTGGTGAAATGCACCCTGGCAGACATAGATTTAATCAAGGATCAGATGACGTTGTCTGCAACATGCTGGTTTAGCGCAAGCACAGCTTTCCTAGAAAAGTAATGGCAACAGGGCAATTGGTACTGGGGGACTGTGATGGCCATCAGCTTTCGGAAACCGTCTGTATCTACCAGGTGGAAAGGCAGCATTTCCGTGGCCAACAGATTGGAGATGGTGCAGTTTAAACCTCTTATCTTGGTCATGCGTAGGAGGAAACAATCTTTTAAGTGACCACAACTGTGGTACCGTGGGCTGGCTGCAGTGCTGAGAGAAGGCGGAGTATGGTAAACCAGACAAACTCCTGGACCGTGATAAAGGTGCAGATGGAGATGTTATGGTGGATTGAAAAAGTTGTGGTGTGCTCGTTCTCTGAGATTGGTTAAAAAAAGTAGGCATGTTCGTTTCTGTTACAGGTGACAAAGGGCTCTGAGTCAGCGTGACTGGAGCATATAAAGAACCTGAGGTATTGCTGTTCAAGCCCTGCGTCTCAATAGTTGGCACTGTAACAATAGAGGAGGAAGAAGCAGCAGATGCGATTGATGGGGCAGCTGATGGTTGTTGAGGTCTACTCGTCCGCATTTTTGCGCAGTGTATTCCAGCAGTAACGCATGTTGATTGCACACGTGAAGGTTCATATATGTAATAGTCAAATTATTGCACTTTTTACCTCTACTCAGTTTTCTTTTTGGCAAGATTGGCAGATTACGTGAGTTGGCTCATCCTTTGCAGTGTCAAAAAAGGTGGTGCACGCTAGGCAACCTTTGGCACCCCTGCAAGCTGCAGACCTGTGGATGCTGCTGGTCACAGCCACAGTTGTGGATGAGGATGCATTGCTCATCATGGCTGCATCACTATGTGTCTGCGATGTATGGTCCAACATAATCTCCTCATCTTACTCCTCAGATGACCTACACAGATGTATGCCTCTCCGTTCACATCAAATAGGATCTAACACTTCATCATCATCATCATCCTCTGTGTTATCACATTTCTCGCCCTTGGAGTCACTCTCCTCCTCTTTCTGACCTGACAGCACAGTACAGTTCACATGAGCCTCAAATATCTGAGACTCATCAGAATCACCTCCCCCAGGGGTTAAAGTCTGATGACAAGGTCAGGATACTGTTCGGACCCTACTTACTGTCCTGCCCAGGATCCAAGCTCAAAAAATATTGGGCATTGGTGCAGATTTCCTCCTCTTAACTCTGTGAAGCTTTTGAATACACTTCTGATATCCATGGCATAGAATGTTTGAACAGCTCTTCAGACTCACCCATCTGTGTTTCCATATAGTCAGTTGTATGGTTGGAGACGCAGTGGGAAGCAAGGAGAATTTGGGTGCCACCTCTGTGGACTGTACTGGGTGTGATGTTGAGGTGGAGGAAGAGGAGGAGAGGCCACTTGAAACTGTGCTTGTCATCCTCTCGAGCACATTGTCTTTCTGGGCTCCATCAACAAGGTGTACTGCTGTGCGTTTGCCAAAGAAAGGTAGTGGAGTAGGCCGTCAAGGAAAAAAGTTGTCAGATGTCTTTTCATAGGATGTGATGTTGTTGGTTCACTAGTGCTTTCACTAACCCTACCACCTACCCCGCATACACCTTGAACACCAAACCTAATTCCCCTTCCACCACGGCCTCACTTTGTCCCAGACATGTTGCTCAGATAGTGTGGTAGGAGCACAGTATTAGGAACAAAAAAGTAGATTTTAAATCTGCACCACCTCTGCAACAGCTGAATTTCAGCGGTATTAAATTCCAAGGTGAAATATCGCGTGCTGTATCGCGATAGTCACAAAAGAAAGAATTGTTTGAGTGTGGATGAGGCCTGTATGACAAATAAGATATGCTACAAACAATCTGAAAGTCAGATGTCCCCTACTGTATGACGTTAGGAAAACAAGAGTTTTTTGTAGCCTCTGGATCAGGCCTCTATAACACACTAGATGCTATAAATTATTTTAAAGTCATGTCCCCTACTGTTTGACGTTTAGCAACATAAAACATTTTTGGGTTATGTTCGAGAGATCTGCAGACAGCTTAATTTCAACCCAACAAAGTGACAAAGTGTGATACGGCAGGCTGTCTAACTTTTTATAACTGAAAAATTATATATTTTTTTAATGTGCGTTAGGTCTACAGACAGTTTCATATCACCACAGCACTAAATGACAAGGTGGGATACAGCAAGCTGTTTCACATTTAGCTAGTGAAAAAAACATTATTTAGAATGCTATACTCGTGCATGGAGCACAATAGAAACAGTACACAGCACATTTGTAGGACATGTGCCATGCTAGCTTTGTCTGTGCACCTCAGTAATGACCAAAAAAAAATGCTGGAAGGTAAATTTAACAGCAACACTGGACACTAGCTAGCATCACTATCTGACTAATATACAACCGCATAGCTAACTAGCTAAAATCTTGCTGCTAACAGTGCCAGAGTTAGGAGCAGCGTCTCTGTGTCGCTAAAACAAGATGTCCACTCTTTATATGGATAGGGACATCTGATTTCAGCAGCCAATGACACAAGCCGTGGTGTCAGGACATTGTGGATGTTTCCTGCTCTCTGATTGGCTAACTGCAATGTGCACACAATGTTAGAAAAAATAAAAGTTTACAAGAACGCCACGCCTCTATGATCTGTAAACCCACTTCCCTCATCAAACAAATGCAAAATGCCCATGATACACTACCATTATGTTGCAAAAGTGCTAAAAAAATCTTATATGGCAATGCAAATATTTTCCCACACTTTTACCGAATGTTACCGGTTTTTACTAATTTTAGAAAATTTTGCTCATGTTTCCAATCACAAATGCTAATGTGTCATATTTGTGCCGAATTTATGTTTGGCGATCGTTTTCTGAACAAATTCGCTCATCTTATTCACCACTAGTGTTGAGCATTCCGATACCGCAAGTATCGGGTATCGGCCGATACTTGCGGGTATCGGAATTCCGATACTGAGATCCGATATTTTTGTGGTATCGGGTATCGGTATCGAAACAACATTAATGTGTAAAATACAACATTAATGTGTAAAATAAAGAATTAAAATAAAAAATATTGCTATACTCACCTCTCCGACGCAGCCTGGACCTCACCAAGGGAACCGGCAGCGTTGTTTGCTTAAAATGCGCGCGTTTCCTGCCTCCCGCGACGTCACGGCTTCTGATTGGTCGCGTGCTGCCCATGTGGCCGCGACGCGACCAATCACAGCAAGCCGTGACGTAATTTTGAGGTCCTGGAAGCTTAATTCTAGGCATTCAGGATTTTAAAATTACGTTCCGGCTTGTGATTGGTCGCGTCGCGGTCACATGGGCGACGCGACCAATCACAAGCCGTGACGTCACGGGAGGCAGGAGACGCGCGCATTTTTAAAATTACGTCACGGCTTGTGATTGGTTGCGTGCCGCCCATGTGACCGCGACGCGACCAATCACAGCAAGCCGTGACGTAATTTCAGGTCCTCAATGCAGAAATAGGCATCAGGACCTGAAATTACGTCACGGCTTGCTGTGATTGGTCGCGTCGCGGTCACATGGGCGGCACGCAACCAATCACAAGCCGTGACGTAATTTTAAAAATGCGCGCGTCTCCTGCCTCCCGTGACGTCACGGCTTGTGATTGGTCACGTCGCCCATGTGACCGTGACGCGACCAATCACAAGCCGGAACGTAATTTTAAATTCCTGAATGCCTAGAATTAGGCATTGAGGACCTGAAAATTACGTCACGGCTTGCTGTGATTGGTCGCGTCGCGGCCACATGGGCGGCACGCGACCAATCACAAGCCGTGACGTCGCGGAAGGAAGTAAAAGCGCGCATTTTAAGCAAAGAACGCTGCCGGTTCCCTCGGTAAGGTCCAGGCTGCGTCAGAGAGGTGAGTATAGCAATATTTTTTATTTTAATTCTTTATTTTACACATTAATATGGTTCCCAGGGCCTGAAGGAGAGTTTCCTCTCCTTCAGACCCTGGGAACCATCAGGAATACCGTCCGATACATGAGTCCCATTGACTTGTATTGGTATCGGGTATCGGTATCGGATTAGATCCGATACTTTGCCGGTATCGGCCGATACTTTCCGATACCGATACTTTCAAGTATCGGATGGTATCGCTCAACACTATTCACCACACATCTAGATAAATTCATTAGGGGGGTTTACTTTCCAAAATAGCGCCACATATGAGGGGTTTTCACTGTTTAGGTACATCATGGGCTCTCCAAACGCAACATGGTGCGCGCAGAACATTTTATAAAAGTCTGCACTCCAACCCGTTACTCCTTCCCTTCCGAGCCCTGTGTGCGCCCAACCAGTAGTTTCCCACCAAATATGGAGTATTGACATACTCTGGGGAAATTGCACAACAAATTTTATGGTCCATTTTCTCTTGTTACCCTTGTGGAAATAAAAAATTTGGGGCTAAAAAAAACTTTTTTGGGAAAAAAATTCATTTCTTACTTTTATGACATTATAAATTTCTATGAAGCACTTGGGGTTTAAGGTGCTCACCAAACATCTAGCTAAGTTCCTTTAGGGATATAGATAACAAAATGGGGTAAATTGTGAGAGGTTTCCAATCTTTAGGCACATCAGGGTCTCTCTAAACTTGACATGGCGTCCCCTCTCGATTTTAGCAAATTTTGGGTTAAAAAAGTCAAACGGTGCTCCTTCCCTCCTGAGCCCTGCAGTGCACCCAAACAGTGGTTTTCCACTCACATATGGGATATCGGCATACTCAGTCAGTAGAAATTGCACAGCATATTTTGTGGTCCATTTTTTTTCTGTTACCCTTGTGAAAATAAAAAAACTGGGTCTAAAGTGAAATTTTTGTGACAAAAAAGTTATCTGATCATTTTTTCCTTCCACGTTGCTTCAGTTCCTATGAAGCACTTAAAGGGTTAGTAAACTTAAGTAGTTTAGGACACCATAAGGGGTGCAGTTTTTAGAATGGTGTTACGTTTGGGTATTTTCTGTCATCTGTCACTTCAAATGTGATGTGGTCCCTAAAAAATGGTTTTGTAAATTTTGCTGGAAAAATGAGAAATCGCTGGCTAACATTTAACCCTCCTAACTTCTTAACGGAAAAAAAGTTAAGTTTCTAAAATTGTTTTAATGTAAAGCAGACATGTGAGAAATGTTTAATTAATTTACTAACTATTTTGTGTAACATAACTTGCTGGTTTAAAGGCATAAAAATGATATTTTCACAAATAAACACAAAAAAATATAATTTTACCACTATCATTAAGTACAAAGTCACAAGAAAGGAATCTCAGAATCGATTGGATCTGTTGAAGTGTTCCAGAGTTGTTACCTAATAAAATGACACTGGTCAGAATTTAAAAAAAGGGACTGATCAGGAAGGTTAAACCAAATACAAAATTTATAGAGATGTTGTAAAATTACAGTAAAGCAATAAACTGAATAAAACAAATGTGGATTTTGCAGTTGGACAACCTCTTTAAGTTGCTACCAGATGGCATTAAGTGGTGGTTGTTGTTGCTGACACATGGAAATAGGTGGTTGTTGTTGTTGCTGCCAGATGAAATTAGGTAGTAGTTGTTGTTGCTGCCAGATGGAATTATGCAGTAGTTGCTGTTGCTGCCAGATGGCAATAGGCGGTGGTTGTTGTTGCTGCCAGATGAAATTAGGTAGTGGTTGTTGTTGCTGACAGATGGAATTAGGTGGTGGTTGTTGTTGCTGCCAGATGTAATTAGGTAGTAGTTGTTGCTGCTGCCAGATGGAATTAGGCAGTGGTTGTTGTTGCTGCCAGATGGAATTACACAGTGGTTGTTGTTGCTGCCAGATGGAAATAGGCGGTGGTTGTTGTTGCTGCGAGATGGAATTGGGCAGTGGTTGTTGTTGCTGCAAGTTGGAATAAGGCGCTGGTTGCTGCTGCTGCAGATGGAAATTTGCGGTGGCTGTTGTTGCTGCGAGATGGAATTGGGCGGTGGTTGTTGTTGCTGCCAGTTGGAATAAGGCGGTGGTTGTTGCTGCTGCCAGATTGAATTAGGTGGCAGCTCTTGATTCTGCCAGATGTTACTGGGCAGTGGTTGTTCTTTCTGTGAGATGAAATTAGACAGCGGTATAAATTTCCTACATAGAGTGGAGATACAACAAACAATAATGTCAAAGCACATTCCAATAACAAGATATTGATGAGCTATTCTCAGGACCTATCCCTAAAAACCAACTGGTGATGACTGCTAAACATTGACTGTGACTACATATTGGAATGCTATTCAATTTATTTATATTCAATCAGAGCATATAATAGCTGATCAGTGGGGATGCTGAGTATTGGACCCCAACGAATCTAAGCACTAATACTTAGCATAAGTAACCAATACCTTGTGACAGATCAACCCCTTGTCATGCGGGTACTGGGTAGACTACAGCTGATTACCCGGGCCCCTGCGATATCCCTCAGACTAGGGAAAACCCTGTCTGTCCCTCTCCCAGAATTTACACTGATGGTGTGCTTGTCTGGGCCACCAGGCCTGACCCTGACTCCTGTTTCAGTCCTATGCTGAAACCTCCACCCGTCACCCAGTGATTAGACCACACACCAACCCCTACAGAAAGCACAGACAGGGAAAACTAAAAACGCACCACGCCCCAGACACACAGGAAAACACTATAATGTGCACAGGGCAAAATAAATACAAATATAGGAAGGGGAAATATGACAAAGGATAATACACCACCAGATACGATATTTCTTCTCCTAGACCACCACTCCAGACCGAGATCACCAGGCACAAGACACAAGCTATAATCGGTGACGCCAAAAGTCCAGAATGACTATTTAAAGGCCACGGGCGTCACCCAGCCTCCAACCCGATTACCAGCTAGATTAACCCCGGACAACCTGGATAAAGTCTAGCCGGAGCCACTGAGCGTATAGTGGACGAATGTGGAATTACCGCTGTCTGTCGGATGCCGTAGTGTGAATAGCGTCCGACATGACAGTACCCCGCCTTCTACGAGGGACCCCAGGGCCCTTACGACTTATAGGACCCGGCTTGTCTGGATGGCGGCGGTGAAACATACTGACTGCATGTATGTCCGAAGCTGGTACCCAAGACCTCTCCTCCGGCCCATAACCACGCCAGTGTACCAGGTACTGTAATGTGCGGCGCACTATACGAGAGTCAACCACCTTGGAGACTTCAAACTCCAAATTGCCATCCACCAAGACTGGAGGTGGCATCGGCGCCGCGTCCACGGAACCAACCACCTTCTTTAAAAGAGATCTGTGAAACACGTTGTGTATCTTATATACCGTAGGAAGCTCCAATCGGTAGGCTACTGGGTTAATGATGGCGGCAACCCTAAATGGACCAATAAACCTTGGACCCAATTTCAGGGATGGTACTTTGAGTTTTATGTTTTTTGTGGACAACCACACCCAAACACCCACACTCAGGTCCGGACCTGGCATACGTCTACTGTCAGCCACTCGTTTGTACCTTGCACCCACGCTCAGCAAGCGCTGATTCACTCTCCTCCAAACGGATGACAGTTGTGCTCCTAACTGGTCCTCCTCCGGAACGCCAGCAGAGCCACCCTGACGCAGAGTACAAAATTGAGGATGGTACCCATAAACACAAAAGAACGAGGACTCCCCAGACGATTCCTGGCGGTGATTATTAATGGCAAACTCAGCCAAAGGAAGGAACGTCGACCACTCCTCCTGGTTGTCAGAAAAAAAGCAGCGTAAGTACTGCTCCAAATTCTGGTTCATACGCTCGGTCTGACCATTTGATTGAGGATGAAATGCCAAAGAATGCGACAACTTTATCCCCAGCCGTGAGCAAAATGCTTTCCAAAACTTTGCCATAAACTGAGTACCTCTATCCGACACTATGTCAGACGGGACCCCGTGAAGTCTGACCACCTCCTGCACAAAAACCTGAGCCAAAGTCTTCGAGTTAGGCAACGAAGGCAAGGACACAAAGTGCGACATCTTTGAGAACGGATCAACAACCACCAAAATGACCGTGTTCCCAGCTGAGGAGGGTAGGTCTGTAGTAAAATCCATGGAGATCTCTGTCCATGGCCTACTGGGTACCCCTAGAGGATGTAATGAGCCAGCAGGATGGGAGCGAGGCGTCTTAGCTCTAGCACACGTGGTACATGCTGATACGTATGAGACCACGTCCTGTCGGATTTTGGGCCACCAAAACCGACGCGACACAAACTCCAGGGTACCCCTAACCCCTGTATGGCCAGCCAGAACAGCATCATGATGCTCACCCAACACCTTTAGGCGAAGATGGAGTGGTACAAATGATTTGTTAATGGGAAGCTCTGGTGGTACTTCCTCCTGAGCCTCGGCAATCTCAGCCTCAACCTCTGTCGTGAGAGCCGAGACCACTACACCCTTTTGGAAGATGGGTACTGGATCTTCCCGAGGTTCTCCCCCCGGAAAACACCTGGATAAAGCATCTGCCTTAGTGTTCTTAGACCCCGGTTGGTACGTAACAAAAAAGTTGGATCGCGTGAAAAACAATGCCCAGCGAGCCTGCCTGGGGGACAGATGCTTGGCTGACTCTAAATAAAGCAGATTTTTATGGTCGGTGATAACTGTAACCTGGTGGACCGACCCCTCCAAGAAGTGTCGCCATTCCTCAAAAGCCAACTTGATAGCCAACAACTCCCTGTTGCCGATATCGTAGTTACGTTCGGCGGGCGACAGCTTCTTGGAAAAGTAGGTGCATGGACGCAACTCGCCCAAGGATGAGCCTTGTGACAGCACCACCCCCACTCCAACCTCAGACGCATCGACTTCCATGGTAAATGGTTTTGATACGTCCGGTTGCACCAAAATGGGGGCCGAAGCAAAACTGTTCTTCAGAAATTCGAATGCACGCACAGCAGCCTCAGGCCAGGCGGAGAAATTGGTACCCTTTTTTGTCATGTCAGTAAGCGGTTTAGCAATGGTAGAAAAATATTTGATACATTTTCTATAATAATTAGAAAACCCAAGGTACCGCTGGAGTGATTTTAGGTTATCAGGCCGTTCCCAATGCAGCACCGCTTGCACCTTAGCGGCGTCCATTTTAAACCCTGAAGCAGACACAATATAACCCAAGAAAGGCAACTCCGGAAACGAAAAAACACATTTCTCCAGTTTTGCATAGAGCTTATTTTCTCTGAGTAGCTGTAACACCTCCCTCACATGCTCTAAATGAGTATCACAGTTGCATGAATAAATGAGAATGTCATCTAGGTACACAATAACGAATTTCCCCAGTACATGCGAGAACACATCATTTATGAAATGTTGAAATACAGCAGGCGCGTTTGTCAACCCAAATGGCATCACCAAATTTTCAAAATGACCCTCAGGAGTATTAAAAGCCGTCTTCCACTCATCACCTTGACGGACTCTTATGAGGTTGTACACCCCCCTGAGGTCAAGCTTGGAAAACCACTTAGCACCAGCCACCTGGTTGAACAAATCGGGTATCAGTGGCATAGGGTATGGATCACGAACCGTAATCTGGTTTAACTCCCTGAAATCCAGACACGGGCGTAGTCCGCCATCTTTCTTAACGAAGAAGAACCCTGCTGCCACCGGCGAGGACGAAGGCCTGATGTGCCCTTTGCTCAAACTCTCAGCAATGTAGTCTTTTAAAGCTTGCCTCTCAGGACCAGAGATGTTAAACATCCTAGCTTTTGGCAATTTGGCCCCTGGATTAAACCTAATAGTACAGTCATAGGGTCGATGTGGTGGCAATTCTGAGCAAACCTTCTCAGAGAACACATCTGCGAAATCCAGCAGTGACTCAGGAATGCTAGGAGTCACAGCGGACACACATGTGGCCAGGCAATTCTCCTGGCAGAATCCGCTCCACTGAATTATGTCCTGAGTTTTCCAGTCAATCACCGGGTTATGCATAGACAACCATGGAAAACCCAGAACCATTTGTGCAGGAAGATTACTGAGCACCCTACATGTAACTTGCTCAGAATGTAGGACCCCAATGTGGAGTTTAACCTCAGCCACAAACTCAGTAATCTCCCCCTGTGGGAGTGGAGTAGCATTAATGGTGACCACCCGGATAGGATGAGGCAGTTTTTCGACCGTGAACCCGGCCGTGCGCGCAAACTCCTCATCAATGAGATTAGTGGCCGACCCACTATCCACAAAAACAGTGATTGGCAGCTCTCTGCCAGCGACCATAACTCTGGCAGGAAGCATACATTGAGAGACCACCATGGAGGATATGCATAAGCTCAGATTGGCCTCCTCCACACCCTCTGAGCTTAGTAGTTTTCCGCCGTTGCGCTTTTTTTAGAAAACAGAGGACAAGCAATAACATAATGCCCTATTTTACCACAGCAAAAACAGGCTCCATGCTTCCTGAGTGAGGGGGCTCGATGATGTGATACCCTTGCGATTTGCTTAGGCTCCGTGGGCTCACCTGCAGCAACCTCATGTGCACCTACGCCCTTCCCCATAAGCGGCGTCTCTTGCACCCCCTGACGCAAACAGCGATCAATGCAGACAACAAGACTCATGGCAGACTCTAGAGAAGCAGGAGTCTCATACATCAGGAGTGCTTGTTTAACCCTTCTCGAAACCCCATGTACAAACTGTGTGTCCACCGCCCAGCGGCAAAATTCGGAACAGTAATCCTCCGCCATTCTCTCCCCCTGGCGGAGAGCGCGTATTTTAGATTCTGCTAGAGCCAATCTGTCAGGATCATCATATATGAGACCAAGAGCAGAAAAAAAATCTCCACTGAGTTAAATGCAGCTGAATCAGATGGTAATGAAAATGCCCATGCTCCGTTCAGTAATGACAATACCAGGCCCACACACAGCCTCATTACCTGAGGAAACCGGGCGCACACGAAAATATAATTTGCAAGCTTCACGAAAAACAACAAATTTACTGCGTTCCCCAGCAAACCTCTCAGGTAAAGGAATCTTTGGCTCTGCAACTCTACCTGCAGTTTCAGCTTGCACATTAGATACTACAAGACCCTATTGCTGAACTGCCCCCTTCAACTCAGTGACCTGTAAGGACAGCGCCTCCAACTGGCGGGTTATGGAAGTCATGGGATCCATGGCATCCAAAATTTATTTTGGCCGATTATAATGTCATGCGGGTACTGGGTAGACTATAGCTGATTACCAAGGCCCCTGTGATATCCCTCAGACTAGGGAAAACCCTGTCTGTCCCTCTCCCAGAATTTACACTGATGGTGTGCTTGTCTGGGCCGCCAGGCCTGACCCTGACTCCTGTTTCAGTCCTATGCTGAAACCTCCACCCATCACCCAGTGATTAGACCACACACCAACCCCTACAGAAAGCACAGACAGGGAAAACTAAAAACGCACCACGCCCCAGACACACAGGAAAACACTATAATGTGCACAGGGCAAAACAAATACAAATATAGGAAGGAGAAATATGACAAAGGATAATACACCACCAGATACGATATTTCTTCTACTAGACCACCACTCCAGACCGAGATCACCAGGACACTGATTAAGGCCTCCACGACAGTCATCACGGTGCTCCTTTGAAACCAAGGCATCAATACTGTATAGTACAAGCAATCAGACTATGACAGGTTCAAGTCTCCTAAATGGACTAACAAAAACAGTAAAAATAAAAAATTGAAAAACTGAAAAAAAGCATTAGTTCAAATAACTGCATTTATACCCCATTTAAAAATAATGTTAATAAAAAGAAAAGTTATGGTCCTTGGGAAAAGGGGAGAAAAATCCAAAAACCAGAAATTACTCATGTTCGGAAGGGTTTAAGCAATGCTTGTCTATTCTAGGGATAGGACATGAATGCTATAGTCCCTGAGAAGCCTTTTAACTAATAATTACTGTCCCAGACCTGTGATTGGGCAGGAGGTTTAACATATTTTTTAGACCATAGAATGCAAATTACTGTAAGCCGCACCCTAGGTTTAGAGAGCAGAAAACAAGAAAACCATATTTCCAATTAATTAAAACTTCACTGTTGGTGTAAAAATGTGAAGGGTTCAATATCCCTAACTTTAAGGGCAGAATAATAATAATAATAATTTTTATTTATACAGTGCAGACCAAAAGTTTGGACACACCTTCTCATTTAAAGATTTTTCTGTATTTTCAGAAAATCTATTCAGTAGGACTATCAGCTGTGTATACACCAGACTTCTGCACAACACAACTGATGGTCCCAACCCCATTAATAAAGCAAGAAATCCCACTTACTAAACCTGACAGGGCACACCTGTGAAGTGAAAACCATTCCCGGTGACTACCTCTTGAAGCTCATCAAGAGAATGCCAAGAGTGTGCAAAGCAGTCGTCAAAGCAAAAGTGGCTACTTTGAAGAACCTAGAATATAAGACATAATTTCAGTTGTTTCACACTTTTTTGCTAAGTATATAATTCCACATGTGTTATTTCATAGTTTTGATGCCTTCAGTGTGAATATACAATTTTCATAGTCATGAAAATACAGAAAAATCTTTAAAGGGAACCTGTCACCCCGTTTTTTAAAGATGAGATAAAAATAGCGTTAAATTGGGGCAGAGCTGGGCTTTACATTAGTGTCTTTTTTGTGCCTTTATTCCCCAGCTATGTTGCCGAAATACCTTTGTAAAGTCGCCGTTTTGGGCTGTCACTCACGCTGGCCTGGTCAAATTGGCGTGGTGACATCCCTGTTTCTTCCCCCAGATCTTGCTTATCTGTTCGTTGGTGGCGTAGTGGTTTGCGCATGTCCAACTGCCGAATCCACTGCACAGGTGAAGAAAAAGAGCGCGATCTGCACTATTCCCCTTGTGATCGGTGGGGGCGGCCATCTTCCTGAGGCCGTGCGTGCGCAGATGGAGTGCTCTGCTGCACGGGGCTTCAGGAAAATGGCCACGGGATGCCGCGCGTGCGCAGATGGAGATCGCGGCGGCCATTTTCCTGAAGCCGAGATGCGAACTCGGCTTCAGGAAAATGGCCGCCGCGATCTCCATCTGCGCACGCGCGGCCTCAGGAAGATGGCCGCCCCCACCGATCACCAGGGGAATAGCGCAGATCGCGCTCTTTTCCCTCAGCTGCGCAGTGGATTCGGCAGTTGGACATGTGCAAACCACTACGCCACCAACGGACAGATAGAAAAATAGTTATATACTCACCTTCTGGCGGCCCCCGGATCCAGCCCAGGCCCCCGGATCCATTCCCAGCGATGCCTTGCGGCAATGACCTGTGATGATGTAGCTTATGTGATGCTACGTCATGTGGGGTTGTTGTCGCAAGGCATCGCTGGGAACGTGAGTTGCCGGGAGCATCGTGAGGATCATGAAGGCTGCGGGGGCGACCGGAAGGTGAGAATATCATGATTTTTTATTTTTTACTTTATTTTTAACATTCTTTTTACTATTGATGCTGCATAGGCAGCATCAATAGTAAAAAGTTGGTCACACTTGTCAAACACTATGTTTGCCAAGTGTGACCAACCTGTCAATCATTTTTACAAGAGATGCTACAGATCGCTTGGAAAACGCTAGCATTCTGCAAGCTAATTACGCTTGCAAAATGCTAGTGTTTAGCTGGAATCCGCATGCCAATTCCGCATGCGTATTACCCGCGGCAGAGAATTGCCACGGAAATTTCTGCGGCAATTACGCAACGTGTGCACATAGCCTGACATCGGCATTAATATGGAGTCAGGATTGGAGTGCATTACATGTTCCCATGTAAAGTGATCACAGGACACTGATTAAGGCCTCCATGACAGTCATCACGGAGCTCCTTTGAAACCCAGCCAGCAATACTGTATAGTACAAGTAATCAGACTATCACATGTTCACGTCTCCTAAATGGACTAACAAATATAGTGAAAAAAAAACATGGAAAAAGCTAAAAAAAAAAGCATTAGTTCAAATAACTGCATTTATAAAATGTATACAGAAATTGCCCATGTTCGGAAGGGGTTAAACAATGCTTGTCTATTCTAGGGATAGGACATGAACGTTATAGTCCCTGAGAGACCTTTTAACTTGAATAATTACTATCCCAGACCTGTGATTGGGCAGGAGGTATAACATATTTATTTTTTAGACTATAGAATGCAAATTACTGTAAGCCGCACCTCAGGTTTAGAGAGTAGAAAATAGAAAACCATATTTCCAATTAATTAAAAATTCTCTGTTGGTGTAAAATGTGAAGGGGTCAATATCCCTAACTTTAGTAGATAAGGGCAGAATGAAGAGGTAACTGATCTATTCTTAGTGTTGCTCTGCAGGATGTGTATTATACACATAGACAAGGGTGTAACTACAACAGGTGCAGGGGATGCAATCGCACCCGGGCCCTGGAGCCTAGGGGGCCCTAAAAGTCCATTTGGCCTATAGAAAAAGACTATGGCTATTAAAGATTTAAAATATTTGGGGGCCCCGTTGGAGCTTTCGCATCGGGGCCCATGAGTTTCAAGTTACATCACTGCACATAGAGCTTTACAGTACGCAAAGTACGTACACTCTTTGTAGTGCACACACTTACATAGCACTGCTGCATGCATGGCATATGCACCCTCAGCTCTGCTGTATATACACATGCACAGCTCTGCAACATACTAACACAGCTCTGCTGCACACACAACTCCAACGTATACACACACTGCTCTCCTACATACACATGATGCTCACACAGCTGCATATTTTTCTCAGTAATCGGGAATGATGCTGTCTCAACGCTCTCCTGCTTCTGGACTATAAGACACACACACTTTTTAAGCAGGATTTATTTTTTCTTGCTAAATAGTCCACAAAATACAGTATATGACTTATATAAATTATAAAAAAATGACAGCCCATGTGGCTTTAGAAGAGTATATTAGCTTGTATCACTAAAAAAAAAAGTCTTCCTGTCAGTGTAATTGTATGTGACTTGTAGGGTAACATTATCATGTAATATATATATATGCTGAAAGGTGAATGTTGTGACTATAACGCCAAATAAGCCATGGGGAGATTAATGTTGTTTTAATTTAAGTCCCTAAAAAACGTACAAGTTTTTCAACACTTTTTACGTATTTATTGTTTTTATAAAAACTACAAAGCATCTTGCAAAATACAATGATTTGCATTGATCTATCATGATGTTATGCAAAGATCTTATGTATGATCCTATGATCTTAAAGATGTTATGAACTTATGGATAGATCTGCAGATCGTCACTGACTCATATAATAACTAAAGGGCCTGTTACATGCAGCGATTACAGTTGTCCCTACACTTTGACTTACCTTGATGGATGCTTCTCTTTCATAGTTCTTTTATTTCTTCTGCAATGAAAAAAAAAGGAGTCCAGAAAATCATTTACAAGAAAACTGTCTCTTAACCTGCAAGATTGTATAACAAAGTCTTCCTACCAGAGGAGCTGTGTCTCATCCTGAGATATTGCCTTTCTGACTTCAAAGAATCTAAGGGGTAAGGTCTCTCCTTCTGGAGAGTGACATGCCAGGTCTGGCACACCAGTATGAGGAGACTTATAAGCTTTGCATGCTCCCCTGGAAAATTAAATAAGCAAATTGTCTCTTCAGAGAGGATGAGAACTTGAACTCTAGCACCACCTATTGGAAGTAGCAATCCTACCAGTCAATGTTGACCCTTTAATGAGCCTTGCCATATGATTTAGGGTAAAAGACTGCATATTTAATTTCCCAGACTTTTTTGCAGCAATATTGGGCAGATTTTTGTTACTTGGATGAGTGGAAGGGGGCTCATATGACCACATGTCGGGAAGGATGGTAATCTGCTAGTTATGTACTAATCTCATGTTATTGTTTGTTACCTAAATAAAGGCTGCTGTGGCCAAATATAATCCATATCATGCAGTGTGTATTTTATTTACTGGGAAGCACAAGTCACTAATCCATCAGTGAATGAGAGTGAAGGCGAATAGATGTAACAGAACATGACTGAGGGAGTGGAAGAACCAGTAAAAGGTTAATGGATAAGGGTTGGGCTTACCTGAAAATGGTGGGGGCTAGAGCTGCAGGGGTCATATAAAAGGGGTGTAGCATGTGCTTGTCTCTTTGTTGCTGATTTCAGGATTGTGAATCAAGTCATGGGGTCCACAGCATCACCCCACTCCTGCTTTTGCCAGCTTCCTGAAGCATTGACCATGCCTTTTAGGACCCCGCTCCAGCTTAGCCGCCTCCCCCAGTAAGATTCATTACAGTTCTAAAATGTAGCCCCATTTTCTACCCAAATTTGAAAAAAGAAGTGCGACTTATAATCGAAAAAATAAGGTACTTTTCAAAGTTCCGTTCGTTTCTCCACTGATACAAACATCTCAGAGCTCTGCCTAATACTAAGAAACATCAATGATTGACGGACAGAACAGAGAGAATGACATCTGACAACTCAGTGACTATAGGGCAGAATAGAGAGGCTGACATCTTACACCTCAGTGACTGAAAGACAGAACAGAGAGGTTGGCAGCTTCATTTATTATCTGCAGGATATGTATATGGATCCAAATGTGACTGGTATGTGATATGGAAGGGATGAGAATAAATGATGTTGGCAACTTTGATCCATTTCTCTTATAAGAACACATCTATATTTTCTTATATTAACTTAGGGAATGTGCACTTACATAACTACGGTGTTCTCCTTCAATTTGCGTTCCTTCTTTATCTGTTGGGCAGTCTCCTCTCTATAGTACATGAAACAGATATCATCCTGTACGTTATACGATAGCTTCACTGAGACTTTTCATTATACTAATGATTGATTTTAACTATATACTGTACAATACGCACAATATATACTGCATACATACACACACGATATACTATATACATACACTATATACATATACACACACTATACACACTAGTGTGTGTATACACACACTATACACCGTATACATACACAAACACACACTACGTATAGCCTGTATACATACACATACGCACTATATACTACATATAAACTGTTAGTAATGCTAAGCATTCCTCTTTTCACTTTATGGAGCAGATGCAGATTTTTTACCCCCTTAACACTGCCCTTAAATAATAAGCAGAATCAATTTCAGCCTATTGGTTTAACCTTCCACAATGGTCAACAGTCTCTCATGTGGACCCCCGGGGAACTTAATTGTCTACCCCTGGGATAAAGAAATCAAACGATTGATATAGAAGAGTATCTATTCCATATCAATGATATATCCCAATCACCTCTACTCATAATTGGAAGTGGTTTTTACACAGCAGGCCCTTTACTATAAATTCCTGAGAAGCCAAGTATGCTATTAATAAGCTGAGCGACCAGAAATAGCTGGGTGGATCGCCTGTGGTGGGAAAACAACGACTGGATAACTAGGGAGTAGTGTTGAGCATTCCGATACCGCAAGTATCGGGTATCGGCCGATACTTGCGGTATCGGAATTCCGATACCGAAATCCGATACTTTTGTGGTATCGGGAATCGGAATCAGAAGTTTCCAGTGTATGGTTCCCAGGGTCTGAAGGAGAGGAAACTCTCCTTCAGGCCCTGGGATCCATATGAATGTGTAAAATAAAGAATTAAAATAAAAAATATTGATATACTCACCTGTCCGGAGGCCCCTGGACATCACCAATGGTAACCGGCAGCCTTCTTTGTTTAAAATGAGCACGTTCAGCACCTTCCATGACATCACGGCTTCTGATTGGTCGCGTGCCGCTCATGTGACCGCCACGTGACCAATCACAAGCCGCGACGTCATCCCTCAGGTCCTAAATTCCCTTCTAGGAATTTAGGACCTGAGGGATGACATCACGGCTTGTGATTGGTCGCGTGAGCGGTCACATGGGCGGCCGCGACCAATCACAAGCCGTGACGTCATCTAAGGCCCTGAACGCGCTCATTCTTAAGAAGGAAGGCTGCCGGAAAGAAGCAGGGCGCGTCCGAGGGTGAGTATATACCTAATAGGAATATACTCACCCTCGGCTTCTTTCCGGCAGCCTTCCTTCCTAAGAATGAGCGTGTTCAGGGCCTTAGATGACGTCACGGCTTGTGATTGGTCGCGGCCGCCCATGTGACCGCCACGCGACCAATCACAAGCCGTGACGTAATTCTCAGGTCCTAAATTCCTAGAATTAGGAATTTAGGACCTGAGAATTACGTCACGGCTTGTGATTGGTCGCGTGGCGGTCACATGGGCGGCCGCGACCAATCAGAAGCCGTGACGTCATGGAAGTCCCTGAACGCGCTCATTTTAAGCAAAGAAGCCTGCCGGTTACCAGCGGTAAGGTCCAGGCTGCGTCGGAGAGGTGAGTATATCAATATTTTTTATTTTAATTCTTTATTTTTCACATTAATATGGATCCCAGGGCCTGAAGGAGAGTTTCCTCTCCTTCAGACCCTGGGAACCATCAGGGATACCTTCCGATACTTGAGTCCCATTGACTTGTATTGGTATCGGGTATCGGTATCGGATCAGATCCGATACTTTGCCGGTATCGGCCGATACTCTCTGATACCGATACTTTCAAGTATCGGACGGTATCGCTCAACACTACTAGGGAGTAATAGAAAGCACTGGAACAGCAGGTGTGAGCAATAAATAGCAGGATCACTACAAATACTGTACTCCATCGCTGGATCAAGCGAGAACACAACCTTCTATAATATGTCAGGCAGGTCATATAGTGTTATATTTCCAGAAATAACATACCTACTGGATGGTTTCAAGTGATGGACACCAGAAACTTTTTTTAAACCTACATGGCTTGTAGACTAGTGGTGTCATCAGGACTTTGTGGATCCATCTGTTGGTGAAGTGAAGAAAAAAAGTAGGGACAAAGATTTCACAACAGCGAATGTATCACAGTGACCTCAGACCCACAATGATCTGACAAAGGTGACATATCGGGGGGATCGCACCACTCGGGGTGTATTGTGACTTCAGGGGGTGCCGCTATCTAATGCTCATCTCCCTGCAGCTTCTATCATCAGCTCAGGATGATGGAGAGTTTATCAAAGTAATTTACCAGAATTCTGCATAATTTACTTTGAAAAGTCACTAAATGTTGGCACAACTTGGGGTTGCACAAAAATGTAGCGACTTTTGGCATTTTCACATCAGTTACTGCCAGCTGTGCTAAAATGGGTGGAGCTGTGACAGGACGTAGGTTCAGTGGGGGTGTCACTTCACAACTGTCTAATCCATGACAAGTGTCCCTACTCTAGAAATCTAGCTCCAGTAAGAGGGGTGCACGCCACTCGTCAGATGCTCCTGATTCATGAAGAGGCATAAACCTCTTATGGATCAGGAGCATCTGAATCTACCACTTCGTCTTATCAAGACCGGTGAGAAAATCACTGGTATTGATGCATTGAGGCCTTATATTTGTTCTTAATATAACTTCGATCCAGTTTTTCGTTCTATGAATAAACGTAATATTTTCTTAAAGTTGAAAAGAATCATGTCATTAAAACACTAAAATGTACCTAAGGCACCTGAGTAATCTGCCCACTATGTTACTTGGTGCATAAATTAAAAATCTACAATAAAAATGTGACAATTTGAGTTTTCTTTTAAACTTTAATGTCACGAATTAAAGAAGGGATGAGAATGGTTTTAGAGAATTACTTTTTAGTTCGTTTGCACTCGTTTTTACATGTGTGGTCCAATGCTCTTGTAGGATCGCATTCCTACATCGTACCTCCCAACTTTGAATGTGATGAGGACATAGGTTGCGAGTGCAATTAGTGTTCCATCACAGTACAGTACCCCCTTACATTCCCCCCAAAAGTGTAAAACCGCCCCAGTAGGACACCTCCATAATGCATGTCCATACAGTAGGATTGCCCACTGGTGCATTCTCAACACACTCATGCCCCAACACACTCACAATACGATGCCCTTAAACATGATGCTCAAAAAAGTTGCACTCCCACACTATATGTTGTCCCAAGGTATCCCACTATGATGCTCCCACAGTATAATGCCCCAAGGTGCTCCATCACACTCCGTACAATGCCTCAAAATGCCAAAGCCTCACAAAGGGTTGTTCTCATGATAAGCATGAATCTACAGGCTGCTCTGTGCTATGCTGTGTGTGACTGGACGCTGCAAACATGATCTAGTGCCATCATTATGTCTGCTGCACCAGACCTTAGATGGCGCAGGGAGCATAGGCCGTGTGGTGGTGCAGGAAGCTGACGGCTCCCTGCTCCACTATTGCATTCAACCATATCTATGAGGAAACTAATTGGACATGTGCCGTCCTCCTGAGACAGCTCCCAAATCAGATGTCCAAGACTGAAGGTAATCTATAGAAAGTATATATAATTATAATTATAGCTCATGTCTTTCTGAAGGAGCCATATGAATGTTGGGTCATATTTTTATGTTTTTTTTTTAATTAATTTAAACAGTGAAATGAATAGAAATCATCTATTTCATGTATTCTATTCACTTACTAAACTGAGAAATGGCTTTCACACACTGAATGACAGATATACAGTATGGAGAGACAGGTTTTATATCATCTCTACTTGGGAAAAAAGCACTTACAAATTTTCGACTATCATCTCCAGTTCTTCATTTTTGTCCTCTAGTCTCTTTTCTAAAACTTGTTTGCTGAGCACCCTGTTGTTCATTTATCATCATGTCATATATAAATATATAAAAATCAGAGATTTGAAGAGCATTAGTGAACAAATTCTGCCCCAAGACCCCCATGCCAAATACATTTCTAGCATTTTCCATCTATTTTACACAAACAATACAATATTGCATATGTGGAGCTACCAGTAGAGGGCGATCACTGTATAGGGACAGAAGAAACATAGAAGGCTGGTGACATAAATAGACCTCACGCTCCCGTCTGCCCATACTATTTACTTTTGATATACATCCATCTTAGACTTATTTAATGCTTTACTGACTGGGAAATTTTCCATTCTTGAGCCTTCTTTTTTCATTCCCTGTCTTTTTTTATCTAAATACAGGAAAGATATATATCTTGGTACCATGTTAGCCAGTAGATAGAAAAATATTTAGAATTGAGAGTCCTCAGTGGTTGATACCTTTTAATGGCTAACTGAAAAGATGGTAACAAATTGCAAGCTTTCGATACTACACAGGTCTCTTCATCAGGCAAAGACTAAAAGAAATTCTGAAGAATCGCATATTTATGCACAACATAGCACAGGAAAAAAAAAAAAAGGAAAAAAACATGGATATGATAGGTGACATGAAGCAGAATTACCATGAGTGATAAACAGTTATGTCCATAAATATTGGGCCAGTTCTTAGATAAGGAATGTTTTATTGTCCTCTGATTGGGGTTGGTTCTGTTGTGATGACCCCACATGGTCTGAGGAGCAAGTTCCTTAGTTGGTGTAAAAAGACATAAATCCATGCAACACATTCATTCCTGCAGTGAGACTGTCAAAGGTCATCATCAGTTTATATTCCCAGACTCTTCTGTCTCTCTTAGATTTGAAGCTACCTTTTAACACAAGTAATTTCATGTCCATAATGTTATGATTTGGGAGACAAAAATGTATTTCCACAGGTAGATCCATTCTTTTTTCTCTTATTGTGTGGCGGTGAGAATTCATTCTTGTTCTAAGCTTTTGCCCTGTCTCCCCCACGTACAGACCCCCAGTTGAACATTTAGAACAAATAATTAAGTACACCACATTTGAAGTCTCGCAGCTGAAAGTACCTGGTATCTTGTAGTCCTGATGTGAGTTAGGGATCTTTATCTTGTCCGTGGTCATTATAAATGAACAGGTTTTACCTGCAGCTGTTGGAGAGGACAGGGAGCTCTTGACAATGATGCTTCTTAGATTTGGGGGCTGCCTGATCTTTGACAGTCTCACTGCAGGAATGAATGTGTTGCATGGATTTATGTCTTTTTTTTATCAACTAAGAAACTTGCCCCTCAGACCGTGTGGGGTCATCACAACAGAACCAACCCCAATCAGAGGACAATAAAACATTCCTTATCTAAGAACTGGCCCAATATTTATGGACATAAATGTTTATCACTCATGGTAATTCTGCTTCATGTCACCTATCTTATCCATGTTTTTTTTCCTTTTTTTTTCTATGCTGTGTTGTGCATAAATATGTGATTCTTCAGAATTTATTTTAGTCTTTGCCTGATGAAGAGACCTGTGTAGTCTCGAAAGCTTGCAATTTGTTACCATCTTTTCAGTTAGCCATTAAAAGGTATCAACCACTGAGGACTCTCAATTCTAAATATTTTTTTGTCTAAATAGTCATTTGAGGACTTGATTTTTTGTGGATCAAGTTGTAGCTTTGACTGTCACCATTTTCTTTACCATATAATGTACTGAAAAATGGAAAAAAAATCCAAATGTGGTAAAACGCAATTCATTACGGCATTCATTATTTGGTAAAAATGGCCTGCCAGAATTATTATTCTTTAGGTCAGTTGGAATACGGTCATATCAAAAAGTGGTTAACAATAATTCAAAACCAGATAACACCATTTTCTGAGACTTGTAACTGTGGACCTGAGCTTTCATTTTTATGGATACCATTTTGGAGCACATACGAAGTTTCAATCTATTTTAATTGCAATTCTTGTTGGTAGTGCAGCAGCCCAAAAATTATATTCTTGCATTTCGCCTTTTATTGAAGGGGGGGGGTGTTTAACTTGTGTTTAAAATAATTTTAGATCTTGATAAATTGGACTCTTATGAATGTGATGATATTTATTTCTTTATTCTTTTATTTTTTTACTTTACTTTTTTTGCAATTTCACTGCACTTTAAATGTTTTTTCCTGTTTTTGAGTACAGGATATGGTAAAACCAATGGTGTAGTTCAAAAGTACTCCTCGTCCTGCAAAAAACAAGCCCTCACATGGCCATATTGATGGAAAAATAAAAAAAGTTATGGCTCTGGGAAGAAGGGGAGCGAAAAACAGAACAGCAAAAATGAAAAAGAGCAATATATTTCTGCAGGAACCATGTTAAGATATTGGCTCATTTTTATTTTCTTCTCACTTTTATTTAACAAGTCAAATAACAATTCCTCTAATGTTTGTAACCCATAAAACAACGCTTTGGCATCTTTTTAAATAAAATGTGACACATGATCATCACCGAGTAAATGGCGACTATCTGTGTAGTAAATGTATATCAAGTACAGACAGGATTTGTATTCTGTGCTCCTGAATACAGTGAATCCCACATATATATGAGATAAGGAAACATCGGGATCATTATGTGATCTATAAGGTTCACTTATTATAGATCAGTAATTCTCTGCACTCACGTATTCACGATCCTGCTCTTTATGTCTTCTGATTGCTTCTCTAGATCACTTTTCTCACTACTGTACAAGGAAGATGCATCAACTTATCTTACCATGGTCAAAAAACTCAATAGTACGAGCAAATATAAAAATGTTTGTAATATATCTTATCGTTCTATCAGAGAAAAAAAGCTTCATTCTCCACTTATGAGACATTTCAATTCCCCCTTGCATCCTGTCCTCATCATCCACTCTGAAGAAAACAAAACCCCAACAGGTCAGGCCGTGTTCACATGTCCAGTAGTCATCCGTTAGAATGGATCCAGCAGCAATCCCTTGGTAAAAAGTTATGGAGACATAATATTTTTGGCCATTTTTAAAAAACTGATTTCAGGTGGCTCAATTTTTTGTAATTTTGAAGTCAATGGAGAAGGGATCCGTTAATTAGCCATTTGTTTTTCTTTCATTTCAGAATGATCCATCTTTTACTCACAAGATCCGTTTCAAATGGTAGATAATGTATGGCTAATTATCGGATCTGTTGTCCATAGACTTCAATGTTAAACAGGTCCAGCTGAAATTAAAAATAAAAAAAAAAGAATAATAAAAAGTTGACTCTGCATAACTTTTTGGACAGATTTCTGCTGGATTCGTTCTAACAGATCTTTACTGGACATGTGAACATAGCCTTAAAGTGAACCTGTCAGGTCCTATAACACTATCATCCTGCAGACTTGGGGTTAATCTACAGGTTAATAGCCGGTGGCAATACTGAAAGTGTAGCACCCAGGAGAAATTGATCCTTATTTCTCCCAGGAGCAGTCACTGGCTTTCAGTCAATTACAGTCACCAATCACAGCACTGACTGACAGCTAAATCAGAGGTGCTTCAGTGCAGAGCCGGCTGTCAGTCAGTGGCGGGCATGCTTACAGCCGCTGTTCACTATGTACTGAGCAGTGACTGAATCCATGCTGTCCCACCCCTATGACTGAAAGTCGGAGGCTGCCAGGAGGAATAAAGCTCATTTCATCCCGTGTGGTGCTATTTTTCACCTTAGGCCGGGGTCACGCTTGCGCTTGCAATGCGAGAAACTCACACGAGTCTCTCGCATCAATACCTGGCTCTGGCACCGGCACCAGGGACATGTATTTCTATGCAGCTGAACGCTCCGGTCCCAGCGGCAGTGCCAGGTATTGAAGCGAGTTTCTCGCATTGCACTCGCAAGTGTGACCCCGGACTTACTTGTTTTTTGGGGGTTAGTGGCAACTGTAGGGTCGACCTGATAATATTGTCATATCCTAGAGACCGTAAGTCATTGTCAGTTTCTGAATTGGGAAAATGCGTTTAACAAAAAATTATCTTAGATCTAAAAGTACAAGATGGCAGCACTAGGCAGGGAATACTGCGGAGTAGGGTTGAGCGAAATGGATCGGACAAATTCAAAAATCGCCGACTTTCGGCAAAGTCGGGTTTTGTGAAACCCGACCCGATCCCACTGTGGGATCGGCCATGAGGTCGGCGATCTTCGTGATAAACTCGCATTTCGTATGACGCTTTCATCGCTATTTTTAAGCCAATGAAGGAGGACGCAGAGTGTGGGCAGCGTGATGACATAGGTCTCGGTCCCCACCATCTTAGAGAAGGGCATGACAGTGATTGGCTTACTTTCTGCGGCGTCACAGTGGCTATAAAGGGGCGTGCACGCCGACCGCCAACTTACTTCTGCCGAACTTAGCATAGGGAGAGGTTGCTGCAGCTTCGTCAGAAGCAGGGATATAGTTAGGGAGGGAAGATTAACCCCCAAACCGCTTGTGCTGTAGCGATTTCCACTGTCCAATACCACCTTTGTTTTGCAGGGACAGTGGAGGCTATATCTTTGTGCATCAGCTCTGTAGCTTATTAGGCTGCCTTATAAGGCTCCCTGATAGCTGCATTGCTGTTTGCACCGCTGCTGTGCAAACCAACTGCTTTTTTAAAAGCAAAAATCCTGTTGCTCCTTTCTGCAGTTATCTTGTTTATTTGTCCACACTTTTGTGTGCAGCAGTCCTTTTTATTACTGCCATACTTGTCCTGAGATCATTGTAGGGAGATTGAAATTGTACTACAGTCCTTGGATTTTTCAGATATCTTCCAGCCACTTGCTGCCACTCACATTGCGTTGTAAAATACACTGGGCCTGAGTTGTGGTGCCGTCACCCCCACAAAAAAGTGAGATTGAAATTCTCACAAAGTGGATATACCTCAGTCCTCTTAGCTTGTGGTGTATCAGCCAGCCACTTGCTGCCACTCACATTGCGTTGTAAAATACACTGGGCCTGAGTTTGGGTTCTGTGTCCCCAAAATAAAGTGAGATTGAAATTCTCACAAAGTGGATATACTTCAGTCCTCTTAGTTTGTGGTGTATCAGCCAGCCACTTGCTGCCACTCACATTGCATTGTAAAATACACTGGGCATGAGTTTGGGTTTAGTGTCCCCCCAAAAAAGTGAGATTGAAATTCTCACAAAGTGGATATACCTCAGTCCTCTTAGTTTGTGGTGTATCAGCCAGACACTTGCTGCCACTCACATTGCATTGTAAAATACACTGGGCCTGAGTTTGGGTTCTGTGTCCAAAAAAAAAGTGAGATTGAAATTCTCACAAAGTGGATATACCTCAGTCCTCTTAGTTTGTGGTGTATCAGCCAGCCACTTGCTGCCACTCACATTGCATTGTAAAATACACTAAGCCTGAGTTTGGGTTCAGTCTCCCCCCAAAAAAGTGAGATTGAAATTCTCACAAAGTGGATATACCTTAGTCCTCTTAGTTTGTGGTGTATCAGCCAGCCACTTGCTGCCACTCACATTGCGTTGTAAAATACACTGGGCCTGAGTTTGGGTTCTGTGTCCCCCCAAAAAAAGTGAGATTGAAATTCTCACAAAGTGGATATACCTCAGTCCTCTTAGCTTGTGGTGTATCAGCCAGCCACTTGCTGCCACTCACATTGCATTGTAAAATACACTGGGCCTGAGTTTGGGTTCTGTGTCCCCCCCAAAAAAGTGAGATTGAAATTCTCACAAAGTGGATATACCTCAGTCCTCTTAGTTTGTGGTGTATCAGCCAGCCACTTGCTGCCACTCACATTGCGTTGTAAAATACACCGGGCCTGAGTTTGGGTTCTGTGTCCCCAAAAAAAAGTGAGATTGAAATTCTCACAAAGTGGATATACCTCAGTCCTCTTAGTTTGTATTGTATCAGCCAGCCACTTGCTGCCACTCACATTGCGTTGTAAAATACACTGGGCATGAGTTTGGGTTCTGTGTCCCCCCAAAAAAATTGAGATTGAAATTATCACAAAATGGATATACCTCAGTCCTCTTAATTTGTGGTGTATCAGCCAGCCACTTGCTGCCACTCACATTGCGTTGTAAAATACACTGGGCCTGAGTTTGGGTTCTGTGTCCCCCCAAAAAAAGTGAGATTGAAATTCTCACAAAGTGGATATACCTCAGTCCTCTTAGTTTGTGGTGTATCAGCCAGCCACTTGCTGCCACTCACATTGCTTTCTAAAATACACTGCGCCTGAGTTTGGGTTCTGTGTCCAAAAAAAAAAGTGAGATTGAAATTCTCACAAAGTGGATATACCTCAGTCCTCTTAGTTTGTGGTGTATCAGCCAGCCAGTTGCTGCCACTCACATTGCATTGTAAAATACACTGGGCCTGAGTTTGTGTTCTGTGTCCAAAAAAAAAAGTGAGATTGAAATTCTCACAAAGTGGATATACCTCAGTCCTCTTAGTTTGTGGTGTATCAGCCAGCCACTTGCTGAAACTCACATTGCATTGTAAAATACACTAAGCCTGAGTTTGGGTTCAGTCTCCCCCCAAAAAAAGTGAGATTGAAATTCTCACAAAGTTGATATACCTCAGTCCTCTTAGTTTGTGGTGTATCAGCCAGCCACTTGCTGCCACTTACATTGCTTTGTAAAATACACTGGGCCTGAGTTTGGGTTCTGTGTCCCAAAAAAAAAGTGAGATTGAAATTCTCACAAAGTGGATATACCTCAGTCCTCTTAGTTTGTGGTGTATCAGCCAGCCACTTGCTACCACTCACATTGCGTTGTAAAATACACTGGGCCTGAGTTTGGGTCCTGTGTCCCCCAAAAAAAGTGAGATAGAAATTCTCACAAAGTGGATATACCTCAGTCCTCTTAGTTTGTGGTGTATCAGCCAGCCACTTGCTGCCACTCACATTGCGTTGTAAAATACACTGGGCCTGAGTTTGGGTTCTGTGTCCCCCCAAAAAAAGTGAGATTGAAATTGTCACATAGTGGATATTCATCAGTCCTCTTAGTTTGTGGTGTATCAGCCAGCCACTTGCTGCCACTCACATTGCGTTGTAAAATACACTGGGCCTGAGTTTGGGTTCTGTGTCTCAAAAAAAAAAGTGAGACTGAAATTCTCACAAAGTGGATATACCTCAGTCCCCTTAGTTTGTTCTGTATCAGCCAGCCACTTGCTGCCACTCACATTGCGTTGTAAAATACACTGGGCCTGAGTTTGGGTTCTGTCTCACCCCCAAAAAAGTGAGATTGAAATTGTCACATAGTGGATATACCTCAGTCCATTTAGTTTGTGGTGTATCAGCCAGCCACTTGCTGCCACTCACATTGCGTTGTAAAATACACTGGGCCTGAGTTTGGGTTCTGTGTCTCAAAAAAAAAGTGAGACTGACATTCTCACAAAGTGGATATACCTCAGTCCTCTTAGTTTGTGGTGTATCAGCAAGCCACTTGCTACCACTCACATTGCGTTGTAAAATACACTGGGCCTGAGTTTGGGTTCTGTGTCCCCGAAAAAAAGTGAGATTGAAATTCTCACAAAGTGGATATACAGTGGGGCAAAAAAGTGTTTAGTCAGTCAGCAATAGTGCAAGTTCCACCACTTAAAAAGATGAGAGGCGTCTGTAGTTTACATCATAGGTAGACCTCAACTATGGGAGACAAACTGAGAAAAAAAAATCCAGAAAATCACATTGTCTGTTTTTTTATCATTTTATTTGCATATTATGGTGGAAAATAAGTATTTGGTCAGAAACAAACAATCAAGATTTCCGGCTCTCACAGACCTGTAACTTCTTCTTTAAGAGTCTCCTCTTTCCTCCACTCATTACCTGTAGTAATGGCACCTGTTTAAACTTGTCATCAGTATAAAAAGACACCTGTGCACACCCTCAAACAGTCTGACTCCAAACTCCACTATGGTGAAGACCAAAGAGCTGTTGAAGGACACCAGAAACAAAATTGTAGCCCTGCACCAGGCTGGGAAGACTGAATCTGCAATAGCCAACCAGCTTGGAGTGAAGAAATCAACAGTGGGAGCAATAATTAGAAAATGGAAGACATTCAAGACCACTGATAATCTCCCTCGATCTGGGGCTCCACGCAAAATCCCACCCCGTGGGGTCAGAATGATCACAAGAACGGTGAGCAAAAATCCCAGAACCACGCGGGGGGACCTAGTGAATGAACTGCAGAGAGCTGAGACCAATGTAACAAGGCCTACCATAAGTAACACACTACGCCACCAAGGACTCAGATCCTGCAGTGCCAGACGTGTCCCACTGCTTAAGCCAGTACATGTCCGGGCCCGTCTGAAGTTTGCTAGAGAGCATTTGGATGATCCAGAGGAGTTTTGGGAGAATGTCCTATGGTCTGATGAAACCAAACTGGAACTGTTTGGTAGAAACACAACTTGTCGTGTTTGGAGGAAAAAGAATACTGAGTTGCATCCATCCAAAACCTACCTACTGTAAAGCATGGTGGTGGAAACATCATGCTTTGGGGCTGTTTCTCTGCAAAGGGGCCAGGACGACTGATCCGGGTACATGAAAGAATGAATGGGGCCATGTATCGTGAGATTTTGAGTGCAAACCTCCTTCCATCAGCAAGGGCATTGAAGATGAAACGTGGCTGGGTCTTTCAACATGACAATGATCCAAAGCACACCGCCAGGGCAATGAAGGAGTGGCTTCATAAGAAGCATTTCAAGGTCCTGGAGTGGCCTAGCCAGTCTCCAGATCTCAACCCTATAGAAAACCTTTGGAGGGAGTTGAAAGTCCGTGTTGCCAAGCGAAAAGCCAAAAACATCACTGCTCTAGAGGAGATCTGCATGGAGGAATGGGCCAACATACCAACAACAGTGTGTGGCAACCTTGTGAAGACTTACAGAAAACGTTTGACCTCTGTCATTGCCAACAAAGGATATATTACAAAGTATTGAGATGAAATTTAGTTTCTGACCAAATACTTATTTTCCACCATAATATGCAAATAAAATGATAAAAAAACAGACAATGTGATTTTCTGGATTTTTTTTTCTCAGTTTGTCTCCCATAGTTGAGGTCTTCCTATGATGTAAATTACAGACGCCTCTCATCTTTTTAAGTGGTGGAACTTGCACTATTGCTGACTGACTAAATACTTTTTTGCCCCACTGTACCTCAGTCCTCTTAGTTTGTTGTGTATCAGCCAGCCACTTGCTGCCACTAACATTGCGTTGTAAAATACACTGGGCCTGAGTTTGGGTTCTGTGTCCCCGAAAAAAAGTGAGATTGAAATTCTCACAAAGTGGATATACCTCAGTCCTCTTAGTTTGTGGTGTATCAGCCAGCCACTTGCTGCCACTAACATTGCGTTGTAAAATACACTGGGCCTGAGTTTGGGTTCTGTGTCCCCCCCAAAAAAGTGAGATTGAAATTGTCACATAGTGGATATACCTCAGTCCATTTACTTTGTGGTGTATCAGCCAGCCACTTGCTGCCACTCACATTGCGTTGTAAAATACACTGGGCCTGAGTTTGGGTTCTGTGTCTCAAAAAAAAAGTGAGACTGAAATTCTCACAAAGTGGATATACCTCAGTCCTCTTAGTTTGTTGTGTATCAGCCAGCCACTTGCTGCCACTAACATTGCGTTGTAAAATACACTGGGCCTGAGTTTGGGTTCTGTGTCCAAAAAAAAAAGTGAGATTGAAATTCTCACAAAGTGGATATACCTCAGTCCTCTTAGTTTGTGGTGTATCAGCAAGCCACTTGCTACCACTCACATTGCGTTGTAAAATACACTGGGCCTGAGTTTGGGTTCTGTGTCCCCGAAAAAAAGTGAGATTGAAATTCTCACAAAGTGGATATACCTCAGTCCTCTTAGTTTGTTGTGTATCAGCCAGCCACTTGCTGCCACTAACATTGCGTTGTAAAATACACTGGGCCTGAGTTTGGGTTCTGTGTCCCCCCAAAAAAAGTGAGATTGAAATTCTCACAAAGTGGATATACCTCAGTCCTCTTAGTTTGTGGTGTATCAGCCAGCCACTTGCTGCCACTCACATTGCGTTGTAAAATACACTGCGCCTGAGTCTGGGTTCTGTGTCCAAAAAAAAAAAGTGAGATTGAAATTCTCACAAAGTGGATATACCTCAGTCCTCTTAGTTTGTGGTGTATCAGCCAGCCACTTGCTGCCACTAACATTGCATTGTAAAATACACTGGGCCAGAATTTGGGTTTTGTGTCCCCCAAAAAAAGTGAGATTGAAATTCTCACAAAGTGGATATACCTCAGTCCTCTTAGTTTGTTGTGTATCAGCCAGCCACTTGCTGCCACTCACATTGCTTTGTAAAATACACTGGGCCTGAGTTGTGGTGCAGTCTCCCCCCCAAAAAAGGGAGAATTAAATTCTCAACAAGTTTATATATACCTTCTACCTTGTTTTACAGTACCATATAACGGTTGTTGTTTTGGTTAGTTTTTCACAAAAATTAGGAAGTCTGGTGGAAGAGGCCGTGGGCGGTCGTTGCCAGCTGGTACTGATGGTGGTGGTGGAGGTGGAGCATCTGGTGGTAGTGGGAAAAGCAAAATTGCAGCTAAGGCTGGAGGTGTTGAGCCAGCATCATCGTCTGGCTACACAAGGCCTCGAAGGCTCCCTTATCTGGGAGTAGGAAAACCGCTTTTAAAGCTGGAGCAGCAGGAAAAAGTTTTGGCTTTCCTTGCTGACTCAGCCTCTAGCTCTTTCGCCTCCTCTTCAGAAAGTTCCAAATTTAAAAGCAGCGAGTCGTCAGTGGATGCTCCCGGTCAGGAACAAGTCGCTTCCTTGTGTCCATTACCCAAACCAACAGTGAAGGATGCGTCAGGTGACACAACAGGTTATTCCATGGAGCTCTTTACACATACCATGCCTGGGTTAGAAAGGGAAATTGTTAACTGCCCATTACAAGATGAATCGGACATGGAGTGCACTGATGCACAGCCACAGCTAGATTATTATGCTGTTCCATTGACTCAGATCACTACATTGCCCTTGCAGTGTACTGAGCCAGAAACTGACCCTGATGAGACTATGGTGCCCCGTCCCAAACGCTATAGCACCTTACACGGTGACACAGAGAAAGGTGCACATGACATTGAAGAGGAGGTGATAGATGACCCAGTTGTTGATCCAGATTGGCAGCCATTGGGGGAAGAGGGTGCCGCTGCCAGTAGCTCAGAAGTGGAGGTGGATGATCCGCAGCAGCCATCTACATTGCAACAGCTTTTATCTGGCAGGCCTGTCTCAGGCCAAAAACGTTTGTCAAACAAAAAAAATCGTTTTAGGACAGCGTGGCCATCCGGTGAAAGTAGCACAGCGTGCAATGCCTGAAAAGGTATTGCATAGTAGGAAGAGTGGAGTGTGGCAATTTTTTAACCAAGATCCGAATGATCAGTGCAAAGTTATCTGTAAGAAATGCTCAAAGACCTTTAGCAGAAGGAAGAAATTTAAATACGTGCATGGGTAGACATTTAACCAGCATGCACTTGCAAACCTGGAATAGCTACCAAACGTCCCGTGCCGTTGGTGCACCTGCTCAGAATGAAGGTAGTCAGCAACGCTACATTGCTTCCCTCACTGTAAGCCCACCAGTAAAGGTACCGTCACATTTAGCGACACTGCAGCGATCTAGACAACGATCTAGATCGCTGCAGCGTTGCTGTGTGGTCGCTGGAGAGCTGTCACACAGACAGCTCTCCAGCGACCAACGATGCCGGTCCCCGGGTAACCAGGGTAAACATCGGGTTACTAAGCGCAGGGCCGCGCTTAGTAACCCGATGTTTACCCTGGTTACCAGTGCTAATGTAAAAAAAAAAACACTACATACTTACATTCCAGTGTCTGTCCCCCGGCGCTGTGCTTTCCTGCACTGACTGTGAGCGCCGGCCGGAAAGCACAGCGGTGACATCACCGCTGTAATCTGCTTTACGGCTGGCCGGCGCTGACAGTGCAGGAAAGCACAGCGCCGGGGGACAGACACCGGAATGTAAGTATGTAGTGTTTGGTTTTTTTTACATTTACACTGGTAACCAGGGTAAACATCGGGTTACTAAGCATGGCCCTGCGCTTAGTAACCCGATGTTTACCCTGGTTACCAGTGAAGACATCGCTGGATCGGTGTCACACACACCGATTCAGTGATGACAGCGGGAGATCCAGCGACAAAATAAAGTTCTGGACTTTCTGCTCCGACCAACGATGGCACAGTAGGATCCTGATCGCTGCTGCGTGTCAAACTCAACGATATCGCTAGCCAGGACGCTGCAACGTCACAGATCGCTAGCGATATCGTTCAGTGTGAAGGTACCTTTAGGACACCACCAGCAGCAAATGTGGAGGTATCGTTGCAAGGCCAAAGCAGTCAGGGAATTACAAGGTTTTTGGTAGGAAACACTGTATGTAGGTCAACATCAAGAATAGCATCACCAACCCTCTCTCAATCCGCCATGTCCACCACCACCACCGCTAGTTCTACCATATGCACCTCTCCAGTCCAGCTCACCCTACAAGAGACTCTCGTTAGGAAATGAAAGTACTCATCCTCTCATCTGCGTACACAGGGTTTGAACGCCCACATTGCTAGACTAATCTCGTTAGAGATGATGCCCTACCGGTTGGTTGAAAGCGAAGCTTTCAAAGCCATGATGGCCTACGCAGTACCACGCTATGACCTACCCAGTCGACACTTCTTTGCAAGAAAAGCCATCCCAGCCCTCCACCAGCATGTCAAAGACCGCATTGTCCATGCACTGAGACAATCAGTCAGTAGAAAGGTGCACCTCACAACAGATGCATGGACCAGTAGGCATGGCCAGGGACATTACATGTCCATCACGGCACACTGGGTTAATGTGGTGGATGCAGGGTCCACAGCGGACAGCCATAGTGGAACAGTTCTGCCTAGCCCACGGTCTAGGAAACAGTTGGCTGTAGGCATTCGCCACCCCTCCTCCTCCTCCACCAGAAACGAAAGCTCGTCCACAGAGTGCAGTCGCTCAACCACTCCATCCGCAGCTGCCAGTGTTGCACATAAGGTATCCCATTATGTAACAGCTACTGGTAAGCGTCAGCAGACTGTGTTGGAAATGAAGTGTTTGGGCGACAACAGACACACCGCGGAAGTACTGGCCGAGTACTTGCAGCAAGAAACTCAGTCATGGCTGGGAAGTGTACTTCTTGAGGCAGGCAAGGTAGTCAGTGATAACGGAAGGAATTTTATGGCTGCCATTGCCCTTTCAGAACTGAAACACATACCTTGCCTGGCTCACCCCTTGAACCTGGTGGTGCACTGCTTCCTGAAAAATTATCCGGGGTTACCAGCCCTGCTCCTGAAGGTGCAAAGACTTTGCTCGCACATCCGCCGGTCACCCGTACACTCCAGCCGTATGCTGAACCATCAGCGATCGCTGAATCTTCCCCAGCACCGCCTAATAATCGACATTGCAACAAGGTGAAACTCCACACTGCACATGCTTCAGAGGCTTTGCGAACAGAGGCGTGCTGTAATGTATTTGTGGGAGGATACACATACACAGGCATGCACTTGGATGGCAGACATGGAGTTGTCAGGTGTGCAGTGGTCAAAGCTACAAGACCTCTGTCAAGTCCTTCAGTGTTTTGAGGAATGCACAAGGCTGGCAAGTGCAGACGACGCCATCATAAGCATGAGCATCCCACTAATGCGTCTGTTTGACGCACATTAAGGAGCAGGCGTCTGCACCCGAGGAGGAGGGAAGCCTTGATGACAGTTAGCCATTGTCTGCTCAGGGAACTCTCCTGGACGAGGTGGTGGACGAAGAGGAGGAGGAGGAGGATGATGGGGATTAATATTTATGGGAGGAGGATGCTTCTCAGGGGGCAATAGAAACTGGTGGCGTTGCAAGGTCAGGTACAGGGTTTTTGCGGGAGAAAAGTGATGTTGATTTGCAAGACAGTGCTCCTCAACCCAGCACAAGCAGTGAATTGACACCTGGAACATTGGCCCACATGGCTGAGTATGCCTTGCGTATCCTAAAAAGGGAACCCCGCATTATCAAAATGATGACCGATGACGATTACTGGTTGGCCTGCCTCCTGGATCCATGATATAAAGGAAAATTACAAAATATCATGCCACATGAGAACCTGGAGCAAATATTGGCAACCAAACAAGGAACTTTTGTAGACCGTTTGGTTCAGGCATTCCCAGCACACAGCGGCGGTGATGGTTCTCACACGAGCTGTAGGGGGCAACATGGCAGAGGTGTTAGAGGTGCACAAATCAGAAGTGGCATTGGACAGAGGGGTTTTATGACCAGGTTGTGGAGTGATTTCGCAATGACCGCAGACAGGACAGGTACTGCTGCATCAATTCAAAGCAACAGGAGACTGCATTTGTCCAGTATGGTTACGAACTATTTTTCCTCCCTTATCGATGTTCTCCCTCACAGGTCATTCCCCTTTGATTACTGGGCATCTAAAATAGACACCTGGCCTGAATTGGCTGAATATGCATTACATGAGCTCGCTTGCCCTGCTGCTAGTGTGCTATCAGAAAGAGTTTTCAGTGCTGCTGGTTCAATACTGACCGAAAAAAGGACTCGTCTGGCTACCCAAAATGTTGATGATCTACCCTTCATTAATATGAACCAATCATGGATTCAAATTATTTTGCCCCACCTTCCCCTGCTGACACGTAGCCTGACTGCTCCAATTCCTCCATTTGCAGCTGCTGAATGTCCACCATAGGCCATTTTTATACCTCCCTAAATGGGCTGACTCCCCCCACAGGGCCGTGGTCACCACATGGCGCAAGCAGCCGTGCGAGTGCCGTTTGCCTGGACAGGTGGGTGTGTCCACTCTTGGGCGATGGCACTGGCACAGGGTCCCTCATAGTACAAAGAAGTGTCTCTGATGGTGGTGGTGCACAACCAACGTCAGACACACCGTCGTAATATGAGGGGCCCTGTGCCAGTACCACAGCCCATGAGAGAGTGTTCCCCCCAGCTCGAAGAGTGCTCTACCACTTGCAATACTTACCTCTCCCTGCTCCACAATTGTGTAGTTTGTGCTGTTAAATCCTTCAATGGCACTGCCAATACAAATTTGTTGAAATGATAGATGAAAGTTAAAATACACAGGGGCCCTGGCCTCCATTTAATACTTTGCACCTACTACCACTGTCTTTATTATTTGGGCCTGCTAACGGTGTCTGCCGCTGCTTGTTGTTCTCCTCCACTGAACAAAGCTGAGCCGCCAGTTTACTCCTGTTTCGAATATTAAACTGCATTTGGCCTACTTGTTTGGTTGGGCCTACTAACGGTGTCTGCGGCTCCTTGCTTTTCTCCTCCACTGAACAAAGCTGAGCCGCCACTCTACTCCTGTTTCGAATATTAAACTGCATTTGGCCTACTTGTTTGGTTAGCCCCCTCTGGCCCCCCAATAGCTATGCTACTGGGAGAACCTATCTTAATTGGAGATCAAATAAGCCTAAATTTATCAATCCCAAAGTTATTAGGGTAAAGACTAAAGAGCAGACAGCCATACTGAAGATAACTATGGTGGGGGGCGCGTGGGTCAAACTATCCAGTTCCTGGGTTGCTTTGCTAAGGGAACTGAGGCTACTGGATATGACCACCTCAGTGTCTTACATTACATACTGCTATTTCCAGATCACCATGTTATGGTTCAATGAAGAAATAAAAGCAGGGGTGGACATACCACCAATGCAGCAGGTGAAGCTGCACAGGGCTCCAAAAGACAGGGGGCCGGATCAGCTGCAGAATTGTCTTTTTCTGTCATAGAGTCAGGGGCAGCATCTACATTAAGAGTACCTGAGTCTTTTGCCATCAGAGAGGGGCATACACTCTGCAGAATATGTCAGGAGGGGCCCTTTCCTCTTATCCGAGTTGATGCTGTCACTGGCTCTATGATGCAGGGGCCCAAGATCCCTGGTCATGCCCTGACTTCTCAGCGTCGTTCAGGCACAGGCGGAATGACAGGCCTGGTAAGTATGGCTGATCTCAGCCAATCCGGTCTCCTGTCTCCTCACTGCCTCTTACTGCTGCTGGGAACATCCTTGGAGCAGTCTGTACAGCTGACAACTCTCCTTTCTTCTGAGCAGTTTTGAGAAATAAACTGCCTGACTAATTTTCACATGTACTGAGGGGGTTATTATTGGAAAACCACTGCACTGGCCCATTCAGGATCAATAGCTGCAGTATCAATGCTGTCTGAGTGAGCCAGTGCAGCCTTTCCCCAATAAAGCCCCCTAAGCACATGGGGTAGTAAGTGGCTGCGGGGGGGGGGGGGGGGGTTGATGTGATGGCAGATGTTAACGTGGGTCAGTCAGCTGTCAGAACTGCTCAGGAGGAAGGAGGAGAAGTGTCAGATTCACTCCTCACTGCTGGGAGGTTATTCTCTGAAGGTATCAGAGGTAATGAAGAGGGCAGGAGACAGGACTGATGACAGCTGGAGATCTGGCCAGTAGTGCTGATGATAGACTATTGAAGACCATCAGGATGGAGCTGTGGGAGATGGAAGACTGCACCTGCCAGAGGGACAACATGTGTAAGTAATAAAATGTGTACAGTTTTACTATTATCCGTGTGTGTGTGTGTGTGTGTGTGTGTATGTGTATATTCCTGTGCAAAGTATCCATGTATACACGCACAGATAACCACAGTACACTAATATACACTGCTCAAAAAAATAAAGGGAACACTTAAACAACAGAATATAGCTCCAAGGAAATCAAACTGTCCACTTAGGAACCAACCCTGTTTGACAATCAATTTCACGTGCTGCTGTGCAAATGGAATAGACAACAGATGAAAATTATTGGCAATCATCAAGACACACTGAATGAAGGAGTGGTTCTGCTGGTGGGGATCACAGACCACAAGTTAGCACCAATGCTTTCTGGCTGATGTTTTGGTCACTTTTGAATGTTGGTTGTGCTTTCACACTCGTGGTAGCATTAGACGGACTTTACAACCCACACAAGCGGCTCTGGTAGTGCAGCTCATCCAGGATGGCACATCAATGCGAGCTGTGGCAAGAAGATTTGCTGTGTCTGTCAGTGTAGTGTCCGGAGGCTGGAGGCGCTACCAGGAGACAGGCTAGTACACCAGGAGATGTGGAGGGGGCCGTAGGAGGGCAATAACCCAGCAGCAGGACCACTACCTCAGCCTTTATGCAAGGAGGAACAGGAGGAGCACTGCCAGAGCCCTCCAAAATGACCTTCAGCAGGCCACAAATGTGCATGTGTCTCCACAAATGCTTAGAAACAAACTCCATGAGGATGGTCTGAGTGTACGAAGTCCACAGATGGGGTTGTGTTATGATCCGGTGGCCTTGGAGCCGCATGAGACCTTCTCTGGAGAAGGTGGTAACTGTACAGACCGCAACCCTAAACTGACACCGCAACTAGAAGTAGCCGTGGGGTGTACCTAACACATCCTAGACACCTCGACACAGCCGGAGGACTAAATAACCCTATAGATGGAAATGGGAATTCTATCTTGCCTCATAGCAGAAACCCCAAAGGATAGGCAGCCCCCCACAAATATTGACGGTGAATATAAGAGTAAAGACACACACAGGCTGAAAACAGGATTTAGCAAAAGAGGCACTTCTAGCTAAATAGTAAAGGATAGGACAGAGTACTAAGCGGTCAGTATTAAAACTCTGAAAATATCCACAGCAGAAAATACAAAAATTCCACATCTAACTAAAGACATAGAATGTATATCTGCATCTCCAGAGAATCCAGCATGACGGAAAAAATCCAAACAAGTCTAAGCTGGACAAGACAAAACAATAAATTGTTCTGAACTGAAAAGCACACTGAATGTGTGCTGCAGGAAAATAAACCAGACACTTATCTTGGCTGAATTAGCAGAAGAGCAGAAGGAACCAGACAGGGATGTAAACCCTCCAAGAACAATGGACAACTGGCACTGACTAATGAATCCAGCACACCTAAATACCGAATAGAGCTGCAATCAGCAGAAACACCTGCCCTGGAACAACCAAGAGACAACTGCACTATCACAAACAACCACCGGAGGGAGCCCAAGAACAGAATTCACAACAGGGTTGTGCTCATAGCCCAACAACATGCAGGATGCTTGGCATTTGCCACAGAACACCAGGATTGTCAAATTCACCACTGGTGCCCTGTGTTCTTCACACATGAAAGCAGGTTCACACCAGAGCACATGTGACTAATATGACAGAGTCTGGCACTGGGTCAGTAATGGTGTGAGGTGGCATTTCTTTGGGGGCTCGCACAGCCCTCCATGTGCTCGCCAGAGGTAGCCTGACTGCCATTAGGTACCGAAATGAGATCCTCAGACTCCTTGTAAGGCCATATGCTGGTGCGGTTGGCCCTGGATTCCTCCTAATGCAGGACAATGACAGACCTCATGTGGCTGGAGTGTGTCAGCAATTCCTGCAAGATGAAGGCATTGAAGCTATGGACTGGCCCACCCGTTCCCAAGACCTGAATCCGATTGAACACATCTGGGACATCATGTCTCGCACCATCCACCAACATCACATTGCACCACAGACTGTCCAGGAGTTGGCGGATGCTTTGGTCCAGGTCTGGGAGGAGATCCCTCAGGAACCATCTGCCACCTCATCAGGAGCATGACAAAGCATTGTAGGGAGATCATACAGGCACGTGGAGGCCACACACACTACTGAGCATCATTTCTTTGTCTTGAGGCATTTCCACTGAAGCTGGATCAGCCTGTAACTTCATTTTCCACTTTGATTTTGAGCATCATTCCAACTCCAGACCTCCGTGGGATATTAGTTGTGATTTACGTTGATCATTTTTAGGTTTTATTGTTCTCAGCACATTCCACTATCTAATGAATAAAGATTTACAACTGGAATATTTAATTCAGTGATATCTAGGATGTGGGATTTTAGCGTTCCCACTAAATGTAAAAGAAAAAAAAAAAAGGAGAAGCCAGCACTGCTAATGGTCAGAACGCAATACAAATGGTGCACATGCACCTACTGAATTCTAACTGTAGTTCAAATATGAGACATTTAGCAAATAATTGATCAATTTTTTGAGCTACCCCGCCACTTCACGGCAATCTCATAATGGGGCAGTCCTACGCTACGTTTTTTATTAACGTTGTGCCATTACGGCCTCCTAGATGTATAAAAAGAGCATAAAAAGAAAGACACCATTACTATACTATGACATGCAAGCTGTACCTGGAGACATTTTCAGAATCACCCCCTTGGTGCCAGGAAGGACAAGCGTAGGTGAAGGCCGATCAGGTCCAGTGCGGACATGTCAGATCTGGCCTCCACGCCTCCAAGCCAGCACCAAGGTTAAAGAGTGAGACAGGTTCAGACACAGCTGCAAAATTAACTAGAGCCTGAGGCAGGGCAGGGCTGCTGTGTGTGTGAACAGCAGCCTATCAATCACATAGAACACAGAAAGAATGGCGTACGTAACCCAGCGTGCGCGGCAACAGTGGTGGTCAGCCACTTACCAATGTAAAAGAAAAAAAAAAGGAGAAGCCAGCACTGCTAATGGTCAGAACGCAATACAAATGGTGCACATGCACCTACTGAATTCTAACTGTAGTTCAAATATGAGACATTTAGCAAATAATTGATCAATTTTTTGAGCTACCCCGCCACTTCACGGCAATCTCATAATGGGGCAGTCCTACGCTACGTTTTTTATTAACGTTGTGCCATTACGGCCTCCTAGATGTATAAAAAGAGCATAAAAAGAAAGACACCATTATTATACTATGACATGCAAGCTGTACCTGGAGACATTTTCAGAATCACCCCCTTGGTGCCAGGAAGGACAAGCGTAGGTGAAGGCCGATCAGGTCCAGTGCGGACATGTCAGATCTGGCCTCCACGCCTCCAAGCCAGCACCAAGGTTAAAGAGTGAGACAGGTTCAGACACAGCTGCAAAATTAACTAGAGCCTGAGGCAGGGCAGGGCTGCTGTGTGTGTGAACAGCAGCCTATCAATCACAGAGAACACAGAAAGAATGGCGTACGTAACCCAGCGTGCGCGGCAACAGTGGTGGTCAGCCACTTACCAATGTAAAAGAAAAAAAAAAAAGGAGAAGCCAGCACTGCTAATGGTCAGAACGCAATACAAATGGTGCACATGCACCTACTGAATTCTAACTGTAGTTCAAATATGAGACATTTAGCAAATAATTGATCAATTTTTTGAGCTACCCCGCCACTTCACGGCAATCTCATAATGGGGCAGTCCTACGCTACGTTTTTTATTAACGTTGTGCCATTACGGCCTCCTAGATGTATAAAAAGAGCATAAAAAGAAAGACACCATTACTATACTATGACATGCAAGCTGTACCTGGAGACATTTTCAGAATCACCCCCTTGGTGCCAGGAAGGACAAGCGTAGGTGAAGGCCGATCAGGTCCAGGTCCTGGACCTGATCGGCCTTCACCTACGCTTGTCCTTCCTGGCACCAAGGGGGTGATTCTGAAAATGTCTCCAGGTACAGCTTGCATGTCATAGTATAGTAATGGTGTCTTTCTTTTTATGCTCTTTTTATACATCTAGGAGGCCGTAATGGCACAACGTTAATAAAAAACGTAGCGTAGGACTGCCCCATTATGAGATTGCCGTGAAGTGGCGGGGTAGCTCAAAAAATTGATCAATTATTTGCTAAATGTCTCATATTTGAACTACAGTTAGAATTCAGTAGGTGCATGTGCACCATTTGTATTGCGTTCTGACCATTAGCAGTGCTGGCTTCTCTCTTTTTTCTTTTTTTTTTTCTCCCACTAAATGTAGGAACACTAAAATCCCACATTATATATATATATATATATATATATATATATATATATATATATATATATATATATATATATATATATATATATATATATATACAGTACAGACCAAAAGTTTGGACACACCTTCTCATTTAAAGATTTTCCTGTATTTTCATGACTGAAAATTGTACATTCACACTTAAGGCATCAAAACTATTAATTAACACATGTGGAATTATATACTTAACAAAAAAGTGTGAAACAGCTGAAATTATGTCTTATGTTCTAGGTTCTTCAAAGTAGCCACCTTTAGCTTTGATGACAGCTTTGTACACTCTTGGCATTCTCTTGATGAGCTTCAAGAGGTAGTCACCGGAAATGGTTTTCACTTCACAGGTGTGCCCTGTCAGGTTTAACAAGTGGGATTTCTTGCCTTATAAATGGGGTTGGGACCATCAGTTGTGTTGTGTAGAAGTCTGGTCGATACACAGCTGATAGTCCTACTGAATAGACTATTAGAATTTGTATTATGGCAAGAAAAAAGCAGCTAAGTAAAGAAAAATGAGTGAGAAATGAAGGTCAGTCAGTCCGAAAAATTGGGAAAACTTTGAAAGTGTCCTCAAGTGCAGTGGCAAAAACCATCAAGCGCTACAAAGAAACTGGCTCACATGAGGACCGCCCCAGGAAAGGAAGACCAAGAGTCACCTCTGCTTCTGAGGATAAGTTTATCAGAGTCACCAGCCTCAGGAAACGCAGGATAACAGCAGCTCAGATTAGAGACACAGAGTTCTAGCAGCAGACACATCTCTACAACAACTGTTAAGAGGAGACTTTGTGCAGCAGGCCTTCATGGTAAAATAGCTGCTAGGAAACCACTGCTAAGGACAGGCAACAAGCAGAAGAGACTTGTTTGGGCTAAAGAACACAATGAATGGACATTAGACCAGTGGAAATCTGTGCTTTGGTCTGATTAGTCCAAATTTGAGATCTTTGGTTCCAACCACCGTGTCTTCGTGCGAAGCAGAAAAGGTGAACGGATGGGCTCTACATGCCTGGTTCCCACCGTGAAGCATGGAGGAGGAGGTGTGATGGTGTGGGGGTGCTTTGCTGGTGACACTGTTGGGGATTTATTCAAAATTGAAGGCATACTGAACCAGCATGGCTACCACAGCATCTTGCAGCGGCATGCTATTCCATCCGGTTTGCGTTTAGTTGGACCATCATTTATTTTTCAACAGGACAGTGACCCCATTTCACCTCCAGGCTGTGTAAGGGCTATTTGACCAAGAAGGAGAGTGATAGGGTGCTACGCCAGATGACCTGGCCTCCACAGTCACCAGAACTTAACCCAATCGAGATGGTTTGGGGTGAGCTGGACCGCAGAGTGAAGGCAAAAGGGCCAACAAGTGCTAAGCACTCTGGGAACTACTTCAAGATTGTTGGAAGACCATTCCCGGTGACTACCTCTTGAAGCTCATCAAGAGAATGCCAAGAGTGTGCAAAGCAGTCATCAAAGCAAAAGGTGGCTACTTTGAAGAACCTAGAATATGATACATATTTTCAGTTGTTTCACACTTTTTTGTTAAGTATATAATTCCACATGTGTTAATTCATAGTTTTGATGCCTTCAGTGTGAATGTACAATTTTCATAGTCATGAAAATACAGAAAAATCTTTAAATGAGAAGGTGTGTCCAAACTTTTGGTCTGTACTGTATATATATATATATATATATATATATATATATATATATATATATATATATATATATATATATACACTAGATGGTGGCCCGATTCTAACGCATCGGGTATTCTAGAGTATGCATGTCCACGTACTATATTGCCCATTTACGTAGTATATTGCCCAGTCACGTAGTATATTGCCCAGCGACGTAGTATATTGCCCAGCTACATAGTATACAGCACAGCGACGTAGGATATTGCGCAGCTATATTGCACAGAGCCACATAGTATATTGCACAGCTTTGTAGTATATTGCCCAGCCTTGTAGTATATTGCCCAGCCACGTAGTATACAGCAGAGCCACGTAGGATATTGCCCAGTGACGTAGTATATTACCGAGGCACGTATAGGGCCAAAAAATAAAAAATAAACATACTCACCTAACGATCCGAGGGCCCCTTGTAGTGTATCATACTCACCATTCTTGTCGCTGCTCCTCCGCGTCCTGCCTCTTCTCTTCCTGGGATCCTGTGCAGATGGTAGTGGTCGGCTTCAGGAAAATGGCCGCTGGATGCTGCGCGTGCGCAGATCTAGATCGCGGCGGCCATTTTCCTGAAGCCGAGTTCCATTGCAAGTGCCAGGGCTGGTGGGAGCAGGACCTATGAAGACGTCGCGGTCACATGACCGTGACGTCACGGCAGGTCCTTGCCGCACACCAGCCCTGGGACGGGACCGCACCGCAAGCTGACGCTTGTAATGGAGCGGTCCGGGGAGCGTGGCGAGGAGCGAGAAAGGCGGCGGAGGGTGAGTATAGCAGGTTTTTTTTTAATTTATTATTTTTAACATTACATTTTGTACTATTGATGCCGCATAGGCAGCGTCAATAGTACAAAGTTGGGGACACACAGGGTTAATAGCAGCGGTAACGGAGTGCGTTACCCGCGGCATAACGCGGTCCGTTACCGCCGGCATTAACCCTGTGTGAGCGGTGTATGCGGGCGCCGGCAGTGAGTGCGGGGAGTAAGCGGCCATTTTTTTCTGGACTGTGCGCGTCGCAGATTGGTCGCGGCAGCCATGACAGACAGCTGCCGAGACCAATCAGCGAACGAATAACGGTGACAGACAGAAGGACAGACGGAAGTACTCTTAGACAATTATATATATATATATATATATATATATATATATATATATATATATATATATATATACACACACACACACTACTTACTTAAGGGCTTATGAATCTTCGGTAATACATATATCACAGGAGTGATTGGATTTTCCACTATCAAATATGGATTATTATCTACGATATGAAGGTATTTAGCCTCATCTAATAATTTTATTTTCTTGATTATCAAAATCTTAGGATCACCTGACAATCTCATATACACATCTGACTCAGATAATTGACGTATAATTTCTGCCTCATATTTGGGTGTGTCCATAAGGATGACAGCACCACCCTAATCCACTGATTTGATGGTGATGTGGTTGTCAAGGGCTAATTCACACAAAGCATTATTTTCCTCACGTGTCAAATTAGGATGTTTAAATCGATTCGATTTTTGTCATTTATTTTAAAAGGTCAATATCCTTATTGACAGCCGTAATAAAGGCATCAATGACCGGAACATTGATGACTGGCATGAAGTCATACCTATCATATAGCATAGTTGTTGTGAGCTAAAAACTGCTCTTGCAGGATCTATAGTACCTGAGATCTGATAGTACCAATATTTTAATTATATAGCTGTAAAAAATTTGAATAGTTCCACTTCTAGCTTAAATCAGTCTATATGTCTAAACATGTCTAATTTGACACGTGAGGAAAGTAAAGCTCTATACTGTATTCTCACAGTGGTGACTGAACAGGCGCCGCCCCCGTGACTCAAACCCGAACTCTGCTGAGCTAATTTTCTCTCCACAGCATTCAGCTAAGTGCAGGTGTTGGGCAGTTAAATTATTATCATTATTATTATTTATTTATATAGCACCATTAATTCCAGGGTGCTGTACATGTGAAAAGGGGTTGCATACAGGGTTAAAGATATCGTTTACAGTAAACAAATTTACAATGACAGACTGGTACAGAGGGAAGAGGACCCTGTCCTTGCGGACTTACATTCTTGATAATGGGGAAGAGACAGGAGATCGGTGTGCTGCAGCACTGGTGGTGGTGGTTAGGTGGTAGTTGGGGTGGTTGGTGAGGCAGCAGCTCTGGCGGTGGCGACGCGGCAGCTCAGGTGGTTGGTGACGTGGCAGCAGCTTGAGTGGTTGGTGAGGCTGCAGAATGGTTATTGCAGGCTGTATGCTTTCCTGAAGAGATGGGTTTTCAGGTTCCGTCTGAAGGATCCGAGGGTGGTGGATAATCAGACGTGTTGAGGCATGTAATTCCAGAGGATGGAATGCGAATGCGAACTGCTGCGAATCCGCAGGGTCAAAACCGCTGCAGATCCGCAACGTGTGCACATACCCTCAGGGTATGTGCACACGTTGCAGATTTTGCTGCGGATCCGCAGCAGATTGGCCACTGCGGATTAGCAGCAGTTTTCCCTGAGTTTACAGTACCATGTAAACCTATGGAAAACAAAATCCACAGTGCACATATTGAGGGAAAAAAATGCGCGGAAACGTAGCGTTGCTTATTCTGCAGCATGTCAATTCTTTGTGCGGATTCCGCAGCAGTTTACACCTGCTCCATAATAGGTGTCGGGACCAAACTCAGTCGGAGCAGCCTTTGGAAGTGGGGAATCACCAGAAATAATACACAAGACACGTCTCGTATAGTATATCACTGGGAAGCCTCTGAGACACGCCTGCCTTCAAGGTGCTATCCCCTCTTTATATAGTTGTACAGGTAGTTTCAGTGGTTATACAAGTTTTGCTTGTTTAAACAAAGAGAGAAAAGAGAAGACAAAAAAACAGTTTCGGCTATGTGATAGTTTCACAACAAACAAAGCAGTACAGTTTCGCCTAAGTGGCAGTTTCACAAACAAAAAATAGGATTTCACACTATAGCTAAAATGTCCTTGAATGGACAGGTCAATATTGATCACAAATTCTTTTTGGTTCATTGAGATAACCATTTTTGTTCCGCTCTTCACAATCCCCCCTTTGACATATTCCATTCAAAACCTTGTCATATAGACGATTATTTTAGTCATTCTTTTTGTGATATTACAAAAAAAAACTTTATATTCTCGCATCCATTACACAAAATTTATTTGTGCATACCGAGATACCCTTGAGTACAACCTTGAATAATACATATATAATTACAATAACTATAACTGTATGTATTAGGCTTTGCATAATCCCGGTAACCCACCCACCGATCCCCCTGAACCAATTGGCCGGGTTAAGAAAAGAAAAGGTATCTGACCACCAGCTATCCTTATTTTGGTCATTGTCTTTGTCATACTGATCCCTGAGTCGTTGTACGTCTTCTAATTTAAATCTCATACTCATAGTACTATTCGGGTCTATATAATGACAGCAGGTGGGTCCGATGATTTGACACATACCCCCTTGTGAGGCAGTTAGGTAATCCAATACCAGGGTATGTTGGTTAGTGACTATTATAAGCTGATTCTGTACAGCTATACTAGTATTTAATATGTCCAATATATCCCAAATCTGGTCATCTAGATAATCCGTGGCTCTAACTAATTTATCCCACATCTGTGTTAACATTATTAACATCAATATCATGAGTCTTATACTGCTTTTTTGCAATGGCTTGCATGTATCCATGATGCCTTTCCTTCAAGCTTGACTGCTGTTGGAGTTGTTAACAGGACTTGGAAAGGTCCGTCAAATCTCGGTTCCAGAGTCTTTCTGGTGTGTCTTTTCACGTAGATTTGATCACCCGGTTCCAACTTGTGGCCTCCTTCGAGATTTTCTGGATCTGGAAGGGAAGCAAAAACTTGCGAATGCACTTTAGTTAAACGTTTTTGTAATTCTTGTACATAAGCAGTTAAAGTCTCAGTATTCAACATCAGTTGTTGTGGAAAATAACAACCCAAATTTGCTGCTCTACCAAAAAGAATCTCATGTGGTGACAGCTTAGCCTTCCCCCTTGGGGCGTTTCGGATGGAATACAGGGCAAGTGGTAGACACTCGGTCCAAGGCTTTCCTGTTTCTGCCATGGCCTTCTGGATTTTTAATTTTATTGTTCCATTTAATCTTTACACTTTACCTGAACTCTGTGGGTGATACGGAGTGTGAAACTGGTTTTCTACTCCCAACATTTTCATAACATTCTGGAATATTTCTCCAGTAAAATGGGTACCCCTATCTGACTCGATCACCTCAGGCATGCCGTAACGGGGTATCAGTTCATGTGCTATTTTAATGGCAGTAGTTTTTGCTGAGGCTTTACGAACTGGATAAGCCTCTGGCCACCCTGAGAACATGTCCACACACACAAGCACATATTCGTATCCATTGTACCTAGGAAGCTGGATGTAGTCGATCTGGAGTCTTTGAAAGGGATACAGTGGTCTTACATGATGCTTGGTTGGGGTTTTAATGGTCTGACCTGGATTGTGTGCCAGGCATATAGCGCATGCAGCACACATGTTCCGAGCGAAATTACCAAAGCCTGGAGCCAACCACCTTTCTTTTACCTTAAGCGTCATACCGTTTGCCGATACATGCGTAGGTAGGTGGAGGTCACTCGCCACTGCGGGGTACCAGGCTCTGGGTAAACACAACAAAGTTCCTTTTTTCCATAATCCTTGCTGATCTTCTGCCCCTTTTTTCTGCCACTGCCCTCGTTCTTCGTCGTCTACCTGTTTCTGGGCTTCCTTCAATCTCTCCTCATCATCTTCAGAGCTATCTAGTGTGTGGGCATGATGTAAGGGTTTACGTGCTGCCTGTTTTGCTGCCTTGTCGGCTTTATCGTTACCCCTGGCTTCCTCGGTGTCGAGTCTCACATGTGCAGCTACCTTTATCACCGCTATTTCTTTAGTTTCTTGTGCTGCCTCCAGAATCTGTCTAATGAGGGAGGCATGTTTAACAGGTTGGCCTGAAGCAGTCATATAACCTCTGGCTCTCCATATTACGCCAAAATCGAAAATAATGCCATGTGCATATCTAGAATCAGTGTATATGTTTGCTGTCTGATCTTTGGCTATTTTTAGAGCTTCAACTAATGCCGTAAGTTCTGCTTCTTGTGCAGACTGATTAGCAGGGAGAGGTTCTGCTTTCAGCACTTCATGCTGAGTTACTACCGCATAACCTGTATGAAATTGTCCATTCATATCTGCATATCTACTGCCATCTATGAAAAGTTCAAATGTAGCATTACAGAGTGGCTTGTCACGTACATTACGTAAGCCCTGAGTCTCTTGTTCCATTAATTGTACACAATCATGCATTGACTCTGATGGGTCAAAGGAGTTGGAGAGTGCAGTTTCCTCAGGTATGGTACCCCCCTCAGACTCTAAAGGGAGCAAAGACGCGAGATTAAGAGTCTGAACCCTGGCAAAGGAAATGTTGGGCGGCAGTAGTAGGGAACATTGGAGACGGAGGTGTCTGGCCATTGAAATATGTTTAGGTTGGACCTGGTTAAGAATGCCATGTACATCATGAGTGGTCTGAACTAGAAGTGGGTGATCAAGAACAATCTCAGAAGCTTTATCTAATAACAGTGAAATTGCGGCTACTACTCTTACACAAGAAGGTGCGGCTCTAGCTACAGGGTCCAGATGAGCTGATATGTATGCCACAGGTCTCTGTTTGTTTCCATGTTTTTGTGTGAGCACCCCTGTAGCATGTGAGGATATCTCAGCTGCCATCAATTGAAAAGGTTTAGTGTAGTCTGGGAGTCCCAGAGCCGGAGCTGATACCAGTGCTGTTTTCAAAGAGGAAAATGACTGTTTAGCCTCTTCACTGAGTGAATATGGCGTGTTGGCAATACAGTCATATAAAGACTGCATGAGTTGACTTGCATGTATGATCCACTGTCTACAGTGTGAAACAATACCCAGGAAAGCACGCAGCTGTTTGTGATTCCTGGGTTCAAGCATGTTATGTATGGCTTCCGTACGTTGAGGTGTGAGGTGTCTGATGCCCTGTGATATGCAGTGACCTAAGAACACGACTGTTTGTTGACAAGCCTGGAGTTTCTGTCTATTTACTTTACAGCCTTCTTGCGCTAGGAAAATTAAGAAATTAACAGTTGAGGTAACTGCCGTCTGCTCATCAGGGCAACAAATAAGTAAGTCATCTACATACTGTAGAATGACTACTCCTGGTTCTGGGGTGAAATTTTTCAGCACGGTCTGCATTGCTTCAGAGTACAAAGTTGGTGAGTGTACCATACCTTGTGGCAATCTTGTCCATGCTAATTGTTTACCCTTGAATGTAAAGGCAAACAAATGCCAACAGTTCTTATGTAGTGGCACAGAAAAAAATGCATTTGATAAGTCAATTACCGTAAAATATGCAGCAGTGCTGGGAATTTGAGACAGTAAGGTAAGAGGATTCGGTACCACAGGGGTGACCGGTGCCAAAACCTTATTGATTTCCCGTAGGTCGTGCACCATGCGATATTTCACCATAGTTTCTTTGGAGGAAATTTTCTTTTTAACAGGATATAAGGGTGTATTGGCGGGTGACCTGATTTCTACCAAAACACCTTGTAACACATAATCCTGAATTTGTTGAGAAATCGCCAGTTCTTGCTGGGCGCTGATGGGGTATTGCCTAAGCTGAGGTAAAATGGTTCCCGGGGCAGTTTCTAACAGTATAGGAGCTACTGATAAGAATCCTACATCAGTGTCTCCTTTTGCCCATAGGCTGTCAGGAACCCGAGACAAGTCAATTTTTGCTTGTTGAGTGTAAATTTCGGGAAAATCCTCCATTGCCTGTATTCTAACATATTGTTCCAGAGTTTCTGCATCTTCAGGGATGGTCAGCATAACTGTGCCATTTTCTCTAAAATGGATGTTTGCGTGCATTTTACTTAAGACATCAGTACCCAGCAAGCAGGTAGGTGCACCTTTAGCAAATAAAAATTTGGATACAAAGGTTTTAGGGCCAAAGCTCACATTTAAAGGTTTTGTAAAGGGCAACGCCTGAATTTTACCATCATACCCTTCTGCATATGTTACCTTTGAGGATATATTGTCAGGATATGGTAAAAAGTCTTGATTTACAATGGAGGATGTTGCTCCCGTATCTATCAGAAAAGGTACATTTTTACCCTCAACCTCAACTTGTATTATTGGTCTTCTAGAAGGAAGAGAGACCTGCATAACCTTCAGTCATTCTGAGCTGTCTGTTTGATCAGGCGCTGGGTTATTTATCCTATTTTTGGGCACAAAGGTTCCTGAATCTATATCTGCTTTTCTCTTCCTACATTCCCTTTGGAAATGTCCTGGCTTCTTACAGTAATGACAAGTAAACTTTTGATTAGCAGAGCCAGTATTAGCCTGTGCAATTCTTACTGGCTTAGAATTTTCTCTTAAGTCCATTTCTATCCCTACAGCTTTCTGTCTAGCCAGGTGTGGGTCTTCCAAGGTTCTCCAATCAGGGGTTGCGGCCTTAAGCTTTTCCTTCACTTTTGGAGACAATCCATCTATAAAGGTTTTTGTAACTAACCTCATCATTCCTGAAGCGGTTAGATCCATGCCTTCATCTCTGAAATTATTTTCTACACTTAGATAATATTCGTCTACTGATTGTCCAGATTTCTGAGCCACCACTCCCGTTGTTCCTCTCTGCCTCTGTTTTTCCCTCATGAAAACCATTAAGTGATCTACAAATTGCGTACCTGATTCTATCGTTTGTAAGGCACCATCTCCTGCCTGGGGCCTATGTACCTGTAGATTTGCTAATAGCTCCTGGAAGAGTCCAGGAGTCATTTTCATTCTACATAATTCTTCTCCATCTGCCCAAACTCCAGCGTGAGTCTGCATAATTTGCTGTATATATTGTGCAAATCTAACTGGACACTGGGTGGGATCTGGTGCGTTATGCAAGAGAGACATGCCTTCAGCGGGGGACCAAGGGAAATATTGTCGAGTTTGGTGATATCTAGTTCCCATTACTTCGTCAGCACCAGGTTCCCTAAAGGGTCTTGGTACTACCCTAACAGGGGCAAGTACAGCGCCATGTCTAGGTGTACCACAGGGTAGGCAATCATTTCTCCAGTCTGGATTTTGTTGTCCACAGTGCGGACATACCCATCTTCCTGGTCCGGCTAAACTTTGAGGTGGTGTTTGGAGAAAAGATGGGGCATGTGGGTTAAGGTATGGGGGTGGGGTGTTCTTATATTCCACATTTTGTTTTTCTCCATAGCCTGCGGGTCTAATACACCACTTTTTATTCTGTTGATTATATGTCCATCCCTCTTTTTCTGCTACCCTAGAGACATCAATCAACGCTTGGATCTGATCTATCCATTTCTTGTCTCTGATTATGCCTTTTTTTTTTTTCCTGAATTCCTTCCCATTTTTTTCTACTAAAGGCTTCTGCCTTAGTAACTCCAAACTTACTAAAAATCTTTCTCAGCCCCTTAGTGGCATCTTCACCACTTCTCTCCTTTATGATAGTATAGATATCTAATTCTTCTGGTTCCGACTTTGTTTGCTTATTCCCCATTTTCTTATCCTGAGCTTTTTTCTTTTCTTGCCCTAGGTGGCGTTTGGGTATGAGAATACCTCGTTACCTTCTTCCTAAGGAGCTAGGATGTTTAACGGCTTCTGCGTACCGTGTTGATGTAAGAAAATCCTGATTCCTACACCTATAGCAAACAACACAAATGCAACCAGACAGAGGATCAAAATACAACGTATCTTGTCCCAGGCTAATTTATCTGTCCTGGGCTCATACTATCATACACTTATCCGTCACCAGGTTTTCGTCAAAGACAGGATCAGAGATTGAACATAGGCACGGAGGTCTCCCCGAAAGGACGCAACCACGTTGCCCAGTGGGACAGTCACTTCTTCTGTTTCAACACCCTGGGCGGCTTATAGGGCTATTCCCAACTTCCACACACCTTCTATTCACATTCACTCTCATTCAATGCCGTACTCCGTGAGGTGGTCAATTCCTAAGTAGTTCAAGAACCCGAGCTATAGGTATCCTCCTCTACTAGAACTACCCGCTAAAGAACACGACACAGAAAATCTTACGGACAGTGCAGGGCAGATATAAGAGATCTAACAGTGTCTCTTACCTGGCCAGGTTTTTATTCATCTGCCGTCCATTATCTCAGATTCTCTTTTCGTTCGTATTCTGCCGGTGTTCTTGAAGGAGTACACAGACCTCGGGTCCCTGTTCAGGCGCCAGGAAATGTCGGGACCACACTCAGTCGGAGCAGCCTTTGGAAGTGGGGAATCACCAGAAATAATACACAAGACACGTCTCGTATAGTATATCACTGGGAAGCCTCTGAGACACGCCTGCCTTCAAGGTGCTATCCCCTCTTTATATAGTTGTACAGGTAGTTTCAGTGGTTATACAAGTTTTGCTTGTTTAAACAAAGAGAGAAAAGAGAAGACAAAAAAACAGTTTCGGCTATGTGATAGTTTCACAACAAACAAAGCAGTACAGTTTCGCCTAAGTGGCAGTTTCACAAACAAAAAATAGGATTTCACACTATAGCTAAAATGTCCTTGAATGGACAGGTCAATATTGATCACAAATTCTTTTTGGTTCATTGAGATAACCATTTTTGTTCCGCTCTTCACAATAGGAATCCGCAAAAAAATCCCGGTAAATCTGCAGTAATTCCGCAGGTAATCCGCAGTGTGGTTTACCTGCGGATTTACCAAAAACAGTCCGGAAAAATATGCACCACTTTCCGCAACGTGTGCATGTGGCCTAAACCTACAGATTAACCCTATATCTGGGAGGTTAATAGACGTTTTTCTGATGAAAGATTCCCTTTAATAACGACAGCGGATACGGAGGTGTCCATATAGCCGAATGGATCAGAATAGTGAATATTGCAATTTGTTGTTTTACACTATTGGTCCACAAATAAACATAAACAAACATGATGATGTCAACTACATCATTGACCTGCATTGGTCAGTGTGCTGTCTGCATGGCATGCTTTTTACATATGAATGTATAATGTGCTCATCTTTGTGTTTTGTTTTATTTATTTATTATGATCTGATAGTGATGTTTGTTATGGGAGTGTACTATGTACAGTAATGTGTAAATGGGTATGTGCATATTTTATTATATGATGCTTAATGTGAATACACTTGTTAGGACTCAGTCACACTGCCGTATATGTTCTCATATGAAAGAATCGAGCCGCTTATGCTGTAATTAAACTTGGCTCAAGCTCTGTCAGAGTTTGATCCGAATGTCATCTGAGTGTGATCCAATTCTGTCCCATGAAAGAATTGTATCATAGGTGTGGAGAACATGGAGACCTTAACTTCATCTTCTTCATTGGCTTTGTGAGTGTGTACATTTGACTGCACTCGGATGACATCTGAGTGCAGTCCAATGTTTACAGGCACCCATAGACTTGTATGAGTGCATGTGATCCGATTATCGGATGCACCATCAGCATGGTGTGATTGTTTTATCATGCCGAATCAGCATAAGAAAATAATTGCACTGCCCTGTTGACTGGTCCGAGTGCTATCCGATAAAACATCAGAGAGCACTCAGCCATGATACCCTCCAGTGTGTGTGAGCTCTGAATGTGTGTGTGTTTGAGTGTGGCTAAAAGGGGGAAAACACAAGTCCTGCACAGGGGTCCTGCACTGCCCGTGTCCGCTCCTGAAAGATTTAATTTATAGAACACCAACCAACAAAAATATGGCAATTTTATTAGGAGGCATGTTCAATTATACACTGGGCACACTATGCACTAGTGCTCTACTGCTGCTTAGCACTAAAGTATGAAGTGCCAGTCTTACGGTCCACTTCCGCAGTAAGATTATCATCACCGTGCGTTCCTAGGAACACATTTTAATCATGCAGTCTGGACAGGCTGCTATTCACTCTATGAGGGTGTAAGACACTTGATCATAGGATGAAATGGTCTTTGGTTTGTACAAAAGATCATCGTTCTCGGCAGCACATAGTCCTGTGTAAACATTGCCTGTGCTACAAAGAACAATGATAGCCTATATGCACTGAAAGATCTATAAGGCCGGGATCACACATGCGAGAAATACGGCCGAGTCTCACATGTTAATACCCGGCATTGCCGCCGTCACTCAGGAGCGGAGCGTGCGGCTCCATATATTGCTATGCGGCGACATGCTCCGCTCCTGAATGACGGCGGCAATGCCGGGTATTAACATGCCAGACTCGGCCATATTTCTCACATGTGTGATCCCGGCCTTACAGTCAACATCTGAAGCAGACACCTCAACAGCAAAGTAGCTGATTGTCAGTGGCTTAATGCCGACAGTAGCTTAATGCCGCCAGTGGACCTGTGCAAACTGACCTTTTAGTAAATTTGCCCTTAAGTATATTAGAAAATTGGAGAGCTTTATAGATATAAACCATGAAACAAATAAAGTTGTGCTTTTTCACTTATGGCTCTCAATTTAAACAAGTCTTTCTTTTGGAGGTGTGAAAAATAAGACACCAGGAAATCATCTAAACAAAGCAATGTGGAAAAAAAGCAACAAAAGGCCAAAAGTTCCCACATAAAAGTTTTGTGTGACGCGTCTGGGTCGCCATGACACGAATATTCAGTATAAGTATATGAAATGGAGAGTGAAGATGACATTGAATATCCTGCGAGAGATCAATGAAAAGATGATCAAGCTTGAGAAGGCATAAGATGAGTGAACAGCTGTGACTTTTTTCCTGAGCAATCCATTTTTTTTTTTGCTGAGAATCAAGAATGCAACTTGGTGTCAGAGAGTTCCTAAGAAGCAGAAAGACAAATTCTAGCAAAAAGTGTGAAGGAATTCAAGATGAAAAAGCCTGAGCTGAAATAGAAAAAGAAACTTAAGGAAAGATAAGGTGATTTATTTTTTCATGTCCAATTGATTAAAAAATATTGTTGTAAATATATTTTTCTGCTAATAATTTTTGGTAGCTTGGTCTTTAGTTTATTATGCTCCCTAAAATACAGTGATTTTAATGCCGTATATACTCGTGTATAAGCCAACCAGAGTATAAGCCGAGGCACCTAATTTGGCCACAAAAAAACAGGTAAGCTTATTGACTCGAGTATAAGCAGGCTATGCATTGTCCCTTCATCCTATCCTTGTATGCATGGCTCCCCATCCCTGTCCTTGTATGCATGGCTCCCTGTATGCATGGTTCCTTATCCCCATCCTTGTCTGCATGGCTCCTCATCCCTTATCCTTGAAAGCATGGCCCCCCATAATCAAAGCATAAAAAAAAATCCTACTTACTTTCCCTGTGGCCAAGCGATCACGTGACCAGTGTCAGGGCTAGCGGAACGCACCAAATAATTAGAGAGAAGGTATGAGGTGCTTTCGCAGCCCGGGGTCCACCGTGCAGAGATGGAACCTGCTGCTGAGTAATGATGGACTATATGGCGATACAATGTGGATACACACAGGTTAACTTCACCATGTGAAGGAAGTGAACCCTGTTGCGTCACAGGGTCGCGGTACCACACAAAAGAGCGCAAGCAAGGAATCACAGAACTCTATCCCAGGACACAGGATTAGAATATGTTCAGATCACTTGCGCTCGACCCCACAATAGGAGTATCAGAGTAACAGAAAAGGTAACTTATATGCACAAGACTGCGTGCAGTTCCACTCTGGCGGAGGCCACTAACCACCCAGACTTGGGACAGGAAAGCGCTCTAATAGTGCACGGCGCCGCACTGGCGGTCACAGGAATTAGACACTGTTTCGTGTGTTTCTGTGCTGATAGCTCAGTCAGGCGCTAGATAGCAGACATCCACCTTACACGAGCAGTCATACACAAGGGAGGGGATGATTAAAGAACAACTTGCACTCATCAACACACATACATTTTCAAATGTACACTGGCACATGGCCAAGTGGCCATGCGAACCTTTTATAGCAGCAGTGCTACAAGACCTTCCAGATGGTCCAATAGAAGCCGCAACAGGACCTGAGCATGTGACCCCCGACCTCCAATGGGAGGTCGTCCCGTGGGCATGCTCAGTACGAGAAAAGCAGGACTTAGTCCCAGAAAGACCTGCTCGCTGCTGATAACTGCTGGCTACAAAGACAGAGCCGGGAAGGGCAGCAGTAACCAGTCGTCCAGTATCAGCCTGAGCTAGATGCTGGGACCGACGTCTCTGCTGAGCAGGCTCCCCTGCAAGCTGGAGAACAATGAGAGACTGTGGCGCAGATGGTTCGAGATTCCCCCTGTGCAGAGGCGGGAACTCAATACCTAGCATGTGCTTAATTCTAAAGCTCTGGGCAAAACCGTCAATGAAAAAGACCTGGGTGGATAACAAACTCACATTTAGTGGCCAGTGTCAGGCAGCGTCTACAAAGGCAAATAAAATAATCAGATGCATTATAAGAGGCATAGATGCTCATGAGGAGAACATAATTTTACCTCTATACAAGTCACTAGTTCGACCACACTTAGAATACTGTGCACAGTTCTGGTCTCCAGTGTATAAGAAAGACAGCTGAACTAGAGCGGGTGCAGAGAAGAGCGACCAAGGTTATTAGAGGACTGGGGGGTCTAAAATACCAAGATAGATTGTTACACTTGGGGCTACTTAGTTTGGAAAAACGAAGACTAAGGGGTGATCTTATTTTAATGTATAAATATATGAGGGGACAGTACAAAGACCTTTCTGATGATCTTTTTAATCATAGACCTGAGACAGGGACAAGGGGGCATCCTCTACGTCTGGAGGAAAGAAGGTTTAAGCATAATAACAGACGCTGATTCTTTACTGTAAGAGCAGTGAAACTATGGAACTCTCTGCTGTATGATGTTGTAATGAGTGATTAATTACTTAAATTTAAGAGGGGACTGGATGCCTTTCTTGAAAAGTATAATGTTACAGGTTATATATATTAGATTCCTTGATAGGGCGTTGATCCAGGGAACTAGTCTGATTGCCAGTCGGGAAGGAATTTTTTTCACCAATGTGGAGCTTACTCTTTGCCACATGGTTTTTTTTTGCCTTCCTCTGGATCAACATGTTAGGGCAGGGGTGTCAAACTGCATTCCTCGAGGGCCTGAAACCATGCGTGTTTTCAAGATTTCCTTAGCATTGCACAAGGTGCAGGAATCATTATCTGTGCAGGTGGTTAAATTATCACCTGTGCAATACAAGGAAATCCTGAAAACATGACCTGGTTGCGGCCCTCGAGGAATGCAGTTTGACACCCCTGTGTTAGGGCATGTTAGGTTAGGCTATCGGTTGAACTAGATGGACTTAAAGTTTTCCTTCAACCTTAATAACTATGTAACTATGTAAGACCTCACTCATTGAGGTATTGAATATTCATCTCTCTCCACTCACCGGGGACATGTGATCACTCAGAGCTGCTGGAAGCAGGAACATGATGCTGCAAGGGCGCACAGGGAAGGTAAGTAGGAGGGGTTTTTTTACAGCTGCTGAAAGCTGCTGCTGTAACTATGCACGCTATAAGGCCGGCGTCACACTAGCGAGTTTTACGGACGTATGAGCGCATAAACTACGTCCGTAAAATATGCATTACACACGGCCCAATGAATTTCTATGTCCCAGCTCCTATCTGCCGTATATTACGCATCCGTAATATACGGTCTTGTACGGCCGTAGAAAATCGCAGCATGCTGCGTTTGTCACCGTATTGCGCAAAAAAATCACCAATGAAAGTCTATGGGGGCGAGAAAAATACGGATTCCACACGGACCAGCAGTGTGACTTGCGAGAAATACGCAGCGGTGTTAGTGAAAAGCCGGTAATTCAATTGCCGGCTTTTCATTTCTCCTTCCCAAACCCGACAGGATATGAGACATGGTTTACATACAGTAAACCATCTCATATCCCTTTTTTTTTGCATATTCCACACTACTAATGTTAGTAGTGTGTATGTGCAAAATTTGGCCGCTGTAGCTTGTAAAATAAAGGGTTAAATCGCGGAAAAAATTGGCGTGGGCTCCCGCGCAATTTTCTCCGCCAGAGTGGTAAAGCCAGTGACTGAGGGCAGATATTAATAGCCTAGAGAGGGTCCATGGTTATTGGCCCCCCTGGCTACAAACATCTGCCCCCAGCCACCCCAGAAAAGGCACATCTGGAAGATGCGCCTATTCTGGCACTTGGCCACTCTCTTCCCACTCCCGAGTAGCGGTGGGATATGGGGTAATGAAGGGTTAATGTCACCTTGCTATTGTAAGGTGACATTAAGCCAGATTAATAATGGAGAGGCGTCAATTATGACACCTATCCATTATTAATCCAATAGTACGAAATGTTTAATAAAACACACACACATAATTACAAAGTCCTTTAATGAAATAAAGACACATGTTGTTGTAATATTTTATTAGACTCTTAATCCACCTGAAGACCCTTGTCACCTGAAACAAAGTTTCTAAAAAACAAACAACAATATTCCATACCTTCCGTCGTTATGTCCCACGATGTAAATCCATCTGAAGGTGTTAAATCATTTTACAGCCAGGAGCTGTGCTAATGCACTCGCTCCTGCATGTAAAACCCCGGGTACTGAATGGAAAGCTGGGTGATCTGTAGTTACCTTGAGTTGCGGTGAGGTGCCCTCTGCTGGATGTCCTCATGAACTGGAACCTTGAAAAAGTTCCCACGCTCGAGTTCATATGAGGAACCCACGCCAATTTTTCCGCCATTTAACCCTTTATTTTAGCAGCTACAGTGCCCAAATTTTGCACATACACACTACTAACATTAGTAGTGTGGAATATGCAAAAACAAAGGGATATGAGATGGTTTACTGTATGTAAACCATGTCGGAGAAATGAAAAGCCGGCAATTGAATTACCGGCTTTTCACATATATCGCGCTGAATTAAATATAAATACAGAATATATATATATGTGTCTCAATGACATATTTATATACTGTATATATGTTTTAACGAACATTTGAGCACATAAATCCATTATATGTCAGTTTTGCAAGCCTGCGAGAAAATATCGCAGTACGGATGCCATACGGATTACATACGGAGGATGCCATGCGCAAAATACGCTGACACACCCTGCCTACAGATGACATACGGATCACTATTTTGGGGACTTTTCTGCGTATTACGGCCGTAATAAACGGACCGTACTTACATACGCTGAGTGTGACGCTGGCCTAAGAGAAATGAATATTAATTGCCAGTGCAGTGAATATTCATTTCTCTTTAGCAGAGGGCACAGTTACAGCCACAGCCACCGGCTCCTGCCTCCTGTGACCTGCTGCTCCCACTCCCCTCAAACACATCGTGTAAAAATTATAAACGAGGGCTTTACACACCCTGGAAAAAGAAAAAGAGTGAGGGCCACCTGGTTACCCTATAAAAATTTGGAGCAAGGACCCCATAATGACCATCTAAAAATTTGTAGAGAGGACGGAATGATGACACTCTAAAAATTTGGAGTGAGGACCACATGATCACTGTGGCAAAGTTGGCAAGATCAAGACTAAAGATGATAACTGATGCGTAGTTGGAAACAATTGGTGAGTATCTGTGCCTTTGACATTCTACCCTCATCTGGGCCCAGGTTACCAAGGGAATCAAACTAAGGAAGGAGGGAGCAGTGGCTGCAGCTGCAAGCCTCAGATTTGGCTCAACTCAATGGACAAGGTGGATGAAAGGCCCTCTCTTGTGTCGGATTCCTGAAGCTCCTTTCTGTGCCAGTTGTACCCTGAGTGACCTCGAATCCGGGACTCCTTGTTGTTTTCCCCAGATGGCCAAAGGTTTGGTTTGCCCCTTCCCTTTGTTTATTATTTCCATGCTGGATTTAGGGACTTTGAGCTGCGACAGAGTTTTACACCCTTCACCATGTGCTTTGTCCCAATCCCTCCATGGATTTTGCCCAATCCCTTTATGGACTTTGCTCCATCTGACCTTGTTCCTCATGGACGGTGTCCTTGCCAGAGGACTACTGCTGGGGGGAGGGGGGATGGGGTCTCAATATCCCAACCAGGTTGAAGCATTGTTTAAAAGAACTTTTTTTTACGGGGTAACCAACCCAGTGGGACCAGAGTTGTGCCAACCTATAAGGTAAAAGGACACTATTTGCCCTTCAGACTCAAGAATGTTATTATTCATGTTTTACTACATCTACATAATGGGAGGAAGAGAACTAAGCAACAGCACGTGTGAAAAAGACTTGGGTATACTAACTGATCACACACAGCACGAGTCAGCATTGTGATGCAGCAGCAAAAAAGGCAAACAGCTGTAGGATGTATTAAGAGACGTATACAGTCTAACTCACCTGAAGTAATTAACACCTTCTACTCCTACTTGGTCAGGCATCATCTGGAATACTGTGCCCAGTTCTGGGATCCATGTTTTAAAAAAGACATGAAAAACCTGAGCAAGTTCAGAGAAGAGCTACCAGGATGGTGAGCGGACTGCAAAGTACCGTATGTCATACGAGGAACAGTTAAAGGATCTGGGATTGTTTAGCTTGCAAAAAAAAAGCCTAAGAGGAGACTTAATAGCTGTCTACAAATATCTGAAGTAATGTCACAGTGTAGTGGGATCATCTTTATTCTCATTTGCAAATGAAAACACAAGAAGTAATGGAATTAAGGTAACAGGGAGAAGATACACATTAGATATTATAAAAAAAACTTTATGACAGTGAGGGTGATCAATGAGTGGAACAGCCTGCCATGAGAGGTGGTGAGTTCTCCCTCAATGGAAGTCTTCAAACAGAGGCTGGACAGACATTTGTCTGAGATGGTTTAGTGAATCCTGCATTGAGCAGGGGGTTGGACATGATGACCCTTGAGGTTCCTTCCAACTCTAGTATTCTATTATTCTACATGTTGTAATAAAGGTCTTGTTGATGTTTTTCTATCTTTTTCAATATTTTTTATATGGTCATAAGCGATCTGCAGTAATACTTTTTTAGCCATCACAGAAACCATTAACCCTTTTTTGAGTGGGAGGGATGCATGGAAATGCCCCACAAAAAAAGGAAGATTTGAATTGTTTTGCTGCTGTCATTCGGTGGTGTTGAGAAGTGTGCGCTAATCCAGGTCTTTTATGCCCCCAATGTAGCTAAAAATCGATAAAATTCAACAAAACGCTAGTAGCAGGGCAGGACAGAACCTCCAAGGTGTAGCGGGACAATATATGACACATGCCCAGCTTGGATACCCAATAGTTGTACAGCACAGAAGAATAATGGAGGATGCTGGTAGGGTACTCTTTTACCATCTTCTAAAACTTCTTCCTCCTTGCCAGACTATCCCATGCATCAGGGCCTGGGTGCTAGAAGGGTCTAATGAAATTGTCCAAAATCTTTGATAGTGTTCCCCTGCCTCTGTTGGACATGGTATGTATCTCCCTCACCTCCTTTGTTACACAAGTAACTACCGGCTTTGATTGATGGGAATTTTTTACAAATTTTTCAGCTAAGGACTGCGACAGTTCCTCCTGTGCCAACTCAGTGCATCAGGAAGCTCCGAAGATTCAAACAGACTGAAGGAGGGGTTGAAATATATCTTCATTTATCTCCTGTGAGAAATTTACTTATGAAAAGTCCTGCACCATGTGGTGAAACTTCTCCAATCCATCCTGAGGTACAAGAGATGCATTTTGGGCCTTTAATCCATTCAATAAATGCAGCTTTACTTAGATAAGCTTTGATAGCTATTCTCCAGCAACTCTCCCTACACCAAATGCAGCTAACAGCAGCATTTGTATTGAATAGGATAGATGTAGCCCTGAAAAGGACTTTTGGTTGTAAGTTTCAGCAGCAAGGACTGTAAGGCAAAATTAATGCTGCCTAGATGCCTCCAAATCAAACTTTCCCTTCTCTAGAAACTCTCCCTACTCTGTTTATGGGGCACAGTGTGACAAGCATCACGTCACTTGGTCTTATACAGTGCGGAAAGCAACTATTTGATATAATGACGATTTTGCAAGTGTTCCCACCTACAAAGAATGAAGATGTCTGTAATTTTTATTGTATGCACACTGCTTCAACTGTGAGAGAATCTAAAAATAAAAAAACAGAAAATCACATTGTATGATTTTTAAATTATTAAATTGCATTTTAATGTATGAAATAAGTATTTGATCACCTACAAACCAGCAAGAATTCTGGCTTTTACAGACCTGTTAGTTTTTCTTTAACACACCCTACTAAACTGCATTCATTACCTTTCATGGGGTTACCACAACACTGTAGAGCCAGAAGACCACAGCATCTGATTGCTCCTACTCCGGTGCTGAGAAGAAGCACTTCTACTTTATTTTAGTGGTATTTATTCCTTTGGCTCGTCGCAGCTAAGCCCAGTTAGCCACTCCCTTCCCCTTTATAATCTGGGCTCTGATGCAAATCCATGTCAGAGCTAGCATTTGCTGCATGGCTTCAGGAGGAAGAGGTGTTCATATGAGAAGGAGTGTTGGAGGAGTTATCTGTGACTGCTGTGTGGTTTGAAAGTGTGGTAATTCCCTTCTCTACTTTAGTTTATTCCCCATCCTTCACTCCCCGATGCATTCCTGTGTTATGTGTGAGTGAATATTTTGTATGCCTGGAATTTTCTGTTAACCTTTGTTTGTGTAGCCTTGTTTGTTGTGTTAATGTACTGTGGTGCACAATGGCGTCCCTCTTCCCGGGGTGGGGGAAGAGAACAAGGATAACTCAGGAGATAAGGCAAGGGTGGAAGCCCCAGCATCTTCACCTTCAGAAGTATCCCTGGGAAAGGGTGAGATAGGGCACACGCTTGTAGTAGGGTCAGGCAAGGAGCCCCTGGTCCCAGGTCACCCAACAGCTGTGTCGTGACATTATCTCTGACCATAACCATTTTTTCTGATCCATTATGGATCCAATCACTGCTCTTACAGGGAAACTGCAGCAGCTCAGTCTGAAGGTGACAGATTTATGCAGGGTGGTTTTGCAGCACCCTAATACATCTGGTGTGGGACTCAAGTCTCGTAGTGGAGCCCAAGATCGCTTTGCCTGACAGGTTCTATAGGGGCGTGACACGTTTGCTGTGTTCAGGGAGGCCTGCAAACTATACTTCAGGCTATGTCCTCTTTCCTCAGGTTCAGAGGAGTAACGTGTGGGGATAGTAACCTCTCTCCTCTAGGGTCATAAATTCGGACAAACAACCGCACTCAGAGAATGTATTCAAATTGCATCATAAACGTGAAATATTTATTGAGGAACACCACAGTGATCAATAAAGTATTGATTGAGGTAACGTTTCGACCCCTTGAAGGGTCTTTAGACTCTTTATCAAACTTCACTGAAAAAAACATAAAAATACATTATATTAGAAATAATGTGGCCAAAAGAGACAAAGCAAAATATGGTAATGTGCAGAAAATAATACAAACATAATAAAACAATCATAATAAAGCAGTATGGTGCATGAGCGCCAGGTGAGCATCCAAAGTCGTGATGTATACGTACAATAAAAACGAAAAAATAAAATAAAAAAATAAACAGCCAATAATTTACATATATACAGATGATGCCCATACAGAGTGAATGAAATAGGCATAACAGCGTGCAGGAAGGCAATACCGGAGACGGCTGGCCACGCAGAAAATTAATTAAATACGGCATGAAATTGATGCAATAGATATGCTAGAGGTGTAGACCATAACTGACCTTTAGAGTGGAGAGCAATAGGAAAAGGAGAGGACGCTGTCCAATGGATGGACACAGAGGCTCCTAAGGAGAGTTTAAAGAAAGTGAGGCAAAGAAATAATGCTAAGGAAAGGTCCAGATAAAAACGTACCATACACATACCAAAAGGTATCAAAGACAGCTGGGGAGTGCGGGGGTCCGGTACGGCACGGACAGGGAGCAGGATCCCTAACGGCACTATGGACAAGAGGCACAAAGTCAAGGTGCTGGTAGCGTAGTAAGGTGCAGAAAGATGGCGGCATGAGAGCAAAATACCTGTAGGTCCAGAGGCATGGAGATTGTCGGTGGTGTGAGCCATCATTGGTGGTCAGCGGGTTAAAATAGCAGCAGGACAGAAAGTGAAACGGGGCGGGGAAGCACACGCATGCGCGTAATGTGGGAGGAGGCTGGGACCGCAGGGAGCCGATGTGGAACGCGGCGCTGAAAAGGCGCACGCGCAGAGGAAGTACGGCGCCTGCGTATTGTGAGGAAAGGTGTTGTGGATTCTGTTTTGGGGCTCCCTCTGGTGGTTACAGCTGGTACTGGGTGACTTTGGTGGGTTGCGGTTTCTGGTTTCCACCTGTCCATCAGAGGCTGGGTGTTTCCTATTTAACCTGGCTTTCCTGTCATTCCCTTGCCGGCTATCAATGTATCAGTGTGTCTCTGTTACCTTTGCTACCTGCTCCTAGGCCTTCAAGACAAGCTAAGTCTGGATTTCCCTGTTTCATGTTTGCTTTCATGTTTTTAGTCCAGCTTGCAGATATGTAATTCTCTGCTGCTGGTTGCTCTAGTGGGCTGAAATTACCACTCATGTACCATGAGTTGGCACATGAGTTCAAGTAATTTCAGGATGGTATTTTGAAGGGTTTTAAGCTGACCGCGCAGTTCACCTTTTGTATCCTCTGCTATCTAGCTTAAGCGGGCCTCATTTTGCTGAATCTGTTTTCATAACTACGTTTGTGCCTTCCTCTCATTTCACCGTCATTATATGTGGGGGGCTGCTATTTCTGTGTGAATATTTCTCTGGAGGCAAGATAGGTCTGTGAGTCTTCTGATAGGGGTAGCTAGATCTCCGGCTGGCGCGAGACGTCTAGAGTCCCCCCAGGAACGTTCCCCGGCTGCTGTTAGTTGAGTGTTGAGGTTCAGGATCGCGGTCAGCTCAGGTTCCTTCCCCCCAGAGCTCATCCTGTTTTTGCCCGTGTTATGTGTTTAATTCCCTGCCATTGGGAACATGACAGTATAGCCGGCCCACAAAGTGTTAATTGTTTGGGCTGAAGCAGGAGAAAAAGAAGTGTTGAAGGGAAATTTTTTTTTTTTTCCCTCAGAGTTTTGCTGCCTAGCCCTTAATTGCTGTCTAGCTGCTTCTTACCTCCTCTTAACCCTTGAATGGCTCTGACCTTAGCTGTTTAACATGGATGTCCAGAGTTTGGCTTCCAGCCTGAATAATCTTGCTGCAAAAGTTCAAAACATACAGGATTTTGTTGTCCACACTCCTATGTCTGAACCTAGAATTCCTATTCCAGAGTTTTTTTCTGGAGATAGATCTACCTTCCTGAATTTCAGGAACAATTGCAAATTGTTTCTTTCTTTGAAATCTCGCTCCTCTGGAGAACCTGCTCAGCAGGTCAAGATTGTAATATCTTTCCTGCGGGGCGACCCTCAGAATTGGGCATTTGCATTGGCACCAGGGGATCCTGCATTGCTCAGTGTGGATGCGTTTTTTCTGGCACTGGGATTGCTCTATGAGGAACCTAACCTGGAGATTCAGGCTGAAAAGGCTTTATTAGCCCTCTCTCAGGGGCATGATGAAGCGGAAGTATATTGTCAAAAATTTCGGAAATGGTCGGTGCTCACTCAGTGGAATGAGTGCGCCCTGGCTGCAAACTTCAGAGATGGTCTTTCTGAGGCCATTAAGGATATTATGGTGGGGTTCCCTGCGCCTACAGGTCTGAATGAGTCTATGGCTATGGCCATTCAGATTGATCGGCGTTTACAGGAGCGCAAACCTGTGCACCAGTTGGCGGTGTCTTCTGAACAGGCACCTGAGACTATGCAATGTGATAGAATTCAGTCCAGAAGTGAACGGCAAAATTATAGGCGGAAAAATGGATTGTGTTTTTATTGTGGTGATTCAGCTCATGTTATATCAGCATGCTCTAAACGCACAAAAAAGGTTGATAAATCTTTTGCCATTAGTACTCTGCAGTCTAAGTTCATTTTGTCTGTAACTCTGATTTGTTCACTGTCATCCATTTCCGTTGATGCCTATGTGGATTCGGGCGCTGCCCTGAGTCTTATGGATTGGTCATTTGCCAAACGCTGCGGTTTTAGTCTGGAGCCTCTGGAAGTTCCTATTCCTTTGAAGGGAATTGACTCTACACCATTGGCTATGAATAAACCGCAGTACTGGACACAAGTGACCATGCGCATGACTCCCGTTCATCAGGAGGTGATTCGCTTCCTTGTACTGTATAATTTACATGATGTACTAGTGCTTGGTCTGCCATGGTTACAAACTCATAATCCAGTCCTGGATTGGAAAACAATGTCTGTGTTAAGCTGGGGATGTCAGGGGGTTCATGATGATGCACCTCTGATTTCAATCGCTTCATCTACTCCTTCTGAGGTCCCTGCGTTTTTGTCTGACTATCGGGATGTTTTTGAGGAGCCTAAGCTCAATTCGCTCCCTCCTCATAGGGATTGTGACTGTGCTATAGAATTAATTCCTGGCAGTAAGTTCCCTAAGGGTCGTTGTTTTTTTCTCGTTTCAATTTTGTGGTTTCATACCTGCCAGGTTCAAAGAATGTGAAGGCAGATGCTCTTTCCAGGAGTTTTGTGCCTGACTCTCCTGGAGACTCTGGGCCTACTGGTATCCTTAGGGATGGGGTAATATTGTCCGCCGTCTCCCCAGACTTGCGACGTGCATTGCAGGAGTTTCAGGCGGATAAACCTGATCGTTGTCCACCAGAAAGACTGTTTGTTCCGGATGATTGGACCAGTAGAGTCATCTCCGAGGTCCATTCTTCTGTGTTGGCTGGTCATCCTGGAATATTTGGTACTAGAGACTTGGTGGCCAGGTCTTTTTGGTGGCCTTCCTTGTCAAGGGATGTGCGCACCTTTGTGCAGTCTTGTGAAGTGTGTGCTCGGGCTAAGCCTTGCTGTTCTCGGGCCAGTGGGTTGTTGTTATCCTTGCCTATCCCGAAGAGGCCTTGGACGCACATTTCCATGGATTTTATTTCAGATCTCCCTGTCTCACAGAAAATGTCCGTTATCTGGGTTGTGTGTGACCGCTTTTCTAAGATGGTTCATTTGGTACCCTTGCCTAAGTTGCCTTCCTCCTCTGAGTTGGTCCCTTTATTTTTTCAGAACGTGGTTCGTTTGCATGGGATTCCGGAGAATATCGTTTCTGACAGGGGATCCCAGTTTGTGTCTAGATTTTGGCGGACGTTTTGTGCTAAGATGGGCATTGATTTGTCTTTCTCGTCTGCATTCCATCCTCAGACGAATGGCCAGACGGAGCGAACTAATCAGACCTTGGAAACTTATTTAAGGTGTTTTGTTTCTGCTGATCAAGATGACTGGGTTGCCTTTTTGCCACTGGCCGAATTTGCCCTTAATAATCGGGCTAGTTCTGCTACTTTGGTTTCTCCTTTCTTTTGTAATTCGGGGTTTCATCCTCGTTTTTCCTCTGGTCAGGTGGAGCCTTCGGATTGTCCTGGAGTGGACGTGGTGGTGGATAGGCTACATCAGATTTGGAATCAGGTGGTGGACAATTTGAAGTTGTCTCAGGAGAAGACTCAGCAGTTTGCTAATCGCCGTCGCCGCGTGGGTCCCCGACTTCTTGTTGGGGACTTGGTGTGGTTGTCTTCTCGTTTTGTCCCTATGAAGGTCTCTTCTCCTAAGTTCAAGCCTCGGTTCATCGGTCCTTATAAGATCTTGGAGATTCTTAACCCTGTATCTTTTCGTTTGGATCTCCCAGCATCGTTTGCTATTCATAATGTGTTCCATCGGTCGTTATTGCGGAGGTATGAGGTGCCCGTTGTTCCTTCGGTTGAGCCTCCTGCTCCGGTGCTGGTGGAGGGAGAATTGGAGTATGTTGTTGAGAAGATCTTGGATTCTCGTGTTTCCAGACGTAAACTCCAGTATTTGGTTAAGTGGAAGGGTTATGGTCAGGAGGATAATTCCTGGGTGGTCGCCTCTGATGTTCATGCGACTGATTTGGTCCGCGCCTTCCATAGAGCACATCCTGATCGCCCTGGGGGTTCTCGTGAGGGTTCGGTGACCCCTCCTCAAGGGGGGGTACTGTTGTGGATTCTGTTTTTGGGCTCCCTCTGGTGGTTACAGCTGGTACTGGGTGACTTTGGTGGGTTGCGGTCTCTGGTTTCCACCTGTCCATCAGAGGCTGGGTGTTTCCTATTTAACCTGGCTTTCCTGTCATTCCCTTGCCGGCTATCAATGTATCAGTGTGTCTCTGTTACCTTTGCTACCTGCTCCTAGGCCTTCAAGACAAGCTAAGTCTGGATTTCCCTGTTTCATGTTTGCTTTCATGTTTTTAGTCCAGCTTGCAGATATGTAATTCTCTGCTGCTGGTTGCTCTAGTGGGCTGAAATTACCACTCATGTACCATGAGTTGGCACATGAGTTCAAGTAATTTCAGGATGGTATTTTGAAGGGTTTTAAGCTGACCGCGCAGTTCACCTTTTGTATCCTCTGCTATCTAGCTTAAGCGGGCCTCATTTTGCTGAATCTGTTTTCATAACTACGTTTGTGCCTTCCTCTCATTTCACCATCATTATATGTGGGGGGCTGCTATTTCTGTGGGAATATTTCTCTGGAGGCAAGATAGGTCTGTGATTCTTCTGATAGGGGTAGCTAGATCTCCGGCTGGCGCGAGACGTCTAGAGTCCCCCCAGGAACGTTCCCCGGCTGCTGTTAGTTGAGTGTTGAGGTTCAGGATCGCGGTCAGCTCAGGTTCCATCACCCTAGAGCTCGTCCTGTTTTTGCCCGTGTTATGTGTTTAATTCCCTGCCATTGGGAACATGACAGTAAGGGTATGGAACGCACAGCTCAGGGGGCGAGTGCGCGGTGGAGAGAAACGACTGGGGATGCATGGCGCCTGCACAGTATGTGCTGAGCACCGTGTGAACGGCAGCAACGTAGAGGATGTGTGACCGATGTAAGGCTACGTTCACATTTGCGTTGTGCGCCGCAGCGTCGGCGCCGCAGCGCACAACGCAAACAAAAACGCAGCAAAACGCATGCACAACGCTGCGTTTTTCGCCGCATGTGTCCTTTTTTTAATTGATTTTGGACGCAGCAAAAATGCAACTTGCTGCGTCCTCTGCGCCCGGACGCGGGCGACGCATGCGGCGCAAAACGCAAGTGCGACGCATGTCCATGCGCCCCCATGTTAAATATAGGGGCGCATGACGCATGCGGCGCCCGCCGCTAATGTGAACGTAGCCTAAGTGAGAGGAGGCATGATGCAGGAGAGGGGAATCAATGGAAGGGGGAAGAAATAAAGGAAGGAAAACTGAGGTGGGACTGCAAGAGTATGAAGAGAGGAGAGGAGTATAAGAAGAGATGAAAAAAGATGAAATAACCTGATGAAACAGATATAAAGGAAAAAGGGAAAGGAGAAAAAAGTGTAGAGAGAGAGAAGACAAATACGTAAAAATAAAGTAAAAATAGGAATAAATAGAAAAACTAGAAATAAAAATAAAAATTTACAATAAAGATAAATAGAAATTGAACAATGCGGATAAAATATGGAAAATTGGGGAATAAAAAGGCGGATGAATGAAGGAACCAATGATGAAAAAATATAACAACAAAAAGAAATAGAAATAAAAATAAAAATATATAGAATGTGTATGAAATAATGGAGAAAATAAATTAGAAAATGAAAATGAAAATAAAATAAAAAATGTAAATGAAAATAATGAAAGTAGACATAAAAATAAAAATTAAATGAAGATGTGGAAAATAAATGAGATGAAGAAAAATGAAAAAATAATGAAAAAATAAAGAAAAAAAGAAAAAAATAATAAAAAAATAATAAAAAAAACAAAAATAAAAATAACTAAAAAATGAAAATAAAAACAAAAAAACAAACTAGGGGATGAAAAAAATTAAAAAAGTAATAAAAATAGAAAAAATAATGAAAAATAAAAACAAACAGGAAAAATAAAAAAGAAGAGGGACCTGGGTACTTACCCCAGTTGGACGTAACGATTTGTAGTAGTCAAACTGCCTGAAAGTAGAGGATAAGTTAGTGAACTGAGGATAGAAAAAAGGTCAGCATGCTACACATACATATCAACAGGGTATACTAAATATGCATAGCAATACAAGATACATGTGATATACAATACGGTCAGAAACCTAGAACCAGCAGGAGGGCACGTAACCCCATGGCAATCAGTCATCAGGTTAAATTGAGTTCCCTATTCAAACCTTTGGGTGTGAGGGTTTGCAAAGTGTAAATCCAATATGATTCCCATTGTCTTAGTAGTCTTATATGGTTACCACCCCTCCTAGGGTACTCAACCTGCTCCAGAACCTGGAAGCGTAATTGGGAGACCGAGTGGTTGGCAGCTACAAATTGATAGGGTAAGGGAAGCCAGGTTTTTTTGCATCTTATGGTGGACTTATGGCTGGAGATGCGATCACGGATGTGCTGTGTCGTTTCACCAACATAAAGTAGCCCGCATGGGCATTTGATAGCATACACCACGTTGTTGGATTCACACGTAAAGAATCCCTTGATTTGGTGTTGTTTACCGGAGTGCGGGTGAGTAATTGTGTTAGACTTGATGACATTGGAGCAGCATGCGCAGCCTAAACATGGAAATGTGCCGTGTTTTTCTGTACCTAGTAAGGTTTGCCTGGGTACTCTAGAGGAGCTACTAAGGTCTGCTTTAAAGGGAACCTGTCACCAGAATTTGGCGGGTCCTTTTTTGGGTCATATGGGCAGTGTTTTTGGGTCTTTTATTAACCCCTTTCTTTCCCGCTGGCCGCACGCTGGTCGCGAAATTTACTTGACGTTGATTCGCTTTCCTCCCTAGTTAACGAGTGCGCAAAGCAATCTTGCCTTGCGCACATGCAGTATGCTTTGCCCAACTGCGGGCAAAGCCGAAAACCATTAGTGCGCATGCGCCGGCGCACTATGTCCCAAAACACAGCGAAATACTTCCGGGACATAGTGCGCCGGCAGTTTTTTCCCGATGGCCGCTGGTGTAATTACATTGCTGCCTAATTTGCTTATGCACATGGTGACCACTCCCACCTTCCTTTAAAAGGTCACCTGATGCATCAGCTGACTGTTCGTTATACAGGTCCTTTTTGTTACCAACCGTGCTGAAGACTGGAGGTTGCTGGCGCAGTGGTGCTTCAGTTGAATGCTGTAATTTGGTGCCTTACTCTGCTGTGCGACGGGGTGAAAGAACCCATATAGGTACATCAGGGAGATTAGGGAACAGTCACAGGTGAGTGCAGGAGGTGTCCATTTCCCCATTCCCAATTGTCAGGGACCACCATTGTTATTGTGTACTCTTGTGTGTTTCGCAGTTTGGTGACCATCCACTCATTGGGCTGCGTCACGCTAGGACAGTCACTTTGTGACACAGGGTTACCGTGGAGCCAAAAGACTGCAGCATCTGACTGCTCCTACTACGGCACTGAGAAGAAGCACTTCTCTTTCATTTTAATAGTGTTTATTCCTTTAGACAGGGGTTAATCGGCCATGTTGGAAAACTTTGAGCTCACAGCTGAGCTCAGTTAGCCATTCCCTTCCCCTGTATAATCTTGGCTCTAATGCAAAAACATGTCAGAACTAGCATTTGCGGCATGGCTTCAGGAGGAAGAGGTGTTCACATGAGAAGGAGTGCTGGAGGAGTTATCTGTGACTGTTGTGTGGTTTGAAAGTGTGGTAATTCCCTTCACTCCTTTAGTTTATTCCCCATCCTTCACTCCCCAATGCATTCCTCTGTTATACTGTATGTGAGTGAATATTTTGTATGCCTGGAATTTTCTGTTAACCCTTGTTTGTGTAGCCTTGTTTGTCGGGTTGGTGTACTGCAGTGCACAATAGCGCCCCTCTTCTCTGGGTAAGGGAAGAGAACAGTCAGAGGGCTAACTCAGTAGATAAGGCAAGGATGGAGGCCCCAACATCTTTACCTTCAGAAGTAGGGCAAGCTAGGGCGCCCCCTAGTGGTGGGGTCAGGGAAGGAGCCCCTGGTCCCTGGTCACCCGACAGCTGTGTCGTGACATTACCTGTATTAATTTCACCTGTTTGAACTCATTACCTGTATAAAATATCTTTCCAGACATTCAATTATTCACACTCCAACCTCAACATTATTGCCAAGACCAAAGAGCTGTCTAAAGACATCATAGGCAAATTTGTAAACCTGCAAAAGGCTGGGATGTGCTACAGGACAACAGGCAAGCAGCTTGGTGAGTAGGGAGCAACTATTGGCACAATTATTCTAAAATAGAAGAAACACAAGATGACTGTCAATCTTCCTTGGTCTGGGGCTCCATGCAAGATCTCGCCTCGCAGGGTAAGGATGATTTTAAGAAAGGTCAGGAATCAGCACATAACTGAGAGGACCTAGGAAGGACCTAGTCAATGTCCTGAAGAGAGCTGGGACCAAAGTCACAAGCATTATCGTTAGTAACATACTATGCTGGTATGGATTAAATTTCTGTAGGGCACGGAAGGTCCCCTGGCTCACATCAGCACATATCCAGGCAACTATGAAGTTCGAAAAAAGAAAAAAAAGGAAACATCCTCCACAATACACGATATGACCACAATATGTAAGCTGGCAACCTACCTCAAGGGTCCTCACAATTGCCAGTCCTACTCTAACAACAAAAACAACCAAAAGAGGAAAAATCCTCCACTATTATTACAAAAACACCAAAACACAGGCAAAGATGCTTACCTGTCCAGGCCTGTGAGCCAGATGCCCTGCATTTTCTGTGTGAATATCGCCACATACAGATTATTTTTTGTTTGCATTGGTGTGCCAAGCGGCCAATCCCTGATTGTAGGCTGGCTGCCTCACCAGTATTACTGAACCTGTGTAGCCGCCATCTTTATTTGGGTCCGCTGCACCCTGATAGTGCAATTGTTTAGAGGCCTGGACAGGTAAGCACCTTTGCCTGTGTTTTGTTCAATAATAGTGGATAATTTTTGTTGTTTTTTTTGTTATAGTAGGACTGGCAATTGTGAGGACGCTTGATGTGGGTTGCCAGCTTACTTATTGTGGCCATAATATCAACTAATACCTTAGATACACATACAATGATCCAATGTTGTCCTAAATGCCTAATAATGATAAATATAATCCACCTGTGTGTAATCAAGTCTCCGTATAAATGCACCTGCTCTGTGATAGTCTCAGGGTTCTGTTTGAAGCACAGAGAGCATCATGAAGACCAAGGAACACAACAGGCAGATCTGTAATACTGTTGTGGAGAAGTTAAAGCTGAATTTGGATACAAAATGATTTCCAAAACTTTAAATATCCCAAGGAGCACTGGGATATTGAAATTGAAGGAGTATCATACCACTGCAAATCTACCAAAACCCGGCCATCCCTCTAAACTTTCATCTCAAACAAGGAGAAGACTGATCAGAGATGCAGCCAAGAGGCCCATGATCACTCTGGGTGAACTGCAGAGATATACAGCTGAGGTGGGACAGTCTGTTCATAGGACAACAATCAGTCGTACACTGCAAAAAATCTGGCCTTTATGGAAGAGTGGCAAGAAGAAAGCCATTTCTCAAAGATATCCATAAAAAGTGTTGTTTAAAGTTTGCAACAAGCCACCTGGAAGACACACCAAACATATGGAAGAAGGTGCTCTGGTCAGATGAAACCAAAATCGAACTTTTTGGCAACAATGCCAAACGATATGTTTGGCGTAAAGGCAACACAGCTCATCACCCTTAACACACCATTCCCACTGTTAAACATGGTGGTGGCAGCATCATGGTTTGGGCCTGCTTTTCTTCAGCAGGGACAGGGAAGATGGTTAAAATTGATGGGAAGATGGATGGAGCCAAATACAGGACCATTCTTGAAGAAAACTTGTTGGAGTCTGCAAAAGACCTGAGACTGGGGCGGAGATTTGTCTTCCAAGAAGACAATGATCCCAAACATATAGCAAAATCTACAATGGAATGGTTCACAAATAAACATATCCAGGTGTTAGAATGGCCAAGTCAAAGTCCAGACCTCAATCCAATCGAAAATCTGTGGAAAGAGCTGAAAACTGCTGTTCAAAAACGATATCCATCAAACCTCACTGAGCTCAAGCTGTTTGCCAAGGAAGAATGGGCAAGAATTTCAGTTTCTCGATGTACAAAACTGATAGAGACATACCCCAAGCAACTTGCAGCTGTAATCGCAGCAAAAGTATTAAGTTAAAGGGGCCGAATAATATTGCACGCCCCACTTTTCAGTTTTTGAATTTCCACAAAAATTTAAAATAACCAATAAATTTCATTCAATTTCACAATTGTGTTCCAGTTGTTGTTGATTCTTCACCCAAAATTTACATTTGGTATCTTTATGTTTGAAGCATGATATGTGGGAAAAGGTTGAAAAGTTCCAGGGGGCAGAATACTTTCACAAGGCAGTGTGTTGTGAATTCCGTTCTCGGGCTCCCTCCTGTGGTCGTGAATGGTACTTTGGTGAGTTCTGTCCTTCGACACCCTCTGGTGGCCTTGAGTGGAACTGCTGATCTTTGAGGTTGGCTTTCTCAGCTGCCCTCGTTTATTGCTGCTGCTGGCTTCCCTATTTAACTCTGCCCAGGTCGTTAGTTCATGCCAGCTGTCAATGTCTCAGTACTGGTTCAGATCTCTCTTGGATTTCTCAGATGACCTGTCTACTCCAGCAGAAGCTAAGTCCTTGCTAGTCCATTTGCTGTTCATTGGTTTTTGAATATATTTCTCAGTACATGCTATGTTTCTAGTCCAGCTTTCTATTATGATATTTCCTTGCTAGCTGGAAGCTCTGGGGGTGCAGAGCTGCACCTCCACACCGTGAGTCGGTGTGGAGGTCTTTTTGCACACTCTGCGTGGTTTTTGTAGTTTTTAATACTGACCACTTAGTTCCCTTTCCTATCCTCTGTCTATCTAGAGAAGATTCGGCCTCCTTTGCTAAAATCTGTTTCATTCCTGTGTTTGTTACTTCCCTCTTAACTCACAGTCAATATTTGTGGGGGGCTACCTTTACTTGGGGAATTTCTCTGAGGCAAGGTAGGCTGCTATTTCTGTCTTTAGGGGTAGTTAGCTCTTAGGCTGTGAAGAGGCGTCTAGGGAGAGTTAGGTACGCTCCACGGCTATTTCTAGTGTGTGTGATAGGATTAGGGATTGCGGTCAGTAGAGTTACCACTTCCTCAGAGCTTGTCCCAGGTTTTCCATTTGAACCATCAGGTCATTTCGGGTGCTCCTAACCACCAGGTCCATAACAGTACAGCTGGCCCCAAAGTGTTAATGCATCTCAAAAGAGGGAAAAGAGAAGTTCTGAGTCAATTTTTTTTTCTTTGCAGCTTGTTTTGTCTTTCTTTTCCCCTTAACCTCTGGGTGGTTCAGGACTCAGGTGTAGATATGGATATTCAAGGTTTGTCCTCTTGTGTGAATCAACTCGCTGCTAGGGTGCAGAGTATTCAAGATTATGTAGTTCAGAATCCGATGATAGATCCTAGAATTCCAATTCCTGATTTGTTTTCTGGGGATAGATCTAAATTTTTGAATTTCAAAAATAATTGCAGACTGTTTCTTGCTCTGAAACCCCGCTCCTCTGGTGACCCCATTCAGCAAGTAAAGATTGTTATTTCTTTGCTGCGTGGTGACCCGCAAGACTGGGCATTTTCCCTTGAGCCAGGAAATCCTGCATTGCTTAATGTAGATGCATTTTTTCTAGCGCTTGGATTGCTTTATGACGAACCTAATTCTGTGGATCAGGCAGAAAAGATCTTGCTGACTCTATGTCAGGGTCAGGATGAAGCAGAAGTATATTGCCAGAAGTTTAGAAAGTGGTCTGTGCTTGCACAATGGAATGAGTGTGCCCTGGCAGCAATTTTCAGAAAGGGTCTTTCTGAAGCCCTTAAGGATGTTATGGTGGGGTTCCCCACGCCTGCTGGTCTGAATGAATCAATGTCTTTGGCCATTCAGATTGATCGGCGTTTCCGTGAGCGCAAAGTTGTGCACCATTTGGCGGTGTCCTCTGAACAGAGGCCTGAGCCTATGCAATGTGATAGGACTTTGACCAGAGCTGAACGGCAAGAACACAGACATCAGAATGGGCTGTGTTTTTACTGTGGTGACTCCTCTCATGCTATCTCTGATTGTCCTAAGGGCACTAAGAGGTTCGCCAGGTCTGTCACCATTAGTACTGTGCAGCCTAAATTTCTCTTATCTGTTACTCTGATTTGCTCATTGTCGTCCTACTCTGTTATGGCATTTGTGGATTCGGGCGCTGCTCTAAACTTGATGGACTTGGAGTTTGCCAGGCGCTGTGGTTTTTCCTTGGAGCCTTTGCAGAGTCCTATTCCCTTAAGGGGGATTGATGCTACGCCATTGGCCAAGAATAAACCTCAGTACTGGACTCAGCTGACCATGTGCATGGCTCCCGCACATCAGGAAGATATTCGCTTTTTGGTGTTGCATAATTTGCATGATGTTGTCGTGTTGGGTTTGCCATGGTTACAGGTTCATAATCCAGTACTGGATTGGAAATCAATGTCTGTGTCTAGTTGGGGTTGTCAAGGGATACATAGTGATGTTCCTTTGATGTCAATTTCTTCTTCCACTCCTTCTGAAGTTCCTGAGTTTTTGTCGGATTACCAGGATGTATTTGATGAGCCCAAGTCCAGTGCCCTACCTCCTCATAGGGACTGTGATTGCGCTATTAATTTGATTCCTGGTAGTAAGTTCCCTAAGGGCCGACTGTTTAATTTATCTGTGCCAGAACATGCGGAGTTATGTAAAGGAGTCCTTGGAGAAAGGGCATATTCACCAGTCTTCGTCACCGTTGGGAGCAGGTTTCCTTTTTGTGGCCAAGAAGGATGGCTCTCTGAGACCCTGTATAGATTACAGCCTTCTCAATAAAATCACGGTCAAATTTCAGTACCCTTTGCCTCTGTTGTCTGATTTGTTTGCTCGGATTAAGGGGGCTAGTTGGTTTACCAAGATTGACCTTCGAGGGGCGTATAATCTTGTGCGTATTAAACAGGGCGATGAATGGAAAACAGCATTTAATACGCCCGAGGGCCATTTTGAGTACCTGGTGATGCCATTCGGGCTTTCTAATGCTCCATCTGTGTTTCAGTCCTTTATGCACGACATCTTCCGGAAGTATCTGGATAGGTTCATGATTGTATATTTGGATGATATTTTGGTCTTTTCGGATGATTGGGAGTCCCATGTGAGGCAGGTCAGGATGGTGTTCCAGGTCCTTCGTGCTAATGCGTTGTTTGTGAAGGGGTCTAAATGCCTCTTTTGAGTTCAGAAGGTTTCCTTCTTGGGCTTCATTTTTTCCCCTTCTACTATCGAGATGGACCCTGTTAAAGTTCAGGCCATTTATGATTGGACTCAACCTACATCTGTGAAGAGTCTTCAGAAGTTCCTGGGCTTTGCTAATTTTTACCGTCGCTTCATCGCTAATTTTTCTAGTGTGGTTAAGCCTTTGACTGATTTGACGAAGAAAGGCGCTGATGTGGTGAATTGGTCCCCTGCGGCCGTTGAGGCTTTTCAGGAGCTTAAACGTCGTTTTACTTCGGCCCCTGTGTTGCGTCAGCCAGATGTTTTGCTCCCTTTTCAGGTTGAGGTTGATGCTTCTGAGATTGGGGCAGGGGCTGTTTTGTCTCAGAGAAGTTCTGAGGGCTCTTTGATGAAGCCGTGTGCTTTCTTTTCTAGAAAGTTTTCGCCTGCTGAGCGTAATTATGATGTCGGCAATCGGGAGTTGTTGGCTATGAAGTGGGCATTCGAGGAGTGGCGACATTGGCTTGAGGGAGCCAAACATCGCGTGGTGGTTCTGACTGATCACAAGAATCTGACTTACCTCGAGTCCGCCAAGCGGTTGAATCCTAGACAGGCTCGATGGTCACTGTTTTTCTCCCGTTTCGATTTTGTGGTCTCATACCTTCCGGGATCTAAGAATGTGAAGGCTGATGCCCTTTCTAGGAGTTTTTTGCCTGATTCTCCGGGAGTCTCTGAGCCGGCTGGTATTCTCAAAGAGGGGGTGATTTTGTCTGCCATCTCCCCTGATTTGCGGCGGGTGCTGCAGGAGTTTCAGGCTGATAGACCTGACCGCTGTCCAGTGGAGAAACTGTTTGTCCCTGATAGATGGACTAGTAGGGTTATTTCTGAGGTTCATTGTTCAGTATTGGCTGGTCATCCTGGAATTTTTGGTACCAGAGATTTGGTTGCTAGGTCCTTTTGGTGGCCTTCCTTGTCACGGGATGTGCGTTCTTTTGTGCAGTCCTGTGGGACTTGTGCTCGGGCCAAACCTTGCTGTTCTCGTGCCAGTGGGTTGCTTTTGCCTTTGCCTGTCCCAAAGAGGCCCTGGACGCATATTTCCATGGATTTTATTTCTGATCTTCCTGTCTCTCAAAGGATGTCTGTCATCTGGATGGTTTGTGATCGATTTTCTAAGATGGTCCATTTGGTACCCTTGCCTAAATTGCCTTCCTCCTCTGATTTGGTTCCATTATTTTTTCAGCATGTGGTTCGTTTGCATGGCATTCCGGAGAACATTGTGTCGGACAGAGGTTCCCAGTTTGTTTCTAGGTTTTGGCGGTCCTTTTGTGCTAAGATGGGCATTGATTTGTCTTTTTCTTCAGCGTTCCATCCTCAGACAAATGGCCAAACCGAACGAACCAATCAGACCTTGGAGACCTATCTGAGATACTTTGTTTCTGCTGATCAGGATGATTGGGTGACCTTCTTGCCATTGGCCGAGTTCGCCCTTAATAATCGGGCTAGTTCTGCTACTTTGGTTTCGCCTTTTTTTTGTAATTCTGGTTTTCATCCTCGTTTTTCTTCAGGGCAGGTTGAGCCTTCTGACTGTCCTGGTGTGGATTCTGTGGTGCACAGGTTGCAGCAAATTTGGACTCACGTGGTGGACAATTTGACGTTGTCTTAGGAGAAGGCGCAACGTTTTGCTAACCGCCGTCGCTGTGTTGGTCCCCGACTTCGTGTTGGGGATTTGGTTTGGTTGTCTTCTCGTTATGTTCCTATGAAGGTTTCTTCTCCTGAGTTCAAGCCTCGTTTCATTGGTCCTTATAAGATTTCTGAAATTATCAATCCTGTGTCGTTTCGTTTTGCCCTTCCAGCTTCTTTTGCCATCCATAATGTGTGCCATAGGTCGTTGTTGCGGAGATATGTGGCGCCTATGGTTCCTTCCGTTGATCCTCCTGCTCCGGTGTTGGTTGAGGGGGAGTTGGAGTATGTGGTGGAGAAGATTTTAGATTCTCGTATTTCGAGACGGAAGCTTCAGTACCTGGTTAAATGGAAGGGCTATGGTCAGGAGGATAATTCCTGGGTTGTTGCCTCCGATGTCCATGCTGCCAATTTGGTTCGTGCCTTTCATTTGGCTCGTCCCGATCGGCCTGGGGGCTCTGGTGAGAGTCCGGTGACCCCTCCTCAAGGGGGGGGTACTGTTGTGAATTCCGTTCTCGGGCTCCCTCCTGTGGTCGTGAATGGTACTTTGGTGAGTTCTGTCCTTGGACACCCTCTGGTGGCCTTGAGTGGAACTGCTGATCTTTGAGGTTGGCTTTCTCAGCTGCCCTCGTTTACTGCTGCTGCTGGCTTCCCTATTTAACTCTGCCCAGGTCGATAGTTCATGCCAGCTGTCAATGTCTCAGTACTGGTTCAGATCTCTCTTGGATTTCTCAGATGACCTGTCTACTCCAGCAGAAGCTAAGTCCTTGCTAGTCCATTTGCTGTTCTTTGGTTTTTGAATATATTTCTCAGTACATGCTATGTTTCTAGTCCAGCTTTCTATTATGATATTTCCTTGCTAGCTGGAAGCTCTGGGGGTGCAGAGCTGCACCTCCACACCGTGAGTCGGTGTGGAGGTCTTTTTGCACACTCTGCGTGGTTTTTGTAGTTTTTAATACTGACTGCTTAGTTCCCTTTCCTATCCTCTGTCTATCTAGAGAAGATTCGGCCTCCTTTGCTAAAATCTGTTTCATTCCTGTGTTTGTTACTTCCCTCTTAACTCACAGTCAATATTTGTGGGTGGCTACCTTTACTTGGGGAATTTCTCTGAGGCAAGGTAGGCTGCTATTTCTGTTGTGGATTCTGTTTTTGGGCTCCCTCTGGTGGTTACAACTGGTACTGGGTGACTTTGGTGGGTTGCGGTCTCTGGTTTCCACCTGTCCATCAGAGGCTGGGTGTTTCCTATTTAACCTGGCTTTCCTGTCATTCCCTTGCCGGCTATCAATGTATCAGTGTGTCTCTGTTACCTTTGTTACCTGCTCCTTGGCCTTCAAGACAAGCTAAGTCTGGATTTCCCTGTTTCATGTTTGCTTTCATGTTTTTAGTCCAGCTTGCAGATATGTAATTCTCTGCTGCTGGTTGCTCTAGTGGGCTGAAATTACCACTCATGTACCATGAGTTGGCACATGAGTTCAAGTAATTTCAGGATGGTATTTTGAAGGGTTTTAAGCTGACCGCGCAGTTCACCTTTTGTATCCTCTGCTATCTAGCTTAAGCGGGCCTCATTTTGCTGAATCTGTTTTCATAACTACGTTTGTGCCTTCCTCTCATTTCACCGTCATTATATGTGGGGGGCTGCTATTTCTGTATGAATATTTCTCTGGAGGCAAGATAGGTCTGTGATTCTTCTGATAGGGGTAGCTAGATCTCCGGCTGGCGCGAGACGTCTAGAGTCCCCCCAGGAACGTTCCCCGGCTGCTGTTAGTTGAGTGTTGAGGTTCAGGATCGCGGTCAGCTCAGGTTCCATCACCCTAGAGCTCGTCCTGTTTTTGCCCGTGTTATGTGTTTAATTCCCTGCCATTGGGAACATGACAGTATAGCCGGCCCACAAAGTGTTAATTGTTTGGGCTGAAGCAGGAGAAAAAGAAGTGTTGAAGGGAAATTTTTTTTTTTTTTTTTTCCCTCAGAGTTTTGCTGCCTAGCCCTTAATTGCTGTCTAGCTGCTTCTTACCTCCTCTTAACCCTTGAATGGCTCTGACCTTAGCTGTTTAACATGGATGTCCAGAGTTTGGCTTCCAGCCTGAATAATCTTGCTGCAAAAGTTCAAAACATACAGGATTTTGTTGTTCATACTCCTATGTCTGAACCTAGAATTCCTATTCCAGAGTTTTTTTCTGGAGATAGATCTACCTTCCTGAATTTCAGGAACAATTGCAAATTGTTTCTTTCTTTGAAATCTCGCTCCTCTGGAGACCCTGTTCAGCAGGTCAAGATTGTAATATCTTTCCTGCGGGGTGACCCTCAGAATTGGGCATTTGCATTGGCGCCAGGGGATCCTGCATTGCTCAGTGTGGATGCGTTTTTTCTGGCACTGGGATTGCTCTATGAGGAACCTAACCTGGAGATTCAGGCTGAAAAGGCTTTATTAGCCCTCTCTCAGGGGCATGATGAAGCGGAAGTATATTGTCAAAAATTTCGGAAATGGTCGGTGCTTACTCAGTGGAATGAGTGCGCCCTGGCTGCAAACTTCAGAGATGGTCTTTCTGAGGCCATTAAGGATATTATGGTGGGGTTCCCTGCGCCTACAGGTCTGAATGAGTCTATGGCTATGGCCATTCAGATTGATCGGCGTTTACGGGAGCGCAAACCTGTGCACCAGTTGGCGGTGTCTTCTGAACAGGCACCTGAGACTATGCAATGTGATAGAATTCAGTCCAGAAGTGAACGGCAAAATTATAGGCGGAAAAATGGATTGTGTTTTTATTGTGGTGATTCAGCTCATGTTATATCAGCATGCTCTAAACGCACAAAAAAGGTTGATAAATCTTTTGCCATTAGTACTCTGCAGTCTAAGTTCATTTTGTCTGTAACTCTGATTTGTTCACTGTCATCCATTTCCGTCGATACCTATGTGGATTCGGGCGCTGCCCTGAGTCTTATGGATTGGTCATTTGCCAAACGCTGCGGTTTTAGTCTGGAGCCTCTGGAAGTTCCTATTCCTTTGAAGGGAATTGACTCTACACCATTGGCTATGAATAAACCGCAGTACTAGAAACAAGTGACCATGCGCATGACTCCCGTTCATCAGGAGGTGATTCGCTTCCTTGTACTGTATAATTTACATGATGTACTAGTGCTTGGTCTGCCATGGTTACAAACTCATAATCCAGTCCTGGATTGGAAAACAATGTCTGTGTTAAGCTGGGGATGTCAGGGGGTTCATGATGATGCACCTCTGATTTCAATCGCTTCATCTACTCCTTCTGAGGTCCCTGCGTTTTTGTCTGACTATCGGGATGTTTTTGAGGAGCCTAAGCTCAATTCGCTCCCTCCTCATAGGGATTGTGACTGTGCTATATAATTAATTCCTGGCAGTAAGTTCCCTAAGGGTCGTTTATTTAATCTGTCAGTGCCAGAGCATACTGCTATGCGGAATTATATTAAGGAGTCCTTGGAAAAGGGACATATTCGTCCATCTTCGTCCCCTCTGGGAGCAGGTTTTTTTTTCGTGGCAAAAAAAGATGGTTCCCTGAGGCCTTGTATAGATTATCGCCTTCTGAATAAGATTACAGTCAAATATCAGTATCCATTGCCATTATTGACTGATTTGTTTGCTCGCATTAAGGGGGCTAGGTGGTTCACTAAGATAGATCTTCGCGGTGCGTATAATCTTGTGCGGATAAAGCAGGGTGATGAGTGGAAAACTGCATTTAATACGCCTGAGGGCCATTTTGAGTATTTGGTAATGCCTTTTGGACTTTCTAATGCTCCTTCAGTCTTTCAGTCCTTTATGCACAATATTTTCCGTGAATATCTGGATAAGTTTATGATTGTGTATTTGGATGATATTTTGGTGTTTTCTGATGACTGGGAGTCTCATGTTCTACAGGTCAGGAAGGTGTTTCAAGTCCTGCGGGCCAATTCTCTGTTTGTGAAGGGCTCAAAATGTCTCTTCGGAGTCCAGAAGATTTCTTTTTTGGGGTACATTTTTTCTCCTTCTACTATTGAGATGGATCCCGTCAAGGTTCAGGCGATTTGTGACTGGACCCAACCTACATCTGTTAAGAGTCTTCAGAAGTTCTTGGGTTTTGCTAATTTTTATCGTCGGTTCATTACTAATTTTTCCAGTGTTGTTAAACCTTTGACTGATTTGACTAAAAAGGGTGCTGATGTTGCTAATTGGTCTCCTACGGCTGTGGAGGCCTTTCAGGAACTTAAGCGCCGGTTTTCTTCTGCTCCTGTGTTATGTCAACCAGATGTTTCACTTCCTTTTCAGGTTGAGGTTGATGCTTCCGAGATTGGAGCGGGGGCGGTTTTGTCACAGAGAAGTTCCGATGGCTCGGTGATGAAGCCATGTGCGTTCTTTTCTAGAAAATTCTCACCCGCCGAGCGCAATTATGATGTGGGTAATCGGGAGCTTTTGGCCATGAAGTGGGCATTTGAGGAGTGGCGTCATTGGCTTGAGGGTGCTAGACATCGTGTGGTGGTCTTGACTGATCACAAAAATCTGATTTACCTTGAGTTTGCCAGGCGTCTAAATCCTAGACAGGCTCGTTGGTCGTTGTTTTTTTCTCGTTTCAATTTTGTGGTTTCATACCTGCCAGGTTCAAAGAATGTGAAGGCAGATGCTCTTTCCAGGAGTTTTGTGCCTGACTCTCCTGGAGACTCTGGGCCTACTGGTATCCTTAGGGATGGGGTAATATTGTCCGCCGTCTCCCCAGACTTGCGACGTGCATTGCAGGAGTTTCAGGCGGATAAACCTGATCGTTGTCCACCAGAAAGACTGTTTGTTCCGGATGATTGGACCAGTAGAGTCATCTCCGAGGTCCATTCTTCTGTGTTGGCTGGTCATCCTGGAATATTTGGTACTAGAGACTTGGTGGCCAGGTCTTTTTGGTGGCCTTCCTTGTCAAGGGATGTGCGCACCTTTGTGCAGTCTTGTGAAGTGTGTGCTCGGGCTAAGCCTTGCTGTTCTCGGGCCAGTGGGTTGTTGTTATCCTTGCCTATCCCGAAGAGGCCTTGGACGCACATTTCCATGGATTTTATTTCAGATCTCCCTGTCTCACAGAAAATGTCCGTTATCTGGGTTGTGTGTGACCACTTTTCTAAGATGGTTCATTTGGTACCCTTGCCTAAGTTGCCTTCCTCCTCTGAGTTGGTCCCTTTATTTTTTCAGAACGTGGTTCGTTTGCATGGGATTCCGGAGAATATCGTTTCTGACAGGGGATCCCAGTTTGTGTCTAGATTTTGGCGGACGTTTTGTGCTAAGATGGGCATTGATTTGTCTTTCTCGTCTGCATTCCATCCTCAGATGAATGGCCAGACGGAGCGAACTAATCAGACCTTGGAAACTTATTTAAGGTGTTTTGTTTCTGCTGATCAAGATGACTGGGTTGCCTTTTTGCCACTGGCCGAATTTGCCCTTAATAATCGGGCTAGTTCTGCTACTTTGGTTTCTCCTTTCTTTTGTAATTCGGGGTTTCATCCTCGTTTTTCCTCTGGTCAGGTGGAGCCTTCGGATTGTCCTGGAGTGGACGTGGTGGTGGACAGGCTACATCAGATTTGGAATCAGGTGGTGGACAATTTGAAGTTGTCTCAGGAGAAGACTCAGCAGTTTGCTAATCGCCGTCGCCGCGTGGGTCCCCGACTTCTTGTTGGGGACTTGGTGTGGTTGTCTTCTCGTTTTGTCCCTATGAAGGTCTCTTCTCCTAAGTTCAAGCCTCGGTTCATCGGTCCTTATAAGATCTTGGAGATTCTTAATCCTGTATCTTTTCGTTTGGATCTCCCAGCATCGTTTGCTATTTATAATGTGTTCCATCGGTCGTTATTGCGGAGGTATGAGGTGCCCGTTGTTCCTTCGGTTGAGCCTCCTGCTCCGGTGCTGGTGGAGGGAGAATTGGAGTATGTTGTTGAGAAGATCTTGGATTCTCGTGTTTCCAGACGTAAACTCCAGTATTTGGTTAAGTGGAAGGGTTATGGTCAGGAGGATAATTCCTCGGTGGTCGCCTCTGATGTTCATGCGACTGATTTGGTCCGCGCCTTCCATAGAGCTCATCCTGATCGCCCTGGGGGGTTCTCGTGAGGGTTCGGTGACCCCTCCTCAAGGGGGGGGTACTGTTGTGGATTCTGTTTTTGGGCTCCCTCTGGTGGTTACAACTGGTACTGGGTGACTTTGGTGGGTTGCGGTCTCTGGTTTCCACCTGTCCATCAGAGGCTGGGTGTTTCCTATTTAACCTGGCTTTCCTGTCATTCCCTTGCCGGCTATCAATGTATCAGTGTGTCTCTGTTACCTTTGTTACCTGCTCCTTGGCCTTCAAGACAAGCTAAGTCTGGATTTCCCTGTTTCATGTTTGCTTTCATGTTTTTAGTCCAGCTTGCAGATATGTAATTCTCTGCTGCTGGTTGCTCTAGTGGGCTGAAATTACCACTCATGTACCATGAGTAGGCACATGAGTTCAAGTAATTTCAGGATGGTATTTTGAAGGGTTTTAAGCTGACCGCGCAGTTCACCTTTTGTATCCTCTGCTATCTAGCTTAAGCGGGCCTCATTTTGCTGAATCTGTTTTCATAACTACGTTTGTGCCTTCCTCTCATTTCACCGTCAGTATATGTGGGGGGCTGCTATTTCTGTGGGAATAATTCTCTGGAGGCAAGATAGGTCTGTGATTCTTCTCATAGGGGTAGCTAGATCTCCGGCTGGCGCGAGACGTCTAGAGTCCCCCCAGGAACGTTCCCCGGCTGCTGTTAGTTGAGTGTTGAGGTTCAGGATCGCGGTCAGCTCAGGTTCCATCACCCTAGAGCTCGTCCTGTTTTTGCCCGTGTTATGTGTTTAATTCCCTGCCATTGGGAACATGACATATTTCTATCTTTAGGGGTAGTTAGCTCTTAGGCTGTGAAGAGGCGTCTAGGGAGAGTTAGGTACGCTCCACGGCTATTTCTAGTGTGTGTGATAGGATTAGGGATTGCGGTCAGTAGCGTTACCACTTCCTCAGAGCTTGTCCCAGGTTTTCCATTTTAACCATGAGGTCATTTCGGGTGCTCCTAACCACCAGGTCCATAACAGCAGTGTATATTGTTATTTGTTTTTGTGCATTTTATTTATTTTTCAGGGTGCAGCTGGGCCCAGATGGCTCTGTAAACTGTGGCCTCTGTTCACACAGGATGCATTATAGTTAGTACTGGTCAGAATGCCATAGGGCGTCATTAATAGGCTGTGAGCCAGATGCTCTACATTTTCTGTGTGAACATCACCGCATACAGAATATTTTTTGCTTGCACGGTTGTGCCAAGCGGCCAATCCCTGATTGTAGGCTGGCTGCCTGATCGGTATTACTGCACCTGTATAGTCGCCATCTTTACTTGGGTCCGCTGCACCGTGATAGTGCATTTGTTTAGAGTACTGGACAGGTAAGCATCTTTGCCTGTGTTTTGGTGTTTTTTTCAACTATGAAGTTTGCCAGTGACCATTTGGATGATCCAAAGGAGGCATGGGAGAAGGTCATGTGGTCAGATGAGACCCAAATAAAACTTTTTGGTATCAATTTCACTCGCCATTTTTGGAGGAAGAAGAAGGAATACCAAGAAACCCAAGAACGCTGCCTCAACCGTGAAGCATGGTGGAGGAAACATGATACTTTGGGGGTGCTTTTCTGCAAAGGGGACGGGACGACTGCACCGTATTAAAGGGAGAATGGAAGGGTCATGCATGGTGAGATATTGGCCAACAAACCTCCTTCCCTCAGTAAGAGCGTTGAAGATGAGTCTTGGCTGAGTCTTCCAGCATGACCATAAGACAAAACACACAGCCAGGGCAACTAAGGAGTGGCTCTGTAAGAAGCATTTCAAGGTCCTGGAGTGGCCTAGCCAGTCTCAAGACCTGAACCCAATAGAAAATCTTTTAGGGGAGCTGAAATTCAATGTTGCCCAGCGACAGCTCCAAAACCAGAAATATCTGGAGAAGATCTGTATGAGGAGTAGGCCAAAATCCCTGCTGCAGTGTGTGTAAACTTGGTCAAGAACAACAGGAAACATCTGACCTCTCCTAATTGCAAACAAAGGTTCCTGTACAAAATATTAAGTTTTGTTTTTCTATTGTATAAGATACTTATTTCATACAATAAAATGCTAATTAATTTTGTAAAAATAATACAATGTTGTTTTCTGGATTTTTTTTAAAGATTCTGTCTCTCACAGTTGATGTGTACCTACAATAAAAATTACAAACCTCTCCATTCTTTGTAGGTGGAAAAACTTGTAAAATCAGCAGTGTATCAAATACTCATTTTCCCTACGGTATAGACCCGATGACGTGATGCGGCCAGCCAATCAGTTATGTCAGTAGCTAATATGACCATGGCATTACTGTGATTGGCAGGCAAACCCTGCTTGTTTAGTGGCTGAAAAACAGCTACGAAACATGCATGGCGGGGACTCGAGCATGTTCTCAATCACCACAAGATACTCAGCCGAGTAATGAGTGTGCCAGAGCTTCTCTATGCTGTGTGGGAAACTAGGGTCCATTTTGTCTTCTCAGTCTCCATTTCCTGCTATAAATCTTTCACGCAGAACTTTTAGACAGAAATCTACCCCCATACACATTCCAAGTCCCTAAGAGTCTGGATCGAACCAGACACTTAGACACAACTATCTCTGAATCCCACAAAACAGTTTCTTGCTTGTTGGCAAAAAGCCCTTTCTGACAGGGGTTTATATGAATCTCACCCGCCTTTAATTAACTATATGGTGGACACTATGTGTGTGTGTGTGTACTGTATCGATTCTCTGAGCTCATTCATCACATCTTTAATCCAGCCTTGCACATCAACTTAGGTGGACCCGTTGCACCCTTAGCTGTTTAGAGCATTGGAGAACACACTTGCTCATCACTAGTCAAGTTCTATTAGTTTTAGGGTATGATAAAACAACTCGTAGTGACCCCTTGCTCCACTTGAACCCAGAATGCACAATATATAAAATCAACAATTAAAGGATATTGAACAACCTAGAAATGATATCATGAAAAATATATAATAGTTTTTTGAGATACAGTATGTGTTTCATCAGAATGTGGTCAACATCCTTTAAATAATCAAATTAGTATTAGTATGTTATTTGTATTTTGTTAGTATACATTTTTTTAAGAAAAATACTGAATGTTATGTTTAGTTCAGGAAAAAAATAAAAATTGCTTGTTCTAAAGGTCCAAAATTCTCCAAACATTAAGGGAACCTGTTGCATTAAACATTTTGTCTAATCTGCAGGCAATGTTTATAAAGCAGAAAGGTCAGAACTTAACGATATATAGTTATGTGGTATTCAATATAGCCTATTTTTCATTCATTTAAATCTGTGCCCTTTCTGTAAAGGCATATGCAGACGACCTTATAAATCGGGCAAGTGCTATCCATGGTTTTGACAGATAGCACTTGTCCCCATGTTATTCTGTGGGATACTGCATATGTCCTATTTTCACTGACCGACTGAATGGAGAAGGTGGAGAAACATTTTTTTTTGTGTCCACCTCAGAGAAAATTGGATCCCACACTGATCACATTTTGATCACTGAGTCTGATTAGAATAATTGGACCGATTTTCTCGGCCGGAGATAAAATGGTGGTCTGCACCTGCCCTAACTAGGAGTCTCATGGACTCAGTGATTAATAGTATGACTATGAAGAGTTAGCTGTCAGTCAATAAGCAGGATCACCCACTGGCTAGAAAATGGAGGGGAATCAAACAAATACAGGTTATAATACAAGGACAACACCTGCAAGAGTTTGTATGTTCTCTGTGTTTTTGTGTGGGTTTCCTCCGGGTTCTCCTGTTTTCTCCCACACTCCAAAAACATAATGATAGGAAATCTAGATTGTGAGCTCCATTTGGGGACATCGATGATAATGTACGTAAAGTGCCATGGAATTATAACGAAATAAAAGTAAGTTAAATTAATAACGAATCTTTTCTCAAAAACTTGTAAAAGATTTACCCAGCTTCTCCTGCTCTATCAGCTCAGATCTTTCTGCAGTGAATAGGATTGCATTTCAATACATTAAGGATTGTATGTTAAAAGTGATAGGTTCCTTTTCAGGGGTTAAGCACCGTACATATCTCTATTCAGATATTTCCAATGATTGTACATTGAGTTTTTCATTATCTTCTTGCATTTTATACAATCTTTTTCCTTTAAGAATCTGAATATGTCTAAATTGTATTCAGTATTTGATGGTACCAAATGGCTTTTATTCTAAGACTGATTTTACATGTGTTAAGTGTTTTCATTTCCTATAATAGAAAGCTCCGCTTTTGTCAGACAAAAATGATTGCCATGTCTGCAGCTCCTGTGAAAAATACTAAAAGAAAACAGCTGTACGGGGTATTCTAGTCATTTAGGTATAACTGCACTAGAGCTGAATAGTTGTCCCTTGATGCCCTTCACTGCTCTGTGTATCAAGCATGTTTAAAGCACCAGGGAGAGAACATAATCTACCATTCATTGCATCTATATTTCATATAACCTCACATTTGAAATTTAATTTAAAACTGTAATGTGAAGCTCTGTGACGAAACATTTGCCGCAGTTCCAAAGGTACCCAATTATTTCTCACACAGAATAGGTCCTATCGGTGATTAGAGAGGGAAAGTAGGCGTGCCAGATATAAGAAACAGAGGAAGGAGTAGACTTTGTAATGTAGGTATGGGGACTGCTTGTTATTTTTAAGGGCCAACTGAAATACAGGAAGACTCTTTTTCCATTTTCATACCTTGGTGAACATGTACAGTCAATACAGAGAGTACATACTGCACAGTTCCATACATAGGCAATCAGTTTTATTAGATAAAAGGGAAAGAACTAAATAAGTGGTATATATATTTTTTTCCATTTGTTCCTTTGCTAGGTGAAGAGAATGGGGCATCAGACTGCGCTGCTCGCCTGTCAGGATAATGTACCAGAGAAGTCCAAGTAGAAGTAATAGAGAATAGACTTTATTTCTACCTACGCGTTTCGTGGAGATCACACCGCTTCCTCAGGACAGTCTATACACATACACATACAGGGTCTTGTATTTATTGCAAAAGAAGGCACATGGAGACGCCTTCTTTCAAAAAAAAACACCACACCCAGTGGGCGGGGAATCCGACTTAAACACATATTCAAACGCATATGTACATCATAACACACACAAAACAATCATAAAATATAATTGAGTATAGCCCTTAAAACTATTGCTCATACATGTAAAAATCTAAATACAAAAACACATTAAAAAGAGTAGTTAAGCAAATGAATAACTTTTGCAAGCTGGGGGAGTGCTAGAACCTACGGTGTTAAAACATTTATTCTTTGTCAGGACCCTGCTACTGATGTTTTGAACCATTGAGCCATGGGTGGATTTGATTGGATTGTTTTATTTGGTGGTAGTTTCACAAGAGTGTGTGAAATCAAAGAGATAACAGTGGAAAACAAACAAACAAAAAAAAACACAAAAAAACCCTCCAAATAAAAATCCCTGAGATCTTTTTTTTTTCTTTTTTAAAAAAATAAATAAAAACAATTGTTATAACGTGCAGAGGAATAATGAGCTTCTACAGGGGAACAGAGCAGAATCCATAGAAATATCCAAATCAATTGAACAAATCAGTTGTTTCGTTGAGTCCATGGGGATTTATAGTGTTTAGCTTGTGAATCCAGAAGATCTCTTTTCTGTTGAGAGTCTGGACTCGATTAGGATTATCAAGGGGGACATGGTCAATAGGGATCACCCTGTAGGAGATCCTTTTGTTGTGATATATTGCATAATGCCTGGAAAGGCTGCAGCGCCCCAGAGTCCTGGTCGTTGCAGTACTGATGCTCCGCCGCTAAGGGGGGTGTTGGTACGTCTGATGGCACTGAAGGAGTTCACCTGACCAGGTATCACAGACACCAATACACTTCACAGTCTGGCCTCCAGGGGGAGCTAAGGGTGCTATGTATTAGGCCACTCCTCACAATCTGGTAAAACTGGGGGTTAGATAGGAAGTTAGACAGAAAGCTGACTGGGTTGGAACCAGGCAACATCCTGTGGCAGAGGGTGTTGCAGGGGAAGATTCAGGGGGGTCCCTGTCAGGGGTGGGATCCTGACAGAGGCCTAGCGAACAGAAAGAACGTTACGGGACCGCGCCTGCACTTCATTGCGGCGGTACCCCAAGAAAGGACAAGAAGCGAGGTTTATTGTGAAGAGTGAGAAATGAGATCAACGCAACAAGGAGAAAACACCAGTAGGAGTCGTGCTGTAAGACCGAGGCAACATCCTACTGAGGCGCGTAGCCGGTGGCTGGAAACGCCGAGGAAGTATTGAGCTCCAGGCCTTACTTCAAACCTATGGCAGGACAGTCAGTTATAGGCGGGCTGTCTCACCCAAATCACCTAAGCAGACATAGGGGGCAACAGTTGGAGAGGGGCGACTCTAGGGTCCCGGGAGACCTCCAGGCCTACCCGTCATACGGGTGCGTCCTAGCCATATCATCTGGGGGACGGAGAAGAACATCAGAATCAGTTGTGAGGGAACTTCAGAAACAGACACAACAGTTGTGAGGACTATCCCGTGGTGCTAATTAGGGAAGGACTACAACACACAAGCGCTAGAAGGTAGGCACAGATTTCCACCTGCAAAGGGAACTCTGGAGGTGCCATCGGACCGGCCGGTCTCAGCCAGCCCTGTTAACCATACTCCGGATTGAGGATCCTGAAGCCTTCAGTAAAGAGGTAAAGAGACTGCAACCTGGTGTCCTTGTTATTCATCGCGACCTGCACCACACCATCATCACTCTCAACTTCCACTGGACGCCCCTCAGCAGGGTCACGGACCGGGTCTAGCCACCGTGACACTCCCAGAATCGAGACAGAGAGGCCCGATACCGGGTACCCCTCGGCCCTGCGGCAGTGGGGGCGCTCCAAGGCCATGCTGTAAAAATCATTCTTTTGTATCATACCTGTGTGAGTTTATTCTTTCATGCAGCTGTTGCGTTGTCCTGCCCACTTATAATTTCTTACATTCACATATAATGACATAGATGACAAAACTGGATTGGCAAGTCAAATGGTATTTGATTTGAAACTCATCTGAATTTCCACTGTCTGATGAAAAAGTTTTTGCATCATGAATGATGCTGAACAGCATAGGCATCTTGGGATGCCACATCTATAGGAGCCTTGCCTGGGCTTTTTTGTAGAGGGATTGAGATCGTCTTTTTTCTTTAGCCGGCTGGGGGCCAACATGTTTTTCAATGTTGGGGCCCTTCGAAACGTTATCAGGGGATTGCTGGGAAGAAGCTTCACCAATATGGGATCATTAAGAAGTATGCCCCAATATTTTTCCAGAACCAGACAAATTCTCTTGTTCTGGGCTGAAAAAGTAGTAATAAAATTGAAGCTGAACTTAGTATCAGATGCTGATTTTTTTGTTTTTATATTATTAGAGATTAAGTCTATCTGTTCTATTTTTTTGCTTTCAGAGAAGGCTCTATTGATCAATTTTTTGGAGTAGCTTCTTTCAAGAAATCTATGTGATAAAAATTTGATTGGTTAACGAAATCTATGTCCATACTGCAGTTCCTCTTGATTCTTTTGTATTGTTTGAGTGGAATATTTCTCAACCATTTGGTGTAGTGTCCACTTTGATAACCAGTTTTAATCGCTTGTGAAATCTATGAAAAAACACATGAGATGCTTAGCACAAGATTTGGCCAAAAATTGTGAGCCCATCCACCAAATCACAGCATGGTGAGTGCAGCCATTATCTATTTGCTATGTAAGACTTTTTTTGGTTATGCACCAGTTCAGACTAGATTGCTGTTCAGTCAGTTTTCCTATATTTACTATGTACTTTTTTCTGACTTGAATGCCCCGCCCTTCACCATGCTGTGATTTTAATTACATCCAAACACAGTTGGTTCTGACCTTCCTATAAATTCAGGCTTTGCCATGTTATTAGCCATAGGTAAGTGTTCAAACTAGGCAGACAGGTCAGTTACCCATCCGATCTGAGATCACCTTGACGTTTGGTGGATGGGCTCACAATTTTTGGCCAAATCTTGTGCTAAGCATCTCATTTTTTTTTTCATAGATTTTACAAGCCATTATGCTATTCACATTTCATGTATCGCACATTTCCTTGCTTTAGCACAGTAAAATTGAGTGCAGCCATTATCTATTTGCTATGTAAGACTTTTTTTGGTTATGCACCAGTTCAGACTAGATTGCTGTTCAGTCAGTTTTCCTATATTTACTATGTACTTTTTTCTGACTTGAATGCCCCGCCCTTCACCATGCTGTGATTTTAATTACATCCAAACACAGTTGGTTCTGACCTTCCTATAAATTCAGGCTTTACCATGTTATTAGCCATAGGTAAGTGTTCACACTAGGCAGACAGGTCAGTTACCCATCCGATCTGAGATCACCTTGACGTTTGGTGGATGGGCTCACAATTTTTGGCCAAATCTTATGCTATTCACATTTCATGTATCGCACAGTAAAATTGAGTGCAGCCATTATCTATTTGCTATGTGTATAGACTGTCCTGAGGAAGTGGTGTGATCATCACAAAACGCGTAGAAATAAAGTCTATTCTCTATTACATCTACTTGGACTTCTCTGGTACATTATCCTGACAGGCGAGCAGCGCAGTCTGATGCCCCATTCTCTTCACCTAGCAAAGGATCATCACATCGGGGCTTGCAGCAGCTGCCAATGCTATGTGCAGTGGTTGTGTCTTACACAACCATAATAGGTGAGTGAATTTATACTATCTTTCACGAATATTCCCTTTATCTCGGATAAGACCCTATTTGCACTCTATGTTCCTTCTAGCTACCTTTTTCCATTTGTTATAATTAGTGATGAATGAGCGTGCTCGCCACTGCTCGATCAAGAATTGCGGTGATCGGGCGCACTCTTTACTCGATTTGAGTATTGCCAGTGGTCAAGCACCATGCTGGAGTTCCCTGCCAGCATGTTGGGTGCCTATTAGACAACCAATGAACATGAGGGGTATGACCATCATATACAGGAACGCCGTAGACATGTTGCATCATGGGGTCTTATATAAAACCCGGTGACGTAATGCTCCACACACTGTGTTCACGAAGAAGTTCAGGGAGAGGGAGAGTTGTTATAGGAGAGACTGTGTATTTTAGAGCAGGGATATAGTCAGGGTTTAATATTGCTATTGCAGAACTGTATACTCTTGCTGCTGTACCGTTAAAACAACAGGCTCTACCAGGGCTAAATATTTTCCTTTCAGTATTAAAGGGACTCTGTCACCTGAATTTGGAGGGAACAATTTTCAGCCATAGGGGCGGGGTTTTCGGGTGTTTGATAAACCCTTTCCTTACCCGCTGGCTGCAATATTGGATTGAAGTTCATTCTCTGTCCTCCGTAGTACATGCCTGCACAAGGCAATCTTGCCTTACGCAGGCGTGTACTATGGAGGACAGAGAATGAACTTCAATCCAATATTGCAGCCAGCATGCAGCCAGCGGGTAAGGAAAGGGTGAATCAAACACCCGAAAACCCCGCCCCTATGGCTGAAAATTGTTCCCTCCAAATTCAGGTGACAGAGTCCCTTTAAAACCGCTGTTACCTGAATTCAGTGGACGGAAAGTTTAGGATTAGAGGCATCTAGGCAGGGTTTAATATTGCTATTCCAGTAATTGTATACCGCTGCTGCACCGTTTAAACATCAGCTCTTGTCAAGGCTAAATATTTTCTTTTTCCTGTTGAAAGTTTGCAGGCATATAAACCTAATTTAAAAGTGGACATGCTGCTGATGGTGTATGCAGAGGCCGTGGGCCAGGTAAAACTGTGCTCATGTTTAGTGATGCCCAAATATTGGAGCAACCACGGTCAGAAGAAGATGATGGTGGGGAGCGAACGGCAATTAGTATCTAAAGAGGAAGATTATGATGAGACACAGATGCCAAAAAGTGATGCTGCTAAGTCAACAAGTCAGGAGGAGGACCAGAGTGTGGTTCTGGGAAAGTGCTATGAAGAGTGAAGCCAGCAGAGGGGGAGGGATCCACAGCACCGCAACAGGCAGGAAGTGACAGTGGGTTAGCCTGAGGGAGAAGGTAGACAAGTGTACCACAGAGCACCAAAATACAGCAAGTTCCAGGCCAAGGGTTAGATGTCCCTCAGTCTTGCTCTTTTGTAAAGAAAGTGAGGAAGATAAAATAATGGTAATTTGCAACCTGTGCTGTACCAAGATTAGTCTGACCACCACCAGCATGCTCAGACACATGTTATCCAAGCATCCGACTAGGTGGGCCAAACATCTGGGTCCACAATCAGTGTCTGTGGGTTACACCACTGCCTCTTCCCCTGTGCTACATGCTTGTCAATCTCCTGTCCAGGACGCAGGCACTGGTGCCTCTTGTCCTGCACCTGTCATTGCACATACGCAAGCAACCACGTTCAATTCCTTGTCCCAGTGCAGCATGCAGCTGTCCCTATGCCAGGCCTTGGAACGCAAAAGAAAATATCCAGCCACCCACCACATGCCCAAACACTTAACAGGCACATTTCCACACTGCTTGCCCTGGAAATATTGCCATTTAGGCACTGATGCTTTCAGCAACATTATGGAGGCGGCCATCCTTCGGCACTCGGTCCCCAGCCACCACTATTGTTTCCTGGTGTGCCATCCCCGCCTTACACCAGCACGTGTCCCACAACATCATCCATGCCCTGATCAACGCAGTTACTGGGAAGGTCCGCTTAATGACAGAGATGAGAACGAGTGCTTGTGGCCAGGGATGCTACTTTTCCTGACTATACAATGGGTGAACTGCACCTGTGCCACCGATACAGAATATTGTGGCCCTAATTCTATCACAGTTTTCTCCACCTCCTATACCAATTCCTGCACAGCCTTTTCTTCCTTCTCATCCTCCATCTCCGAATTGTCATCTCGGAGCATATCGTCCATATCTGTTGCAAGCTGGAAGCACTGCAGCACTGCCTTGGTGAAGCGGTAACAGACTCTGCTGAAACTTGTTTGTTTAGCTGGCAAACAGCACATTGCTGCAGAGTTGTTGAAAGGTATAACAGACCAAACATAGCTGTGGCTCTCGCCGCTAAATCTACAGCCAGGCATGGTCTTATGTGATAATGGATGTAACCAGGTGGCAGTTCTGAAGCTTGGCAAGCTCGCACCCATACCATGCCTGACATACGTGCTCAACTTAGTAACTCAGCAGTTTCTAAAAATCTACCCAGATTTGCTTGAGCTACTTGTGAAGTCATGCTGCATGTGTTCCTTTTTCTGCAAATCAGCTACAGCTGCCCCAGTCTGGCAGTACTGCAGCAGTGCTTGTAAGTGCCAGCTCATCAACTGGTGTGCAACGTGACCACGTGTTTAAACTCCACACTACATATGTTGGCAAGGTTTTGTGAGCAGCAGAGGGCAGTAGTTGAATACCAGCTATAACATGCCCGTCGGTAATCCGATCAGCCTCTGCACATAACATCCGACAAACATCCGACAAGTGGTCATGGATGTGTGACATCTGTAAGGTTTTCCAAAACTTTGAGGAATAAACCAAAATGCTGAGCGTCGATGATGCCATAATCAGAGTAACCATCCCTCTTCTTCATCTACTCAAATGCTCGAAGCTCACAATTAAAGAGGAAGCTTTGCATGTGGACCAGATGGAAATGGAGGAAGAAAGTACACAGAGTGATACTACCCAGCCCAGCCTCATCTTCTCAGTGTCGTTTGGGTGATAATGAGAAAAAGGAGGAGGAACAGGAGATGGTTTTTCTGTGATTTTTCAAATTTTTGGAGGATTTTTAAATCCTCTTTTTGTGTCGGTGAGCTCTGTTTTCATGTTTATCATTAGGACTGGCAAGTGTAAGGACCCTTGACGCGGGTTGCAGCTTACGTATTGTGGCCCCAATATTAACTAATACCTTACATATATTGATATTTTTTTTGCACTTTATCTTAAAGGGTGCAGTTGGACCCAGATGGCTCTGTAAACTGTGGCCTCTATTCATACAGCATGCTTTTTGTAGCACTGGGCAGCCACCCTGTATGTGCGCTATTAATAGGCTGTGAGCCAGATGCTCTGCATTGCCTGTGTGAATAATGCTGCATACAGATTATTATCTTTTATCTTTTGTGCACTAATATACCAAGCAATCACCCCTTCCATGGATTGGTAGGTTGAGAGTGATTGCTAAATCGGTATTGCTGCACCTGTGTTTCTGCTATCATTAATCGGGTCCTCTGCACCCTGTCTATGCATTTGTTTGGAGGCCTGAGCAGGTAATCATCTCTACTTTTTTTTCTGTCATTTTGCCTGCCTACTACCCACACCAGCTTCATCCCATCTGTTCAGCATGGATGGGTGTTATGACCCCAGTGGACAGGGTCTCAGAGGAACGTGTAAGTCTGCGAGATTCAAAAATCCAGCTCATAGGGCTGTGGTAACTGGGTTGACCAAATAGCTACTCCTAACGCCAACACTAGAAGTAGCCGGGGATCATGCCTACGGTGATCGCTAGATGACTCGCGCCAGCAGGAGAATCTAACTACCCCTAGGAGAAGAAAACAAAGACCTCTCTTGCCTCCAGAGAAAGGGACCCCAAAGCAAGATACAAGCCCCCCACAAATAATAACGGTGAGGTAAGAGGAAATGACAAACACAGAAATGAACCAGGTTCAGCAAAGAGAGGCCAGCTTACTAATAGCAGAATATAGCAAGATAACTTATCTGGTCCACAAAAACCCTATAAAAATCCACGCTGGAGATTCAAGAACCCCCGAACCGTCTAACGGTCCGGGGGGAGAACACCAGCCCCCTAGAGCTTCCAGCAAAGGTCAGGATACAGATTGGAACAAGCTGGACAAAAATACCAAACAAAACAAAAGCAAAAAGCAAGGAAGCAGACTTAGCTTGAAATACAGGAACCCGGATCATAGGACAAGAGCACAACAGATTAGCTCTGATTTCAACGATGCCAGGCATTGAACTGAAGGTCCAGGGAGCTTATATAGCAACGCCCCTGAACTAACGGCCCAGGTGAGGATATAGGAAAAGACAGAAGCTCCAGAGTCAAATCACTAATGACCACTAGAGGGAGCAAAAAGCAAAATCACAACAGTACCCCCCCCTTAGTGAGGGGTCACCGAACCCTCACCACGACCACCAGGGCGATCAGGACGAGCGGCGTGAAAGGCACGAACTAAATCGGCCGCATGAACATCAGAGGCGACCACCCAGGAATTATCTTCCTGACCATAGCCCTTCCACTTGACCAGGTACTGAAGCCTCCGCCTGGAGAGACGAGAATCCAAGATCTTCTCCACCACGTACTCCAACTCGCCCTCAACCAACACCGGAGCAGGAGGCTCAGCAGAAGGAACCACAGGCACAACGTACCGCCGCAACAAGGACCTATGAAACACGTTGTGGATAGCAAACGACACAGGAAGATCCAGGCGAAAGGATACAGGATTAAGGATTTCCAATATCTTGTAAGGACCAATAAAACGAGGTTTAAATTTGGGAGAGGAAACCTTCATAGGAACAAAGCGGGAAGAAAGCCACACCAAATCCCCAACACGTAGTCGGGGACCCACACCGCGGCGGCGGTTGGCAAAGCGCTGAGCCCTCTCCTGTGACAACTTCAAGTTGTCCACCACAAGATTCCAGATCCGCTGCAACCTATCCACCACAGAATCGACCCCAGGGCAGTCAGAAGGTTCCACATGACCCGAAGAAAAACGAGGGTGGAAACCAGAGTTGCAGAAAAACGGCGAAACCAAGGTGGCGGAACTAGCCCGATTATTAAGGGCAAACTCAGCCAACGGCAAGAAGGTCACCCAATCGTCCTGATCAGCAGAGACAAAACACCTCAAATAAGCCTCCAAAGTCTGATTAGTTCGCTCCGTCTGTCCATTAGTCTGAGGATGGAAAGCAGACGAAAACAACAAGTCAATGCCCATCCTACTACAAAAGGATCGCCAGAATCTGGAAACGAACTGGGATCCTCTGTCTGACACAATATTCTCAGGGATGCCGTGCAAACGAACCACGTTCTGGAAAAACACAGGAACCAGATCGGAAGAGGAAGGCAGCTTAGGCAAAGGAACCAAATGGACCATCTTGGAGAAGCGATCACATATCACCCAGATAACAGACATGCCTTGAGACACCGGAAGATCAGAAATGAAATCCATGGAGATATGTGTCCAAGGTCTCTTAGGGACAGGCAAGGGCAAGAGCAACCCGCTGGCACGAGAACAGCAAGGCTTAGCTCGAGCACAAGTCCCACAGGACTGTACAAATGACCGCACATCCCTAGACAAGGAAGGCCACCAAAAGGATCTGGCCACCAGATCTCTGGTGCCAAAAATTCCTGGGTGACCTGCTAACACCGAGGAATGAACCTCGGAAATGACTCTGCTGGTCCACTTATCAGGCACAAACAGTCTGTCAGGTGGACAAGAATCAGGCCTATCAGCCTGAAATCTCTGCAACACACGTCGCAGATCTGGAGAAATAGCTGACAAGATAATACCATCCTTAAGAATACCAACAGGTTCAGCGACTCCAGGAGCATCAGGCACAAAGCTCCTGGAAAGAGCATCGGCCTTCACATTTTTTGAACCTGGTAAATACGAGACAACAAAGTCAAAACGGGAGAAAAACAATGACCAGCGGGCCTGTCTAGGATTCAGGCGTTTAGCAGACTCGAGATACATCAGATTTTTGTGATCAGTCAAGACCACCACACGATGCTTAGCACCCTCGAGCCAATGACGCCACTCCTCAAATGCCCATTTCATGGCCAACAACTCCCGATTGCCCACATCATAATTTCGCTCCACAGGCGAAAACTTCCTAGAGAAAAAGGCGCAAGGTCTCATAACAGAGCAACCAGGGCCTCTCTGCGACAAAACGGCCCCTGCTCCAATCTCTGAAGCATCCACCTCAACCTGAAAGGGAAGCGAGACATCAGGCTGGCACAAAACAGGCGCCAAAGTAAACCGACGTTTCAACTCCTGGAAAGCCTCCACGGCAGCAGGAGCCCAATTAACCACATCGGAGCCCTTCTTGGTCATATCCGTCAAAGGTTTCACAATGCTAGAAAAGTTAGCGATAAAACGACGGTAGAAGTTAGCGAAACCCAAGAACTTCTGAAGACTTAACTGACGAGGGCTGAGTCCAATCAAGAATAGCTCGGACCTTGACTGGGTCCATCTCCACAGCAGAAGAGGAAAAAATGAACCCCAAAAAGGGAACCTTCTGTACACCAAAAAGACACTTTGAGCCCTTGACAAACAAAGAATTTTCACGCAAAATTTTAAAGACCATCCTGACCTGCTCCACATGCGAGTCCCAATTATCAGAAAAAACCAGAATATCATCCAGATAAACGATCAAAAATTTATCCAGATAGTTCCAGAAAATGTCATGCATAAAGGACTGAAAAACTGAAGGGGCATTAGAGAGCCCAAAAGGCATCACCAAGTACTCAAAATGACCTTCGGGCGTATTGAATGCGGTTTTCCATTCATCCCCTTGCTTAATGCGCACAAGGTTGTACGCACCACGAAGGTCTATCTTGGTAAACCACTTGGCACCTTTAATCCGGGCAAACAAGTCAGACAACAGCGGCAAAGGATACTGAAATTTGACAGTGATCTTATTTAAAAGCCGATAGTCAATACAAGGCCTCAAAGATCCGTCCTTTTTAGCCACAAAAAAGAATCCCGCACCAAGAGGGGAAGAAGACGGACGGATGTGTCCTTTCTCCAGAGACTCCTTGATATATGAACGCATAGCGGTATGTTCAGGTATCGACAGATTAAACAGTCTTCCCTTAGGAAATTTACTGCCTGGAATCAAATCTATTGCACAGTCACATTCCCTATGAGGAGGCAATGCACTGGACCTGGACTCGCTAAAGACATCCTGATAATCAGACAAATACTCCGGAACTTCCGAAGGTGTAGAAGAAGCAATAGACACAGGCAGGGAATCCTCATGAATACCACGACAGCCCCAACTAGACACTGACATAGCCTTCCAGTCAAGGACTGGATTATGGGTCTGTAACCATGGCAGCCCCAAAACAACCAAATCATGCATTTTATGTAGAACGAGAAAACGTATCACCTCGCGGTGTTCAGGAGTCATGCACATGGTAACCTGTGTCCAATACTGCGGTTTATTTTCTGCTAATGGCGTAGCATCAATACCCCTAAGAGGGATAGGATTTTCTAATGGTTCAAGAATAAAACCACAGCGCTTAGCAAATGAGAGATCCATAAGACTCAGGGCAGCACCTGAATCTGCAAACGCCATGACAGGATAAGATGACAGTGAGCAAATCAAAGTTACAGACAGAATAAACTTAGGATGCAAATTACCAACGGTGACAGGACTAACAACCTTAGATATACGTTTAGAGCATGCTGAGATAACATGTGTAGAATCACCACAGTAGTAGCACAAGCCATTCCGGCGTCTATGAATTTTCCTCTCATTTCTAGTCAGGATTCTATCACATTGCATCAAATCAGGTGTCCGTTCAGACAACACCATGAGGGAATTTGCGGTTTTTCTATCACATTGCATCACATCAGGTGTCTGTTCAGACAACAACATGAGGGAATTTGCGGTTTTGCGCTCCCGCAACCGCCGGTCAATTTGAATAGCCAGGGACATGGTATCATTCAGACCTGTGGGAATGGGAAAACCCACCATAACATTCTTAATGGCCTCAGAAAGGCCATTTCTAAAATTAGCGGCCAGTGCACACTCGTTCCAATGTGTCAGCACGGACCATTTCCGAAATTTTTGGCAATACACCTCAGCCTCGTCCTGGCCCTGAGACATAGCCAGCAAGGCTTTCTCTGCCTGAATCTCAAGATTGGGTTCCTCATAAAGTAAACCGAGCGCCAGAAAAAACGCATCAATATCAGCCAATGCCGGATCTCCTGGCGCCAACGAAAAAGCCCAATCTTGAGGGTCACCCCGTAAGAATGAAATAACAATTTTTACTTGTTGAGCAGAGTCTCCAGACGAACAAGGTTTCAGGGACAAAAACAATTTACAATTATCCCTGAAATTCCTAAACTTAAATCGGTCTCCTGAAAACAGTTCAGGAATCGGAATCTTGGGTTCAGACCTAGGATTTCTGGTAACATAATCTTGTATACCCTGCACACGAGCGGCAAGCTGGTCCACACTTGTAATCAAGGTCTGGACATTCATGTCTGCAGCAAGCTTAAGCCACTCTGAGGTAAAGGGGAAAAGAAAAAAAAAAAAAAAAAAAATGAGAGAGGGAAAAAAAAAAATCAAAATTTTCTTTCTTATAATCCCACTTCTGCAATGCATTAAACATTTAATACTGGCCTGGCATACTGTTATGACCCCAGTGGACAGGGTCTCAGAGGAACGTGTAAGTCTGCGAGATTCAAAAATCCAGCTCATAGGGCTGTGGTAACTGGGTTGACCAAATAGCTACTCCTAACGCCAACACTAGAAGTAGCCGGGGATCATGCCTACGGTGATCGCTAGATGACTCGCGCCAGCAGGAGAATCTAACTACCCCTAGGAGAAGAAAACAAAGACCTCTCTTGCCTCCAGAGAAAGGGACCCCAAAGCAAGATACAAGCCCCCCACAAATAATAACGGTGAGGTAAGAGGAAATGACAAACACAGAAATGAACCAGGTTCAGCAAAGAGAGGCCAGCTTACTAATAGCAGAATATAGCAAGATAACTTATCTGGTCCACAAAAACCCTATAAAAATCCACGCTGGAGATTCAAGAACCCCCGAACCGTCTAACGGTCCGGGGGGAGAACACCAGCCCCCTAGAGCTTCCAGCAAAGGTCAGGATACAGATTGGAACAAGCTGGACAAAAATACCAAACAAAACAAAAGCAAAAAGCAAGGAAGCAGACTTAGCTTGAAATACAGGAACCCGGATCATAGGACAAGAGCACAACAGATTAGCTCTGATTTCAACGATGCCAGGCATTGAACTGAAGGTCCAGGGAGCTTATATAGCAACGCCCCTGAACTAACGGCCCAGGTGAGGATATAGGAAAAGACAGAAGCTCCAGAGTCAAATCACTAATGACCACTAGAGGGAGCAAAAAGCAAAATCACAACAGATGGGCTGAAGAGAGATGGATAGTTTTCTTCCTGGTGGGCACAGGGAATTCACAATCACACTCCTGCATTCTCAATGCCCCCCACTCTGTACCTCTGGGTCCCCCAATTCATTATATTTACATGCCCCCCTCTGCCCCAATTCATTATGTCATGTCTTCGCTCTCTCCCACCCCCACCCTTTATTCATTATCAACTGCTCTCTTGCACCAATAAATCATGATCATTTGGCCAAAGTCAATGCAGCAGCATCATTTGCTCTCCCCACCCTCAATTTATCATTATTTGTTGCTCGCCACCCTCCACCCTCAATTAATCATCATTTGTTGTCCCCCAGTCTCAATACATCATCATTTACTACCTCCACCCTCAAATCATGATCATTTGTTTCCCCATCCTCTATTCATTATCAACTGCTCTCCCCACCCTAAATTCATCATCATTTGGTCTCCCCCATACTCTCCCTAGTCTTAATACATCATAAGTGATGAGGGAATATTTTCAGAAAACGTCTTAAAAGAGCATGCATCTGGGTGTAAGGAGGAGAGCCAGACTCGGCGTGCTTCATCTGGGATGGACCCGGAACCACTGATGCTGTCACCCGAGATGCAGGGGGAAGAGGTTAGTTCCCCGGACCGACCCTTGAACCAAATGCAAGGGGGAGTGGTTAGGATAAAAGGGAGGCAATGCGCAGGAATTGTGGTGGGAAGTTGCAGAGCGCAGAAGTGAGGTGTTATGCTCTCTGCGGTGTCAGGAGAAAGCAGGCCCAAGCTATAGAGGCCCGCAGGTGACTGCCAGAGACTACCAACGTACCGAGATACCGCTGTCCCTGCCAACTTCCGTGACATCGCTTGGTGTGACTCTCCCCCACGACCAGGCCCTGAGTTGCACACACCCCGACAGAGAAACCAGGCTGCACGCGGAGTGCGGCTGTTTGATTTACCTGCTTCCATACACTCACGGGCAATGCCGGCCGTGAACAAGAAGGACTGATTCTCTCCTGGGTTTTCTTCTTCCGAACGCAGGAAATGTGGTCGGACATCAGAGAATCACCGACGATGACGAAAAAGCCTCCTTCCTCAGTGGAACGACACCTGATCCTTCAAGCATCCAGGCCGAGATGCCACCGCCAGCATCTCAGAGAACGCTCCTCCACATCGCTGAATCAATAAGTTTGATTACTTTGAACTTTACCCTCCCTTCGTTCACAGTTGTTGCCGTTAAGCTTCCAATGACTTGTTCTACTATACTGTCTATCTTACACCTCCTTCCTGCGCGGAGTATATCTGTTATACTAAATTCTCACGTTAACCTTTGCTCTGCCTCTGACTGTTACTGTATTCCTGTGCCTGCTTTCATGGGCGTGCTTGCATATTATGTTAGAGCCCCTGTGGCTGCATGATTTGCAGCTGTTAGACAGCCTCAACTTGTGGGGATTCCCCAACAAACAGGCAATCTCAGCATGTGTTGAGGCTATCTAACAGTGGCAAATCATGCAGCCACAGGGGCTCTAAAATAATATAAGAGCACACCCAGATGCTTGGATAACACCCGAGCATCCTCGAATAAGACATTATCCGAGCATGTTCGCTCATCACTATACATCATCATTTATGCCCCCACCTTCAATTCACTATCATTTGCTGTCCCCCACAGTCAATTCATCATGATTTGCTTTTCCCATCTGCCAACCTCCATTACAATTTGCTGTCCTCCACCCTCAATTCATCATTATTTGCTCTCTCCAACCCCCACCTTCAATTCATCATTTGCTCTCCCCGCCCATCACATTCAAGTAATTATTTGCTCTCCCTACCTCCACCTTTAATTCATCATTATTTGCACTTCTTCACCTCAATACATCATCATTCACTGTCCCCCATCCTACACCCTCAATTCCTCATCATTTGCTCCCCCACCTCAATACATCATCATTCACTGTCCCCCATCCACCACCCTCAATTCATTATCATTTGTTCCCCCAACACCCATTTAATTCATTTTAATAGAAAAAGGAAAAATACATTTTTTTCATACATACCTCAGACAAATGCCTGCTAGTGATGAGAAAATATACTCGTTACTCGAGATTTCTCGAGCATGCTCGGGGGTCCTCTGAGTATTTTTTAGTGCTGGGAGATTTAGTTTTTCTTGCCGTAGCTGAATGATTTACATCTGTTAGCCAGCATAAGTACATGTGGGGGTTGTCTGGTTGCTAGGGAATCCCCACATGTGCTTATGCTGGCTAACAGATGTAAATCATTTAGCTGCGGCAAGAAAAACTAAATCTCCGAGCACTAAAAAATACTCGGAGGACCCCCGAGCATGCTCGAGAAATCTCAAGTAACGAGTATATTCACTCATCACTAATGCCTGCAGGTTCAGCTCCACTTCTGGTACCCTGGTGAGTGGCACGCGTACGTGCCAGGCAGTGACATTATCGCTCCGGCTCCAGTGCGTAAAAAAAGAGGTGTTAGCTATGTAGTTTGAGTCGTTTTGACATGTAGAGACCAATTATGTTGTTTTCTTTATGTTTCCATAAGAATGTTTTGATGTTTTTTATTACTTTTTACATTTTATATACCGTACTTTTCTAAACATTATTAATTCTATTTCATTATTTTTAGTCCTTCAAGGAGACAGGAATGTACATTTCAGATCACTTATATAATACACCACACTACTAATAAATAATTAACAGGAAAACCCACACACAACACAGCACACTCAACCCAAAATACTCCAAATCACTGAGGGCCCAATTCATCAAAGCTCTTACACGTAAAAGTTTGGTAAAGTCACATAATTTTGAAGCAACTTGAGGCTGCACTAAAATGTTGCGACTTCTGGTGGTATCACGACAAGCTTGGGCAGAATAGAGGTTTGCTGACTGACTGCAGCATGTCATCAATTTGACTGAGTAGAACTTGTGGCGAGGCAAGTAACAGAGGTGTACACCATTCATCCGATGCTCCTGATTCTAGAAGATGCATGTGTCTCTTCATGAATCAGGAGCGTGTGACTTCAGCACATCTGTAGTCTTGATGAATCGGCCCAGAATATCTACAAACATATGGCCCAATTTATTATTGCATTTGTGCCTTTTGTGTGTATTTTTTTTGTTTTCTAATTGTTTTTCATTTGTGCATAAATCTTCTTTTAATTTGCATTTTTAAAGCCTATTCTATATGTGTTCCTCTGTTTATTTTTATATTTGAGATTGTGGGTGAGATTTTTTCCAGCTGATTCAATTGCAACTTTTTAAAAAGTTAGAAATCTGTTGCAAATGTAATCCCGTCATCCTAGGACTGATTATATGGATGCCAGTTATTTTATTTTTTTTTAGCAAATTTTGTACCAATTAGCGAAAGGTACAACTTTTTGAGATAAATACTCACAAAACAGGTCAATTACTGTACATTTTTAAGAATTTGACACAAAAGTCAATGTGATTAACATTGCAAAGGATAGGAGAAGCTTTGTGAGTTATTTATTTTTCCATAAGTGAAAATCACTGATGAAACACTGATGATAAAAACTGACACATTATCCAAACTGATGAAACTGGGATCCATGACACTGATAATACTCGTACCATTTTCTTTTTCACGTACATGACAAAATCTTAAGTATTCAGACAGATGTCATTTCTCCCATCATCACAACATTGTGCCACCTGACACATCCAGTTCTACTGCATCTTTGAATTCTGCTTCATGCTCAACTCTGGTAATCATCACTACATTGAGTTACCTAACATACTCAGCTATGTTATATTGCTGGACTCTGTTATATCGCTCAACTCTGCTGATCACTATGTTGTTGAAGCACCTGACATGTCTAACGTCATCAGTGGGCTCTGTTACATCATGCAACTCTGCTGATAACCTCTGCATTGGCCCATCTCACGTATCCAGCTATGTTGCTGGGCTCTGCTACATCTCTTATCTCCACTATCTCTATATTGAGTCTCCTCTTATACCCAGCTCTGTTACATCACTCAGCCCTGTTATGCCACTTGACCGTTCTGCATAGAACTTCGTGACATAATCTGTCAAGTCTTATGGCTAAGTCTACTATTCATTCATTCATTCATTCATAGCACGCGCCATCCTAAAGTGTCCCTAGCCAATAGCTTTGAGACACTTATTATTTAAGGCACCTCCACCTGATGGGAGGTGTCTGAGCAACGTGTTCACTTTTTTAGTTGCATGTTAGCTCTCAAGTCTCCTGTTCTAGTTTATCTTCCATTTCCTGCCTGTGTCTGCCTGTATACCAGCTGTACTTACCATACCTGCCTGCCCTTGCTGTGCCCGGCTGTATGCCAGCCGTACGTGCCTGTGCCTGCCTATTTATCAGCTGTACCTGCCAGCACCTGTCATGCATACCTGTACGACAGCCATACCTGCCAGTGCCTGCCTGTATGACAGCCATACCTACTTGCACCAGCCGTGCCCAACTGTATATCAGCCGTACCTGCCTGCACTTGCCACTGCCTATCTGTATACCAACCATTCCTGTCTGCACCTGCCAGTGCCTGCCTGTAATCCAGCTGTCCCCACCAGCACCTGCCACTCCTGTGTCCCTGCCATGCCCGCCTGTACTATTTGTACAGGCCTGTGGCTATTCCAGCTTCCGGCCCCTTGGGGGTCACCTGCCATATGTCGGAGGTCCTTCCTGGTGTAGCACCTGGTGTACATATGGAGCCAGGTCTAATCACACTAACAGGAGATCTAGTGATGAGTCAGGTGTTCACCTAGTTACACCCCTCCAGGCACTCCTCAGACTACAGCACAGTGGTTCCAGCACCACTCCCATTACAGAAAGCTTAACAATTTTCCATACTTCTCCATGAATTTAACCTAAAACTACATTAGATTTTCACACAGCTCCTAAAAGAACAAAGCAGAGGCAAATCTAGGTTCTACTGTACCTGGGGCAAAAATGTAGTTTGGTGGTTAAGTGGTTTTAGTAGTCATTATGTATGCATTTTGCATACGTACAGTCGACTAGATGCTCTTCCTAATACTTTCAATGTTTAGTAAAAAACTACCATTCACTGCTTCATTGAGAGAAGCAGTGAGACAAGCTAGTTGTTATGTGGCTATAAGTGTGAAAAAGACATATGAGTATTCATGTGATGACTGCTGGAACTGGCAGGCAGAACCAGATCCTGACAGTGAGCATATTACACACTATTAGGATTTGTCATGCTACAGTACTTAATATTCTAATTAATAATCCTAGCATAATACAAATGCAGTAATCCTTAACCTGTCAGATGGACCAATACTTTATTAACTTGGCCATGTATCATGTTATCTGACAAGATAAGAATTGTTACACGTGTACAGGATCACAACCAATAATATTACTCAAATTCAACACCAAAACCACTATTAGTACCAAAATATAGCAACAAACCACCAACAGTACATGAACACATCATCAGAACTACCAACAGCACAGAAATATATCACCAGAACCACCAGCAGTACATGAATACATCATCAGGAATACCAACAGTACAGGGATACATTACCAGATGAACCAGCGGTACAGAAATGCATCATAAAGGCCAGTGTTCGTACATGAATACAGCATCACAACCACCATCATTACAGAAATGCATTATCAGAATTATCATCAGTGCATAAATAAATCACCAGAACCACCAACAGTACAAAATTGCATTGCAAAAACCACCAACAGTACAGAAATGCATCACCAGTAGAACCATCAGTACATGAATACAGCAACAAAACCTCCAACAGTACAGAAATAATCAGCAAAATCACTAGCAGTACAGAAATACATCACCACAACCACCAGCAGTATAGAAATACATAATCGCAACCACCAACAATACAGAAATGCATATTGGAACAATATTTTGTGGACGGACACCCGAACCACCAACAGCACAGAAATGCATTATCAGAACAGCCAACAGTAGAGAAATACAGCATCACAGCAACCATCAGTACAGAAATTCATTATCAGAACCATCAATAGAAGATAAATACATAACCAGAATCACCATGCTTAGTACCATAATCAATTGTAATGTCAAGTCAGATTTCATAAATCCAACATTTGAACAACCATCAGTACAGAAATACAGCATCACCAGAACCACAATCAATACAGGAATACATGGCCACCATCAGTACATAAATACAGCACCGAGTGTGGTATAGTGATGAATTGTAATTTCAGATCAGCCCCTATATACTGTCCAATTGTATTGCATGAACCTGCAAATATTAGTATGTCTTTAGCAATAGTAATGAGATACTGGGAATTATTGTTACCAACCATCATCAGACTGTGGACTATACAGGAGCCGCAGTACCCGGCGGCACAGCAGCATACCAGAGTGTGGAGCTGACACAAAGGAATGGCACCTGCGATAGGCTTGAGCTGCCTGCCATGCGGGCAACGTTTTGTTTTTAAAAACAGAGAGAGACAGTTAGCAGCAGGAGGGTGAGCTGTGAGGCAGAAAGGAAAAAGGGAGGACAGCGCAGAAGGAAGGCCTCCATACCTACTTGGCCAGGTGTATCCAAAATGGCTTCTAGGCAGCCCGCTTTCCATTATGATCTGTTACTAGTGCCCCAGTCTGTACTATCAACCATCAAGTAAAGGAAAAGAAAACTACAGCCCTTGTGTCCTCCAGTGATCTCTTGCGCCCTGAGTCCTGCACCACAAGGTACACGAAGCCTGACATAAACTGAAGTGGTAGCCCTGGGGCCCAGCTCCACCTGTGGAGAGCAGAACCATCCCAACTGCATCACCATCAGCCCCACCGGTCTCCTTTAGCAGCGTCGGCCATCCATTGCCGAACACCACTGGTGGCGTCACTTTAATTCCCATATACATATTCCCCAATTTATGGCACTGCCAGGGCCACAGTCGGGTCATGGCCCTGTGACTTCCCCAAAGAACTGTCCAACCCAGTTCCGAGTACCCCACGGCCCTGGTGGGCATGTCACCGGGGAACAGCAAAAGTGCCTCTGCCAGGCACCAGATCGGCCAGTGGTACCCAAGGCAAATGCCCTGGTAACCACTCTCTCACCCCCCTCTCTAGATAAATCATATTTTTGCCACTGACAGACCTGCAAATCGGGTAATTTTCCTCAATACATTTCCTCCAATTCTTATTGATCTGGACATACAATGCAATATATGCTGCATCTATTTGAGAGGAGAGCTACTGGATGTGTTTGTAATTAGACTCAATATCTGCAGCACTGCCCCTACCCCCACACTAAATGCCAGAGATGAGAGAGGAAAGCTGTTAATCTCTTTCAGGTATGCTGATTATTTTGTCAATGCTATTGTGGGGACATGTTATTTTTTCACTTGTATGTGGATGCCTGCTTTTGATTGGTAGAGCTGGCAGGACTATGTGAGGAGAGTTAATAGAAGTGCATGTAATGAGATTGTCAAAGATGACAGCTAAAAGCTGTCCGCTAATCACACTCAGCTCTGCTCTGCTCCAGCAAATGTCATCACATTGCAATGAGGAGAGCAGACTGATTGTCAATGCTATTACTGGGGTGTTTTCTTCTTTGCCCAGTGTGTTGCTGCCTGATAATGATTAGTCAGCATCAGAAAGAGGAAGAAGTGCACATATAACACCCCAGGTTCCTGGTTGTTACAGTGGCATTGCTTTCCTCACGGGGAGAGTGAGAGTGATGTCATGCTTGGAAGCGAGGAAGGATTCCTTTTATCAGGTATTCACAAACATGCAACATGTTCTTACCCCAGGCCAGAAGGGGGAGCTCTGATCCAGTTAATGAGTGGCTCCCCTATATATATTCTGGCTGGGGGGAAAGTAGTCAGTCAGTCAGTCTGTGAGAGAGACAGAGGAAAGGGGCTGTGCAGACAAGAAGATCTGCAGCTTCTGTGAGGAAAATGTGGAGCCGTGCAGCCACGTGAGGTACTGCAGCTCCTGGAAAGGAGAGAGAAAAGGAAGGAAACTGCTGTAGAGAGCGTGAAGGAGGAAAAGGAGCAAAGAAGAGTTAAGAGCTGGAGAGAAGCTGCAACTGAGCTTCCTCCACGCTGAGCACAAAAACCGGCGGACAGCAGATTGCAAGTTACCTGTCCACCATTAACACCTGAAGAAACTGTAGCAGATAGAGCCCTGGTCATGATAGAGATCCTGTAAAAAGGTTCAAGTTACCTGTCATGAGGGTAGTGTCCTACCTAAAGGGGGATAGAGAGAATGTGAGGACCTTGTGTGAGGCCTAAGGCAGCAACGGACTACAACACAGTGCTAGAAGGAAGACTTCCAACCCCACCTGGTTAGGGGGATTCCAGACTCACTTCAAAGCCGGCTGGACCATACCAGCACCTATGATCCGGTACCCTGGACTGTGGCTGTCTGAATTCTTCAGTAAAGAAGTAAAGATACTGCAACTTGTGTCCTCTGTTTCTTTCTACAACATCTACCATCTTTATCTACTACACCGGGAGCCCTGGGGGACCCAGCTTCACCTGTAGGAGGCCATACCATCCCTGCTGCCATAACATCACCCCAGCGGACCCCTTTAAGCAGCATCGGTCATCCATGACCGAATGCCACAAGTGGTGTCATGAACATTTCTTATTTAACAAACCCCTTTAAAGACCTTTCTTTTAACATGAGCGCCCAGGGCCACGGACTGGGTCACCGCTGCCGTGACACATCATTTTAAGTACTAGGCCTGAGACTGAATACCCCACGGCCCTTGCGGGTGTTTCACACACCCTCAGTGAAATCTCTCTGGTAATGCCTACTTGGACTCGGAGAGGCAAGATTTAAAAAAAATGTTTTATTCCTCTCTGCAACCACCATTATATCCTGTGCTCAGCTTAATATGGAAAATTTGGTGAAAAGTCCTCTTTAAAAGCACTTAGGACTTTATTCATTATTATTTTTTTATTCTTCCTTTACTTTATTCTATTTCAGGAGATAAACAATGGAAGGAGAGTTTTCCCTAATCCTGGAAGTTGCAGCAAGAAAATGTACATCAGCTGTCCTTGATATACATGTTCAATCACGAGTGGGTCATGTCCTCCTGGGTGATCTGGGGTTTGAAGATCACTACTAGTGTTGAGCATTCCGATACCGCAAGTATCGGGTATCGGCCGATATTTGCTGTATCGGAATTCCGATACCGAGATCCGATACTTTTGTGGTATCGGGTATCGGTATCGAAACAACATTAATGTGTAAAAGAAAGAATTAAAATAAAAAATATTGCTATACTCACCTCTCCGACGCAGCCTGGACCTCACCGAGGGAACCGGCAGCGTTCTTTGCTTAAAATGCGCGCGTTTACTTCCTTCCGTGACGTCACGGCTTGTGATTGGTCGCGTGCCGCCCATGTGGCCGCAACGCGACCAATCACAGCAAGCCGTGACGTAATTTTCAGGTCCTCAATGCCTAATTCTAGGCATTCAGGATTTTAAAATTCCGGCTTGTGATTGGTCGCGTCGCGGTCACATGGGCGGCACGCGACCAATCACAAGCCGTGACGTAATTTTCAAATCCTGAATGCCTAGAATTAGGCATTCAGGACCTGAAATTACGTCTTGTCTTCTTGCACGCGACCAATCACAAGCCGTGACGTCACGGAAGGCAGTAAACGCGTGCATTTTAAGCAAAGAAGGCTCCCGGTTCCCTCGGTAAGGTGCAGGCTGCGTCGGAGAGGTGAGTATAGCAATATTTTTTATTTTAATTCTTTATTTTACACATTGATATTAATCCCGATACCGATTCCCAATATCACAAAAGTATCGGATCTCGGTATCGGAATTCCGATACCCGCAAGTATCGGCCGATACCCGATACTTGCGGTATCGGAATGCTCAACACTACTCACCACCAGTAAGAAATCCTAGGTATATCATATGTAAAATACATGTTGTTGAAAAGGTGTAGGTGGGATGCCCCTGGAAGAAGCAAATGGTGAAACGTATGTCGGGGTGAGGGAGGAAGCTCCATCTGTCCTTATGCTGTGCTCCAGATGCATATTCAGGTATTGAACTTACTTACTTTTTTTATCTATTTAACTGTCTGTTCATAGGATACCCCTTTTCTTGACTATGCCCTGGGCCACAGCTCACGATACATTAGGACATCATATTTGTATCATCTAGTCCTACACCTTTTCACTACATTTATTTTATATATATAATCCAACAGTGTGACATAGCATAGTCAAATTGCCAAGAACACACAATAACGACCACTAGAAACAATGTGTTCATTTAAAAAAATTACAATATTTTATTTATACATTATCCTAAAAAAACACTTATGTAAACAACTTAACAATATCAACAAGGTGCCTTTCGTGTGAGGGAAGGCATGCCAATAACCACATATACTATGTAAGAATGAATGTCCATATAATTTTTGCTAGACTATGTCCCTTTTATATATGGACACAACTTATCCACCATGTAAAAAGCCATAATACACAAAAACTGAATTTATTGTGCATTTTGTTTTGAACTGAGAACGAAAATCAGTGCCTATATAGTGTTATATGTGCAAGTCAAAAAACCTACCCTCCACCCCCACAGCAGAATCCCGCACCAACACGCTGGACTCCACACTTGGAATTTCACCACTATAGGTAAATTTATCTCTGTCCTTTCACTACTTATATCATGCATTATGTTGCAATACAGGTTGTTTTGACTTGCGCTATGGTACTCAAAGCAACTCATATGGTATATACACCTCCGAATCCAACACATGGAGTATAAATACTGTATATACCCCAATACGATCACTGCCAATTGCACAATAACAAAAGGAACTACGTATATACTCGTGAATAAGTTGAGTTTTTCAGCACATTTTCTTGTGCTGAAAATGCCTCCCTCAGCTTATACCCGAGTCATTGTCATAGAAAGACGGCGGGGGAGGGGGAGCAGTAGAGCACTGGGTCACAGGAGGCAGGAGCTGGTGGCTGCGGCTAAAGCCTGTGCCCATTGCTAAAGAGAAATGAATATTCACTGCTCTGGCAGTGAATATTCATTTCTCTTATAGCGCACAGTTACAGCCGCAGCTGCCAGCTTCCAGCACACATCCTGCTTACCTTCCTTGCGCGCCCTTGCTGTATCTCGTTCTGGTGCTAGCAGCTCTTCCGGACGATCATGTGTCCCCTGCTCATTAAGGTAATGAATATTCACCTACCTCCACTCCCATAGGCATGGAGTGAATATTCAGGGACACGTGATCGCTCGGCTGGAAGAGCTGCTGGCATCGGAACGAGATACAGCAAGGGAGCGCAAGGAAGGTAAGTAGCATTTTTTTTATATAGTAACCGTGCATACAAAGACAGGGATGGGGAGCCATGCATACAATGACAGGGATGGGGAACCATGCATACAAGGATAGGGGATAAGGAGCCATGCATACAAGGACAGGGATAAGGAGCCATGCATACAGGAAAGGGAAGCCATGCATACAAGGAGAGGGATGGGGATCCATGCATGTAAGGACAAGGATGGGGAGCCATGCATACAAAGATATGGATGGGGAGCCATGCATACCAGCATAGGGATGAGGGGACAATGCATACCCAGCTTATACTCGAGTCAATAAGTTTTCCCAGTTTTTCGTGGCAAAATTAGGTGCCTCGGTTTATACTCGGGTCGACTTATACACGAGAATATATGGTACCAGCTGCTGCCACTAATTCTTTATACAGGCCGATTGGACAACCATTACAGGTAGTGTATGGCTTCAGGGGTGCAGTTTACAGAGCAAGAGGAACTGAGGTATTGGATTTTATGTATTAAATCTGGAAAGGTAGGCAGTGTTTATAAAAAAATATACAAAGATATTAAAAAGTGGGAACAAGATAATATGGTGTAAACAATCACATAAAATAAAATGAATAACAAGAGAAAAAGTACTAAATCTGTGTCAATGGCTTATAGGTTAGTGGAGGAAGGTACTTCGTAGGAAAACTGACAGAACTGCAGCAACATCAAGGTTATGCCATGTACCTCACTTTGGAGAGCCCATATAGGGGTTGGTTGTGTGCTAGGTTTTTAGCATTTTATGAGATCCCCAACTTTCAGGCTATCTTTGCTCCTGGAAGCCCCAGGCAGGAGATATCATTGTCATGTTTCCTATCATGATTTTAGCTGTCTATAAGGATGAAACATGGCATGGATAGCATCATCCATCTGGTTGACAATAAGTTGGAGGCGTTGTGAGTGAATGCGTTATGTTTGTCCCTTCACTACGATGCCAAAAATATATATCCTATAAATATCGGATCGATGCAAATCCCAATATTCATCACTGACCACTGTCTCCAGAAAGTATGAAATAGTTACTTTAAACAGAGGAAACTGACTTTCTTGAACAGAGAAAGCCACTGTACTTCTCTGCCTCGGAGTATGCGAAACTTAGGCTTGTTGACTGGTTGTCATCAGATTCTTCTGTTTAATTACCTGTTCACAGCAGAAGGTACTACTTCAATGTAGGTTGAAGTGTCAGCTCTTTCTCACTTCCCCAGATATATTTAATCCCATATGTTCAATGTGAGGGTGATATGTCCCCTCTCTGGACATGTATTTATGGATTTTACAATTTTTCTCTATGACGTTAAGACCCCAATCTCACTTGAACCATCTGGGACCTGCTCTTGGTCAGTAACTGTTTCTGTTATCTTTCTGGAAGATAAACGTCCAGAAGGCAGCACAATGCCTGTGTTCTGGGTACTCTGCCTGAGGGTGACAGGAGCTATGTAGACTGTCTCTCCGGTGATAACAACAGTTTACCAACAGCCTAACAGGTTGTGAGTAACCCTTTCTATTCACCCTCATAGGCTGTGGATAGCACTTTCCCATCATCCTGAAAGGCTGTGGGTACCACTATTCAATCACTCTGATAGGCTGTGGGTCACACATTTCCCTCACCCTGACAGGCTGTGGTACACACCTTTCCACCATGCTGACAGACTGTGGATAACACTATCCCATCACCCTGACAGTCTATGGTACCACTTTTTCATCACCCTGACAGGCTGTGGGTAACACTTTTCCTTTTCCCTGAGCCTATGGAACACACTTTCCCACAATTTTGATAGGCTGGGGATAAAACTTGCCCCGCCTTTCCTGATACCTCAGGAGCAGTGCTAATCATAAGGCAGCTACAACCAGCCATATCACAGTCTGTCTTTACACTAGCCAGCTGTACATGACCACCTTCTTTATGATCCCCGCGTCTGTTCCCATCCTCCCATAATAGCTCAGTAGTGCTAGTCATGAGGCAGCTACCACGGCCATTTCAGTCTGTGTTTGCACTAGTCAGCAACACGCAGCCACCTTCTTAATAATCCCCATACCAGTCCCCATCCTCCCCTAATACTTCAGGAGCAGTGCTGCTAATTGGGCTGCTACCACCGGCAATGTCACAGCCCATCGTGACAATGGTCAGCTGCACACGATCATCACCTTCTTTAGAATCCACGTGCCTGTCCCCATCACCCTTAGCACTGATGATCGCTCCTTTTACAGGATCTTGAGAAACATTCCCTCACATTGAGTGACCAACCATCCCAGATCGCTCTCCCATAAAACATTTGTGGGGAGGTTCTCGGACACCCCAAATTCCCTTAACTCCCTTGTGGCACCCCAGTCTAGGAAAACCTGGGACATTGGTAAAGGTAGGTGAACACCCCCAATCCCTGTGACAGGCTCTTCCCAACGGTAAATCCTTCGGGGAACAAAATTTCATAGCGGATGAGTTTGTTCTGCACCGGTGTCTTTCAGCCTTACAGTAATGGTGTCACCAAGCGTAACCGTTTGCAAGTTTTCACGGGTCCGCCTCACCCATAAAATGGATTTCTGCATTAGGCCCCTGGGCCTTGGATGTGAGGATCTTTTACTTCTCTTGGCAGGTGATGCTAATATCTCCAGGTCAGTCGCAGTTATAGCACTGGCGGCAGTCAGATGCAGGTCGGGTGCTGGAAGATGGGACGAGACCCCTTGATGACTGGCTAGCAGGGGCATTGAGTGTCAGCTTAAGCCTTTTCTAGCTGGTGATGGCTGGCTTCCGCACCTCAGGTGTCCGGTTGGCCTCAAGGCTATGTGGAGGCCATAATACTATTTGGAAAGCAATTTGGGCACCATCATGCTATTTGGGAACCATCATACTATTTGGAGAGCTATTTGGAGAGCTAGTTTACTGTTGAGTTGGCTTTCTGGGGGCTATTAAACTGTTTGGAGGGTTAGTGGGGGCCATTATTGTGTGTGGGCCATTATACATTGTGGAGGACTCCTGGTTTCTCTCCATTTTTCTGGTAAATACATGCTGCTTTATGTATTGCATTGGACACGTATATTGGGCTACGGTTTTTGGATATGGTGCATGTTAGTATATATGGTATTTTTTAGCCTTAATTACTAATAATATGATACATGCTTGTCCCTTTGTATTGAGCCTCTTATATGTAGCTAAGTTATAATATTTTATGCGATGACTTTTATCATGTTTTTACCTGAATGAGAGCTATACTGATACATTAGTATTTATATTATTGTAGCAATTTCCAGGTTGTTCACCATTTTTTCTGTGTCTGTTGTTCCCCACGTCTGCCTGCTTTGGCTTTTTTATGACCATGTTGTTATTTTAATTTTTGTCATTAACCCCTTCATGACCCAGCCTATTTTGGCCTTAATGACCTTGCCGTTTTTTGCAATTCTGACCAGTGTCCCTTTATGAGGTAATAACTCAGGAACGCTTCAACGGATCCTAGCGATTCTGAGATTGTTTTTTTGTGACATATTGGGCTTCATGTTAGTGGTAAATTTAGGTCGATAATTTCTGAGTTTATTTGTGAAAAAAACGGAAATTTGGCGAAAATTTTGAAAATTTCGCAATTTTCACATTTTGAATTTTTATTCTGTTAAACCAGAGAGTTATGTGACACAAAATAGTTAATAAATAACGTTTCCCACATGTCTACTTTACATCAGCACAATTTTGGAAACAATTTTTTTTTTTGCTAGGAAGTTATAAGGGTTAAAATTTGACCAGTGATTTCTCATTTTTACAACAAAATTTACAAAACCATTTTTTTTAGGGACCACCTCACATTTGAAGTCATTTTGAGGGTTCTATATGGCTGAAAATACCCAAAAGTGACACCATTCTAAAAACTGCACCCCTCAAGGTGCTCAAAACCACATTCAAGAAGTTTATTAACCCTTCAGGTGTTTCACAGCAGCAGAAGCAACATGGAAGTAAAAAATGAACATTTAACTTTTTAGTCACAAAAATGATCTTTTAGCAACAATTTTTTTATTTTCCCAAGGGTAAAAGGAGAAACTGGACCAGGGTTGTTGTTGTCCAATTTGTCCTGAGTACGCTGATACCTCATATGTGGGGGTAAACCACTGTTTGGGCGCACGGCAGGGCTCGGAAGGGAAGGAGCGCCATTTGACTTTTTGAATGAAAAATTGGCTCCAATCTTTAGCGGACACCATGTCGCGTTTGGAGAGCCCCTGTGTGCCTAAACTTTGGAGCTCCCCCACAAGTGACCACATTTTGGAAACTAGACCCCCCAAGGAACTTATCTAGAAGCATAGTGAGCACTTTAAACCCCCAGGTGCTTCACAAATTGATCCGTAAAAATGAAAAAGTACTTTTTTTTCACAAAAAAATTATTTTAGCCTCAATTTTTTCATTTTCACATGGGCAACAGGATAAAATGGATCCTAAAATTTGTTGGGCAATTTCTCCTGAGTATGCCGATACCTCATATGTGGGGGTAAACCACTGTTTGGGTGCACGGCAAGGCTCGGAAGGGGAGGCGTGCCATTTGACTTTTTGAATGGAAAATTAGCTCCAATCGTTAGCGGACACCATGTCGCGTTTGGAGAGCCCCTGTGTGCCTAAACATTGGAGCTCCCCTACAAGTGACCCCATTTTGGAAACTAGACCCCCCAAGGAACTTATCTAGATGCATAGTGAGCACTTATAACCCCCAGGTGCTTCACAGAAGTTTATAACGCAGAGCCGTGAAAATAAAAAAATAATTTTTCTTTCCTCAAAAATGATTTTTAGCCCAGAATTTTTTATTTTCCCAAGGGTAATAGGAGAAATTGGACCCCAAATGTGGTTGTCCAGTTTGTCCTGAGTACGATGATACCCCATATGTGGGGGTAAACCACTGTTTGGGCGCACGGCAGGGCTCGGAAGGGAAGGCACGCCATTTGGCTTTTTGAATGGAAAATTAGCTCCAATCATTAGCGGACACCATGTCGCGTTTGGAGAGCCCCTGTGTGCCTAAACATTGGAGCTCACGCACAAGTGACCCCATTTTGGAAACTAGACCTCCCAAGGAACTAATCTAGATGTGTGGTGAGCACTTTGAACCCCCAAGTGCTTCACAGAAGTTTATAACGCAGAGCCATGAAAATAAAAAATAATTTTTCTTTTCTCAAAAATGATTTTTTAGCCCACAATTTTTTATTTTCCCAAGGGTAACAGGAGAAATTGGACCCCAAAAGTTGTTGTCCAGTTTCTCCTGAGTACGCCGATACCCCATATGTGGGGGTAAACCACTGTTTTGGCACACGTCGGGGTTCGGAAGGGAAGTAGTGACATTTTGAAATGCAGACTTTGATGGAATGCTCTGCGGGCGTCAGGTTGCGTTTGCAGAGCCCCTGATGTGCCTAAACAGTAGGAACTCCCCACAATTGACTCCATTTTGGAAACTAGACCCCCAAGGGAACTTATCTAGATGTGTAGTGAGCACTTTGAACCCCCAAGTGCTTCACAGAAGTTTATAACGCAGAGCCGTGAAAATAAAAAATGTGTTTCCTTTCCTCAAAAATATTTTTTTAGCCCAGAATTTTTTTATTTTTTCAAGAGTAACAGGAGAAATTGGACCCCAAAAGTTGTTGTCCAGTTTCTCCTGAGTACGCTGATACCCCATATGTGGGGGTAAACCACTGTTTTGGCACACGTCGGGGTTCGGAAGGGAAGTAGTGACGTTTTGAAATGCAGACTTTGATGGAATGCTCTGCGGGCATCAGGTTGCGTTTGCAGAGCCCCTGATGTGCCTAAACAGTAGGAACTCCCCACAAGTGACTCCATTTTGGAAACTAGACCCCCAAGAGAACTTATCTAGATGTGTGGTGAGCACTTTGAACCCCCAAGTGCTTCACAGAAGTTTATAACGCAGAGCCGTGAAAATAATAAATGTGTTTCCTTTCCTCAAAAATATTTTTTTAGCCCAGAATTTTTTATTTTTGCAAGAGTAACAGGAGAAATTGGACCCCAAAAGTTGTTGTCCAGTTTCTCCTGAGTACGCTGATACCCCATATGTGGGGGTAAACCACTGTTTGGGCACATGCCAGGGCTCGGAAGGGAAGTAGTGACGTTTTGGAATGCAGACTTTGATGGAATGGTCTGCGGGCATCATGTTACGTTTGCAGAGCCCCTGATATGCCTAAACAGTAGAAACTCCCCACAATTGACCCCATTTTGGAAACTAGACCCCCCCATGGAACTTATCTAGATGTGTGGTGAGCACTTTCAACCCCCAAGTGCTTCACAGAAGTTTACAACGCAGAGCTGTGAAAATAAAAAATAATTTTTCTTTCCTCAAAAAAGATGGTTTAGCAAGCAATTTTTTATTTTCACAAGGGTAACAGGAGAATTTGGACCCCAATATTTGTTGCCCAGTTTGTTGTGAGTATGCTGATACCCCATATGTGGGGGTAAACCACTGTTTGGGCACAAGTCAGGGCTCGGAAGGGAAGTAGTGACATTTGAAATGCAGACTTTGATGGAATGGTCTGCGGCGTCACATTGCATTTGCAGAGCCCCTGATGTGCCTAAACAGTAGAAACACCCCACAAGTGACCCCATTTTGGAAACTAGACCCCCGAAGGAACTTATCTAGATGTGTGGTGAGCACTTTCAACCCCCAAGTGCTTCACAGAAGTTTATAACGCAGAGCCGTGAAAATAAAAAATAATTGTTCTTTCCTCAAAAATTATGTTTTAGCAAGTAATTTTTTATTTTTGCAAGGGTAACAGGAGAAATTGGACCCCAACAGTTGTTGCCCAGTTTGTCCTGAGTACGCTGGTACCCCAAATGTGGGGGTAAACCACTGTTTGGGCGCACGTCGGGGCTTGGAAGGGCGGGAGCACCATTTGACTTTTTGAACGCAAGATTGGCTGGAATCAATGGTGGCGCCATGTTGCGTTTGGAGACCCCTGATGTGCCCAAACAGTGGAATCCCCTCAATTCTAACTTCAACACTAACCCCAACACACCCCTAATCCTAATCCCAACTGTAGCCATAACCCTAATCACAACCGTAACCCCAACACACCCCTAACCACAACCCTAACCGCAACACACCCGTAACCCTAATTCCAACCCTAATCCTAACCCTAATCCCAACCGTAACCCTAATCCCAACCCTAACCACAACTGTAACCCCAACACACCCCTAACCCTATCCGTAACCCTAACCACAAGCCTAATCTTAACCCTATTTCAAACCCTAGCCCTAATTCCAACCCTAACTCTAATTCCAACCCTAACCCTAAGGCTATGTGCCCACGTTGCGGATTCGTGTGAGATTTTTCCGCACGATTTTTGAAAAATCTGCAGGTAAAAGGCACTGCGTTTTACCTGCGGATTTACAGCAGATTTCCAGTGTTTTTTTGTGCGGATTTCACCTGCGGATTCCTATTGAGGAACAGGTGTAAAACGCTGCGGAATCCGCACAAAGAATTGACATGCTGCGGAAAATACAACGCAGCGTTTCTGCACGGAATTTTCCGCACCATGGGCACAGCGGATTTGGTTTTCCTTAGGTGTACATGGTACTGTAAACCTGATGGAAAACTGCTTCGAATTCGCAGCGGCCAATCCGCTGCGGATCCGCTGCCAATCCGCTGCGGATCCGCGGCCAATCCGCTGCGGATCCGCGGCCAATCCGCTGCGGATCCGCTGCCAATCCGCTGCGGATCCGCGGCCAATCCGCTGCGGATCCGCGGCCAATCCGCTGCGGATCCGCGGCCAATCCGCTGCGGATCCGCGGCCAATCCGCTGCGGATCCGCAACCAATCCGTGCGGATCCGCGGCCAATCCGCTGCCGATCCGCGACCGATCCGCTGCGGATCCGCGGCCGATCCGCGGCCGATCCGCTGCCGATCCGCTGCCGATCCGCTGCGGATCCCCGGCCGATCCGCTGCCGATCCGCTGCGGATCCGCGGCCGATCCGCTCTGTGTGCACATGCCATAACCCTACCCCTAACCCTAACCCTACCCGTAACCCTAACCCTACCCCTAACCCTACCCCTAGTTCTAACCCTAGTTCTAACCCTAACCCTAGTGGAAAAAGAAAAAAAAATATTTTCTTTATTTTATTAGGTTCCCTACCTATGGGGGTGATAAAGGGGGGGGGTTTATTTATTATTTTTTTATTTTGATCGCTGTGATAGAACCTACCACAGCGATCAAAATGTACTTGAAATGAATCTGCCGGCTGGCAGATTCGGCGGGCGCACTGCGCATGCGCCCGCCATTTTCCAAGATGGCGGCGCCCATGGAGAAGACGGCCGGACACCGGGAGGGACATGGAAGCTAGGTAAGTATGGGGGGGTGGGATCGGAACACGGGGGGGGGGATCGGAGGACCGGGGGAGCGGACAAGAGGACCGGGGGAGCGGACAGGAGGGAGGAGGGGAGCGGACAGGAGATCGGGGCAGAAAGGACGACTGGGGGGGCGATCGGTGGGGTGGGGGGGGGGCAGATCGGGGTCTCCAGCCATGGCAGATGCTATTGCAGCATCGGCCATGGCTGGATTGTAATATTTCACCATTTTCATAGGTGAAATATTACAAATCGCTCTGATTGGCTGTTTCACTTTCAACAGCCAATCAGAGCGATCGTAGCCACGGGGGGGTGAAGCCACCCCCCCTGGGCTGAAGTACAACTCCCCCTCTCCCTGCAGATCGGGTAAAATAGGAGTTAACCCTTTCACCCGATCTGCAGGGATGCGATCTTTCCATGACGCCACATAGGCGTCATAGGTCGGATTGGCACGGGTTTTCATGACGCCTACGTGGCGTCATGGGTCGGGAAGGGGTTAATAAAATATCAATTTTACATTATGTATGTGTGGTGCCTCTTTGTATAGGTGGATACCCCATATAGGATAGGACAAAACCCGTATGACTGGTGACTTGAGCCTGTTTATAGGGTTTCTTAGTTAACCCGACTCTGTAGGTGTCACCGTGCCTTCTGGGTGTAGGTGCGGACAGGTAACCTGCAATTAGCTGTCCTGCCAGCCTCTGGAATAAGGCGTAGAGGTCCTTACTCCCTCGGTGTTCCGGCTACCGGGATTTTGCGCCTCAGAAGGAGACAGCTTGAGTGGGGCTGGTCCCCTTCTGGTATCCTCTCCTTTGCTTCTACTCCCTTCACGCTCGCTGCAATACAGTTCTGCCTTTCAATGTCTCTTTCTGGAAGCTGCAGCTCTGAGGGCATGCACAGCTCCTTTAACCTTCCATCCTCCTCAGACTCTGGTCTGGAACTAACAGAACTCCTGTCTGGAGCTCTGCCAGGAACTGACTCCTGTATGGAACTGACTAACTTTCCCTACAGACTACCAGTTATATGTATATGGGGAGTGACCTAATAAATAGGAGCAGAAGCTCCCCCTGGTGGTCTGGAGTGTGAAATATGTTGCATGTTTGTGATACCTGGATGTAGTTATCCTTCTTTGCCTCCAATCGAAGTATCACTCTCCCCAGGAGGAAAGCAATACCACTGCGACAACCAGGACCCTGGGGCGCCGCATACGCTCTTCTGTGACCCTGCTGAATATTTTTTTTTGTGGGGGGTGTAGTCCAATTTGGCTTTCTACTATGGGTCCCCATGATTTCTATGTATGCACCTCTGCAGAGAAATTCATGTTTTTCTTAAGATGTACTGAGCCCTTAACCCCTTTACCCCCAAGGGTGGTTTGCACGTTAATGACCAGGCCAATTTTTACAATTCTGACCACTGTCCCTTTATGAGGTTATAACTCTGGAACGCTTCAACGGATCCCGGTGATTCTGACAATGTTTTCTCGTGACATATTGTACTTCATGATAGTGGTAAAATTTCTTTGATAATACCTGTGTTTATTTGTAAAAAAAAAAAAATTTTGGCGAAAATTTTGAACATTTTGCAATTTTCCAACTTTGAATTTTTATGCAATTAAATCACAAAGATGTCACACAAAATAATTAATAAGTAAGATTTCCCACATGTCTATGTTACATCAGCGCAATCTTGGAACCAAATTTTTTTTCAAAAAGTTGACCAGCAATTTCTAATTTTTACAACACCATTTTTTTTTAGGGACCACATCTCATTTGAAGTCATTTTGAGGGGTCTATATGATAAAAAAAACCAAGTGTGAAACCATTCTAAAAACTGCACCCCTCAAGGTGCTCAAAACCATATTCAAGAAGTTTATTAACCCTTCAGGTGTTTCACAGGAATTTTTGGAATGTTTAAATAAAAATGAACATTTAACTTTTTTTCACAAAAAATTAACTTCAGCTCCAATTTGTTTTATTTTCCCAAGGGTAACATGAGAAAATGGACCCCAAAAGTTGTTGTACAATTTGTCCTGAGTACGCTGATACCCCATATGTGGGGGTAAACCACTGTTTGGGCGCATGGCAGAGCTTGGAAGGGAAGGAGCGCCGTTTGACTTTTCAATGCAAAATTGACAGGAATTTAGATGGAACGCCATGTTGCGTTTGAAGAGCCACTGATGTGCCTAAACATTGAAACCCCCCACAAGTGACACCATTTTGGAAAGTAGAGCCCCTAAAGAACTTATCTAGATGTGTGGTGAGCACTTTGACCCATTAAGTGATTCACAGAAGTTTATAATGCAGAGCCGTAAAAATAAAAAATCATATTTTTTCACAAAAATGATCTTTTTGCCCCCAATTTTTTATTTTCCCAAGGGTAAGAAGAAATTGCACCACAAAAGTTGTTGTACAATTTGTCCTGAGTACGCTGATACTCCATATGTGGGGGTAAACCACTGTTTGGGTGCATGGCAGAGCTCGGAAGGGAAGGAGCATCATTTGGAATGCAGACTTAGATGGATTGGTCTGCAGGCGTCACATTGTGTTTGCAGAGCCCCTAATGTACCCAAACAGTAGAAAGCCCCCACAGGTGACCCCATATTGGAAACTAGACCCCCCACGGAACTTATCTAGATGTGTTGTGAGAACTTTGAACCTCCAAGTGTTTCACTACAGTTTATAACGCAGAGCCGTGAAAATAAAAAATCCTTTTTTTTCCACAAAAATTATTTTTTAGCCCCCAGTTTTGTATTTTCCCAAGGGTAACAGGAGAAATTGGACCCCAAAAGTTGTTGTCCAATGTGTCCTGAGTACCCTGATACCCCATATGTTGGGGTAAACTCCTATTTGGGCCCACGGGAGAGCTCGGAAGGGAAGCAGCACTGTTTTACTTTTTCAACGCAGAATTGGCTGGAATTGAGATCGGACGCCATGTTGCGTTTGGAGAGCCCCTGATGTGCCTAAACAGTGGAAACCCCCCAATTATAACTGAAACCCTAATCCAAACACATCCCTAACCCTAATCCCAACGGTAACCCTAACCACACCCCTAACCCTGACACACCTTTAACCCGAATCCCAACCCTATTCCCAACTGTAAATGTAATCCAAACCCTAACCCTAACTTTAGCCCCAACCCTAACCCTAACTTTAGCCCCAACCCTTACTGTAGCCTTAACCCTAGCCCTAACCCTAGCCCTAGCCCTCACCCTAGCCCTAACCCTAGCCCTAACCCTAACCCTAATGGGAAAATGGAAATAAATAAATTTTTTTAATTTTTCCCTAACTAAGGGGGTGATGAAGGGGGGTTTGATTTACTTTTATAGCGGGTTTTTTAGCGGATTTTTATGATTGGCAGCTGTCGCACACTGAAAGATGCTTTTTATTGCAAAAAATATTACTAAATATGTGTACTTTTTTTGGCTTTTTTTAAATTTAGATAAAGAAATGTATTTATAGGAACAATATATATATATATATATATATATATATATATATATATATATATATTATTTTTTTTAACACATTTGAATATTTTTTTTTTACACTATAACATTTCCCCAGGGGGGGCATCATGTTATAGTGTAAGATAGCTGATCTGACACTTTGCTGTGCACTGTGTCAGATCAGCGATCTGACGTGCACAGCTCCAGGCTTTACAGGCGCCTGCTCTGATCAGGCGCTTTGAAGCCACCTCCCTTCAGGACCCGGATGCCGTGGCCATTTTGGATCCGGGCCTGCTGCAGGGAGGAGGATGTAAGAGACCCTCGAAGCAACGTGATCACATCGCGTTGCTCTGGGGGTCTCAGGGAAGCACGCAGGGAGCCCCCTCCCTGCACGATGCTTCCCTATACCGCCGGAACACTGCGATCATGTTTGATCGCAGTGTGCCGGGGGTTAATGTGCCGGATGTCAGCTGCGATAGTCAGCTGACACCCGGCCGCGATCGGCCGTGCTCCCCCCGTGAGCGCGGCCGATCGCATATGACGTACTATCCCGTCGGTGGTCATACGGGCCCACCCCACCTTGACGGGATAGTACGTCTAATGTCAGAAAGGGGTTAAGAACTAATAACCAGACACAGATCTGCAATAGACTCTGCAGATCATATTTTCAAAGAAAAGGAGATTTACCAGTGAAAGACATGTAGATCAGGGGAGCAGACAGTCAGTCATTACATGTCACATATTGATAACAACGCTTTTCATTTAAATTAAGCTCTGGGGGCAGATTCCCAGGGAGATCTGTGTATAGCAAAGAGATCTTAACAGCTCATTCACATATTTAAAAAAAAATATGTATTTCTCTGGAATAAGACATCATATAGCAGCGATCAAGGTATCAGTTTATTAAGCATTCCATGACCTGCATGCCCTTAAAAATGGCTTAGGAGGGTTGATCCTGACACAGATTCCCTTAAAAGGAAAACTATCATGTGGGCATTGACTCACAGCGACACCGGTGCATATGTGAAAAGAAGCTGGGGACGTACACCCAAATTCAGTGCACATTTCTGAGGCCGTTGCTGTGACGACAGGCCAGGCACGGCAAACAATGCATTGGGAGCGAATAATTTTGAACAGGACCATGATTGACCATGACTGAAGCGATAAAAAGCTGAATGACTGAAACAAAAGGTATGTGATGCAATCTACTAATGATATAAAGTGTTTTTTACACATATATACTGGAAGGTTTTTTTTTAGAAAACCATATTAGTGACACACATTGCATCACTAATGACACACTGGGGGCAGTTTAAAACAGAAAAAGGACATGACGGGTTCCCTTTAAAGTGTTATTCAGCTAGCAAGTTCTTTATAATATGTTTACAAGTTCAAGAAGAAAAAAAAGAGGCAAGAATTAAATCTGTTTATTGCACATTTATTCTGTATTGCTATGTGACACCAATTAAGTTGTACAATCAGCATGATAATTAAAGAATGGAGAAGGGATTTCTCAATTGCCGGTCACTATGAATTGAATTAAAATGCAGAGCTAAGCAGGTAAAGCTGATATGAACACTAAGGCTGGCGTGACACTACCGTAGAATACTGGCGAGTGCTATGCAAGAAAACATCGCATAACACTCGGACCAGTGTTAATCTATGGGGCAGCTCACATCACCATTTATTTTCTCGAATGTATTCAGCGTGAGTGTAAAATCTCAGCATGCTGAGATTGTCACCTAGACTCGGCCGAAACTCGCCAATGCAAGCCTATGGGTGTGAGAAAAAAATCGCACAGCACTCGCACCATGAAAGTGCTGTCCGATTTTTGCGCACCGGTGTCCTTTAAAAAGCTGGCAATTAATGTGCCGCATACAGTAAAATCACACTGACAGGTTACAATAGAATAGATAGAATAGATATACACACATAGAATACATAGATATATAGATGTCAGTGACACACATATATACAGTATGTATTTATATTGCATATATAGATAGAAAGAAAAAAACATTAAAAGCATTTCTGCAGAAAGGTTAGGAATATTGTGGTTTGTTTTTTTTTACCTCTTTTGCCGATGATGAGGGCATCAGGGGAATGAGCGAGGTCGAAAGTATGGTTTAATTAAGATTACTAAATAAGTCAATTAAACAACTTTTTTTGGGGTGCCTTTGTTTTCTTACAATGTGAATATGGGGATAGTAATGGGGGTGTCTTATTGACGCCTCTCCATTACTAACTTCAGGGTTTTATGTTACCTGACAATACAAAGGTGACATTAAGCCCCCAACTATCACCTCACTTGCCACCGCTACAGGACAAGTGTGAAGAGCGAGGCTAAGTGCCAGAATTTGCACATCTTAGGTTAGGTTCACATTGCGTTAGGGCAATCCATTTAGCGCATATGCTAGCGGATTGTGCTAACGCAATGTCCCAAAAGGGATCGCGTTTGGCGATCCCGCTAGCACAGATGCCCGATCTGCGCTAGCGAGGAACGGACCTCAGACGCTGCAAGCAGCTTTCGAGGTCCGTTCGAAAATAACGGGACATCGCTAGCGCATGCCAAAAATGGCATGCGTCAGCGACCCGTTAGCACATTGCGGTCAATGGGTGCGCTAACGGACCCGTTACATAGCGTTAATTGCGACAATGTAACAGAGTCCGCTAGCGGACACCCATTAACGCAATGTGAACCTAGCCTTAGAGATGCACCTTTCCTGGGGTGGCTGAGGGCTGATGTTTTTAGCCTGGGGGGCAGTATCCATGGCCCCTTCCTAGGCTATTAATATCAGCCCGTAGCTGGCTGCATAGCCTTTGCTGGTTATTAATTATAGGAGGACTCCACATCAGTTTTTGGGGGGCCCACATTTTAATAGCCAGTAAAGGCTAATTATACAGCTGTGAGCTGATATTAATAGCCTGGGAAGCTCCATGGGTATTACCCCATTCCCAGGCTATAAACATCGGCCCCCAGCCGTCGACGTTCCCTCTGCTGGTTACATTGTGCGGGAGCCCACGCCATTTTTTTCAGAAAAATAATCTTTAATTAATTAAATACATGTACAGTAAGCTGTACTAATTGTATTTGTCACAGATATCTATATATCTACCTACTCTATTTATATTTACTGTATGTAATCCATCTCTTCTATCCTGATGGCTCCTGCAGTGATTTTACAGTACACTGCAGATGAATTTCTGGCTTTTCTTGTATCTATCTATCTATGCAATATAAATACATACAGTGTGTACAGAAAGTATTCAGAACCCTTTAAATTCTTCTCTCTTTTTTTTATTGCAGCCATTTGGTAAATTCAAAAAAGTTCATTTTTTCTCATTGTACACTCTGCACCCCATACACTCTGCACCCCATATTGACTGAAAAAAAACAGAAATGTAGAAATGTTTGCAAATTTATTAAAAAAGAAAAATTAAAATATAACATGGGCAATAAGTATTCAGATCCTTTGCTCAGTATTGAGCAGAAGCACCGTTTTGAGCTAGTACAGCCATGAGTCTTCTTGAGAATGATGCAACAAGTTTTTCACACCTGGATTTGGGGATCCTCTGCCATTCTTCCTTGCAGATCCTCTCCAGTTCCATCAGGTTTGATGTTGAATACTGGTGGACAGCCTTTTTCAGGTCTCTCCAGAGATGCTCAATTGGGTTTAGGTCAGGGCTCTGGATGGGCCAGTCAAGAATGGTCACAGAGTTGTTCTGAAGCCACGCCTTTGTTATTTTAGCTATGTGCTTAGGGTAATTGTCTTGTTGGAAGGTGAACCTTCGGCCAAGTCTTAGGTCCAGAGCACTCCAGAGCACTCTGGAAGAGGTTTTCATCCAGGATATCTCTGTACCTGGCCGCATTCATGTTTCCTTCAATGGCAACCAGTTGTCCTTTCCCTGCAGCTGAAAAACACCCCCATAGCATGATGACGTTACCACTATGTTTCACTGTTGGGATTGTATTGGGCAGGTGATAAGCAGTGCCTGGCTCTCTCCACACATACCGCTTAGAATTATCACTAAAAAGGTTTATCTTCGTCTCTTTCGACCAGAGAATCTTATTTCTCATAATCTAGGAGTCCTTCATATGTTTTTAGCAAACTCTATGTGGGCTTTCATATATCATGTACTGAGGAGAGGCTTCCGTGAGACCACATTGCCATAAAGGCCCAAAGGGTGGAGGGCGGCAGTGATAGTTGACTTTGTGGAACTTTCTCCCTTTCTACTGCATCTCTGGAGCTCAGCCACAGTGATCTTGGGGTTATTATTATTATTATTTATTATTATAGCGCCATTTATTCCATGGCGCTTTACATGTGAGGAGGGGTATACATAAAAACAGGTACAATAATCTTGGACAATACAAGTCACAACTGGTACAGGAGGAGAGAGGACCCTGCCCACGAGGGCTCACAATCCACAAGGGATGGGTGAGGATACAGTAGGTGAGGATAGAGCTGGTCGTGCAGTGGTTTGGTCGATCGGTGGTTACTGCAGGTTGTAGGCTTGCCGGAAAAGGTAGGTCTTCAAATTCTTTTTGAAGGTTTCGATGATAGGTGAGAGTTTGATATGTTGTGGTAGAGAGTTCCAGAGTAGGGGTGATGCACGAGAGAAATTTTGTATGCGATTGTGGGAAGAGGAGATAAGAGGGGAGTAGAGAAGGAGATCTTGTGATGATCGGAAGTTGCGTGCAGGAAAGTACCGGGAGACGAGGTCACAGATGTATGGAGGAGACAGGTTGTGGATGGCTTTGTATGTCATGGTTAGGCTTTTGTACTGGAGTCTCTGGGTAATGGGGAGCCAGTGAAGGGATTTACAGAGGGGAGAGGCCAGGGAATAGCGGGGGGACAGGTTGATTAGTCGGGCAGCAGAGTTTAGAATAGATTGGAGGGGTGCGAGAGTGTTAGAGGGGAGGCCACAGAGCAGGAGGTTACAGTAGTCAAGGCGGGAGATGATGAGGGCATGGACTAGGGTTTTTGCAGATTCTTGGTTTAGGAATGTACGGATTCGTGAAATATTTTTGAATGGGGTTAATTTTGGGGTTCTTCTTTACCTCTCCCACGATTGCTCAGTTTGACTGGACGGCCAGGTCTAGGAAGACTTCTGGTGGTCCCAAACTTCTTCCATTTAAGGATTATGGAGGCCACTGTGCCCTTAGGAATCTTAGGAGTACTGCAGAAATTCTTTTGTAACCTTGCCTAGATCTGTGCCTTTCCACAATTCTGTCTCTGAGCTCCTTGGCCAGTTCCTTTGACCTCATGATTCTCATTTGGCCTGATACAGTATGCACTGTGAGCTCTGAGCTCTTATATAGACAGGTGTGTGACTTTCCAAATCAAGTCCTATCAGTTTAATTAAACACAGCTGGAATCCAATGAAGCAGTAGAACCATCTCAAGGAGGATCACAAGGAAATGGACAGCATGTGACTTAAATATGAATGTCTAAGCAAACGGTCTGAATACTCATGATCATGTGATATTTCAGTTTTTCTTTTTTAATAAATGTGCAAAAATTTCTACATTTCTGTTTTTTTCAGTCAAGATGGGGTGCAGAGTGTACATCAATGAGAAAAAAATGAATTTTTTTGAATTTACCAAATGGCTGCAATGAAAAAAGAGGGAAAATTTTAAATCTATCTATTATATATATATATATATATATATATATATATATATATATATATATATATATATATATGTGTGTGTTTTGACGAATATTTCCTTTGATAACGATGTGTAAATGACAGAGAATTGCTGTATGTAAAAGCTCACATTAAAATTGCATTGCAATCCGACAGCAATCGCACTGCATTCCGATGTAAATCAGATGCTATGTGTGAAAAATCAGATTGCACTCGCATTACACTCGTGCTACTCTCGGCAGGGAGACTTGGTCCGATTTTTCATATGTTTAGTGTGACTTCCGCCTTAGTCTGAATATCGGAGTCATTTGTCATTCACTCTTGTGTATTTCACATTTATTAAACTGTTCTGAGCTATGTTCAGAGATCTGAAAGTATAATGAATTGTGCAAAGTGGATAATCCCGGCTGATCTTGTCAAGCAATTACTGGTCTGGAAATGGGGATGTGTAGACATGTTTTTGATTTAATTTTTTGTTCATTTGCTATCAGTACAATACATGAATATTTACACTTTCACCGTAATGTGTAATACAGAACTGTCCAATATTAGGTAATGTATATGCTGATACTGACATACTTGGGTAATTGGCTCCATGATGTACATGATGATTTGGTTGGCTAATTGTATCTAACGTGACCATCCAAGGAAACCAGAGCAGCATGTTAAAGGGGTTGTCTACTACTAGGACAACCCCTTCTCCTTCCTCATGTTGGGCCCCATCAGGGCCGGCCCGAACGTATAGGCGAACTAGGCGGCCGCCTAGTGGGCCGACCTTAAGGGGGCGCCAGAGAAAAAATAGAAAAAATTATAAAAAATCTTTTCAAAAGGCAAAAGGTGTATGGAGCGGATGTCATGTTGGACGCTGTTCAGACCAGGTCATTCGACAGACAGCGGTAATTCCACTTTTGACCACTATGCGCTCATTGGCGTCGGCTAGATTTTATCTAGCTGGTCCGGGGTTAATTTGCCTGGTGCTCGGATTAGAAGCTGGGCCATGCCCACTGCCTTTAAGTAGTTCTCCTGAACATTGGGCGTCGCCGATTATAGCTTCTGTCTTGTGCGTTGTTATCTCGGTCTGGAGTGGTGAGCTAGTAGTTGGAGTATCGTTGCTGGTGGTGTATTTCCCTTTGTCTTATTTGCTCCTTCCTATATTTGTATTTGTTTTGCCCTTTGCATTTATAGTGTATTTCTGAGTGACTGCGGCGTGGTGCTTATTTTTCCGTTATCCTTGTCTGTGCTAACTGTGGGTATTGGAGTGTGGTCTTCACTGGGTGGTGGGAGGTAGTTTCAGCCTAGGGTGGAGGCCCAGACATGCAAACCATCAGTGTAAACTCTGGGAGAGGGTCAGTCAGGGTTTCCCTAGTCATAGTTACATAGTTACATAGTTACATAGTTATTGAGGTTGAAGGAAGACTTTAAGTCCATCTAGTTCAACCCATAGCCTAACCTAACATGCCCTAACATGTTGATCCAGAGGAAGGCAAAAAAACCCCATGTGGCAAAGAGTAACTCCACCATGGGGAAAAAAATTCCTTCCCGACTCCACATACGGCAATCAGACTAGTTCCCTGGATCAACGCCTTATCAAGGAATCTAGTGTATATACCCTGTAATATTATACTTTTCCAGAAAGGTATCCAGTCCCCTCTTAAATTTAATTAATGAATCACTCATTACAACATCATACGGCAGAGAGTTCCATAGTCTCACTGCTCTTACAGTAAAGAATCCGCGTCTGTTATTATGCTTAAACCTTCTTTCCTCCAGACGTAGAGGATGCCCCCTTGTCCCTGTCTCAGGTCTATGATCAAAAAGATCATCAGAAAGGTCTTTGTACTGTCCCCTCATATATTTATACATTAAAATAAGATCACCCCTTAGTCTTCGTTTTTCCAAACTAAATAGCCCCAAGTGTAATAACCTATCTTGGTATTGCAGACCCCCCAGTCCTCTAATAACCTTGGTCGCTCTTCTCTGCACCCGCTCTAGTTCAGCTATGTCTTTCTTATACACCGGAGACCAGAACTGTGCACAGTATTCTAAGTGTGGTCGAACTAGTGACTTGTATAGAGGTAAAATTATGTTCTCCTCATGAGCATCTATGCCTCTTTTAATACATCCCATTATTTTATTTGCCTTTGTAGCAGCTGCCTGACACTGGCCACTGAATATGAGTCTGTCATCCACCCATACACCCAGGTCTTTTTCATTGATGGTTTTGCCCAGAGTTTTAGAATTAAGCACATAGTTATACATCTTATTACTTCTACCCAAGTGCATGACCTTACATTTATCCCCATTAAAGCTCATTTGCCATTTATCAGCCAAAGCTTCTAGTTTACATAAATCATCCTGTAATATAAAATTGTCCTCCCCTGTATTGATTACCCTACAGAGTTTAGTGTCATCTGCAAATATTGAAATTCTACTCTGAATGCCCCCTACAAGGTCATTAATAAATATGTTAAAAAGAAGAGGGCCCAATACTGACCCCTGTGGTACCCCACTGCTAACCGCGACCCAGTCCGAGTGTGCTCCATTAACAACCACCCTTTGTTTCCTATCCCTGAGCCAGCTCTCAACCCACTTACACATATTTTCCCCTATCCCCATTACTCTCATTTTATGTATCAACCTTTTGTGTGGCACCGTATCAAAAGCTTTGGAAAAGTCCATATACACTACGTCCACTGGGTTCCCTTGGTCCAGTCCGGAACTTACCTCTTCATAGAAGCTGATCAAATTAGTCTGACATGAGCGGTCCCTAGTAAACCCGTGCTGATACTGGGTCATGAGGTTATTCCTCTTCAGATACTCCAGTATAGCATCCCTTAGAATGCCCTCCAGGATTTTACCCACAGTAGAGGTTAAACTTACTGGCCTATAATTACCGAGTTCAGTTTTTGCCCCTTTTTTGAATATTGGCACCACATTTGCTATACGCCAGTCCTGTGGTACAGACCCTGTTATTATGGACTCTTTAAAGATTAAAAATAATGGTCTATCAATGACTGTACTTAGTTCCTGCAGTACTCGGGGGTGTATCCCATCCGGGCCCGGAGATTTGTCAATTTTAGTGATTTTTAGACGCCGCTGTACTTCCTGCTGGGTTAAGCAGGTGACATTTAATGGGGAATTTTTATCACTAGTCATATTGGCTGCCATGGGATTTTCTTTTGTAAATACTGATGAAAAAAAGTCATTTAGCAGATTGGCTTTTTCCTCATCCTCATCCACCATTTCACCCAGACTATGTTTAAGGGGGCCAACACTGTCATTTTTTAGTTTCTTACTATTTATATAGTTAAAGAATATTTTGGGATTATTTTTACTCTCTCTGGCAATGAGTCTCTCTGTCTCAATCTTTGCTGCCTTGATTTGCTTTTTACAGAATTTATTTAATTTTCTGTATTTATTTAATGCCTCATCACTACCTACTTCCTTTAATTCTCTAAATGCTTTCTTTTTGTTCCTTATTGCACCCCTAACAGCTCTATTTAGCCATATTGGTTTCCTCCTATTTCTAGTATGTTTATTCCCATACGGTATATACTGTGCACAGGTCCTATCCAGGATGCTAATGAACGTCTCCCATTTTCTTTGTGTATTTTTGTGTCTCAGGATATCGTCCCAGTTAATTGCACCAAGATCCTCTCTCATCCGTTGGAAATTTGCCCTCCTGAAGTTTAGTGTCCTTGTCACCCCCCTACTACCCATCTTATTAAAGGTTACATGAAAACTTATTATTTTATGATCACTATTCCCCAAGTGACCCCCAACCCTTATATTTGATATGCGGTCTGGCCTGTTGGTTAATATTAGGTCTAGCAGTGCCCCCCTCCTTGTTGGGTCCTGAACCAGCTGTGAAAGGTAATTGTCTCTCATAGTTGTCAAAAACCGATTACCTTTGCTGGAACTGCAGGTTTCTGTTCCCCAATCTATTTCAGGGTAGTTGAAGTCCCCCATAATAATGACTTCTCCTTGAGTCGCAGCTTCATCTATTTGCTTTACGAGGATATTCTCCATTGCTTCCATTATTTTTGGAGATTTATAACAAACCCCTATCAGTAATTTATTATTTTTTCCCCCTCCCCTTATCTCCACCCACAGGGACTCCACATTTTCATTAAATTCACCTATATTATCACGCAGGATGGGTTTTAAGGAAGATTTTACATATAGACACACCCCTCCCCCTCGCTTATCTGTACGGTCATTTCTGAACAGGCTATAGCCCTGCAAGTTAACAGCCCAGTCATGGCTCTCATCCAGCCACGTCTCAGATATCCCCACCATGTCATAATTATGCTCCAACAACAGTCTGAGGGAAATCGCATGGGCCCGGGTTATTAGCTCTTTCCTGCCTAGGTCTCCCGTGACATTATAATCGGCCAAACATTATATCCATTGATCCCATGATTTCCATAACCCGCCAGTTGGAGACGCTGTCCCTACAGGTCACTGAGTTAAGGGGGGCAGTGCAGCAACAGGGACTAGCAGTGTCTAATGTGCAAGCTGGAGTCACAGGTAAAGTTGCTGAGCCTAAGTTTCCTTTGCCTGAAAAATTTGCTGGGGAACGCAGTAAATTTGTTTCTTTTCGTGAAGCTTGCAAACTGTATTTCCGTATGCACCCGATCTCCTCCGGTAATGAGGTTCAGCGTGTGGGCCTGGTGTTGTCATTATTAAGCGGGGATCCCCAAGCATGGGTGTTTTCTTTGCCGTCTGATTCTGCTACATTTAACTCTGTGGAGAGTTTTTTTTCTTCTCTTGGAAACATTTACGACGATCCGGACAGAATGGCTCTAGCAGAATCTAAGATACGCACTATTCGCCAGGGGGAGCGTGTTGCAGAGGATTACTGTTCTGAATTTCGCCGCTGGGCGGTCGACACACAGTGGAATGATCCCGCGCTGCGGAGTAACTTTATTCATGGAGTTTCTGATAGGGTTAAAAAAGCCCTTCTGATGTACGAGACTCCTGCTTCACTAGATTCCGCTATGAGTCTTGTTGTCCGCATTGATCGCCATTTGCGTCAGGGGGATCATGAGACGCTGCCTGTGGGTGAAGGTTTAGGTTCATGTGAGGTTGCTGCAGGTGAGCCCACGGAACCTATGCAAGTCGCAGGGGTATCACATGTTAAGCATCGAGCCCCTGTACTCAGGAAGCAGGGAGCCTGTTTTTACTGCGGTAAAACTGGTCATTTTATTAATATCTGTCCTCTGCTGTCAAAGAAAAATGCAACGGCGGAAAACTTCTAAGCTCAGAGGGTGTGGAGGAGACCAATCTGAGCTTATGTATATCCTCCATGATGGTTTCTCAGTGCAGGCTTCCTGCCAAAGTTGTTGTCGCTGGCAGAGAGCTGCCAATCAGGATTACATTGCTGAAAGTTTGAGCAAAGGGCACATCAGGCCTTCATCCTCACCTGTGGCAGCAGGGTTCTTCTTCGTTAAGAAGAAAGATGGTGGACTACGGCCGTGTCTGGATTTCTGGGAGTTAAACCAGATTACGGTTCGTGATCCATACCCAATGCCATTGATACCGGATTTGTTCAACCAGATGGCAGGTACTAAGTGGTTCACCAAGCTTGACCTCAGGGGGGCGTACAACCTCATAAGAGTCCGTCAAGGTGATGAGTGGAAGACGGCTTTTAATACCCCTGAGGGTCATTTTGAAAATTTGGTGATGCCATTTGGGTTGACAAACGCACCTGCAGTGTTTCAACATTTCATTAATGATGTGTTCTCGCATGTTTTGGGGAAATTCGTTATTGTGTACCTAGATGACATCCTCATATATTCTTGCGACCGTGATACTCATTTAGATCATGTCAGGCAGGTGTTACAGCTTCTCAGAGAGAATAAGCTATATGCAAAACTGGAGAAATGTGTATTTTTGGTACAGGAGTTGCCTTTCTTGGGCTATATTGTGTCTGCTTCTGGTTTTAAAATGGACGCCGCTAAGGTGCAAGCGGTGTTGCATTGGGAACGGCCTGATAACCTAAAAGCACTTCAGCGGTTCCTTGGGTTTTCTAACTACTATAGGAGGTTTATCAAGGATTTTTCTATCATTGCTAAACCGCTAACTGACATGACTAAAAAGGGTACCAATTTCTCCGTTTGGCCTGAGGCTGCTGTGTGCGCATTTGAATCTCTTAAAAACAGGTTTGTTTCGGCTCCCATTCTGGTGCAGCCAGATGTATCGAAACCTTTTGTTGTAGAAGTCGATGCGTCTGAGGTTGGTGTGGGGGCGGTGCTGTCACAAGGCTCATCCTTGAGCGGTTTGCGTCCATGCGCCTATTTTTCCAAGAAACTGTCGCCCGCCGAACGTAACTACGATATCGGCAACAGAGAGTTGTTGGCAATCAAATTGGCCTTTGAGGAATGGCGACACTTCTTGGAGGGGTCGGTTCATCAGGTTACTGTTATTACCGACCATAAGAATTTGCTTTATTTGGAGTCTGCCAAGCGTCTGTCTCCCAGGCAGGCTCGCTGGGCATTGTTTTTCATGCGGTTCAACTTTGTTGTCACTTACAGACCTGGTTCTAAAAACACTAAGGCAGATGCTTTGTCCAGGTGTTTTCCGGGGGGAGAGCCTCGGGAAGATCCAGTACCCATCCTCCAAAAGGGTGTTGTAGTTTCGGCTCTCACTACCGAGGTTGAGGCTGAGATTGCCGAGGCCCAGGAGGAGGTACCATCTGAGCTTCCCGTCAACCAAACGTTTGTACCGCTTCATCTCCGCTTAAAGGTTTTGGCGGAGCATCATGATGCTGTCCTGGCTGGCCATCCAGGGGTTAGGGGTACCTTGAAGTTGGTGTCACGTCGGTTTTGGTGGCCCAAGATCTGACAAGACGTGGTCTCATACGTGTCAGCTTGCACCACGTGCGCTAGGACTAAGATGCCCCGCTCCCTTCCTGTTGGCACACTACTTCCTCTCGAGGTACCTAGTAAGCCATGGACGGAAATCTCCATGGATTTTATCACTGACTTGCCCTCCTCAGCTGAAAACACGGTCATCTTGGTGATTGTTGATCAGTTCTCAAAAATGTCGCACTTTGTGTCTTTGCCTTCGTTGCCTAACGCTAAGACTCTGGCTCAGGTATTTGTGCAGGAGGTGGTCAGACTTCATGGGGTTCCGTCTGACATCGTTTCTGATAGGGGGTCTCAGTTTGTGGCAAAATTTTGGAAAGCATTTTGTTCACGGCTGGGGATCAAGTTGTCTCATTCTTCGGCGTTTCATCCTCAGTCAAATGGTCAGACCGAGCGTATGAACCAAAATTTGGAACAGTACTTACGCTGCATTGTTTCGGATAACCAGGAGGAGTGGTCAAAGTTTCTTCCTTTGGCTGAGTTTGCCATCAATAATCACCGCCAGGAGTCGTCTGGGGAGTCTCCGTTTTTTTGTGTTTACGGGCTTCATCCTCAATTTTGTACTTTGAGTTAGGGGGGCTCTTCCGGCATCCCGGAGGAAGACCGGTTAGGTAGGAGCACAATTATCATCAGTCTGGAGGAGAGTTAAACAGCGCCTGTTGAGTGTGGGTGCTAGGTACAAACGTGTGGCTGACAGTAGGCGTGTGCCAGGTCCGGACCTGAGTGTGGATGACTGGGTGTGGTTATCCACAAAAAACATAAGACTTAAAATACCATCCCTTAAATTGGGTCCATGGTTTATTGGTCTATTTAGGGTCACCGCCGTCATTAACCCAGTAGCGTACCGATTGGAGCTTCCTACGGTGTGTAAGATACACAACGTGTTCCACAGGTCTCTTTTAAAGAAGGTGGTGGGTTCCGTGGATGCGGCGCCTATGCCTTCTCCAGTCTTGGTGGATGGTAATTTGGAATTTGAAGTCTCCAAGGTGGTTGACTCGCGTGTAGTGCGCCGCACTTTACAGTACTTGGTACACTGGCGTGGTTACGGGCCTGAGGAGAGGTCCTGGGTACCAGCCTCGGATGTTCATGCGGATCGGCTGGTCAGGTTTTTTCACCGCCGCCATCCGGACAAGCCGGGTCCTATAAGCCGTGAGGGCCCTGGGGTCCCTCGTAGAAGGCGGGGTACTGTCATGTCGGACGCTGTTCAGACCAGGTCGTTCGACAGACAGCGGTAATTCCGCTTTTGACCACTATGCGCTCATTGGCATCAGCTAGATTTTATCTAGCTGGTCCGGGGTTAATTTGCCTGGTGCTCGGATTGGAAGATGGGCCATGCCCACTGCCTATAAATAGTTCTCCTGAACATTGGGCGTCGCCGATTATAGCTTCTGTCTTGTGCGTTGTTATCTCGGTCTGGAGTGGTGAGCTAGTAGTTGGAGTATCGTTGCTGGTGGTGTATTTCCCTTTATCTTATTTGCTCCTTCCTATATTTAGGTAACACAACCTTAATGGCATAATGTCAATGCCACACATGTCATTAAAAGCATATGACAAGACAAAAAAGGGAAAACAAACCACTCAATATGGTATAGTATAACTCAGGAGAAAAAAGAGTAACCCGGTTTTTTATAAAAGTATGCAAAGAATTTTATTAATAAATATATAACACCATAGCAAACAATTTATATATAGTAGATAGCAGAGGTGAACCCCAAGAAAGGAAACACAGGACTCCCAAAACAGGCCCGGTTACCAGATGCTAAGCACATCATAATTTCAAAGCATGGCATAAAGTGCACAGTGCTAGATCAGAGCCGCATCCAGGCAGCATATCAATATATAACCCCATGCGTCGCAGCGCAATACTGTGGCGGTAAATAGCCCCTTAGGGTGAAATGCTTACCGGGCAGTCAGAGTTAGGAGGTCCTGGGTCAGGTGTGCGGACCCCGACGCGCGTTTCGCGGGTAACAAGCCCCGCTTTCTCAATGCGCTCATTGGCATCAGCTAGATTTTATCTAGCTGGTCCGGGGTTAATTTGCCTGGTGCTCGGATTGGAAGATGGGCCATGCCCACTGCCTTTAAATAGTTCTCCTGAACATTGGGCGTCGCCGATTATAGCTTCTGTCTTGTGCGTTGTTATCTCGGTCTGGAGTGGTGAGCTAGTAGTTGGAGTATCGTTGCTGGTGGTGTATTTCCCTTTATCTTATTTGCTCCTTCCTATATTTGTATTTGTTTTGCCCTTTGCATTTATAGTGTATTTCTGAGTGACTGCGGCGTGGTGCCTATTTTTCTGTTATCCTTGTCTGTGCTAACTGTGGGTATTGGAGTGTGGTCTTCACTGGGTGGTGGGAGGTAGTTTCAGCCTAGGGTTGAAACAGGAGATAAGGCGAGGGTGGAGGCCCAGACATGCATACCATCAGTGCAAACTCTGGGAGAGGGTCAGTCAGGGTTTCCCTAGTCTGAAGGAAATCGCAGGGGCCCGGGTTATTAGCTCTTTCCTGCCTAGGTCTCCCGTGACAGCGGAGCTGAATGTGTATGAGGTGTATGGAGCGGAGCCGTGCGTGTATGAGGTGTACGGAGCGGAGCCGTGTGTATGAGGTGTACGGAGCGGAGTCGTGTGTGTATGAGGTGTATGGAGCGGAGCTAAATGTGTACGAGGTGTACGGAGCGGAGCCGAGTGTGTACGAGGTGTATGGAGCGGAGCGCGTGTGTACGGAGCGCAGCCGCGTGTGTAGGAGTAGCTATGTGTGGCCATTATATGGTACGAAGTATCATGTCCGGCCAATATACAGTATGGAGCATCATATGCGGTCATTATACAGTATGGAGCATCATGTGTGGTCAATATACAGTATGGAGCATCATGTGTGGCCATTATACAGTATGGAGCATCATGTGTGGCCATTATACAGTATGGAGCATCATGTGTGGCCATTATACAGTATGGAGCATCATGTGCGGTCATTATACAGTATGGAGCATCATGTGTGGCCATTATACAGTATGGAGCATCATGTGTGGCCATTATACAGTATGGAGCACTGTGGGGCCATATTTTTTGTTTATAATTATTCTTTATGAAACAGTGTGATCAGCAGTGCTAAATGGGTGTGATTAGGACGTGGATATGGGTGTGGCTAGTTATGAATGGGTGTGGTGAGAGGTGTGGCCTAAAATTTGCCGTGGCGCGCCGCAAACTTTGTCCCTCTTTCCCATCTTCAAAAGTTGGGAGGTATGTTAAAAGTAGTAGGGGCGCAACAAAATAGTTTCGCCTAGGGCGCTGTAATCTCTCAGGCCGGCCCTGGGCCCCATTAAAATAAAAACACTTATTATACTCACCTCCTGTGCCAAAGCTGCTCCCAATCAGTGCTGGCGTCACTATCCACGCCTTTGGACCTATTGCGCCTGCTCTCTGACTTCCTCTTGATGTTCGATTTGTCCAAATGCGGGGACAGTGACGCCAGCGCTGATTCAGATCAGGGCTCACGTGACATAACAACCTTACGGGAGCCCCAGGAACGCGAGTGCCAACACCGCTGGAGCAGTGCTGGCATTGGAGGTGAGTAAAGGTGTTTGTATTTTAAAGGGGCCTTTATACCTTTAATACACACACTTACCAAAATGGATGGTCTGAAACTGGTATCACATGGATGCTTGATATAAATAACTGAAATAACACCTTAAATACACTGTCATGACCGTAAAACGGCACAGATTCAGAAATGCTTTTACGCTCGTGTATTGGTGTAAAAAAAATTGAAAAGTCGCACAATTTTGGTGCAACTCCTGGTTGTGCTAAAATGTTCTTGCCTTTGGTGTTCTCCTAACATTTTTGCCCAGCTCCAACAAAATGGGTTGAAATTGGGAGGGACAGGGTTGTATCAACTGCCACTTGTAAAATTCATAAACAGCAATGGCGTTTGCTACATCACAAATCTTACTCCAGCAGGGACTGGAGTAGGATTTGTGGTGAGGTGCACGTCAATTGTCCGACAGTTTTGTTTCATGAAGAAGAGTGCGCTTTTTTATGAATCAGGAGCATCTGCCTCCAGCATATCCCATCATCAAGCCTGGCATGAACAATGCTGGTCTTGATGAATCGGGGCCATGTCTATTGTTCTTCTGAAAAAAAACATTGCCATTAGGTAATATCAGTGCTATAGAGAGGTGTCTGGAAGCTACATGCTAGTATGCAGAGGGAAATATTATGTATAGCAAGTTATATCCTAGTATGCAGAGGGGTCAAATCATTAGTGCGCTGTTATCTAGAGCTGGTATATATAGCAAGCAGCATCCTAGTGTGGTGACGGGACAGATAAGTATTCTGTATACTGTATATAGCAGGCTGCAGCCATGCAGAGGGGTCAGATTGGTGCACTGTATACTATATAGAGTAAGCTGCATCCTAGTGTGCAAAGGGGTCAGATCAATGCACTGTATACTGTATATAGCAGGCTGCAGCCATGCAGAGAGATCTTCAGTGCACTGTATACTGTATATAGCAGGCTGCAGCCATGCAGAGACTGTCAGTGCACTGTATACTGTATATAGCAGGCTGCAGCCATGCAGAGACCGTCAGTGCACTGTATACTGTATATAGCAGGCTGCAGCCATGCAGAGAGATCTTCAGTGCACTGTATACTGTATATAGCAGGCTGCAGCCGTGCGGAGAGATCTTCAGTCCACTGTATACTGTATATAGCAGGCTACAGCCATGCAGAGACCGTCAGTGCACTGTATACTGTATATAGCAGGCTGCAGCCATGCAGAGAGACCGTCAGTGCACTGTATACTGTATATAGCAGGCTGCAGCCATGCAGAGACCGTCAGTCCACTGTATACTGTATATAGCAGGCTGCAGCCATGCAGAGACCGTCAGTGCACTGTATACTGTATATAGCAGGCTGCAGCCATGCAGAGACTGTCAGTGCACTGTATACTGTATATAGCAGGCTGCAGCCATGCAGAGCCGTCAGTGCACTGTATACTGTATATAGCAGGCTGCAGCCATGCAGAGACCGTCACTGCACTGTATACTGTATATAGCAGGCTGCAGCCATGCAGAGACAGTCAGTGCACTGTATACTGTATATAGCAGGCTGCAGCCATGCAGAGAGACCGTCAGTGCACTGTATATTGTATATAGCAGGCTGCAGCCATGCAGAGAGACCGTCAGTGCACTGTATACTGTATATAGCAGGCTGCAGCCATGCAGAGAGACCGTCAATGCACTGTATACTGTATATAGCAGGCTGCAGCCATGAAGAGACCGTCAGTGCACTGTAAACTGTATATAGCAGGCTGTAGCCATGCAGAGACCGTCAGTGCACTGTAAATTGTATATAGCAGGCTGCAGCCATGCAGAGACCGTCAGTGCACTGTATACTGTATATAGCAGGCTGCAGCCATGCAGAGACCGTCAGTGCACTGTATACTGTATATAGCAGGCTGCAGCCATGCAGAGACCGTCAGTGCACTGTATACTGTATATAGCAGGCTGCAGCCATGCAGAGAGACCATCAGTGCATTGTATACTGTATATAGCAGGCTGCAGCCATGCAGAGAAACCGTCATTGCACTATATACTGTATATAGCAGGCTGCAGCCATGCAGAGACCGTCAGTGCACTGTATACTGTATATAGCAGGCTGCAGCCATGAAGAAACCGTCAGTGCACTGTATACTGTATATAGCAGGCTGCAGCCATGCAGAGAGACCGTCAGTGCACTGTATACTGTATATAGCAGGCTGCAGCCATGCAGAGACCGTCAGTGCACTGTATATAGCAGGCTGCAGCCATGCAGAGAGACCATCAGTGCTGTGTATATAGCAGGCTGCAGCCATGCATAGACCGTCAGTGCACTGTATACTGTATATAGCAGGCTGCAGCCATGCAGAGAGACTGTCAGTGCACTGTATACTGTATATAGCAGGCTGCAGCCATGCATAGACCGTCAGTGCACTGTATACTGTATATAGCAGGCTGCAGCCATGCAGAGACCGTCAGTGCACTGTATACTGTATTTAGCAGGCTGCAGCCATGCAGAGACCGTCAGTGCACTGTATACTGTATATAGTAGGCTGCAGCTATGCAGAGAGACTGTCAGTGCACTGTATACTGTATATAGCAGGCTGCAGCCATGCAGAGAGACCGTCAGTGCACTGTATACTGTATATAGCAGGCTGCAGCTATGCAGAGAGACTGTCAGTGCACTGTATACTGTATAAAGCAGGCTGCAGCCATGCAGAGACCGTCAGTGCACTGTATATAGCAGGCTGCAGCCATGCAGAGAGACCGTCAGTGCATTGTATACTGTACATAGCAGGCTGCAGCCATGCAGAGAGACTGTCAGTGCACTGTATACTGTATATAGCAGGCTGCAGCCATGCAGAGACTTTCATTGCACTATATACTGTATATAGCAGGCTGTAGTCATGCAGAGACCATCAGTGCACTGTATACTGTGTATAGCAGGCTGCAGCCATGCAGAGACCGTCAGTGCACTGTATACGGTATATAGCAGGCTGCAGCCATGCAGAGAGACTGTCAGTGCACTGTATACTGTATATAGCAGGCTGCAGCCATGCAGAGACCGTCAGTGCACTGTATATAGCAGGCTGCAGCCATGCAGAGAGACCGTCAGTGCACTGTATATAGCAGGCTGCAGCCATGCAGAGAGACCGTCAGTGCATTGTATACTGCATATAGCAGGCTGCAGCCATGCAGAGAGACCGTCAGTGCACTGTATACTGTATATAGCAGGCTGCAGCCATGCAGAGACCATCAGTGCACTGTATATAGCAGGCTACAGCCATGCAGAGAGATTGTTAGTGCACTGTATATAGCAGGCTGCAGCCATGCAGAGAGACCGTCAGTGCATTGTATACTGCATATAGCAGGCTGCAGCCATGCAGAGAGACCGTCAGTGCACTGTATACTGTATATAGCAGGCTGCAGCCATGCAGAGACCGTCAGTGCACTGTATACTGTATATAGCAGGCTGCAGCCATGCAGAGACCGTCAGTGCACTGTATACTGTATATAGCAGGCTGCAGCCATGCAGAGAGACTGTCAGTGCACTGTATACTGTATATAGCAGGCTGCAGCCATGCAGAGACCGTCAGTGCACTGTATATAGCAGGCTGCAGCCATGCAGAGAGACCGTCAGTGCACTGTATACTGTATATAGCAGGCTGCAGCCATGCAGAGAGACCATCAGTGCATTGTATACTGTATATAGCAGGCTGCAGCCATGCAGAGAGACTGTCAGTGCACTGTATACTGTATATAGCAGGCTGCAGCCATGCAGAGACCGTCAGTGCACTGTATACTGTATATAGCAGGCTGCAGCCATGCAGAGACCGTCAGTGCACTGTATACTGTATATAGCAGGCTGCAGCCATGCAGAGAGACCGTCAGTGCATTGTATACTGTATATAGCAGGCTGCAGCCATGCAGAGAAACCGTCAGTGCACTATATACTGTATATAGCAGGCTGCAGCCATGCAGAGACCGTCAGTGCACTGTATACTGTATATAGCAGGCTGCAGCCATGTAGAAACCGTCAGTGCACTGTATACTGTATATAGCAGGCTGCAGCCATGCAGAGAGACCGTCAGTGCACTGTATACTGTATATAGCAGGCTGCAGCCATGCAGAGACCGTCAGTGCACTGTATATAGCAGGCTGCAGCCATGCAGAGAGACCATCAGTGCTGTGTATATAGCAGGCTGCAGCCATGCAGAGACCGTCAGTGCACTGTATACTGTATATAGCAGGCTGCAGCCATGCAGAGAGACTGTCAGTGCACTGTATACTGTATATAGCAGGCTGCAGCCATGCATAGACCGTCAGTGCACTGTATACTGTATATAGCAGGCTGCAGCCATGCAGAGACCGTCAGTGCACTGTATACTGTATTTAGCAGGCTGCAGCCATGCAGAGACCGTCAGTGCACTGTATACTGTATATAGTAGGCTGCAGCTATGCAGAGAGACTGTCAGTGCACTGTATACTGTATATAGCAGGCTGCAGCCATGCAGAGAGACCGTCAGTGCACTGTATACTGTATATAGCAGGCTGCAGCTATGCAGAGAGACTGTCAGTGCACTGTATACTGTATATAGCAGGCTGCAGCCATGCAGAGACGGTCAGTGCACTGTATATAGCAGGCTGCAGCCATGCAGAGAGACCGTCAGTGCATTGTATACTGTACATAGCAGGCTGCAGCCATGCAGAGAGACTGTCAGTGCACTGTATACTGTATATAGCAGGCTGCAGCCATGCAGAGACTTTCATTGCACTATATACTGTATATAGCAGGCTGTAGTCATGCAGAGACCATCAGTGCACTGTATACTGTGTATAGCAGGCTGCAGCCATGCAGAGACCGTCAGTGCACTGTATACTGTATATAGCAGGCTGCAGCCATGCAGAGAGACTGTCAGTGCACTGTATACTGTATATAGCAGGCTGCAGCCATGCAGAGACCGTCAGTGCACTGTATATAGCAGGCTGCAGCCATGCAGAGAGACCGTCAGTGCACTGTATATAGCAGGCTGCAGCCATGCAGAGAGACCGTCAGTGCATTGTATACTGCATATAGCAGGCTGCAGCCATGCAGAGAGACCGTCAGTGCACTGTATACTGTATATAGCAGGCTGCAGCCATGCAGAGACCATCAGTGCACTGTATATAGCAGGCTGCAGCCATGCAGAGAGATTGTTAGTGCACTGTATATAGCAGGCTGCAGCCATGCAGAGAGACCGTCAGTGCATTGTATACTGCATATAGCAGGCTGCAGCCATGCAGAGAGACCGTCAGTGCGCTGTATACTGTATATAGCAGGCTGCAGCCATGCAGAGACCGTCAGTGCACTGTATACTGTATATAGCAGGCTGCAGCCATGCAGAGACCGTCAGTGCACTGTATACTGTATATAGCAGGCTGCAGCCATGCAGAGAGACTGTCAGTGCACTGTATACTGTATATAGCAGGCTGCAGCCATGCAGAGACCGTCAGTGCACTGTATATAGCAGGCTGCAGCCATGCAGAGAGACCGTCAGTGCACTGTATACTGTATATAGCAGGCTGCAGCCATGAAGAGAGACCATCAGTGCATTGTATACTGTATATAGCAGGCTGCAGCCATGCAGAGAGACTGTCAGTGCACTGTATACTGTATATAGCAGGCTGCAGCCATGCAGAGACCGTCAGTGCACTGTATATAGCAGGCTGCAGCCATGCAGAGAGACCGTCAGTGCACTGTATATAGCAGGCTGCAGCCATGCAGAGAGACCGTCAGTGCATTGTATACTGCACATAGCAGGCTGCAGCCATGCAGAGAGACCGTCAGTGCACTGTATACTGTATATAGCAGGCTGCAGCCATGCAGAGACCATCAGTGCACTGTATATAGCAGGCTGCAGCCATGCAGAGAGATTGTTAGTGCACTGTATATAGCAGGCTGCAGCCATGCAGAGAGACCGTCAGTGCATTGCATACTGCATATAGCAGGCTGCAGCCATGCAGAGAGACCGTCAGTGCACTGTATACTGTATATAGCAGGCTGCAGCCATGCAGAGACCGTCAGTGCACTGTATACTGTATATAGCAGGCTGCAGCCATGCAGAGACCGTCAGTGCACTGTATACTGTATATAGCAGGCTGCAGCCATGCAGAGAGACTGTCAGTGCACTGTATACTGTATATAGCAGGCTGCAGCCATGCAGAGACCGTCAGTGCACTGTATATAGCAGGCTGCAGCCATGCAGAGAGACCGTCAGTGCACTGTATACTGTATATAGCAGGCTGCAGCCATGCAGAGAGACCATCAGTGCATTGTATACTGTATATAGCAGGCTGCAGCCATGCAGAGAGACTGTCAGTGCACTGTATACTGTATATAGCAGGCTGCAGCCATGCAGAGACCGTCAGTGCACTGTATATAGCAGGCTGCAGCCATGCAGAGAGACCGTCAGTGCACTGTATATAGCAGGCTGCAGCCATGCAGAGAGACCGTCAGTGCATTGTATACTGCATATAGCAGGCTGCAGCCATGCAGAGAGACCGTCAGTGCACTGTATACTGTATATAGCAGGCTGCAGCCATGCAGAGACCGTCAGTGCACTGTATACTGTATATACCAGGCTGCAGCCATGCAGAGACCGTCAGTGCACTGTATACTGTATATAGCAGGCTGCAGCCATGCAGAGAGACTGTCAGTGCACTGTATACTGTATATAGCAGGCTGCAGCCATGCAGAGACCGTCAGTGCACTGTATATAGCAGGCTGCAGCCATGCAGAGAGACCGTCAGTGCACTGTATACTGTATATAGCAGGCTGCAGCCATGCAGAGAGACTGTCAGTGCACTGTATACTGTATATAGCAGGCTGCAGCCATGCAGAGACCGTCAGTGCACTGTATATAGCAGGCTGCAGCCATGCAGAGAGACCGTCAGTGCATTGTATACTGTATATAGCAGGCTGCAGCCATGCAGAGAGACTGTCAGTGCACTGTATACTGTATATAGCAGGCTGCAGCCATGCAGAGACCGTCAGTGCACTGTATATAGCAGGCTGCAGCCATGCAGAGGGACCGTCAGTGCACTGTATATAGCAGGCTGCAGCCATGCAGAGAGACCGTCAGTGCATTGTATACTGCATATAGCAGGCTGCAGCCATGCAGAGAGACCGTCAGTGCACTGTATACTGTATATAGCAGGCTGCAGCCATGCAGAGACCATCAGTGCACTGTATATAGCAGGCTGCAGCCATGCAGAGAGATCGTTAGTGCACTGTATATAGCAGGCTGCAGCCATGCAGAGAGACCGTCAGTGCACTGCATACTGTATATAGCAGGCTGCAGCCATGCAGAGACCGTCAGTGCACTGTATACTGTATATAGCAGGCTGCAGCCATGCAGAGACCGTCAGTGCACTGTATACTGTATATAGCAGGCTGCAGCCATGCAGAGAGACTGTCAGTGCACTGTATACTGTATATAGCAGGCTGCAGCCATGCAGAGACCGTCAGTGCACTGTATATAGCAGGCTGCAGCCATGCAGAGAGACCGTCAGTGCACTGTATACTGTATATAGCAGGCTGCAGCCATGCAGAGAGACCATCAGTGCATTGTATACTGTATATAGCAGGCTGCAGCCATGCAGAGAGACCGTCAGTGCACTGTATACTGTATATAGCAGGCTGCAGCCATACAGAGACCTTCAGTGCACTGTATATAGCAGGCTGCAGCCATGCAGAGAGACCGTCAGTGCACTGTATATAGCAGGCTGCAGCCATGCAGAGAGACCGTCAGTGCATTGTATACTGTATATAGCAGGCTGCAGCCATGCAGAGAGACCGTCAGTGCACTGTATACTGTATATAGCAGGCTGCAGCCATGCAGAGACCTTCAGTGCACTGTATACTGTATATAGCAGGCTGCAGCCATACAGAGAGACCGTCAGTGCAGTGTATACTGTATATAGCAGGCTGCAGCCATGCAGAGACCGTCACTGCACTGTATACTGTATATAGCAGGCTGCAGCCATGCAGAGAGACTGTCAGTGCACTGTATACTGTATATAGCAGGCTGCAGCCATGCAGAGACCGTCAGTGCACTGTATACTGTATATAGCAGGCTGCAGCCATGCAGAGACCTTCAGTGCACTGTATATAGCAGGCTGCAGCCATGCAGAGAGACCGTCAGTGCACTGTATATAGCAGGCTGCAGCCATGCAGAGAGACCGTCAGTGCATTGTATACTGTATATAGCAGGCTGCAGCCATACAGAGAGACCGTCAGTGCACTGTATACTGTATATAGCAGGCTGCAGCCATACAGAGAGACCGTCAGTGCAGTGTATACTGTATATAGCAGGCTGCAGCCATGCAGAGACCGTCAGTGCACTGTATACTGTATATAGCAGGCTGTCAGTACACTGTATTATTATTATTTTATTATTATTATTTATTTATATAGCACCATTAATTCCATGGTGCTGTACATGAGAAAGGGGTTACATAGAGAGTTATAGATATTTACAGTAAACAGGTTTACAGTGACACACTGGTACAGAGGGGAGAGGACCCTGTCCTTGCGGACTTACATTCTATGGGAATGTATACTGTATATAGCAGGCTGTCAGTGCACTGTATACTGTATATGGCAGGCTGTCAGTACACTGTATACTGTATATAGCAGGCTGCAGCCATGCAGAGAGACCGTCAGTGCACTGTATACTGTATATAGCAGGCTGCAGCCATGCAGAGACCGTCAGTGCACTGTATACTGTATATAGCAGGCTGCAGCCATGCAGAGACCGTCAGTGCACTGTATACTGTATATAGCAGGCTGTCAGTGCACTGTATACTGTATATAGCAGGCTGCAGCCATGCAGAGACCTTCAGTGCACTGTATACTGTATATAGCAGGCTGCAGCCATGCAGAGACCGTCAGTGCACTGTATACTGTATATAGCAGGCTGTCAGTGCACTGTATACTGTATATAGCAGGCTGCAGCCATGCAGAGACCTTCAGTGCACTGTATACTGTATATAGCAGGCTGCAGCCATGCAGAGACCGTCAGTGCACTGTATACTGTATATAGCAGGCTGTCAGTGCACTGTATATAGCAGGCTGCAGCCATGCAGAGACCGTCAGTGCACTGTATACTGTATATAGCAGGCTGCAGCCATGCAGAGACCGTCAGTGCACTGTATACTGTATATAGCAGGCTGTCAGTACACTGTATACTGTATATAGCAGGCTGCAGCCATGCAGAGACCATCAGTGCACTGTATACTGTATATAGCAGGCTGTCAGTACACTGTATACTGTATATAGCAGGCTGCAGCCATGCAGAGACCATCAGTGCACTGTATACTGTATATAGCAGGCTGTCAGTGCACTGTATACTGTATATAGCAGGCTGTCAGTGCACTGTATACTGTATATAGCAGGCTGCAGCCATGCAGAGACCGTCAGTGCACTAGGATCCAGGCACAACCTCCGAGCAGATCCATAAGTACAGTATAGGGAATTGCTAATAAGCAGCCGCAGAGCCTGGTACACTGCCGAGCTGCTGCTCTGGTGCTGCCCTCCTCCTCTCTGGTTGCTTGGCAAACACACACAGCCTCTCTCTCACACATCACTACCGGGTTAGTAAGAGAGGAGAGAGCAGCCAGCTCCCATCCCTCCTCCTCCTCCTCCCCCTGCTGCTCTCCATCCTTCCCCTCCCTCTGCCAGTTATTACTGTACAACTAGTACACACACACGCTTACACACACGCACGGTGCCAGCTGCCAGCATGGAGGCCAGCTAGTGACACTCACACATGCCTGTGTCCAGTGTGTGTGCCCTCACAGAGCCGGAGCTAGAGGCTACACTACTTCTCCTTCTTCCTATTCCTGCTGCTGCTGCCTCCCCATCCACAAAGCCTGGCCATTCATCAGGAACCTCCAAGGAACCCCCTGTTCATCTCAGCCACAGAACCAGGGGCCATGTCCAAGAACCTAAAGAAGAAGAACCACTGGACCAACAAAGTCCATGAGTGTGTGATTGACAGGAGCCTGGAAGGGGAGCTTGGCTTTGACATCAGAGGGGGTGCTGAGAATGGCCAGTTTCCTTACCTGGGGGAGGTGAAGGCTGGGAAGGTGTCTTATCAGAGTGGCAAACTGGTCCCTGAGGAGCTGGTGTTGGAGGTGAATGACACGCCAGTGGCTGGGCTCACTATCAGGGACGTGCTGGCTGTCATCAAGCACTGCAAGGACCCCATCAGAATCAAGTGTGTGAAGCAAGGTAGGAGTGTTCTGCTTTATGCCCATGCTGCTGCCCCATGGCTCAGCTATTGTGCATTGTGTCGGTGTGGCATTAGGTTCTGTGGTGGCTTTTCAGCAAGAGCATGGCATGACCTGGGCACCTGAAGGAGGCATCTCACATGGGAATGATCAGAAGGCATAAGCCCAGCCCTGCAATGCAGCTTACATGGCAGAGGAAACAGCCACAGTCAGGAGTTGCCTGAGTAACTTTGTTTTTGCAGCTGTATAATGACTTGTTGGGAGTTGGGGGATTGCTTGGTGCTGGCACAGTGTGTGTGCCAGGGGCAGCTCAGGGCATGGGCAGTGATGGCGCAGGATGAAATGTAACTCCAGTGCTATGAGGTCTGCACACTGCTAGCCGTGGTGGGCACATGGGCATAAGCCTGTGCTGAGTCCTTGCCTGGCATGTGTAATGTATGGGCACTCTGGCATCATATAGCTGAATGGTGTGGGCACATTATCTGTTAGCTTCTCATGCTACTTCACATTGATCTATGCTTTCCAGTAGTCTTCTGTATATTTCCTTCATGTGGATTATGTAAATGACAGACACTGAACTGACAGAAAGACCTTGGGCAGGATACCAGAGAGAACCATGGCTGTAAATGAAAGCTTAGTAGCTAGGTAACAGGACACACTGAGAAGGTAAAGCTGGTACAGTACCATCAGTGAGAGTGGGGGCACGCAGCACCTGGGTGACATCTCCGCTAACAAGTCTTTTTATAACTTCCAGCTTCATAGGCGTAACCAGCGATTATAGGGCACATATTAATGCATTAGCAAGAAGATGGTACAGGAAAATAACTCGTGGCTGCTCACGTTATGTATTAGGTTATCACTGCACATGGTAGTAGTGTGTGTGCCCTGTACGAGAAATGAATGGGGTGAATGTAGTTGTAGTGGGTATTTGTAGGCTCCGATAAAAGTATTGTTGTAGAGAAGATCTAAGCAAGTGTACATGTGTCATGTTAGTATCTAAAGCAACAAAGGGCATTCTTATACCAGTGTTCTGCAGGACAGTTCTGGCGCCCTCTGCATAGCCAATGTTCCACTATTTGTGGTAGGATTGTGGCGTATTGGTACATTTGGTAATGTTTGACTTGGTGTCCTAAGAAAAGAGGGAACATTATGGAATAGTTATTGCAAATACCTTTTTATATTATATATACACACACATATAAATATACATATATACAGTGTATGTATATTATGTATATAGATAAATAAATCTATCAAAAGGATATATAAATATACATATAAACATGTGTGTGTGTGTATATATATATATATATATATATATATATAGCTCTATGTCTCCATTTATATATATATATATATATATATATATATATATATATATATATATATATATATATATATATATCTGCACAGACACAAGTGGCAACACTACTGAAAATGATATATAAACATGTAGTATATTATGGTTACATATTAAGTTTCATTTGTAATATATAATAAATATAATATTGTCGACTTAAATAATGACTTAAATAAGAGGCATCATGGGTAAGATCTGGTGACCTGTGTGGCACATGATGCCTTACATAAGACTTACTGCTTTACATTTAATCGGGGTTACTGAGTGTCAGACTAATGACAGCTCTGGAGGGAAGAGAACAGTCAGGTTATTTACAAGAACTTGGTAACAATGAAGTGATCTCATAACACATGTCACAGCTCTACCAGGCCCCTCCACTGACATGAAGTCATCTTTGGAAGTCACACTGACTACATTTCTTCTGCTTGTGTGAAATGAACCAATGTTTATGCTCCGAACATGCCCTATGAAGCCTCCAACAGTGTGTATTTCATAAATAAAGTTCTCTGATACCGATGCAAAATTCAGTTCACAGGATAGAAGTTGAGTATAAATATTGACTACTTTGCTAGTGCTAAAGTTTTTTTTTCTGAGGTTTATCTGAACCTAAATACTTGTAGCTTCCGAACTAATAAGCTATATGGCTTAGATGGTGTGTTTGAATGGAAGTGGGTGACAAAGTTGTAGCCATTCACAGCACACCATACGTGAGGTCATTAGCATTCCTGAAAAATGTCCAAATATAAGACATATATTCATCTGATCAAACAGCATATAAGAACTTAGTTTTGACAAAATGGAAATTCACATGTAATTCTAAGACCCACAAGGGACCTATTCTGTCCCAGAGATAAGCATCCTGGACTTGTTAACAAATATGATGTGAAACACTCATATATCCGGTTTCACAAGTATAGAATCTTCCCTATCAGTGTGTCAGGCATAAAGCTCCTTTTTTTATAGACATTTTTATTTCAAACATTTTATATCGGTGCAGATTTCAGTAGCAATTTACTTACTATAGTGTCAGCCCAAGGAAACAACTTTTGCAAGGAAATCTATGATTTGAATAGCCGCCAACAAAATGAATGCAAAAAGTGTTTCTGTTACAGTAATCAGTGATGATTAAGGGATGGTCCAGCGCTTCTAACTTTCACATTGGGGAGAAGAGTGAATTTGATGATGTAACATTGGGACATACCTGCCGGGATGCATACACAATCAACAACTCTGTAATCTTCACAATATATGATCAATGTATGCAGAGAAAGCAATGTCAAAAACGATGTAAAAAAAATCACACATACGCTATATAGAGTGGGTTATGGTTGTTACACTCCTCTTTACAGCTTTCAGTTTCTTGTCCCATGTAATCTTTCCAGGTCTCCTTTGCCCTAATTTAACTCTCCCTATGGGAGCCTCCTATTCCATTAATAGGGTTAATGGAATATTGAACATTGCAGTTCCTTGAGCTAGTAACATCTTCTACTAGTCATAGATGATTGTATATTTTTAGTTATACAATATACTACTGTAAAACAATATAAAGTAAAACAAAGTTTTTTTTATTTTAGGAAGTTAATATTTTTTACCCTTGTGATCCAAAATCAGGTGCCATAACTAATATTTGGAGTAGCTGGGATTAGCTAGCTGTGTAACAAATAAGGAGAGGATACATTATAAGGGTAGGTACAAATGAGCATATAAAAAAATCGATCCGATTTTCAGCAAGAAAAGTGAGACATTTTTTCCTCACTTGTTATCCTTCTGCTGTCGGAATATAATCTGTTTTTTTTTTTTCAGCAGCTATTAATCATTGCATGACAATTTACAGTGTCCTATGTTCCAGAATATACACTGCTCAAAAAAATAACGGGAACACTAAAATACCACATCTTAGATATCACTGAATGAAATATTCCAGTTGCAAATCTTTATTCATTACAATAAAACATAAAATGATCAATGTAAATCAAAATTAATATACCATGGAGGTCTCGATTTGGAATGATACTAAAAATCAAAGTGGGAAATCAAATTACAGGCTGATCCAACTTCAGTGGTCAGCGGTGTGTGTGTGTGGCCTCCACGTGCCTGTATAACCTCCCAACAACGCCTGGGCATGTTACTGATGAGGCGGCAGATGTTCTCCTGAGGGATCTCATCCCAGACCTGGATTAAAGCAGCAGTCAACTTCTGGACAGTCTGTGGTACAAAATGGCGTTGGTGGATAGAACGAGACATGATGTCCCAAGATGTGCTTGATTGGATTCGGGTCTAGGGAAAGGGCAGCCCGTCAATAGCATCAATACCTTCATCATGCAGGAACTGCTGACCTAATTCAGCCACATGAGGCCTAGCATTGTCATGCATCAGAAGGAACCAAGGGCCCACTGCACCTGCATTTGGTCTCACAGTGGGTCTGAGGATCTCATCCTAGTGCCTAATAGCAGTCAGGTTATCTCTGGCTAGCACATGGAGGGCTGTGCGGCCCCGCAAAGAAATACCTACCCACACCATTACTGACCCACTGGCTAATCGGTCATGCTGGAGGATGTTGCAGGCAGCAGAACGTTCTCCATGGCGTCTCCAGACTCTGTCACATTTGTCATGTGCTCAGTGTGAACCTGCTCTCATCTGTGAAAAGAACAGGGCGTAAATGTCGATCCTGCCAATTTTGGTGTTCTCTGGAAATGGCAATCACCCTGCATGATTTTGGACTGTAAGCGCAACATCCACTTGTGGATGTCTGGCCCTCATACCACCCTCATGGAGTCTGTTTCTCATAGTTTAAGCAAACACATGGATGTTAGTGAAATGCTGGAGGTCATTTTTCAGGGCTCTGGCACTGCTCCTCCTGTTCCTCCTTGCATAAAGGAGGAGGTAGTGGTCCTGCTGCTTGGTTGTTGCCCTCCTACAGCCCATTACATGTCTCCTAATGTACTGGTCTGTCTCCTGGTATATGATCCATGCTCTGGACACTGTGCTGACAGACGCAGCTACTATTCTTGCCACAGCTCACATTGATGTGCCATCCTGGATGAGCGGCACTACCTGAGCAACTTCTGTGGGTTGTAGACACCAGCTCATGCTACTGCACAGCATCTCTAGGGGTGATAGCTATAACAAAATGCAAAACTGACCAAAACAGCCAAAAAGGATGAGTACAGAGAAATAGCCTGTGGTCACCCCCTGCAGAATCACTCCTTTTATAGGGGTTGTCTTTCTAATTGCCTATCATTTCTACCTCTTGTCTGTTGCATTTGCACAACAGCAGGAGAAATTGATTCACAATCAGTGTTGCTTCGTAACTGGACAGGTTGATTTCACAAAAGTGTGATTGACTTGGAATTAAATTATGTTCTTGTCACGACTCAGCTATCGGTAGACCCAGGACCAGAGGCTCCTTCCCTGTCCCTAACACTAGGTGGTGCTCTGGCTTGCCATTTTCCCCAGGATACTTCTGAAGGTGAAACTCCCAGGGCCTCCACTCTTGCCTTATCTCCTGAATCAGCCCTCCGTCTGTTCCCTTCCCCCACTCAAGGAAGACAGGAGCTGCCGTATACCGCAGTACTCCAACCCTACGAACAAGGCAACATTACAAGGGGTAACTGAAAATACCAGGCATACAAATATTCACTCGCATATAACAGAGGAATGCATCAGGGAGTGGAGGATGGGGAAAAAAACAAAATAAGAGGAGGGATGGGAATTATCACACTTACAAACCCATGCAACAGTCACAGATAACGCCTCCAAACTCCTTATAAAAGCACCAAAACACCTCTCCTCCAAGCCATGCAGCATAAGCTAGCTCTGACAATATGTATATTTCAGAACCCAGATTATATAGGGGATAGGAGTGGCTAACCGAGCACACCTGAGAGCTCAGACCCCCAGAGCTGTCAATATGGCCGATTAACCCTGTTCTGCCTAAAGAAATAAGCATCATTTAAAAAGAAGATGAAGTGCTTCTTTCAGCGAAGGAGTAGGAGCAATCAGACGCTGAGGTCTTCTGGCTCCTCTCTGTTGCGGCAACCCTGTGACAGTTGTTTAAGTGTTTCCTTTATTTTTTTGAGCAGTGTATATTTACTGTGGCATTTTTTTTTCTTGCACCCATAGACTTAAATGGGTGAGTCTAATCTGATGTCCAGAGTTAGGCCACGTTCACATGTTCAATATTTGGTGGGTATTTTACATCAGTATATATAAGCCAAAACCAGCAGTGGTTAAAAGATACATAAGTGGTGACGTGTTACTGTTATACTTTTCCTCTGATAGTTCCACTCTTGGTTTTGTCTTACAGATGCTGAGGTAAAATACTCACCAAATTCTGAACGTGACCTAAGATTGGGAATTTTTCAATTTTTTTTTCTTACACCATTTAAGTCTGTGAAAAATATGTTCATCTGCATTGCCTCATTGCTTAGCATTGGAGAGCAATCCTTTTTTTGTCAGATTGCACTCGTCTGATTTATATTGTCTTTTGGACGAGCCCTGAGGAAGATATTAATGCACAACACACCAGGAAGAGAGGAAAGTGTGTTCCTCTGTTGAAGGATAAAAGATAAGGGCCATAGTTTTATGACTAGCAGTACTGTAGTTTTCTATAATTGCATGGTGCTCAGTGCAGAGCCAGGCAGCGTGTAATTAAATTTCAGTGGATTACTTGCTATCATGCAGTTACATACTCCTCCTTCTAGCACATATTCCCATTGTACCCAGCCAGTGCCACGGGGCCTAAGCTACAAGTGGGATTTCTAGGAGTGCAATCATATATGTTTTTTGGTACTTCATTATATCTTTAAGCCGAACAGTGATGTTCTCAGGATTGGGAGGTGTATGCCTAAATCTGAATCTGTCCTCAATGTCTCCATCTCTGAAGTTTAGGAATAGATTGGATGAGTGGTAACAAGAAATGTTAGCAGTATACACCCAAATGCATTGCCTACTTTACTACATCTGCAGTTTGGTGTTTGACTATATTATTAGTATGTAATGGTCTCCTTTTTTAAGCTGCAGTTTGTTGCTTTTAGAAACAATACAAAAATAGATGCACAAGGGCAATTTTCACCTTGTTTTGTGAATACTTTAGGGGTATATGTCGTTTTTCTTTGCCTCTCACCAAGTGTATAACCATCTATTAAAAATTGTATTATAAACAATTGGATATGCAGTGAATACTGCAGCTAAAACGAGTTGCAGGAGACATGTAAGGCTACTTTCACACTAGCGTCGGGCTCGGCCCGTCGCAGTACATCGGGCCGAGGTCACCGACGCTAGTGTTGTCTCCGCCGCACAACGGGGGCAGCGGATGCATTTTTCCAGCGCATCCGCTGCCCCATTGTGAGGTGCGGGGAAGTGCGGGGAGGTGGGGGCGGAGTTCCGGCGGCAGCAAAAAACGTTACATGTCGCGATTTTTGTAGCCGACGGTCCGCCACAACACGGCGCAACCGTCGCACGACGGTTGCGACGTGTGTAAATGCGTCGCTAATGTTAGTCAATGGGGAAAAAACGCATCCTGCAAGCACTTTTGCAGGATGCGTTTTTTTGCCAAAACGACGCATTGCGACGTATTGAAAAAAACGCTAGTGTGAAAGTAGCCTAAGAATATTTTTTTTATGCCAGACCCCACTGACCATTAAGGCCAGCTTAAAATTTGTAAATTTTAGAGTTTATTTGATAGGATCTATTCACATTATACTAAGTGATGATGAATGGCAACAATAGGCTATGGACCATTTAGACTCACCAATAATCAGGAGCACAAGCATTCATAGGAACTCTTATTCCTCATTATCAGGTTGTCTAAACAGGCAAATGCATACTCAATAAGTAAAGCACTCATTCATTGGGTGTGATAATTTTTAAGCCTGCTTAAAAATCATCATTATCGGCAACCACATCATCCTGTGCAGCCGTTGAGATGTGTAGCCGAGAACATGATATTGTATGTGCATAGTACAATCTTTCTGTGTACAAAGAATTCTAGTGTAGTTGGAAGATGGTGTAATGTATATAAAATAGCGTTTGGTTAATTCTGTTTTTTGAAAACTTAATGCACATTCTAAACATAGGATATAAGAAAAAAAAGAGACTATCTCCCCAGCAATGTTCCCGTTTCAGTCACGGGGCGGCGCTGCCGCGGGTTCAGTCACCACCATAAGTATACAGAGAAGCGGCTGTAACCACGTCACTGACTGACAGCTGAGCTCCAATGCAGAGGGAGTGTCGGTCAGGGCCAGGTCTCGCTTGCAGCCACCACTCTCTGCAGCCACTGGAAACAGCAGCACACAGCCTAATAAGTGACACATCACTGACATCTGTGTCTCGGCCCCTACCTTGTGCTGTCCTCGGATTACACAGCAAACACATGCTGATGGATTGCATTTAGGTCTTTCATTGGTATTAGAAGAGAAATAGCGTCTTATTGTAAAGATTAGAAAAGGTTTAATATGACACCAATTGCACACCATTGTAATATTGTACACTAGTATTTCACGTTACCAGTGTGTAGCTTTAATATGTGTTCTGACATCTTGTTTAATGACATTATCATCATGGTTGGTATCCCCTTGCATGCATTATAGCGCATCTTGCAGTCAGTGGAAGAATTCGTTCCTAGCTGTGTGCATGCTAAATTACATCTGTACATTGTGACAAAAGGCTCACAAACAATCCCATGCAAAAGTGATAAGGGCTCATCAGTAAATTAAATTCCCCAGAGAAGAAAATCGGCGATCTCAGCAGAATTCTTACATTTTGCTTGCAGTATTCTTTTGTTTATCAAGCAACCCTGGTATTTATTTTGTCAGAGGAAATATTTGCTTTGGCACATTAACTCAATTCCAGCTCCCCTTGTTTTGGTGATATTTGTGACAAGAGAGTCTGGAACGCCAGTTGACAAGTTATTCAGCCAGGAATCCTGTTTTAGATGAAAAATCTGGCAGTGACAGCATTTAGAAAGATATATTTGTCTCAAGTCAGTCGTCAAATGAAGAATTAAAGATTGCACATTAACTGCACAGTGAAAGTATAGGCAGTAACCTAATTTAGATCAAAAGACCTATAATAAGCTGCTACAATTAGAGAGTACCAAACCAAAATTAGACAAATCCCTATGAATTACTCATAGAGCAAAAAAATGAAATGGACAGTAAATAACCATACTGTGTTAAATACAAATGTATAAACTTTATTAAATGCAGAAAAAGACAGACTTATTAGGGAAAGACGAATATATAAAAACGCCCGATAAAAATCCAAAAAGGCAGTGTGATTACAATGGTAAGCTACACAACAGCAAAATGTAGTATCCATTATTGAGAATAGACCAGTCAGTAAAGCACTAAAGGTACAATAATATAGGTCAACTCAAACAAACATGATGCAGAAAATTAATAATCCATGATTTTATTGTGAACAAATAAATAATAGCTGCAATAAAATACCAAAAAAATCATATTGTATAAATTCACCTTATGTGGATATGACCAGTGCAAATTCGGTTTAACAAAGCCTTTGTGCCCACTCCTGTATAGATCCAACATAAAGAGGATAATAGTAATAATACTCACTGCACACCATAACTGGGCCAAGTGAGTCACACTGTTCACTACGATGTTGCACGTTTCGCCCATAGCTTCTTCAGAGGGTACTTCAGAGGGTATAGTGCCTTCCGCTATATTTTATAGTAATCTCTCCCCGATATGCCGATAGGCTACGGATAACGTCATCAGCGCATGTCATTCATAACCGGAAGTTGTTCTATTTAGGGTCTACATTTGTTTACTTGTCCACATGCTGCAGATGTCTTTTGAAAAGTTTTGCCACATACATGCATGTTTTTCTGTCAGGTAAAGCATGATACTGCTCTCTGCGCTCAGGACCCCATTGGTGTCTTACATCTTATACCAGTAAAACCTTGGACTCTTTCCGATAGGGTCTATCTTTTTTTTTTTACACAATCTTTGTGCAGTCTAGCAAGTTTTATATTTTGTTTGCCTCATTCAGATGGCTAGCTATATTGGGATAATGTCCAATTTTAGAGAATTCAAGCAATGAATGATGGAGTGCTGAGCAGGGAGAAGAATGTGGTGTGAACCCAGCCTAATATGGTCAAAAAAGTGAAATTGCCTAATTTTCGGTGGTGTTGGTTGGAATGGTTTAATCCATTGAATTCAATATAGAGAGCGTAACATCAGCGCCAATAAAATACATGATTGATGGCGGTGAACGGCTGAAGCTGGAGAATACGCGGTTTCCTCAAGCTAAGAATAATAGAATGTTATTGTAGATACAGAATGTTCTCTGTATTTTATTTAGGTGCAGAGTGTGTATATCAATCACATGGAGCCCCTCACCTACATAACAAAATGTATTTTGGTTAAGCTCCACAAGCTATATCTGTCTACAAATGGAGGAAGCCTTGTGTTCTTATTGAATGTATATTTGATTGATGAGGTAAAAAACGTATTTGCGGACTGAAATGTTCCCTTTTGATCACTACGAAAGTTTTTATCATGTGCAGGGGCATTGCTAGGCACTGAGGTCCAGGGCTCCTGCCCCGGATCTGAGGAGTGATGCCTCGAATCTCCAGTGACTTAAAAAAAAAAAAGCAAACCGTATTGTTCAAGCACAACTAGAACACAGGCAGCCTGGCTTAGGCAGACGTAGTGTGCATAGTAGGCTCCTCCGTCCGGCTCCACAGTACTCCCCTCAGGTGCTAGTAACAGTTTTTAACCCCTTTCCGACGTTGCGCGTAATAGTATGCCCATGTCAGAATCCCTCCCTTTGAAGTGGGCTCCGGTGCTGTGCCCACATCTTTCCCGGCACATATCAGCTGTTTGGAACAGCTGACATGTACCTCTAACAGCCGCGAGTGGAATCGCGATCCACTCGCGACTGTTAACCTCTATTCACACAGGGCTTACGGTTCTTGGGATCGGTAAGGTTCCCAGCATTCAGACCTCCAGTGATCGGAAATCTATCCCCTATCCCATGGATAGGAGGTAACGTTGAAACTTTGTACAACCCCACTTATAGATTTTGGATCTGTAGCCACCTAATTCTAAGGTCAGGGGGATTCTGACAGGCAACCCCCTAATCATAGCCCCTATATTATGAAACCACTTTCGCCAGCTTCAATGTACTTACTGGTTGCATACAACGGTAACCATCACTACATAGGACAGGATCATCGTGATTGTTGGTTCTTGAAACGGAGCCCACTGTATTCTTTCTATTTATTAGTGTACCATATAATACGGGTTTGGAATCCCTCCGATGATGGAATATATTAATGTTTTCAAGTATAAATAGCAATGTCTTAATATTACGTATACCTTCAGTTTCTATTACAAATTTGGGATATTACAAGTTACGCACTCCTCCTTGGATAAAAATATTACTCAATAATACTAAGAGTATTTTTACCCTTCTGTAAAAAATGTAGTGTGACCCCTGCTGGCGGGGTTATTCAGTTACTGGACAATAGTATTCTTATATAGACGCTATACAGCTATGTTATTCTGTATTCTGTAGTGATACTGTGCATTTGGAGTGCGAAAGTGTTATTTGTCAGGAACCATTTCAATTTTTTCCTAACATGGCAAAATAGCAAGAATTCTGTCCATACTCGTTAGTGTCACTGACAATCAACTGTTAATATGTTGTAAAGTGAGTGGCCCCAAAGACTCTATATAGTACACTGGGCCTGAGCTCCAAATGTTTTAGGACCCTAGCTATACCCCTTATTATGTGTCTAATAAAATAAATACAAAAATGAAAAAGGTGCCTGAAGTGGCAACTGGCAATTGTATCCCTGATTAATATAATGCAATGGCCTCGATTCGTCATTTGTGTATTTTTAAATCACTTTTTTTTTTATCCTGTGGTATTTGCTGATGTTTTTGTGCTATTGACTATTTTTTACGACTTCTTGAACATAAAACATATCATTTTTTAAATATTGGAAAAATGTGGACTTTTTGCTTGAAGTGCATAAAATCACATCAGGGGGTGCTGGAGCACAAAATTCAGCTAATTTTTAAATGGTCCCAATTGATGAATCAAGCGAAAACATCTGGAAATCCAAAACACCAACAACGATGAACATAAAACACAGGAAAACACATGTACAATAGACTTTAAAAAGGCAAAAACTACTAGGAGAATTAGGCACAAATGAAAAACGGGCAAAAAATACCAAATATTGGACAGAAAACAGGCATAAATGCAATGAATCTGGGCCAGTATGTGAATGAATCAGGTAGATTACATCTCAGACCAAATATTGTAGTGCTGGTGCAGGACGTCTGTATTCATTTTGTATATACTAGATGTGTACAACATTTGGGCCCCTAGGTAAATTTCCTTTTTTCTCTTATGGTATAAATTGCCAATTTTTTCTAAATATCGCATTAATGAATTTGGCGCAAAGTAAAGAAAATGTCTTTTCTGTCTTGAATTGATTTTGTGACTTTTCGTGGACAAAACTCGAATGTTTCACAAAATGGTTCGTAAATTGTCCAAAAAACTAACGAACTCCACAATACACCAAAGAGAACCGGAGTAGAGTTTCATCAAATTTTGTGAAATTGTTAAATTAGGCGAAAACCTCTAGAATCGCTAAACTCCACCCAAAGAGATGAAAAAATAGAACATATTAAATAGACTTTAAAAAAGGCACAAATAGAATAAAGAACTGGATGCAAGCAACAAAAAGGCGCACAACACATTAAACTAAACAAAAACAAGTGCAAAGGCAATCCTAAATTTTGGCCTTAGTGGGTTCTATTCTTTGTCCTGTATCTCACTGTCCTGCTCTTGTTTCTACAACATATCTTACAAGATAGCTAATCTTGCTATGATGAGACCTGATGTTCACTTATTTAAAGGGCACCTATCGGGTGAAAAAACGCTATTAACCTGAAGTTATGGGGTTAATCTTCAGGTTAATAGCTTTACTAACATCTCGGGCTCTTGCACTTAGAGCCCTGCTGCTGGGAGGATATTAACTTTATTCCATCCTACAGCAAGTGAGTTCAGTCACCCCTCTATGTATAGAGAGGCTGTAACTACGCCCCCAGCACTGACTGACAGCAGGCTCACCATTAGGGGTGGCTGTCAGTCAGTGCTTGGGGCGGTTACAACCGCCGCTCTCTATACCCAGCAATGACTGAACCTTTCCTTTTCACATTGCAGTTAGTTGCTGAATAGGTAGCACTCATCAGCTACAAGACAACATATCTATAGTAGAAGACAAGTCACAGTCTTGTAGCGGGTAGTGAGGAATTAATGAGCAGCCAGGTCTGGAGACAGGTTCTTGTCCTTCTAAAAAGATACAATACTCTGATGAAACTAACTAAAAAATCTTTAGCTATTCTTTTGGGTTCACCTAATCCTCCACTGAAGGATTAGGCAAGCTTCAGTGCACTATTATAGTTCGGTATGTAGTATCACTAAGCAATTATAGTACAGCGCCATGGAATCAATGGTACTATATAAATAATTAATAAAAATAGCACAAATTAATTTTTTATATTTTTCCTACATATAGTTCATTATATTTGTTTGTACACTCTGAAACTGTGCTTCGGGAACACGACCATTTGCCTGTTTTAGAAATAAGCATTTTAAAGCCGTTATTACATCAGCAGCCAACTTCTGGCATATCTCCCTAATTATCGCAATATTAATGATCTACTCTTAGGATAAGCTATATCAAGTTGTGTGGGAGCTTACTATAACTCAGCTGTTTAAAGATGCTTGGGTGCTGCAGGGTCTCTAATATTTACATAGCTCTACCTATAGTACCTTGTGCTAAGTGCAAGGGTGTTTGACACCGTCCCACATAGACATCCAATGGGGAAATTAAGATCTACAGTATAGGTTTAGAACAGTGCTTCAGTTAGTCATTCGGCAGACAGCCATCTCGGACAACACTCCCATACAAAGAAGCGCTTACTCGTCCAGTATATAGGACCCTCAAAGTCACTTCAAACCTGGATAGGTTGCTGAAAAAATAAATTTTGTAAATTTCCTTGATAAAACAAAAAATTACTGCTACATTTTAAACCTCCTAAAAGGCTAAGAAAATAAAAAGAACATTTTACAAATGATGCTGATATAAAGTGGACATGAGGGAAATGTTATTTATTCATGCTTTTCTGTGTTAGCACGATTTGGATTAAAGGGATAATAATTTAAAGTTTGAAAATTGCAATTATTTTAAATTTTTGTCAAATTTCTGATATTTTTTTTATAAACACTATAAATAAACACTGCTTGAGTTCTATAAATGTAACATGAGTGATTTCCCACATTGAGAAAACATACAGTGACATACGAATCTGTGTTAGGAAGAACTTACTGTAGCTAGCAATTTTTTATAAAACTTAACACAAATGTAACACCTCTGGGTCCTGTTACAGTGGCATTGCTTTCCTCATGGGGAGAGTGATGTCACACTTGGAAGCAAAGAAAGATCTCTTTCACCAGGTAAACACAAAGCACACAACACGGTCACACTCCAGGCCAGAAGGGGGAGCTCTAAACCTGGTTTAGGGGGAACTCCCCTATAAATACATTCTGGTCTGGAGGGAAAGTGAGTTTTGAGTTAGTTAGTGCCAGACAGCAGACTGGAGCAGTCTGAGGCAGAGAGACGTATTTGGGGCCGTGCAGCTGGAGGTGCTGCAGCTCCAGCATTGAGAGGCACAGTGACACATAGAGCCCGGTCATGATAGAGACCCTATAAAAAGGCTCGAGCCACCTGTCATACGGGTTTGTGTCCTAACCTTCATGGAGGACAGAGAGAATTGTGAGAACCTTGCCAGAAGCCGAAGGCAGTAAGGGACTACAACACTACCACACTTGGAGAAAAACTTTGATCTCCACCTGGTAAAGGGGACTCTGAATTCGCTTCCAAGCCGGCCGGACCCTGCCGATACCTGTGATCTGGTGCCCTAGACTGTGGCTGCCTGAAGCTTTCAGTAAACCAGATAAAGAGACTGCAAACCTGCATCCTTAGTTCTTTACTGCACCACTCACCATCCTCATCTATACACTAGGAGCCCTGGGGATATACTTCACCTGTGGGAAGTTATACCATCTAGCTGCTATAACATCACCCCAGAGGACCCTTTTAAGCAGCGTCGGTCCCCATTGACCGAACACCACAGGTGGCATTGCGAACTTTTTTCAAATTCCCTTTAAAGACCTTTCCCTATATTTGGGTGCTCAGGGCCACGGACCGGGTCGCCGCCACTGTGACATCCCCTTTAAGTACCGGACCCAGTACCGAGTACCCCACGGCCCTGGCGGGCGACTCACAAAGAGTTGTCTACACTCCAGGCTGACGCCAACCTGCAAAAGCAGTTGTGAATACCAACATCATCAATACCACCTAACATCACATGCCTCACCAAAAGATGGTCATCCAGCCAACATATTATGGGTGACTTAATTAGACGTTTGACCAAATATAGCAGGATCATTTTTCAGTTGATAATGTTGTATGGCCATCGAATGATGTTCTAAATATCCAAATGCCCTTTTCCAGAAAAAACTTCCCTAATCTTGTTCTAGGTTGAGTAAAACAAGGAGATTACCACAGGACACCTGTTAATCTGCAGAATAGTCTACCTAAGGTGCTGATAAATGTCAATGATTTCAAAGAGGCTCAGGTGCTTTTTAAGAAGAAAATAGCATAAATGGTTATGTTCATGTAAAAACATCACGTTCTAAATGTTGATCCGGTTGATTGTCACTCTAGATCAGGAGAGAAAATCGTAACATGATGTTTCCATTCCCAATATCATCTCCTATGCCTTGACTGAGTGTGATGGTCATTTCTGTTTTTTCAACCATACTATGTAACTATGTTTGTACTGTGAGCCCTTACCTCCCTGCGTACAAAGTTGCCCTGTGCATGAATCCTAACTTGCCATTTCAAGGCAAATTATCATAAAAAAATGACCTATTTTTTATATCAGGTTTTTGTGTTACATGTATTTGAAAAAAAATTGGGCTATTTTTTCTTCTCATACCATGATCTTGTTAATAAAAAATTGTTAAAAAAAAAGTTAATAATCTTGCAGTTTTCACATTGGCCACTTGGGCTTCAACTTCCTGTTACTTTAGGAACAGTTTTCTGCTTGGCAGAGTCAGGGTTACAGTGACAGGGATCACCTCTATGCATGTCTGATAACACAGGATCCACCAATCACAATAGGCCATGTCACAGCTGACCCTGCTCCTCTTCCCTTTACAATAACCCTTGCATATGCTCATTAAATGCTTCAATACAAAAGGTAGGGTCAGAGTCTCTTCATTGTGGCTAATGTACTTGTGAACAATGCCTGACCAACTTAATGCCCTACCAATATGTCAAGTAAACATTTTTTACATTTGCAATTGTGTATTTTTTCATGAACTCATGTAACCTTAGTTCATGGCTGCACTTCAATCAAACATTCACATTTTTTTCAGACATACAAATCTTTTTTACCCAAATAATTTGATCAAGTTGCCCTTTTTCAAAAAATTGTTGTGGTTTCAGAAATGGCTTGCATTGGTGGCCTAACACCCTGTATAATTCATGCTTGAATGGTGGAAGTAAAGCTGAATTTTGGAATCCAGAAAAAACAGCAAGAAAAGCAGCAAAACTTTAGTTTTTTTCTGTAACTTTTTTACTGTCAGTAGATCAGGTTTTGGCTGCAGAAAAGCGCTGTAAAAAAATGCGTGAACAAAGCCTAAGGCTATGTGCACACTTTGCAGGGTCCTCTGCGGGTTCTCCCGCAGCAGATTTGATAAATCTGCAGGGCAAAACCGCTGCGGTTATCCCTGCAGATTTATCGCGGTTAGTTTTGCGGTTTCCGCTGCGGGTTTACTCCTATACTATTGATGCTGCATATGCAGCAATATGCAGCATCAATAGTAATGTTAAAAATATTTAAAAAAATGGTTTATACTCACCCTCTGACGTCCCGATCTCCTCGGCGCTGCACGCGGCGGTCCGGTTCCAAAGATGCTGTGCGAGAAGGACCTTCGTGACGTCACGGTCATGTGACCGCGACGTCACGGTCATGTGACCGCGACGTCACCACAGGTCCTGCTCGCACAGCAACCCTGAGACCGGACGGCCGCGTGTAGCGCTGAGAGGTGAGTATATCATTATTTTTTTATTTTATTTCTTTTTTTTTACACAAATATGGTTCCCAGGGCCTGGAGGAGAGTCTCCTCTCCTCCACCCTGAGTACCATCTGCACATGATCCGCTTACTTCCCGCATCGTGGGCACAGCCCCATGCGGGAAGTTAGCGGATCAATGCATTCCTATGTGTGCAGAATCGCAGCGATTCTGCACAAAGAAGTGACATGCTGCGGAATGTAAACCGCTGCGTTTCTGCGCGGTTTTTCCCGCAGCATGTGCACAGCGGATTGCGGTTTCCATAGAAACTGCTGCGGACCCGCAGCTGCAGAAACGCTGCGGATCCGCTGTAAAACCAGCAAAGTGTGAACATGGCCTTAGGCTGCCGTCACACTAGCAGTATTTGGTCAGTATTTTACTTCAGTACTTGTAAGCCAAAACCAGGAGTGGAACAATTAGAGGAAAAGTATAACAGAAACTTATGCACCACTTCTGTATTTATCACCCACTCCTGGTTTTGGCTTACAAAAATTGATGTGAAATACTGACCAAATACTGCTAGTGTGACGGCAGCCTTAGAGTGTAAAAATGTCTCAGTGACAAGTGTGAAAATTGCAAGATTTCTATTTATTATCTATACTACAGATTGTGCTATGGAAAAAAAAAAACATTTTAAAAAGGTCACACAAATACCTGAATATCTAAATAATGGGCCCTTTTCTGACGATGGGATTCCTTTACGAAAGAATACTTTAGAAAGTGCGTCGATACTGTGAAACAATAAACCACTTATCATTTATTTAAAAAGAAAAACAAATAGGATTCCCTAAATAGTTTTGGCCTTAATCAGGAATATGATACTGCGAACATGATACGCTCGAAACCTGCTGCTTCTGGATCAAGCTTCGAAAGGCCATTGTTCGGTTACAGCTAAAAGCCTGGAGAAACCAATGCAGGAAATGTCAGCTGCCTGTCCTGTGATGACCACACCGAAAGCACTGGGATCAGATTGGAACTATGAATCTGCTTGTTATTTCATATTTCTATATTTTTGCCTCTGCACATATTTTAATAAGTCTCCCTCAGTAGATCTTCATTTAAAAAAAGTGTTGCGAAATGCAAGTAAGTTTTTGGGTTACTGTATGATTTTGCTAAGGCTACTTTCACACATCAGTTTTTTGCCGTCAGGCACAATCCAGCGAATTTTTTAAAAAACGGATCCAGCGCAAATTGTGAAAAACTGATGCGACGGATCCATTTTTTGCTAGATCCGATTTTTATTTTTTTTTAACCCGGGGATAGAGTTTGGACTTCCTGATACGGGCAGGAGAGAGAGAAGGAGAGGGAGGGAGAGAGAGAGAGACCCCAGAATGGAAAATTCATGATTTGAATGGAAAATGCATGATTTGTGTAAAAAACCTCGAATTCAGTCACCAGGGTCCATCATTTCACCTCACATTTCATACGTTTTCAGCGGATCCATCGCTGTCTGTTTTTTCGTCGCACAGAAAAAACTTTCCTATGTCTGTTTTTGACGGATCCGGCAAAAAACTGATAAAACGTGAGGCCATCCGTCGCAATCCAGCGCTAATACAAGAGAATGAGAGAAAAACTGATCCGGCAGCTACTTTTGCCGGATCTGTTTTTTTCAAAATTCACCGGATTGTGCCTAAGGGCTTGTTTCCACTTGCGAGAAACACGTTTGTGTCTCGCATGTGGAAACCAAGCTCTGGCGCCGGCACCTTGGAGCGGAGCTGTGCAGCTCCATGTGTTCCTATGTGGTCGCACTCTCCGCTCTGGAGTGCCGGCGCCACAGCTTGGTTTCCACATGCGAGACACGGACGTGTTTCTCGCAAGTGGAAACAAGGCCTTACGGCAAAAAACTGATGTGTGAAAGAAGCCTTAGGCTGCTTTCACATATCAGGTTTTTTGTTTCAGGCACAATCCGGCAATTTTTGAAAAAACAGATCCGTTTTTTTTACACGCCGGATCCGTTTTTTTCCCGTAGAGTTGTATTAGCGCCGGATTGTGCCTGAAGGACATGCATTTAATCCGTTTTGTGCCGGATCCGTCCCTTCAGGCTTTTTTGCCGGACACAAAAAACGTCCCCTGCAACGTTTTTTCTGTGCGGCGAAAAAGCCTGAAGGGACGTTTGCGGCAATAAACGCATGGAACGGATGTGTGAATGAACGGTTCCGGCTACCGAATCCGTTTTTTGTACACTGAGCATGCCCAGAAGCTTTGTTTTTGATTCTGGCATGGGAATCTCTCTCTCTCTCTGTCCCTCTCTCTCTCTCTCATCCCCGCAATCAGGAAGTCAAAAATCCATGCACAGTAAAGAAAGCCTGATCCAGCTAAAAAACGGATCCGGTGCATCAGTTTTTCACAATTTACGCCGGATCCGTTTTTTGTAAATTTGACGGATTTAGCCTGAAACAAAAAAACCTGATGTGTGAAAGCAGCCTTACCTGCAATGGGAAAGTACAACTCATATTATTTGCTATTGGTAACACCTTGTTTTGTAAAACTAGAATTACTCAGCATGTAATTGGATTCTAGATACATCAGCAGGGCTTCTGTCATGTGTTTAGTGCCTCTGTTGGGGATCCTAAAGCAGAGGGATGCTGATAGTTATCTTTTTATGATTCTAAGTTATTTATCATGTAAAAATCTGTATAGGTACTGCTAGATCTTGTAAAGAAAGGCTTTAAAGCGGTTTTACACTGAACAATTATTGTGAACAAACTTTCTTAACCCATAACCGACATCGGGCATAATAGTACGCCAATGTCGGACTCCGTCTCTTTGATGTGGGCTCCGGTGCTGAGCCCACATTTTTCCTGGGACATGTCAGCTGTTTTGAACAGCTGACATGTGCCCGCAATAGATCCACCTGCGGCTATTAATAGTTAAATGCCGCTGTCAAACTCTGACAGTGGCATTTAAATGGCGCTTCCGGCAATCGCGCCGGAAATAAGCCCACCTGTGAGCTGCGTCACCTGATCGCGGGTTACCGGTGTGTCGGCATGACAGCCCGAGGTCTCCTGGAGACGTCTATGGTTGTCAGTGCCGGATTGCTGTGAGCGCCACCCAGTGGTCGGCGCTCATAGCAAGTCAGCAATTCTACTACATAGAGGCGATCTGACCATCGCCTCTATGTAGCAGAGCCGATCGGACTATGGCAGCTTCTAGCCTCCCATGGAGGCTATTGAAGCAAGCCAAAAGTAAAAAAAAAATGTTTTTAAAAATATGAAAAAAAAAAAAAAATGTAAAAGTTCAAATCACCCCCCTTTCGCCCCATTCAAAATAAACCAATAAAAAAAATCAAACATACACTCTTTTGGTATCGCCGTTTTCAGAATCGCCCGATCTATAAAAAAAAAGATTAACCTGATCGCTAAACGGCATAGGGACAAAAAAAGTCAAAACCCCAAAATTACATTTTTTGGTCGCCGCGACGTTGCATTAAAATGCAAAAATGGGCGATCAAAAGAATGTATCTGCACCAAAATGGTATCAATAACCCCTTTACCCCTCCAAGGGTGGTTTGCACGTTAATGACCGGGCCAATTTTTACAATTCTGACCACTGTCCCTTTATGAGGTTATAACTTTGGAACGCTTCAACGGATCCCGGTGATTCTGACATAGTTTTCTCGAGACATATTGTACTTCATGATAGTGATAAAATTTATTTGATATTACCTGTGTTTATTTGTGAAAAAAACGGAAATTTGGCAAAAATTTTGAAAATTTCGCAATTTTCCAACTTTGAATTTTTGTGCAATAAAATCACAGAGATATGTCACACAAAATACTTAATAAGTAACATTTCCCACATGTCTACTTTACATCAGCACAATTTTGGAACCAAAATTTTTTTTTGTTAGGGAGTTATAAGGGTTAAAATTTGACCAGCAATTTCTCATTTTTACAACACCATTTGTTTTTAGGGACCACATCTCATTTGAAGTCATTTTGAGGGGTCTATATGATAGAAAATAACCAAGTGTGACACCATTCTAAAAATTGCACCCCTCAAGGTGCTCAAAACCACATTCAAGAAGTTTATTAACCCTTCAGGTGTTTCACAGGAATTTTTGGAATGTTTAAATAAAAATGAACATTTACCTTTTTTTCACAAAAAAATTACTTCAGCTCCAATTTGTTTTATTTTACTAAGGGTAACAGGAGAAAATGGACCACAAAAGTTGTTGTACAATTTGTCCTGAGTATGCCGATACCCCATATGTGGGGGTAAACCACTGTTTGGGCGCATGGTAGAGCTCGGAAGCGAAGGAGCGCCATTTGACTTTTCAATGCAAAATTGACTGGAATTGAGATGGGACGCCATGTTGCGTTTGGAGAGCCCCTGATGTGCCTAAACATTGAAACCCCCCACAAGTGACACCATTTTGGAAAGTAGACCCCCTAAGGAACTTATCTAGATGTGTGGTGAGCACTTTGACCCATTAAGTGATTTACAGAAGTTTATAATGCAGAGCCGTAAAAATAAAAAATCATATTTTTTCACAAAAATGATTTTTTCGCCCCAATTTTTTATTTTCCCAAGGGTAAGAGAAGAAATTGGACCACAAAAGTTGTTGTACAATTTGTCCTGAGTATGCTGATACCAATATGTGGGGGTAAACCACTGTTTGGGTGCATGGGAGAGCTCGGAAGGGAAGGAGCGCCGTTTGACTTTTCAATGCAAAATTGACAGGAATTGAGATTGGACGCCATGTTGCGTTTAGAGAGCCACTGATGTGCCTAAACATTGAAACCCCCCACAAGTGACACCATTTTGGAAAGTAGACCCCCTAAGGAACTTATCTAGATGTGTGGTGAGCACTTTGACCCATTAAGTGATTCACAGAAGTTTATAATGCAGAGCCGTAAAAATAAAAAATCATATTTTTTCACAAAAATGATCTTTTTGCCCCCAATTTTTTCCCCAAGGGTAAGAAAAGAAATTGGACCCCAAAAGTTGTTGTACAATTTGTCCTGAGTATGCTGATACCCCATATGTGGAAGTAAACCACTGTTTGGGTGCATGGGAGAGCTCGGAAGGGAAGGAGTGCCGTTTGACTTTTCAATGCAAAATTGACAGGAATTGAGATGGGACGCCATGTTGCGTTTGGAGAGCCACTGATGTGCCTAAAAATTGAAAACCCCCACAAGTGACACCATTTTGGAAAGTAGACCCCCTAAGGAACTGATCTAGATGTGTTGTGAGAGCTTTGAACCCCCAAGTATTTCACTACAGTTCATAACGCAGAGCCATGAAAATAAAAATTATTATTTTTTCCACAAAAATAATTATTTAGCCCCCAGTTTTGTATTTTTCCAAGGGTAATAGTTGAAATTAGATGCCAAAAGTTGTTGTCCAATTTGTCCTGAGTATACTGATACCCCATATGTGGGGGGGAACCACCGTTTGAGCGCATGGCAGAGCTCAGAAGGGAAGGAGCGTCATTTGGAATGCAGACTTAGATGGATTGGTCGTCTGCAGGCGTCACATTGCGTTTGCAGAGCCCCTAATGTACCTAAACAGTAGAAACCCCCCACAAGTGACCCCATATTGGAAACTAGATCCCCAAGGAACTTATCTAGATGTGCGGTGAGAACTTTGAACCCCCAAGTGTTTCACTACAGTTTATAATGCAGAGCCGTGAAAATAAAAAATCTTTTTTTTTCCACAAAAATTATTTTTTAGCCCCCAGTTTTCTATTTTTCCAAGGGTAGCAGTTGAAATTAGACCACAAAAGTTGTTGTCCAATTTGTCCTGAGTACGATAATACCCCATATGTGGGGGGAAACCACCATTTGAGCGCATGGCAGAGCTTGGAAGGGAAGGAGCGTCATTTGGAATGCAGACTTAGATGGATTGGTCTGCAGGCGTCACATTGTGTTTGCAGAGCCCCTGATTTACCTAAACAGTAGAAACCCCCCACAAATGACCCCATATTGGAAACTAGACCCCCCAAGCAACTTATCTAGATGTGTTGTGAGAGCTTTGAACCCCCAAGTGTTTCACTACAGTTTATAACGCAGAGCCGTGAAAATAAAAAATCCTTTTTTTTCCACAAAAATTATTTTTTAGCCCCCAGTTTTGTATTTTCCCAAGGGTAACAGGAGAAATTGGACCCCAAAAGTTGTTGTCCAATGTGTCCTGAGTACGTTGATACCCCATATGTTGGGGTAAACCCCTGTTTGGGCGCACGGGAGAGCTCGGAAGGGAAGGAGCACTGTTTTACTTTTTCAACGCAGAATTGGCTGGAATTGAGATCGGACGCCATGTCGCGTTTGGAGAGCCCCTGATGTGCCTAAACAGTGAAAAAAAACCAATTATAATGGAAACCCTAATCCAAACAGATCCCTAACCCTAATCCCAACGGTAACCCTAACCACACCCCTAACCCTGACACACCCCTAACCCTAATCCCAACCCTATTCCCAACCGTAAATGTAATCCAAACTCTAACCTAACTTTAGCCCCAACCCTAACCCTAACTTTAGCCCCAACCCTAACTGTAGCCTTAACCCTAGCCCCAACCCTAACCCTAGCCCTAACCCCAGCCCTAACCCTAGCCCTAACCCTAACACTAGCCCTAACCCTAACCCTAATGGGAAAATGGAAATAAATACATTTTTTTAATTTTTTAATTTTTCGCTAACTAAGGGGGTGATGAAGGGGGGTTTAATTTACTTTTATAGCGGGTTTTTTTAGAAGATTTTTATGATTGGCAGCCGTCACACACTGAAAGACGCTTTTTATTGCAAAAAATATTTTTTGCGTTACCACATTTTGAGAGCTATAATTTTTCCATATTTTAGTCCACAGAGTCATGTGAGGTCTTGTTTTTTGCGGGACGAGTTGACATTTTTGTTGGTAACATTTTCGGGCACGTAACATTTTTTTATCGCTTTTTATTCCGATTTTTGTGAGGCAGAATGACCAAAAACCAGCTATTCATGAATTTCTTTTGGGGGAGGCGTTTATACCGTTCCGCGTTCGGTAAAATGGATAAAGCAGTTTTATTCTTCGGGTCAGTACGATTACAGCGATACCTCATTTATATCATTTTTTTATGTTTTGGCGCTTTTATATGATAAAAACTATTTTATAGAAAAAATAATTATTTTGGCATCGCTTTATTCTGAGGACTATAACTTTTTTCTTTTTTCTTTGATGACGCTGTATGGCGTCTCGTTTTTTGCGGGACAAGATGACATTTTCAGCGGTACCATGGATATTTATATCCGTCTTTTTGATCGCGTGTTATTCCACTTTTTATTTGGTGGTATGATAATAAAGCGTTGTTTTTTGCCTCGTTTTTTTTTTTACGGTGTTAACTGAAGGGGTTAACTAGTGGGACAGTTTTATAGGTCGGGTCTCTACGGACGCGGCGATACTAAATATGTGTACTTTTATTGTTTGTTTTTTTATTTAGATAAAGAAATGTATTTATAGGAACAATATATACTGTACCGTATATGATGTTATAGTGTAAGATCGCCGATCTGACACTTTGCTGTGCACTGTGTCAGATCGGCGATCTGAAGTGCACAGATCCTGGAGGCTTCCCGGCGCCTGCTCTGAGCAGGCGCTGTGAAGCCACCTCCCTTCAGGACCCGGCCTGCCGCAGGGAGGAAGAGGTAAGAGACCCTCGGAGCAACGCGATCACATCGCGTTGCTCCAGGGGTCTCAGGGAAGCACGCAGGGAGCCCCCTCCCTGCGCGATGCTTCCCTATACCGCACTGTTTGATCGCAGTGTGCCGGGGGTTAATGTGCCGGGGGCGGTCCTTGACTGCTCCTGGCACATAGTGCCGGATGTCAGCTGCAATAGTCAGCTGACACCCGGCCGCGATCAGCCGCGCTCTCCCCGTGAGCGCGGCCGATCGCGCTGGACGTACTATCCCGTCGTTGGTCATACGGGCCCACCCCACCTCGACGGGAGAGTGCGTCCAATGTCAGAAAGGGGTTAAAAATGTCAGTTCAGCATGAAAAAATAAGCCCTCACCCGACCCCAGATCACGAAAAATGGAGACGCTATGGGTATTGGAACAGGACCCGTAAAAGCGCAAGGGAGCGCAAAATGGCCGTCGTCTGATTTTTACCACGTGACCACTCATACAGGACAAGCTGCAGCGCTGGGTGAGTATTTTAATGCAAGCGGGCGGGCGCACAGGGGGTGGGAGGCGGGCGGTGACCGGGAACTTTATTTTAAAAACAAAACAAAAAAAAAACATGATTTTTCATTCCTTCTCTCCAGCGAACGCTGCTGGGGAGAAGGGATGAATACGGGCTTCAGCACCACACGCAGGGAGGACAGCGCTTAACTTTAGCGCTGTCTCCTGCACGGTCCGTGAGGTCCTCAGTCGGCACACGGACGGCATCCGTGTGCGGTACGTGTTGACACGCACCCATTGACTTTAATGGGTCTGTGTGATCTGTGCGCTCCCACGAACACTGACATGTCTTCGTGTTTTTTAAACGGACACACGGTCCGTGAAAACACGCTGACATGTGCAGAGACACATTTATTTTAATGTGTCTACGTGAGTCAGTGTCTCCGGTACGTGAGGAAACTGTCACCACACGTACCGGAGCCACTGACGTGTGAAACAGGCCTTACTGGGAGTAACTAGAAAAATATCTGATAATGAGCTTTTGTAGCCACCTGACAGCTGTAGAGAATCTCAGGTCTCAGCAGTCCTGTAACAGAAGAATAGTTTTCCCATTGCTTACAGTGCGGTGCAGACCTCTGAGGCAGCCTGCGTTGGACCTAAAGCACAGACGACAGGTGATAATGACATATTTTGTTATTTTCACCACATTCATACCTACAGAAACTTTTTTGTCTAGACCAGAAGACCCGTTTATGTTGGGAGATTTAATAATACTTGTACACCATGGGTGGTGTCCTCTTATCTCCACAGTTCTCTACCCATTAAAGAATCTAGAGAAAATATTTTGCTCACTTTTTCTGGCACAAGAATATGGCACTGTGTGTCCTATATATAACATTCTGCCGGACATTCCATTTTTTCCAGTATTTACATCAGAATAATACTTTCATAATTAATGACTCAAATAGAAACGTCATTGTTTCTTCTTCATTGCAGGACATTGGGCTGAACTGAATGGACCTATGTCTCATTTCAGACTTACCAACTATATTACTATTTGGATATTTTTATGTTATTGGTGCAGGTATTTCAAACAGAATGGTACATTTCTACACCAAGGAACAAACAAGAAATTCAAGTGTTAATGGCTTGAGTTGTTTCTTTTCGTACAGGAAGACATTTCTAGAACTAGATTTGTTTGTAGTTTAATTGAAAGCTGCAATAGAACAAGTTCTATTTTTTGTCATAGTCCCAAAATGAATACCCCAGAGTCTTATAATGTAGTTGCTTTCAATTTTGTGGTTCATCTCCTTGGTATTCCTAGTAAAGTAAAATCTATAACTATGCTCTTTGCACAGTATAAGTTGTGAATATGTACTGTGGAAAATAATCAAAACAGGATTTGCAAACGGGAATGTACTATTTATTAATAATAATAACATTCTCAATAATATAATAATTAGAATATATCGATATTAATATTGAGCAGAATTAATTTCGGCATATTGGTTCGGCCATCCACAACTGTCACGGTCTCTCATGTTGCCCCTCGAGAAAATTAATTGCCCACCCCTGCTCTATATAATATATGAGGTTCACTTTTTGTATTGAAGAACTGAAGCAAATTAACTTTTTGATGATATTCTAAGTTTGTGAGAAGCACCTGTATATGTATAGGCAATTAATGGTTAATTAATATGGTGGGCAATTCATTTTCTCGAATAGCCACATGAGAGGCCGTGACTGTTGTGGAGGGTTGAACCAATAGGCCAAAATTAATTCTGCTCAATATTAATATTGATATATTCTAATTATTATATTATTGATAATTGTATTAATATTAATTGTATCATTTATTATTGAGCAGAATTAAATATGCTGACATCCCCCTATATATTGCTTGAACCCGAGTACAGCCCCTTCTGTATATCATATGAGCCCCCCATCAGCCCCTTATATGTGGCATGAACCCCACACAGTCTCCCCCATATGCGTGATAAGTTCCAGTCTCCCCATATATGGCATGAGCCCCACACAGCCTCCCTATATACACTGCATGAGCCCCACACAGCCTCCTTATATACACACTGCATGAGCCCACACAGCCTCTCTATATACACTGCATGAGCCCCACACAGCCTCCCTATATACACACTGTATGAGCCCCACACAGCCTCCCTATATACACACTGCATGAGCCCCACACAGCCTCCCTATACACTTCATGAGCCCCACACAGCCTCCCTATATACACTGCATGAGCCCCACACAGCCTCCCTATATACACTGCATGAGCCCCACACAGCCTCCCTATATACACTGCATGAGCCCCGCACAGCCTCCCTATATACACTGCATGAGCCCCGCACAGCCTCCCTATATACACTGCATGAGCCCCACACAGCCTCCTTATATACACACTGCATGAGCCCACACAGCCTCCCTATATACACTGCATGAGCCCCACACAGCCTCCCTATATACACACTGTATGAGCCCCACACAGCCTCCCTATATACACACTGCATGAGCCCCGCACAGCCTCCCTATATACACTGCATGAGCCCCGCACAGCCTCCCTATATACACTTCATGAGCCCCACACAGCCTCCCTATATACTGCATGAGCCCCACACAGCCTCCCTATATACACTGCATGAGCCCCACACAGCCTCCCTATATACACTGCATGAGCCCCGCACAGCCTCCCTATATACACTGCATGAGCCCCGCACAGCCTCCCTATATACACTGCATGAGCCCCGCACAGCCTCCCTATATACACTGCATGAGCCCCGCACAGCCTCCCTATATACACTGCATGAGCCCCTCACAGCCTCCCTATATACACTGCATGAGCCCCACACAGCCTCCCTATATACACTGCATGAGTCCCACACAGCCTCCCTATATACACTGCATGAGCCCCTCACAGCCTCCCTATATGCACTGCATGAGCCCCACACAGCCTCCCTATATACACTGCATGAGCCCCACACAGCATCCCTATATACACTGCATGAGCCCCGCACAGCCTCCCTATATACACTGCATGAGCCCCACACAGCCTCCCTATATACACTGCATGAGTCCCACACAGCCTCCCTATATACACACTGCATGAGTCCCACACAGCCTCCCTATATACACTGCATGAACCCCACACAGCCTCCCTATATACACTGCATGAGCCCCACACAGCCTCCCTATATACACTGCATGAGCTCCACATAGCCTTCCTATATAAACACTGCATGAGCCCCACACAGCCTCACTATATACACACACCGCATGAGCCCCACACAGCCTCTTTATATACACTGCATGAGCCCCACACAGCCTCCCTATATACACTGCATGAGCCCCACACAGCCTCCCTATATACACTGCATGAGCCCTACACTACCTCCGTATATACACTGCATGAGCCCCGCACAGCCTCCCTACATACACTGCATGAGCCCCGCACAGCCTCCCTATATACACTGCATGAGCCCCACACAGCCTCCCTATATACACACTGCATGAGTCCCACACAGCCTCCCTATATACACACTGCATGAGTCCCACACAGCCTCCCTATATACACTGCATGAACCCCACACAGCCTCCCTATATACACTGCTTGAGCCCCACACAGCCTCCCTATATACACTGCATGAGCTCCACATAGCCTTCCTATACAAACACTGCATGAGCCCCACACAGCCTCACTATATACACATACCGCATGAGCCCCACACAGCCTCTTTATATACACTGCATGAGCCCCACACAGCCTCCCTATATACACTGCATGAGCCCCACACAGCCTCCCTATATACACTGCATGAGCCCCGCACAGCCTCCCTATATACACTGCATGAGCCCCACACAGCCTCCCTATATACACTGCATGAACCCAACACAGCCTCCCTATATACACTGCATGAGACCCACACAGCCTCCCTATATACACTGCATGAGCCCCACACAGCCTCCCTATGTACACTGCATGAACCCCACACAGCCTCCCTATATACACTGCATGAGCTCCACATAGCCTTCCTATATAAACACTGCATGAGCCCCACACAGCCTCACTATATACACACACCGCATGAGCCCCACACAGCCTCTTTATATACACTGCATGAGCCCCACACAGCCTCCCTATATACACTGCATGAGCCCCACACAGCCTCCCTATATACACTGCATGAGCCCCGCACAGCCTCTCTATATACACTGCATGAGCCCCACACAGCCTCCCTATATACACTGCATGAACCCAACACAGCCTCCCTATATACACTGCATGAGACCCACACAGCCTCCCTATATACACTGCATGAGCCCCACACAGCCTCCCTATGTACACTGCATGAGCCCCGCCCAGCCTCCCTATATACACACTGCATGAGCCCCACACAGCCTCCCTATATACACACTGCATGAGCCCCACACAGCTTCCCTATATACATTGCATGAGCCTCACACAGCCTCCCTATATACATTGCATGAGCCTCACACAGCCTCCCTATATACACTGCATGAGCCCTACACTACCTCCCTATATACACTGCATGAGCCCCGCACAGCCTCCCTACATACACTGCATGAGCCCCGCACAGCCTCCCTATATACACTGCATGAGCCCCACACAGCCTCCTTATGTACACTGCATGAACCCCACACAGCCTCCCTATATACACTGCATGAGCTCCACATAGCCTTCCTATATAAACACTGCATGAGCCCCACACAGCCTCACTATATACACACACCGCATGAGACCCACACAGCCTCCCTATATACACTGCATGAGCCCCACACAGCCTCCCTATGTACACTGCATGAGTCCCGCCCAGCCTCCCTATATACACACTGCATGAGCCCCACACAGCCTCCCTATATACACACTGCATGAGCCCCACACAGCTTCCCTATATACATTGCATGAGCCCCACACAGCCTCCCTATATACATTGCATGAGCCTCACACAGCCTCCCTATATACACTGCATGAACCCTACACTACCTCCCTAAATACACTGCATGAGCCCCGCACAGCCTCCCTACATACACTGCATGAGCCCCGCACAGCCTCCCTATATACACTGCATGATTACCACACAGCCTCCCTATATACACTGCATGAGCCCCACACAGCCTGCCTATATACACTGCATGAGCCCCACACGGCCTCCTTATATACACTGCATGAGCCCCACACAGCCTCCCTATATACACTGCATGAGTCCCACACAGCCTCCCTATATACACACTGCATGAGTCCCACACAGCCTCCCTATATACACTGCATGAACCCCACACAGCCTCCCTATATACACTGCATGAGCCCCACACAGCCTCCCTATATACACTGCATGAGCCCCGCACAGCCTCCCTATATACACTGCATGAGCCCCACACAGCCTCCCTATATACACTGCATGAACCCAACACAGCCTCCCTATATACACTGCATGAGACCCACACAGCCTCCCTATATACACTGCATGAGCCCCACACAGCCTCCCTATGTACACTGCATGAGCTCCACATAGCCTTCCTATATAAACACTGCATGAGCCCCACACAGCCTCACTATATACACACACCGCATGAGACCCACACAGCCTCCCTATATACACTGCATGAGCCCCACACAGCCTCCCTATGTACACTGCATGAGTCCCGCCCAGCCTCCCTATATACACACTGCATGAGCCCCACACAGCCTCCCTATATACACACTGCATGAGCCCCACACAGCTTCCCTATATACATTGCATGAGCCCCACACAGCCTCCCTATATTCATTGCATGAGCCTCACACAGCCTCCCTATATACACTGCATGAGCCCTACACTACCTCCCTAAATACACTGCATGAGCCCCGCACAGCCTCCCTACATACACTGCATGAGCCCCGCACAGCCTCCCTATATACACTGCATGATTCCCACACAGCCTCCCTATATACACTGCATGAGCCCCACACAGCCTGCCTATATACACTGCATGAGCCCCACACGACCTCCTTATATACACTGCATGAGCCCCACACAGCCTCCCTATATACACTGCATGAGTCCCACACAGCCTCCCTATATACACACTGCATGAGTCCCACACAGCCTCCCTATATACACTGCATGAACCCCACACAGCCTCCCTATATACACTGCATGAGCCCCGCACAGCCTCCCTATATACACTGCATGAGCCCCACACAGCCTCCCTATATACACTGCATGAGCTCCACATAGCCTTCCTATATAAACACTGCATGAGCCCCACACAGCCTCACTATATACACACACCGCATGAGCCCCACACAGCCTCTTTATATACACTGCATGAGCCCCACACAGCCTCCCTATATACACTGCATGAGCCCCACACAGCCTCCCTATATACACACGGCATGAGCCCCACACAGCCTCCCTATATATACACACCACATGAGCTCCACACAGCCTCCCTATATACACTGCATGAGCCCCACGCAGCCTCCTTATATACACTGCATGAGCTCCACATAACCTCCCTATATACACACTGCATTAGCCCCACACAGCCTCCCTATATACACTGCATGAGCCCAACACAGCCTCCTTATATACAACTAGATTGTGGCCCGATTCTAACGCATCGGGTATTCTAGAATATGCATGTCCCCGTAGTATATGGACAATGATGATTCCAGAATTCGCGGCAGACTGTGCCCGTCGCTGATTGGTCAAGGCAAACTTTATGACATCATCATCGCCATGGCAACCATTATGACATCTACGTCGATACTGTGCCCGTCGCTGATTGGTCGAGGCCCAGGCGGCCTCGACCAATCAGAGAAGCGGGATTTCCAGGACAGACAGACAGACAGAAAAACCCTTAGACAATTATATATATAGATGCATGAGCCCCACACAGCCTCCCTATATACACTGCGTGAGCCCCACATAGCCTCCCTATATACACACTGCATGAGCCCCACACAGCTTCCTTATATACACTGCATGAGCCCCACACAGCCTCCCTATATACACTGCATGAGCCCCACACAGCCTCCCTATATACACACGGCATGAGCCCCACACAGCCTCCCTATATACACACGGCATGAGCCCCACACAGCCTCCCTATACACACGGCATGAGCCCCACACAGCCTCCCTATATACACTGCATGAGCCCCACACAGCCTCCCTATATACACACGGCATGAGCCCCACACAGCCTCCCTATATACACTGCATGAGCCCCACACAGCCTCCCTATATACACACGGCATGAGCCCCACACAGCCTCCCTATATACACACGGCATGAGCCCCACACAGCCTCCCTATACACACGGCATGAGCCCCACACAGCCTCCCTATATACACTGCATGAGCCCCACACAGCCTCCCTATATACACACGGCATGAGCCCCACACAGCCTCCCTATATACACTGCATGAGCCCCACACAGCCTCCCTATATACACACGGCATGAGCCCCACACAGCCTCCCTATATACACACGGCATGAGCCCCACACAGCCTCCCTATACACACGGCATGAGCCCCACACAGCCTCCCTATATACACACGGCATGAGCCCCACACAGCCTCCCTATACACACGGCATGAGCCCCACACAGCCTCCCTATATACACTGCATGAGCCCCACACAGCCTCCCTATATACACTGCATGAGCCCTACACTACCTCCCTATACACTGCATGAGCCCCGCACAACCTCCCTATATTCCCTGCATAAGCCCCACACAGCCTCCCTATATACACTGCATAAGCCCCACACACCCTTCCTATATACACTGCATGTCACCCCCATATGCAGCACCATGTGCAGTACATCACCCCCATGTGCAGCACCTTGTCACCCCCATGTGCAGCACCATGTCACCCCCCATGGCCAGCACCGTGTCACCCCCCCATGTGCAGCTCCATGTCACCCCCATGTGCAGCACCATGTCGACTCCCATGTGCAGCACCATGTCACCCCCTATGTGCAGCACCATGTCACCCTCATGTGCAGCACCATGTCACCACGTGCAGCATCATGTCACCCCCATGTGCAGCATCATGTCACCCCCATGTGCAGCACCATGTCACCTCCCATGTGCAGCATCATGTCACCCCCATGTGCAGCATCATGTTACCTCCATATTCAGCATCATGTCACCCCCATGTGCAGCACCATGTCACCTCCCATGTGCAGCACCATGTCACCCCCCATGTGCAGCACCCTGTCCCCCCATGTGCAGCAGCATGTCACCGCCATGTGCAGCACCATGTCACCCCCATGTGCAGCACCATGTCCCCCCCATGTGCAGCACCATGTCACCCCCCCATGTGCAGCACCATGTCACCCCCATAGCCTCCCCATGCCTACCCAAACATCCAATACACATAAAAAAAGACCAACACATACCTCGTTCCCGTTCCCCGGCGCTCTGCTTCTCTCTCTGCCTCTGGTGCGCGGACTCTCTGGAGTACACAGCTGATGCATGGAAATGACGCCATCGCGTCAGCTGTTTCACACGCTGATTGGTGGAGAAAGTGGCCTGAGGCCCCTCCTCCACCAAAGGAGTCAGCAACACAGTGCAGAATGGAAAAGCAAGCTGGCCGGCACTGTGCGGCCCGTGGCCCTCTGATTTCCAGCCCCACGGCTGTCTTTGTCCGCCCTTTGCCCAGGTCTGATTTAGAGTCATTACAAACAGAGCGATCTATTTCAAGTGTTTATTTCTGTTAATGTTGATGATTATGGGTTTTAGCCAATGAAAACCCAAAAGTCATTATCTGAGTAAATTACAGTACTTTATAACACCAGTTTGAAAAATGATTTTAAAATCCGAAATGTTGGCCTACTGAAAAGTATGTTCAGTAAACGCACTCAATACTTGGTCGGGGCTCCTTTTGCACCAATTACTGTATCAATCGCCTCATTGATGTGGGGGTGATCAGCCTGTGGCACTGCTCACCCCCACTGCTCTCTTTTTGGAGATGGAAATTTAATTTTCCAGCAGGACTTGGCATCCGTCAACACTGCCAAAAGTACCAATATCTGGTTTAAAAACAAGAGTATCACTGTGCTATATTGACCAGCAAACTCACCTGACCTTAACCCCCTCTGAGAATCTATGGGGTAATGTCAAGAGGAAGATGAGAGACACCAGACCCAACAATGCAGACGAGGTGAAGGCTGCTATCAAAGCAACCTGGGCTTCCATAACACCTCAGCAGTGCCACAGGCTGATCGCCTCCATGCCACACCGCATTGATTCAGTAATTGATGCAAAAAGAGCCCCAGCCAAGTACTGAGTGCATTTACTGAACATGCATTTCAGTAGGACAACATTTTGGATTTTAAAATCATTTTTCAAGCTGGCGCTATAAAGTATTCTAATTTACTGAGATAATGACTTTTGGGTTTTCATTGGCTGTAAACCATAATCATCAACATTAACAGAAATAAACACTTGAAATAGATCACTCTGTTTGTAATGACTCTATATAATATATGAGTTTCATTTTTTGTATTGTAGAACTGAAATAAATGAACTTTTTGATGATATTCTAGTTTTGTGAGAAGCACCTGCCTATATAGTGCCGTAACTTGAAGCTCACGGGCCCCAATGCAAAAGCTCTAACGGGGCCCTCAATTATTGCAAGTCTTTTAAAGTGTTGATCTTTTCATATAGACTTTTGGGGTCCCTTAGGCTCCAGACTCTGGGTGCAATTGCAACCCCTGCACCTATTGTAGTTATGCCCCTGCATATATATGCATATATATAATGTGTATCATGCAGTTTTACAATGTTTCAATTAGAATTTAAGATGAGGTCCATCCAGAACAGAACTGTGACTGCTCCCTTTTTCTTCAGATCTAAACAAACACTGATGACTTTATTTGGGAATTTGTAATATTTTTGACATTGAGAATAGATCTGTAAACTGCACTTTTCATGGCATCAAAAATATCTAAAAACTTAATGGCAAATCCACTTAAGGAAGTTTTCTAAAACCTTTTCTACTTCTTCTGAAGACAAACTAAAGTGTTTCCTGGGCCCCATGAGAAAGACAAAGATAATGCCTTGGTCTCCATCTGTTGTGAAAGTCCATGCCAAAATGAAAAAAATATAGCTTATTTTGTCTTTCATTTGTATTCATAACTCTCTATAAAATAAGTACAAAATGAGGCAATTATGTTGCTAAGCCAAGACTGCTGCTTACATGTTAGGTGATGCTGTGGGTGTTGTAGGGTCCTTACCACATTATAGAGAATAATATCACATTTTCATCTAAGAGATGTCATTGTAAGATGTGTCTAGTGGATTGTTTGTTGTGCTTTATAGCTATGGGCTCGCAAGACTGTGCCCTCCGGAGATTGTGATAGCTGAGAATGAGATCATTCCTCTGATGTTCGGCATCATTTCGTACATTAAATAAGTACAGTATTTCAAAACCTCTGGCAGATAAAGCTACTGTGCAAATATTCTATTTTGTATTAGACCAAGAAGAGGAACACTTTGAATTAGGAAATATATGCTCATTAACAAGAGGAAATTGGCTTTCTAATGATAACGTTTCCATAACTTTAGATATTACATTTATACACTGATAATTACTGTCGCAAACAAGTGACGAGCCCAAAGAGTTTCTAAAACTCATTAATGCCAAACGATATAAAAATAACATCTGCTATTTTTCGTACCAGTTTTCACAATGTTTTATTATGCAGTCATATTTTGGGGGGGAATTAACCTCAAGCGAACAGTGCCTGCCAAAGACAATTAAGATACGAATAGGAACAGTATATTTAAAGACACAACTTCAATTCTCAAGTCAAATGTTAATGGCCAACTCCAGTTTCATAAAAATAAAGGTTTTAATGATATACATTTTTAGGATCTATTTATTCAGGTTTTCAAGGATGAGCAATTGAAATGCAAGGAATAAATGTAAATGTATAATATAACAATAATAGTAGCAGTAATAATAATAGCTGTCAAGAGATTCAGAATTTTTATAAATCTTACAATAACATATTTGTTAAATCCCTGTGCCACACTACATGCATGTTGAGGCTTTTCTATATTTAATGATCCATAATATCCTCACATGCAGCTAGTTGTATGTTAGCGATGAACAACCAACAGTCTACTCTGTTCTTTCTAGTTACCTTCTCGACTTTCTTATCAACTTCAACTCAGACTAGCAATGCTTGATTGGTGGGGGTCCAAGCTTTGAACACTGCTTCTCACTAATTGTTTACTTAGGAATAGTGGTCTGTCCCTATGAATGTCCGTGCTCCATATGACAGCCAGGCCCTTTGAGTCCTATTTAATGTCCTGACTTCTTATAAACACAGGGTTTCATTAATTTTTTACTTAGAAATAGTGGTCTGTCTCTATGATGCTCCATATGACAGCCAGCCCCTTTTAGTCCTATTTAATGTCCTGACCTCTTATGAACACAGGGTTTCTTTCATTTTTTACTTAGAAATAGTGGTCTGTCTCTATGAATGTCCATGCTCCATCTGATAGCCATTCAAGCACAATGGCTTATCCATATGGATATAGAGCTGTCCTGAGTCCCTTTCTGTCCATTCAAATGAATGAGGGCAGCTGGTACTCACCAAAAAGTCCACCAGCCTAAAATCTTGTGCCAGATACAATCAAGACACATTGTCAAAAGTCCTCTGCGCTATCCTAGCGCCATCCTGGTCCTACCATTGCAGCTGTAGTATGGATGCATTCGCACAACCATATTATATCCATCCTTAAACCTCACTTATTCAAATAGCTTGTACATAAACATTTTATTGAACGGATTCCGAAGGGAACAAAATTTTAGGAATGTGAAACTCTAGAGACTTCGCCTTACTAGGCCTGAGACTCAATATTGTGAAGAAAAAACAACTTGATATATAAGTGAATACTCTTTTGGACTATGGAAAAAGATGAAACCCTTACTCTTCTCCTAATCTGAAAATCAGTTGTTACTGCAGTTGAAGGAGGATCTCCATCTTGTACATCTATGGTATATCCGATGGATATCCCTAAAAAATAATAAGTAAATATGGGTCCAGTCAATGAACCTGTATCTATCTCTACATGCATCTGCCTCTACATGCGATGCTGTCAATTGAGAACAGCAGCACACAACAAGGTCTCATTCTCTAGATGCTTGTCCCATTGGTAGGACCTGCTGTCTAAACTTTGCTGGTGTCTGCTTTCTGATTAATACCATAACAGTAAGACTTTTTTTTACTCATTGGCCACACTAAATAACTCCCCATATCGTGACTGCGACAAGGGCTAGTGGTGATATAAGGATTAACTTTGATTACTTCTTAGGTCTTAGGTTTTGATTGGAATTGTTGATATTGTTGTCTTTCCCCCATCTCACGCGACCCCCCCAACAAACCTATCCATTACAGTAAAAGGCTGCCCACTCTCCCCAGTCCCACAAGCTCGCTGTCTCGGAGTAATCCTTGACACAGACCTCTCCTTCAAACCGCATATCCAAACCCTTTCCACTTCCTGCCACCTTCAACTTCAACGCCTTCAACAATATTTCATGGATCCGTACATTCCTCAACCAAGAATCTGCAAAAACCCTAGTCCATGCCCTCATCATCTCAACGCCTCGACTACTGTAACCTCCAGCTCTGTGGCTTCCCCTCAAACACTCTCGCACCCCTCCAATCTATTCTAAACTCTGCTGCCCGACTAATCCACCTCTCCCCCCGCTATTCCCCGGCCTCTCCCCTCTGTCAATCCCTTTACTGGCTCCCCATTACCCAGAGACTCCAGTACAAAAGCCTAACCATGACATACAAAGCCATCCACAACCTGTCTCCTCCATACATCTGTGACCTCGTCTCCAGGTACTTTCCTGCACGCAACCTCCGATCCTCACAAGATCTCCTTCTCTACTCCCCTCTTATCTCCTCTTCCCACAAACGCATACAAGATTTCTCTCGCGCATTACCCCTACTCTGGAACTCTCTACCGTAACATATCAGACTCTCACCTACCATCGAAACCTTCAAAAAGAACCTGAAGACCTACCTCTTCTGGCAAGCCTACAACCTGCAGTAACCACCGATCGACCAAACCACTGCACGACCAGCTCTATCCTCACCCATCCCTTGTAGACTGTGAGCCCTCACGGGCAGGGTCCTCTCTCCTCCAGTACCAGTCGTGACTTGTACTGTTCAAGATTATTGTACTTGTTTTTATTATGTATACCCCTCCTCACATGTAAAGCGCCATGGAATAAATTGTGCTATAATAATAAATAATAATAATAATAGGCGTGCATGTACACATGAAGCATACAGTTTTCGCAGACTAGTAATGCACAATGTCTCTGACAAGGAAAACAGCAGTTGTATATTCAGAATTTTTGTTACATATACAAATTGCTGTAAAACTATTTGCTTATTGGTCTTATTCATGTTTTTATATCAATGTGTATTTTTTAGTGGAAGAAATTCAGTTTATTATGCAATTGAACCCTAGTGTCCTATTTACAAAGACTAAAAGATTTATAAAACCAACATACCAGCATTCTACATGTCAAGTAGTGGAAACCAGTCAGCCATAACAAATAAACCACCTGCCTCACGTGGTGTACTTCTCCCTTGTAGTGCCAAAAGAGATCTGACCTGATCTGAGATCTGATCACTGCTGCGCTGGGGTCCTGGGTTCAAAGCCCACCAAGGACAACATGTTTCCAAGGGTTTCCTCCAAGTTCTCCGGTTTCCTCCCACACTCCAAAAAAACATACAGATAATGAATTTAGATTGGGAGCTCTATTGAGAACAGCAATGATAATGTCTGTAAAATGCTGTGGAATATGATAGCGCTGTATAAGCAATGAATGATAAATGATAAAATAACGACAGATTCTGTGAGTCCTGTTAGTCACCATTTGGGGCCTCCTTGGATTGGACTAGTTTTTCCAACTCATTCCACAGATGCTCAGTTGGTGTGAGATTTGGGGGCCAAGTCAACAATTGTAAACTTTTTTGTCATGTTCCTCAAACCATTCCTGAACATTTTTTGCAGTGTTGCAAGACATATTGTCCTGCTGAAAGAGACCACTGCCATTAGGTAATACTGTTTTCATGAAGGGCTTTACTTGGTTGCCAAAAATGTTTATCCACATGAATGCCAGGACCTTAGATTTCCAAACAAAAATGTATGTTTGCCTGTTTCCTACTGTATAACATGGTGCCATATCATTTTCAGGTAAGTGACACACCTTCACCTTGTCGTCCACAAGTTGTATAGAAAAATGTAACTCATCATACCAAGTCACCTTCCTCCATTGCTCAGTGATCGAGTTCAGATGCTTAGTAGCGCACTTTAGGTGCTTTCATCAATGGACAGAGATCACCATGTACACTGTAACCAGTCTGCGGTTACACAACACCAAACAGCAAGCTGCGATGTACTATGTTTTCTAAAAACTTGGTATCATTAGAATTTCAGCAGTTACTCTACGGATGATTCCATTTATCCATCACTGAACAAGTTTTGGTGGTTACTCCTCGTTGCATACAGTAATCACCATGTGAGACTTGCTGGTTTTGGGATCTTCTGACCCAGTCCTCTAGTTATCTGAATTCAGGTCCTTGTCAAAGTAATATTGTCTGCATTATCTTTTTATTTTTAGGAAATTGATTAGGTTGTCTTCATGCATAGTGAACTTAGCCCTTGGCAGAAAGCATTGTAATCAGATAATTGTTTGAATTTTACTGATCAGTAGATTTAATGTTTTGGCTCATCGGTGTGGCTCTATTGTGTATTGTTTAGCATTTTTTCTTGACAAGATAAATTGACAATACCCACTGTCAACTTGTTTACTAGGGGTCCCCCCCAGTGCAGCATAAATCTAATAATTTGTGGGAAGTATGGTGACAGGTCAAATATAAAGAGATCTCTTTTACTTTTTACCAATGCTTAAATCATTTTATAGTGAACTTAAAGGGAACGTGGGATTAGAAAATGACCTTTTGTACAAATCAAGTTTTGTGTTAAATGTATTTTAAAAAAATGGTAATTTTTTTTCAATTGCAATTTGTATTAAAAATCTCATGTAGTTTCAGTCCGAGTATGATCCATCAAAACATCGGCTCGCACTCAAACCAATGTTATTCAATGAGGTAGTGCACATGTTCGATTTTTTTTACCTTGGACTGAGCGGTCCAAGGACAAACATTGTATCATACACAATTTGCCTCCGATATCACATAGCATTCATGTCTATGGGTCCGTGGAAAACTTCAGAATGCACTCGAATGTCATTTGATTTTCATGGACTGACTCAATGGAGAAGTGGGAGAAACTTTTTCTTTTTAATTCTCCACATTAGAGTAAAACGGTTCCCACTCTGATCAAACACTGATCAGGGTGTGATTAGCATTATCAGACCCTTTTTCTCGGATGGAGAACATACAGTCATCTGCTCCTGCCCAATAGTAAGTGCACGCAGTAAGTATTTGCTGACGACATTTCTGCACCTAAAAACTCTTGGCTGGAAAAACGCTGCATAAAATACACACATTTTTGCCACATTTTTTACTTGTGTTATTTTCTATGCATTGGAATGGGTGAAAAAAGCTGCAAAACCTGTGAAAGAATTGAAATTGCTTCAAATCTGAAAGCAAAAAAAAAGAGCAGCATATTCATAAGACTTGAGGAATTTCATTCACTTTGCTGGTACTAGTGAATGCTTGAGGCCGGCGTCACACATGCGAGTTTTACGGACGTAAGAGTGCAGAAACTACGTCCGTAAAACTCGCATAACATACGGCACAATTATTCTCAATGGGGCTGCTCCTATCAGCCGTATATTACGGATCCGTAATATACGGCTTTCTACGGCCGTACAAAATCGCAGCATGCTGCGTTTGTCAGCGTATTGCGCAAAAAAATCGCCAATGAAAGTCTATGGGGGCGAGAAAAATACGGATTCCACACGGACCAGCAGTGTGACTTGCAAGAAATACGCAGCGGTGTTAGTGAAAAGTCGGTAATTCAATTGCCGGCTTTTCATTTCTCCTGCACAAACCCGACAGGATATGAGACATGGTTTACATACAGTAAACCATCTCATATCCCCATTTTTTTTGCATATTCCACACTACTAATGTTAGTAGTGTGTATGTGCAAAATTTCAGCGCTGTAGCTGCTAAAATAAAGGGTTAAATGGCGGAAAAAATTGGCGTTGGCTCCCGCGCAATTTTCTCCTCCAGAATGGTAAAGCCAGTGACTGAGGGCAGATATTAATAGCCAGGAGAGGGTCCATGGTTATTGGCCCCCCCCTGGCTACAAACATCTGCCCCCAGCCACCCCAGAAAAGGCACATCTGGAAGATGCGCCTATTCTGGCACTTGGCCACTCTCTTCCCACTCCCTGTAGCGGTGGGATATGGGGTAATGAAGGGTTAATGCCACCTTGCTATTGTAAGGTGACATTAAGCCAGATTAATAATGGAGAGGCGTCAATTATGACACCTATCCATTATTAATCCAATTGTATGAAAGGGTTAAAAAACACACACACACATGATTTAAAAGTATTTTAATGCAATAAACACAGCGGTTGTTTTAATAATTTATTGCTCTCTCAATCCATCAGCAACACCCTCGCTTGGAAAAATAATAAACGCACAAGATACATACCTTCTGATGTCCTATCACGTCCAACGAGGTAATCCATCTGAAGGGGTTAACTAATATTACAGGCACGAGCTGCGATAAACCACTCGCTCGTGCCTGTAATCCCCCAGGTGCTGAAAGGAAAGCAGTGATCTATACTTACATTCAGTCGCGGTGAGGCGCCCCTGCTGGATGTTCTCATGAACTGCAGCCTGGGAACTTTTTCCCACGCTCCAGGTCATATGAGGACATCCACCAGGGGGCGCATCACCGCGACTGAAGGAAATGTAGGTCAATGACCTACATTTCATTCATTCGCCGGGGATTACAGGCACGGAGCACAGCTGCATTTGCAGGGCTCCTGCCTGTAATATTAGTTAACCCCTTCAGATGGATTACCTCGTGGGACGAGACGGTTCACCAGAAGGTATGTATTCTTGTGCGTTTATTATTTTTCCAAGCGAGGGTCTGCAAATGGATTGCGAGAACAATAAAATATTACAACAACCGCTGTGTTTATTGCATTAAAATACTTTTTAATAATGTGTGTGTTTTTTTTAACCTTTTCATACAATTGGATTAATAATGGATAGGTGTCATAATTGACGCCTCTCCATTATTAATCTGGCTTAATGTCACCTTACAATAGCAAGGTGGCATTAACCCTTCATTACCCCATATCCCACCGCTACACGGGAGTGGGAAGAGAGTGGCCAAGTGCCAGAATAGGCGCATCTTCCAGATGTGCCTTTTCTGGGGTGGCTGGGGGCAGATGTTTGTAGCCAGGGGGGGGGCAATAACCATGGACCCTCTCCTGCCTATTAATATCTGCCCTCAGTCACTGGCTTTACCACTCTGGCGGAGAAAATTGCGCGGGAGCCCACGCCAATTTTTTCCGCCATTTAACCCTTTATTTTAGCAGCTACAGCGCTGAAATTTTGCACATACACACTACTAACATTAGTAGTGTGGAATATGCAAAAAAAATGGGGATATGAGATGGTTTACTGTATGTAAACCATGTCTCATATCCTGTCGGGTTTGTGCAGGAGAAATGAAAAGCCGGCAATTGAATTACCGGCTGTTCACAGATATCGCGCTGAATGAAACCTAAATACAAAATATATACAGTATATATGTGTCTCAATGATATATATATATATATATATATATATATATACTGTATATATGTTTTAATGAACATTTGAGCACATAAATCCATTAGATGTCGGTTTTGCAAGCCTGCGCGAAAATCTCACAGTACGGATGCCATACGGATTACATACGGAGGATGCCATGCGCAAAATACGCTGAAACACCCTGATTACGGATCAATATTTTGGGAACATTTCTCCGTATTACGGCCGTAGTACGGACGTATAATACGTGGCGTATTGTCTTACGCCAAGTGTGGCTCCAGCCTGAGTTTTTGTGACAAGACTGCATAGAAAAACAGCATTGAGCCATCATTGGTCACTTCTAAGCGCCGTAATTTTAAGTTAATATTGAAGAAGAAAAAGTTGTAGCGGTCTGTGGAGCGCTGAGATAAGGGATAATTATAGGGACAGCAATCTGGTTAACAAACCTTTATTAACCCTTTTATCTCCACAATGCGTTTCGATAGCATAACACTATCTTCATTGGGTGGTACCTGATGAAGATAGTTTTATGCTATCGAAACACGTTGTGGAGGTTGAAGGGTTAATAAATGTTTGTTAACAGATTGCTGTCCCTATAATTATACCTTATCTCAGCGCTCCACAGACCACTACAACCTTTTCTTCTTCATCATTCCATATCCTTCCTCCTGAGTGTTTGCGGCAGGAGCAGCTAAGAGCATAGTCAATTCCATTGAGAAGCTTAAGGACCTGCGGTGTCCGGGCAATGCTGGATCCACCCTTGCCAGATTCAGGACTTACGATGATGTATATCCTGTTCCCTGATCACGTGCCCAGAACCCGGAAGTGCTGGCCAGCAGTGACGGTGCACGGTAGTCTCCCAACGGTCCTCCGGGATCATACCTTCCAGCACAACCTGAGGTTGGGCAATGGTGCACAACCCCATTAGGAGAGCGGCCACTTGGCCCCTGTCTGATAATCCACTTAATCACCAGGTTTCACACATTTGCGCTCCTTGTTTATTGTTCTCATTACATGTAATTTTCAGTGATGTCACTTAGGCAGTTCGTACATATATTTTTGAGAGACACCGCCTTTCTCCGCTCTCTCAATGCTTGATTTTATAACCATGTTTGATCACACATTCACCCTCTACCATCTCCAGATGCCATTGTCAAGACTGATGGATCTATCATCCTCTCTTTTACAATCATGCACAGGTGTACAGGTCAGCCTAGCAGGATATCCCACAGCACCATTAGCGTCTACCATTATATGTTTTCTTGAGCTAACACTGATCCGTGATATAGAGGGGTGGATTACCTGATACATTGTATAGAGCGCAGTGATATAGAGGGGTGGATTACCTGATACATTGTGTAGAGCGCAGTGATATAGAGGGGTGTATTACCTGATACCTTGTGTAGAGCGCAGTGATATAGAGGGGTGTATTACCTGATACCTTGTGTAGAGCGCAGTGATATAGAGGGGTGGATTACCTGATACATTGTGTAGAGCGCAGTGATATAGAGGGGTGGATTACCTGATATATTGTGTAGAGCGCAGTGATATAGAGGGGAGGATTACCTGATATATTGTGTAGAGCGCAGTGATATAGAGGGGTGGATTACCTGATATATTGTGTAGAGCGCAGTGATATAGAGGGGTGGATTACCTGATACATTGTATAGAGCGCAGTGATATAGAGGGGTGGAATACCTGATATATTGTGTAGAGCGCAGTGATATAGAAGGGAGGATTACCTGATATATTGTGTAGAGCGCAGTGATATAGAGGGGTGGATTACCTGATATATTGTATAGAGCGCAGTGATATAGAGGGGTGGATTACCTGATACATTGTATAGAGCGCAGTGATATAGAGGGGTGGATTACCTGATATATTGTGTAGAGCGCAGTGATATAGAGGGGAGGATTACCTGATACATTGTATAGAGCGCAGTGATATAGAGGGGTGGATTACCTGATACCTTGTGTAGAGCGCAGTGATATAGAGGGGTGTATTACCTGATATATTGTGTAGAGCGCAGTGATATAGAGCGGTGGATTACCTGGTACCTTGTGTAGAGCGCAGTGATATAAAGGGGTGGATTACCTGATACCTTGTGTAGAGCGCAGTGATATAAAGGGGTGGATTACCTGATACATTGCATAGAGCGCAGTGATGTAGAGGGGTGGATTACCTGATACATTGTATAGAGCGCAGTGATATAGAGGGGTGGATTACCTGATATATTGTGTAGAGCGCAGTGATATAGAGGGGTGGATTACCTGATACCTTGTGTAGAGCGCAGTGATATAGAGGGGTGGATTACCTGATACATTGTATAGAGTGCAGTGATATAGAGGGGTGGATTACCTGATACATTGTATAGAGCGCAGTGATGTAGAGGGGTGGATTACCTGATACATTGTATAGAGCGCAGTGATATAGAGCGGTGGATTACCTGGTACCTTGTGTAGAGCGCAGTGATATAAAGGGGTGGATTACCTGATACCTTGTGTAGAGCGCAGTGATATAAAGGGGTGGATTACCTGATACATTGCATAGAGCGCAGTGATGTAGAGGGGTGGATTACCTGATACATTGTATAGAGCGCAGTGATATAGAGGGGTGGATTACCTGATATATTGTGTAGAGCGCAGTGATATAGAGGGGTGGATTACCTGATACCTTGTGTAGAGCGCAGTGATATAGAGGGGTGGATTACCTGATACATTGTATAGAGTGCAGTGATATAGAGGGGTGGATTACCTGATACATTGTATAGAGCGCAGTGATATAGAGGGGTGGATTACCTGATACCTTGTGTAGAGCGCAGTGATATAGAGGAGTGTATTACCTGATACATTGTATAGAGCGCAGTGATATAGAGGGGTGGATTACCTGATACATTGTATAGAGCGCAGTGATATAGAGGGGTGGATTACCTAATACCTTGTGTAGAGCGCAGTGATATAGAGGGGTGGATTACCTGATACCTTGTGTAGAGCGCAGTGATATAGAGGGGTGTATTACCTGATACATTGTATAGAGCGCAATGATATAGAGGGGTGGATTACCTGATACCTTGTGTAGAGCGCAGTGATATAGAGGGGTGGATTACCTGATACATTGTGTAGAGCGCAGTGATATAGAGGGGTGGATTACCTGATACATTGTGTAGAGCGCAGTGATATAGAGGGGTGGATTACCTGATACATTGTTTAGAGCGCAGTGATATAGAGGGGTGGATTACCTGATACCTTGTGTAGAGCGCAGTGATATAGAGGGGTGGATTACCTGATACCTTGTGTAGAGCGCAGTGATATAGAGGGGTGGATTACCTGATACATTGTGTAGAGCGCAGTGATATAGAGGGGTGTATTACCTGATACATTGTATAGAGCGCAGTGATATAGAGGGGTGGATTACCTGATACCTTGTGTAGAGCGCAGTGATATAGAGGGGTGGATTACCTGATACATTGTGTAGAGCGCAGTGATATAGAGGGGTGTATTACCTGATACATTGTATAGAGCGCAATGATATAGAGGGGTGGATTACCTGATACCTTGTGTAGAGCGCAGTGATATAGAGTGGTGGATTACCTGATACATTGTGTAGAGCGCAGTGATACAGAGGGGTGGATTACCTGATATATTGTATAGAGTGCAGTGATATAGAGGGGTGGATTACCTGATACCTTGTGTAGAGCGCAGTGATATAGAGGGGTGGATTACCTGATACATTGTATAGAGCGCAGTGATATAGAGGGGTGGATTACCTGATATATTGTGTAGAGCGCAGTGATATAGCGGGGTGGATTACCTGATACATTGTGTAGAGCACAGTGATATAGAGGGGTGGATTACCTGATATATTGTGTAGAGCACAGTGATATAGCGGGGTGGATTACCTGATACATTGTATAGAGCGCAGTGATATAGAGGGGTGGATTACCTGATATATTGTGTAGAGCGCAGTGATATAGCGGGGTGGATTACCTGATATATTGTGTAGAGCGCAGTGATATAGCGGGGTGGATTACCTGATACATTGTGTAGAGCGCAGTGATATAGAGGGGTGGATTACCTGATATATTGTGTAGAGCGCAGTGATATAGCGGGGTGGATTACCTGATACATTGTGTAGAGCGCAGTGATATAGAGGGGTGGATTACCTGATATATTGTGTAGAGCACAGTGATATAGCGGGGTGGATTACCTGATACATTGTATAGAGCGCAGTGATATAGAGGGGTGGATTACCTGATATATTGTGTAGAGCGCAGTGATATAGCGGGGTGGATTACCTGATACATTGTGTAGAGCGCAGTGATATAGAGGGGTGGATTACCTGATATATTGTGTAGAGCGCAGTGATATAGAGGGGTGTATTACCTGATACATTGTATAGAGCGCAGTGATATAGAGGGGTGGATTACCTGATACCTTGTGTAGAGCGCAGTGATATAGAGGGGTGGATTACCTGATACATTGTGTAGAGCGCAGTGATATAGAGGGGTGTATTACCTGATACATTGTATAGAGCGCAATGATATAGAGGGGTGGATTACCTGATACCTTGTGTAGAGCGCAGTGATATAGAGGGGTGGATTACCTGATACATTGTGTAGAGCGCAGTGATACAGAGGGGTGGATTACCTGATATATTGCATAGAGTGCAGTGATATAGAGGGGTGGATTACCTGATACCTTGTGTAGAGCGCAGTGATATAGAGGGGTGGATTACCTGATACATTGTATAGAGCGCAGTGATATAGAGGGGTGGATTACCTGATATATTGTGTAGAGCGCAGTGATATAGCGGGGTGGATTACCTGATACATTGTGTAGAGCACAGTGATATAGAGGGGTGGATTACCTGATATATTGTGTAGAGCACAGTGATATAGCGGGGTGGATTACCTGATACATTGTATAGAGCGCAGTGATATAGAGGGGTGGATTACCTGATATATTGTGTAGAGCGCAGTGATATAGCGGGGTGGATTACCTGATATATTGTGTAGAGCGCAGTGATATAGCGGGGTGGATTACCTGATACATTGTGTAGAGCGCAGTGATATAGAGGGGTGGATTACCTGATATATTGTGTAGAGCGCAGTGATATAGCGGGGTGGATTACCTGATACATTGTGTAGAGCGCAGTGATATAGAGGGGTGGATTACCTGATACATTGTATAGAGCGCAGTGATATAGAGGGGTGGATTACCTGATATATTGTGTAGAGCGCAGTGATATAGCGGGGTGGATTACCTGTTATATTGTGTAGAGCGCAGTGATATAGCGGGGTGGATTACCTGATACATTGTGTAGAGCGCAGTGATATAGAGGAGTGTATTACCTGATACATTGTATAGAGCGCAGTGATATAGAGGGGTGGATTACCTGATACATTGTGTAGAGCGCAGTGATATAAAGGGGTGGATTACCTGATACCTTGTCTAGAGCGCAGTGATATAGAGGGGTGGATTACCTGATATATTGTGTAGAGCACAGTGATATAGCGGGGTGGATTACCTGATACATTGTGTAGAGCGCAGTGATATAAAGGGGAGGATCAAAGCACTACTCCAGCGGGGAGGTTTCAGCGTTGGAGTGGTGCTTCTAAACAGAAGTCCCTGCCCGTACTCTCGTAGTTTTATATTTACTCTCCGGAGTCTTCTCCTTTTATTGGCGCTGCACCGGTCTCGCGGCGCCATCTTGTGACCGCAACTTCTAACTGGCAGGAAGTCAAAAGTAATGGTTATAAGTGCTCAATTCAAGTCTGAGAGCCAGAACGAGACTCATAGGTTTACATTGAAAAGTGACCTCTGGCGCGCTCCATGAAACACAAAAGCGATCCAGCAGGAGCAGCAGCGACAGAACGTGACGACAGCGACTGGCAAGTATAAGACTACTAAATGCAGGGAACTAAGAAGCACCACTCCAGCATTGCAATAAAAAACCCTCTAGAGTGGTGCTCTAAGACATGGAAATGGTTACACAAGGAAACAAAGTGTATGATATACTGTGAGCTAGCAATACTAAGTGGAAATAGATATTTCGTATACTTCTATATATTTTTTAGCTTTCACTTATTTCTTTTCATTGAGTTTAGCTTTATAGGAAGTAAAGTGAGTTTCTCCTAGTTATGTGATAAAATAGGAAATGCGACTCCTACTATATCATTTCATGTAAGGACGGTGGCACAGTTCAGTTGCTTTGCATGTTATGATTTGGGTTTACGGCGGAGATCCCATTGGCAGAAGAGTGACCCTCCCTCTGCAGCCTTACTGAGCGTACATGGACTCATGCCTCTGGAATGCTGATTTCCTCTGATATTGCAGTACAAGATTACATTTTTTTTAATGTGCGAGGAGATTTAACTCCAATTTCTGGATCCCTCAGCACACATTACGTTTGACAACATTTGCTGCTTTTCAGAGTTCGGGACATAAAACTGTGTCTTCTGCTTTCTATTAGAAACAAATTAGATTATCTGCAAAAGAGAATTTCTGTTTTAAAAGTCAATTGTGAGTTGCATTTCTGAATCTTTTGTTGTGGAAAGCTGACATGTCTAGGGAAAGAACGCTTAAACAACAGTGCCCAAAGGGATATGTTATGCTGCAGTGGCAAGCCGGAGATATTACATTCTGATAATGATGCATTTGTTTACTAAATTCTGGTATGGTGCCAAAGCAATGTAATAACATGTGAAGAAGGGTTGGTCTACTAAATAAAGAGAAACAATGTTGTTTTGGATTTTGGGACACACTAGACCTTAAGACGCACCCATACTTAGAGGCATAAAAAAAATATTTTTCATTGTATTCCTCTGTGAGGCTAATAAGGTACAAACACAGTATTGTCTCAAAGTTAGAATAACTCATCACTATGACAGCCAGAGTGCTCCTCTCACTGTGCTGCTATAGTGTCCCTCTTCTTATGCCATCCACAATGTTCCCTAACTCTGCCATACACAATGTCCCCTAATGATGCCATCCACAATGTCCCCTAACTATGCTAGCCACAATGTCCCCTAACTCTGCCATCCATAATGTCCCCAACTCTGCCATCCACAATGTCCCCTAACTATGCTATCCCCAATGTCCCCTAACTGCGCTATCCACAATGTCCCCTAACTCTGCCATCCACAATGTCCCCTAAATATGCCATCCACAATGTTCCCTAAGTGCACTATCCACAATGTCCCCTAACTCCGCCATCCACAATGTCCCCTAACTGCCATCCACAATGTCCCCTAACTCTGCCATCCACAATGTCCCCTAACTATACCATCCACCTTGTCCCCTAACTCCGCTGTCCACAATGTCCCCTAACTCCGCCATCCACAATGTCCCCTAATTCTGCCATCCACAATGTCCCCTAACTCTGCCATCCACAATGTCCCCTAACTCTGCCATCCACAATGTCCCCTAACTGCGCTATCCACAATGTCCCCTAACTCTGCTATCCACAATGTCCCCTAACTCTGCCTTCCACAATGTCCCCTAACTCTGCCATCCACAATGTCCCCTAACTCCGCTGTCCACAATGTCCCCTAACTGCCATCCACAATGTCCCCTAACTCTGCCATCCACAATGTCCCCTAACTATACCATCCACCTTGTCCCCTAACTCCGCTGTCCACAATGTCCCCTAACTCCGCCATCCACAATGTCCCCTAATTCTGCCATCCACAATGTCCCCTAACTCTGCCATCCACAATGTCCCCTAACTCTGCCATCCACAATGTCCCCTAACTGCGCTATCCACAATGTCCCCTAACTCTGCTATCCACAATATCCCCTAACTCTGCCTTCCACAATGTCCTTTAACTCTGCCATCCACAATGTCCCCTAACTCCGCTGTCCACAATGTCCCCTAACTCTGCCATCCACAATGTCCCCTAACTCCGCTGTCCACAATGTCCCCTAACTCCGCCATCCACAATGTCCCCTAACTCTGCCATCCACAATGTCCCCTGTTATGATCCCAGTGGCTGGGGAGCACAGGAAATACTAGCTAAGTAACTAAACATAGACACGAGCTCTAGGGAGGTGGTAACTGGACTGACCGCAAAATCTGATCCTATCCAAACACACTAAAGGTAGCCGGTGAACGTGTCTAAAATCCTGGACGTCTCGACGCAGCCTGAGAAACTGACTACCCCTAAAGAGAAAGCAAGACCTCACTTGCCTCAAGAGAAATAACCCCAAAGATATAGGAAGCCCCCAACAAATAATAACGGTGAGGTAAGGAGAAAAGACACACGTAGGAATGAAAACAGATTCAGCAAATGAGGCCCGCTAATACTAGATAGCAGAAGACAGATAGCGAACTGTGCGGTCAGTAAAAAACCCTACCAAAATATCCACGCTGAGAAATCAAGAACCCCCACACCAACTAACGGTGTGGGGGGAGAAACTAAGCCCCCCAGAGCTACCAGCAAGCTGGGAAATCACATATTAGCAAGCTGGACAAGAAACATATAGAACACTCATGATCAAAAAATGAACAAAACGGAAACTTAGCTTCTCTTGAAGAGACTGGGAGCAAGGTAGTCAGAAGGAATCAGAATAGCACTGAATACATTGACAGCAGGCATAGACTGAGAGTCCAAGTGAGCTTAAATAGAAAACCAGCCCACAGATAACGAGACAGCTGATGCCAGTCACAAACCTGCAGAAAGACAGCACTCACACAGTACCACTTGTGACCACAAGAGGGAGCCCAGAAATAGAGTTCACAACAGTACCCCCCCCCCTTGAGGAGGGGTCACCGAACCCTCATCAAGACCCCCAGGGCGATCAGGATGAGCCGCATGGAAGGCACGAACCAAATCGGCCGCATGGACATCAGAGGCGACAACCCAGGAATTATCCTCCTGACCATAGCCCTTCCACTTAACTAAATACTGAAGCCTCCGTCTGGAAATACGAGAATCCAAGATCTTCTCCACCACGTACTCCAATTCGCCCTCAACCAGCACCGGAGCAGGAGGCTCAACAGAAGGAACCACAGGCACCACATACCTCCGCAACAAAGACCTATGGAACACATTATGAATGGCAAACGATGCTGGGAGGTCCAAACGAAAAGACACCGGGTTAAGGATTTCCAAAATCTTATAAGGACCGATGAAGCGAGGCTTGAATTTAGGAGAGGAAACCGTCATAGGAACATACCGAGAAGACAGCCATACCAAATCCCCAACACGAAGTCGGGGACCAACACCGCGACGGCGGTTGGCAAAGCGCTGAGCCTTCTCCTGTGACAACTTCAAATTGTCCACCACATGGTTCCAAATCTGCTGCAACCTATCCACCACAGAATCCACCCCCGGACAGTCAGAAGGCTCAACCTGACCTGAGGAAAAACGAGGATGAAAACCAGAATTGCAGAAAAAAGGCGAAACCAAAGTAGCAGAACTAGCCCGATTATTAAGGGCAAACTCGGCCAATGGCAAAAAAGTCACCCAATCATCCTGATCAGCAGAAACAAAACATCTCAAATAAGTTTCCAACGTCTGATTAGTTCGCTCGGTTTGGCCATTTGTCTGAGGATGGAAGGCCGACGAAAAGAACCCCCACACCAACTAACGGTGTGGGGGGAGAAACTCAGCCCCCCAGAGCTACCAGCAAGCTGGGAAATCACATATTAGTAAGCTGGACAAGAAACATATAGAACACTGATGATCAAAAAATGAACAAAACGGAAACTTAGCTTCTCTTGAAGAGACTGGGAGCAAGGTAGTCAGAAGGAATCAGAATAGCACTGAATACATTGACAGCAGGCATAGACTGAGAGTCCAAGTGAGCTTAAATAGAAAACCAGCCCACAGATAATGAGACAGTTGATGCCAGTCACAAACCTGCAGAAAGACAGCACTCACACAGTACCACTTGTGACCACAAGAGGGAGCCCAGAAATAGAGTTCACAACAGTCCCCTAACTCTGGAATCCACAATGTCCTCTAACTCCGCTGTCCACAATGTCCCCTAACTCCGCCATCCACAATGTCCCCTAACTATGCCATCCACAATGTCCCCTAACTCCGCTGTCCACAATGTCCCCTTACTATGCCACCCACAATGTCTCCTAACTCCGCCATCCACAATGTCCCCTAACTCTGCCATCCACAATGTCCCCTTACTCTGCCATCCACAATGTCCCCTAACTCTGTCATCCACAATGTCCCCTAACTGCGCTATCCACAATGTCCCCTAACTCTGCCATCCACATTGTCCCTTAACTTTGTCATCCACATTGTCCCCTAACTGCTATCCACAATGTCCGGTTACGCTGCCATCCACAATGTCTCCTAACTCTGCTATCCACAATGTCCCCTAACTCTGCCATCCACAATGTCCCCTAACTCTGCCATCCACAATGTCCCCTAACTCTGCTATCCACAATGTCCCCTAACTCTGCCATCCACAATGTCCCCTAACTCTGCCATCCACAATGTCTCCTAACTCTGCTATCCACAATGTCCCCTAACTCTGCCATCCACAATGTCCCCTAACTCTGCCATCCACAATGTCCCCTAACTCTGCCATCCACAATGTCCCCTAACTCCGCTGTCCACAATGTCCCCTAACTATGCCATCCACAATGTCCCCTAACTCTGCCATCCACAATGTCCCCTAACTCCGCTGTCCACAATGTCCCCTAACTATGCCATCCACATTGTCCCCTAAGTCCGCTGTCTACAATGTCCCCTAACTCTGCCATCCACAATGTCCCCTAACTCCGCTGTCCACAATGTCCCCTAACTATGCCATCCACATTGTCCCCTAACTCCGCTGTCTACAATGTCCCCTATCTCTGCCATCCACAATGTCCCCTAACTCTGCCATCCACAATGTCCCCTAACTCTGCCATCCACAATGTCCCCTAACTCTGCCATCCACAATGTCCCCTAACTCTGCCATCCATAATGTCCTCTAACTGCCATCCACAATGTCCCCTATCTCTGCCATCCACAATGTCCCCTAACTCTGCCATCCACAATGTCCCCTAACTCTGCCATCCACAATGTCCCCTAACTCTGCCATCCACAATGTCCCCTAACTCTGCCATCCACAATGTCCCCTAACTCTGCCATCCACAATGTCTCCTAACTCTGCTATCCACAATGTCCCCTAACTCTGCTATCCACAATGTCCCCTAACTCTGCCATCCTCAATGTCCCCTAACTCTGCCATCCACAATGTCCCGTTACTCTGCCATCCACAATGTCTCCTAACTGCGCTATCCACAATGTCCACTAACTCTGCCATCCACAATGTCCCCTAACTGCCATCCACAATGTCCCCTAACTGCGCTATCCACAATGTCCGCTAGAAATTTCCATCAAATACCCTTTTGTTAGATGCTGCTATTGCTGCGGATATGCAGCAGATTTTGCTTGATGCATTACAATTGCGGCAGATTTGAAAATCCACAGCATTCTATCAGTACAGCACGGATTTTATATTCTGCCTAATATTGGGGCAGTGTTGATATCCCCAGTCTGCTACACTATTGGGTCAAGGTGAAAAAACAGCACAATGACTCTGGCAGGCACAGGCAGAAGAGGATCGCTGTGCAAGAACAATACAGGGGCCCTTTGCAGTCCAAGAACTCATCATATTGCAAATTCCCTCTGCTTTGGAGGTAGAAATGGCCCCCTGACCATTTGGGCTCCTGTGCGGTTGGACATGCTGCACCAATGATATGTTCACCCCTGGACTCAGTGGTTAGCACTGTAACCCTGCAGCATTGGGTCCTGTGTTTAAATCCCCTTATGAACAACATCTGCAAGGAGTTTGTATGTTCTGTGTATTCATGGGTTTCCTATCACAACTCTGTAGACATACTGTTAGGGATTTTAGGTTGTGAACCCCAATGGGACCAGTGATCATAAATAATGTCTGTAACGTGCTTAGGAATTAATGGTGCAAGATAAATAAAAGACAAAGACAACCAAAAAGAAGGTCAAATGGGGTTCAAAGATTCATGTTTTATCTAATTGAAGTCAGTGGCTCAGTCTGGGGTATGTCTAATTCACTTTTTCAGGATTCAGACAAAAAGTCACTGAAGAAGTTATGAACAGGGTCATAAATGTGGTCAGAGTTCAACATTAGTGCTGGTTCACACTGCCATACATTCTCTCATGCGAGAGAATCAGGCCAATTATGCTAATGACACTCGTCTCAAACTCTCTCTGAGTGTGATCCGAGTGTCATCTTGCTGTGATCTGATTCTGTAGGATAAGAGAATTGCAGTACAGGTGTGGAGAAGGAGAATTTACTTTCTCCATTGTCTGTGCGACGTGTGTACATAGAACTGCACCTGGATGTCATCTGAGTGCAGTCCGGTGTTTCACTCACACCCATAGACTTGTATGGGTGCGCATGGTCTGATTTGTGGACACACTCACAGCATGCTGCAATTATTTTCTCATGCTGAATCGACAGAAGACAGAAAAATCACAGATCTGCACTGCCCCATAGTATAACATTGGTATAACCTATCAGCTACAAAACTGCTATTTATATGCAGACATAGTGGTAATTTACAGTTAACATTTTAAACATGCTGAATTATTGGGAGAGTGGCTGCACGGGGAAAATAAAGTTATATTCCTATTGTAGCCTCTCGCTTGAAATCATTGTGGCGGTTTGGAGAGCTGAACCATTTACTACACAGTAAGCACACTGTAATTACTGCTGACACATTGATTCTGCCAGGTCTGCACATACGCTGTCAATGTATCAATGTGCTGGGAATTATTACAGTGCACTCATAGTACTCTGAACAGTGACTGTAAGGGTATGTTTCCACGGTCAGGAAACGCTGCTTGTTTGACGCTGCGCAGAGCTGCAGCGTCAAACACGCAGCGTCCAGATGTTCCAGCATAGTGGAGGGGATTTTATGAAATCCCGTCTCCACTATGCGTGGAAACCCGCACGTGGCGGCCCTGCGACTCCGGACATGCTGCGCGTCTTTTCAGATCGCAGCATGTCCGTATGACTTGCGGGGACGCAGCGTCCCCGCAAGGCATATCACAGGGCGGTATGGGAGAGAGCGATCATCCCGGATGTGAAGAGTTAACACATCCGGCATGATCGCGTCCCAGAAAGGGGGCGGGGCTTAGCGCCGAGCGGCGATACCGCCGGCCATCCTGACAGTGGAAACATACCCTTACAGCTCCTTGCACTACACCAATGAGTGGAAGTTAGCAGCTGCAGGGAGAATATCAATCTTTTCCTTGTAGCGGCACATGTATAACACGCTAGTTACGGTAAGTGCAGATTACAACTCTATCTGCAGGCAAATAGCATTTTTATAACTTAAAGGTTCCCTTCAACTACTGGATTAAAAATGTGTTTTTCATATGATTTTTGTAGAAGATATTTTGTGTAATATATGTAAAGTCAGTTAAGTTGACTTTTGGCAGATTAGAACCCAGGATTAGAGATGGGCGAACCTGAACAGTAAAGTTCAGGGTCTGTACCGAACACCTACTGTTTGAGCACCGACTCCAAACACGGGCTTCACCAGGAGGTCTGTGTTACTGTTTGGGTTCAGCAGCCTGAACACTGAGTGTTTCTCACGCTGTCATGTGAGTGACAGCAGGGCAAACTCCGCTTTTGATCGACAGTAAAATCAATACCGCTGGTCAGACAGCTGTGGTTCCCACGCTGTCAAATGGCAGTGTGAGCCTGCAGCTATGATTGGAGGAAAAAAGTTTACCTCCGGTCACTGGCGTCGGCTGATGGGACTACTGTTCCCATCAGCCTACTCCTGCTGCCGCTAATAACAGTGAGAGCAGGCGGCAGCTGATGGGAGTATTCATCAGCCGGACCCTGTCCTGTAAATAAATAATTTAAAAAAATGTTGTGGGTTCCCTTGTACTTTTGATAACCAGTCAGGCAAAACTGACAGCTGGGGGCTGCAACTCTCAGCTGTCAGCATTAGCAAGGCTGGTTATCAAGAATAGAAGGGTACCCATGCTGTTTTTTTAATTTTTTAAATAAATACTTTAAAAAATGGCGTGGGTCCCCACTATTTTTGATAACTAGTCAACAACCCCCAGAGCCCTTCCTCCTGACTTACCAGCCCTCCACCTCCAAAACCAAATTCTCCACCATTACAGAAGATCAACTCTCCACTCTACTCTCAAGATCACATCTCACCACCTGTGCGCTTGACCCGCTCCCATCCCACCTCATCCCAAACCTCACCACAGTCTTCATCCCAACCCTAACCCATCTCTTCAACCTATCACTAACAACTGGTGTTTTCCCCTCAAGCTTTAAACATGCCTCCATCACACCTATCCTCAAAAAGCCCTCTCTTGACCCATCCTCTGTATCTAGCTATTGCCCTATACCACTTCTCCCTTATGCCTCCAAACTACTGGAACAACACGTTTACCTTGAACTGTCCTCCCATCTCTCTTCTTGCTCCCTCTTTGACCGCTTACAATCTGGCTTCCAGTCACACCATTCCACTGAAACTGCCCTAACTAAGGTCACCAATGACCTCTTAACCGCCAAGAGCAAGCGACACTACTCTGTCCTCCTCCTCCTTGACCTGTCGGCTGCCTTTGACACAGTGGACCATTCCCTATTATTACAGACCCTCTCATCCCTTGGCATCACAGACTTGGCCCTATCCTGGATCTCATCATACCTAACAGACCAGACATTCAGCGTCTCCCACTCACACACCACCTCCTCACCTCGCCCCTTATCTGTCGGAGTCCCACAAGGTTCAGTCCTTGGGCCCCTGCTCTTCTCCATTTACACCTTTGGCCTGGGACAGCTCATAGAATCTCATGGCTTTCAGTATCACCTCTATGCTGATTACACACAGATCTACATCTCTGGACCAGATATCACCTCCCTACTAACCAGAATCCCTCAATGTCTGTCCACTATTTCATCCTTCTTCTCCGCTAGATTTCTGAAACTTAACATGGACAAAACAGAATTCATCATCTTTCCCCCATCTCACGCGACCCCCCCAACGAACCTAACCATTACAGTAAATGGCTGCCCACTCTCCCCAGTCCCACAAGCTCGCTGCCTCGGGGTAATCCTTGACGCTGATCTCTCCTTCAAACCACATATCCAAGCCCTTTCCACTTCCTGCCATGAATCCGTTCATTCCTCAACCAAGAATCTGCAAAAACCCTAGTCCATGCCCTCATCTCTCGCCTTGACTACTGCAACCTCCTGCTCTGTGGCCTCCCCTCGAACACTCTCGCACCCCTCCAATCTATTCTAAACTCTGCTGCCCGACTAATCCACCTGTCCCCCCGCTATTCCCCGGGCACTCCCCTCTGTCAATCCTTTCACTGGCTCCCCATTGCCCAGAGACTCCAGTACAAAACCCTAACCATGACGTACAAAGCCATCCACAACCTGTCTCCTCCATACATCTGTGACCTCGTCTCCCGGTACTTACCTACACGCAACCTCCGATCCTCACAAGACCTCCTTCTCTACTCCCCTCTTATCTCCTCTTCCCACAATCGTATACAAGATTTCTCTCGCATATCACCCCTACTCTGGAACCCTCTACCACAACACATCAGACTCTCGCCTACCATCGAAATCTTCAAAAAGAACCTGAAGACCCACCTCTTCCGACAAGCCTACAACCTGCAGTAACCACCGATCGACCAAACCGCTGCATGACCAGCTCTATCCTCACCTACTGTATTCTCACCCATCCCTTGTAGATTGTGAGCCTTCGCGGGCAGGGTCCTCTCTCCTCCTGTACCAGTTATGACTTGTATTTAAGATTATTGTACTTGTTTTTATTATGTATACCCCTCCTCACATGTAAAGCGCTATGGAATAAATGGTGCTATAACAATAAATAATAATAATAATAACAACTAGCAAAGCTAAAGCAGACAGATGGGGATGGTATTCACAGACTGGTAAGGGACGATGGATATTACCCCCCCAGCTTAAAAATATCAGCCTGCAGTTGCTCAGAAAAGGTGCAGCTATTAGATGTGCCAATTCTGGCACTTTACCTGGCTTTTCCCTCTCCCCTGCATTGACACAGTCTGTGTCTGCTCCCTCCACTTGGCCACCAACGCTGGCATCTGACACTATGACCACCACCAGCAGACTACGGATGTGAATTCACTTTTACCTTATCTTTGGTTGTTAAGCAATACAAGAACTGCATAGTTGGGCCATGGCTGTCTTCATATACCGACAGTTATAATTATACGTACTATCTAACTCCATATTACTCCGGCAAAACATTTGGCTGTATCAACAAATATATGAAATAGGACCGTATATACCCATATTTCTGGCTGATACCTTAGCAGCACCATAGATATATAATAAGGAAGAGCCTCGCATAAGGCGATATTGTGAGCAAGGCCACGGGTTGGCCGAAACGTTATTGCCTATCGCTCTATCACAACATTTTGTCTCAATACATTTTTTTCACTTGAATCAAGCCTTCTTCATAGTACAAGTGCAGTGATTATGAACTTCTATGCCCTGTGGCAGTGGCAAGTGGGCTTCATATTTGTAAGGGTGATGTCACTTTTGTCTTGTCTGGTGACATCAAGCCCACATTTTAGTAATGGAGAATTACCCCTTAGTGACAGAGCCAATTAAGTACTTACTGACACTTTAACGGATCCCACTGATTCTAAGATTTTTTTCGTTACATATTGTACTTCATGTTAGTGGTAAAATTTATTCGATATAACTTGCATCTATTTATGAAAAAAATGGAAATTTAGCAAAAATGTGGAAAATGTTGCAATTTTCAAAGTTTTAATTGTGCCCTTAAATCAAAGAGTCATATCGCACAAAATAGTTAATTAATAACATTTCACACATGTCTACTTTACGTCAGGACAATTTTGGATATGTAATTTTTTTGTTAGGAGGTTATAAGGGTTAAAAGCTGACCAGCGATTTCTCATTTTTTCCAATAAAATGTACAAAACCATTTTTTTGGACCACCTCCCATTTGAAGTGAGTTTGGGGGGTCAATATAACAGAAAATACCCAATAGTGACACCATTCTAAAAACTGCACCCCTCAAGGTGCGCAAAACCACATTCAAGAAGTTTATTAACCTTTCAGGTGCTTCACGAGAACTAAAGCAATGTGGAAGTTAAAAATGAACATTTTACTTTTTTCACAAAAAAATTACTTTGGAACCAAACTTTTTTATTTTCAGAAGGGAATCAGGAGAAAATGGACTGCAAAATTTATTGTACACTTTCTCCTGAGTACGCCGATACCCCATATGTGGGGGAAAGCCACTGTTTGGGTGCATGGCAGGGCTCAGAAGGGAGGGAGCACCGTTTAACTTTTTGAATTCAAAATTGGCTGAAATCAATGGCAGGCACCATGTCGCGTTTGGAGACCCCCTGATGTTCCTAAACAGTGAAAAGCTACCAATTATAACTCCAACCCTAACACAGCCCTAACCCCATCCCTAACCCCAACACACCCCTAAACCCAATCCTAACCACTAACCCCAACACCAAACTAACCTCAACACCACAACTCTAACCCCAACACAACCCTAACCCCAACACAACTCAACCCTAGCCCCAACCTTAACCCTAGCGTCAACCCTAACCCTAGCCCCAACCCTAGCCTAACCCTAGCTCTAACCCCAACCCTAGCCCAATCCTAACTCTAGCCCCAACCCTAGCTCAACCGTAACCCTAGCTCTATTCCTAAACCTAACCCAGCCCAACACTAACCTTAGCTCTAACCCCAACCATAGCCAAAACCTAACCCTAGCTCTAACACTAGCCCCAACCCTAACCCTAGATATAATTGCAACGCTAACCCTAGCCCATCCTCAACACTGACCCTAGCTCTAACCCTAGCCCAACTCTAACCCTAGCTCTAACCCCAAACCTAACCCTAGCCCCAACCCTAACCCTATTGGAATAATGGAAATAAATACATTTTTTTATTTTATTATTTTTACCTAACTAAGATGGTGATAAAGGGGAGTTTGATTTACTATTTTTTTTATTTTGATCACTGTGATTGGGTCTATCACAGTGATCAAAATGAACCAATAGGAAAAATCTCCTATTGTTGTTGGGTGCCGGCCAGCAGATCTCGATGCGCGCACTGCCCATGAGTCCTCCATTTTCATCTCGGAAGTGTCTTCTTCTGTCTAATTTGCTGTCATTGCTTGTTTTCAACTCTAATCCGTCTCTGCAGGCAGAGATGCCAAGTTGGATTACAGGAGGCGAGAATGTGCTTTGTCTCACTGACTCTGCTTGGAGTTGACTGCCATATGTACTTGATTATTTTGTGATATTACACTTTGTAAGTGACCTCTATTACAAATACTAAATATTTAATGTATTTTTAGGTTTCATTAAATTATTTGTGTACTATTTGCTTTGACTTCTGTATCTGTAATGCATGATGGGTTGCTGCTGTATAGACATATCCTATCTATTTATATTATGAAATATATATGGTATTCACAAATTCACTTGTCTTTCTGTGCTTTGACAGATCTATGTTGAACAACCTTGTTGTAGAATTGTAAAGCAAATTTGATTTCATACTGAAAACAAGTCAAAACATTTTCTTTTTCTTTTCATCTTTTTATAGTATTTAGCTAGTTATATTTTGTTACCGATATGTATCTGGTTTACAAATTTGCAGACATACTTGGAAGACAATGAAGTAACTCTCCAGCAATTAAGTTGTAAGCTGTCAATTTATTCACCCGTATTTATCAGGGATATATTAAAGGGCATTCAGGTTTCAAGACATTATTTTCTATCCAACTGGAAATATATTCATTGTTTGATCTTTTGGGAGGTGACTGCCCCATCTGGCAATGGCTGGAGGTCTCAGAGGTCCCCTAGCACCCCCCCATATGTGGAAAGGTAATAACCTCTTATTACTGGAATACACCTTTGAGTGCCTCTTGGAGCTGTTTTCATGCAGATTTGTTGTGCACAGATCAAAATGGAAGTAGTCAGACCAAACTTTGCAGCACTTTTTGAGCAGGCACAAGCAAATTTATTTCCATGACATTACGATCTTTTTTTTATTACTGGGTTAGTAATGAGGGTGTCTGATTAGACACATCTCCATTACTAACCCTATAGCTTGATGCCAGCTGACATTACAGATCTTACATCAACCTCAAAAATAGTACCCCTATTTCCACAACACCAACTCAATCCGTAAGAGCTGGGCAAATCACTAGAATTAGTGCATCTCATGTGTTGCACCAATTCCAGGGCGTCTGCGGATTTGTATTTTTAGGCTGGCAAAGGGCCAATATCCATGGACCTTCCCAGCCTGATAATATTATCCCCCTGCCTACTGCGTTACCTTGGCCGGTTATTAAAATGGGGGGGACCCCACTTCCCTTTTTTAAATTATTTTTTTATTTCCCAGCAATGATGTGGGGAGTCGAAGATGCGTCCAGGCGTCTCCGCCATGCTGTTCTCCTTACATTTGAGTGCTGTATCCAACCATTTCAGAGATTTTCCTGCCTCTGCCATGTTCTCCCAGAAAAATTATCGAGTTTTCTATTGACTTCCATTATACTTGTTACTCAAGTCTAGCGCGTCCGGCCTGTTCGATTTGTGTACCGAACGCTCGAGCATTTTAGTGCTCCATCATCATTAATAAAAAAAATAAATAAAGGTTATATTTATGGAGCTGTTTTACTAGCAAAACTTAACAATCAGAAAAGCCACAACAATACTGCTGCCTGCTATTGTAAATTGTAACTTACTTTTTAGCTTTAAGAAATTTTAAGAATGTGAGAATTTAAAACAAAAATATTTATTCCACCCCCTAAAAAAATGGAAAGCAATTATACACAGTTACACACTTTTTACTTTTTTACATAGCAATTTTAATATTCCAGGTTAGTAACAGTAGACCAAACAACTTTACTGAGGTCTCTTACAGCATTTTTAGAAGCTGTTTGTATCTCCTGACATTTGTTTTTAGGTGGTTCTTATTTTAACCCCTTCATGACTGGAGGTATTTTCGGTTTTGTGTTTTCGTTTTTTGCTCCCCTTCTTCCCAGAGCCATAACTTTTTAAATTTTCCATAAATATGGCTATGTGAGAGCTTGTTTTCTGCGGGACGAGTTGTTCTGTTGAACGTCACCATTGGTTTTAACATATTATGCACTGGAACACAGTTGTTTTTTGTTTTGCTTTTTTACTAGGTTCACTAAATGCTAAAACTGTCTAGGTTCTTTTTTATCTAAGTGGTGAAAAAAAATTCCAAACTTTGTTAAAAACAAAATCCGTAGCGTCTCCATTTTTCGGGACCTTGGGATGGGTGAAGGCTTATTTTTTGTGTGCCGAGCTGACAGTTTTAGTGATACCATTTTGGTGCTGATACAATCTTTTGATAGCCCGTTATTGCATTTAAATGCAATGTTGTGGCGACCTAAAAAAAAAGTAATTCTGGCGTTTTGACTTTTTTATCGCTACGCCGTTTAGCGATCAGGTTAATCCTTTTTTTATTGATAGATTTGGCGATTCTGAACGTGGCGATACCAAATATGTGTATGTTTGATTTTTTTAATTGTTTTATTTTGAGTGGGGCGAAAGGGGGATGATTTTAACTTTTATATATATTTTTTATATATTTTTAAAAACATTTTGTTTTCACTTTTGACATGCTTCAATAGTCTCCATGGGAGACTGTTGTGAATTCTGCTCTTGGGCTCCCTCCGGTGGTTGTTGGTGGTAGTGCAGTTGTCTTGGGGTTGTAATTCGGGCAGGTGTTTCTGCTGATTGCAGCTCTATTAGGTATTTAGGTGTGTAGGATCCATGAGACTGTGCCAGTTGTCCATTGAACTTGGAGGGATTGCATCTCTCTCTGGCTCCTCATGCCTTGCTGCCAAATTCAGCTAAGATAAGTGTCTGGTTTTTTGTCTCTGTGCACACATGCAGTGTGCTTTGCAATTCAGTGCAATTTATTGTGTTTTTGTCCAGCTTAGACTTTGTTTGGATTTTTCAGTCATGCTGAATTCTCAGGAGATGCAGATATACTTTCTATGTCTTTAGTTAGATGTGGAATATTTGTATTATCTGCTGTGGATATTTTTAGGATTTTAATACTGACCGCTTAGAATTCTGTCCTATCCTTTTCTATTTAGCTAGAAGTGCCTCTTTTGCTAAATCCTGTTTTTTCTGCCTGCGTGTGTCTTTCTTCTTATACTCACAGTCAATATTTGTGGGGGGCTGCCTATCCTTTGGGGTTCTGCTCTGAGGCAAGATAGAATTCCCAATTCCATCTATAGGGGTATTTAGTCCTCCGGCTGTGTCGAGATGTCTAGGACGTGTTAGGTACATCCCACGGCTACTTCTAGTTGCGGTGTTAGTTTAGGGTTTGCGGTCAGTACAGGTACCACCTCTCCTGAGAAAGTCTGTCATGCGGCTCCAAGGTTACCAGATCATAACAGGAGACTAGGAGCTGCCATAACCTGATCGGCTCTGCTACATGCAGGCAATGATTAGATCGCCTGTATGTAGCAGAATACCTCACTTGCTATGACCAATGACCACTGGGCGGCGCTCATAGCAGTTCGGCAGTGATAACCATAGAGTTCCCTAGGAGACCTCTGGTTGTCATACCAACTCATTGGTGACCCGCGATCACATGACAGGGGTCACCGATGGGCGGATTTCCGGCGCAATTGCCGGTAATGCATGTTAAATGCTGCTGTCAGCATTTGACAGCGGCATTTAGCGGGTTAATAGCTGCGGGTGGATCGCAATTCCACCTGCGGCTGTTCCGGGCACATGTCCGCTGTTCAAAACAGCGGACATGTGGCGGGAAAGATGTGGGCTCACCGCTGGAGCCCACATCAAAGGGAGGGTGACCAACATTAGCACTCTATTATGCCCAATGTCAGAAAGGGGTTAATATGGTGCTTTTTTCCAGGGGTAATTAATGTGCTTTAACACAAAATTTGCAAGCAAATTATTACAGTAAATTGAGACATTTTACTGTGCAGGCCTTTTTTGCTACAGCTGTTCAGATTTTCAAACTGTAAACACCTACTGTACATGCCACACGGATGTTACGGGCATGCTGTGGCTGAATCGCTCCTTTTCTCTATCACATGAAGTCTGCCTAGCTTTTCTGGTTGATTTCATAATTTTATTGTGTTAGCTAAGTGTTATAATAGAGTTTCTGACACAAATTAAACGTTATACTAGAAAAAAAGCAAACATGTCACTGACAATGACATGGTAGCATGATAGAAAAAAAGCATGAAAAAATATGGCTCAGCGTCAACACTGGCAGCAACAATCCCTGCAGTAGTACTGCCAGACGCAGGTTATATTTGGCCTCCTTTGCCTCTGGCAAGCAAATCAATTTGGAGAAAACAGAGGGCATAATGGAATATCTATCATACCACCCATCTCCATCACAGCAGGATACCATAGACTCTGACAGTGAGACAATCAGCTGGAATCAGTGTTATGCTTAGTCCACCTCCTTCACCACCACAACACTTAATGTTGTAAATAGTGGAATTTCCATTCCATCAATGACATCTGTTTCTTTTCTGTCCTATAATTCTCTGTTCATCAGCACTTTAGGGGCTAAGGAATATGCTACACTAGAACAACTTCTTCCAGTTGATTTATAGAGATGAACAGTCAGCATTTTTCTCAGATTACATAAGGCTATAGTAGATGGAGAACACACTTTTAACACCAATCTGTGTTGCTGGCTCTGCAAGCTGTGGACACTGCCAGAAAAAGGTGCCCATTCCCTGCTCTCATGTGCAGGAAAATGTAAGCCACTCTCTTGACTTGTCATGGAGCACAAACGTACACTGCCTTATAGATACCTGGAGCATCAACTGTGGCCAAGGAGAATACATGAGTTTAATTTACTGATTTTAGCCACAGCGATGCACCATGTCAACTGGGACAAGTGGTGAAGGCTTCATAACTGGAAGCTACATCTTCTTTTATCACCAGGCGACAGCTATGTCTCTTCTTATACATCTCCGGATCCTTCTCAACTAACTTGACCCCTTCCCAATCTTTTCGCTCATGCAAGATAAAGTGCTTTCAAGCAGTTTGACAACTTGAAAGCCTAGAGGAGATAATCCATATCACAGACAAATTGCTGCTGCTTATCGAGAAATTATTCACCCACTGGCTGGTTCCTCGTGAACCGCAATTCAGAATTGTTGTGAGTAACAATCCATGCTTCTTCCAGCTGCCTTATGGTTGGACAAAGTAGCTCATGCTCCCCACATGGCTCACATCCTGAATTTTATTGTGCATCATTCCTTTCACAAATATACCTTCTTGAGGAAAGTTTTGGTTATTTCCAGGAAAGTGTCAATTCATTTCAAATGATTTTATGTGGCAAAGTATGCCCTACTGACTTTGCAAAAACAAAATGGTCTGCCAGAGCACCAACTGATTTCTGACGTTGCAACCCACTGGAACTCGATGCTATATATGTTGAAGAGTCTGTATTAGCATTGTACAGCACTGACAGATTATATCAGGTAGCATGCAACCTGGGACATGGGTTACTTTTAGAACCGCCATGGCTGCTACTCATAGATACGTGGTGCCTGCTGAAGCCTTCTGAAGAGGCAACAAAATTTGTCAGTAGGGACACGTGTGGCATAAGCAGTTTAATCCGCTTTATATTTAGTCTAGAAAAAAACTCAACATAATGCAAGAGAACATGGAGGAAGAGCAGCAATTTGTAACTGTTCATTACAGCCCAGTGTTTGCTGGGGACCTTCAAGGTCTATGTGGCATGCTGCAGCATTTGGAGGAGGACGAATAGGAGGAACAGTAGATTTGGAGGGGCACATACGAGGGGCGTTCATTAAAGATTTCAGCTGATCCACTTCTATTTATCACAGGATGCTGAAACTGTACATGTGTAATGATATAAGTCTCTATAGGTTACATTTAAATTCGCAACTCAGAACTGATAACAGTCTTAATTTTACAGATGCTGAAGTGGTGTGAGATTTGATAATGGAGCCAGTGGAATACAGAGCAGTCATCAAGTTCCATTACTTGAAAGGCCGCACACCAGTGGCGACATTCGTTGAGATGGAAGAGGTTTATGGTGATGATTCCCCATCATATGATGTAGTCAATAACTGGCATCATCAATTTAAATGTGGTCAAAGTTCGGTGCAAACAGCTCCAATTCCAGGTCGACACCACTCTGCTAATGGTGGAGGTCACCATTTTGGAAAACCGCCGCATAACCATTCGCCACCTAGCCCAAAATGTCAAGATTAGTGTGGATCTGTGGAAAAAAAACATCCAAGATCATCTTTACATGTATAAGGTATCCGCTCACTGGGTTCCCCAGCTGCTAACACCTATCCAGAGGCAGAAACTAGTTGAATGCTCTCAGGCTCTATTGACGATGTGCCATGGAAACCAGGAGGACTTTTTCAACAGACTGAACACAAAGGATGAAAGCTGAGTCCATCACTATGATGCTGAGACTAAAGTACACTCCATACAATGGAAGCATCATGACTTACCGCCTCCAAAGAAGGCACATACCCAACCCTCGGAAGGCAAGGTCATGGTAACAGTATTTTGGGACCAGCATCGGGTAGTATGGATGAGTTTCTTAGTAAAGGGTATCATGATCACTAAGGCATACTATGCTTCACTGCTGCAGAAATTGTGGGAGGCTATCAAAACCAAGAGACGTGGCATGCTCACCATGCTCGCCTTCTGCAAGATAATGCACCAGTTCACAATTCACATTTTGCCCAGATGGAAGCATGCTTCTATGGCTTTGAAATTCTACCGCATTCCCCTTAGTCACGCAACTTCGCACCATCGGACTTCTTCCTCTTTCCAACAATTACGTTTTTATTGAAGTGCAAGCATTTTCCAGAGGATGAGACTCTGATTTCTAAAGTCATAATGTGGCTTTTGGAGCAATCTGTTGACTTGTAAAAGCAAGATGTTTACAGTTGCTTAAACAGATGGGAGAAGTGTGTGTCCCTAGGTGGCAACTATGTAGGGAAGGACTAATAACTGTTCCAAGTTTATTGCTCTAAGTCCGCAGGAAGTGAGTCAGGAAAAATCTTCAATGAACGCCCCTCGTAGACTTGGCACAAGCAGGGGATGAGGCTTACAGTCAGAGTAAAAATGATAATGATGACCCTCGCTGCTGGATGATGAAAATGAACCAACATGTTCACTGGTCATGCTGGCGAGCATGGCAAGCTGTATGCTGGAATGCTTGTGTAATGACAGTTGTATTGTTAACATCAAGCAAAGGGATGACTATTGGATAGCCATGCTTTAAGAACTTCAATATAAAAGACAAATGGGGGAATTTTTCTGAAGGGTAGCCAAACAGGCTTATTACCAAGATAATCTGTGTTACTTGCTCTGCAAAACATTTACTGAGTTGAAACCTGATGCCTGCATGACTGACCAACAGAACAATCTGAGATTCTCTCAGACACAATGCTCCCACACCTGTGCCAGTGTGTGCCAGTCAGTAGTTTCAGCAACAGTTACGGTATATACAAGTAGAGGATAATTACGTCTTGTGATCTAGACCTGAGGTGTCAAACTGCATTCCTCGAGGGCCGCAAACCATGAGTGTTTTCAAGATTTCCTTAGCATTCCACAAGGTACTGGAATCATTCTGTGCAGGTGATTAAATTATCACCTGTGCAATACAAGGAAATCCTGAAAACATGACCTGTTTGCGGCCCTCAAGGAATGCAGTTTGACACCTCTGATCTAGACGCAATGTTTCTCTTAATATCTCCTAGAACTGTTTGCTTTTTTGCTGCTGTATCAAACTGTCGACTCATTTGCAGTCTGTGATCTATTAGTAGTTATTCAAGTGTGTTGTTGCTTAGTTCTAGTCCTCCCATTCTGTAGATGTAATTTTTGCTTTTCTTGCCCAGATGTAGAATCTTGCATTTCTCCCTGTTAAACACCATTCTATTAGTCAATGCCCATTGTTCAAGTTTATCTAGATCTTTCTACATCCTTTGTCTTTTATCTATCCCTCTTAGCTTTGCATCATCTGCAAATTTGATTAGTTTACCTTCCGTTCCCTTATCTAGATCATTTATAAAAATGTTGAACAACAATGGGGACAGGACAGAGCCTTCTGTTACTCCACTTGAAAAACTTCCAATTGCATGTGCAACCATTTATTACCACTCTTTAAGTATGATGACTGAGCCAATTATGAATCCACCTAATGATAGGCTTATCAATCCGATTCTTGTCCATTTTTTCAATTAGGATAATGTGAGATACTTTATCAAATGCATTGCTGAAATCAAGATCTACTATACCTACCTCATTTCCCTGAATCACTCAGTCAGTGATTCCATCATAGAAGGAAATTAGATTAGTCTGGCAAGATTTGTTTGATATAAACCCATGCTGACTGTGATTAATTACTATGTTTTTATCCAAGTACTTACATACATGCTGTTTAATAATTTGTTCAAAGATCTTTCCTGGTATAGAAGTAAGGCTCACTGGCCTATAATTTTCTGGCTCCATTTTCTCTGCTTTTTTTGAAAATAGGGACATTTGCCCTTCTCCACTCTTGTGAGACTTCTTCTGTACTCCAGGATTTTTCAAAGACTCTGGCCAGTGGTTATGTAATTTTCTTAATTTAACCTAGCTAAGTGTTCCCTCCTGATCTCTCTCTTTATAGATAGTGTGGATTCTTTTATTTCTTTTATAGCACCATGAAGATCAGTTGATGTTACAAATGCTTTGTTAGAAAACACAGATGCAAAATAGGAATTTAAACATCATTTTTGACCACTGCACTTTTTTCATCCTGTAAAAATCCTATAGCATCTTTGACTTTTCTTTTGACATACCCCCAAAATCTATTTTTAATTCTTTTGGTCTCCCTTGCAAGCCTCACTTCATTACTGGCTTTAGCTCTTCTAATGGTATGTGTCCACTGTCCAGATTTACGGCGCTTTGGACGGAGCTGAAAACCCACTCCGCCCAAAGCGCCGTCCCCTTCTGAACGCGCGGTGATTCCGGATGTGTTCATTGCACACATCCGGAATCTCCGCACCCCATTCATAGGGCCCTGTGACGGAGCATCGCCGCAAGGTATGTCCGTAAACGCAGGCCTGCCGGGTGCCTGTTCGCACGCATAGTTGAGACGGGATTTCATAAAATACCCTTCACTATGGTGTGACATCTGGACGCTGCAGATTGAATGCTGTGGTTGTACACAGCGTTCAATCCACAGCTAATCCGGATGTAATCCGGCCCATGGACACATACCCCAACACTTGCCCTGCATTCCCTGTAGACAGCATGATATTCTTGTTTAGATATGCCTCCCTCTTTCCATTAAATATACATTTCTTTTTTCCTTTTTAACAAGTGTTTAAGTTCAGTGTACATCCATTCTGGTCTCTTTAAATCCTTCCAATTCCTCCTTCTTTTCAGAATTGTTACCAATTGTGCAGTGAGAATTTCATTTAGCAAAATCTCCCATCCATCTTGAACATTTCTGTTTTTTAGAACATCCAGCTATTGGACATTTCTTAACATCTTTCTGAGTCCATTAAATCTGCCTTTCTGAAGTTCAAAATTAAAGTCTGTGTCCTCTCTGGTCTTCCTCCTCTTGTAGTCCAAAATTCGAAGATATTATGATCGCTGTCTCCTAAATTTCTGGTCACCTTTACTTTCTCAACCATTTCCTCCCTGTTGGTAAGAATTATGTTGAAAGTTGTAGAACCTCCTCTCTCTTTCTCTCTTCTACCTCTTGAACGATAAAGTTGTCAGCAAGAGAATATAAGAATTTTCTTGACCCATTACTTTTGCCTGAGAGAGATTACCAACAAATATCTGGATAGTTAAAATCTTCCATGATCTCTCGTACCTTTTTGAGAACAGAGACATGTGATGTAAAAAGAGTTCACCCATTATCATTCACCTATAAGTGATGCTAATGATTAAATTGGCAATACCATCTCCCAGTCTGCCTATCTATTCATTGTCAGTCTTCTACATCATTCTGCTGATGACCCATACTTAGATGGGAATATACAACTTGTCTTTCATGTCATCTATTCTCTAGTTCTCCTGCTGCCAGAGCTACCAATGCTGAGCCTAAACTATCCCACATGTTCTTCCCTGCTCTGTCCTAATTCCCTACCTTATGGCTTCTGCCACTGCATAGCCATATCAGCCAAACATATTATGGCTGTCCACCGTTTTTTAATGCCAGCCTGTACTGCTGCTTTCAGAGCTGTCATTGCTGGCCCTACACTCCAACACATCGTCTTACTTGCTTCATCCGAACTTTCTAACGTGTGGATTCTGCTACTTCCACTGCTCAGACTTTCTACCCACATCTCCTGGCTGCCTATTGTGTTTCATAGGGAGACAGTTCTGATGCTGGGAAACATACGGTACTATCTTGAGGGTACTATAACATGAAACCGCTCTCAAAATAGGGCTAAATTTTCGAAATGCTTGTTGACAAGCCATTGTGTTTTCATTTTGAAAATAGTCTGTTCCTGCTCAAAAAGTTATAATTTTTGGACTGCTTATTAAAAAGGCTTTAATTGCTTAATCATGTAGTGAATATAAATCCTGTAAAACAAACATCTCGATACTCTCCAAACAGGGATACTTTTGTACTCCCCTTGTGAAAAATGTCTTCCTTTGCACATTCTGTATATAAACACCAGAAAGGACTAAAAAAAGGATACTTTCTCGACCATTTAAACAATTTAAGCAGCCTAAAAAGTCTGAAACTGCATTGTATGCTTAAATTGACTTATCGTTACCCCAGGATACCATCCATTTTTCCCAAGCTGGATATGTTGAGACCACTTGGACATTAGTAAGACTGTGTTTGCATTACAGGGTAAAAAAGTTTAATAGAGCAAAGCAAAGTCCAGCTCACCATGGTTGACATCTCTGGATACTCGGAGCACGGAACCGCTGTGTCAGGGCGTAGAAGGATCAAGGAAGAAGGAAACATCCAGCTCAACGAGATAGTGAAAAAACGTGTCGTTCCTTTATTCACTTCAATAATATATGAGGAGGATAAAAACATCAGCAACAACATAAATAAAAACAGTATCAACGTGTTTCTGGTGACAGAGCACCCTTAGATATATCATGACTAAGGGTGCTCTGTCACCAGAAACGCGTTGATACTGTTTTTATTCCTGTTGTTGCTGATGTTTTTATCCTCCACATATATTATTGAAGTGAATAAAGGAACGACATGTTTTTTCACTATCTCGTTGAGCTGGATGTTTCCTTCTTCCTTGAAAAAAGTTTAATACACACCTAGGAGACCTCAGAGTTTTATATATGTATTTTCTAGGCAATTAGATACTTCTTAACATAACGATTACAACATGGCTGAACATATCCTTAGATGTGTGGTGTGGAATTGCCAGTTTAAAACTTTGATTTTTTTGATATTCACAAGTGTCTGCAAAGTAATGGTGAGGTTGTTTTGAATTTGGTTTGAGAAATTGTAGTCTCTAAAGGTACCTTCACACTAAACGATATCGCTAGCAAGTTGTAGCGTCCTGGATAGCGATATCGTTGAGTTTGACAGGCAGCAGCGATAAGGATCCTGCTGTGCCATCGTTGGTCAGAGCAGAAAGGCCAGAACTTTATTTCGTCGCTGGATCTCCCGTAGACATCGCTGAATCGGCGTGTGTGACACCGATCCAGCGATGTCTTCACTGGTAACCAGGGTAAACATCGGGTTACTAAGCGCAGGGCCGCACTTAGTAACCCAATGTTTACCCTGGTTACCAGTGTAAACGTAAAAAAAACAAACACTACATACTTACATTCCGGTGTCTGTCCCCCGGCATCCGCTTCCCTGCACTGTGTAAGCGCCGGCCGGCCGGAAAGCAGATTACAGCGGTGACGTCAGCGCTGTGCTTTCCGGCTGGCGCTTACACAGTGCAGAGAAGCACAGCGCCGGGGGACAGACACCGGAATGTAAGTATGTAGTGTTTTTTTTTTTTTACGTTTACGCTGGTAACCAGGGTAAACATCGGGTTACTAAGCGCGGCCCTGCGCTTAGTAACCCGATGTTTACCCTGGTTACCAGGGGACTTCGCATAGTTGGTCGCTGGAGAGCTGTCTGTGTGACAGCTCTCCAGCGACCACACAGCGACGCTGCAGCGATCGGGATCGTTGTCTAGATCGCTGCAGCGTCGCTAAATGTGACGGTACCTTAACTAAACTAGTAAAAAAGGAAAATAGACACATCTAAAGCACTGTTGGATGTGTTTTCATAAACTTACATTAGTATAGCTATGAAGCAAATTTTCAGCTAAAATCTGGGCCATTGTAATATTAAAAGGTATGCTGTGCGCCACATTTTTCAAAAATATGTTGTTATTGTTGTTAACAGTGAAAAAGCTTTAACATTGCCGAAAAAGGGTACAATATACATATGATTGCATTGTAAAGTTACAAGGACTTATCCAAAAAATGTTACAATATTAACAAAAAACAAAAAACAAAAACAGACCTGGTAGGAAAGAGGTATCAATGTGAGCATTAAGATCCAATGATGTCATAACTAACTCTCTACTTAACAACATAAAGTTGTAGGGGGTAGGGGTAAGCATTGGAGAAGGGTGGAAATAAAGTGTTGGGGGTGTGCACCATATTTTTAATGTTGTTCACACACTTTTTTTTCTTTCCTCACAAGTGGAGTAGCTAAAATTAGGCTAAACAGTCTGTAGATTTATCAGTCAGCATGCGCCGTCATTTTTATAAATTTGGTGCAGTCAAGTCTAATTGTAAGATGTTTAATTTTAATGTGCTCTCTGTTGTCATCACTATTTTTTATCTACATTACAACATGTGGTCCGTATTCTTTCTCCTTGTTTACACTCTCTCTTCCCGATGTCATGTCCATTTTTAATGTTCTGACAGACACACTAAGCTGCTGGCATCAGAGATTCATATAATTTTGCATATATATATATAAAGTCCTCTCTTTCTCAGATTTAGTTACTCGCTCCATTCAATCATCATTCTTCTTTATCCTATGGAAAACACTTATTCACCGAAAGCGAATATATTAAGTGCTACAAAAATATCAAATCACCAAACAAAGCACTATACCAATAGGAATAAAGTAAAACTTAACTTGTAATAGTATATAATGTATATATAATAAAACACAACATACATACAAACAAATATACTTCCAACAAAAGTCTGCTGTTTCAGCCTTTTTGAGGAAGTGCAGGGTAACCCTAATATTCACCTGTTAATCCCCTACCTTACGACGGAGCTTGGCATACTAGGACCTGCACTGTGGCGCCCCCGCGTAACGTAGACTCTCCCTAATATGCCCTAGTAGGCCCTAAAGTGAAGGAGAGGAAAGGAGTCAAACAGACATAATGATTTAGAAACATACAAAGTGAGATGTCATAGGAATGTGTTAAAAAATAAAAGTTGTATATGGGGAAGGGAAGGAGGGCAAAGAGTGCAAAAAACAGGGAACAAAGGCTCAGGAAAGTAAGCACCTATATATTGCACATATTTCCAATTATAATAGGGAGCCTTATGATAAGAGGATGTAATCAAATGGAACCTGTTATACTACTATTATCGCCCTACCTTACTACAGAGGTTGAGCAAATGGCTGCACCACTCAGCGTCGACCCCCCCTTAATCCGCCCTATTACAGCCCTAGACGCGTTTCTCCTACAAACAGTTCATCAGGAGACATACATAATAGCGGGTAGGAGAAAAAAACGTATCTGAATCATATGAACCAGAAGAATGAGGGTTAAGCTCCGTGAATAAGAACACAACGGAACTCCCTTGCTTGCAGTGGGGAACAGTGTCCATCTGACCTCTATCAGCCTTTTTTCTGTGGAAAACACCACAATCAGACACTCATGCAGTGGCTCATAATCCTATTCCCTAGTTTTTCATAATGTTAAACAGCCTAATTGATCCAGATCGATCCCCCTCTGGCATTATTCTTTTTAGACATTTCACCTCATCTTTTCATCAATTACGATCAATTATCTTTACAATGTTTTATCAGTTTTATAATAATAATAATTTTATTTATATAGCGCCAGCATATTCCGCAGTGCTTTACAATTATAGAGTGGATTTGTACAGACAATAGACATTACAGCATAACAATAATCACAGTTCAAAATAGATACCAAGAGGAGTGAGGGCCTTGCTCACAAGCTTACAAACTATGAGGAAAAGGGGAGACACGAGAGGTGGATAATAACAATTGCTTTCGTTGTTCTGACCATCCATAGTGTAAGGATCGGGGGTTCATGTAAAGCTGCATGAACCAGTTAACAGCCTAAATATGTAACAGTACAGACACAGAGGGCTAATTAACTGCATAAAGTGTATGAGAACATGATGCGAGGAGCCTGATTATTGTTTAAGTTTTTTGAATGGGCCACCCAGGGATAGTTAGGTTAATGTGTTGAGGCGGTGGGCCAGTCTGAACAAATGCGTTTTTAGGGCACACTTAAAACTGTGGGAATTGGGGATTAATCGTATTAACCTGGGTAGTGCATTCCAGAGAATTGGCGCAGCACGTGAAAAGTCTTGGAGACGGGAGTGGGAGGTGATTATTGAGGATGTTAACCTCAGGTCATTATCAGAATGGAGAGCACGGGTAGGGTGGTAGACTGAGACCAGGGAGGAGATGTAGGGTGGTGCTGAGCCATTGAGATCTTTCTGGATGAGGGTAATAGTTTTGTACTGGATTCTGGAGTGGATGGATAGCCAGTGTAATGACTAGCACAAGGTAGAGGCATCGGTATAATGATTGGTGAGGAATATGATCCTGGCTGCAGCATTCAAGACAGATTGGAGAGGGGAGAGTTTGGTAAGAGGGAGGCCGATAAGTAGAATGTTACAATAGTCCAGACGAGAATGAATAAGTGAAACAGTAAGAGTTTTTGCAGAGTCGAAAGTAAGAAAAGGGCGAATCCTAGAATGGTTTTTTTGAGATGCAGATAAGAAGAGCGAGCGAGTGATCGGATGTGGGGGGTGAATGAAAGCTCAGTATCAAGTATGACCCCAAGGCAGCGGGCATGTTGCTTAGGAGTAATGGTGGAACCACACATGGAGATGGCAATGTCAGGCAAAGGTAGGTTAGAAGAGGGAGAAAGCACGAGGAGTTCAGTTTTTGTTTCAGATAGAGGGAGGACATGATGTTAGAGACAGCAGTAAGACAATCAATGGTGTTTTCTAAAAAGGTAGGTGTGATATGAGGAGAAGAAGTGTATAATTAGGTGTCATCAGCATAGAAATGGTACTGGAGCCCAAGTGTACTGATTGTTTGTCCAATAGGGGCAGTATACAAAGGGAAGAGGAGGGGGCCTAGGACTGATCCTTGAGGAGCCTCAACAGTAAGGGGAAGGTGAGAGGAAGAGGAACCAGCAAAAGATACAGTGAAAGAGCGGTCAGAGAGATAGAAGGAGAACCAGGAGAGAACGGTGTCCTTGAGGCCGATGGAGTGTAGCATACTGAGGAGAAGCTGATGATCCACAGTATCGAATGCTGCGGAGAGATCCAATAGAATTAGCATGGAATAGTGACCATTAGATTTAGCTGTTAGTATATCATTAGAGACTTTAGTGAGGGCAGTTTCAGTAGAGTGTAAAGAGCGGAAACCAGATTGAAGAGGGTCGAGAAGAGAGTTATCTGAGAGTTAGCGGATAAGACAGGAGTGGACCAGGCATTCGAGGAGTTTGAGAATTAGCGGCACAGTTTTGGTCGAGGGACGGTTTTTTAAGTAATGGATGTATGATGGTATGCTTAAATGAGGAGGGAAAGATACTGGAAGAGAGAGAAAGGTTGAATATTTTTGTTAGGTGAGAGTTGACAGCAGGGGAAAGAGACTGGAGGAGATGGAATGGGGTCACTGGTGCCAGTGGTTGGGTGAGAAGATGCAAAGAGCCTGATTACTTCTTCTGTAACTGGTTCAAAGTCAGAGAGTGAACTAAATGCAGTGGGGGAGGGGGGACAGGGCATGGTATGAAGGGATTGGGAGATAATTTCCTGTCTCATGTGGTCAATTTTTTCTTTGAAGTAATTGGCCAGATCATCAGCGTGGAAAACCGTGGTTGGGGCCTGCACTCTTGGGTTGAGTAAGGAATGAAAAGTGTCAAAGAGATGTTTAGGGTTATTGGACAGTGAGATGATGAGGGTGTTTAAAATAGGTTTGTTTCGAGAGGTGAAGGGCAGAGTTGTATGTTTTAAGCATGAACTTATAATGGATGAAATCTTCGGGTAGATTAGATTTTCTCCATAGACGTTTAGCACACCTGGAGCACCACTGCACGAAACGTGTTTGCAGTGTGTGCCACTGTTGTCGCCATCTGTGCCGAGTTGTTCTGTGTATAGGAGGTGCAATTTCATCCAGGGCACTTTGCAGGGTTTCATTGTAATGCTTCAGTGCAGAATCAGGACATGAGATGGAGGAGATTGGGGCCAATGAGGACTGCAAGTTCTTCATAAGTTTCTGGGTGTTAATGGCCTGTATGTTTCTATAAGTGTGGAAAGTGGGGGTGGTATTTATTGGTAATAAAATGTTTTACTAATATTCAAATGTTACAAATCAAGTGTCTAAACATCAATACTTATCTGAAGTCACTGTTTGAACTTTGACATAGTCACGCGCTCGGTTTGGCGTTTTTTTTTTTTAAAGACCACTTATAAGACAAACACTCCAATAGCCACTCTTAGCTTTTGTCCAGATGAAGAGGTCATGTGTGACCTTGAAATGCGCTGACCTGTAAACCTTATAATAAAATCCATTGATTTTATCCTGCTCTTGAGTCCTTATCAGAGGGCAGTTGATGACACCTCCTTCCTACTTTCCAAATTTAGTGCAGACAAGTCTAATTCTAAGATGTTTAATTTTAATGCAATTTTAGTAAATCTGTCCCAATGTTTCTGTTTGGCAGCCAGTCATCTGAATATTGACTAGATTAATACAAAAAATAACTCTTACCCATAATGCTAAAATATACAAGCTGTTTTCCAAATCTTAGATAAGGAATACTAGCAGATGCACTGGCAGTCAAAATTAAGTCAAAGAAACATGCCTCCTGGGGAAATATTCTAAGCTTTATGGGGATTCCTGTCTTTTGGAAAAAGCAGATATCTTTTTACAACAAAAATAATATCTCAATTTAACTCTTGAATACCACAATATATGATGTCGCGCTTGGGGTAGGTCATCAATCTAATTAGATGAAATCTCTGCAGTAAGTATCAACCGTGCAGGTGCACAAGTACTCAGCAAATAGCATTTTAAGCATTTTACAGGATTGGCACATGTCCTGTTCTTGATTCCAGCAGCTGGGGACGGTCCTTTTCTATTCAATTCCCCCTCCTGGGGATAATCAATCTACCGTGTGGTTAGCGCCAGTGTGACTGATTATTTGGTATTTTCAATTTAACTCTTGTTGACCCAGCCCAATAACCCTGGTGGTCTTCTTTAGAGGAGTAAAAATGATGTATCTTTCTTCAACCAGCTGACTGCTGAGGCTTTTTTTAGGATGCAGTGGTTAGATGACCAAAGAAAAGGCACCATCACTTCCACTTCCAACACGGATACCCGGAGTGGTCATTGGTGAGTCCAAGGGGGTTAAAGAAGCACTCCCATCAAGCATTTTATTTTATTGTTTTAAAACCATCTCTGACTTGAGTTTTTGTCAAAGTAAGAAAAGCTTTTTAAGGATAGTGGTCACTGCCCCCCAAAGAAGCAGCAGCAAAATGCCCGTTGGGGTATCTGTGCAGTGACTTTTGGCATCCCATGGGTAAGAAACGCTTGTCGTTTACATATATGTACTTTTGGCCCCTTACCTTTGGCTCTTAAGGAGTGTGGTGATTTTGCCACACTGTCCATTTACTGAGGAGCATGTCTTTTCACAAGTATTATATATCTTACCCATATATACATGGTTTTGAGGCCACTCTTTTCTATATTTACACATGTGTGGTTATTTAACTCAATATTTTGATTGGGTGTACATTTTGATCACTTTGAGTGCTCTCATTTTACGAATTGCCTGCCCCTGCCAGTCTGCATCATTGCTTATTAGACCTGTCCAGTATTTTTGGTTTTTATTATGTGCACTTGTTTGCCTTTTTTGTATTGAACCATTAATAAAGAGATATATTTTTGTATATCTTTTTTTTCTTGGCAATAGTGATTATTTATTTATTATGATTAAGTTACATTTGGGAATTTAAAGCTCTTGTTTTTTGTTCTTATGCACATCATATAGCTAATTCAGAGTATTCCTCATGAATATGGTCATTATGTATCAGTTCTTGCATCTTAATATAAGAGTCAGTACTGTCTATTGTGTGTGTAAGCATTAACTTATAATGAACATGTACATAACAAGTAACTCACACATTAAACACAGTTGTACATCACAGACAAAAAATGATGGCCCATCAGAGAGAGATTAATATTTTTGTAATCACGTAATCAGATTATTCCATTGTTTTATTCATGAGCAAAATATAGATTGTACATATCTTTGTAAATATTCATTGTGACTAATATGAATTTTGTATCTGAAAAATGTGTTAGAACACCAAAGTAGGTTTTCCTTGAAGTAATTTAAAGGTAAGCACGTACGTTATAGAGGATAACTTTAATAGGATAATCCTAGTAATCTTTTGAAATGTTCCTGGAGCTGAGTTTAGCGGAGCTCTCCTTATCTGTCAGTTTACAATTGCACATCTTCTTCACAAATAGGAATTATGGAAGAACTTCAAATTCATAGCTGTAACCAACAAAAGTTGTATCCTTCAGAAGTAAGTACTTTTCTCAGTGAGGAATGTGCCTGGAATTTGTTCTCTCTCATGTCCATGTTACATTATGTATAGAACTCAAGTGTCCTGTGGCCATTAACATTTTGCGTACAAGAGAAAAGTTAATTCCTTACTAAGCAAAAAACTATATGTAACTAAAATTTTCTAAGACTTAAAAACAGATTTTTTGAAGTTTGCTTTAAAGTGTGTTAAAAGTTGTTTTAATTTGTATTTTATAAATCAATACTACATATGAATATAAGCAACTTTGTAATATATCTTATCATAAAAATCTGCTTCTTTCGCTGACAAAATTGATCTGTCATCACCAAGATTTCTCAATTCTGAGGTAAAATCTGTATTCAGTGAAGACAGACTTTCCCATTACTGAGAGAGGAGATAACAGGGGCTACTGATGAGCTTCTATCTATATAGCTCCTTCCTGCTCCTCCTCCCACCATCTACATCAGCTTTCATCTCCTCTCTCACTAAAGTGACAGCCTGTCTTCACTGAATACAGATTTTACCTCAGAATTGAGAATTTTAATAATGACTAATCAACTTTGGCAGAGGAAGAAGCAAAATTTTACAAAGTAGCTTATTTTTACTGTCATTTATGAAATAAAAACTAAAATTACAGATACTCTTTATATTTCCATTATGACTCAATGAAAACTTACATTTTATAACTTCTACACCTCATAAAAAGATATAGGCTGTAGGATATAAATTTAAATAAGTCTGAAGGAGGAATGAGAAAAGGGAAAAAAAGGAGGAATGGGTCTATTTGGCTAGTTGCAACATATGCAATAACACTAATGAAAATTCCTATAGTATGTAAGTAAAGGTCACAACCGAACAACTGAGCTGAGAAAATAAATAACACCAAAGTTAAGATTTGTTTTGAAATTCAAATTTGCCAGGTATTCCAAACTTTCCCCAAAATATGGATTTGCTTTGAATAAATTTGCCACGAATGGCAATTCTGAAAAGTCACTAATCGCACAGAAAATGAGAGAGACAGAAAGAGACCAAATTTCAGATTATTATTACTATTATTAACAGACTTAAACAAAATCCCCGCTTTTCAATCTGCTTGAGTACTGCAGTAGTGCACCACAATCAGATTAACCATATTTGAAACCATAGATGGAATTAGCTGTGCACTCTGACCTCCTATCCCTACACTGCATAACATAGCACTTTTTGGTTGTGGCCCATCTTTTAGACTGGTGGTGATCATAATTAATAATTAATCAAAAACATAAAAGAAGTAAAAAAATATAGACAAAGGACTGAAAAGGGGTAGTTACCCAGGACAATAACAGAAAAAATGTCACTGAATATACAGTTGTGTGAAAAAGAGTTTGTCCCCTTTCTGATTTCCTATTCCTTTTAATGTTTGTCACACTTAAATGTTTCAGATCACCAAACAAATTTAAATATTAGACAAAGATTACACAAGTAAACACAAAATGCCGTTTTTAAATTAAGTTCTTTATTATTAAGGGAAAAAGAAATCCAAACCTACAGGGCTCTGTGTAGAAAAAGTGATTGCCTCCCCTTAAAACACTAATTAACTATATTTTATCATATGTTTGGGAAGATGAGTTCAAATTCCCTAGGCACACCTAGCCCTGATTAGTGCCACACCTGTTCTGAATCAAGAAATCACTTTAAAAGGACTTGCTTGACAAAATAAAGTACACCAAAAGATCCTCAAAAACTAGACCTTATGTCGCAATCCAATTCTGGAACAATGAGAAACAAAGTAATTGAGATCTATTAATTTGGAAAAGGTTATAAAGCCATTTCTCAAGCTTTGATACTCCAGAGAACCACAGTGAGAGGCATTATACATTATCCCCAAATGGCAAAAACATGGAACAGTGGTGAACATTTCCAGGAGTGGCCAGCCGACCAAAATTACTCCAAGAGCACAGAGGCGACTCATCCAAGAGGTCACAAAAGACCCCACAACAACATCCAAAGAACTGTCGGCCTCACTTGCCTCAGTTAAGATCAGTGTTCATGACTCCAACATAAGAAAGACACTGAGAAAAAATGTCCTGCATGGCAGAGATCCAAACTGAAAATCACTGATGAGCAATAAGAATATAAAGGCTTGTATCAGTTTTGCCCGAAAACATCTTGAGGATCCCCAAGACTTTTGGGAGAATACTCTGTGGTCTGACGAGGAAAAAGTTGAACTTTTTGGAAGATGTTTGTCCCATTACATCTTATGTAGAAATACCACAGCATTTCAGGAAAGGAACATCATACCAACAGTAAAATATGGTGGGGGTAGTGTGATGGTCTTGGGTTGTTTTGCTGCTTCAGGACCTGGAAGACTTGCTATGGTATATTGATCCATGAATTATGCTGTCTACCAAAAAATCCTGAAGGAGAATGTCCGGCCATCTGAATGGCTTAAGAAAAAAAATTAATACTTTAGAGTGGCCTAGTCAAAGTCCTGACCTTAATCCAATTAATGACCTTAATGCGCATTTCTGCTCCTAATTGGAGCCTTCATCAGTTCATATAAAAAATTAAAGCTTTTTTTTATTAAGTCTAGCAATTCAGACTTTCTTTTTCTCTATTTTGAAATAATTTACATATGGACTATAATAGCTATTTGAGGAGCAGCACCGACACTGCTGACATAGTTTCAAAATTGTTCCATTTGATTAGCTACTATGTGGTAAACCTGGCAAACTGACAGAGTGGGGGGAACAGAGTACTGACGTACGTGGCACTTAAATTTGCCTATTTTATATTTCATTACATCATGTCAGGAGTCCAGATACTTTTTCTCTTGTACTGTGTAGCTTTTACTGATATTTGCACAAAATAAGGTGCAGAACGGTGAAGCCAAACTATGTATTGTCAGTCATCACTAGATCTTCTAAAATATTGCTAACAGCCATTTGTTTCAGAAAATATTTTTGTTTTAGAATTATGTATTTAAAGGATGGCACTTGCCTTGAAGTGACTGAAACTGAAATTATCCTTTCATTGGGATCCTCAGCATTTTTAAGTCATATGTTGTCAGGCAATTTTTCCACTTGACTGATTTAGTAAATTGCAAAGTTTAGTGGATTTAAATAGCTTTTGTTTGACAAAGTCATGTTAAAATCAGCAGTTTATTTATTCACCAGTAACTAAAGTTGCAAGGACATATCTTATGTGCATTGTGTGACTTAAAAGCTACCACCGCCTTTACAATTCAGTCCTGAGTAATGTTGTAGAAAATGAGGATGGGAGCTCTCTTTCTACTACGGAGCACCAAATTGGCTGTCCCCATTCAGTTGGACATCTATGAATTGCATATCTGTTCTATCTTTGTTTATTTCAGATAGAATATGTATCCATTATAGTCTATGGGGCTGCATACATGTCTAGTTTTTTCAAGACTTCAAGAAAATCACTGATAAAACACTGATGGTAGAAACTGACATCAGCCAAATATTAAACACAAATATTTCCCAGTTAAGGTATCAAAAATTTGTTAAGGAAAAACTAGAAAGTAATCAAATTACACAAAAACCCCCACTGAGTGTAGAAACACAGAAAAAAGGTCAGAGAGTATATTTCAACAAAATTATCCAGTTTATCAATTCAAACAATTAAAAAAGTGTATCATTTCAGAGTAGCACCAAAAAAGCAGGACAATTGGGAAATAGTAAATCGGAGTATAGCTAGAAGTCAAAATTCAGAGCACATTTGGGCATAGAAAAAGTAATCATGCTCAGGGTATTCATGCATAAGATACCTTAATCCATAGAAAAATCACAATTGCATTGTGTTCCAAATGTCCCATGCTCAAGTGAGGTGAAGCGTTTAATTGCAATAGCAATATTTACAAAGTGCTATGGTGCATGTTGTGCAAATAATAAGACCAGCGAAACGTGCGTTGAGGCGGCAGGCTGGGACTCCTTTTCTTAACATTATGTGAGTTATAGCTTATGCACAAGCACTTTATTACCTTACTTCCTTATTTGCACACTTACTTGTGCTTATTCTTCTGCATCATTAATTTATACCAGAAACCCTCACTGATGCTCAGATCAGGGCACTGTGGGGGCCATATTATCATTTTCAAGACTCCATGTTATTTTTTATTTTGAAGATTGTTCTTAATGACATTGGCTGTACGGTGTCATGTCCTACTGCAGAATTAAATTGAATTCAATTAGATGGCTCCCTGATGGTAATACATAATGGATAAGTATCTGCCTATTTTTTTTTAGCATTGTGGACACCAAGACATGGGCAGTATTGAAGATTCTAGATGCAGTGGTTGGTCAAGTAAACGTGATAAGGCAGAGGAAAGACAAATCATACATGCTTCTCTTTGAAATTGGAAAATGTCAAGCAGAGCCATCAGCTCAGAACCGGCAGCTACCAGTGAGGCATCTACACCCATCTACTATTTGGAGATTTTTCGACAAAAGTGGTCTTCATAGAAAAATTGTGGCCAAAACCATACTTCTGACATGGAAACAAGGCCAAACCATGTAACTATGCAGAGCAAGTGTCAGGGGTCTACCACGACAGCGAGGAGCCAGAAGACTGCATAATCTGATTTCTCCTACTCCTGCACTGTTTAGAAGTACTTCACCTTCATATTAAATGGTGCAGGTTTCTTTTAGCAGTGCAGTGGTTAATCTGATCAGTTGAGAGCTCTTGGAAGCTTTCCTGCATTAAGGCTCTCAGCTGTTCACTGTTAGCCACTCCCATCTCCTATATAATCTGGGTTCTGGCAAGCACTCATTGCCATAGTTGCTTATGCTCCATTGTTGGAGAAGGTTGGTTTGTGGTTGTTGTTTGAGAAGGCGTTTGGTGGATTTATCTGAGACTTGCGATATTTTAGGTGAGTGTTAGTCCCCTTCTCCTAATTTGATTTTTCCCCATCCTCCACTATCTGGTGTATACCTCTGTTATTTGTGTAAGTTTATTTGTATGAATGGTATTTTCCTTTATCCCTGTATTACCCTGTTAGTCTGGTTGGTGTATTATGGTACACTGCTACTCCTCTCTTCCCTGGGTGGGGGAGAGGTACAGATTGAGGGTGGATTCAGCAGCTAAGGCAAGGTACGTGGCTGCGGCGTCTTCACAGTCAGAAGTAATCCAGGAAGTAGTGAAAGCTAGGGCGCACCTGGTCACGGGATACCCGGCGAGTCGTGACAGCAAGAGAGAAACTGTCATATTGAAAAATATCAGCAGATACTTGTACTAAAAAGTCAAAATGTGTGCAAACTGTAAAGCACTGTGGAATATGTTAGCGCTATATAAATAAAAATTTTATTAAAAAATGTGAAATATCTGTCTGAAACAAAAATGAGTTTGTTTGTCAAAAGTCTAGAAAGTGTTACAATATTGGGCATATGCAGGAAAAGGTAAAGCATGGTAGAGGTTTGGAGCTGCATTTCAACAAATAGAGTTGGGGATTGATTTGGTCAAAATTAAAAGTGTTCTGAATGTTGCAAAATGCAGGCAGATATTTATCCATCATGTAATACTATCAGTCAGGTGTCTGGCTTCAAATTTATTCCACAGCAGGATAATGACCCCAAACATACAGCCAATATAATTAAGAACTATCTTCACTTTAAAGAACATCAAAAAGGCCCTATACATCCAGAGCGGACTTGTTCATGCCGGTCTTGCTGCAGTGGTGTGCTGGAGTCTGCAGCTGGATAAGTGGCGTACAAATCTGTGTGTACCTTATCACAAATCCTATGCCTGCACCTGCTGGAGTAAGATTCATGTTGCATAGCAATTGCTGCAGCACATCATGGATTGATGAGTGGTGGTTACCACACACCTGTCCCACCCCAGCTCTGCCCACTGTGTCGGAACTGGGTGAAAGTGGCATGACAGTGCCAAAAGTAACATCATTTTAATGCAGCCTCCAGTTGCGCCAAAATGATGCTACTTTTCAAAACTTTTTAAGCACAATACTGATTAATTGGGCCCAAATAGTCTGGGACGTGATGAAATGGCCCTCACGGAGCCTCACTCTCAACATCAAGTCTGCGTGTGATTTCATGAAAATACAGAAGGGTTTATCTGAACCTACATCCACAGAGCAAGTGTGGTTAATTTTCCAAGATGTTTGGAACAGCTTCACTGACGAATGTCTTCAAAAACTGTGTGCAACCGTACCTAGAAGAATTGAGGCTCTGATGCCCTTTTGAGGCAAAGAATCGTCACACCAAATATTGAGATATTTTGTTAATTAATAAACATAAATTAAATCTTTTTTTTTTTAAAGATTCTTACATTGAAGACATTTAAGCCAGTGGAAAATATGCTGCGGAGTACCATACAGTATGTGTATGTAGTATGATGTGTATTAATATGCTTACTGCCTCTTTCTGTAGTATCCAGCGCCATTCCATTCCAATTCAGAGTGACCTAATTATTCTTCTGACTATCCGAGTTACTCTATGCTTTGTGTGTAAGCCAGAAGTCTCTTTCAGTGTAAGCCTATACAGTCTCGTTCTGACACTCCATGGACTTACATTGTATTCCGGGTCATGCAAAGAACAGTGTGATCCAGAGAGTGTGTAGAAAGGTGACATCACTGAGAAGAGGAGCAGAACAGTTCTGGTTACTGTAGAATGTGGAAGTAGGTGAGTATATTAACACACACATACACACTACATACACTGGTTGAGTAAAAAAAAACTTCATAGAAGGGCTTCTTTAAGACAATCTGGGCTACTGTCTTGGGCCTAAAGCTCTGAGAAAACCATGTCAAGATTTCAGGTATAATCTGACTGTGATATAGCATGATGAAGAAGGGAGCTAGGAATGGCTTCCTGCAGCTCCACCATCAGCTGCATACCTCTTCGGGGTGTATTTGTGCGGACAAACTCACTCATTCAATTTGGATGCATCTGCGTAACTAAGGGTACGTTCCCAAATTATGGAATTGCTGCGTATTTAAGGTTCAGCGAAGGTGTAGGGTGTAAGGTATTTATGGTTCAATGAACACATGCGGATTTCCTGCATTCAATAGAACGCAGCGTTTTGGACACAGCGAAAAGTGCGTCTCATTCCGGATTGTGGGAACGTTGCCCCAGACATTTCTGATGCATGCTTTCCTGCTGGAGAGGAACTTGTGGACTGGAGAGTGGCATGGACGTTGAATGGTATTAGAGCCATGACTGACTAATACTGCCTGCTAGAGAAGAAAACACTGCTGAAAGCCATGGTAAGATCAGTCATCTGTCTCACTTTTAGCAAATTATTTTGTACTAAAGCTGTTTTGTTCAATACAAGTGTAATATTTAAATTTGGTACTTCCTTAGATACGCCATATTTTCAGTAGTGAGCTGATGTCTATTGTGTTTGTGTGTATTACACTAGCTGACTTAGCACTCCCTGTATACAATTGATAATGTTATGGCTCCTGCCTATCTCCTAGTTTTCTCCTGCTGCTTTACTAAGTTCATGCAAAGGTCTTTATATAGTAGCATATGATCAGGATTATTTAACATGGTTTATTGCATAATGTTTATGAAGTAATGTAGTTGGATATTTAGAAAATGTAAGTCTAAATGGGAAAACCAAGATGTCATCTATACCTATAGTGCATCATGAAAAGTGTCTTGTCCATAGTCATTAAACTCCATGGTGTTAGTCTGTGGCTAGCCTCTATGAAAAAGAGCAGGTTGTTGTATTTTATGGTATAATGGGAATACATTATTAAATAGTTTTAGAGATTATCGAATTGATCTGCCGCATATCGACTTTTGAATCAAATTTCATTAGTCACATGTCCCAGCGAATTCAGATACCATATATACTCGAGTATAAGCCGACCCGAGCATAAGCCGAGACCCCTAATTTTGCCACAAAAAACTGGGAAAACTTATTGACTCGAGTATAAGCCTAAGGTGGGAAATGCAGCAGCTACTGGTAAATTTAAAAAATAAAAATAGATATCAATAAAAGTAAAATTAATTGAGACATCAGTAGGTTAAAGGTTTTTGAATATCCATATTGAAACAGGAGCTCCATATAATGCTCTATACAGTTCATGATGGGCCCCATAAGATGCTCCATACAAAATACTCCCCATATAATGCTCCATACAGTTAATGACGGGCCCCATAAGATGCTCCATACAAAATATGCCTCATATAATGCTGCACAAAGGTTAATGATGGGCCCATAAGATGCTCCATATTAAAATATGTCTCATATAATGCTGCACAAAGGTTAATGATGGCCCCATAAGATGTTCCATATTAAAATATGCCCCTATATAATGCTGCACAAAGGTTAATTATGACCCCATAAGATGCTCCATATTAAAGTATGCTCCATCTAATGCTCAATAAAGGTTGATGGCCCCATAAGATGCTCCATAGAATAATATGCCCCATCTAATGTTCCATAAAAGTTGATGGCCCCATAAGATGCTCTATAGAATAATATGCCCCATCTAATGCTCCATATGGGTTGATGGCCCCATAAGATGCTCCATAGAATAATATGCCCCATCTAATGCTCCATAAAGGTTGATGGCCCCATAAGATGCTCCATAGAATAATATGCCCCCTCTAATGTTCCATAAAGGTTGATGTCCCCATAAGATGCTACATCGCATAATATGCCCCATATGCTGCTGCGATAAAAAAAAATAAAAAAATGACATACTCACCTCTCGTTGCCGAGGGAGAGGTGCTGGTGTCCTGAGCAGGCGAGGACACTGGCACGTTATGGGGCCAGGTGCCGGAGTTGCCGCTGGCTCCGGACACCGGCACTTACGATATTGACCTGTCCCTGTTCCACCGCCACGCGCCGCTGTGTCTTCCGGGTCTCTGCAGTGACTGTTCAGGCAGAAGGCGTGCACTAAACACGTCATCGCACCCTCTGACCTGAACGTCACAGCCAGAGGATGCGGAAGACAGGGCCCGGTAGTGGAACGGGGACAGGTGAATATTGCATGGCTCACCCTCCCATATCATACTCACCCCCTCCTGGCATGTCCCTACTTCTCCATCCTCCCGGACCGGCAGCTCCTTCCAGTGCTGAGCGGTCACATGGTACCACTCATTAATGTAATGAATATGCGCTCCACGCCTATCGACAAGGTGACCCTGATCAGGACAGTCCTTCACTTTCTAATATTAAAAACCTTACCATGTGTCAGAGTTGGCCTCAGTGTGTGAATAAGGGCAGACAAAAGGACCGGGTCCCGATATGAGTCTGGAGAAGCCTTTAAATTTAATTCCCAGCTCAGGAGAGGGTGGCCACACCCCGGCTTGCACAAAATGCAAAAATTCTAACAAAAAGCACAAAAATTGAGCTTGGCTTATGTTGGAATACATGCAGCACATAAGCGCATGTTCACATTGGCCATAAAGCATACAAAACCTGCAAGAAACAAAATGAGCAAAAAAACTGCTGTAACTAAATAAGTAAAAACAAAAGTGCATTTAAATAACACAGGGTTCTTAGTAATACTGTTTTTGATCAAAAATAGCATAAAAGCCATCCCACTGTTGACAAGGTGTCTTTGATCGGGACGGGTTTTTGCTCATTTTGTTTCTTGTAGTTTTTGAATCATCTCGATTTAGTATCTTTCATTGTTTGGTATAGTGCCATATATTATTACATTGTGTCTTCCCCTATTATGTGTAGCAACGTCTATTATTACATAGTTTCCTTTCACTTTCTGTATAGCAATGTCCATTATTACATCGTGTGCTCCGTACTTTGGTTAACTGTATTTAATACATAGTACCCTCCCTTCTGATGTATATCTCTATTCCTTATTACATAGTGCCCTCCTTTATTATGTATAGCATCTCATAGTGTACTCCATTATTATTTATAATATCTTCAATTATCACAGTGACCTCCCTTATTGTGCATATCCCCATCCAATATTTTTCAGTGTATTCTCTTATTATGTTTAGCACCATCTCTTATCACATAGTGTTCTGCTATATTACGTATACTGTCATCCATTATTATATGGAGTTCTCTCTTTTTATATATGTATATAACTTAATCCATGGTTATATGGTGCTCTCCCTTATTATGAATAGCTCTGTTTGATATTATATAATGATAGAATGTTCCCCCTTATTATGTACAACTCTGTCCATTAGTACATAGTGTCCTCTCTTATTTTGTATAGTGCTGTCCATTGTTACAGTGTCCTTATTATATGTGTTCCGTACAGTATAAAATAGGGTTCTCCCTTATTATGCATGTTGTTGTCTTTTATTATATAGTGTTCTCACTTTCTTTATATAACTCGGTCCATTATAACAAACTGTTCTCCTCTATTATCTATAGTGCGGTTCATTATTGCATAGAATTCTACCATTATGTAAACAGCTTCATCCATTATTGTGTAAAGTTCTCACTTATAATATATTATTATCCATTTTTTATAGCGCCATTTATTCCATGGCGCTTTACATGTGAGAAAGTGGGCAAATATAGACAAATGCAATGAACATGAGTAAAAAAACAAGGCACTAAGGCCTCTTTCGCACATCAGTTTTTTAGAATCAGTCACAATCCGTCAAAGTGTTGAAAAGACGGATCCTGTGCAGATTGCAAAAAACTGATGCACTGGATCCGTTTTTATAACAGATTCGTTGAAGCAGCTGCAACCGGAATTTAAAGGAACAGAATTCGAGAGAGAGAGAGAGAGAGAGATATTCCTTGAATGGAAAAATGGGTTAAATTAAAGGAGTAGAAATTCTTCCAGGCATGCTTAAGTTTCAAAAAACGGAATCCGTCGCTGGATTCCGTCTTTTGAGGGACAGCGACGGATCCTGCTCCACTAGGCTTCCATTCTAGCCAACGACGGACGCCGCTGGATCCGTCGCTGGCCGACTTTTCGACGCAGACAAAAAACGTTTCTTTGTACATCTTCTCCAGACGATGGATAAACAAATTCCGACAGACCCAGCGCACGACGGACGAAACGTGAGGCCATCCGTCGTAATCCGTCGCTAATACAAGTCTATGAGAAAAAGACGGAACCAGCGGGCAAATTCGCTGGATCCGTTTTTTTGACAAAACAACGGATTTTGATGGAAACAAAAAGACTGGTGTGAAAGAGGCCTAACAGGTACAGGAGGTGGGAGGACCCTGCTCGCGAGGGCTCACAGTCTGCAGGGAATGGTTGAGGATAGACTAGGAGAGGGTAGAGCTGGTTGTGCGGCGGTTCAGTAGTTTGAGGATCACTGCAGGCTGTAGGCTTGTCGGAAGAGGTGAGTCTTCAGGTTCTTTTGAAGGTTTCTATGGTAGGCGAGAGTCTGATGTGTTGGGGTAGAGAGTTCCAGAGTATGGGGGAAGCACGGGAGAAGTCTTGGATGCAGTTGTGGGAAGACGAGATAAGAGGGGAGTAGAGAAGGAAATCTTGTGAGGATCCAAGGTTGTATGTAGGTAAGTACTGGGAGACCATGTCACAGATGTATGGAGGAGACTGGTTGTGGATGGCTTTGTATGTCATAGTAAGCGATTTGAACTGGAGTCTCTGGATGATAGGAAGCCAGTGAAGGGCTTGACATAGGGGAGAGGCTGGGGAATAGCGAGGAGACAGGTAGATTAGTCGGGCAGCAGAGTGTAGGATGGATTGGATTGGTACCAGAGTGCTAGAGTGGAGGCCAGAGAGTAGGAGGTTGCAGTAGTTAAGGCAGGAGATGATAAGGGCATGCACTAGTGTTTTTGTGGTTTCGTGGTCAATGAATGCAATGGATCTGGAAAATATTTTTGAGTTTGGGAAGGCAGGAGGAGGCAAGGGCTTGGATATGTGGCTTGAAAGAGAGGCCAGAGTCGAGGATCACCCAGAGGCACCGAGCATATATAGCACTAGCCATTATTGTATAGTGTCCACAATTACTAGATACAGCTCTATCAATTTTTACATAGTGTTCTCCCTTATTATGTGTAGCTCGGTCTATTGTTTAGTATCCTCCCTTATTATATATGGCTCCATCCATTATTACCTAGTTTCCTCTCATTATCTATAGTGATGTCCATTGCTAAATATTGTCTTCTATTACTTTATACAGTTGCTGATGCCTCTTTGCATGTTTTGCATTACTAGGTGGTGTGTTAATTTTAAAGTCAAATGCCACAGTTTAGGGAAATGTACAATACTCTGTAAAAGTTTTAGGATGGTGTGGAAAAATGTTGTAAAGTATGAATATTTTCAAAAGTAAAACTGTTAATACTTTATATTTTTAACAATTAAGAAAATCCAAAGTGAATAAACAAAAGAGAAATCTAAATCAAATAAATATTTGGTGTGATGATGATCTTTTGCCTTCAAACAGCATTAAAGCATCAATTCTTCTCAGTTCAGTTGTACTCATTTTTTGAAGGAAATCATCAGAGAGGTTTCTCCAAACATTTTGTAGAACTGACCACAGATCTTATGTGGATGTACCCTTTAGCAAATTCTTCTATCTCTTAATCTCACACAGACTCAATGATGTTGAGATCAGGACTCCTTGTTTTTCTATACACTTCCATACACTTCTAGGAAAAACTGTTCTTTTATACTTCTTCCCCAACTCCATTTGCTGAAATGCAGCCCCAACCTCAGAAAGAACCTCCTACGCGCTTCTCTGTTGCCTGCAGATGTTCAGTATTCACCTATCTACAGCCCATCTGCAAACAAACTGCCTTTTCTTACAGCCCATCATTTCAGCTGTGAGCTGATGGCACTATTGAACTTATTTAGAAGGGAAGTAAGCATGATACAGTATGTTTTTGATCTGCATTGATACGTTTTCTTGGCCAACCACTGCATCTGTGATCTTCTATATTGCCCATTTCTTGGTGTCCTCGATGCTGATAAATACAGATACTTTTCCATCATGAAATATCATCAAGGAGGTGTCTCATTTGCTCCAAATTTATTCTGCAGCAGGAAAAGACTCCAGAAATACAGTCCATGCCATTAAGAACTATTTTCATTGAAAGGAAGAACTTGGAGTCGTGGAAGTGATGATATAGCCCCACAGAGCTCAGATCTCAACATCATTAATTCTGCCTGGAATTGTAGAGAAATACAAAATGCTTTGTGCAAGACTACATCCACAGAAGATCTGTAGTTAGTCCTCCAGGATGTTTGTAACAACCTCCCTGCTGAGTTCCTTCAAAAACATTGTGCACATATACCTAGAAGAAATTATACTGGTTTGGAGTCAAAGAGTTTTCACACCAAATAATGGTTTTATTTCTCTTTTGTTCATTTGCTTAGCATTCTGATAATTGATAAAATAAATTATTAAAGCACCACTCCAGGTGGGTGAAGAGGGGGTTCAACACTGGAGTGGCACATTAAATGTAAGTCCCCTACCCCCGATCATATACTCACCCTCCGGAGTCTTCTCAATTTTTGGCACTGCTCCAGTTCCGCGGTGCCATCTTGTGGAAGTCAGAAGCTAGTTTACAAGCTTTCAATGCAAGTCTATGAGAACCAGAACAAGGCTAGAACAAGACTCTCATAAGAGCTTCTATTGAAAAATGACCTCTGCACTGCTCAATGAAACACTGGACCTCACTCTTCGCTGGAGACTTACATGTGCAACGCTGGAAAAGGACGATGGCGACAGCAGTCGAGTATGAGACAGGGGCAGGGGAATTACATTTAAAGCACCACTCCAGCGGTGCAATACAAAAATGCTGGAGTGGTGCTTTAACAGACCTATTTTTGAAAGCATTTTTACTTTGCAGAATTTTTTCCACACTTGCCTAAAATTTTGCATCATAAGGAAAATAATTTTGCCCTGCATGCTATGTACTCTGCTCCCTTTCATTGTCTTTCACATGTGCATTTGCGTGTTCATCACAGAAACCATTGTGTGACCTGTCATGTGGCATGTTAGCCCATCACCCTTATATGTGAGACATCAGGTCACTCTGAACAGCCAGGGCACTCGGTACCTTTAATCTTCCCCTGACAGTACTCTATGTGTAACATGTTTCTATTCTATGTGTGTATACCTTTAGTGATAGAATAGGTGCAACAAAATACAAATTATGTAACAGGTTATGGTCTGAACTTGGGAACTAACAAACTTTCTTCCATCCACACAAATGTTTTATTGAAAGCATACAAGACACTAAATAAGACAAAAGAAGACAGTTCACTTGAGAAAACATAGCAAGACAATGGCTTAATGGTGTGGCTGAAAGAGGCACCCGTAAAGCTTTTGAAAACTTGCATCCCTGCATGCAAATAGATAGGGTTTGTTGCCATCATGTGCTTATTTATTGCATAAGATGAATTATTAAGTGTGAAATCCATATCTATGCCTCAGCAAAAATATAAAATGACTTTATAGAAATATATTTTAAAGGTCAAAACCAAGTATATAATGGTGAGAGATGTGTAAGTACATACCCCATAGTGCTGTTTGCTTTGGTGCACAGCAGTTAGAGAGTGTCACTTTGAAGATAAAATAGCCTCTCTCAGGATACTTTGTCAGAAATTTGATGAGATGTACTACTGAAGCTTTCACATTTTTATTCTATGTGCTTTGACTTTAAACTCCTTTGGGTTATACTTTATTAATCTAAAGGAATCACAGCTCATGGTAATTTTATACTGTTTGAATTGTTAAATGCAGCATAAATTGGTTTTCCATACATAAATAAGGCGGTTGTCTCGCGAGCTGCTAACAATATTGCTGCTTGTGGTTCAATACAGGATGACATGATACAAACCGCGGGGCTAATGTAGAGTTTTCCACTACTTTGATATTGATGACCCATCCTCAGGATAGGCCATCATCTGTGCAGTCTGACAACTAGGTCCCACACCGAGGATCTGGTACCAGCTGATCAGTGGGGAGTGCTGGGTATTGAACCCACCAATCTGATATTGATTACCTATCACCGGGATAGGTCTTCACTATAGTAAGTCAGACAATAAGCGCTACCTCTTTGCATGAGCAGGAATGAGCTCTCCCAATACCCCCAACACCCGGAACTCTTACATCTCCTGTCTCACATCTTTCCTTGACGGAACAACTAATGAACAGAAGGAAGGAACTAATATAGCAAGCAGTCTATTCACAATTTCCGGTCATAAAGTTCATTTGTCACATCAAAGAACCAACGCATTTTGTTGTCATTTTTGCAATTTGTCTAAATGAGTCGCCCTGCGGGCTAGGGGTACTCGGTACCGCGTCCTTCGGTTCACAGGGGGATGTCACGGTGGCTGCGACCCGGTCCGTGGCCCAGGCTGCCCATGTAAAAGGGAAAGGTCTTTAAAGGGAAATAGTTTATGTTCGTGACGCCGCTTTAAGTGGTCCGCTGGGGTAATGTTATGGCAGCTAGATGGTATACCTTCCCACATGTGAAGTGAATCCCCAGGGCTTCCCAGTGTGTAGATGGTAGGATGATGAGAGGCGCAGTGAAGAACGAGCACACAAGGTTGCAGTCTCTTTACCTTCACTGAAGACTCCAGCAGACCACAGTACAGGTAGGGTCCGGCCGGTTTGGAGGCAAGTCCAGAGTCCCCTTTGTCCAGGTGGAGATTAAAAGCCTTCCTTTGCACTGTATTGGTGTAGTCCCTTACTGCCTATGGCTTCACAGAAGGTCCACACAGATGTTCTCTCTGTCCCCCGGATAGGCTAGGACAAAACCCGTATGACTGGTGACTTGAGCCTGTTTATAGGATCTCTTAGATGACCCGGCTCTGTGGGGTGTCACCGTGCCTCCTGGGTATAGGTGCAGACAGGTAACGTGCCATTAGCTGTCCTGTCGGTCTCTGATGTAAGGCATAGAGGTCCTCACAACCTCGGTGTTCCAGCTACCGGCATTTCTGTGCCTCAGAAGGAGGCAGCCTGCTCAGGGCTGGTCCCCTTCTGGTATCCTGTCCTGTGCTTCCTCTCCTGCATGCTCGCTGCAAACAATTCGGCATTCAATGTCTCTGGGAGCTGCAGCTCTGTGGGCATGCACAGCTCTGTGAACCCTCTATCAGACGGCTGTCGGGAACTAAATGAGCTGAGCTCAGCCAGCAACTGACTAACTTTCCCTACAGACTATCAGTTATATCTATATGGGGAGTGACCTAGTAAATAGGAGCAAAAGCTCCCCCTGGTGGCCTGGAGTGTGAAGTGTTGCATGTTTGTGGTACCTGGATGCAGTTATCTGGTTGCCTCCAAACGTAGTATCACTCTCCCCTGTAGGAAAGCAATACCACTGTGACGACCAGGACCCTGGGGCGCCACATAAACCCTTATTATTCAGTTACCCAACTGGTGTTGCAGTAAGGTTGAAATGGACGATTGGCTGGGGCTGATCCAGTACTTTAGATTGGCATGAATGATTCAGTGATAGAACTATCAGCACACCATGCTGCATTGTAGCAACACCTCAGCAGTTCTGCTCTATTCCCATAATATAAGCGAAACAACTGTGCCAATAGTACAATATTGGCACATAACCACTGGATAATCCCGTGGATCGCATCAATAAAGCACATTTAGGGTATGTGCACACATTGCTTACATTTCTGCATCATTTCTGCAGCTGTTGGCAGGAAAAACATGCATTTTCCAGTGGTTTTGCTGTGTTTTTTATACGTTTTTGGTGCGTTTTTGATTGGTTTGAGTGAAGTCAGTGGTGAAAAACGCAGGGCAAAAATGCACAGAGAATTGACATGCTGTAAATAATTTTCTCCACCAAATCTGGAAGTCACAAATAAGCAACATGTGCATGACACTTCAGGTTTCTCATTCACTTTGCTGGCATCAGGATTGCTTCAGATTTGTCTAGAAAATCTGCAAGAACAAAATGCCCCAAATCTGCAATGTGTGCACACAGCCTAAAAGAAGTCAACAAGTTTTTGCTGTGTAATCTGGGAATGATGTAGGGGCAGAGACTGTGATTGCACTGCACGTCGCTATGCGTCGTTTTGTAGAAAAAATGCATCCTGCAAAAGTGCTTGCAGGATGCGTTTTTTCTCCATTGACTTGCATTAGCGATGTAGTGCGACGCATTGCCACACGTCGCAACCGTCGTGCGATGGTAGCGTCGTGTTGCGTCGGACCGTCGCCACCAAAAAACGTTGCTTGTAATGTTTTTTGGTGTGTCGTGCCCGTCTTTTCTGACCACGCATGCGTGGCCGGAACTCCGCCCCCTGCTCCCCGCACATCACAATGGGGCAGCGGATGCGTTGAAATACAGGATCCGCTGCCCCCGTTGGGCGGCACTTCCACAGTATGCGTTGGTGCGCCGCAACATCGCATTGCGACGTGCAGTGCACGCCGCTAATGTGAAAGTAGCCTTACTAAACTTTGTCTTGCTACTTCAAAGCAACCAGTGTTTTATCAGCAACAACAGGCAAGGTTGTCCAACCACGCCTCCAGCACTGATTACCAGCCCTCTGTCACTATGTACACACGGAGCTGTGGTGTCCGCGAGGTTATAAACAAATCAATACTTGAGCGTTGCTAGATCTGCATCAGATAAAACTGTGACTCAATCAGAACTGCTGCACCCCGTAAACTAAATTATAAATTGCTAGAATCCGGTCTCTGTCCCTACATCATAGTGCTGTCAGTTTGCATAGCAAAAAAACTGCTGACAAATTACCTTTAAGCCACTAAATCATGGCCAATAGCTTCTTAATTAGCATTAATGGGCATTTCTTGGGAACCTATTGCACGTTTTAAATCAGTGAGTCACAATTTATTTTTGGATACCTCAGTAATATGACTGTAGCTAAATTACTGGGTAAATTATTGGGTGCTGGCACTGTGTCCTTGGCAAACAAATGCTAAGCACAATACTTTTGGTGCAGATCTGGCATATTTGGGTAGCTAATGATTCACTGTTTCACCTAGTAGCTAAGAAATGCTGCACTAATGGAGCCAGGTGCGGAGCACATCACTGGATCCACAGATCCAAGATTCCATTAAGTAAATTGACTCGGATACTACTGTTCCACGTTTTTTGTGCTGATGGTGACGAGTTATATTTAGTATTTATCAAATTATTTTGAATGTGTAAAGTTCACATACCAGTCAGCATGTAGTATTCAGGGTCACATGTTCAATGACGCAAGATTAGTTCCTTGCCTCAGGCGGCAGTTGGCATTTTTGCCGGATAAGGTTGTGCTGGTATTGTAGCTGCCATTAAAGCCAGAGGCAGTACAACACACAAGTCTGCAAAGTTGCTGCTCCTCTTCACATGGTGAAGCTGTGGATACCTTTCCTGTACTGATAACAGCAATGACAGCTTCTGTGATTCACAACTCAGTAGTTGAGTCAGAACAAAGAAGGAGGAGGCGAGGAACCTCTCTGTCTCCCACACTACCAATATGTAAGCAGTAGAGGAAGCATTACATTACTTCTGATTCCCTCTCCAGCCGATATGGAATATTAGACATGGACACATTGGGGTGTAGACATACATAGTGAATGTTGTCTCACCATCTTAACTTGTCATATGTGAAATTACTCTTTTCCAGCTTTTCTTAATATTCAATTGAGATAAGCAGGGAGGATAACTAATTGGCATGTGTGAAAATTGTATATGAGTGATCAAATGGTTACTGCATTTGCCAGAAAGTAAAGAAAAACCCTGACAGTGTGCACACTATTAAGATTTATCCAACTTTGGTCAGATAGCATGGCTGCTGAAAAGCATGCCTAGTCAATAAAAGTATTTTTACCTCTTGCTTCCGCTACCAATATCCATTTTTATGTTTGCATTTTTCCTCCCATTATTTCAAGAGTCCAACTAGTCAGGAGAGACATAATAAACTTAAAACATAACTTTTAATGTGTGATCGAAAACTGGATAAATCATAACAAAGTGATAAAGTGCAAGTGCTAAAAATTACTAGTGCTCAATAATAAATGGTTTGATCTCACCAATATTGTAGTCCTTCTGTGCAGGTCGCAGGAATGCAGAAGCCCATAAGATAATTGCATAAATCAGGGGGGAAGGGGGACAGTTTCTGATATCCCCTGTCATGCCCCTGTGTTGCTCTTGCCCTTACAAGGATACTCTCCAAGTAAAACTACTAAGATGTACCCACCAAATCATGTAATGTCTCCATGGGAAGAATCACTCTTCTCTAAATCAATCTTAATTAAACTATACTTACGGCATCGCCCATTCCAGTGAAGCCATTGTCCCCTGTATCGCTGCTCAGTGTCTCGCGGTGAACACCTATGATCTGACTGACGTCACTGCGAGCATGAGAAAGTTCTCATGCTTGCGGTGTTGTCAGAAAGGTCCTGGGAGTTCACATCCAATTAAATCCTTTCACCTAAAGGTACCGTCACACTAGGCGATATCGCCAGCGATCCGTGACGTTGCAGCGACCTGGATAGCGATATCGCTGTATTTGACACGCAGCAGCGATCTGGATCCCGCTGTGAAATTGCTGGTTGCTGCTAGAAGGTCTGCACTTTATTTGGTCGCTAGGTCGCCGTGTATCGCCGTGTTTGACAGCAAAAGCAAGGATACCAGCGATATTTTACACTGGTAACCAGGGTAAACATTGGGTTACTAAGCGCAGGGCCGCGCTTAGTAACCCGATGTTTACCCTGGTTACCAGCGTAAAAGTTAAAAAAACAAACAGTACATACTCACCAGCGCGTCCCCCAGCCTCTGCTTCCTGACACTGACTGAGCGCCGGCCCTAAACTGAAAGTGAAAGCACAGCGGTGACGTCACCGCTGTGCTGTTAGGGCCGGAGCTCAGTCAGTGTCAGGAAGCAGAGGCTGGGGGACGCGCTGGTGAGTATGTGCTGTTTGTTTTTTTAACTTTTACGCTGGTAACCAGGGTAAACATCGGGTTACTAAGCGCGGCCCTGCGCTTAGCAACCCGATGCTTACCCTGGTTACCCGGGGACCTCGGCATCGTTGGTCGCTGGAGAGCGGTCTGTGTGACAGCTCTCCAGCGACCAAACAGCGACGCTGCAGCGATCGGCATCGCTGTCGCTATCGCTGCAGCGTCGCTTAATGTGACGGTACCTTAACTGATGTCATCGTGACTGCTGTAGGAAAATTTGTAACGGCGCTCTGACATCAGGAAGGTCATAGGACTTCACCTTGAGACACTGAGCAGTGGTAGCAGACACTGCACAGTTTCTCTGCTGGATTGCAGGCCATACTGCCGCATCATGCAACCATGCAGCCTGCCATCTAGATGTAGCAGAGATCATCCTTGGGCAAATGGATTTTTCTCTTCTCAGCGGACAGGTAAAGAATATTGTTTATTATTTTAATTCTCTTACAGGGGACAATGGCTTCACTGGAATGGACGATGCAGTAGGTATGGTGTAATTAAGAGTGATTAAAATTGTCTGTGTCATTCTTTCAATTAAACGACATTATTGTGTGTGTTTTTATACAATATGACTAAGGTGTTAACAATGGGGGCATCTTATAGACGCCTATCCATTACTAACCTCTGGGCTTGATGCCACCTGAAAATACAATTTCACATCAACTCCCTAACTATCACACCACTTGCCACCACAGAAGGGAAAGTGTTAAGAGCAAGGCTGAGTGCCAGAATTGGCACATCTTGTAGATGTGCCTTTTCTGGAGTGGCTGAGTGCTGATATTTTAGTCTAGGAAGGGAGCCAATATCCATCCTGCAGCTGTCTGCCTAGCCTTTGCTGGTTATTAATTATAGGGGACCCTTCATCATTTTTTTGGGGGTCCTCCATTTTAGTAGCCAGTAAAGGCTAAGTATACAGCTGTAAGCTGATATTAACAGCCTGGAAAACTCCATGGGTATTACCCCTTTCCCAGGCTATAAACATCTGCCCCCAGCCTTGCAACAGTTTTATTGATATACAGTATACAACATTTATTTCATTTTTAATGTGATATGGTGACCTAATAACCACAATGCTAGTGTTTTTGATGATATGTAGTAATGATTGTATTAACAGTTTTTCTGTGAACATAAAAATGCGGTTGTCCGGTTTTTAAAATGACTAGCCAATGTCTTCTTTGTAGCTGATTGGCTGTTATTGAATAGCCGTGGATCGATCAGTGTAAAATACTGCCTTCGTTCCAGTTTTGATGGTCATCTGCAAGGAGAGGGGCTAGTGTTCTAGAATAGTGGACACTTGTGGGTGGTAATGTCATATGTTTCTGGTCACTTTTTTTTACCTGGGATGTGAGGGTTGAAGCTTACTAGTCACTTCTTAAAATCAGCGATTTTGGCTACTGGATAGTAATGTATTATTATTATTATTCATTTTTATAGCGCCATTTATTCCATGGCGCTTTACATGTGAAATACGGGGCAAATATAGACAAATACATTAAACATGAGCAAAAAACAAGGCACACGGGTACATAAGGAGGGAGGACCCTGCCCGCGAGGGCTCACAATCTGCAGGGGATGGGTGATGATACACTAGGAGAGGGCAGAGCTGGTTGTGCGGCGGTTCAGTAGGTTCAGGATCACTGCAGGCTGTAGGCTTGTCGGAAGAGGTGAGTCTTCAGGTTCTTTTTGAAAGTTTCTATGGTAGGCGAGAGTCTGATGTGCTGGGGTAGAGAGTTCCAGAGTATGGGGGAAGCACGGGAGAAGTCTTGGATGCGGTTGTGGGAAGAAGAGATGAGAGGGGAGTAGAGAAGGAGGTCTTGAGAGGATCGGAGGTTGCGTGTTGGTAGGTACCGGTTGATCATGTCACAGATGTATGGAGGAGATAGGTTGTGGATGGCTTTGTAGGTCATTGTGAGGGTTTTGAACTGGAGTCTCTTGGCGATAGGAAGCCAGTGAAGGGCTTGGCATAGGGGAGAGGCTGGGGAATAGCGGGGAGACAGATAGATTAGTCGAGCTGCAGAGTGTAGGATGGATTGGAGTGGTGCCAGAGTGCTAGAGGGGAGTCCAGAGAGTAGGAGGTTGCAGTAGTCGAGGCGGGAGATGATAAGGGCATGCACTAGTGTTTTTGTGGTGTCACGGTCAAGGAATGCGCGGATCCGGGAAATGTTTTTGAGTTTGAGGCGGCAGGAGGAGGCAAGGGCTTGGATATGTGGCTTGAAAGAGAGGGCAGAGTCGAGGATCACCCCGAGGCACCGGGCGTGTGGGACTGGGGAAAGTGAGCAGCCATTGACATTGATGGATAGGTCTGGTGGAGGGGTAGAGTGAGATGGGGGAAAGATGATGAATTCTGTTTTGTCCATGTTCAGTTGTAGAAAGCGAGCAGAAAAGAAGGCTGAAATAGCAGACAGACAGTGCGGGATTTTGGTAAGTAAGGAGGTGAGGTCAGGTCCGGATAGGTAGATCTGCGTGTCATCAGCATAGAGGTGGTACTGCATACTGTGGGATTCTATGAGCTGTCCCAGACCGAAGGTGTAGATGGAGAAGAGTAGGGGTCCTAGAACAGAGCCTTGAGGAACACCGACTGACAAGGGGCGAGGTGAGGAGGTGGTGTGGCGGAGGGAGACACTGAATGTCCGATCTGTCAGATATGATGAGATCCAGGAAATGGCCAAGTCTGTGATGCCAAGAGATGAGAGGATTTGTAGCAGAAGGGAGTGGTCCACAGTGTCAAAGGCAGAAGACAGGTCCAGGAGAAGGAGGACAGAGTAGTGTCGCTTGTTCCTGGCAGTTAGTAGGTCATTGGTGACTTTAGTTAGGGCAGTTTCAGTTGAGTGATGGGAACGGAAGCCAGATTGTAATCGATCAAAGAGGGAGCAGGAGGAGAGGTGAGAGGACAGTTCAAGATGGATGTGTTGCTCCAGCAATTTGGAGGCATAAGGAAGAAGAGATATCGGGCGATAGCTAGACACAGAGGATGGGTCGAGGGAGGGCTTTTTGAGGATGGGTGTGATCTTGGCATGTATGGTGTTATGCATTTTTAGTGCCCTGTAATAAATGTCACATCATGTAAGCATGAATTTAAAGTAATAAATTGCATATCCACTTGTGCAGCCTGACGATTTTTTTTTCTTCTGAGGGGCCAGGGCGATGCCTATTTGCCTAAAGCAAGAGAAAATCTAGCTGCAGCCTTGACAAAAAAAAAAAAGGCTTGGGAAAGGTTTCTTTGATCAAGGTACTCCATTATCTATTTCATGTGTAGTATTTTGTAATATTACAGGATAATAATATAGTAAGTGAGTTACTACTAGGGTTTAATTATTTTTTTGCAGCAAGATGTGTGAAGTTCACTTATTACTAATAAGAATAAAATGACCATAAAATTGAAATCAAGTTGCTGAGAACATTAAAGACTGTAATTTTAAAGTGTGTAAGAGTAGAACTTTTGGAATTCTATATATAGTCAGCAATGCTAATGTTATCACAGGGTAACCGATCTATTAATATTACATAGTTAATTTAAAGGGATGGTCTTTTCAGGACAATCATTTCCAGAACTTCTTGAAAGAACACTTGTCGTCAGGTTAAAAGTGTCCAGATTTTGCTCTTATCTTATTTCCCCACTGCTCCTGAGTAATCAGTTTTTGTCTTTTTTAAAAATCCCCCATACAATTCCAGAGAAATATGTGGGCCTTTATATACAGTGGGTACGGAAAATATTCAAATCCCTTTAAATTTTTCACTCTTTGTTTCATTGCAGCAATTTGGTAAATTCAAAAAAGTTCAGTTTTTTTCTCATTAATGTACACTCTGTACCCCATCTTGACTGAAAAAGAACAGAAATATAGAAATGTTTACAAATTTAATAAAAAAGAAAAACTGAAATAACACACAGTCATAAGTAGTCAGACCCTTTGTCCAGACACTCATATTTAAGTCGCATGCTATCCATTTCCTTGTGATCCTCCTTGAGATGGTTATACTCCTTCATTGGAGTCCAGCTGTGTTTAATTAAACTGATAGGACTTGATTTGGAAAGGCACACACCTTTCTATATAAGACCTCACAGCTCACAGTGCATGTCAGACCAAATGACAATCATGAGGTCAAAGGAACTGGCCAAGGAGCTCAGAGACAGAATTGTGGCAAGGCGCAGATCCGGCAAAGGTTGCAGTACCCAAGGTTCCTAAGAGCACAGTGGCCTCCATAATCCTTAAGTGGAAGAGGTTTGGGACCACGAGAAGTCTTCCTAGACCTGGCCAACCAGCCAAACTGAGCAATCTTGGGAGAAGAGCCTTGGTGAGAGAGGTAAAGAAGAACCTCAAGATCACTGTGGTTGAGCTCCAGAGATGCAGTAGGGAGATGAGAAAAAGTTCCACAAAGTCATCTATCACTGCAGCCCTACACCAGTCGGGCCTTTATGGCAGAGTGGCCCGACAGAACCCTCTCCTCAGTGCAAGACATATGAAAGCCCACATAGTTTGCTAAAAAAACACATGAGGGACTCCTAGACTATGAGAAATAAAATTCTTTGGTCTGATCAGACGAAGATAGACCTTTTTGGTGATAATTCTAAGCGGTATGTGTGGAGAAAACCATGCACTTCTCATCACCTGCCCAATACAATCCCAACAGTGAAATGTGGTGGCAGCATCATGCTATGGGGGTGTTTTTCAGCTGCAGGGACAGGACAACTGGTTGTCATTGAAGGAAACATGAATGCGGCCAAGTACAGAGATCTCCTCCACTCAACTGAAACTGCCCTAACTAAAGTCACCAATGACCTACTAACTGCCAAGAGCAAGCAGCACTACTCTGTCCTCCTTCTCCTGGACCTGTCTTCTACCTTTGACACTGTGGACCACTCCCTTCTGCTACAGATCCTCTCATCTCTTGGCATCACGGACTTGGCCCTATCCTGGATCTCGTCATATCTAACAGACTGAACATTCAGTGTCTCCCTCTCCCACACCACCTCCTCACTTCGCCCCATGTCTGTCGGTATTCCCCAAGTCTCAGTTCTAGGACCCCTACTCTTCTCCATCTACACCTTTGGCCTGGGACAGCCCATAGAATCCCACGGTATGCAGTATGATCTCTATGCCGATGACATGCAGATCTACCTATCCGGACCTGACCTCACTCCCTTACTCACTAAAATCCCACACTGTCTGCTATCTCGGCCTCCTTTTCTGCTCGCTTTCTAAAACTGAACATTGACAAAACAGAATTCATCATCTTTCCCTCATCTCCCTCTACCCCTCCACCAGACCTATCCATCAATGTCAATGGCTGCTCACCTTCCCCAGTCCTGCATGCTCGGTGCCTTGGGGTGATTCTCGACTCTGCCCTCTCTTTCAATCCACATATCCAAGCCCTTGCCTCCTCCTGCCATCTCAAACTCAAAAATGTTTCCTGGATCCGCGCATTCCTTGACCACAAAACCACAAAAACACTAGTGCACGTCCTTATCATCTCCCGCCTTGGCTACTGCAACCTCCTACTCTCTGGCCTCCCCTCTTGCACCACTCCAATCCATCCTACACTCTGATGCCTGACTAATCTACTTGTCTCCCCACTATTCCCCAGCCTCTCCCCTATGCCAAGGCCTTCACTGCCTTGCTATTGTCCAGAGACTCCAGTTCAAAACCCTTACTATGACATACAAAGCCATCCACAACCTGTCTCCTCCATACATCTGTGACATGGTCTCCTGGTTCTTACCTACACCCAACCTTCGATCCTCTCAAGATCTCCTTCTCTACTACCCTCTCATCTCTTCTTCCCACAACTGCATCCAAGTTTTTTCCCGTGCTTTCCCCATACTCTGGAACTCTCTACCCCAACACATCAGACTCTCGCCTACCATAGAAACCTTCAAAAAGAATCTGAAGACTCACCTCTTCTGACAAGCCTACAGTGTGCAGTGATCCTCAAACTACTGAACCACCGCACAACCAGCTCAACCCTCTCCTTGTGTATACTCACCCATCCCCTGCAGACTGTGAGCAATCCCGGGCAGGGTCCTCCCTCCTTCTGTACCTGTTAGTGCCTTGTTTTTTGCTCATGTTTATTGTATTTGTCTATATTTGCCCCCTTTTCACATGTAAAGCGCCATGGAATAAATGGTGCTATAAAAAATGTATAATAATAATAATAAATATCCTGGATGAAAACCTCTTCCAGAGTGCTTTGGATCTCAGCCTTAGCCAAAGGTTCACCTTCCTACAAGACAGTGACCCTAAGCACACAGCTATAATAATAAAGGTGTGGCTTCATAACAACTCTGTGACCATTCTTGGCTGGCCCAGCCAGAGCCCTGACCTAAATCCAATTGAGCATCTCTGGAGAGACCTGAAAATGGCTGTCCACCAATGTTCACCATCCAACCTGATGGAACTGGAGAGGATCTGCAAAGAAGAATGGCAGAAGATCCCTAAATCCAGGTGTGAAAAACTTGCTGCATCATTGCCATAATTTCCCCATGACAGGGTAGCTATACACACATTTGTCAGTTCTTTGAGGCTACATGAACTAAATGTAGTTAGCCTTGTGAGGCATTGCTATTTGGTTTCTTTGAACCCCCCCAAATGGTGGGAGAAACGTGTTGGGGCGGCTACATGACCCTAAAGGTAACATATTGACAGCTTGACACTAGGGTACCGCCCTTGTAAGGGAAGCAATGCAGGTAAACGACACGGAGTTATAATTATGACACACATTTTTTCCCTTGTCCTGTCCCCTTGAGTATGTTACATGATCCTAGATGTAACGGATCCCTTAATCCTGTGAGGAAGTTAGTCCATACGACTGGGATCGAGGAAAACCTGCTTGGGCTGAGATTGAACCAGTTTTTTACTTTAGCACGGTTTGTTTTTGAGCACAGGCACTTTACAATTTTGCACTGTTGTCCTATTATGCATTGTTAGTAATGTGTTTATTCTATATACATATTAAAGATAAGTTTTAATGTTTACCGACCGTGCTTCTAGGTATGTTTTGTTTCTGGGAGGTGCTGAGGGTCAGATCATTTCTGACGTACGGCTTGCTTTAACGATCATTCCCAAGAAGACTCATGGCTGTACTAGCTCAAAAGGATGCTTCTACTCAATACTGAGCAAAGGGTCTGAATACTTATGACCATGTGATATTTTAGTTTTTCTTTTTTTAATAAATTTACAAAAATTACTACATTTCTGTTTTTTTTAGTCAAGATTGGGTGCAGAGTGTACAATAGTGAGAAAAAAACGGAACTTTTTTGAATTTACCAAATGGCTGCAATGAAACAAAGAGTGAAAAATTTAAAGGGGTCTAAATACTTTCCGTACCCACTGTATGGTGCAAATTTCTGTTGTCTTTACCAAGGGGGATGAGCCTTTAGGCTGTTCTGCATTTTTATCCTGTAATCAACACCCCCTTATAAAGATAATAAAAATGAACACTAAAGTAGAAGGCCCATGTCTCTGGAACTTTATGGTGGATTTACAAAAAAAAAACATTACTCAGAGAAGAAGATGGAGTAAAATAACTCCAAAGACTGGATGTTTATGACCTTTTGACAGGTCTTCTTTAAATAACATTATGTTAATAATAAAGAACATTACCCTTCCATTAGCGTCACAGTGTGATTATTTAATGAACAGTAGGGCAACAAATTGTTATCCAGATGGAAGAGTCAAAGAAAATATTGACACCACAAAGTGTGAGTAATAGACTTTATAGTGCAAAGGAATAGTGAATGTAGGGATCATAGATAGTAATGACGGAGTCACGCTGGGGTTTCTAGTTATCAAATGAGAAATTTCTACTGTAGAGTACTGTAAACTCAGGAAGATGGGACCTTAGGATGCATATTTCACCGATTCCTTATGTTAGCTTTGATTGACAGAAATTCTAATCAGTTGTGACATTTTCAATGTTCTGTGCTTTCAATCAAATACATGCAGCATTCATTAGCAGATGAGTTATACATCAGTAGGTTTTAATTCATTTGAATTCCTTACATATTTATTTGGCTTTACGTTTTGTCAATGACAAGAAGTTTTGTTATATTTAACCCTGTACTTATACCATAACTGTAGAAAAGAGGCATCGGATGCACTAATAGATATGATACGATTTACTGCAGCTAAACAACATTTTCAAAGCAGGACACAAGTTTCTCTGTTGACAGATTTATCATAATGTAAATGCCCACTGCCAAGTCATGGTGGAATTCTTAGTGAGACCATAAACTTTTAGGCAGAGTGCTGTGCACTGACCACTGTTACTGTGACACCTCACCAATAGGGGGAGCAACCAAGATGTACCATGGGATTTATGCTGCTGCCCACTTCTCCTCTGTCCTCTTTTTTCTCTTAGTATAGACTCCTCCCATTTGGCAGAAGGTTTTAAATTATATGCAAACTGGTCTGCGTTTTTGGAGCTTTATGGCAGTCATTGATGATACATTCAGTATCTACTGTAGGGCGCGTACAAAATGGATGGAACCAAAAAATCTACCAGCCTGATTGGAACCAGCCTTCACAATAAAAATGCATAAAACAAGTGATTGATAAACAAATGGTACAAAAAATAAGATCTAAAAGCTGGTGGTGTCCCTGAAGGCCAAAGCAAAGCACTGAAACCACTGTGTGCCATCACACAGTTTGAGGAATATGGGATCCAATGTCAATCTCCTCTGACAAAGCAAACTGTGATTTCTGAAACACGTAAGGACTTATGGACCCCATCAACTCCTGTACTCCTCAGACTGTGTGACCTCACATTCTGTTCGTGGCTTCAGCTCTTTGCCTTGGCCTTCAGGGCGTCACTGGCCAGAGTTCTCTGATCGCTGCAGCTGCATCTACCCACCAGGGCCGGATTTAAGAGGTGGGTGGCCCGGGGCCCATTTTGGAGGGAGGCCCATTTTTCAAGGTGCTGCAATATGTAATGCAAAAACACAAAATGAAACGAACACAAGTTTATTTACAAAAATCATTTATGCAGAGTTATTCAAGTAAAATCATTCATTTTTGACAATCCGGGCACTTTCCTTCATTTTCGTTCTGCAAAATCACTAATGATGTCACTAAAGCCCAATTCACACAGTATATCTGACCTTGTCAGCCCTTGAAGTCCTGAAAGGGCGTTAAAGATTAAAATATGTACATATGTATCTATGTATATTGTAGAAGTTTGGGCTTTCTATATCAAAGACTGCTGCTGGGCTCTATATGTCAGAGGCTTCTGCTGGGCTCTATATGTATGAGAGGCTTCTGCTGGGCTAAATATGTATGAGGGGCTTCTGCTGGGCTGTATATATACAGTATATGAGGTGCTGCTGCCGAGCTGTATATATCAGAGGCTGTTTACCTGTATATATCAGAGGCTGTTGCTGTGCTTGCTATATATGTATGAGAGGCTTCTGCTGGGCTGTATATGTATGAGAGGCTTCTGCTGGGCTGTATATATATGAGGGGCTTCTGCTGGGCTGTATATTTATGAGGCTTCTGCTGGGCTGTATATATATGAGGGGCTTCTGCTGGGCTGTATATATATGAGGGGCTTCTGCTGGGCTGTATATATATATATATATATATATATGAGGGGCTTCTGCTGGGCTCTATATGTCAGAGGTTTCTGCTGGGCTGTATATGTATGATAGGCTTCTACTGGGCTGTATATGTATGAAAGGCTTCTGCTGGACTGTATATATGAGAGGCTTCTGCTGGGCTGAATATATATGACAGGCTTCTGCTGAGCTCTATATGTCAGAAGCTTCTGCTGGGTTCTATATGTCAGAGGCTTCTGCTGGGCTGTATATGTATGAGAGGCTTCTACTGGGCTGTATATGTATGAGAGGCTTCTGCTGGACTATATGTATGAGAGGCTTCTGCTGGGCTGTATATATATGAGAGGCTTCTGCTGAGCTCTATATGTCAGAAGCTTCTTCTGGGCTGTATATGTATGAGAGGCTTCTGCTTGGCTGTATATATATGAAAGGCTTCTGCTGGGCTCTATATGTCAGAGGCTTCTGCTGGGCTGTATATGTGTCAGAGGCTTCTGCTGGGCTGTATATGTATGGGAGGCTTCTGCTGGGCTGTATATATGTAAGGAGCTTCTGCTTGCTGTATATATATGAGGGGCTTCTGCTGCGCTGTATATATATGATGAGCTTCTGCTGGGCTGTATATATACAGGGGTTGGACCAAATAATAGAAACACCTAACGTTTTGGCATCATAATCTTCGAACATGGTATAAACATGCAAACCGTGACATATGGCAATGTTTTGTAGTTGATTATTTGTGTTATGTGATATGTGTATGTAAATTAACTTTGTTTGGCATAATTGTAAGAACATTGATGAGAACCTGATACCAATGGCAGACCTCTCGGATTTTCAAAGAGGCCAAATTGTCGGTGCTCGAATGGCAGGCGCTAGTGTAACAGAAAGTGATTGGCATGTCAAGAGGTACTGTCTCCAAAGTAATGACTGCATTTGAAAGAGCAGGAAAAACATCCGCAGCAAAGCACAGGTCCGGCCGAAAGTCAAAGTTGACTGAGAGAGACCGTCGGACTCTAAAGCGAATTGTGAGAGAGAATCACAAGACCACGGCTCTGAAAATCACTGCTGAGCTCAATAAACACCTACATAACCCAATTTCCACGAAAACTGTTCAACGGGAGCTGCACAAATATGGATTCCACGGAAGAGCTGCAATTAGAAAACCGATGCTCTCAATGACAAATGATTCCAAGCATTTAGAGTGGTGTAGAAACCTCCAGAATTGGTCCTGCGAGCAGTGGAAACGTGATATTCTCAGACGAATCATCGTTTACCCTATTATTATTATTTATTTATATAGCACCATTAATTCCATGGTGCTGTACATGAGAAAGGGGTTACAAACAGAGTTACAGATATCATTTACAGTAAGCACGTTTACAGTGACAGACTGGTACAGAGGGGAGAGAGGACCCTGTCCTTGCGGACTTACATTCTATTTCCGACCTCCGGCCGAGTGTACGTTTGGAGGCAGCCGAAAGAAGCCGTTTGGAGACAGCCGAAAGAAGCATTCCATCCAGACTGCCTTCTCCCAACCGTAAAACATGGCGGAGGTTCTGTGATGATCTGGGGTGCTATTTCGTAGAGATCAGACGGGCCAATGATATCCCTTCATGGAAGAATTAACAGCCGAGATTATTTAGGCATTTTGGGCGACCAAGTGCATCCAATGTTTCAAGCACTGTTCCCAGAGGGAAACGCCATCTTTCAGGATGATAATGCACCAATTCATACAGCTAGAATCGTTAAAGCATGGCACGAGGAACATATATATATATGAGGGGCCGCTGCTGGGCTGTATATATTAGAAGCTGCTGTTGGGCTGTATATATCCAGTATATGAGGGTCTGCTGCCGGGCTGTATATATCAGAGGCTGTTGCGGTGCTGCTGCGCTCTGCGGTGGAAAATCCTCTTCTCTCGCCGACATCGTGGCTCCACCTCCTTCCTCAAAAGTAGCTGAACAAACTCTCATCTGATCTAACCCAAGGGAGCGATCATATAGCTGAATAGGTAGCGCTTAGAAGCTTCTGTTGGGATCGGAGAAGGCTGCCGCATGCCATAAGCCAAGCATTAGGTACAGGGAGGGTACTAAGGAAGCCTGGCTAGCCAGGTCAGTGGATACTGACACAGGTCAGGTGCCATGACTCTGCCACTCTGCGCCAGCCACTAAGATGTAGGACCGTAGCCAGGTCCCTACACTTTCAATAGTTTCTCTTTTCTTAAATGTTCCTTATCATTAGAAATGGTTCACAGCAAAGAGACGTGTATTTTGCATGTTTTGAGATATTTATCCCTATATTGGTGGGAGGCCCCCGCTTGGTGGGTGGCCCAGAGCCCGGACCCCTTGGGCCCACCCCTAAATCCGGGCCTGCTACCCACATCATCTGCCTCCACCTGCACACTCTAGAGATCATGTGCATTTGGGCCATTTACTGGACAGTATTGTACCAACCAAAGTGTATACATAGGACTTGGGATTTTTCCAGGTTTCCACAGGGGTGAGTGGGATTTTTAACTACCCCAGCTTTTATTTCATATGTTTTATACCATTTGTTTATCAATCACTTGATTTATGCATTTTTATTGTGAGGCTGGTTCCAATCAAGCTGCTATGGTAGATAATGAACATACTCCATTTACTATACTATTATTGCAGTTCCATTTTACATTCATTCCACAACTGGAACATCCTATTTTTCTACCAGTTGATATTTTTATGAACTGTTGTTCATTCTTGTTTTTGGCATTTTAATTTAATGTTTTACAGATTGGAGCAACAACATTGTGCAGTGTATTTTTGTAGGGAATATTTGTAGCGCAAGAGGTATATGCCCTTCCTCGGTGTATCCATTTGTCAGACAGTTCTCTTCTCCTCTGTTCTCCATGCTTAGTGTGGCACACACCCACCCACAATGCAAAGATTAAGTCAACTTCTTCCCTTTTATCTGGTTTCAGGTATGATTTTCATATTGACCACACCTGTTACTTGCCACAGGTGAGTTTGAACAATCATCACATGCTTGAAGCAAAGTTGTTTACCCACAATTTTGGAAAGGTCCCAACAATTTCGTCCAGGCCTTTTAAGGGGTTTTGAGTGAAATTGTGCCCAATAAACCTTTTTTTCCTTTGATTTTTTTTGTGTTGTTCCAATACACACAAGGAAATAAACATGTGTATAACAAAGCATGTTTAATTACACTAATTTTCTGTGAAAAATACTTCATTTTCTGGAACAATTTCAAGGGTGCAAACATTTTCTACCAATATTTTATATCTATATATGTCAGAGGAAGCCGAGTACTTATTATCAGCACCAGGTACATTAACCTGACATGGGTAAGAAATGTGTTCAATAATCTACCATAAATTGTGATGACCAGTGAATGTGATGTTTTAGAATGGATGTATGAGTAGTAAGCTGGTGATATTATCATGATATAATAAAGTACCTGCATGTTTAATCAAAACAGACTTGTATTGCTGGTGCTATAGAGTATATTATCCCTTCTTTTCGGACAGTGACAATTACTGTGCTGCTCAAATGATTTCCATTAAACTTACTAGTCATTATGGATGCTTTCCGAAATCTGTCATAAGCCATAACATAATAATTGTCCCCTCCCCCACCAATGAACATGCATGCTGTTCTACCACGTAACAAGATTATGTTGTTTTAAACTTTTGCCAGACATCTGTTTTCTGCTGCGGTGGAAATTGGTTGATCATTTGTGATAGGACACACAGATTTGATGCCACAAGGGTTTCCGCTGATTATTGAATTTCTGTCTGCTGACTAAGCATGATAAAGTGACATTACAGAGACACAAAAATATCACGTCTTTAACTTGGAATACACAATTCTGGAGAACGGTGTTGATAACACATAACGACAGTTGTTTCCTTGCCATTACGTTCTGCCCCTGTAAGGCTGGGGTCACATATATCCATTGCATCAAGCTCAGTTTCTTTAGCATGAGGCAAAACAGTCGGATCACGTCTGATGCAAAAATGCATCTGTTTCCATCAGACTTTTTTTCCATTTGCTCGAAGGTTCTGGTCTGGAGCTGGATCCCAACATTACATGATACATTTTGATCCAACCTCTAGTCCGCACATTTGTCTTGCTCAACAACTACAATAGTAGTTTTTCTGGATTAAAATGAAATTATTTTTTATATGCTCTTCTGAATCTTTGCCTAAGAGCTGTTTTATTTTTTATCAGGGAACCGACACCCTACTAGATACCCTACTAAGAGATGTCCCAGTTTCTTACCAGATTTGAATATGGAATTTTAAATTGGGAGACTTCCATTTTGATCAGACCTAATGGTCCCATCAGTATATATTTTTTTTAAACTATAACAGTCGTTTTAATTTATATTTCATAAATTAATAAAATAAGTGAAAATATCCAATTTGATAAAATGTCTTATCAGAAAAATGTGCTTCTTTCTTTGCCAGGACTGATCATTTTCAAAAAATTAATTCATAGTCAATATCTGTGTTCGGTGAAGACAGATTTTTATATGACTGAGATAAGAGTTGACATTTACTTCTGATAGAATTCTATGTAGATGTGAGAAGGGAGGAGCTCAGCATGTAGCTCCTCCCCCTCACCTACAAAGGAGATGACAATTGCTACTATTAAAATCCTACCTCGGTAATGTAACAATCTGTCTTCACTGAATACAGATTTTGCCTAAGAAGTTTGAAAATGAATGATCAGACGGAGAAAAAGCAAATTTCTCAGATAAGATATATAAAATAGTTGCTTATTGTCATGTGTGCTATTTATTTATAAGCTAAAAAATAAAACAACGCTTACTCTTAAAGGGATACTTATAAAAAAAATTTTTTTACAGATTTTTTCCATTTTTTTTCCGTATCACAATTTGTCAATTTCACACTCACTTGTCCTTTTGTTTCAGAAAATAACACATGCAAGTAGCTTCAATGATCTGATCCACTATTTTTTGCATTGAAGTTTCTAATGAGCTTGTGCAAAGGTGGCTTGAGTAGGTCAGTTGTGATATTGTTTATTGTGCTTGATGGATCTTTTATCAGCTCAATGTATCATATTACCATTCATCTGTCATTGAAATCCTGTCTCTGCTAAGAGAATACCTGTAGACTGTTTCTGAAAGGACAAGATTACTAATTGTATTTTATTTATTTTTTTAATAAAGATTATGATATAAAAAAAATGCCAAATTAAAAAATACTTGTAACACAAAACCTGATTTAAACAATGACAATATGTCATTTTCTGATGATATCTTCACTTTAAGCTAGCCTTTCTGACCTATAAAGTCAAATCCTCAAACAGTTCTCTTCTCCTCTTTCTGTTCTCCATCATTAGTGTGGCACACACATACACACAATGCAAAGATTGAGTCAACTTCTTGTTATCTGGTGTGATTTTCATATTGCCCACACCTGTTACTTTCCACAGGTGAGTTTGAACGAGCATCACAAGCATGAAAAAAAGTTGTTTATCCACAATTTTGGAAAGGTGCCAACAATTTTGTCCTGCCCATTTTTAGGTTTTTGTGTGAAATGTCCAATTTGCCTTTTTTTCTCTGTTTTTTTGTGTTGTTCTAATACACACTAAGGAAATAAATGTGTATAACAAAACATGTGTAATTGCAATAATTTTCAAAGAGAAATACTTAATTTTTTGAATAAATTTCAAGGGTGCCAACACTTTTGGCCATGACTGTACATAAACCCTGTTGTATATCTCTTTATAAATAGGCACAAATCTGCATTAATTCAAATGTTTAGTGGAATTCATACCACAACCTTTAGATCGGGTTTAGACGAGCATATTAAAAATTATCCTATTTTCATCCATGTGCCCTCCATATGTCTGTGTTTAACATCCGTATATCTTTGTTTACACATTAACATTTAAAAAGTTAGACATGACACAAATAAAGTTTCCTAATTTAAGAATTGCAATGTATCTGTAAGCGTCCCTTTCCACTTGCGAGAGTAAAAAAGGTCCGTAATCTGGACCGAAAAAACGGATGTAACGTATGCGATTGTCATGCGAGTGTCATGCGAGTGCAATGCGAGTGCAATGCGATTTTTAATCGCATCATCCATTTTTTGTAATCGCATCATCCGTATGACATCCGTATTACTGTCCGATTTTTACGCACCGGTGTCCTTTGAAAAGCCGGCAAATCAGTGCTGTGTACAGTAAAATCACACTGACAGGTTAGAATAGAGTAGATATATACACATAGAATAGGTATATACATATATATATGTCAGTGAGACACCTATATATGTATATTTATATTTAATGCAGCGCAAGATAGCATAAAAGCCGCTAATTCAATTGCCGGCTTTTCATTTCTCCTTCCCATACCCGACAGGATATGAGACATGGTTTACATACAGTAAACCATCTCATATCCCTTTTTTTTGCATATTCCACACTACTAATCTTAGTAGTGTGTATGTGCAAAATTTCGGCGCTGTAGCTATTAAATTTAAGGGTTAAATCGCAGAAAAAATTGGTGTGGGCTCCCACGCAATTTTCTCCGCCAGAGTAGTAAAGCCAGTGACTGAGGGCAGATATTAATAGCCAGGAGAGGGTCCATGGTTATTGGCCCCCCGTGGCTAAAAACATCTGCCCCCAGCCACCCCAGAAAAGGCACATCTGGAAGATGCGCCTATTCTGGCACTTGGCCACTCTCTTCCCACTCCCGTGTAGCGGTGGGATATGGGGTAATGAAGGGTTAATGTCACCTTGCTATTGTAAGGTGACATTAAGCCAGATTAGTAATGGAGAGGCGTCAATTATGACACCTATCCATTAATAATCCAATTGTATGAAAGGGTTAAAAAAACACACACATGATTAAAAAGTATTTTAATGAAATAAACACACAGGTTGTTTTAATATTTTATTGCTCTCTCAATCCATGTGAAGACCCTCGCTTGGAAAAATAATAAACCAACAATATACATACCTTCAGATGACCTGTCACGTCCCACGAGGTAATCCATCTGAAGGGGTTAAAATATTTTACAAGCAGGAGCCCTGCTAATGCAGCTGTGCTCCGTGCCTGTAAGCCCCGGCGAATGAAGGAAATGTAGGTCAATGACCTATAGTTACCTTCAGTCGCGGTGATGCGCCCCCTGCTGGCTCTCCTCATGAACAGCAGCCTGGGAACTTTTTCCCACGCTCGAGGTCATATGAGGACATATACATATATAGGTGTCTCACTGACATATATATATGTATATATACCTATTCTATGTGTATATATCTACTCTATTCTAACCTGTCAGTGTGATTTTACTGTACACCGCGCTGAATTACCGGCTTTTCAAAGGACTCCGGTGCGTAAAAATTGGACAGAACTCGCATGGTGCGAGTGCTGTGCGATTTTTTTCTCGCACCCATTGACTTGCATTGGCGAGTCTCGTCCGAGAATCGCAGCAATACGCAGCATGCTGCAATTTTTTCTCAGCCGATCCAGATTTTTCTCAGTCCGATTTCGGCTGAGAAAAAAATCGCAAATGAAAAGACACCTATTGAATAACATTGGTCCGAGTGCAATCCGATTTTTTATCGGATTGCACTCGTCCGTTTTCCTCGCAAGTGGAAGGGGGCCCTAAAAGTCACATGCAATATGAATGGTTGGATTTTTTTTTTGCTCAATCATAAACTTGAATGTGCCTTGTCTGAAATACAGAAGAAGCAAGCTGTGATTTTTAACAAAGACTCTTGGTAAAATATTATCTGAAGAGGGTCCATGTGAAAAAAACTAAACAGTGCTTTTCAATGACACTGGTCAGTGTGCTAACCAATTTTAGCACAGCAAAGCACATGTACAGTAAGGCTATGTGCACACGTTGCGGATTAGGCTTAGGAATTTCTGGTGCGGACTCTGCCTCTCCTGGCAGAAAACGCACCTGCGTTTTTTTGTGCGGTTCCGCAACATTTTTTGTGCATTTTTGCTGCGGTTTTCTTGCGGATTTGCTGCGGTTTTTACCCCTGCGGTTTTCTATAATGGAGTGGGTACAAAAACGCTGCAGATTCACAAAAAAGAAGTGACATGCTACTTCTTTTAAACCGCAGCGTTTCCGCAGCGGGTTTTCCGCAAAGTGTGCACATCATTTATTTTTTCTCATTGATTTACACTGTACTGTAAATCAATTGCGGATTTGCAGCATTTCTGCACCTCAAAAAACGCTGCGGAACCGCAGCAAATCCGCAACGTGTGCACATACCCTAAATATAAAAAGTCTCCACACCCCTGTTAAAATGCCATATTTTTAGCACGTGACAAAATTAATACCAAGAAAAATAATTTCATAACTTTTTCCACCTTTAAACCCTTAAGCCCCAAGGGTGGTTTGCACGTTAATGACCAGGCCAATTTTTACAATTCTGACCACTGTCCCTTTATGAGGTTATAACTCTGAAACGCTTCAACGGATCCTGATGATTATGACACTGTTTTCTCGTGACATATTGTACGTCATGATAGTGGTAACATTTCTTCGATAAGACTTAAGTTTATTTGTGAAAAAAGCGGAAATTTGGCGAAAATTTTTGAAAATTTCACAATTTTGCAACTTTTAATTTTTATGTCCTTAAATCACAGAGATATCTCACACAAAATACTTAATAAGTAAGATTTCCCACATGTCTACTTTACATCAGAACAATTTTGGAAACAAAATTTTTTTTTGTTAGGGAGTTATAAGGGTTAAAATTTGACCAGCAATTTCTCATTTTTACAACACCATTTTTTTAGGGACCACATCTCATTTGAAATCATTTTGAGGGGTCTATATGATAGAAAATAACCAAGTGTGACACCATTCTAAAAACTGTACCCCTCAAGGTGCTCAAAACCACATTCAAGAAGTTTATTAACCCTTCAGGTGTTTCACGGGAATTTTGGGAATGTTTAAATAAAAATGAACATTTAACTTTTTTTCACACACAATTTATTTCAGCTCCAATTTGTTTTATTTTACCAAGGGTAACAGGAGAAAATGGACCCCAAAAGTTGTTGTACAATTTGTCCTGAGTATGGCGATACCCCATATGTGGGGGTAAACCACTGTGTGGGCACATCTCAGAGCTCGGAAGGGAAGGAGCGCTATTTGACTTTTCAATGCAAAATTGACTGAAATTGAGATGGGACGCCATGTTGCGTTTGGAGAGCCCCTGATGTGCCTAAACATTGAAACCCCCCACAAGTGACACCATTTTGGAAAGTAGACCCCCTAAGGAACTTATCTAGATGTGTGGTGAGCACTTTGACCCACCAAGTGCTTCACAGAAGTTTATAATGCAGAGCAGTAAAAATAAAAAATCATATTTTTTCACAAAAATGATCTTTTCGCCCCAATTTTTTATTTTCCCAAGGGTAAGAGAAGAAATTGGACCCCAAAAGTTGTTGTGTAATTTGTCCTGAGTACGCTGATACCCCATATGTGGGGGCAAACCACTGTGTGGGCGCATGGCAGAGCTCGGAAAGGAAGGAGTGCCGTTTGACTTTTCAATGCAAAATTGACTGGAATTGAGATGGGACGCCATGTGGTGTTTGGAGAGCCACTGATGTGCCTAAACATTGAAATCCCCCAAAAGTGACTCAATTTTGGAAAGTAGACCCCCTAAGGAACTTATCTAGATGTGTTGTGAGAGCTTTGAACCCCCAAGTGTTTCACTACAGTTTATAACGCAGAGCCGTGAAAATAAAAAATCATTTTTTCCCACAAAAATTATTTTTTAGCCCCCAGTTTTGTATTTTCCCAAGGGTAACAGGAGAAATTGGACCCCTAAAGTTGTTGTCCAATTTGTCCTGAGTATGCTGATATGTGGGGGGAACCACCGTTTGGGCGCATGGTGGAGCTCAGAAGGGAAGGAGCACCATTTGGAATGCAGACTTAGATGGATTGGTCTGCAGGCGTCACATTGCGTTTGCAGAGCCCAGAGCCCCTGATGTAACTAAACAGTAGAAACCCCCCACAAGTGACCCCATATTAGAAACTGGACCCCCCAAGGAACTTATCTAGATGTGTTGTGAGAACTTTGAACCCCCAAGTGTTTCACTACAGTTTATAACGCAGAGCCGTGAAAAAAAATATTTTTTTCCCACAAAAATTGTTTTTTAGCCCCCCCAAATTTTTATTTTCCCAAGGGTAACAAGAGAAATGGGACCCCAAAAGTTGTGGTCCAATTTGTCCTGAGTATGCTGATACCCCATATTTCATGAATAGCTGGTTTTTGGTCAATCTGCCTCACAAAAATCGGAATAAAAAGTGATCAAATAATGTCACATGCCCGAAAATGTTACCAATAAAACGTCAACTCGTCCCGCAAAAAACAAGACCTCATATGACTCTGTGGACCAAAATATGAAAAAATGATAGCTCTCAAAATATGGAGACGCAAAAACTATTTTTGCATCGCTTTATTCTGAGGACTATAACTTTTTTAGTTTTTCGCTGTTGATGCTGTATGGCGGCTCATTTTTTGGCGGGACAAGATGACGTTTTCAGCGGTACAATGGCTATTTATATCCGTCTTTTTGATCGCGTGTTATTCCACTTTTTGTTCGGCGGTATGATAATAAAGCGTTGTTTTTTGCCTTGCTTTTTTTTTTCACCGCGTTCACTGAAGGGGTTAACTAGCGGGACAGTTTTATAGGTGGGGACGTTACACACGCGGCGATACTAAATATGTGTACTTTTATTGTTTTTTTATTTAAATTATTTAGATAAATGTATTTATGGGAACAATATTTTTTTTTCTTTATTTAGGAATTGTTTTTTATTTTATTTTACGCATGTGAATATATATATTTTTTTAATTTATAACATTGCCCCAGGGGGGGCATCATGTTATAGGGTCAGATCGCTGGTCTGACACTTTGCAGAGCACTGCGTCAGATCAGCGATCTGACATGCAAGGCTGCAGGCTTACCAGCGCTTGCTCTGAGCAGGCGCTGGTAAGCCACCTCCCTGCAGGACACGGATGTAGCCCCGCGGCCATTTTGGATCTGGGGCCTGCAGGGAGGAGACGCTTGGTGCAAGGTGAGCACATCGCCTTGTACCGAGGGTCTCAAGGAAGCACGCAGGTAGCCCCCTCACTGCGCAATGCTTCCCTGTACCGCCGGAATGCTGCGATCATGTTTGATCTCAGTGTTTCGGGGGTTAATGTGCCAGGAGCGGTCCGTGACCGGTCCTGGCACATAGTTCCGGATGTCAGCTGTGATAGTCAGCTGACACCCGGCCGCGATCGGCCGCGCTCCGCCCGTGAGCGCGGCCGATCGCATATGATGTACTATCCCGTCGGTGGTCATACGGGCCCACCCCACCTCGACGGGATAGTACGTCATATGGGATTAAGGGGTTAATGGCACTCATAATCTGAACAATTCAGTTGGAAAATAAAATGAAATCTTTTTGGCTCAAAAAAAGAAAAATATATAACTAAAATAATGCAGCTGCTTAAATATGCACACCCTTAAACTAATAAGTACCCGTCCCTTTTAATTTATGACACCAGCTAGAATTGACAAACTTTGCTAAGTTTTCCTTGCAGAAGTGCTCCAAATCTATCAGATTGTGAGAGCATTTCCCATGTACAGCCCTCTTCAGGTCAACCCACAGACTTTCAATGAAATTCAGGTCTGGCCTCTGACTGGGTTATTCCATAATGTTGATCTTCTTCTGGCTATCCCATTTCTTTGTTGATTTGGTGGAATGCTTAGGAACGCCGTGGTGATAAAAAGTTAAATTACTCTTCATCTTCAGATTTTTAGCAGAGGTCTGAAGTTTTGATTGCAACATTGACAGATATTTGGAACTGTTCATAATTCCTGGTACCTTGACTAAAGCCCCAATTTCAGCTGCTGAAAAAAAGTCTCAAAACATAATGCTGCCTCCACCATGCTTCACTGAGGTATGGTGTTCTTTCGATGATGCCCTGTGTTAGCGTTGCATCAAACATACCACATCATTTCGTAGTATGTTTAACAAAATGGTTTTGGCAGACTTGATGTAGGTTTTGGCAAAACATACCTAGGCTTCAGTGTTTTTCTTTATAGGAAAATGCTTTCATCTTGCAACTCTACCCCACAGACCAGACATATGAATAATAAGGGATATTGTTGTCACATGCAGTATACGACCAGTACTTGCCAGAAATTGATGCAACTCCTTTAATGTTAATGTAGGACTCTCGGGACCAATTTTCTTACTGTCTTTTCATGAAATTTTGAGGGAAGTCCAGTTCTAGGTAATATCACTGATGTGCCAGATTTAATCCACTTCTTGATGGCCATCTTCACAGTGTTCCATTGTATATCTTATTCCATGGAGATATATTATGTACCTTTTTCCTGTCTGAGAACTTTCAGCAGTGAGATCCCTTTCCTGTTTAAGAACCATGACTTTTGCCAAAAAATGCAACTAAGAAAATGTAAAAAAACCCAAACTATTAGAACAGCTAAACTTTATTTGGAGTTAATCAGAATCGCTTTAAATTAAGGCAGCTAATTCTAAACACAACTAAATGTGTGTTTACACTTATGCAACCACATTATTTTACTATTTTCTCCTTCAAAATTATATTAAACGTTGAAAACGTTCTGAAATTATTCCTCTTGCTATGATTTTTTACTTGACAAAAACCTGGCACTCTAAAGGGTGTGCATGACTATTGATATGTTGACAATAATAATGTTACTGACTGCCATTATGAAATGTGGCGCTGTGCATGTAGCGCAACTACCTTCCAAATTTGGTGCAAAAGATGTGTGATATTTGGTGCCGCATGGTGGAGTGCCACATGAGTGATGTGACTGATTGATTGCTGAGATAAACATCCCGGTCAGATAGTGTCCAATTTAATTGGTAGCAAGTAGAAGATTTGAGGTGCCATTTATTATGAGAGTTGTACCTAAAGAGGTAGTGCATCAAGTTTCTGATGACATGGCTGGGTCAACGGGCAGCATGGGATTAGCCTTAGAATTCTGTGCCCATACCCCTGCCAGACTGGCAGAAGAAAGGAGGGCTGTTGTTGACGCCTGACTGTAAAGGAGCATGCAATATACGAAACAGCAAAGAGAGTGGTGCATTAGTGTGATGATTAGTGTGATGGATTGGTAAACCATATTAGAATAAGTAGGACATGGAAGTGTGCAAGAGTTCCAAAAAGGCATTTGTTGTCAAGAGAAGTAATCAAGGTCGTACGCAGAGAAAGTGTGCTGAGGCATATTTTGTGTGGAACAGAGATTGAGCAGGAGTAAAGGTGAAGCTGCTGAAGGAACTGTTAGAAGGGTACACAAACTTTTGCAAGTTGAAGTCCACTGTTGTATTAAGTATCTACTTCTTTTAGGCCATTGCCACTTGTGAAATATTTTGGCCACAAAGCATGTTGCTTTTTGAATTAGTCTATAACAAGTTGATTTTGGCTCTGTATAGTAAAAAAGGTAAGACTACCACAATACTATCCTTTGCAGGCTTATTTAAAAGAAATAAAGATTAGATTTGACTCTCTGGTTAACTATATGCCCTGTCTAACTGTGCCTAAGGACATGCAGTAACTGTTAACCTTTGCATGAGATATCAATCACTTACAACCATAGAGAAAACAGGAATTTAAACATAATACATGTCTTGCTCCAATATTCTTTTATATCAATCTGTCCCGCCTCCAATGAGCAGGAAATGTACCCATTATCCCATTATATAGATGTTTTATGACGGAAATTAAAAAGTGGAAGACTGGTAAAAAGTTGTAAAAGTTCTAGAATTACTTCTCATACTGAGTTAGTGACAAAGGGGCCGATTTATAAAAGCATTTACAACATAAAAGTGGCATAAAATCTCTGAAAAGATGAACATTTTTGCGCAAAACATATTGCGAATTTTGGGTTTTTCCCACCATATTGGATAAGCTCGGCTGAAATGGGCAGAGCTGGTGAGTAGCCAGGATGATGACTTGGCTACATTCCTCGTCGAATTCATCAATTCTTCCGGCATTTTCTACACTAAAAATTGCCTACATGCACACCACTTACTAGAGGCGCAGAATTCATTAAATGACATAAATTTGGCGTTATGCCAGTCTTGATGAAATTGACCCAAATTGTTTATGAAGTAGCATGTGGTCTTCTCTCGGATACCAGAATGCTGTAGATGGAAAAAATACCACAACATTTTTGAAACTCTGATGAACATGTATACTGTATCACACTATTACATTTATTTATTTATTGTGTCAGGCAAATTACTTTAGCTAGTGTTTGGAAAATGGAAGATCTGATCAGTTTAATTCACAAAATAATGTTTATATTGTCTCTTACCCCATTTACCTTGTAGATTGTAACCCTTTACAGACAGGGTCCTCCCTCCTCCTGTACCAGTCCGCCAGTTAGTTGATGCTTATCCTAAGTTTCATTGCTTTTATCTAATGTAATGTGCTTAAACCCTTTTCACATGTTCAGCACCAAAGAATTAATGGGAACAGTCCTTGAAAAAAATAGTAAAAATAATAAGAATTATTTCTGGTAAACTTCTAGATAGACTAACCAAATTTGTGGATCTTTGTCTCTAACAACTGTGGGTAAAGATATTACTTATGTGAGTAAGACTGCCTAGCGCAGTCGAAACGCGTCGACTGGGTCATGTCGACCATGTACATTTTTCTTTTGTATGCACTATAATTTCTTTTGAAAAAGAAAAGGAAAATCCAGTCCTGTTGAGCCGGACTCCAATTTTTTCTACTTTCCTTGATGTGAAGCCCGGGCGAGGCCGGAGTCTGGGCTCCAGGTGGATGGGCATGGAGCGGCTGGGTGAGCTGCAGTCAAGTTTCTATAAAGATATTACCTAAAAAAGGAAAAGATACTCGTAGCTTCCTCAGAAGTATACCTTAATAGCCCTAGGCTACATTCCCACAATGAGTTTTCAGTGAGTGAGTTTTTGATGTTGCAGATTTTCTGGACCATTTAGTCATGTGCAGATTACATGTGTTTTTGATGCGTTTTTCAAGTAAAAATACACGTGTGTCTTTCTACCGGGGGATTTTCCGCATCTAAGCCCCAAAAGGTTAAATATAAAAATAAACATGTTTAATTTTGCTCAACAATCATGAAGCACATGTTCTATTTGTAAGGATTTGGTGTAAAAAAGTAATTAAAAACAAAGCAAGAAAAAATACCTGAAAAAGTATAAATGATGAATCGGGCCCAAATTGTTATGTCCTTAATCTCTTAAGCATTTATGGTTGACTACATAATAAATGTAAGAAATTCTTTGAAACATAAAATAATGACAAATGTGTTTACCAGCAAATCCGCTGTTGGACATTTTCCAGGCTCGATAGTGTACATGTATAGAAAAACAAATGCTGATATTCATCCAGTTCATCACTCTGATGCCAGAGGCATAAATCTGAATGTACTGTAATATGATAAAGCAAACGTAGGCACTGATGGCAAAGTTTCCTTAGGTCCTCTGGAGACCTAAGCCACAGGCAAACTAAATGTATTGGATGGTCTGTCTGATTGGTTATTTTCTAAATTATAAAATGACTAGAACTACACGCATTGGCTTTGTTTTTGAAAGTTGGTATTTTTTTTAATATATATACAGTATATTTTTCTATATGCTGAGTATAAATGAAAGTCATGCAGCAGGGAAAATGCAGTAATAGTAAGGCATATACTCTGTCTATAGCAACAATGTTATTTACTTAAAGGGAACCTGTCACCCCCAACATCGAAGGTGAGCTAAGCCCACCAGCATCAGAGGCTTATTTACAGCATTCTGTAATGCTGTAGATAAGCCCCCGATGTATCTTGAAAGATGAGAAAAAGAGGTTAGATTATACTCACCCAGGGGTGGTCCCGGTACGATGGGCGTCGCGGTCCGGTCCGCAGCCTCCCATCTTCTTACGATGACGTCCTCTTGTCTTCACGCTGAGGCTCCGGCGCAGGCGTACTTTGTCTGCCCTGATGAGGACAGAGCAAAGTACTGCAGTGTGCAGGCGCCCGGTCTCTCTGACCTTTCCCGGCACCTGTGCACTGCAGTACTTTGCTCTGCTCTCAACAGGGCAGACAAAGTACGCCTGCGCCGGAGCCGCAGCGTGAAGACAAGAAGAGGACGTCATCCTATGAAGATGGGAGGCCCCGGACCGGACCGTGACGCTTATCGGACTGGACCGCAGCGGGACGGCCCCCGGGTGAGTATAATCTAACCTCTTTTTCTTATCTTTCAGGTTACATCGGGGGCTTATCTGCAGCATTACAGAATGCTGTAAATAAGCCTGATGCTGGTGGGCTTAGCTCACCTTCGATTTTGGGGTGACAGGTTCCCTTTAATGATTTTAACATGAAAATATTTTGCTATTGTACTAATGATTAGAGATGGGTGAACCCAAACAGTAAAGTTCAGTGTCCGTACTGAACACTGACTTCATCAGGAAGTCTGTGTTACTGTTCGGGTTCGGCCCCCAAAACACTGGGTGATTGTCGCGCTGTCATGTACTTGACATCATGGCAAACACCTCTTCTGATCGGCGGTAAAATCATCCCCGCTGGTAAGAGAGCCATGGCTCCCATGCTGTCAAAAGACAGCGTGCGCACTCAGTTGTGATCGGAGGTATAAAGTTTACCTCCGGTTATTGGTGTCAGCTGATGGGACAACTGCTCCCATCATCCGAAACCTGCTGCCGCTAATAACAGTGAGAGCAGGAGAGGCTGATGGGAGTATTCATCAGCCGCTCCTGTGCTGTAAATAAATGATTTAAAAAATATATGGTTTGGGTTCCCCTGTATTTTTGATAGCCAGGCAAAACTCACAGCTGGGGCTACAACTCTCAGCTCTCATCTTTAGCAATTTGTCTGTTGTGCATGCTGATAAAGTTTAATGCATACAAAAATTCTGATTCTACTTCATCAGATTTTGGCACAAAATTGCAGCAAAACCAGATACCTGTGTTTTTTCAGTTTTTTTTTTGCACAACCCACTGCTTTCAATCGGTGAAAGATGCTGAAAAAGTGACGAAAAAGCACTGAAATAAATGACAGGCTGCATTTGGCAAAAATCAAGGTGTTGCACAAAATACTGAGGACAAGAAACTAAGCTGTGTGGTTTAGAATTCTGTAGTCACATAGACTTTGCTGGTACAGTAAAACACAGCTGAAAATTTGCATTAAAAACATTAAAGGGAACCTGTCACCAGGTTTGGCCGATACAAGTTACGGTCACTGCCTTTCAGGGATTATCTACAGTATTCTATAATGCTGTACATAAACCCTCGATCCGACCAGCAAGAGAAGAAAAATAACTTTTATTATACTCACCTGCAGGGCGGTCTGAGTCCGATGGGTGTCACAGGTCTTGGTCCGGTGCCTCCCATCTTCTTGTGATGCAGCCCTCCTGCTTACTTCACAGGCTCCCCGGCATCGCGCATCTGTGCAGGTGTACTTATTGGCCCTGTTGAGGGCAGAGCAAAGTACCGCTGTGCACAGGTGCCGGGAAAGGTGAGAGAGGCCCGGCACCTGTGCACTGCAGGAATTTACTGTGCCCTCAACAGGGCTGATAAGTACTCCTGTGCAGTAGCGTGATGCTGGGGAGCCTGTGAAGCAACAGGATGGTGGCATCCCAAGAAGACGGGAGCCGCCGGACCAGGACCTGCGACACCCATCGGACCGGACCGCCCCTCAGGTGAGTATAATAAAAGTTATTTTTCTTATCTTGCAAGTCGGATTGGGGGCTTATCCACAGCATTATAGAATGGTCTCAATAAAAATTATATCTTTTTATATTTTTGTTCTTAAGTAGAAAGCCACATACAAATCACATAAAAAAGACAAGGTTTAAAAGAGTGGGAAACCACAAAATGGCACCATTTACCCACTATAAAGGCATAAGGAGGTTGCACATGATAAATTCATCTAATAAAGGCCCTCTATCCCCAATGAGTGGAGGAACCATGCGGTCATGGTGTCCTTCCAGAGAGCACAAGAATAAGCTCTACAAACTAAGCAAAAAAAGTGCAAAAAATATTACCTCCTCGTGGGTGATGGTGCCAGCCCCAACGCACGTTTCGGCATCCGCCTTCATCCGGATTAGGGATTGAGGGCCATTATTAGATGGATTTATCATGTGCAGCCTCCTTATGCTTTATAGTGGGTAAATGGTGCATTTTTGTGGTTTCCCATTCTTTTAAACCTTGTCTTTTTTATGTAATTTGTATGTGGTTTTCTACTTAATAAAAATTATATTTTTTTATATTTTTGTACTTGAGTACATTTTTTCGGATTTCATTTTCTTGTACTGAACATTTGTGACATGTCCATATGTAATTTTGGCAGTATAGGATTTGGGTATTTTACATGTTTGATGGAATGTCCCAAATTACTGACTAATACCTGTTGGATTAGCATTATACAATGTTGTAGATAAACCCTGAAAGACGGTGGCCGTTATTTGTATCGGTCAAACCTGGTGACAGGTTCCAGTTAAAAAAACGGAAAAAAACACAACGTGTGAACGTAGCCTTACCATTCCATTGTCTTTGTACCCCTCATACAACCACCTTACCCCAACCTCTCATCTTCCTTTTTTCTTTGTACATTCTGACTTGTTTTCTTTGTATGTTCAATATTATGTGATCTGTTGACATATTTAAATTACATTGTTACCCAGCCACTTGTATGCTTTCTAATTGCCACCCTACTCACCATGTGTTTCACTCTGCTCCACCCAGTATAAGACCATCGCTCAGAGTTGCCTTATGCTGGTTGTGAGTCATAGGGGGGCGCAGGAATTTGTATCAATTCTGTCCTGCAGAGATTTGCTTCCCCAGCCTATCACCTGCTAGCAGGCGATATACCAGGTGACTTGCACGGTGTCACTGATGGTTGCATTAGCTAGAGAGCAGGCTCCTGGCATCAGACTCAGCTTTGTGTGCTTCCCCATAATGCATGCAGCTATTAAATAAACATGGTCTAGTGCAGCTAATCTAAGGGGACTCTCACAGGGACTTTAAAAGATCAGGGCCAGGCAGTGCTAATTTAGGATTTTAAAGCCTAGGAACAGCAGGTCACAGCACACAGCTCATCATTAAAGAGAGGGTTATAAAGCCGCATATTTGATTGTGGTGTACCACTGGAAAAACATTCAGAGTGGCAGTGGTACTCTCAATCTGTGAATACAAATTCTAGCGTTCCAGTGATATGGAGGTGCAGGACCTGCAGAGTCATTGTGACTGTGAATTGGTTGATCTGTGAAATAACACAATACAATATCTTAATACCACTTTAATTCTTGATGTAGCGCAAATAACTAGGGAAATGTAATACCACCATGTCCTAATTTTATATCAGTGTAGGAGAACGCAGAGTAGTATTTACCTTTTTTTCTGGACAAATAGTGGTTTTATCGTATTGATAGTTAATAGTGATGAGCAAATGTGCTCGGGTGAGGTGTTATCTGAGCATACTCATCTGCTAATCGAGTGACTTTAGCGTGATCGAATAATATGTTCGAGTCCCCGTGTCTGCAGGTCTGGTGGCTGTTTGACAGCCTCAACACAAGGAAGGATTGCCTAACCTACAGGCAATCTCTGCATGTGAGACATGCAGCCACGGGGTCTCGAACATATTTTTCTAGTACGTCGAAGAAACTCAGTTAGCACACGAGCATGTTCTGATAGCGCCTTATCCAAGTATGTTCGCTTATCACTAATAGTTAATCACATTTCAAAAATAACATTTTGTGGAGGAAAATACGGCAAAACTGGCACATTTGAATTTCAAAGGCTATGCCAGAAATTTACCAGGGTTCATCCCAAGTACAGGCAGCTTAACAAATTTCATTTTGTAGCTAACATCAGTTTCACAGGATAAAGAGGTGGTCATATTTTTAGCTGAAGTTGGGAAATAGACTGCAGGTCTTTTCAGAAGAAAGTACTGTGACTGAAGAAGCTGTCCTTCCTGTGTGATTTAAAGATGAGAACAGTTTTGATTTACTGAGACAGACTGTAGAGCCTAAATCCCGCTTTGCTCTCTTTTCTAGGCAACTACTGCTTCCTAATTTATTATAGCTGGCCAGGGCATAAAGATGTTGGTAGTTCCAATTAGACATTCTTTTTAACCCAGTGAATATACAGTATGTAAGGACCGTGTAGAACACTATAACACCGAATACAATGGGAAAGATTTCTGCTTTGCAGATCAGAAGTGCAGTATCACTCCTGCAGACAAAGTTAATGAGCTATGTCTTGAGGACTAAAGAGTACGTTTTGCATGACTGCTGCTTATGAGAACTCAGGAGTCGCTGCTTTTAAAGCATATCTTCCAGGAGTAGCCGAACAGTCAGACAAGCATTACTTAAGCCCTACGTGTTTTCCATTGAACCGACCCACACATCATTAATGTCGCCTAATTTATTTTCACTTTTCAGTGCACATTAGCCTACAGGTCAAACTAATTATGTAAATTTCTGTTCTTAACCATCAGAAAATTACTTTTACCATGTTGATGTTGAAGGTAACGCTACCTAACCTAACAGTAATCAAATCATTTGGTGACCCTTGTGCCAGTGACGTGATGTTTGATATATTTTTAAATTATGCCTAAAACATACAAAATATTCAGAAGTTGTAGGATAACTCCTTCATGTGGTAATTTTTCTGTGCATTGATAGATTTAATTTACCGTGGTTTTAGAGATAATGTACTGTAACTATAAAGTGATGGACAACGCGTTTAAATTGAAGATTTTCTTATGTTAGTTGATTATTATCTTTGTTCAGATTTTCTTGTTCAGTTACCCAGTTTAACAAAGTGACTCTTAAATATACTGCTCACACTGGTGTTTCACCACCACGATTCTTTGCAACATGATGACATATTTGTAAAGGGGATTTTCCATCTCATATCTACAGCATTTCTCATAAATCTCTGATATAGAACAACTAATATATCAGTAATGACCTCAACATCCTGATGAGAATGAACAGAGGTGTTCACATATATGCGGTTTCCAAGAATGTGATAAGTGTCCTCCGTCGCATATTTCAAACTGCAGCCTGTTTTAGTCACGTGTTAGGATGGGTTGCAGTCTGAATAAACACAGCTTGAGACATGTCTCAATTGACAGAAGAGCAGTGTCGTAAACACATATACCTTAATTAGACAAGGAGAAGAGCAGTGACATGAGAACAAATAAATCTTATCACTGAGCACAAAGGGTTACATATATACTCGAGTATAAGCTGACCTGAGTATAAGCTGACCCCCTAATTTTGCCACAAAAAACTGGGAAAACTTAATGACTCGACTATAAGCCTAGGGTGGGAAATGCAGCCGCTACCGGTAAATGTCAAATGTAAAAATAGATACCAATAAAAGTAAAATTAATTGAGACATCAGTAGGTTAAGTGTTTTTGAATATCCATATTGAATCAGGAGCCCCATATAATGCTCCATAAAGTTTATGATGGCCCCATAAGATGCTTCATATTAAAATATGCCCCATATAATCCCGCATAAAGGTTAATAATGGCCCCATAAGATGCTCCATAGACACATTTGCCCAATATAATGCACAAATGTTGATTATGGCCCCATAATATGCTCCATAAAGATATTTGCCCCATATAGTGCTGCACAAACCTTGATTATGGCCCCATAAGATGCTCCATAAAGATATTTGCCCCATATAGTGCTGCACAAACGATATGGCCCCACAAGATGCTCCATACAGACACTTGCCCCATTTGCTGTTGCTGTGATAAAAAAAATCACTCACCTCTCCGTTGCTCAGGGCCCCGGCACTTGCTATATTCACCTGCTCCTCGTTCCGGCGCCGCTCCATCTTCAGCGTCTTCTGCACTGACGTTCATGCAGAGGGCACGCACTAACCACGTCACCGCGCCCTCTGACCTGAACGTCACTGCAGAAGACGCTGAAGACAGAGCGGCACCCGGAACGGGGAGCAGGTGAATATCGCGCAGCGCTCCCCTCCCCGTTATACTCACCTGCTCCTGGCTCTGTGCAGTCCCTGCTTCCCGGCGCCGGCAGCTTCTTCCTGTACTGAGCGGTCACCGTTACCGCTCATTACAGTAATGAATATGCGGCTCCACCCCTATGGGAGGTGGAGCCGCATATTCATTACTGTAATGAGCGGTACCATGTGACCGGTCAGTACAGGAAGAAGCTGGGGCTCCGGGAAGCAGGGACCGCGCCAGGAGCAGGTGAGTATAATTAGACAGCCCCCGCTACCCCTCCCCTGCCTACCCCTGGGTATGACTCGAGTATAAGCCGAGAGGGGGACTTTCAGCCCAAAAAATGGGCTGAAAATCTCGGCTTATACTCGAGTATATACAGTATTTTTCTTCAGCCTCTGCAATATGCTTTAAGTCTGTCAGTATGACGCAGCAGAGTGACTATACAAATAAGCAAGGAGACGGATAACCTGGAGATAACCGAGAAAATCACTTTTAAATCAAATCTTTGTATATTTGATTGTTATATTCTGAGAGCCCTAAGAGCTTAATTTTTCAGCAAACTTTTTATTTATATAACAATCTGTAGTTTTTATTGGTACAACAAGAAACAACAATTGACATACCTTTTTACATTTTTATAGCATTCACAGTGAGAGATACATGATAACATAGTTTTATAGTATTGGACTTTTTGAAAGCAATGATACCAACCTTATGTTGTTGTTTTGTGAGAGGTTGGGTGGGGTTTTTTTTACAATTAAACCCTTTTTTGTTATTAAAACTGTGTTGTTGTTTTTTTATACACATCAATTTTTTTTACACTTTATACATATTTTTATTTTATTTTTGTAAAAATCTTACTAGTCCCATTAGGGGACTTGAACATAATCCTTTGATCCCATTGATAATACATTGTACAACTTATATAATAGAGTGCGTTAATTAGTTTTTCAGTGCTTGATTGATAGGTGGTCTATAAAACTTCACATATATTGGGATCTGATAGCCTGCAGTATACAGCAGACACATTGGTCACTATTAGACTGCAGGGATGCTGATGGTCTGACAGAAGGAGTGATCTCTAGTGTTGAGCATTCCGATACCGCAAGTATCGGGTATCGGCCGATACTTGCGGGTATCGGAATTCCGATACCGAGATCCGATACTTTTGTGGTATCGGGAATCGGTATTGGGATTAATATCAATGTGTAAAATAAAGAATTAAAATAAAAAATAGGGATATACTCACCTCTCCGGCGGCTCCTGGACTTTACCGCCGTAACCGGGAGCCGTTGTACCTAAGAATGCGCGCTTGAAGGGCCTTAGATGAGGTCACTGCGCTCTGATTGGTCCGTAGCGGTCGCGTGACCGCTACGCGACCAATCACAAAGCAGTGACGTCACCTAAGGTCTTTCAAGCGCTTGAAATACCTTAGAAGACGTCCCTGCTTTGTGATTGGTCGCGTAGCGGTCACGTGACCGCTACGCGACCAATCAGAAGCTGCGGACGTCTTCTAAGGTATTTCAAGCGCTTGAAAGACCTTAGGTGATGTCACGGCTTTGTGATTGGTCGCGTAGCGGTCACGCGACCGCTACGGACCAATCAGAGCACAGTGACCTCATCTAAGGCCCTTCAAGCGTGCATTCTTAGGTACAATGGCTCCCGGTTACGGCGGTAAAGTCCAGGCTGCGTCGGAGGGTGAGTATATCCCTATTTTTTATTTTAATTCTTTCTTTTACACATTGATATGGATCCCAGGGACTGAAGGAGAGTTTCCTCTCCTTCAGACCCTGGGAACCATACAGGATACCGTCCGATACTTGGTGTCCCATTGACTTGTATTGGTATCGGATATCGGTATCGGATTAGATCCGATACTTTGCCGGTATCGGCCGATACTTTCCGATACCGATACTTTCAAGTATCGGACGCTATCGCTCAACACTAGTGATCTCCCTTTGTCAAACTTCTTACCTATGTCACTACTGACCGCTGCATCTGAGGGGTAAAAGTGCTATGATTATAGGTAGCTGGCATCCCGAAACATGCAGCAGGAGCTTAGGTGTGCGTAAGGCCCTTGCCATCCATGTGATCTAACTGTACATCAGATTAACGGAAAGCAATCTGGAAGTATAGTTATGTAATTTTGCAGGAAGAGGTTAATGGCATAGTCTGTCAAGAAATTATCTAAATATACAAAACAAGAAATAACACTTTCATGCTTCTGGATTCGAATCTTTGATTCTGTGTTCTGTGGTCAGCGTCTCTTTTCGCAGAGCCACAACAGATACACCTTTTTATAGGTGGTTTAGTTCTGTTATCCTTGTTTATGTCGGCTTTGGGTAAGAGGTGTTTTTCATTTACTCTGTTTGTCTGCCTATCACCTTTCAGGAGCAGCTTTAACCCCTGTACTGACCTCAGATGGGTTAGTACGTGCGAGGTCAGAATCCTTGCTTTGATGCGGGCTCCGACGGTGAGCCCGCATGAAAGTCGGGACATATCAGCTGTTTTGAACAGCTGACATGTGCCCGCAATAGCAGCGGGTGAAATCGCGATTCACCCACCGCTATTAACTAGTTAAATGCCGCTGTCAAACGCAGACAGCGGCATTTAACCGGCGCTTCGCCAACCCCAGTCACATGATCGGGGGTCAGCGATGCTTCTGCATATTAACCACAGAGGTCCTTGAGACCTCTATGGTTACTGATGCTGGTTTGCTGTGAGCACCACCCTGTGGTCGGCGCTCATAGCAAGCCTGCTATTCAGCTACATAGCAGCGATCTGATGATTGCTGCTATGTAGCAGAGCCGATAGGGTTGTGCCAGCTTCTAGCCTCCCATGGAGGCTATTGAAGCATGGCAAAAGTTAAAAAAAAAAGTAAAAAAAATGTGAACAAAATAAAGAAAATATGTTTAAATATAAGTTTAAATCACCCCCCTTTCACCCCATTCAAAATAAAACAATAAAAAAATCAAACCTACACATATTTGGTATCGCCGCATTCAGAATCGCCCGATCTATCAATAAAAATGCAATAACGGCAGCTCAAAAGAACGTATCTGCACAAAAGTGGTATCAATAAAAACGTCAGCTTGGAATGCAAAAAATAAGCCCTCAACCGACCCCCAGATCACGAAAAATGGAGACTCTACGGGTATCGGAAAATGGCGCAAATTTTTTTTTTTTTTTAGCAAAGTTTGGAATTTTTTTTCACCACTTAGATAAAAGAGAACCTAGATGTGTTAGGTGTCTATGAACTCATACTGACCTGGAGAATCATAATGACAGGTCAGTTTTAGCATTTAGTGAACCTACCAAAAATGCCAAACAAAAAAATAAGTGTGGGATTGCACTTTTTTTGCAATTTCACCGCATTTGGATTTTTTTCCCGTTTTCTAGTACACGACATGGTAAAACCAATGATGTCGTTCAAAAGGACAACTCGTCCCGCAAAAAATAAGCCCTCACATGGCCAAATTGACGGAAAAATTAAAAAGTTATGGCTCTGGGAAGGAGGGGAGCGAAAAACGAACACGGAAAAACGGAAAATCCCAAGGTCATGAAGGGGTTAAATACCTTCCCCTATTGGTGTTTACTGCTGGTGATAGACTTTGTTGGATTCATTTACTTTGCTGAAGTTTGTGTTGGTTGCAGGACATTCAGGGTAAGCTGCCATTGAGTTGGGGCGCCATTGTGTTTTTTTGGGGTGCCAACCTTCATGGTTAGGCAGGAACAGACCAGGGTCAGAGAAGGGCTTTTCGTAGGCTGAACAGTCACCTTTGAGATTCAGGTGTTTCTCTCCCTGGTTTATACGTTACCCTTATGAATGCGATTTGGCAGTCCTAACACACAACAGTATTTCTCCATAAGTCTACATGTAAAAAGTAACTAAACTTTCAATATGATTTTTTATATTTGGCAAGCACTTTATTTGCCTCCAAAACACAGGGGGTCTGGATCCTGAGGCCACCACTAGTTGCTTAATAGACCCATAAACCGTGTGCAGCTACGGAGACTGGAGAGCACTGCTCCTGCCAGAGCACAGTGCAGATGAAACAGAAAGCTTTGTGCTCCTGTCTGTTGAGCTGCGCACTGTTCAGGAAGTATAATGAGTAATGTCAATTAAAATGCCTGCCAATTATGAAAAATCATATTCAAAGTTTAGTTAATCTTTAAAGACTTGGGTAAACACAAGGTAGAAGTAGTGAAAAGTGTAGATAAGAACTATTGATAGCCAGTTCACATGACAACAGTAAAGCAGAGTTTGTTTTTATAAGATGTGTGTAGTTTTAGAAATGTTTTAACTATTTGGATATCTCATTAGTTTGGCATACATCCGGCATGTAACTGATAAGTATGTTCATCCATTACAGTTTTTTTTTTTTTTTTTAAAGTTGCTTATGTACAGTTTCAAGAAAATTATTGCAGGTGAGAAATATTAAACTAAGTAGCACACAAGAATTTAATTGTTATTGGAAAATTACCTTTTTTTTCTAATTTGGAAAATTCTCATAAGAGTACAACAAGGGCATATGCACAGTTTAGAGTTTTTGTATATAGGGTTCAAGATAAAAGAAGCGTATGATCCAGTGCTGCAGAATATTCAAATTCCATTTATTAGCAATGGTTGCTTCATTACAAATAGTGAGATTTAAAAGAAAGAAGAAAAGTTGCGTATGAAACTTACGCATTTCGGACTAAGCGAGTCCGTATTCATAGATATGCTACACACGTGGTCAAAATTGTTGGTACCCCTCATTTAATGATAGAAAAATGGTCACAGAAATAACTTGAATCTGACAAAACTAGTAATTACTAAAAAATCTATGATAATGAACAAATGATAGTCAGACATTGCATTTCAACCATGCTTCCACAGAATTTAAAAAAAAAAATGAAACTCATGAAATAGGCCTGGACAGAAATGATAGTACCCCTGAAAATAATGTGACAAAAGGGACATATTAAATCATGGTGGGTCCAATAATTAGCATCACAGGTGTCTCACAGGGAAGGAAAGAATTGTCTCAGGAGATTAGAAAGAAAATTATAGACAAACATGTTAAAGGTAAAAGTTATAATACCATCTCCAAGCAGCTTTATGTTCCTGTGACTACAGTTGCACATATTATTCAGAAATTTAAGACCCATGTGACTTTAGCCAACCTCCCTGGATGTGACCGCAGGAGGAAAATTGATGACAAATCAAAGAGACGGATAATACAAATGGTAACAAAAGAGCCCACAAACATTTCTAAACAGATTAAAGGTGAACTTCAAGCTCAAGGAACATCAGTGTCAGATCGCACCATCTATCGTTGTCTGAGACAAAGTGGACTTCATGGGAGACGACCAAGGAGGACACCATTGTTGAAAAAAAAATTATAGGAAAGCCAGACTGGAATTTGCCAAACTACATGTTGACAAGCCACAAAGCTTCTGGGAGAATATCCTATGGATAGATGAGACAAAAATGAAACTTTTTCAGCTTTATGTTCACAGACGCAAAATTGAAGCATATCAAGAAAAGAACACTGTCCCTACTGTGAAACATGGAGGAGGCTCTGTTATGTTCTGGGGCTGCTTTGCTGCAATCTGGCCCAGGGTGTCTAGAATCTGTGCAGGGTATAATGAAATCGCAAGACTATCAAGGGATTCTAGAGAGAAATGTGCTGTCCAGTGTCAGAAAGCTTGGTCTCAGTCACAGGTCATGGGTCTTGCAGCAGGATAATGACCCAAAACACACAGCTAAAAACACCCCAAAATGGCTAAGAGGAAAACATTTGACTATGCTGAAGTGGCCTTCTATGAGCTCTGACCTAAATCCTATTGAGCATCTTTGGAAAGAGCTAAAACATGCCGTCTGGAATAGGCAACCTTAAAACACAAGACAGCAACAGTTTGCTATTGAGGAGTGGGTCAAAATACCTGTCGAGAGTTGCAGAAGTCTCATTGTCAGTTACAGGAATCGTTTGATTGCAGTGATTGCCTCAAAAGGTTGTGCAACAAAATATTAAGTTAAGGGTACCATCATTTCTGTCCAGGCTAATTTCATGAGGTTTATTTTTTCTTAAATTCTGTGGAACCATGGTTGAAAAGCAATGTCTGACTTTCATTTGTTCATTTTCATAGATTTTTTTAGTTATTATTACTTTTGTCAGATTCAAGTTATTTCTGTGACCATTGGGGGTTTTTCTGTCATTAAACGAGGGGGGCCAACAATTTTGACCACGTGTGTACATGAGTATATCCAACAAATAAATACCCATTCACTCCTTCAGAAATTGAGTGGACTCACTGTGTCCGCTCTTATATTAAACATTTGTGTCACAAGCAAATTGCGATTTAGAGAAAGACAACATTTTATCATTTAAAAAATGCAACTAAGTGCTCTGTAAAATATTGCATTCTTAGGAAGGACCATACTAGATGAATGATGATGAGTGATTCTATGCGGTTTTTCAGACATTTTTGTAGATAGTTGTGATATGATTGACACAGTACTATATTCCTTGTGTAAAATAAACATGTGGGTTGGGGTGAATTTACATTTTTTATGGAGTTCTCTTGAGACCTGGTTAAAAAGTGATAATTCGTTATAGTTGAAAATCTGTATCTACTTGAATGTGGCACATCATTATCATCACACAGTATGAGATTACGTGATAGCATCTTATAACCTGAGTATATTTGTTTCTAAAGCAGTAGGGAGATAGTCATTGTAGCAAAAAAAAAAATTATAACACATGAATATACCATCGTTTTCCAAAATCATTATTTGTTTGGTACCTAAAAAGGAAATGTTAAATTTCATCATATTGAAATGACATTAGTATAAACAGTATATTCTCGGTCTGCCAGGGATAAAAAGTGAGAATACTAAATAACTAGATGATTAAATTATCTATAAATCATTTTTATGCTAAATAAATAGAATTATTTTTCATAGTAATGGGTCAGAAAAGGGGTTACATTTCTGATGTTCTTAGGAACTTATAGTTAGTTTGTTTACTGTCAAATACATTTCTATCAGGCATTATTTTACATAGTCATATGTAAAATATTGCAGGACCATGCATTTTTCTTGTTAATCTGCAGCTACATAGAACTTTGCCTAAAAGACTAGAATAGATAATAAATGAATGATCGCTGGGGGACAGACCAGTGGAATCCCTGCAATAATAAAAATAAAGTACCGTAAACTCATTCATTTCAGTTGGTCTGTGGCAGTGGATGTGTATGTATTACCACTGTTCTCATAGTACACTGTTAGGCCATTATTAGGCCATTTGTATTTATGGTGATTTATTTTATAATTGAACAACTACCAAAAGGTTAATTAACATGAATATTTAAGAGAGTATAAGTGAGGTTTTTCCTTTATTAGAATATCTCTGTGTGCAGAATTATTGGGCATTAGGGTACAGAATTACTATGCAACTAAATGAAAAACATAAATGTTTCCATCTCTGTTGTTTATTTTTATTTGTTAAAGTGGGAAAAATAATAAAGCAACTAAAATTTTACAAAATAATATTTCTGATACTAAAAAAATGTATGAGTGACCAATATAGCAACCCTTCTTTACAATAACGCTCATAAGCCTTCCATCCATGGAGTTCCAAAGTTTCTTATTCTGTTGACGATCAACTTTTTGGACAGCACTTGGATGCATGTGATGGAGCATTGTCCTGCATTCAAATCATGATTTTCTTGGAAGATGCAGATTTTTTTCCTGTAGAATTGACTCTAAAAGCTGGCAGTACATTGATTTTGATCCTATCTTCAACACAAAGGTCCAACTAGCTCATCTTTAATAATACCAGCGGATAGCAGTACCCCACCACCACCTTGCTGGAATCTGAGTCAAAGTAGAGGTCTGTGCCTGCTACTGATGCAGCTACGGGCCCATCCATCTGGTCCGTCAAGAGTCACTCTCATCTCATCAGCCCATAAAATATTTGAATTCAGTTATTTATTGGCCCAGCCTTGATATTTCAACTTATGAATCTAGTTCAGAGGTGGTTGGGTTTCAGTCTTCCTTACCTTGGCCATACTATGCAGTTTTGCTATTTGACAACACTAGAGGATAATGGGTTCATGGTCGCTTCTTGATTAAATCTTTTCAAAACTTTGGTAGTTAATGTGCATCTTATTTTCTCAACTTGTTTTTGGGACCCATGTTTTTTTGACGGTTCTGTGATCACGCCCCAATATCTTAGCAATTTCAAGAGTGCTGAATCTCTATGTACAACTTTTAAATTTTTTTTTATTTTTCACAGTTAAATCTAGTTTGCAGGATGTTCCTCCTGACAGCACACCAGGAATTAGTCCTTCTCATCCTCTAGGGACAGAAAAACACGAGAGGCTGAATAGCCTTTCCCACCCTCACCCACCAGTGTTTTTTATGTCCCTAGGAGGACAAATGCAGAAGAGGTGAGCAAATGCTTGAAACTTACCATTCAGGTCGGGCTCAGGAGAATCGAGGGGTTCATCCTTTACTTCCTCCTGTCAACAGGCCTGTGGCTGACATCCCTCTGTGCAGAGGTCCCTCAGCCTGACGAATAGAGCGGGCTGAGGTTCCTGGTTTTAGCCGCTTCCCTCCATGGAGGACTCTCGGATCCCTACACTGCCTTAACTCTCAGGCCTCAGCTTGGACGCATGGCATGAGTTCCAGGGTGGAACGTACTTATGGTTTCTAGGAGAGGCAGCGCGGAGAACTAAACCTACCTGTTTGGAAGTGCCTTTTGAGCATTCCTTGCGTAATGGAAATTAGTAGGGTGGCGTTATTCATCCTGTTAGCCCCCAGTAAACTATAGTGTTCATTATCTTGTTGTTTTAGGACAAAGGAACCCCTACAGGGTCTGTTACATCTGCAAAAAAAGAGAGCCAAAAGATATGGTATGTGTAATATTAAATTACCAGAAACATATAGGAAGAAATTATGTACCAAGTGCATTGCTAAAATGGTCAGGAATGAACAATCCTCTTTCATGGCAGATATGATGTCAATGATAAAAGAAGAAATGCACAGCACAGTTTCCAATATGACCATCAAGACCTAGATGGGAGCTGGAATTAACCTCTGATGACAATGAACACTATTCTGACCAGGACTTGGAAAAGGGAGTGGAAGTACCTCTAGTTCTTCTAGAGGGAAAGAAAAAGTACTGCTTTTCATCAAACAATAAGATGATCTCCTGCAAGCAATTAGAAGCACCATAAAAATTGAAGAGACACAGGTGACCCACTCTGTTCAGGATAACATGTTTGGTGGTTTGACAACCCAAAGAAATAGGGTCTTTCCTTTCAATAAGTACACTGCTCAAAAAAAATAAAGGGAACACTAAAATCCCACATCCTAGATATCACTGAATTAAATATTCGAGTTGTAAATCTTTATTCATTACATAGTGGAATGTGTTGAAAACAATAAAACCTAAAAATGATCAACGTAAATCACAACTAATATCTCACGGAGGTCTGGAGTTGAAATGATTTTCAAAATCAAAGTGGAAAATGAAGTTACAGGCTGATCCAACTTCGGTGGAAATGCCTCAAGACAAGGAAATGCTGCTCAGCAGTGTGTGTGGCCTCCATGTGCCTGTATGACCTCCCTACAATGCCTGGGCATGCTCCTAATGAGGCAGCAGATGGTTTCCTGAGGGATCTTCTACCAGACCTGAATTAAAGCATCTACCAACACCTGAACAGTCTGTGGTGCAACGTAACGTTGGTGGATGGTGCGAGACATGATGTCCCAGATGTGTTCAATCAGATTCAGGTCTGGGGAATGGGCGGGCCAGTCCATAGCTTCAATGCCTTAATCTTGCAGGAACTGCTGACACACTCCAGCCGCATGAGGTCTGGCATTGTCCTGCATTAGGAGGAACCCAGTGCCAACCGCACCAGCATATGGTCTCACAAGGGGTCTGAGGATCTCATCTCAGTACCTAATGGCAGTCAGGATACCTCTGGCTAGCACATGGAGGGCTGTGCGGTCCTCCAAAGAAATGCCACCCCACACCATTACTGACCCACTGCCAACCAGTCATGCTGAAGGATGTTGCAGGTAGCAGATCGCTCTCCACGGTGTTTTCAGACTCTGTCACGTCTGTCACATGTGCTCAGTGTGAACCTGCTTTCATCTGTGAAGAGCACAGGGCGCCAGTGGCGAATTTGCCAATCCTGGTGTTCTGTGGCAAATGCCAAGTGTCCTGCACGGTGTTGGGCTGTGAGCACAACCCCATCTGTGGACGTCGGGCACTCAGACCATCCTCATGGAGTCGTTGTATAACCGTTTGTGCAGACACATGCACATTTGTGGCCTGCTGGAGGTCATTTTGCAGGGCTCTGGCAGTGCTCCTCCTATTCCTCCTTGCACAAAGGCTGAGGTAGCGGTCCTGCTGCCGGGTTGTTGCCCTCCTACGACCCCATCCACATCTCCTGGTGTACTGGCCTGTCTCCTGCACCTCCAGCCTCTGGATACTACGCTGACAGACACAGCAAACCTTGCCACAGCTCGCATTGATGTGCCATCCTGGATGAGCTGCACTACCTGAGCCACTTGTGTATAGAGTCCATCTCATGCTACCACGAGTGTGAAAGCACAACCAACATTCAAAAGTGACCAAAACATCAGCCAGAAAGCATTGGTACTGAGATGTGGTCTGTGGTCCCCACCTGCAGAACCACTCCTTTATTGAGTGTGTCTTAATAATTGCCAATAATTTCCATCTGTTGTCTATTCCATTTGCACAACTGCATGTGAAATTGATTGTCAAACAGTGTTGCTTCCTAAGTGGACAGTTTGATTTCACAGAAGTTTGATTTACTTGGAGTTATATTCTGTTGTTTAAGTGTTCCCTTTATTTTTTTAGCAGTGTATATTAAGACTATGATGATGGAGGAATAGGAAGAGGCAGAGAAAAGGCTACTTATTTTGAAGGATTTTAAAATCCGCCTCTCCTTAGAATCAGATGAGGTTAAGGTCGGGAACGAGATCCTGAAAATCAATATCCTAGTAGCTAGAGTGGCAAATCCTCTATCCTTATAGACCTTATGGATAGGAAAGCAGATGGGTTGCTTAAAAGAGCTCGGGAAGCCTCTGCCTCTATTATCAGGGCCAATGTAGATGCCACCTCTATGGCCAAGTCTATGAACATTTGGATTTCTGAATTGGAGAACCCCTTTAAAATCAAGACAACAAGAGATGCCATATTAGAATCTCTAACACTGCTTAAGGGCTCTTTCACACATCCATGTCTCCAGAACGTGTGGTGACAGTTTTCACACGTACCTGAGACACTGAGGCACATAGACTCATTCAAGTGAATGGGTCTGTGCACATGTCAGTGTGTTTCCACGGACCATATGTCAGGGTGTTTCCATGGACCATGCGGCTGCGGGAAAAGCACACTGACATGTCTGTTTTTTACCATCAGCACGGGCCGCAAAACATCCTGCACACATGCACACAGAGAACACACATGGATGTCAGCCGTGTGACACCGGTGCCAGGGAAGAAGTGCTACAGTAAGCTCTGTTCCCCAGCGCCGGGTGCTGAATACGCTCTCATCACTCTCCCCTGCTCTGCCGATGATCAGCGCGAGCAGGGGAAAATGTTCAATTCCCTTCTCGGGGCTACAGGTGTTTGGACCAGTACTAGATGAGTTCTTAGAGGAAGCCTCTGAAAATAAGATTTTCCAGAGGAAAGACAAAAAAAAATCCTGTTCTTTCATAGGCCCTGTCCTTCTCAAAGGCAGAAATATAAAGGGGAAGACTGATAGAAGAAGTTACCTGAAAGGGCCTACAGGTAGAGGGTGTCTATTAGTTCAGGCCATAGAACAGGGAGACCTTGTCACAAGAAGAGTAGGGGGGAGGCTTTGTTATATTCTAAAGGGTTGGAAGGAAATTACTCTAAATCAGTGGGTACTTAAGACTATTGCAGAGAGTTACAAGATAGGATTTACACAGTTATCAAAAACCTTTCAAAGGCTCATCAAAGACATTGGGAAAGTAGTAAAATCTGAGGCTGTCATTCCAGTTCTTCAGTCAGAATGGTTCCAGGACCAATACTCAGGTCTGTTCTCCATAAAAAACAATGGCATGTAAAAGTTTGGACACCCCTGGTCAAAATTATTGTTATTGTGAACAGTTAGGAAAGTTGAAGATGAAATAATCTCAGAAAGGCCTGAAGAACACCTCTGGGAGGTGTTAGAGCACATTCGACAACAGCAATTTCCACTTCAAGTGCTGAACGAGCAGGAGCCTCGATGAACCACATCTGTAGAGCCGCAACGTGGTCCAGCCTAAATACCTTTTGTAGACATTGCAAGTTGGAGGTTTTGTCTAGTCAGCAGACTGCCTTTGGGATAAATGTCCTCCAGGCAGTAGTCTTGCCCTAGTTCATTCATTTTGTATTCTTCTGGTGTGCTGTCAGGAGGGACTTTCGGGAAAGGAGGAATTAGTCCTACCGCTAATTGTATTTCCAGGAGTCCATCATAAAAGTACCCTTACAATCCTTCCCTTGAATTCCTTGTACTTATGTGAAAGCTAACAAGTGTAGCAGAGAATTCAATAAAATTGAGTTGCATCCATCCTGGTGTGATACTTGACAAAAGACATTGGTGGGTGAGGGTGGGAGGGGCTATTTAACCTCTCATATATTTTCCTGTCCCTAGAGGATTAGGATTACCTCCTGGTGTGCTGTCATAATGGGTTCCTGGAAATACAATTACCAGTAGGACTAATTCCTCCTTTTTGGCACATTTTGCCTGAGTAAAACAAGCAACCTAATAATTCTGTATGACTTGTTAATGGGTTTGAAATCCTTAGGCCATACCCTCCTTTATTTCACAAATACACATCTTCTGAAATGCTTCGTTCAATAAGCATTCAAGTTTATACAGCTTGGAGTTGGAAAATATGCATGTAAATTGGGATATAGTCACTTGTCTAATAATTGTGTTCACAGAATAGATGGAGATGTGGTTACAGGGGACTTTGAGACCCCCATTTTCATGATTGGCAGGGATCTCAATGGTCAAACATTTATGATGATCTTGTGAATATTATGGGACAAACCCTATAAAAATTGTTTGTGGAGTTGGTTATCAATTATATCTGTAATTTTAATTTCATTTTGCATAAATTGTTAACATTTGTAGCAAAAAAAACCTCTTGTAAATTATTTTATTGCAAAAAAACATATTATTCTTGCCTTCCTTGAGAATTTTCTTGTCTTCTGTGAGGTGTGTCATAGGCCTGGCTCAAAATGGCTAACTCGGACAGACTTGGTGATAGACACTCGGTCTAATCAAATCCAAGATGAATCCCGACTAGAGATGAGTGGAGTGAACCAATTTGTGGAGGATCATGTTTGAATCCAATTTCTTGAAATCTGCGGTTTCATGCCAGTTTGCTCCATGTGTATTCGAACATTTTGAGATTCGATTCGTGGCTAGCAAAACAATAACTTGCCTGGCACAATTTCCCACAAATGAGCAGGTAATCATAATTTTGCAATCAAATGAAAAAAAAGGAGTGATCTCGCCATACTGAGTTGTTGCATGCCTGATTAATCTTGCAGAGTGCCGTGTCCAAAGCTTGTGACCAGCAGAGAAATCCACAAAAAATGTATGAAGAACAAAGGGACCTATGTTTTTAAAATTTCTTCAAGGCTTTATTTCACATTCAAAAAATTGAAAATCTCCACATGTTAACAGATAACACTTGATGTGTTTCTGGCACTGGTGTGCCAGCAATTTTGCATTGCAGCTTGTGCTTCCCCATAATGCCCTGCAGCTATGACATCAGGTGGATTATCATACTTTGTACAGTGGTGGTCAGCCCTGGGCCATCAGAAATCAGCAGCTCCCAGTTGAGCACAGTTTGTATGGTTTTCCATCTCAAGAGTCACTGGATAACCTTCTCACTTCTATAGAGTGTAAGCTTTTGTGGTTAGCAGGGTCCTCTCTCTCCTGTTAAGCTTGTATGTCCAATGAGATCCTCTCACTTTCTCTCACCTGTAAAATGTAAACTCTTATGATCATATGGGCCCTCTCTCTTCTATAGCGTGTAAGCTCTTAATGTCAGCAGGGTTCTCTCTCTCTCCTGTAGAGTGTAAGCTCTTAATGTCAGCAGGGTCCTTTCTCTCTCCTGTAGAGTATAAGCTCTTAATGTCAGCAGGGTCCTCTCTCTCTCCTGTAGAGTGTAAGCTCTTAATGTCAGCAGGGTCCTCTCTCTCTCCTGTAGAGTGTAAGCTCTTAATGTCAGCAGGGTCCTTTCTCTCTCCTGTAGAGTATAAGCTCTTAATGTCAGCAGGGTCCTCTCTCTCTCTCTCCTGTAGAGTATAAGCTCTTAATGTCAGCAGGGTCCTCTCTCTCTCCTGTAGAGTGTAAGCTCTTAATGTCAGCAGGGTCCTCTCTCGCGCCTATAAAGTATAAGCTCTTATGATCATTGGGGTCCTCTCTTTCTCTTTCTCATCTGTAAATTGTAAATGGTCCGTGGGATTCTCTCTTTCTCACATTTAAATTATAAGCTTTTTTGGTCAGTCAGGTTCTCTCTCCTCACCCCCATGTGTATTTTGCAAGCAATCACAAGCTTTCCAATATTTAAATTTTGTTAATTTATTCACCGTAAATCCAATTTTTGGCTAAAATTCTTCAAATTCGAATTTCAAAAGATTCACTCATCTGTAATCTCAACCTTTGCTCTTTCACCTCTATACAGGCTTTATTCTTACAACTGGGTCCCATGGTTCTTGCAAAGGGGAGGAGTGAACCTAAGGTGAGAGAAATCAAATGAGAGGAAACATGAGAGTGTGAGAGGAGGCCAAAACTGGAATAAAATAATAAAATAAAAACATAGTCAGTGGAATAGCTGAGGATAGATATCAGAAGGACAGACAAAAATAAGGTCTGATAAATCGGGATCAAAAACAGGACAAAAGTAGACAGTTGCTGCGTCACCATTACAAATCACTTTGAACATTTGTAGCGTATAGATTAAACTTGGATAGAAATTGTGTCTTTTCATGTTAATTAAGTAATGTTATGTGCTCTCAGGTATGAATACAGAGGCTTTAGCTTAAGCACCATTTTGAATCACCCTGTAGAGATTCAATGATTGGGTATACACTATATTGACAAAAGTATTGAGTATTGAGTTTTCATTCTCATTCTAAATCCATAGGCAATAATTTGAAACCCTATTGATCTGTTGATCCAGTCAGCCAGGCAAATAGGTGTGTGCAATGTTTAGCAGCCCAGCAGGACTAATCATCTACCAGCTGTGACCTGTAGGGCAGTAGCACACTTTGCAGCTAAAACAGCTTCTACTGTTCTTGGAAGGCTTTTTGGAAGATTTTGCTGTGAGTCAGCTGGAAATTTTTTACCCATTCATCTAGAAAAGCGTTTGTGAGGTCAGATACTAATTTTGGACAAGAAGACCTGGCTTGCAATCTCCATTCTGAAGCATCCCAATAGTATTCGATAGAGTTGAGATTAGAGCTCTCAGCAGGTCAATTTCTTCTTAGTAGCCCAACCATGTCTTTTAGGACCTTGCTTTGTGCAATGGGCCTCAGTCATGATGGAACAGAAACCCAAACTGTTAGAAGGATATACTTGTCCAAAATGTTTTGGAATGCTGAAGTATTGAGATTTCTTTTTATTGGAACTAATGAGCATAGGCCAACACCTGAAAAGTAACCCCTTAGTACTATTCCTCCTCCACAAAGCTTCACAGTTCCTATATTGCAGTCTGGTAGGTAATGTTCATATTCCATTTGCCACACCTAGACTCATGAAACAAAGTCCATGATCATTGCTCAGAACATGTTTCTGCTTCTCCAGCGTCCAGTGGTATCATACTTTTCACCACTTCCTCCAATGCTTGGCATTTGGCTTGGTGATCTAAGGTTTGCATATAGATGCTCAACTATGGAACCTCTGCCATAAAGCACTCAGTGCAGTTTTTATTCTGATATTATTCTAGAGGAAATTAGGAACTCTACATTGAGTCAGAAGAGCATATTTCATGTACTATTCACCTGAGCAATCGAAGACACCACTCTGTAACTTTAGGTGGTCTTCAACTTCGTTGCTGAGTTGCTGTGGTGCCTAAATGCTTCTGTAGCGCCCCCACTGCCGCAGGGCCGAGGGGTACCCGGTACCGGGCCTCTGAGTCTCTGCTCTGGGGTTGTCACGGTGGCTAGACCTGGTCCGTAACCCTGCTGAGGGGCGTTACAGTAATAGATGTGGATGGTGGTGGTGGTGCGGTGCAGTAAATAACGAGGACACCAGGTTGCAGTCTCTTTACCTCTTTACTGAAGGCTTCTGGGTCCTCAGTCTGGAATACGGTTAGCCGGGCTGCGCAAGTCCGGCCGGTCCGATGGCACCTCCAGAGTTCCCTTCGCAGGTGGAAATCTGTGCCTTCCTTCTAGCGCTTATGTGTTGTGGTCCTCCCCTGCTGTGCTTACGGGATAGTCCCCACAACTGTTGTGTCTGTTTCTCGTGTTCCCTCACAACTCGATTCTGATGTTCTTATTCTTCTTCTCGTCCCCCAGATCTTATGGTAGGACGCACCCGTATGACGGGAAGGCTCGGAGCTCTTCCGGGACCCTAGAGTCGCCCCTCTCCACAAGTTGCCCCCTATGTCTGCGTAGGTGATGTAGGTGAGACAGCCAGCCTATAGCTCTCTGCCCTGCCGTTGGTTTGAAGTAATGCTTAGAGCCCTGTACTTCCTCGGCGTTCCGGCCACCGGTTAGTTACGCCTCAGTAGGATGTTGCCTCGGTCTAACAGCACGACTCCTACTGGTATTCTCCCTGTTGCGTTGATCTCGTTTCTCACTCAGCACAATAAATCTCGCTTCTTGTCCTTTCTTAGGGCACCGCCGCTATGAAGTGCAGGCGCGGTCCCGTAGCTTTCTCTCTGATTGCCAGGCCTCTGTCAGGATCCCACCGCTGACAGGGACCCTACCGAATCTTCCCCTACAACACCCTCTGCCACAAGGTGTTGCCTGGTTCCAACCCAGTCAGCGTTCTCTCTAACTTCCTGCCTAACCCCCAGTTTTACCAGACTGTGAGGAGTGGCCTAATGAATAGTACCCTTAGCTCCCCCTGGAGGCCAGACTGTGAAATGTATTGGTGTATGTGATACCTGGTCAGATGAACTCCTTCAGTGCCATCAGACGTACCATAGCCCCCCTTAGCGGCGGAGCCACAGTACTGCAACGACCAGGACTCTGGGGCGCTGCACTTCTACTTTTCAATACCACTTACAGTTTATGGTGGAATATTTAACGGGAAGAAATTTAATGAACTGACTTGTTACAACAGTGGCCCTCTATTATAAGGCCATTTTCAAATTCGGGGAACTCTTTAGAACAAACCATTCTTTCGCAAGGATGAGGTAGACTGCATGGCTTATAGCAGTTTGACTGAATGAAAAATCTGAATTCAAATATTAAGCAGTGTGTCCCAATATTTTTTCGCAATATAGTGTATAATACATTTTTGTTCTTGTAACATTTTTTCAAAAACTTTCCCTTTCAAGTGAGTGAGTCTAAAGTATAGACTTGTATTTGAATGAGTCTAAAAGTTGAAGCTAAAGGATGGACAGTAACTAAGCAATTTCAGTGTAGCTCAGCACAGTAAGGTCACATTGTGAAGAATACATATATTAATTAAATTGGTTAATGCTATTAGTAAAAGATACATGTACATTGGCTACAGTAGAATTCTACTTAGTAGTTCCAATTAATAGTTATATGGTATTAAAACAATATTCCCATCAATAAATTATATTGTTAAATATTTGAATAACCAAATCAGAAATTAAAAAAAAGAATCAAAAAATAAAAGATTCACTTTCACTCAAAATTCAGAATTCATGCATGGTTTTCAAACCTTACGATGAACTCTGGCGTGGTGCTTTTTTGCTGTAAGGCATGACTGGTAACTTTGGTCTTTCTACAAAGTGAATCTGTAAGAAAAAAGCTGATGATATAAATAAGAAACATAAAAGCTTCTGGGTTCAAAAGTACTTGAACATTTATATATCTATCATCTTCTTAGTGAAGGAATTCTGAAAACTTGTGCAATCAAGTAATACAAAGCATATACTGTAAGTACATCTTTAAAGTAGTAGATAATGACAAACTCTGCCTGTATATACCCAGGATATCCCTTACAAGAGAATATGAGAGTCATAGGGGTCAACTGCTCAGAAACCGAAATATACAACATCTCTGATGCACCGTCAGTGCACTTTAATGACCATCAGTCAATGGTATATTTCCCAATACGGAAGAAATGAATGGCCAAATAATAAAATAACAGCTAATTTATGGCAGTAGAGTGACTAGGAACAATCGTTTGATTCTGAAGCTGGGTTCTAGTTAAAGGTAATCTGTTAGCAGGCTTTGCTATGTAATCTGAGAGCAGCATGATGTAGAGACAAGGCTTGATTCAAGTGAAGTCCAGCAGTGATAATCTCCTTCTCATAAAACACTGATTGTATTGATAATATAGCACACAATCTAATAAATTACATATCCCTGACAAGCTGGAAACCAGTGATGGGGCAGGATTAAGCTGAATAGCTGGACTGGTTTGCACGCAAACTAGTCCGGCTGTGATAATCTCCTGCTGATAAAACACTGATTGTATAGAAACTACAGCACAAAGTTGAATAAATTATATATCCCTGAAATCAAGATCTCTGCTCCTACATTATGCTGGTCTCAGAAGCAATAGCAAAAACATTCTGACACATTCCTTTTAATGATTTTCCTATCAAAAGATCCTCTCAGTAATCAACAGTATTTGGACTTGAAGGCCTTCATACCACACTCACCCAACTGTAGTCAATAATATTACAGCTTTATAATGAGAGAATTGAGTACTGTGTATCTGTACAATTTACTGTACAACTGAGTAACAGAAAAAACAGACACACTGGCGCTCACCACACTTGAGGACGAAAGGATGGTGACAAGGAGAATGGATGGTCGGTTGGGCACCCCTAGCTGCTGGGATCACTAAACAGGATCTGTGCCTATCCTGGGATAAAAATATAATATACAGAAAATTGCCACAAGAGGACGGAGTGATGCCGCGCTTAGGGGTTAAATGTTTTATAATGATAGACGGCAGGTAGCCGGTGTCCAGGTCCTGGTAAATGCCTGGGATGTAGCTGTAGGTGTATACCTAACTCAAGGCGTAGATAGATGCTGGAAAAGTTATCTAGAACATGTATACATATAAATGCACAATAGCTGCGTTGCAAGAGAGTGCTTACCCTATGTGTAGATGCGCTGATCGTCCCGCTGCAGAACCCAAAAGAGTTGTCCGATCCGGTCACCTCTGCTTGTTGTTGCGGTGTCAGCAGGGAACAGAAGGGGAGAGCGGGAGGAAGTGTAGCAGCTGACGCGATACCTGGGAGCCCCGGCCGAAGGCGTCCCTGGTAACCGCGAGGAGAGAAATGGCTACTAGCGCCGGCTCACGAGTGCCTGAACTGTGACATCACAAAAGGCACGGAGCGGCGTTGGGGCCAAAAGGGAATGACTAAACCAACGTGTTTCGAAGGTGCTCGGCCTTCTTCATCAGGGTTCTGATGAAGAAGGCCGAGCACCTTCAAAACGCTTTGGTTTAGTCATTCCCTTTTGGCCCCAACGCCGCTCCGTACCTTTTGTGACGTCACAGTTCAGGCACTCGTGAGCCGGCGCTAGTAGCCATTTCTCTCCTCGCGGTTACCAGGGACGCCTTCGGCCGGGGCTCCCAGGTATCGCGTCAGCTGCTACACTTCCTCCCGCTCTCCCCTTCTGTTCCCCGCTGACACCGCAACAACAAGCAGCGGTGACCGGATCGGACAACTCTTTTGGGTTCTGCAGCGGGACGATCAGCGCATCTACACATAGGGTAAGCACCCTCCTGCAACGCAGCTATTGTGCATTTATATGTATACATGTTCTAGATAACTTTTCCAGCATCTATCTACGCCTTGAGTTAGGTATACACCTACAGCTACATCCCAGGCATTTACCAGGACCTGGACACCGGCTACCTGCCGTCTATCATTATAAAACATTTAACCCTTAAGCGCGGCATCACTCCGCCCTCTTGTGGCAATTTTCTGTATATTACTGTACAACTACTTTAATCAGTGGTAGATATAGATGGATGGGAGCCCTTGTGCAAGAACAGTATATATGCCCCTCCTTGTGTCTGTGACATGACCTGCTTGCTTATTTGAATGTGAAAGTGAACCCCTCACCTCTTGAGCCCCTGTGTACTGCCCTCGTTGAACCAATGATATGTCTACCCTTGACTCTAGTTAAGAAGGAATGAGCTCATAGAGTTATTATGTGGCTTAGGTGCATTTACACAGTATATCATACATTGTTAATAAATGATAACATTTTGCATTTGTATAGCACCAACAGCAAAAGATTATTGAAGAGTTCCCACAGTTTGTAAGTGCTTACAATTTATGATGAAATTAGGGTGACACAAAGGATTAAAAGTATTTATTTTATATGGTTCACTCCATATTTTTTATTAATAAAAGCAATAATACATGCAAAGCTTCATGAGCCAGTCACTAGCTGTACCTGTGTATGTACCCAGGTGAAGGGCATTTGAGTCTGTGGAGTGTGGGCCGACCAGGTTCTGAGACAAAATGAAAAAATTAAAAGTTAGATTAGTGAATATGATAGACCTGCCCAAAAAGATTTGAACTTGAAACTGTAGACATTGAGGATTAAGGTGTCTGTGGTAGTGTATTTGAGAGAACTGGTGGAGCTGGAGATAGATTCTTGAAGATTGGAGTTCGAGGTTGAGATTATGAAGGATGTTGGATTTAGATCATTAGCAGAACAAAGAGTCCAGGAATGGTTTAGATAGAAATGAGGATAGAGGGCAGATTTTGGAGTTATTTTTGAGGTTCAGATGTTATTAGCGTGTGAGTGATTGAATATAAGAAGTCAAGGAAAGAACTCAGTCAAACATAACCCCAAGAAGGTATGTGCCACAAAGGAGTTAGAGTAGTGTCTAACTACATTGAAATTTCAGGTTTAGGTGAGTTATCAGAAAAAGGGACCACTAGAAGCTCAATTTTTGAAAGATTCAAAACATATGTTAGTAGAGATAGGAGACTGACAATCACTAGTGTTTTGTTTGTAGTGTTGCTGGAGCTATTTCATAAGAGTGACATAATTGTAAATATGTTCCTGAAAGCAAACTCTATTGTTGGTTTGTCCAACAGTGGTTATGTAAAGAGCAAAGAGAAGGAGACCTAGAACTAGGTCCCGAGCTGTAAGGCTGTGTTCACACGTTCAGTATTTGGTCAATATTTTACATCAGTATTTGTAAGACAAAATCAGGAGTGGAACAATCAGAGGAAACGTATAAGGCTAAGGTCACACTATCAGTCTTTGGTCAGCATTTCATTTGTAAGCCAAAACCAGGAGTGGTGAAAAATGCAGAAGTGGTGATGTGTTTATATTATACTTTTCCTCTGATTGTTCCTCACCTGGTTCTGGCTTACAAATACAGATGTGAAATACTGACCAAATACTGCTAGTTTGACCATAGCCTAATAGAAACACATCACCACTTGTGCATTTTTTACCCACTCCTGGTTTTGGCTTACAAATACTGATGTGAAATACTGACCAAATAGTGATATTATGACCGTAGCCAAATAGAAACATGTCACCACTTCAGCATTTTTCAGCTACTTCTGATTTTGTCTTATAAATACTGTTGTAAAATATGGAACACATACTGAATGTGTGAACGTAGCCTAAGGGAAAGAGGAGAAATAATGCAAATAATCTAAAAGCTGCACATGAATCTCTGAAAGAGCAGTCAGAAAGGTAGAAACATAACCAAGAAAGATGGTATCCTTAAATAGTTATCATAATTAACCACTGCTACCTTTTCGATGCTGATAGATTCAAGCACAGTGAGTAGGAGTTGGAAGTCTACAGTGTCACACACTTAAGAGAGATCCAGAGAAATCAATAGAGAATAGTTACCTTGTCATTTAGCTGTCAGGTTTTTTTTGCATCCATTTGATATGTTTGATAAGGTACGTACTTGAGGTGGACATCTTCCTGAAATGTTTTGGGTTTTTTTTAACAGAAAAATGAAACAAAAAAATATTGAAAATGAAAAGAGTTCTTAATTGAGCGCTAAGTCTGTTCTCCGCAGCAATTTTAATGACGTTGCTGCAAAACTTGTAAAGATTACAACAGATCACATCAAATACATTGGTGGCAGGAGCGGCTGCACATTAGTGAAAGGTAATTAAGCCTAAATCATATCTGTCTGTATTTCCCCTTCAAATGAACATTTACTTCCTTATCATGTATTCATTTGGCAGGCTTTTTGGTTTTAACATTCTCCGTGACTCCTCTTTAAATGGGAGCTGGACTTTTATCTCGCGAATGTGGTGACATTCTTTGATTTACTCTTATACAGAGAAGAAAGTACTAGGATCTCTCTTTAGTTTGTGCTCTACTTTTAAAGTAGTGCAATTATTACTGACAATATCAGATTGGACGGATACAGTATAAAGATGCAGCAGAGATTTCCGAAAGCTTTAATAAAGTTGTAAGGACATGACTTTATGCAGAAATCGATTTTACATTTTGGTCTGTTATTCCATTTACTCAAAGTTCAAGTTAAGGTTGACTTATCGAGAAGTTACACTAATATATTAGGGAAATGTTTTATGAGTCATTTTCTAATAGATGGTCATTATTGTTCAATTTCCGAAAATAACATTTTTTAATGAGGTTTCCTACCAAAGCTTGCAAATCTGTGGAAATTTTCAGGACTGTTCACACAGAGTTTTTTTATGTATATTTTTGGGTAGATTCTGCTCTAAAATCCATGTTGAAAACTACTTCAAATAATTTTTGGATAAGCTTCCTATTCATCTTAATCGGAATAGTGCTCATACATCATGCTGTATCTTTCCATGTAGAAAAAGAAACAAGATCTATTCTTGGTGCATTTTTCCTTGAAAAAAATCACTCTCGATTTAAAAACTTATAAATCAACCAAAAGCAGAAAAATGTCAACTATATACAAAAATCGTATTTATATATTTTAAGTATTTTTATGTAGATTTTTCAGTCTTAATATACCAAGTAAAAAAACTTCCATGGGGATATGCTCTTAGGGTTTATTCACATTGAGTTTTTGAAACAGAAACACTTTATCTTTATCTGGATTTTACATTGGATTCTGCTCCAAAATTAACATAACAAAACACTTCAAACACCATTTGAATACATTTCCTATTGATAGCAATGGTAAAATACAATTATAGTGTATTGCATTGCGCAACATTTTTTAAACATTTCTTTAGTTTTTTTTTTTTTAAACATCTTTTTATTAAGTGTGATACATAAAACAGCTGATAAGCAGTAATAAAGATATAACTTTGTGGAAACATTCATAGTATTTGAGGTAGTCAATTTTTTTTTTTTTTTTAATAAAACTTTCTTGTTAGACCGCCTATTAATGAGAACATTAGTGCAGGATACATCATGAAGTGAAGTCGGTAGTCAGCGGAATATAGCAATACAGAGAATTCCTTTAAAAATGAAGTTATTAATTTAACACTGCACTTTTATATAACAGATAATAACATAAAAGAAAGAGAAAGGTAGAGAAAATAAAAAGAATCAAGAGGGGAAAAAAGAGGATGGTGGGAAAGGGTAGGGGGTTACTCCAACAGTGGAGAAAACAGCCGACCTGTAAAGAAATATAGTCAGGTGATATACCATAGCGCATGAAAGTGTTTGCTATTAGGTTGAAGTGGCGTCACAGAATCCAGAGGATCTTTAGGGGTTAATGATGGCCAGATATTCATTGCTAGTTCTAATAGATTTCCAGGGAGCCCATGTTAAATAGAATCTATCTTGTGAGAAATAGGTGTATGCAGAGATCTCCTCTATATAGTATAGTTGATCAACCTTATCAACCCAATCTGAGAGGCTCGGACAGCTTTTGGTCATCCAATGAACTGGGATTAGGAGTTTAGCTGCTGAAAGGAGAAATGCCACTAGAGATTTATTTTTACATTTTGATTTATCTCCCCTCCAATTTAGAAAAATGAGTGTTAGAGAGGGAGGTTGTAGTAATTTACAAATGTCAGTAGTGTATTTCAGCACTTCCTTCCAAAAGATTTGTATTTTTTCACAGGACCACCACATATGCAAGAAAGTTCCAGTATCTCAGGAGCATCTCCAACAAGTCGATGTAGTCTTAGGGTACCATAGGTGCAGGGCCGTATTTGCCACTAGGCACTCGAGGGCACGTGCCTAGGGCGGGGCGATGCGGGGGGCGGCACCTAAGCAGGGGTTTTTTTTGTTTGGTTTTTTTTAAAGTCCGGTCCGGCCGTCGTCACCTTAAGAGCCGCCCCAACAACAACAGCCCCCCCCCCCCCCCGGCGCCGCTGCTGCCTACTTGCTGGCCCAGCCCCCCTTGAAGACATCATGTGGATGCGGCGGTATTGACTGTCATACTCACCTCACTGCTGCTCCAGCGGTGCCGGCCGGTCTGCTCTCAGCCATTGCACATGTGAGCGCCGCGGTCACATGGTACCGCCTCATTAAGGTGATGAATCACCTTAATGAGGCGGTACCACCTGACCGCGGCGCTCACACAGGATGAGGGACGGTGCTGCGCAGGGACACAGAGGTCGTGGAGGATTCCGTTTTTCTGCGCCGCGGTGTGACGTGTGAGCAGGTGAGGTGAGTATGATATTGATAGCCAGGGAGGACGGGGGGAGCCGGGGACGGGGAGGATGAAGGAGGACCGTGTCGGACGGCCCGACGGGGAGCCGAGCCTCGGAGGCGGAGCCGTACAAGATGGGACTGAGCGTCGGGGAGCCGAACGATGCTGAAGTTGGTTTCTTATTCGTTCAGTTTCTTATTCGGCTATTTTTTATTTTCTGTTTTTTTCAGGTTTTTGTATAAAAATAAACCATTCTGAGTATATAATAATATGCGGTCATGTGTCCTTTTGTGAATACACTTAAAAACAGATACAAAATATTAGAAGGCTTTCACAAAAATGGGCATCAAAGTGGGCACTGAGGTATGGTATTAAAGGTGTTAAATGGCTTTGTGCCACTGATCTGACACCTGACTTGCATACCTTGTGATGCCACACATCAAGTTCCTGTCAATCCAGCCTGGCACAAATGGGTTCTGGGCATCAGAACTGGCATCAAAGTGGGCAGAGAACCAATTTTCACACATGCGAATAAGTAACAGCTATTTTTAAGGGGTTAAATGCCTTTGTGCCACTTATTAAACACCTGATTTACATACCTACTGATGCCCCACATGAAATCCAAGTCAATCCAGCCTGGCACAAATGGGTTCTGGGCATCAGAACTGGCATCAAAGGGGGCAAATTGCACATTTTCACAGATTTGAATAAGTAACAGCAATTTTTAAGGGGTAAATGCCTTTGTGCCACTAATCTAACACCTGATTTACATACCTAGTGATGCCCCACATCAAAGTCAAATCACTTCAGCCTGGCACAAATGGGTTCTGGGCATCAAAACTGGCATCAAAGGGGGCAAATCGCCCATTTTCACAGATTTGAATAAGTAACAGCTATTTTTAAGGGGTTAAATAGCTTTGTGCCACTGATCTAACACCTGATTTACATACCTACTGATGCCCCACATGAAATCCATGTCACACCAGCCTGGCACAAATGGGTTCTGGGCATCAGAACTGGCATCATAGGGGGCAAATTGCCCATTTTCACAGATTTGAATAAGTAACAGCTATTTTTAAGGGGTTAAATAGTTTTGTGCCACTGATCTAACACCTGATTTACATAACTACTGATGCCCCACATGAAATCCAAGTCACTGCAGCCTGGCACAAATCGGTTAGGGGCATCAAAGCTGGCATCAAAGTGGGCAAATCACCCATTTTCACAGATTTGAATAAGTAACAGCTATTTTTAAGGGGTTTAATGCCTTTGTGCCACTAATCTAACACCTGATTTACATACCTAGTGATGCCCCACATCAAAGTCAAATCACTTCAGCCTGGCACAAATGGGTTCTGGGCATCAAAACTGGCATCAAAGGGGGCAAATCGCCCATTTTCACAGATTTGAATAAGTAACAGCTATTTTTGAGGGGTTAAATGCCTTTGTGCCACTGATCTAACACCTGATTTACATACCTACTGATGCCCCACATGAAATCCATGTCACTGCAGCCTGGCACAAATGGGTTCTGGGCATCAGAACTGGCATCAAAGTGGGCAGAGAACCAATTTTCACACATGCGAATAAGTAACAGCTATTTTTAAGGGGTTAAATGCCTTTGTGCCACTAATCTAACACCTGATTTACATACCTAGTGATGCCTCACATCAAAGTCAAATCACTTCAGCCTGGCACAAATGGGTTCTGGGCATCAAAACTGGCATCAAAGGGGGCAAATCGCCCATTTTCACAGATTTGAATAAGTAACAGCTATTTTTAAGGGGTTAAATAGCTTTGTGCCACTGATCTAACACCTGATTTACATAACTACTGATGCCCCACATGAAATCCAAGTCACTGCAGCCTGGCACAAATCGGTTCGGGGCATCAAAACTGGCATCAAAGTGGGCAAATCACCCATTTTCACAGATTTGAATAAGTAACAGCTATTTTTAAGGGGTTAAATAGCTGTGCCACTGATCTAACACCTGATTTACATACCTACTGATGCCCCACATGAAATCCATGTCACACCAGCCTGGCACAAATGGGTTCTGGGCATCAGAACTGGCATCATGGGCAAATTGCCCATTTTCACAGATTTGAATAAGTAACAGCTATTTTTAAGGGGTTAAATGCCTTTGTGCCACTAATCTAACACCTGATTTACATACCTAGTGATGCCCCACATCAAAGTCAAATCACTTCAGCCTGGCACAAATGGGTTCTGGGCATCAAAACTGGCATCAAAGGGGGCAAATCGCCCATTTTCACAGATTTGAATAAGTAACAGCTATTTTTAAGGGGTTAAATAGCTTTGTGCCACTGATCTAACACCTGATTTACATACCTACTGATGCCCCACATGAAATCCATGTCACTGCAGCCTGGCACAAATGGGTTCTGGGCATCAGAACTGGCATCAAAGTGGGCAAATCGTACATTTTCACAGATTTGAATATGTAACTGATGTTTTTAAGGGGTTAAATGCCTTTGGGCCACTGATACCACAGTGCATACATATAAAACAGGGAGCCCCACATCAAAAACAGGTCTCTTCAGCCTGGCCCAAATGGGTTTTGGGCATCAGAACTGGCATCAAAGTGGGTAAACAGCCCATTTTCATGGATTTGAATAAGTAACTGATGTTTTTAAGGGGTTAAATGCCTTTGGGCCACTGATACAACACTTAAAATACACAGAAAGTGATGCCCTGCATCAAACCAAGGTTCCTCCAGCCTGGCCCAAATGCGTTCTGGGCACCAGAATTGGCATCAAACTGGGCAAACAGACCATTCTCGCAGATTTGAATAAGTAACTGATGTTTTTAAGGGGTTAAATGCCTTTGGGCCACTGATCTGAAACTTAAGATACACAGAAAGTGATGCCCTGCATCAAACCCAGGTCCCTTCAGCATGGCCCAAATGGGTTTTGGGCACCAGAATTGGCATCAAAGTCGGCAAACAGCCCATTTTCACAGATTTGAATAAGCAACTGATGTTTTCAAGGGGTTAAATGACTTTGGGCCACTGATCTGACACTTAAAATACACAGATAGTGATGCCCTGCATCAAACTCAGGTCCCTTTAGCCTGGCCCAAATGGTACAGCCCATTTTCACATATTTGAATAAGTACGGTAAGTGATTTTTTAAGAGGTTAAATGACTTTGGGCCACTGATCTGACACCATTATTACATGCATTTTGATGCCCTGCATGAAATTCATGTCACTTTAGCTTTTCCCAAATGGGTTCTGGCCGTGAGAATTGGCATTGATTTTAATGATTTGAATAAGTAACTGAATTTTAAGAGGTTAAATGACCTTGGCCACTGATCTCACACCACTATTACATACACAGGCTGAAGACACACTAGCGATTTAAAAATCGGTCCTATTTATTGCAGGAAAGTCTGACGAGTGCAATGCAAGAGTCATGTGAGTGTCAGGCATTTTTTGTGCGAGTACAATCTGACTTTTCACACCTAACACCCGATCTACATCCGACTGCAGTGCGATTTTAACATGAGATTTTACATACAGAAATGTTATTAATCATTTACACATAGTTTTAAAACGTAATATTCTTCAAAATGTATATATATATATTCTAGATAGATAGATAGATTAAAAGCCGGCAAATGATCAGCCGCGTACATTTTAATCAGAGTGACAGGTTAGATTACGATAGAATAGAGATATACACATAGAATAAATGTGTGGTGTATGTGTGTATACATATATATATATATATATATATATATATATATATATATATATATATACATATATATATACAATATACTGTATATATATATATATATATATATAATATAACGCTGATAGCGTCACTCTGTCCAAAGCCTTTATAGACTGTGCAAGCGCGACGCGTCTGCACAGTCTGGATCCCACAGTGTGACGCATCCGGGGAGGATTGTGGCCCAGGAGATCGCGGTAGGAGTAAGCACTGAACGCATACCGCGATCTCCGACGGAGAAGCAGAGATGCACCAGGAGGGTGAGTATGAAGGGGGAGGGTGAGCCATGCTATATTCACCTGTCCCCGTTCCACCGCCGGGTCTTCCGCATCCTCTGGCTGTGACGTTCAGGTCATAGGGTGCGATGACGTGGTCAGTGCGCGCCCCCTGCCTCAACAGTCACAGCCAGAGGACACGGATGACAGAGTGGCGCGCGGCGGTGGAACAGGGACAGGTGAATATCGCAAGTGCCGGGTGTGACGGGGCATGCGACAGAGCAGGAAGAGACACCACGCCAGTAATCAATCCAATAAAATTTATCGGAACAGGGAACTGGGACAACACAAATCAAAGTAATTCTGCAGCGTCCGTAATTAGTCTACAATGAGTCCACACAAAGGGAGCAGATCCGGGGGCGCCACCTGGCAATCCGAAGCCAGGGAAAAGAAAAATAATCCTGGGATGGGTTTACTGGATCCAACAGATGAGGGACACAACACCATTCCACGTGGCAGCTTTTAACCCTCCACACACGGGCACCAGGATCTCGCCTCAGCATACGATCCCAGCCCTTCGCAAGTCACCACACAATTGAATCAGCCAACACATGAGTCTATTGTTCTGTGTCCTGGGATCCATCCCTCCATGAGGGAAAGCTCCCCCTTCTGGTTGTTGACTCAAGCCTGATTACATAGCAGTCCAGGGACACAGGCCGGGGGAGGGACACGCTGTTACACCGGGGGCCTTAGCCAGCGGCGACTCCAGCACCTGACCCCCATAGTGCGCTGGTGTTCCCACCTGCTTAGGCACTCGGCGCCCAGCGACGAGAGGTGAGTCTGTCATTTTTTTTTTTTAAATCACAGCAGCAGCATACAGGGCATATTATGCTATGGAGCATCTTATGGGGGCCATCAACGATGGGAGCAGCACATGACAGAATGGGGGCGCAGAATGGGTGCAGCACATTACAGAATGGGGCGCAGGATGGGAGCAGCACATGACAGAATGGGGGCGCAGGATGGGAGCAGCACATGACAGAATGGGGGCGCAGAATGGTTGCAGCACATGACAGAATGGGGGCGCAGGATGGGAGTAGCACATGACAGAATGGGGGCGCAGGATGGGAGTAGCATATGACAGAATGGGGGCGCAGGATGGGAGCAGCACATTACAGAATGGGGGCGCAGGATGGGAGCAGCACATGACAGGATGGGGCGCAGGATGAAAGCAGCACATGACAGGATGGGGGCGCAGGATGGGAGCAGCACATGACAGGATGAGGGCACAGGAAAAGAGTAGCACATGACAAGATGGAGGCGCACAAAACAGGATGAGGGCGCAGGATGGGGCTGCACATGACAGGAAGGGGACGCAGGATGGGAACAGCGTATGACAGGATGGGGGTGCAAGATGGTAGCAGCACATGACAAGATTAGGGGGCAGGATGGAAGAGACGCATACCAGGATGGAGACCATATACCAATATAAATGCTCGCCACCCGGGCGTAGAACAGGTTCAATAGCTAGTGTGTGTGTGTGTGTGTGTATATATATATATCTAATGCCAAGAAGACCAAAAACGAACGGCACTGTCTGTGAAACGAGGTTATCCAAAAACTTCGGGTTCAGGTATTAATGAATAATAGTCCTAGCATCAGCCATGCATCAAGATCATAGGTGCTCTTCTGAAAATACACGAAAATCCATGACCATATGCAAGAAGAAAGAGAAGGCACTCACCGATCTAAAATTCCCAACTTTATTTCATCTTCATGTTAAAAAGACACTGACCCGTGGAAGCGCAAGCACAAACGGCCGACGTCTATCCCTGCTCACAAGAACTCAGCTCCTCACTCCCCCGGCCATGGAATTTTTTTAACATTAAGATGAAATAAAGTTGGGAAATTTAGATCGGTGAGTGCCTTCTCTTTCTTCTTGCATATGGTTTTATATATATATATATATACACACACACTGTATATATATAATCTTTATATTGCAGAGAAAGATACATAGAAGAATAGCCGGTAATTCATTTGTCAGCATCTCTAAAATCACTGCTGGAGCCGACAGGATAAAAAACATGGTTTACATACACTAAGTAGATGCAGAATAGTTAGATATGTACTGTATATGTCAGTGATCAATACGATTAGTATAGTATGTGTGCAAATTAGAGGACATGTATGTAATTAATAAAAGATTATTTTTGGGGGAAAAAATGTTGCGGGCTCCCGCGTAATTTTCCAATCCAGAGAGGGAAAGCCAGCGACTGGAGGCCAATGTTTATAGCCTAAGAAGGGGTTAATACCCATGGATCTCCCCAGGCTATGAATATGAGCCCACAGCTGTATTTTTAGTGTTTACTGGCTATTAATATAGGGTGGCCCCCCAAAAATGACATAGGGTACCCTTATAATTAAATTCCAGAAAAAGCTATGCAGACAGCTGCGGGCTGATATTCATAGCCTAGGAAGGGGCCATGGATATTGACCCCTCATGGCTACAAACACTAGCTCTCAGCCTCCCCAGAAATGTCGCATTTTTAAGATTCACCAATTTCAGCACTTAGCCTCTCTCTTCCCGCTGCCCTGTATCGGTGGTATATGGGGTAATAGTTTGGGGGTTGATGTGACCTTTATATTGTAAGGTCACATCAAGCCTGGCTTAGTAATGGAGAAGTGTCAAGAAGACACCTATCCATTGCTAATCCTATAGTTGTTACAGGTTCAATAAAGACGCAGCCAAGATAAAGTCTTTTAATGAAATAAAACACTAAACACAGTTTTTCATCCTTATTATCCAGCTAATACATACAACGCCCTTGTTCTCCTGTAATTAAAAAAAAAACAAAACAAAAAAAAAACCAACAATATACCATACCTGTCAGTCGTTCTGTCCCACACAGTAATCAATATCTGGGGAAAATACAGTTTGCAACTAGGAGCGGTGCTGAAATGCAACCGCCATGGCTGCAAACTACTGGGGAATGAGGAGATGCTGCCAGTGCAGCTACAGAGACTAGTGCTGATGTCACATAGTCTGCCCTCCCTTCCAGCCTGAACTGCGATGAACTCTGCAGCGTGGGAAAATGAACTGGCATTTTCCCACGCTCCAGAGTTCAGCGCGGGTCAGGCAAGCAGGGAAGGTAGACTCAGTGACTTCACCGCTAGTCACTGAGGCTGCGCTGGCAGCATCTCCTCATTCCCCAGTAGTTTGCAGCTGGGCTGGTAGCATCTTAGCACAGTCCTGGTTGCAAACTGTATTTTCCCCAGATATGGATTACTGCGTGGGACAGAACGACGGACAGGTATATTGTTGTTTGTTTTTTTTATTCATTACAGGAGATCGAGGGCGTCTCATGGATTAGCTGAATAATAAAGATGGCAAAATGTGTTTATTGTTTTATTTAATTAAAAGACTTTATTCTGGCTGTGTCTTTATTGAACCTCTAGCAACTATAGGATTAGTAATGGATAGCTGTCTTATTGACACCTCTCCATTACTAAGCTGGGCTTGATGTGACCTTACAATTCAAAGGTCACATCAACCACCCAACTATTACCCCATTGCCACCGCTACAGGGCAGTGGGAAGAGAGAGGCTAAGTGCCATAATTGCCATAAATCATGCAGCTGCGTCAACAAAAACTAAATCTCTGAGCAGTCACAAATACTCGGAGATTTCCCGAGCAAAAAGTATATTCGCTCATCACTATTAACTACCTGCAAAAAACACTTGATGAACTTTCGATAGTAGTTTGCAAACCCCAAGAAGCGTTGCAAATAGTGATGAGCGAGTATACTCGTTGCTCGGGCTTTCCCGAGCACGCTCGGGTGGTCTCCCGAATATTTGTGACTGCTCAGAGATTTAGTTTTTGTTGATGCAGCTGCATAATGTATGGCTGCTAGCCAGCCTGAGTACATGTGGGGGTTGCCTGTTTGCCAGGGAATCCCCACATGTAATCAAGCTGTCTAGTAGCTGTAAATCATGCAGCTGCGGCAAGGAAAACTAAATCTCTGATCAGACATAAATACTTGGAGACCACCCGAGTGTGCTCGGGAAAACCCAAGTAACGAGTATACTCGCTCATCACTAGTTGCAAACCCTTCAAGTCACGGGGCTGAACCCAATCACTAATAGCCTGCACCTTCTTGGGATCCATGCGAAACCCCTCATTGGAAACAATCAAACCCAAAAATGATAACTCCTGTACAAAAAATTAACATTTCAAATTTTGAAAAAAGTAGTTTTTCCCTGAGTCTATGAAGGACAGTACGCGAATAGTGAAAATGGGTTTCACTGTCAGGGGAGTAAACTAAGATGTCGTCAAGGTAAATAATCGCAAAGTGACCGATCACATCAGCAAACACAATATTAATAAAATTTTGAAAAATGGCCAGGGGTGTTTGTTAGCCCGAAGGACGTAAAAAGATTCTCAAAAAGAACTTCTCACGTGAGAAACGCCGTCTTCCACTCGTCTCCCTCTCAAACACTTATCCAATTATAGGCTCCCCACAAATCCAACTTTGAAAATCATTTGGCCCCAGACAACTGGTTACACAAGTCAGGAATGAGAGGAAGTCGGTAAGTTTTTCTCACAGTGATTTTGTTGAGTTCCCGAAAGTTGAGGCAAGGACTCAAACCACCATCTTTTTTCTTTACAAAGAAAAAGCCAGCTGCCACAGGAGAAACAGAAGGGCGGATATGCCCCTTACGAAGACTCTCGGCAATATACTCCTTCATGGCCAGCCGCTCAGGACAAGACAGATTAAATTGATGGCACAATTAAAAGATGGATGTGGCGGTAGAACCTCAGCCTCGCTTTCAGAGAACACGTCTTCAAAGACCTTCAGATACTCCGGAATAGCTTCCAGACCGACAGACAACAGATACACACTTCAAGGACTTAGATAAGGACCATTGAACAATTTCCTCAGTAACCCAGTTAATAACAGGGTTTTGATGCTGTAACCAAGGCATTCCCGACACCAACCCACTATATTTGCCCACTTTGATGCTAATTCTGGTGCACAGAACCCATTTGGGCCAGGCTGGAGGGACCTGGGTTTGATGCAGGGCATCGCTATTTGTGTATTTTAAGTGTCAGATCAGTGGACCAAAGCCATTTAACCCCTTAAAAACAGCAGGTCCCTATTCAAATCTGTTAAAATTGGCTGTTTTCCCAGTTTGATGACAGTTCTGAAGCCCAGAACTAATTTGGGCCAGGCTGAAGAGACCTGGTTTTATTGTGGGGCTCCCTGTTCTATATGTATGCACTCTGGTATCAGTGGCACAAAGGAATTTAACCCCTTAAAAACACCAGTTACTTATTCAAATCTGTGAAAATGGGATGTTTGCCCACTTTGATGCCAGTTCTGGTGCCCAGAACCCATTTGGGCCAGGCTGGAGAGACCTGGGTTTGATGCAGGGCATCACTGTCTGTGTATTTTAAGTGTCGTATTAGTGGCCCAAAGGCATTTAACCCCTTAAAAACATCAGTTACTTATTCAAATCTGTGAAAATGGGCTGTTTGCCCACTTTGATGCCAGTTCTGGTGCCCAGAACCCATTTGGGCCAGGCTGGAGAGACCTGGGTTTGATGCAAGGCATCACTTTCTGTGTATTTTAAGTGTCAGATCAGTGGCCCAAAGGCAATTAACCCCTTAAAAATATCAGTTACTTATTCAAATCTGTGAAAATGGGCTGTTTGCCCACTTTGATGCCAGTTCTGGTGCCCAGAACCCATTTGGGCCAGGCTGGAGAGACCTGGGTTTGATGCAGGGCATCACTGTCTGTGTATTTTAAGTGTCAGATCAGTGGCCCAAAGGCAATTAACCCCTTAAAAACATCAGTTACTTATTCAAATCTGTGAAAATGGGCTGTTTGCCCACTTTGATACCAGTTCTGGTGCCCAGAACCCATTTGGGCCAGGCTGAAGGGACCTGGGTTTGATGCAGGGCATCAATTTCTGTGTATTTTAAGTGTCAGATCAGTGGCCCAAAGGCATTTAACCCCTTAAAAACATCAGTTACTTATTCAAATCTGTGAAAATGGGCTGTTTGCCCACTTTGATGCCAGTTCTGGTGCCCAGAACCCATTTGGGCCAGGCTGGAGAGACCTGGGTTTGATGCAGGGCATCAATTTCTGTGTATTTTAAGTGTCGTATTAGTGGCCCAAAGGCATTTAACCCCTTAAAAACATCAGTTACTTATTCAAATCTGTGAAAATGGGCTGTTTGCCCACTTTGATGCCAGTTCTGATGCCCAGAACCCATTTGTGCCAGGCTGGAGTGACATGGATTTCATGTGGGGCATCAGTAGGTATGTAAATCAGGTGTTATATCAGTGGCACAAAGGCATTTAACCCCTCAAAAATAGCTGTTACTTGTTCAAATCTATGAAAATTGGTGATTTGAGTACTTTGATGCCAGTTTTGATGCCCAGAACCCATTTGTGCCAGGCTGTATTGACATGCATTTCATGTGGGGCATCATTAGGTATGTTAATCAGGTGTTAGATCAGTGGCACAAAGGCATTTAACCCCTTAAAAATAGCTGTTACTTATTCAAATCTGTGAAAATTGGTGATTTGAGTACTTTGATGCCAGTTTTGATGCCCAGAACCCATTTGTGCCAGGCTGTATTGACATGCATTTCATGTAGGGCATCATTAGGTATGTTAATCAGGTGTTAGATTAGTGACACAAAGGCATTTAACCCCTTAAAAATAGCTGTTACTTATTCAAATCTGTGAAAATGTGCAATTTGCCCACTTTGATGCCAGTTCTGATGCCCAGAACCCATTTGTGCCAGGCTGGAGTGACATGGATTTCATGTGGGGCATCAGTAGGTATGTAAATCAGGTGTTATATCAGTGGCACAAAGGCATTTAACCCCTCAAAAATAGCTGTTACTTATTCAAATCTATGAAAATTGGTGATTTGAGTACTTTGATGCCAGTTTTGATGCCCAGAACCCATTTGTGCCAGGCTGTATTGACATGCATTTCATGTGGGGCATCATTAGGTATGTTAATCAGGTGTTAAATCAGTGGCACAAAGGCATTTAACCTCTTAAAAATAGCTGTTACTTATTCAAATCTGTGAAAATGGGTGATTTGTCCACTTTGATGCCAGTTTTGATGCCCAGAACCCATTTGTGCCAGGCTGGAGTGACATTGATTTCATGTGGGGCATCAGTAGGTATGTAAATCAGGTGTTATATCAGTGGCACAAAGGCATCTAACCCCCTCAAAATAGCTGTTACTTATTCAAATCTGTGAAAATGTGCAATTTGCCCCCTTTGATGCCAGTTCTGATGCCCAGAACCCATTTGTGCCAGGCTGCAGTGACATGGATTTCATGTGGGGTACCAGTAGGTATGTAAATCAGGTGTTAGATTAGTGGCACAAAGGCATTTAACCCCTTAAAAATAGCTGTTACTTATTCAAATCTGTGAAAATGGGTGATTTGCCCACTTTGATGCCAGTTTTGATGCCCAGAACCCATTTGTGCCAGGCTGTATTGACATGCATTTCATGTAGGGCATCATTAGGTATGTTAATCAGGTGTTAGATCAGTGGCACAAAGGCATTTAACCCCTTAAAAATAGCTGTTACTTATTCAAATCTGTGAAAATGGGCGATTTGCCCACTTTGATGCCAGTTTTGATGCCCAGAACCCATTTGTGCCAGGCTGGAGTGACATGGATTTCATGTGGGGCATCAGTAAATATGTAAATCAGGTGTTAAATCAGTGGCACAAAGGCATTTAACCCCTTAAAAATAGCTGTTACTTATTCAAATCTGTGAAAATGTGCAATTTGCCCACTTTGATGCCAGTTCTGATGCCCAGAAACCATTTGTGCCAGGCTGGAGTGACATGGATTTCATGTGGGGTACCAGTAGGTATGTAAATCAGGTGTTAGATTAGTGGCACAAAGGCATTTAACCTCTCAAAAATAGATGTTACTTATTCAAATCTATGAAAATTGGTGATTTGAGTATTTTGATGCCAGTTTTGATGCCCAGAACCCATTTGTGCCAGGCTGTATTGACATGCATTTCACGTGGGGCATCATTAGGTATGTAAATCAGGTGTTAGATCAGTGGCACAAAGCTATTTAACCTCTTAAAAATAGCTGTTACTTATTCAAATCTGTGAAAATGTGCAATTTGCCCACTTTGATGCCAGTTCTGATGCCCAGAACCCATTTGTGCCAGGCTGGAGTGACATGTATTTCATGTGGGGCATCAGTAGGTATGTAAATCAGGTGTTAGATTAGTGGCACAAAGCTATTTAACCCCTTAAAAATAGCTGTTACTTTTTCAAATCTGTGAAAATGGGTGATTCGATTACTTTGATGCCAGTTTTGATGCCCAGAACCCATTTGTGCCAGGCTGGAGTGACATGGATTTCATGTGGGGCATCAGTAAATATGTAAATCAGGTGTTAAATCAGTGGCACAAAGGCATTTAACCCCTTAAAAATAGCTGTTCATATTCAAATCTGTGAAAATGTGCAATTTGCCCACTTTGATGCCAGTTCTGATGCCCAGAACCCATTTGTGCCAGGCTGTAGTGACATGGATTTCATGTGGGGCATCAGTAGGTATGTTAATCAGGTGTTAAATCAGTGGCACAAAGGCATTTAACCTCTTAAAAATAGCTGTTACTTATTCAAATCTGTGAAAATGGGTGATTTGTCCACTTTGATGCCAGTTTTGATGCCCAGAACCCATTTGTGCCAGGCTGGAGTGACATTGATTTCATGTGGGGTACCAGTAGGTATGTAAATCAGGTGTTAGATTAGTGGCACAAAGGCATTTAACCCCTCAAAAATAGATGTTACTTATTCAAATCTATGAAAATTGGTGATTTGAGTACTTTGATGCCAGTTTTGATGCCCAGAACCCATTTGTGCCAGGCTGTATTGACATGCATTTCATGTGGGGCATCATTAGGTATGTTAATCAGGTGTTAGATCAGTGGCACAAAGGCATTTAACCCCTTAAAAATAGCTGTTACTTATTCAAATCTGTGAAAATGGGCGATTTGCCCACTTTGATGCCAGTTTTGATGCCCAGAACCCATTTGTGCCAGGCTGGAGTGACATGGATTTCATGTGGGGCATCAGTAAATATGTAAATCAGGTGTTAAATCAGTGGCACAAAGGCATTTAACCCCTTAAAAATAGCTGTTACTTATTCAAATCTGTGAAAATGTGCAATTTGCCCACTTTGATGCCAGTTCTGATGCCCAGAAACCATTTGTGCCAGGCTGGAGTGACATGGATTTCATGTGGGGCATCAGTAGGTATGTAAATCAGGTGTTATATCAGTGGCACAAAGGCATTTAACCCCTCAAAAATAGCTGTTACTTATTGAAATCTATGAAAATTGGTGATTTGAGTACTTTGATGCCAGTTTTGATGCCCAGAACCCATTTGTGCCAGGCTGTATTGACATGCATTTCACGTGGGGCATCATTAGGTATGTAAATCAGGTGTTAGATCAGTGGCACAAAGCTATTTAACCTCTTAAAAATAGCTGTTACTTATTCAAATCTGTGAAAATGTGCAATTTGCCCACTTTGATGCCAGTTCTGATGCCCAGAACCCATTTGTGCCAGGCTGGAGTGACATGTATTTCATGTGGGGCATCAGTAGGTATGTAAATCAGGTGTTAGATTAGTGGCACAAAGCTATTTAACCCCTTAAAAATAGCTGTTACTTTTTCAAATCTGTGAAAATGGGTGATTTGATTACTTTGATGCCAGTTTTGATGCCCAGAACCCATTTGTGCCAGGCTGGAGTGACATGGATTTCATGTGGGGCATCAGTAAATATGTAAATCAGGTGTTAAATCAGTGGCACAAAGGCATTTAACCCCTTAAAAATAGCTGTTCATATTCAAATCTGTGAAAATGTGCAATTTGCCCACTTTGATGCCAGTTCTGATGCCCAGAACCCATTTGTGCCAGGCTGTAGTGACATGGATTTCATGTGGGGCATCAGTAGGTATGTTAATCAGGTGTTAAATCAGTGGCACAAAGGCATTTAACCTCTTAAAAATAGCTGTTACTTATTCAAATCTGTGAAAATGGGTGATTTGTCCACTTTGATGCCAGTTTTGATGCCCAGAACCCATTTGTGCCAGGCTGGAGTGACATTGATTTCATGTGGGGTACCAGTAGGTATGTAAATCAGGTGTTAGATTAGTGGCACAAAGGCATTTAACCCCTCAAAAATAGATGTTACTTATTCAAATCTATGAAAATTGGTGATTTGAGTACTTTGATGCCAGTTTTGATGCCCAGAACCCATTTGTGCCAGGCTGTATTGACATGCATTTCATGTGGGGCATCATTAGGTATGTTAATCAGGTGTTAGATCAGTGGCACAAAGGCATTTAACCCCTTAAAAATAGCTGTTACTTATTCAAATCTGTGAAAATGGGCGATTTGCCCACTTTGATGCCAGTTTTGATGCCCAGAACCCATTTGTGCCAGGCTGGAGTGACATGGATTTCATGTGGGGCATCAGTAAATATGTAAATCAGGTGTTAAATCAGTGGCACAAAGGCATTTAACCCCTTAAAAATAGCTGTTACTTATTCAAATCTGTGAAAATGTGCAATTTGCCCACTTTGATGCCAGTTCTGATGCCCAGAAACCATTTGTGCCAGGCTGGAGTGACATGGATTTCATGTGGGGCATCAGTAGGTATGTAAATCAGGTGTTATATCAGTGGCACAAAGGCATTTAACCCCTCAAAAATAGCTGTTACTTATTGAAATCTATGAAAATTGGTGATTTGAGTACTTTGATGCCAGTTTTGATGCCCAGAACCCATTTGTGCCAGGCTGTATTGACATGCATTTCATGTGGGGCATCATTAGGTATGTTAATCAGGTGATAATCAGTGGCACAAAGGCATTTAACCTCTTAAAAATAGCTGTTACTTATTCAAATCTGTGAAAATGGGTGATTTGTCCACTTTGATGCCAGTTTTGATGCCCAGAACCCATTTGTGCCAGGCTGGAGTGACATTGATTTCATGTGGGGTACCAGTAGGTATGTAAATCAGGTGTTAGATTAGTGGCACAAAGGCATTTAACCCCTCAAAAATAGATGTTACTTATTCAAATCTGTGAAAATGTACAATTTGCCCACTTTGATGCCAGTTCTGATGCCCAGAACCCATTTGTGCCAGGCTGTAGTGACATGCATTTCATGTGGGGCATCAGTAGGTATGTTAATCAGGTGTTAAATCAGTGGCACAAAGGCATTTAACCTCTTAAAAATAGCTGTTACTTATTCAAATCTGTGAAAATGGGTGATTTGTCCACTTTGATGCCAGTTTTGATGCCCAGAACCCATTTGTGCCAGGCTGGAGTGACATTGATTTCATGTGGGGTACAAGTAGGTATGTAAATCAGGTGTTAGATTAGTGGCACAAAGCTATTTAACCCCTTAAAAATAGCTGTTACTTTTTCAAATCTGTGAAAATGGGGGATTTGAGTACTTTGATGCCAGTTTTGATGCCCAGAACCCATTTGTGCCAGGCTGTATTGACATGCATTTCATGTAGGGCATCATTAGGTATGTTAATCAGGTGTTAGATTAGTGGCACAAAGGCATTTAACCCCTTAAAAATAGCTGTTACTTATTCAAATCTGTGAAAATGGGTGATTTGCCCACTTTGATGCCAGTTCTGATGCCCAGAACCCATTTGTGCCAGGCTGGAGTGACATGGATTTCATGTGGGGCATCAGTAGGTATGTAAATCAGGTGTTAGATTAGTGGCACAAAGGCATTTAACCCCTTAAAAATAGCTGTTACTTACTCAAATCTGTGAAAATGTGCAATTTGCCCACTTTGATGCCAGTTCTGATGCTCAGAACCCATTTGTGCCAGGCTGAAGTGACATGGATTTCATGTGGGGCATCACTAGGTATGTAAATCAGGTGTTATATCAGTGGCACAAAGGCATTAAACCCCTTAAAAATAGCTGTTACTTATTCGCATGTGTGAAAATTGGTTCTCTGCCCACTTTGATGCCAGTTCTGATGCCCAGAACCCATTTGTGCCAGGCTGGATTGACAGGTACTTGATGTGTGGCATCACAAGGTATGCAAGTCAGGTGTCAGATCAGTGGCACAAAGCCATTTAACACCTTTAATACCATACCTCAGTGCCCACTTTGATGCCCATTTTTGTGCCAGCCTTCTAAATTTTGTATCTGTTTTTAAGTGTATTCACAAAAGGACATATGACCGCATATTATTATATACTGAGAATGGTTTATTTTTATACAAAAACCTGAAAAAAACAGAAAATAAAAAATAGCCGAATAAGAAACTGCTGAATAAGAAACCAACTTCAGCCCGAATAAGAAACTGAACGAATAAGAAACCAACTTCAGCATCGTGGGAGCCGATGAGCCTCAGCCACGCATAAAGCCAGGCGGCCCAGGGGGGGTGAGCCACGCATAAGGCGGGGACGGTTGGGGGGGGGCGGCTGTGAGATGAGCCAGTGCAGTGCGGTGCCTGAGCCACCCACGCATGATACAGGGAGGGGGAGATGAGCCACGCACACAGAGGGGGGGGGGATATGGGAGATGAGCCAGTGCTTGAGCCACCCAGCATATACAGGGAGGGGGAGATGAGCCACGCATGGGGGGGGATATGGGAGATGAGCCAGTGCCTGAGCCGCCCAGCATATACAGGGAGGGGGAGATGAGCCACGCATGGGGGGGGATATGGAAGATGAGCCAGTGCCTGAGCCGCCCAGCATATACAGGGAGGGGGAGATGAGCCACGCATGGGGGGGCTATGGAAGATGAGCCAGTGCCTGAGCCGCCCAGCGTATACAGGGAGGGGGAGATGAGCCACGCATGGGGGGGGGATATGGAAGATGAGCCAGTGCCTGAGCCACCCATGCATATGCAGGGAGGGGGAGATGAGACACGCATACAGGGGGGGGCTGGGAGATGAGCCAGTGCCTGAGCCACCCATGCATATGCAGGGAGGGGGAGGGTGGGCCATTATACAGTATGCATGGAGCATCATATGTGGCCATTATACAGTATTGAGCATCATGTGTGGCCATTATACAGTATGGAACATCATGTGTGGTCATTATACAGTATGGAGCATCATGTGTGGTCATTATACAGTATGGAGCATCATGTGCGGCCATTTTTTTTCTGTTTATAATTATTGTATATAAAACAGTGTGATCAGCAGTGCTAAATGGCTGTGGTTGGGACGTGGATATGGGTGTGACTAGTTGTGAAATGGGTGTGGTCAGAGGCGTGGCCTAAAATTTGCGCCGCACACTTTCTGCCTCCTTCCCTTCTTCAAAAGTTGGGGGGTATGGTACCGCATTTGCCAGATCATGACAAGTGCCGCAAATCCCATAGGGAATGAATGAGGCCGAATGCAGTGTTGCCGTAAGTGATCCGTTACGCGGCACGCAGAAAAACTGCCGGATCTGCTGCAAAAGGCGACTTTCACATCAGCGATTCTTGCTAAAATCACTGCCGATAGTGTCATACTCACCTAAGGGGGAGGCAGCACTAAAAGTGCCTAGGGCAGCAGAAACTCTAAATACGGCCCTGCATAGGTGGGATAACGATGGTGTAGTATACCATCTGGTGATGACTTTATATGAGTTTTCTTGTACCCTAATGCAACTTGATGGGCCGTGTGAATTTTTGTATATTTGAACAACCTCCCAATCTTGTAAATCAATACCTAAGTCTTTCTCCCAACTGCGGATAAAGGCTCGTTTGAGCGGTTGTCTTCACTATGATTACTTGATATAACTTGGTCAGAACTTTCTTTGGTGGATTTCTTTGCACTAAGAGTTGTTCAAAAGTTGTAAGTTCTCTATGATAGTGGCCAGTCTTAAGATAATGTTTTATGGCATTTTTGAGCCTATTATAATGAAGGAAGCTTATTTGAAGTTGGGGGAATTTTGATTGTAATTGTGCCATCAATCATTATACATTCCAAATTGTCTCTGATCTTGTAAAGGGGATCTGACGTTGGGGACATAGAGTCTTTCGGGTAAAGCTCTGGTAAATCCGCCACTCTAACCAATGGAGAGGGAAGAGGCATCAGCATCTGTGAGTGTCATGACCAAGTTCTAATAACGTTTTTGGATATTGCATTCGAGATTTTAATTTTGTGAATAAACTCTTTGGAAGCATGAATAATAGCATGAAGGGGTGCTGGGATTGTGGTATCCGCAATTTGTGTCCAAAGCTTCTGGGCATCACCTCTCCACCAATCCACCATCAAAGATAACGTCGCTGCATTATTATACATTTGAGGATCTGGAGCTCCCATACCCCCCCTAAACTTGGGGAGCGATAGCGTCGTGTAGTTGATTCTGGGCCTAGAATCCCTCCAAATATACCTTCCAAACATCAAGCGTACCCTTGAAAAGAATGCATTGGGGACAGTTATTAGTAACATTCTGGATATATAACTAAATTTAGGGAGTATATTTCATTAGACTTTTACACCAAAATTCAGGCAAAAATTTCTTGAAGTTTTTTATAGAAATATGCAAGCAAAAAGAATCCATGTGAATATTCTCTATTTGATTCAGTACTCAAGTTTGTGTGTTGTCTAGCAGAAATGCCAAGAGTTGACATGTTGCCTGTTTTTCACTAATTACAAAATAAATAGCACCCTGTGTTTTATAGGCATGTGTTGCTATCGAAATCATTAGGAAACTTTATAAAAAAAGTATTTCAAGCTGGTTTTTTTGCATTCTGGACCAGAATCTACTCCACGTAAAAAGAAAATCTGTGTAAAAATACCTACTGGCTGGCTGCAGTGCTCACATGGCATAACAATGTCACGTGAGTATCGGGAGAGCTAGGACTGACATGATTGAAACATTGGTGCTTGAGGGAATATAACGTTTTTTTAATTAAATGAAGGACCACAACATTTAAAAAGTAGTTATCCAAACGATGTACAAGCCCTTTAACATGAAGGTTATTAGTTTTTAAGATTTTTTTAAACGATATCAGCATACTTTCATTGTCCTCCATTTGTCCCTTCAGCCTAAATTATGTTTGATGCAAAATCAATGGCTCCAATTCATCAAATCTTCTACTCCAGAAAACAGGTGTAAAAAACTTTGTAAAGTCACAAATTGTATTTGCACAATGCAAGGCTGCATCATGACTAAGGGTGCTCTGTCACCAGAAACGCGTTGATACTGTTTCTATTCCTGTTGTTGCTGATGTTTTTATCCTCCACATATATTATTGAAGTGAATAAAGGAACGACACGTTTTTTCACTATCTCGTTGAGCTGGATGTTTCCTTCTTCTTTGATTCTTCTACGCCCTGACACAGCGGTTCCGTGCTCCGAGTATCCAGAGATGTCAACTATGGTGAGCTGGACTTTGCTTTGCTCTACACAATGCAAGGCTGCACAAAACTTTTCTTTTTCATTTTCACAACATTTTCCCACAGCTTCAACAAAGTAGGTAGAGCTGGGGCGATATGGAGGCATGGCGGGATATGGTGACTGCCACTGTCACAAGGGTGTCATGTCCCCCTGGAAGACCTGGAGTTAAATGGTCACATCGGGTAATGAATCACAGGTCTTCTTTAGAGATGATGTGATTCATATCCTATTTTAAATAGATTTTCTTTCCTTTGGTGCTTAGAGGGTTAAGGAATCTTTCCATGCTGGCTGAGACCATATATCCTCATTGTTCTCAGCTGCAACTGCTTATCATTTGCTCCCTCTCTCTCTCTTGCTCACTGAGTTAGAGTTGTAGTGATCTGTAGCTTGTTGTAGTACTTGTGTATTTAACTCCTGGTCCCTATTCCCATTTAGTTTATTCCTCCCTACCCCTATCCTCCTCCCTATTGTTGGTGAGTGGTTTTGTATGATACAGGTTTACTATTATCCCTGTTTTGTCTTTATGTCTCTTTTACCTTACATTTCTGTCCCATGCCTTATGGGGTGGGAAAGGGGACAGAGTAGGGTTTAAGAGGAGCATAGTAAGGTCGGGGACCTGGGACATGACAGGGATAGTTAGGGTCCCATCTTCCAGGGACAGTTTGATGTCCCTTTTTTTACTGAAGATCGCCACAGTGGGACAGCCACTAGTCATGTTCATGCCAAGTGATGGCATTCTTATGTCACAAATCTTAATACAGTCCCTGACAAGAGTAAGATTTGTGGTGAGCTGCGCATGAAGGCACGTGCCACTTTGCTCCTCATCTTGTGTCGTAATGAATCAAGTACCTCGCACTCCACCCCCTCATCATGACTGGCATAAAAATGCTGGTCTTGACGAATTGGGGCCAATATGTTTTATATGAGTGGAACATTAGTTTGTTTGGCAATATAGTAATATGTACAGGTACTGCATTAATGAGTCATTATTATGACGCATCATCAATTTTATAATTCTGCTGTTCCATCTTTTGGTAGCGGAGCTTTTGGACTCCCTTAGACAACAGGGTACATTGCAAGCGTGATTGCACTCTTTTTAGTTACATCCCTAAGTATTTTATTTGTTGTCATTCAGAAGTCTAATTAGTGTCAATTTATGCAGTTAGTAGACTCATTTATAAAATTATCTGTTATAATCTACTAAAATGCAGCTATAATAAATTTCCAAACTTACTTTCAATTGTTTAAACTTTCCCTAAAATGTAGGCACAAATCCTTCACTAAATTACTTTAGAAAAAGTAGAAGTGTGCCTGGAGCCGCCAGGCTTAATGGGGAGTTTTAACTAGTGGCCACTGGTACCCATATGGGAAATACATACCCTCATTTAGGTCCGTAGGTGGGCTCCTGCACAACATTATATGAGGATTGTGTAATAGCGATACTTGTTTACACTTTGGCCCCATATATCCTGGTGTTGTACCTGGCTCCTATTTTATCTTGGACTATATGTCACTTACCTGTTACCCTGTATTTTTGTATTTAGGTGCATCTATTTGATTGCTCTGTATTTTGGGCTACGTTTTGTGCTTTTAAAGCCCTGTTTTTAACATATTTTGTGTGATCTACTTAATAAATAAAAGTTGTTTGACTATATTCTTATTTAGCACGACTCTCATTTCTCTTGTATATTATGCAGTTAGTAGACTCATTTATAAAATTATCTGTTATAATCTACTAAAATGCAGCTATAATAAATTTCCAAACTTACTTTCAATTGTTTAAACTTTCCCTAAAATGTAGGCACAAATCCTTCACTAAATTACCTAGGACAACAGATTTAGGAATACTTGATTTAATGAAATCAGACTTTTGAGATAACTACCATTATACTTTTACTCTGAGAATGAATAGGCATCTTGGCAGCAATGGTTACAACATATATTAAAACTAAAATTAATTATTTAATCTGGCCAACACAGACATTCTACATTTTCTTTAGGATCAAAAATGCTAAATGGCTTCCTGCAGCACTTCTTTTATGATTTTATGAATCCTCTGAATTAGTTTGGCTGATGTTCAAGAACTAAAAATATGTTTTGTTCCCCCATCACAGTTCTAGAATAATTTCTCCTAAAGATCTACTTGAAATTCTAAATTCAGTACTTTGCAAACAGCAAATTAAGCTGTATATATACAGTACAGACCAAAAGTTTGGACATACCTTATCATTTAAATATTTTTCTGTATTTTCATGACTATGAAAATTGTACATTCACAATGAAGGCATCAAAACTATGAATTAACACATGTGGCATTATATACTTAACAAAAAAGTGTAAAACAACTGAAATTATGTCTTATATTCTAGGTTCTTCAAAGTAGCCACCTTTTGCTTTGATGACTGCTTTGCACACTCTTGGCATTCTCTTGATGAGCTTCAAGAGGTAGTCACTGGTGATGGTCTTCCAACAATCTTTAAGGAGTTCCCAGAGATGCTTAGCACTTGTTGGCTCTTTTGCCTTCACTCTGCGTTCCAGCTCACCCCAAACCATCTCGATTGGGTTCAGGTCTGGTGACTGTGGAGGCCACGTCATCTGGCGTAGCACCCCATCGCTCTCCTTCTTGGTCAAATAGCCCTTACACAGCCTGGAGGTGTGTTTGGGGTCATTGTCCTGTTGAAAAATAAATGATGGTCCAAGTAAACGCAAACAGGATGGAATAGCATGCCGCTGCAAGATGCTGTGGTAGCCATGCTTGTTAAGTATGCCTTCAATTTTGAATAAATCCCCAACAGTGTCACCAGCAAAGCACCCCCACAAAATCACACCTCCTCCTGCATGCTTCACGGTGGGAACCAGGCATGTAGAGTCCATACGTTCACCTTTTCTGCGCAAAGACACGGTGGTTGGAACCAAAGACCTCAAATTTGGACTCATCAGACCAAAGCACAGATTTTCACTGGTCTAATGTCCATTCATTGTGTACTTTAGCCCGAACAAGTCTCTTCTGCTTGTTGCCTGTCCTTAGCAGTGGTTTCCTAGCAGCTATTTTACCATGGAGGCCTGCTGCACAAAGTCTCCTCTTAACAGTTGTTGTAGAGATGTGTCTGCTGCTAGAACTCTGTGTGGCATTGACCTGGTCTCTAATCTGAGCTGCTGTTAACGTGCGATTTCTAAGGCTGGTGACTCTGATAAACTTATCCTCAGAAGCAGAGGTGACTCTTGGTCTTCCTTTCCTGGGGCGGTCCTCATGTGAGCCAGTTTCTTTGTAGCGCTTGATGGTTTTTGCCACTGCACTTGGGGACACTTTCAAAGTTTGCCCAATTTTTCGGACTGACGGACGTTCAATTCTTAAAGTAATGATGGCCACTCATTTTTCTTTACTTAGCTGCTTTTTCTTGCCGTAATACAAATTCTAACAGTCTATTCAGTAGGACTATCAGCTGTGTATCCACCAGACTTCTGCACAACACAACTGATGGTCCCAACCCCATTTATAAGGCAAGAATTCCCACTTATTAAACCTGACAGGGCACACCTGTGAATTGAAAACCATTCCCGGTGACTACCTCTTATGCTTATGCAGCTTCAATAGTAAAAACATAATGTTAAAAATAATAATAATACAAAAAATAATTTCTCACCTTCCGGCATCTGCGGCAGCCTTTCCCGCTCCTTGCGACGCTCCGGTCCCAAGAATGCATTGCGGCAATGACCCCAGATGATGTAGCAGTCTCGCGAGACCGCTACATCATCACGGTTACTGCCGCAAGGCATTACTGGGAACAGTGCGTTGCAAGGAGCATCGCTAAAGGCCTGGGCTGGGGGCCACCGGAAGGTGAGTATATAACTTTTTTCTTTTAATTCTTTTTTTTAACAGGGATATGGTGCCCACATTGCTATATACTACGTGGGCTGTGTTATATACTATGTGGGCTGTGTTATATACTGTGTGGGCTGTGTTATATACTGCATGGGCTGTGTTATATACTACGTGGGCTGTGTTATATACTACGTCACTGTGCTATATACTACGTGGATGTACAAAATATACTACATCGCTGTGCTATATACTATGTGGCTGTGCTATATACTATGTGGCTGTGTTATATACTACGTGGGCTGTGTTATTTACTGCGTGGGCTGTGCTATATACTACATGGGTTGTGTTATATACTACGTGGGCTGTGTTATATACTGCGTGGGCTGTGTTATATACTGCGTGGGCTGTGCTATATACTACATGGGCTGTGTTATATACTGCATGGGTTTTGTTATATACTGCATGGGCTGTGCTATATACTACGTGTCTGTGCAATATAATATGTGGCTGTGCAATATACTACGTGGCTGTGCAATATACTATGTGGCTGTGCAATATACTTCGTGGGCTGTGCTATATACTATGTGGCTGTGCAATATACTACATGGTTGTTCAATACACTACGTGGCTGTGCTATATACTATGTGGCTGTGCTATATACTACGTGGCTGTGTTATATACTACATAGCTGTGCTATATACTACGTGGCTGTGCTATATACTACGTGGCTGTGCTATATACTACGTGGGCTGTGTTATATGCTACATGGGCTGTGAGACTCTTTTGCCTGGGGCCCTCAAAAACCTGGAGTCAGCCCTGGCTTCACTGATTGGTCGCGCCCTGCCGGTCGCGAACAATCAGCGACAGACGCAGTCTGGCTGCGAATTGGCGCAGGATTTGAACCACACATCGCTAATTGGTCGCACCTGGCCAGCCGAATCCTGTGTATTCATTGCATTATTCTGAAATCTTCATAAATAAACTACATAAATATTCTAGAATACCCGATGCGTTATAATCGGGCCACCATCTAGTTTAATATAAGAGGTTATTAACTATCTTAATATGTCCTGATTTAAGATCTGAACCTCCAATATGTAATATCAGACACAATTAAAACAAGCTGCATTGTTTCGTCAAACACAACCTTTTTATGATCAACTTTTAAAAGTATTCATGCATGATTATATAAGATTTTCAATGTGTGTCTGTCCGCGCAAAATGATTATTCAACACAAGCTCAGGCACTCGGTGCATCTTTGGTGTGACCAAACTGTTCTGTGCACCTTTCCATTTACTTGTTTTCCATTTACAGGTGCTTCTCACAAAACTAGAATATCATCAAAAAGTTAATTTATTTCAGTTCTTCAATAGAAAAAGTGAAACTCATATATTATATAGAGTCATCACAGAGTGATCTATTTCAAGTGTTTATTTCTGTTAATGTTGATGATTATGGTTTACAGCCAATGAAAACCCAAAAGTAATTATCTCAGTAAATTATAATAATTAATAAAAAATACCTGCAAAGGCTTCCTAAGCACTTGAAAAGGTCCCTTAGTCTGTTTATGTAGGCTCCACAATCATGGAGAAAACTGCTGACTTGACAGATGTCCAGAAGGCAGTCACTGACACACTCCACATGGAGCGTAAGCCACAAAAGGTCATTGCTAAAGAAGCTGGCTGTTCACAGAGAGCTGTATCCAAACATATTAATGAAATGTTGAGTGGAAGGAAAAAGTGTGGTAGAAAAAGGTGCACAAGCAACTGGGATAACCGCAACCTTGAAATGATTGTTAAGGAAAGGCCATTCTAACATTTGTGGGAGATTCACAAGAAGTGGACTGCTGCTGAAGTCATTGCTTCAAGAGCCACCACACACAGAAGTATCCAGGACATGAGCTACAAGTGTCACATTCCTTGTGTCAAGCCACTCATGACCAATAGACAATGCCAGAAGCGTCTTACCTGGGCCAAGGAGAAAAAGGACTGGACTGTTGCTCAGTAGTCCAAGGTGGTGTTTTCAGATGAAAAGAAATTTTGCATTTCGTTTGGAAGTCAAGATCCCAGAGACTGGAGGAAGAGAGGAGAGGCACACAATCCTAGCTGCTTGAGGTCTAGCACAACAATTTTTTCCACAATCAGTGATAGTTTGGGGAGCCATGTCATCTCCTGGGGTAGGTCCACTGTGTTTTATCAAGACCAAAGTCAGAGCAGCTGTCTACCAGGAAATGTTAGAGCAGTTCATGCTGCCCTCTGCCGACAAGCTTTTTTGAGATGGAAATTTAATTCTCCAGCAGGGCTTGGCACCAGTCTACACTGCTAAAAGTACCAATACCTGGTTTAAAAACAACAGAAACACTGTGCTTGATTGGCCAGAAAAGTTGCATAAGAAAAGGCACCGCCATATTATAAGTATCCAGAGATAATGAGAGGGGTGCTACCATAGCATCCTACAAATGCATGTTTGAAAAGTGAAAAGAAAAGACGCAAATAGAGGTGCACACACCAAATATACATGTGAACAAAGGCTTTATTGAAACAATAACAAGTGCACATACATGTATAAAAAGCATTTAAAAACATCATGGCTCAATAGGGTCATGGCGGCTAAATATAGGCAAAAAATCCATGAGTGATACTGTGAGTGCTTAGTAATCTATAAATCACGTAGCTGCTTACTAAGAGCAGTTTTGAATACTTTTTCCAAAGTTAATATTTCAGAAAATAAATAATAATAAATACCAGGCTTAGATATAGCCTATTTGTTAAAATTCTGAAATGTATACAATATTACAAGTGCAGCACAGTTCCACTTAGAGAGAAACACTCTTATCTTCTTATGAAAAGCAGTACTCAGATACACTCATGAAGAGAGTGTGCAAAACAAATAATGTATAGCCATAAATAATAACCCTAATAATACCAATAGGCATGCATATAAACAAAATTCATACTTGCCAAGTGATCAATATGTAGCCATGTGGGGCATCCCAACGCGTATCGCTACCATATGACCTTAACCCCATAGAAAATCTATGGGGTATTGTCAAGAGGAAAATGACAGACACCGGACCCAACAATGCAGATGAGCTGAAGGCTGCTATCAAAGCAACCTGGCCTTCCATAACGCCTCGGCAGGTGGATCACCTCCATGCCACTCCGCATTGATGCAGTAATTGATGGAAAAGGAGCCCCAACCAAGTATTGAGCGCATTTACTGAACATATATCTCAGTAGGCCAACATTTCGGATTTTAACCCCTTTCTGCCATTAGACGTACTATTCCGTCCATGTGACCCGGGCCCTAATTCCCATGGATGGAATAGTACGTCTAACGCGATCAGCCACGCTCACTGGGGGATCGCGGCCGAGTGTCAGCTGACTATCACAACTGACATCCGGCGCTATGTGCCAGGAGTGGTCACGGACCGCTCCTGGCATATTAACCCCCGGAAAACTGCAGTTAAACATGATCTCAGCGTTCCGACGGCATAGGGAAGCATCGCGCAGGGAGGGGGCTCCCTGTGTGCTTACCTGAGACCCTCGGAGCAACGCGATGTGATCGCATTGCTCTGAGCGTCTCCTCCGTCCTCCTCCCTGCAGGCCCCAGATCCAAGATGTCCGCGGGGCTCCTTATGGGTCCTGCAGGGAGAGCAGATCCCTGATCTGAGACAGTGCATTGCAAAGTGTCAGATCAGCGATCTGACACTATAACATGATGTCTCTCACTGGGACAAAGTAAAAAAGTAAAAAAAAAAAAATTTACATGTGTAAAAAAAAAAAAAGATCCTAAATAAATAAATTAAAAAAAAATATTGTTCCAATAAATACATTTCTTTATGCAATTAAAAAAACCAATAAAAGTACACATATTTAGTATCGCCACATCCGAAACGATCCGACCTATAAAACTGTCCCACTAGTTAACCCCTTCAGTGAACACCGTGAAAAAAAATAGGCAAAAAACAATGCTTTATCATCATACCACCAAACAAAAAGTGGAATCAAAAAGACGGATAAAAAATAAACAATGTACCACCAAAAATGTCCTCTTGTCCCGCAAAAAATGAGCCATCATACAGCGTCATCAGCGAAAAAATAAAGTTATAGCCCTCAAAATAAAGCGATGCAAAAATAATATTTTTTTCTATAAAATAGTTTTTATTGTATAAAAGCGCCAAAACATTTTAAAAAAGATATAAATGCGGTATCACTGTAATCATACTGACCCAAAGAATAAAACTGCTTTATCAATTTTACCAAACGCGGAACGGTATAAACGCCCCCCCCAAAAGAAATTCACGAGTTGCTGGTTTTTGTTCATTCTGCCTAACAAAAATCAGAATAAAAAGCGATCAAAAAATGTCATGATACCAATAAAAACGTCAACTCGTCCCGCAAAAAACAAGACCTCACATGACTCTGTGGACCAAAATATGGAAAAATTATAGCGCTCAGAATGTGGTAACGCAAAAAATATTTTTTGTAACAAAAAGCATCTTTTAGTGTGTGACAGCTGCCAAACATAAAAACCCGCTATAAAACCCCGCTATAAATATTAAATCAAACCCCCCATTATCTCCACCTTAGTTAGGGAAAAATAATAAGATAAAAAACATTTATTTATTTCCATTTTCCCATAAGGGTTAGGGTTAAGGTTGAGGCTAAAGTTAGGGTTGGGGCTAAAGTTAGGGTTGGGGTTGGGTTTGGATTACGTTTATGGTTGGGGTGTGTCAGGGTTAGGGTATGGTTAGGGTTGGAATTAGGGTTAGGGGTGTGTTGGGGTTGGGATTAGGGTTAGGGGTGTGTTCGGGTTAGGGGTATGGTTAGGGTTGGGATAAGGGTCAGGGGTGTGTTGGGGTTAGGGGTGTGGTTAGGGTTGGGATTAGGCTTAGGGGTGTGTTGGGTTAGGGTTGGAGTTAGAAATGGGAGGTTTCCACTGTTTAGGCACACCAGGGGCTCTGCAAATGCAATATGACATCCGATCTCAGTCCATACAATTCTGCGTTGAAAAAGTAAAACTGTTCTCCTTCCCTTCCGAGCCCTGCCGTGCGCCCAAACAGTGGTTTACCCCCACATATGGGGTATCAGCATACTCAGGACAAATTGAACAACAACTTTTGGGGTCCAATTTCTCCAGATACCCTTGGGAAAATAAAAAATTGGGGGCTAAAATATCATTTTTGTGGAAAAAAAATGATTTTTTAATTTTCACTGCTCTACATTATAAACTTCTGTGAAGCACTTAGGGTTTCAAAGTGCTCACCACTCATCTTGATAAGTTCCTTAGGGGGTCTACTTTCCAAAATGGTGTCACATATGGGGTATCAGCGTACTCAGGACAAGTTGCACAACGTTTGGGGTCCAATTTCTCCTGTTACGCTTTGGAAAATAAAAAATTGGGGGCGAAAAATCATTTTTGTGAAAAAAATAAGATTTTTTATTTTTATGGCTCCACATTATAAACTTCTGTGAAGCACTTGGGGGTTCAAAGTGCTCACCACACATCTAGATAAGTTCCTTAGGGGGTCTACTTTCCAAAATGGTGTCACTTGTGGGGGATTTCAATGTTTAGACACAACAGGGGCTCTCCAAACGAGACATGGCGTCCTATCTCAATTCCAACCAATTTTGCATTCAAAAGTCAAATGGCGCTTCTTCCCTTCTGAGCTCTGCCATGCGCCCAAACAGTGGTTTACCCCCACATATGGGGTATCAGCATACTCAAGTTCCTTAGGGGTCTACTTTCCAAAAAAAACCCTAAGAGGAAGAACCTCCACTAACTTCTAAAAAAAAAACAGTACACAGGTAAAGGTGCTTACCTGTCGCGGCCTCCAAACAAATGCACTATCAAGGTGCAGCGGACCCAAGATAAAGTGGCAACTACACAGGTGCAATAATACCGATGAGGCAGCCAGCCTACAATCAGGGATTGGCCGCTGGCACACAAGTGCAAACAAATAAACTGTATGTGGCATGTTCACACAGAAATGCAGAGCATCTAACTCAAAGCCTATTAGTGATGCCATATGGCGGGCTTAATCAGTGCTGACTAATGCATCCTGTGTGAACAGCGGCCATAGTATACAGAGCCAACTAGGGTCCAACTGCACCCCGAAAGATATAAAGTGCACAAAAACATAATAATGTATGCAAGGTATTGGTTTATATTATGGCCACAATACTTAAGCCGGCAACCCGGGTCAAGGGTCCTTGTATCTTGTCCTACTCTAAACAAAAAACACCATAAGAGGAAAAACCTCCACTAACTTCTAAAAAACCCCCAGTGCACAAGTAAAGATGCTTACCTGTCGCGGCCTCCAAACAAATGCACTATCAAGGTGCAGCGGACCCAAGTTAAAATGGCAACTACACAGGTGCAATAATACCGATGAGGCGGCCAACCTTAGCGCTCATAGCAATCCGGCAATGACAACAACAGGGGTCTCCTGCAGACCCCGGGTTGTCATGCCATCCCATCACGACCCTCGGTCATGTGACATGGGCACCAATAAGCGGGATTAGTGACACACTTCCAGCACAATCACATTAAATGCCGCTGTCAGATATTGACAGCAGAATATAACGGGTTAACAACCCGCAATTCCACCCATGGCGGTTAGAAGCACATGTCAGCCGTTCAAAACAGCTGACATGTGGTAAGAAAAATTTAGCCTCAGCACCGGAGCCCACATCAAAGGGAGGGACACGATATACGCAGTACATGTGCAGCGCTTGTCGTGAAGTGATTAAGTGCACCTGTTTAATCACAATCCATTTCTTTACATGACTCATAAAACTCAGCATCTTATGTCTGTAGGTTAAATTTATCTTAAAGGAAGTCCTATTCATATTGTATACCCTATTAACTGAATCTTTACAATCTACATGTGGCACATGTAAGTAATATGGGGCTCATGGCATCCTACGGAGTTTTAGTGCCTCATGTGCCAAAATGTTTTCATAAAGATCCTTGTGGTAGATGGTACTCCTGCTGCCAAATGCAAAATCGGATGCTATATGGAGGCAAATATTTTATCAGAAGGTCAATGTGGATTCAAAAATATTGTCTCCCACTACTGTTTGGTACTGCATGAGTTCAGTTTTTTGCACTTGGCTATGTATTGCATCATTGATGCCTTATATTTCGCTAAGATGACCATGCACATAAGGCATCTATTGTAAATACTGATACAAAAGGCAACATTGGTTCTTTAATCACAAAAAATAGATAAAAAATAGGACAAAAAAACTCCAATATTACCTGAACCTAATGATTTAATAAATATATCATGTTTTCTGCTGTAGAAAAAGTAATTTTACAACAGTCTTGTTATGTAGTTTAATTTTTAAACTACACATGGTCAGTACGGATCTTACACTCATTCAGCTGTGTCTGTTTGTACGATAATGGCCTGTGCAATTTGTTTGTAAAGACGTAATTGAAGCCATACATAACGCAGTGTGGTAATTTCACCCTTCAGAGAATTCCACAATAGACACTAATATCGTCTCGCAGTGATCAGTGTAATATATTTTCCATATGTGTAATCGTGCTGTTACTGTGCATCTGCTTTATGTATGTATTATGTTTTCTTGTGTAATGGTAGCTGATGGATACTCTCAATATCGCAGGAAATTCTACTTTATAGCTCAACTGAGAGGACAGCATGTTAAAGTATTGAAATTAGAGATAAGCAGATATTTTGAAATGCAAATTTGCTGCCTTTGCCGAATTTTCACAATAAAATGTATTTTTCAAATAATAAATTTTCACAAATCTCAATGGATGAAAGCTTATAATTGCTTGAAAAATACACATTGGGGAGAGGAGAGAGAGAAAGAACTCAGCTGACCATAAGAGCTTACACCTTACAGGTGAAAGCGGGAGAGAGGACCCTGCTGACCATAAGAGCTTACACGCTACAGGAGAGAGAAAGAAAGGAACTGGCTGACCATAAGAGCTTTTATCTTATGAGAGAGAGAGAGAGGACCCTGCTGACTATAAGAGCTTATATTCTATAGAAGAAAGAGAGGACTTTGCTGACCATAAGCGCTTACATTCTATAGAAGAGAGAAAGAGATGACTTTGCTGACCAGAAGTGCTTACACTGTACTGCAGGTTTCTCCAACCTGTGGCTCTGAAGCTACATGGGGCACGCAGGCTCCTCATGTGTGGCTCACGGTTGTTTGCCAGCTTGGTGCATTAACACTAAGTCTAGCAAAGAGCAACGAAGAACATGGCTCCAGATGGTCACTATTGTGAGTTGCCCCACAAAGAAGAGTAATTCTGGATGTGCATATATTGGTCTTGTGCGTTTAGAGATGATTTAAGCTAAGTAAGCTGAAGACAGGATAATACTACCTGCCAAAGGAGATACTTGAAGCTGGATTCCACAGTGTAGTGGGAGTCCTTGATGCAAGAATAATGAATGGAAGTATTGTGGAAACCCCTGGTTCTCGGTATATTTCTTGGTGCGATTTCTATGGAAAAGGTTTGGTTGTCATTATATTGGTAATGGGGGCTCTGGTTGTCACTACTGTTAAAGGCGTGGGAGCTGAATGTGGCTCCCGACCCTCTCCCAGAGCTGAAAGTGACTCTCAAGATCAGAAAGGTTGGGGACCACTATTCTAACGGGTAGAGAAAGAGAGAAGACCCTGCTGGCTGACCATAAGAGTTTACACTCTATAGGATAGAGAATGAGAAAGGACCCTGTGGACCATAAGAGCTTAGTCTCTACAGGAGAGAGAAAGAGATGAGATTGCTGACCATAAAAGCATACACAGTACAGAAGGGAGAGAATTGATGTTAGATTGATACTTAAGCAATGTGAGAAATTATGCTGGACACATTTTTTCTTTTGCGAACTGCAAATTGAATCTCAAAATGTTTGAATTCACGTAAAACTGCAAATTTTCGGATATTTGATTTGAACTCAACCCTCCGCGCATCAATATGCTCCTCTCTAATTGAAATTCTTTTTTTTTTCATTCTAAACATTAATGTGAAATTTTATATTCACTAGAACTTATGGATTTAATTGTTTGAGAAACTTTCAATTACCTTTTGTTTGGGGTCAATGTTCATCCCTACAAAACCTAAAAATGAAGATTATGTGTCATGTGCAGTATCACAAATGGGTTTGAAAGGAATTTGTCTTTTTCAAGCAGCTGATGAGTCAAATCAGTCACAGTGCACCTTCTCAGAAATTGGAGATTCCCTTGTCAGAGATTTATCTCCCAACAACCAAGGAACCAAAGGCACCAAACCAATAATCACAAATTGGGATTGTGCATGAATGTACCCAATAGGAGTAACAGCAAGAGCTATGTTAGTGTAATGTAATCATTGGACATGAGCTCAGGAAAGGTCAGTGGGTGATTTTCAAGCAATTGTGTAGGTACTATCTTACATATTGACCCTATTTAGGTTTTAATTCTTGGTCATATTATTTTACAATGTATTGAATGCCTGTGAATTTCTATTCAGTCTTGAAAATTTTCCATCACCAGGTATGTGGCGGGATTTGTCCATTACCACTCAGTGGTGAGGATAAGGAATAGTGTTTAACTGGAGAGGTTAGAGAAATAGAAGGTGCATCAATCAGTTCTATCACTATGGGTTGGCATGAGGTTGCTTGATAAGTTGAGATAAGGAACTTTGGGGGATGAAGCACCAGATATAACAAAATGTGTTAGTCGTAGGGCATATAGCAGATTCCAATTCTAGGGTATTTCATTCCTGTGAGACTATAGTATGGGGAAATCAGTCCATTTCAAAATATGTCTAATAGAATGGACCTACTGGAAGGAAGAGGATTGGTTGAGTAAAAGTAAAGTTCAGGGTTGGTATTGGTGTCAATAGAAGCCTAGGGGATCTAAATAAAGCAGCATATACAGATAATATCATGGGTCTACACAAGATTAGAATGATTGGTCACTTATAGAGTTGATCGAATAGCTTCGGATAAGGGCTTATCCGAATAGCTATAGCGCTTCCCGAATAGTTGCCTCAGTAACCTGGATACCCTGAGTGCTCCCAATAATCAGCTGTTCGGTGCCGCAGCTTCATGTGTCGCGGCTGTGTGACAGTCACAACACATGCATGCATGCGGTGCCGAACATCTGATTATTGGGAGCACTCAGGGTATCCAGGTTACTGAGGCAACTATTCGGGAAGCGCTATAGCTATTCGGATAAGCCCTTATCCAAAGCTATTCGATCAACCCTAATCACCCACTATATTTCTCATGGACCATTATAGGTCTTTGGGGACCTTGAGGACAATATGCCTTGTGAAATTGATAGGCCACAGAATGGTCTTTGAACTAGCACATTGGGATAAACTAGCAGCACAGGGTTAAAGGCTCAATAAGTGAAAGAGAAGTCTGTGTCCTTGAATAACATGCCCCATTGGTTTATTATACTACAGGGGGGCTTAAACTGGTTGTCCGGTCTAAAATGAAAAGTCTGTAGTCACTCTGTTTGACTGCAGACTTTTGAATCCTCCCAGAGCATGCATGTATTGAGCGAGGCCGAACCCACTAGTGGGGTTCTGCCCGGCAGTATACATATCACATACCTGACCACTTCTCCAAGGGAAGAGAGTAGCAAATACTCACAGCGCACGGTGCGTGCGCTCGGAGGATTCAAAAGTTTGCAGTCACACAGAGTGACTACAGACTTTTTTCTTTAGACTGGACAACTCCTTTAATGGAGACACGGACTGGCCTGTGTCGACTCAGCGCGATAGGTCCAAAAGATCAATTAGTTTTTGCTCAACTCTTGGGGCAGGTATGAATTAAACATACATATTTGTGATTGAGCACTCAGGTTTGATTTTGCCAACATAAGGTCAGACTGTCTGGAGGGTAAGTTTATGCCAAATTAAAATGTGCCTATTGGAAATGCCCTGTCTCTAGAAGTCCTATTTGCATGTAATTTTACAAATCCAATTCAGACAAATAGGACATTTATAGAAATTTTCTAAAGAAATCTTTCACTATTGAATATACCTAGAAAACAATTACCGTATGTAATTTTTCCCATTTCTTTTTTTAATTCAATATAATAGATATATAGATTGAGGGGTCATGTGCACTCTCTTAAATAAATACCGTAATAGTCATTGTTTAAAATTAAAGTTGATTTTTGGATTTTATTTGTATGACTGATTTGCATTTTCCCTCTAGTTAGTGTCTGAAATACAACTGACTTTTGTAGTCAAATAATATGTAAGTTTTATAAATGATGGCAAATGGCTCTGATATTCATATGAAGTCATTTTCATATGTTGGTGTACATAAATTGCTAACATCAGTGGAAGCAGTCCCTCTTCATGGGAAGAGTAATTGAATTGCCGCATATCACCTTACATGCAATGTTATAGAAGCGTAGAACCTTTGTAAAAACCATAACTATCGTTTCCATCGCATTAATATTTCAATAATGGGCATTTTTTTGGGTGCCTTACATTGTAAAGCTCTTCAAGATGATGGCTCAGTGGGAGATAATGCTTGACATTGAAGCAGCAGTGGCTGCATAATTCTGGTCCATAGAACCTCAGTGGCTTGAAGGTATAAATAAATCTTTGAATGTTGTACAGGAATTATGGTAGAGGGCACACATGCTGGCAGCCATTTGAATAAATCCACCTGCAATAAATACATATGCTTCTTCACAGTAGGATGCTCCTTGAGAAAAAGTGGCTGATCAAGATTATCTTTATCTTCAAGGACTTTATTTAAATACATTTTAAATGCCCTTTATGATTTATTTTGTATTTATTCCAGCATAAATTACTGATACCAAAAATTAGATTTTATGATATATAATTGATGACAATTTTTTAAAGCTCTAAAATGTAAATTTTGCTCTCTAAGCAAAACAGATTTTTTTAGCACCTAAGGCAAAAACGCCGTTACATTTCTATCCCTCTAGACTTCCACGAAAAAAACATGTAAATTTATAGCAATAGAGAATGAGATTCTCTATTATGATGTCCTTACAAGTAAGCTTATATTAATGACATAGTTCATTTTCTGCTGTTCTGAAGCAGGGAAAATGCACTGTGGATAAAACTACTGGTTCCCCTACTGTGCATATTTTACTTACACTTTTCTATTCCCATTGAACTCATATTTTTGTACATGTTTGTTCATTATTATACACATGTATAACCATATTGAGAGCACAATGTTTTTATTTTCATCACTGAACATTTTACAATTTGGAATTAATCGTTTTTACTAAAAATGTTTTTAAATCTCTGTGGAAAATGTATATATTAGGCTCCATTCCCAAAGACTTGAAACCTGGAGCATTTTTATTTCTTTATGTAATGAGAAAAAAGTATAAAGCACTCTATAACTACTTTTCATTAGTTCAAACGGGAGTAACACAACATAGGGCTGAAGCAGACATGGCAGCCGTTTCACGTCACTGAAGTCGCTTCATCCGGTGGTTTGCATGATCCTCTAGCAGACCGCTTTATATGCAAATGCTAACGTTAAAATCTATAGAAAAAATCTAATAACTACATAAGTTATTACAAAATAAGTGCAATTCTGTATCAAAAATGAGAATAAGAAATCAAATACATTTTATATTTTTATCTCAGAGAACCAAGTGTCTCAGTGCTCATGATTCAGAGATTCATTTTGTAGTAGTGCATATGTCTTGTAGCTCCAGGCTTTATCCTCAATTTGCTTCAAAATTCAAGCATCCTGGATCACTATGTGAACTTGCCGTATATGTTCAATCAAGTGAGGTGCACCATTACCAGTAATAATAAAGTTTCCGGAAACGGACAAAAAGGTATCTAATGGTTTTACCAATATTAAAACATCCCCATTTAACACAATATATGGCGAAATCTGACTGGCAGGTGAGGTTAAGAACCTCAGAAGTACATTATAATGACTTAATTGGATAAAGTGCTCACATAAGAGATACAGCCAAAATGAGCAGGAAACGCGATTGTGGTTTCCGCCCAGTAAGGATCGCTCCAACCAAGTTATATGATCAATCTCAATTGTACTATGAGAACTTCATCACGTAAGCTTCTTGCACGTCTAAAAGAGATAATTGCTTTTTGTGTTGCAATTTCATGTAATGCGGGGTCACTTTTAATAATATGTCAATGGCACTTAATTGTTTTATTTAAAAAGGACAGACAAGGGGTTAAATTGAAATAAAAAACCGCTTTTATTCGATTTTCTCCTATAAACATTTAACAGATCTTTACATTCCTTTGTTTTTGCCTTCTGATTTGCTTCATCAATAACTTGTGGATCTTACAAGAATGTGATTTAAGATCACCCATCTGCTGTTCAAAATCTGGATCAGTTGATTTAATACATAGTGATTTTAAAAACTGTCTGTAGGATACAGATCTCTTAACCAAGATCTGAATGGTGACTGTTAAAATGTAAAAGAGAATTGGTAGCTGTCAGTTTTCGGTAGCTTGTAGTTTTTAATTTGTAAATATCCATTGAAATCTTTACATCTAAAAAAATCAATCTAATTAAGCTCAAATTGGGACATAAACCACATCTTAAAGAGTAACCATCGTTTTAATTTTTATTTAATAAATCAACAGTACACATGAAAATAAGTAACTTTGTGATATATGTTGTCAGAGAATTTGGCTTTTTTTCGATCACAAAAACAAAACTATATATATGTTCCCCTGTATCACGGTACAGCGCAGGCGCCACCGCCTGCCTGAGGAATGCGATTTTTTTTTCAAACCATAGTATATTCAGTATGTAAAATAGGGGGCAGGTCACTGAGGGATCAGTGACCTGTCAGAAGTCATATGTTAGGGCTGGCAGAACGCACCAAATAATATAAAGGAAGATATATTGTGTGTTCGCAGCCCGGGGACCACAGTGCAGAGATGACACCTGCTGCTCGGTAATGGTGGACTATATGGTGGTATAATGTGAACACACACGGGTTAACTTCACCCGGTAAGTAAGGAGGCAAGCCCTGTTGCTTCACAGGGCCGCAATACCGCTGAGTGAACGCTAGTGCTAGGTCACAGGACTCTGCCCCAAGGACAAAGGGTTAGAGTCCCTCTAGACCCACTAGCGCTCAGTGCCACCATTGAGGTGCCAGGGAGAAACCTATATAATAAATATTCAGTGCACTAGATGCGCATGGCGCTACACTGGCGGATGCTGCTGAGATGACGCAGTACGATCGTGCCTTGTGCAGGATGGCACAACTGGCACTAGTCAGCTCCAACACCCAAACCACACACAACAACGCTAGGGAGGCGATTGATTAGGAGCTTTCACCAGATATCAAACACTCATACACACACACAATATTAGTTTTATACTATCGCATGGCCAAGCGGCCATGCAAACCTTTTATAGCAGCGTCCTTCCGGGACCTTCCCAGTGATCCAATCAGGGCCGCTTCAGGACTTGAGCATGTGACCCCCAACCTCCAATGGGAGGTCATCCCACGGGCATGCTCAGTTGAGGAAAAGCAAGACTTAGTCCCAGGAGCGTCTGCTTGCTGCTGACCACTGTTGGTTATAATAGCAGAACCAGGAATGACAGTAGTAAGCAGACGCACAGCATCAGCTTGAGAAGACGCTGGGACCGGCGTCTTTGCTGAGCAGACTCCTCTGCAGCTGGGGAAAAATGGGAGACTGGAGGATATGATTCGAGATTCTCCCTGTGCAGCGGCAGGAACTTGACACCTAACACCATACAGATGAATACCTAAGCAAAACACCACATGAAGTCGCCGCCCCAGAGCACGAGCATATCATTAACTCAAAACTGCAAATAAATATTAAAGAACAGTCAGCAGGATTTACTTTTGTAATTTATTGATCTCAGACTGAGAACTTATACTGTTTTAACTCATATACAAATGAGGGTTAAGTGCTCTAGGTGTGATCATAACACCTCGTCTGCCTTCCTGGCTCTATTCCTGGCCAAGCTCGATTTTCCTGCACTTGACTGACAGATTTGTGACTTGATTACACAGCTAATGAGCTGACAGTCAACCATAGGAATAGAGCAGAGGTCCCCAACCTGTAGCTCGGGAGCCACATGTGGCTCGCGGTGCCATGAATTGTGGCTCGCGGCTGTCTGCCAGCTTGGTGCATTAGCTCCCGATTTAGTGAACTGGTATGATGAGCACATCTCAAAATGGTGAACTTTGTCAGTAACCCTGCACAGAAGAGAAGATTTGGGTACACTTCTACTGGTCTTGGGGGTTTAGAGATAATTTAAGTATGGTATGCTGGAGACAGGCTGATGCTACCGGTCAGCGGAGGTGCTTGAAGATGGATGTGACTGTGTTGGGAGTGCGTGATGGGAGAATGCTGAATGTGGTCGGGTGTGGTGGGAACCCCTGGAACTTGGTATACTGCTTTGGGTGATTTGTGTGGAAAAGCTTTGGTTATCATTATACCCGTAATGGGGTCTTTGGTTGCCACTACTGTGAGGGGAGACAGGAGCTGGATGTGGCTCGCGACCCTCTTGCAGAGGTGAATGTGGCTCTCAAGGTCAGAAAGGTTGGGGACCACTGGAATAGAGACTTGGGAAGTGCTTTGACACTTCAAAAGCACTAAAGCCTCATTTGCATGTGAATTAAAACAGCTGTTTTTATTCTGTCGGGGAGCAACAGTTTGCATCATCAATGATATGGATAATATTATCTCAGAAGGCAACATGACCATATAAACACTTTTTTTATGTAGACTTTTACAGACAATAATTTATTGCTGCAGCACAGTAAAAAGAGAATAAGCTCTGCCTATCATATTTGCTTATAGTCTGAATGATATGTTTACTTTTTTGTAATTTTTATTTTATAATGTTACATGTTCTTACACTTTTAAATTAAAGTCTAACTTTTTTTGTTGAACTAAATTTTCCAGCTTAATTATACGTATTAGCTTTGCTTTACCTATCTTGCACTGGTCTTAAGTTATTTCATGCCCTTCTTTCCTTTCACATGTGAGCTGCATTCATAATGCTGCTGACTCACTTGCAATCTGCCAGCAATGTGCTCTCAAACAGGAAAGTAATTCTTCTTCTCACTTTTTAAATTCCGCACTATTTCTGCACTGCTAGTCAATGGGACACCCTACCACATAGTGATGATGTGTCATCCGTTCACTCTTAGTCCTCGCTGGTGGTAGCGAATTAGATTTTATGCTAAGGAATAGATGTATAGAAGACACATATGCATACTCTTTAATTTAATGGGTGACAAAAGTTATGTATTCCCCTGTTCTACTCATGGCTTTTTTTAATGTCTGCATAGCAATCAATTCTAATAATAGTAAGTAAATGTTCTAAGATCTGACCATGTAATAAGTATACTGCACACCACAGACCTGATTTTTAATTATTCCTTTCTGGAACATAATATAAATCTGTGCTAGTTTAATCTCAATAAAACAGTTGGCACTGTGCATGAGTCAGCCCATTCATAGCATAAGAGCATCTAGTAAAAGCTATGCCTCACTGCAGGATCCATTTTTCTGTATAAAAGGCATGGAGTACTTGATTGCTTGGGCTTTCTTCCTGCGAATGTATTTAAAGTGTCAGTCATATAATTATAAAAACTATTCTTCTACTCTAGTACTCAGGGCCATATTTGCCACCAGGCACAAGAGGGCAGATGCCTAGGCTGGCAGGTTGCAGAGATGCGCCAAAATGAAGGAAGATTTGATAAATTGTATTTCTTTTTTTAAATTTCCCCCTTCTTCTTACCTCGGCTGGACTGGAAAGGAAAACCACCATCTTTATGGGAGGAGGGCAGAGCATCACCAATTAGCTCAATGTATTATTGATATTTCATATATATTTATGCTTGAACACAAATAAAAGTTGTTTTAACTTCAGCCTTAGTTCTCGGAATGGGTAGAGCGTCCATCTTGCTAACTCTTCTAGCACTAGGAATTCTTCACCACCACAAGCAGTGCAACCAGATTCCATCAACTTCCGCCTCTGAGGGTTTGAGTCCATCTTTCCCTGCAGCTCAGCAAGCTTAGTGCGCCCAAGAGCCCCAACATAAATCTCGAGGTTTCCAAGCTAGTAATGGTTTTTTGACAATCCACTGCCCCAAGTAACAGGCCCACGCTGTCCCTAGCAGCCTATTGCCTGTGACCGATTCTGTCACTTCATCACTCACTCTCTAACTGCCCTTGACACTGCCTGAATTTGGCAGTAACTCTAGCTCCTCCTTCCTAATCTTTGGTCGGCCATTACAGTTACCCCTATCTAGGCTAGACTGCAGCCCCAGTGGGTTTTACTCTAAGATAATCTACATCAATATAAATACATTTAACCACTTTGAACCATTTGGAATGTCAAGGAGTAGAACATCACCTCCACCACTCCTACAGTGGCTCTGATCCTTAAGTCTTCAGATCCTTAATTTGTCAAACTTGATAATAGATTACTATAGGCTCTGTGAGCTGTCTTTGGAAAAGGACAACACAGAGACTAAAAATATAGCCGTCTAAACGAGGCCATATGCAGTATGAGTACAAGTGTCAGACTAAAGCCCCCATTACGCTTAAGAAATCTGTCAGACGAATAATGGTTCTGCCGATTGCTCAACCAGCAGGTTACTCACCCGAGTCTCCCATAGACAGAGTTCTTAAGTGTTCTCTATGAGAAAGCAGCTGTCAGACATCTCTGCTGGTGACCTATCTCTTAGACAATAAAAGGATCAGCAGTTCCACAACAGAAATGCCAGATCCTTACCTCAGCTTACTATCATCTGTCATGTGCCCCATTCATATTAGGATAAGTTCTTCAGATGAGCATTTGATGTATGGGATTTATAGAAATCTCATGCCCACTGGGCCTTTTTTTCACTTTGCCGAAACTTAACTATGGTGAGCTTTTAAAATTTGCAACACGTCAATTTGTGTTGCTGTCAATATGCGTTTTACTTGTGGATTTTACCCATAGACTTAAATGTGATGAGGAAAATCCACAGATAAAAATGCTTTTGTGCTTTTACACACTGGAAACACAATAAAAGTGCATGTAACATGCACATGACTTTATTCACATCAACGTGCTGTCCCCCCAAAAATATGATCCCACATGGAATTTCCTAGTGGCATCCAATTTTTACAGTTAGATTTCTATTATATAGCTGGGAAACTGTACAGCTCTATCAAAAATTAAGAGACAACTGCAAAATGTTCAGTCTGTCTGATTTTTCTCTTTATACAGTAGGTATATTTTTGAGTAAAATGTAAATTGTTCTTTTAGTCTATAAACTACTGACAACATGTCTCTAAATTTCCAAGCAATACATTTTTTATTTTTTTCTGACAAAAAAAAATGGTCAAATTTAAAAAAAACCCAGTCCTTTCAGACCTCAAATAATGCAAAGAAAACAAGTTCATAATCATTTAGAAACAACAATACTAATGTTTTAACTCATGAAGAGTTCAGAAATAAATATTTTGAGGAATATCCATGATTGTTAATCACAGCTTTCATGTGTCTTGGCAGGCTTTCCACCAGTCTTTCCTTAGATGTGGTTTTGAGCACGTTGAGGGGGATAGTTTTTAAAATGGGGTCACTTTTGAATATTTTCTGTTACATAGGCCCCTCAATGTCACTTAAAATGTTAGGTGGTCTCTTAAAAAAATGGTTTTGTAAATTTTGTTGGAAAAATGAGAAATTGCTGAGCAACTTTTAACCCTTCTAACTTTGTAGAAAAAAAAAGTTTGAAAAATGATGCTCATGTAAAGTAGACATATGGGAAATGTTATTTATTAATTATGTGCACAGAATGACTAACTGGTTTAATGATATAAAAATTTAAAGTTTCACAATTATCAAAAAAATTCCAATATTTTCACAGATATACTCAAAAATTATTGGCCTAAATTTACCACTAACATAATCTACAGGTTGGGACATTTATATGGATACATCTAAATAAAATGGGAATGGTTGGTGATATCAACTTCCTGTTTGTGGCACATGGGAGGGGAAAACTTTTCAAGATGGGTGGTGACCATGGTGGCCATTTTGAAGTTAGCAATTTTGGATCCAACTTTATTTTTTTAATGGGAAGAGGGTCATGTGACACATCAAACTTGAGAATTTCACAAGAAAAACAATTGTGTGCTTGGTTTTAACATAACTTTATTCTTTCATGAGTTATTTACAAGTTTACGACCACTTATAAATGTGTTCAAAGTGCTGCCCATTGTGCTGGATTGACAATGCAACCCTCTTCTCCCACTCTTGACACACTGATAGCAACACCGCAGAAGAAATGCTAGCACATTCTTCCAGTAACCATTGTTTCAGATGCTGCACATCTTGTATCTTCACAGCATAGGCAATTGCCTTCAGATGACCCCAAAGATAAAAGTCTAAGGGGTCAGATCGGGAGATCTTGGTGGCCATCGAACTAGCCCACAACGACCAATCCACTTTCCAGGAAACTTCATGTAGAAATGCTCAGACCTGACACCCATAATGTGGTGTCAGGTCATAGCACATTTTTTACTGAAATGCATGTAATTTTTACTAAAAATAAATTTTCCGTAAAGGGTTTTCAGTGCAAGCATAGACCTATGTAGCTGATTTGTACAACTATACATAGAGAGCTGCTGATGAAGATAACACTGAATCCATCATTGAGCATGTGCTGAAGCAGGTTTTGAAACCTTTATCTTTCTTCTAAACTTTCCTGTTACCTGATATATCACCAGTTCAACTTTCAACATTGTTGCTGAAACCCTATTGCCACAACTATTTTTTAAAAATGCATTAATTTAAGTAAAATGAAATGTTCCTTGATAGAGTCCGTATCTATTATTAACCTAAATGTTGGTCTCATTGGATAATTTTCAGTTTGATTCCAGCTTTTTCTGCGTTCTCTTAGAAAGCTAGGGTGCATCTGACATGTCATCGTAGCTTACGCTGTGTTACTATAAGATTTAGACTAGTTATAAACTCAGAAAGTGTAATAGTGTAAGCTCTTATGGTCAGCGGGGTCCTTTCATTTTGACAACCTTATGGTGGATAGAAGAGACCCTGGGGATTAAACGGCAAGCAATGGGGCAGTTGAAGAGCTTGTCTTTTTTTCCATTCTACTTTCATTATGCTCTGAGGTCTTGAGAGTCCGCAAAGCATAATAAAGAACATTCAATTCACGGAGAATACCTTCCCTGCAAATTGAACTTTCTCGGAAAAATCCACTTGATTTGATGGATTCGAATCTTGTCAAATCCACACATTAGTAATACTAATAATAATGTTGTTATTATTATTATTACTATTATTATTATTATTATTATTTTCCAATGCATAGCAAAATTGATGAAAGTTTACTTTTAAGCAATATATCATAATTATTGACTTAATATGATGACGATCGGGTTAACGTAGTTGCCTATTTTAAGACTGATGTATTGGAAACAACATGCTAGAGATAGTGTAGTTAAAACAAATTGCAAGAAGTGCCAAGAAAGAAGAAAACTAAAAAGGGCAATAAAATAAGTGTAGCAAAAAAAGAGTGCACATACTTTGGTATCAATGTTACATCAGAAGGAAACCACATATTCTCATAGAAAGAAACGATGAGCTGTAGAATAAGTGATGGTCAAGTAATGGAAAATGCTATTATCCTCAACAAAGGAAATAAAAGCACATGTAGAAAGTGCAACATATGGGAAAAAAACCTCTTTTGTTACATTTACTAAGTTGTGCCAACCAATAGAATGTCTAATGACCTTGAATCATATACTGCTTTTCTTTGTGGGAATATAAAATGGCATTTTAGTTCTAATGATTGAGGATTTGATGATAGTTTTGTCTCCTGCAACAATGTGATATATGAAATTATGTTATTTTACTTTAGGATTTCGTGCAGAAGGTTTACAGGCTTTTTAGAAAATATAGATATAAGTAAATGATAAGGTTTTTAATTAAACAAATGATAGAGTGTTATTTGCTCTTGATCTGTATTTCAGAAAGTGATAAATACAGTATCTGATAGGACATACAAAACATTAAATTATCACAAGGCACCAAATTACAATCCCCGAAAGGCGTCATGAAACTGGTACAGAGATCATTCTTGAAGGTTAGTGTATTTATACAGGGTGGAGCGCGGTAATTTGCTTTTTTGCACTGCATGCTGTGGCGGCACTGTCGGTCGAAGAGAGGGGAGATTGGGTGTGGCTTACAGTGGCTGATGGGAGATTTGTATTCCTCCGCCTTTCAGTTGCCATCATGCAGTGGACACGTGAGGAGAGGTCATTTTGTGTTGAAGCGTATTTTTCAAATGTCCACTCGATCATTGCAGTGCAGCGTGCTTTTCGTTTACAATTCGCTGTTCCTCCACGCGGACGTGTTCCTGGACGGCAATCAATTGTAAATTGGGTGAATGCATTCAGAACAGCAGGGAATGTGTCATGTGTACGAAGGGGACCTGAGAGAAGGATTACAACACCACAAAACATCGAGAGAGTTAGAGCAGCAGTACTGCAATCTCCGAAACGCTCTGCTCGGAAGCAATCATTTGCTCTTGGCATTTCAAGACGTTCTCTCCACCGGATTCTTCATGATGAACTGAATTTTCACCCGTATAAAATGTGCGTGGTCCAACAATTGTCAGCACGGGACTATTTGACACGGCGGACCTCTTGTGAAGACATGTTAGCAACGATACCCCGTGACGCAATTGTGTTTTTTTCTGATGAGGCACATTTTCACCTCAGTGGGTGTGTAAACAAACAAAATATGCGTTACTGGAGTGAAACAAACCCCAGAGAAGTTCACTAGAGACCTCTGCATTCGGACCGCGTCACTGTGTGGTGCGCCATATCACGAGTAGGCATCATTGGTCTTTACTTTTTTCAGGATAACGGTCGTGCCATAACTGTGAACTCCGAACGGTACTTATCTATGATACAGGATTATTTTCAGCCGGCTCTTGAGGCAATGGAACTAGAGGATACATGGTTCCAACAGGATGGTGCCACTGCACACACAGCGAGGGTTACCATGAATTGTTTGAGGCAAATGTTTCCTGGACGGCTTATCTCTTTGAGGGGAGATGTGAACTGGCCAGCACGCTCACCAGATTTAGCCCCATGCGATTTTTTCCTTTGGGGTTACCTGAAGTCTAAGGTGTATATCAACCGTCCCAACACCTTGGAAGACCTAAGGAACAATATTGAAGCTGAAATTGGCAGAATACCAGTGGACATGCTTGTTAGAGTTCATGAAAACTTCAGAAAACGTATGCAGCAGTGTGTGGATAGCGAAGGTCGACATTTGCCAGATACACTATTTAAAACCATGTAATTTAAAAATTCCATTACTGTTCAGTATAATTAAAATATAAAATAAATTTTTCTAATGATCATAATTTTTTTATTTCATTCCCAAATCAGCAAATTACCGCGCTCCACCCTGTATATTTGCCAAAATGACGCCTTTCCTCAGAAACAAACCTACAAATTGCCTCACTGGAATGTGAATTTAACTTTTAAGACCTTTAGAAAATTCTAAACTTCTGTATTTGTATCTGTTTTCTATTATAGTTAAAATTTCCTCAAATTAAAGGAAGAACAAGAAAGTTGATCAATGACTTCAGAGACCTCTGAGACAACGTGTCTTCTCTGTGCAGCAAACACTCGTAAAAAATGCCAATACAGATATTGTTGGATGAAATGTAGTCCGGGTCTGATCTAGGGGGTTAAGGTATGTAGTGATGCACCAGACTCTAGCACATGATCCTAAATGAATACAGTCCCTAGACTAGATTCTAAAATGACTCTAGATATCTGACCAGACCCCCAAAAATGAATTCAAATGTAAAATTATACAGACCCCAGACCAAGCCTCTGAATAAATTCAAACCGCAGACCAGACTCCTAAATTTATTTAGATGCCAGACTGTGCTCATGAATATATTCAGACCATGGACCAGACTGCAGAATCCATGCAGATCCCAAACCAAATCTCCAAAAGAATATCCAGACTCAAGATTATACCTGTAAATAATTCAGACCACTAAACTAGCCCAGACCAGAACCCAAATGAATACAGATCCCAGAGTAAATAGAGGTCCACAATGGACATGTAATAAATTTAGTCCCCAGGCCAAATCCCTAAATTAATTCAAACCCTATACCAAACTCATAAATTAATTTACACCACAGATGAAATTCAGAATTTAGATCAGAGTCCCAAACTTACAAAGACCCAAGATCACACCTGTAAATTCATTCAGACCCTTAATCTAATCCAGACTCTAGGCTAAATCCATCAGCAAATTTCAACCCCAAACCAGACCTTTCTGTCTATTCACAACCCTTACCAGACGCTATAATTAGCTCAGACCCATGCATTTACGCCCCGATCCATCAAGAGCAATGATTTGCTTGCTAGTCGTGATGAGGGGTGTTGTGAATTCTGCTCTTGGGCTCCCTCCGGTGGTTATAAGTGGTAGCGCTGCTGTCTCTGGATCGCAGCATTCATCAGGTGTGTCCACTTTTTGCAAATCTGACTGGGCTATTTAGTCTTGCTTGACCCTTTAGTCAGTGCCAGTTGTCCATTGTTCCTGGAGGATTCACATCCCTGCCTGGTCTCTCCTGCTTTGCTGTTAATTTCAACAAAGATAAGTTCTGGCCCTGATTTTTGCAGTCCACATGCTGTGGGCCTTATTGTTCAGTTCTTTTCCATGTTTTTGTCTTGTCCAGCTTGGTCTGTATAAGGATTTGTTTAGCCAAGCTGGTATCTCTGGAGATGCAGATATACCCTCCATATCTTTAGTTAGATGTGGAGATTTTGTATTTTCTGTGGTGGATATTTTCTAGTGTTTTAATACTGACCGCATAGTACTCTGTCCTATCCTTTCTATTTAGCTAGAAGTGGCCTCCTTTGCTAAATTCTGATTTCAATCTGTGTATGTTTTTTCCCTCTCCTCTCACAGTCAATATTTGTGGGGGGCTGTCTATCCTTTGGGGATTTTCTCTGAGGCAAGATAGTTTTCCCTTTTCTATCTCTAGGGGTAATTAGTCCTCCGGCTGTGTCGAGATGTCTAGGGAGTGATAGGTACATTCCACAGCTACTTCTAGTTGCGGTGTTAAGTTAAGGGTCTGCGGTCAGTACAGGTACCACCTTCTCCAGGGTACGTCTCATGCTGCTCCTAGGCCACCAGATCATAACAGAGGGGGCCTGGTTGAGTCACACACTCCAGATTCATGAATAGCTGCTCGCCTCTTAGCGAATCAGGAGTGTCTGACGAGTTGCGTTCACCTCCGTGCATTATGCTAGAAATCTTACTCCACTGACAGTACTGTGATTGTCTGCATGAGCCACTAATGCTGGATATGTTTGGCCTTGGGAAGGCATCGGTACGATGCTGAAAAGCGTAGCCCTGCAGTTTGAACAATGTTAGAATTTCATGTGTCTTTACCACTTCACTGTTCTAGACATTATTATTCTGTTTTTCAGTACATTAAATGATAAATTGAATGATGTCATTCATAACTTAAAACTCATACCACTAAAAAAACAATCCTTGGTATGGCTTTGTTGATGAAAAAAAATAAAAGGTTATGGCCCTTGAAAGAAAGGGAGGAAAAAAATGGAATTATCTATCTAGAAAAGCAGAAAACAAGATTTCTTAACAGTCTAGTGTACAGTAGATTTAGTCTCGCAGGCCAAGTCTCCATTTGGCAGGTACCCGATGCCGTTATTTTCACACTTCGCCGTGTTTCAATATACTGCAAGATCTTCACTTGCCATGAGAAAGGATGTAATGATCATTTCATGGCTGAGAAAGTCACATAAGGGTTTTCCCTGAACTCTTAGCAGTAGAAATTGTGACTTTTAGTTCCTTTTGTTGTCTGTTTCTGTTTAGACAATAATTATTTCAGGCTAAATAAATGAAAGTCTACCTTCTCCTCTAATAGTTCATTAGCCGTATAGAGACTGTCCAGCTTTCAATGAAGACAAACGAGCTTTTAACCGTGTATTCCCGATTGAAGAGCTAATTGATACTGTGCAACATTTTAGCCCTTTTTTTGTCATTGTCAAGTTAATATAACAGGATTCTGTCATGGTTTCTTATCAGGGGAAATATTAGACAGGTAATTATTATAAGAATAGCGGCAATGTAAACATCATTTGGGCTTTAAAAACCCTTCACACAATATACACTCAGTAACTGAGCTGGCGCTTAAAGAATACTTATTTTCTGTTGATCTTAATATTACTTTATTAAAGATGTTTATTAGTATTTTTATTTTTTAGTAGTATTGACAATATTGTGTAATTCAGGAATGTGTTTATGTAACTTGTTTGCATACAATCTCATTAGATATATTTACGTAGTTTCACAAGCTGCCGCTTATTTGTAGGCAAAGCGTCCAAGAGTGACGCAGATTTGATTGTTTTTGCTAACAACAAAAGTTTGTCATAATTTTTAGGCAGCTTTCCCACGATGGGTTTTTGGTGAGGTTTTTTTTTTCTGTACTATTTCTGCACCTTTTAAGTAAATTAAATTACTTGCGGTTTTTTTCACTGCAAATTTGTGTGCATTTTTTACTTGTGTTTATGCTTTATTTTTTTGTCTCTTTTTGGTTTGTAATGTTTTAAGTTAAACTACTCTGTTTTTGATGCTTCCTAGTGTTTGGCTTTTACAAAACTATCTATAATATAACGCTGGGAGCGTCACTCTGTCCGAAGCTTTTATAGACTGCGCAAGTGCAAGCGCCGGCGCAGTCTGGACCCCACAGAGTGACGCTCCCAGGAGTTCGCGGTATGCGTAAGCACTGAACGCACACCGCGATGTCCAACGGAGAAGCAGGGACGTGCCAAGAGGGTGAGTATATGCTATATTTACCTGTCCCCATTCCAGTGATGCGCGCTGCTCCATCCTCCGCCTGCGACTGTTCAGAGTCATCGCGCCCTCTGAACTGAACGGTTCATGAACTGAACGCGCTTAATGCGCACCACCCTCTAACTGAACAGTCACAGGCAGAGGACCCGGAAGATGGAGCGGAGCGCAGCAGTGGAACGGGGGACAGGTAAATATAGCAAGTGCCGGGGGCCTGAGCTAGCGGCGACTCCGGCACCTGACCCCCCCAGCGCGCCAGTGTCCCCGCCTGCTCAGGCCGCCAGCACTCGGTGCCCAGCACAGCCGCCTGCACTCACCGGCGCCCAGCACAGCCGCCCGCACTCACCGGCGCCTAGCACAGCCGCCCGCACTCACCACCACCACGCACAGCCGCCCGCACTCACCACCGCCACGCACAGCCGCCCGCACTCACCACCGCCACGCACAGCCGCCCGCACTCACCACCGCCACGCACAGCCGCCCGCACTCACCACCGCCACGCACAGCCGCCCGCACTCACCACCGCCACACACAACCGCCCGCACTCACCACCGCCACGCACAGCCGCCCGCACTCACCACCGTCACGCACAGCCGCCCGCACTCAGCACCGCCAAGCACAGCACCACCATGCACAGCCGCCCGCACTCAGCACCGCCACGCACAGCCGCCCGCACTCAGCACCGCCACGCACAGCCGCCCGCACTCAGCACCGCCACGCACAGCCGCCCGCACTCTGCACCGCCACGCACAACCGCCCGCACTCAGCACCGCCACGCACAGCGCCCGCACTCAGCACCGCCACGCACAGCCGCCCGCACTCAAGCACCGCCACGCACAGCCGCCCGGACTCAGCACCGCCACGCACTGCCGCCCGCACTCAGCACCGCCACGCACAGCCGCCCGCACTCGGCACCGCCAAGCACAGCACCACCATGCACAGCCGCCCACACTCAGCACCGCCACGCACAGCCGCCCGCACTCAGCACCGCCACGCACAGCCGCCCGCACTCAGCACCGCCACACACAGCCGCCTGCACTCAGCACCGCCACGCACAGCCGCCCGCACTCGGCACCGCCACGCACAGCCGCCCGCACTCGGCACCGCCATGCACAGCCGCCCGCACTCAGCACCGCCACACACAGCCGCCCGCACTCAAGCACCGCCACGCACAGCCGCCCGGACTCAGCACCGCCACGCACAGCCGCCTGCACTCAGCACCACCACGCACAGCCACCTGCACTCAGCACCGCCACGCACAGCTGCCCGCACTCAGCACCGCCACGCACAGCCGCCCGCACTCAGTACCGCCACGCACAGCCGCCCGCACTCAGCACCGCCACGCACAGCCGCCCGCACTCAGCACAGCCGCCTGCACTCAGCACAGCCGCCCGCACTCAGCACAGCCGCCCGAACTCAGCACAGCCACGCACAGCCGCCCGCACTCAGCACAGCCGCCCGCACTCAGCACAGCCACGCACAGCCGCCCGCACTCAGCACAGCCGCCCGCACTCAGCACAGCCGCCCGCACTCAGCACAGCCACGCACAGCCGCCCGCACTCAGCACAGCCGCCCGCACTCAGCACAGCCGCCCGCACTCAGCGTGCAGGATGGGAGCACATGACAGGATGGGGAAGCAGGATGGAGCAGCACATGATAGGATGGGGGCGCAGGATGGAACAGCACATGATAGGATGGGGATGCAGGATAGAGCAGCACATGACAGGATCGGGGCGCAGGATGGGAGCACATGACAGGATGGGAATGCAGGATGGAGCAGCACATGATAGGATGGGGGCGCAGGATGGAACAGCACATGACAGGATGGGGATGCAGGATGGAGCAGCACATGACAGGATCGGGGCGCAGGATGGGAGCACATGACAGGATGGGGATGCAGGATGGAGCAGCACATGACAGGATGGGGGCGCAGGATGGAGCAGCACATACCAGGATGGACACCATATACCAATATAAACGCTCGCCACCCGGGCGTAGAACAGGTTCAATAGCTAGTTGATTATAGTCATGTAAGGATATGTGTTTCTGCAGGCGTTATGACATCATGAAACTTAAGTATCTTTCCTTACTAGCTGCTATACCTTATCAATTTTGGGTGTGCTTTGGTGGACCAATTTTGTTGATATCTTATGTTTGTTGATATGGTCACCATTGCTATATAATTATTTTCCTGCCTCATTAGCTATTATTAGGGTCCGTAAGGGACAGCCACCGTGGAGTGGGGGCGCCTTTTCCGCTGTACAGTAGGGTGCCAACCCCCACAGTTAGGTAGGCTTTGAGTAAGCAGGGAGCAGCCTAGTGAGGTATTTTATGTTCACTTTGCACAATTTTTTGCACTGTTTTGCACTTTTTTGCCTGTGTCTCCCACCCTGCTGCAGTCCTCTTGTGACTAAGTTATAGCCATATTGGCCTTGTCCTATCCCTATTTTCCTGTTGTATGATTGATAGTACTAATGGCACATTAGCCTAGACTATAACAGGAGATTTAGGGACAGACTACGAGGAGCGGGGGCGCCTATCTCGAATTAATCTAGGGTGCCAATCTCCGCTGTTAGGTAGTGATTATCAGGGGCTGCAATAGGGCTGATGTTAGGGAGCACGGTTGTTTGTTGTGTGTAATTGTGGTTGTTTTTCATGGTTTTAAGGATATTTATTAAAAGTTGTGTTTTATCTGGTATATCTTTAAAGATTTAAGGTCGCTTGTTTACAGTCTGGATTTTCCTGACCTTTAGCTAATAATTAGTGTTTGGTTTTGTGAGAAACGCAGTAAATACAGTAAATATGCTCATATTGTTGTACCTGCGGTTTTCCGGCATCCAATGCAATTCTAAGGGAAAAATCCACACATAAGACTCAGAGTACTCGCAAGAGAAAGTGACATGGTGCGAATGAGAAACTCACACCGCAGGTCGGTTTACGCTGATTAAACAAGAAGCACAGTGGGCACAAGATTTCTATAAATCACATCCACTTCGCTGGAACTGTAAGACGTTGTGTTTTTGGCACAGCCAAAATACACAAAGTCAAGAACTCACCAAAACTTCATTGTGGGCACACAATGGGCCAAAACTAAAAGAGGATCAAAAACATTGGAGATTTACAAATTCTTCCAATATGGTTATTCTTTCTCCAGCTGTTTTTACTAATACTGGTGCAAAATATTAATCAGAATATCTTCACGTGACAGTGGCATTGAATACAGGTCTTTGAGCCCAAAATACAAAGATTTAATATCAGTATTGTAGCATAAAAGCTTTAAAAATCACAAAATTGAGGTGCGAAATTTTGCGACTTTTGGTGTTTGTCAGTTTTTCTCAGTTCCGCCATGATTGTTGGAGCTGGGGTAGTATGGGGGAGCGTCTAATTCATCTGTGGTGTTCCGTACGCCAGAACTCTCATTCCAGTTAATGATGTAGCGCACAGGTGCACACTTCATGAATCACGGTTGTCTGATTCCAGCTGTTCAGAGCACACTCTATCATCAAGATAAGTGTGAATAACACCTGTCTTGATGTATCCGACCCTTTGTCTTTTTTTTTTTATAATCTCGTCTGTAAGTATATTTACTGCAGTTTTTCCATTGAATACCTTCAAGTTCAAATAATAATTTGACAATCATACGACCAGGTCAGATTTATCCAAAAGGAAACTATCCAAACAGAGGATATCTAAAATGTGATAGAAAAACTATATATTGGAAAAGTAGATAACATTTAATTACTTTTTGAATGATATGTACTGTAGTTATTGAAACCAGCATACAACTTTAACTAGGGAACATTTATTAAGTGATCAAAAAACTTTTATTTGTACAAAGTAGCTGACACAAAAAAAGTCTTATCAGCTTCACCGTTGTAGTACAGAATATGATTAATGGGTGCCCAATTAAGCCTACTCTGCATCATATATCACTCTGGTATCACCACTGAAGAATTTTTCCTTGTCATAAATGTCACACCGTCAATGTCAATTTGATAAGTGAACATTTTACTGTGGCTACAGTATACTGGTATCGGTATAAGCATACTATAAGTTGTGCTGTGGCTGCAAGAGTATATATAAAGTCTGCTTATTTCTATCCATCTCAGCAATCTACTTTTGAATTACCACCTTCTACCCATAGATGGCAGCAGAAGTCTGGCTTGGAATCTTTGTGGTGTAGTATACATTGTTTGCAGTCACTATATTGCTCTTTAGTCTAATTGCAATGACTGAATATTGCAGTAATTACAGTACAATGGTTACAGAGGGGGTAATATTTTGGACTACTGTCTAATACTGATAGGATAAAATTCCTTGCATTATAACAACCACAGTAGTGCCTTATGTATCCGTGTGATCCAGTTAACTTTAGTTATCTTCACTGAATTGGCATCAACCATCTTAATATAGAAGCCACCTCTTAGCTTCTTAATTTCTTGTTGAAACTTTCATTATTTACAAAGTAATCAGTCTTCAGTGTATGGAGAAAAATATCCGAAAACATATATTAAGTATACCAAGCGACTTGTGTCTACTACATCGCGAGACTAAGAGTGTAGTAGTAAGCGACATTGAGTTCTTATACTGCGTGGCTAAAAATTGCCTTGTAACTCTAGCCTAAGCAAAAACGAACCAAGTTTCAACAATAACATATAATATTTTAAAGTACTTTGAGTACTTCTTACATCTCTCAACTGGAATTATGGACCACTCTACTTTTGATAACTGCTCCAGGTCTCTCATATTTGCAGGGTGCCTTCTCCCAACAGAAATGTTACGATCTCTCCACAGGTGTTCAATGAGATTTAGATTCAAATTCATTGCTGCCACTTCAGAACTCTCCAGCTCATTGCTTCCATCTATTTCTGGGGGCTTCGTGAAGTATGGTTGGGATCATTGTCCTGCTAGAAGACCCATGACTTAGCATGCAAACCCAACTTTCTGACACTGAGCTCTACATTGCGACCCAAAATTCTTTAATAATCTTCAGATTTCATTATGCCTTGTTCCCAGTGCCAGAGGCAGCAAAGCAACTGCAAAACATCTTTGAACCTTCACTATATTTGACTTTAGGTACTGTGTTCTTTTCTTTGTAGGTCTCATTTTATTTCAGTAAACAGTAGAATGATGTGATTTCCCAAAATGCTCTATCTTGGTCTCATCTATCCACTAGATGCTTTCCCAGAAGGATTTCGGCTTACTTACATTTTGTCAAACTACAGTCTAGCTTTTTTATATCTCTGTATCAGCAGTGGGGTCCTCCTGGGTCTCCTGTCATAGTTTTTAATTTCATTTAGATGTCGACATACTGTACAGACCAAAAGTTTGGACACACCGTCTCATTTAAAGATTTTTCTGTATTTTCATGACTATGAAAATTGTACATTCACACTGAAGGCATCAAAACTATGAATTAACACATGTGGAATTATGTACTTAACAAAAAAGTGTGAAACAACTGAAAATATGTCTTATATTCTAGGTTCTTCAAAGTAGCCACCTTTTGCTTTGACGACTGCTTTGCACACTCTTGACATTCTCTTGATGAGCTTCAAGAGGTAGTCACCGGGAATGGTCTTCCAAAAATCTTGAAGGAGTTCCCAGAGATGCGTAGCACTTGTTGGCCCTTTTGCCTTCACTCTGCGGTCCAGCTCACCCCAAACCATCTTGATTGGGTTCAGGTCTGGTGACTGTGGAGGCCAGGTCATCTGGCGTAGCACCCCATCACTCTCCTTCTTTGTCAAATAGCCTTTACACAACCTGGAGGTGTGTTTGGGGTCATTGTCCTGTTGAAAAATAAATGATGGTCCAACTAAACGCAAACAGGATGGAATAGCATGCCGCTGCAAGATGCTGTAATAGCCATGCTGGTTCAGTATGCCTTCAATTTTGAATAAATCCCTAACAATGTCACCAGCAAAGCACCCCCACACCATCACACCTCCTCCTCCATGCTTCACGGTGGGAACCAGGCATGTAGAGTCCATCCGTTCACCTTTTCTGCATCGCTCAAAGACACGGTGGTTGGAACCAAGGATCTCAAATTTGGACTCATCAGACCAAAGCACAGATTTTCACTGGTCTAATGTCCATTTCTTATGTTCTTTAGCCCAAACAAGTCTCTTCTGCTTGTTGCCTGTCCTTAGCAGTGGTTTCCTAGCAGCTATTTTACCATGAAGGCCTGCTGCACAAAGTCTCCTCTTAACAGTTGTTGTAGAGATGTGTCTACTGCTAGAACTCTGTGTGGCATTGACCTAGTCTCTAATCTGAGCTGCTGTTAACCTGTGATTTCTGAGGCTGGTGACTCGGATAAACTTATCCTAAGAAGCAGAGGTGACTCTTGGTCTTCCTTTCCTGGGGCGGTCCTCATGTGAGCCAGTTTCTTTGTAGCGCTTGATGGTTTTTACCACTGCACTTGGGGACAGTTTCAAAGTTTTCCCAATTTTTCGGACTGACTGACCTTCATTTCTTAAAGCAATGATGGCCACTCGTTTTTCTTTACTTAGCTGCTTTTTTCTTGCCATAATACAAATTCTAACAGTCTATTCAGTAGACTATCAGCTGTGTATCCACTAGACTTCTGCACAATACAACTGATGATCCCAACCCCATTTATAAGGCAAGAAATCCCACTTATTAAACCTGACAGGGCACACCTGTGAAGTGAAAACCATTCCCGGTGACTATCTCTTGAAGCTCATCAAGAGAATGCCAAGAGTGTGCAAAGCACTCATCAAAGCAAAAAGGTGGCTACTTTGAAGAACCTAGAATAAAAGACATAATTTCAGTTGTTTCACACTTTTTTGTTAAGTATATAATTCCACATGTGTTAATTCATAGTTTTGATGCCTTCAATGTGAATGTACAATTTTCATAGTCAAGAAAATACAGAAAAATCTTTAAATGAGAAGGTGTGTCCAAACTTTTGGTGTGTATTGTATAGTTCTCGCTGACACTGATGCACCCTGAGCCTGCAAGACAACTTGAATTTCTTTGGAATTTGATTAGGGCTGGTTATCCACCACCCAGACTATCCTGCATTGCAACCTTTCATCAATTTTCCTCTCCTGTCCACATCCAAGGATATAAGCTACAGTGCCATGGGTTGTAAACTTCTTGATTAGGTTGCGCACAGTGAACAAAGGAACATCAAGATCTCTGGAGATGGACTTGTAACCTTGAGATTGCTGATATTGTTCAACAATGTTAGTTCTCAAGTCCTTAGACAATTCTCTCCTCATCTTTCTGTTCGCCATGCTTAGTGTGGCACACACACACAGTACAAAAATTGAGTCAACTTCTCCCCTTTTTATCTGGTTTTAGATGTGATTTTCATATTGTCAACATCTGTTACTTGCAACAGGTGAGTGTGAACGAACATCACATGTTAATTTTTTCCTTCCATATTGCTTTAGTTCTCGTGAAGCACCTGATGGGTTCTGAATGTTTCTTGAATGTGGTTTTGCGCACCATGAGGGGTGCAGGTTTTAGAATGGTGTCACTTTTGGGTATTTCTGATATAACTCACTTCAAATGTGAGGTGGTCTCTAAAAAAATTGGTTTTGTAAATTTTGTTGGAAAAATGAGAAATCGCTGGTCAACTTTTAACCCGTATAACGTCCTAACAAAAAAAATTGTTTCCAAAATTATGCTGATGTAAAGTAGACATGTGGGAAATGTTATTTATTAAGTATTTTGTGTGACATATCTCTCTGGTTTAAGGGTACAAAAATGAAAAGATTGAAAATTGCTAAATTTTAAAAAAATTTGCCAAATTTCTGTTTTTTCCATAAATAGACGCAATTTTACCGCTAACATGAAGTAAAATAACCTCACAAAGTGACAGTGGTCAGAATTGTAAAAATTGGCCTGGTCATTAAGTACCAAATTATATCTGTCACTAAGGGGTTAAAATATGATACGCTAAAAAGAGACAAAAAGGTGCAGTTGTTTTGAAATAATGCAACAAAAATCCACCAGTAGCCTAAATTAGCTATTTAGTGCAGAACATCTGCAGCATCATAAAACTCACCAAATACAGATTGTGGAAACTTACCATTACACATAATACATGTATGCTTTTCTACATAAATGCATAACAACATAGACTTTAATATTAATATTAACAACAACCTGAGGTATTAGAATTGTAGCAACCTTGTAGGGCATTAAAATGCTGTATGGTAAAAAGTTGTTTTCTGACTTGATGCAAATCAATCCTTTCAAGCAAATGAATAGAATCCACATTACATCAATAAACCATTAGAATAATCTGTTCAGAAACTGTGTAAACAAGTTCCCTTGTGTCTGCGTTTGTAAATTCAGTGGTTAAACCCAGAACATACCAGTAAATATCTGTCCTTAAAGCATCAAAATAGTCTAAACAGTTTCCATCTATCTAACTATATTTCCCATACTGTGCTGGTAGACTATGGAGTATACAGGACTGAATCTGAAGCCGCACTAGGGATGCTGTTGCTGGGCCTGAGATGAGCAATTTAGACACTAAAACCTACTTCTTGTAAATGGAAGCAGCTCTGTAAATATACTATAATTTCTTATCGGCTATGTGAACGGCTGGCACAAAACTAAGCATTTGGTAAGTGTTATTGCAGCTTAAAGGGGTTGTCTGGTGAAACCTTATCCATAGGATAGGTGATAACTTGTTGATCGGTGGGTGTCCAACCAGGTAGACTTGCACTGATTGGCAGAAAGGGGCACTTTTATCCCTATTAGGTCACGTTCACACAGTCAGTATTTGGTCAGTATTTTACACCAGTATTTGTAAGCCAAAACCAGGAGTTGAACAATTAGAGGAAAAGTATAACAGAAATATATGCACCACTTCTGCATTTATCACCACTGCTGGTTTTGGCTTACAAATACTGATGTGAAATACTGACCAAATCCTGCTAGTGTGAACGTGGTCTTAGAATGGAGCAGCCATGCACACACTCGACTGCTGCTCCATTCATTGTCTATGGCTTCTCCGGTAGATCCATAGAGAATGAAAGGAGCTGCGGTCAAGTATCCAACCTGCCACTCTATTTTGTAGTGGGGTAAAAGTTACCAGTCAGGGATAAAAATTTCCTGATCTCCCAACCGGTGTAGGTCCCAGCGGTCGGATACCCACCAATCAGCAAATTTCCTATGCTATGTTTTCACTGGACAGCCCTTTTATTATAAAATCACAGATTTTTCTCAACAGTGCAGATGTTTTTACATGATTGTTTCTTAAGGGGCTGTTTGTGGATGTGAATGTCACAGTGGGAGATCTTCTTCTTGCGGCTCTGATTTATGAGCCGGAGTATAAATTCGCTCACAAGAAAGCAGTCTCTCTGATAGCAGCCGTTTCTACATTTTTACGTGGCTGGCACTGGTGATAAAATCTGATCACTGAGCTGGGACAGATTGTATGTAGCCAGTGGATGAAGACTTTGCAAGTCTTCATTTCTTTAAAGAAATATCTCATTGATTAAAAAAAAAACCTGTGTCATGTGCTTACTTTCTATCATTTTTATTAAATAGGGGATGTGTAAGGGGAAAGGGCATATTTTTTTCACATTCCTGCATTAAGCAGAAAAAAATAAAATATTGTTAATATTAATAGATAATTTCGACATTAAATTTATGATTCCTGTATCATACAGAATATATATACATATATATATATATATATATATATATATATATATATATATATATATATATATATACATATATTTAATACCTATTGCCATATTGGGCCGAAAGTGGACGAATGTGTAATTGTAAAAAATTCAGGTAAATATTGCCAGGGGATCCCCAAGACACCTTTGTTTTCCTATGCTATGTGTACAGGGCATGATTGCTCTCCCTGCCATATGTATCTGCAGCTCATAAGATATACAACCCACGTCTTGGTTCGGTAGCCGGAGAAACTTCAGTGTCAGCCATAAATGTATCTTGAATTTTTTGTATATTGCAAAAAAATACTGGCCCTTTCCAAAAGCTTCAACATAACCATTCCCAGCCTGTAAAGGAAATCAGATTGTCATTAACACTTCTTGATACTACAGATATTTTGCATTTTTAAGCATTATGGTATAACTATGTATTTTCTGTATTTTATTAAAAGTCATCGCACTCATAACTTTTTACACAGAAAATGGTGCAGAAATGAAAATCATAAAATGTCTGCTACCATGGGGTAAATAGTATTGATGTACAATGATCACCCAGAGAGCTGTCTGATTTGTAAACAGGGTTCGGGATGAATGATCTTTTTGCCTTCCACTAAATCCACTAGGTTCTTGTACAGGAAGCTGCTTTGTGGCTCCCATTGAATATGCTATGGCATGGTACATATACAGTAGGACTGTACTAGAGTAAGTGCTCTATTGTAAGTATTTACTGACGTAATTATAGTAAATCCCAACGCCTTCTACTAAACTTACCTCTTTTCTTGTGACTTTTGAAATGTTCTGGAGTCCAGGCTATTTAACAACCAAAATCTTGTCTAAACTGGACACAATAGGAGACGGAGCAGTATGGGCAGTGGGCCGCTTGTGAAAGAAGACTAGACTCCTCTGTACTGATCTCCATGTGTTGCCTGCTGTCTAGCGTGGAACTTGTCAAGTGTTGCTCCATGTTTTCCTTCTCTTCTGTTGGTCCTTGTAGAGCAATGTCGCCCTTTTGTCTGCTTGAAAGGTTGGTCATCTGGTGACAAGGGGAAGAGCAATGGCATGCTATGTCTTCCTCAATGTCCATCTGTGCAGCTGTCATCCCAACATTCCCTTTGGTGTTTGTATGCCCCTTACCCTTTGGGCTTGTTTGCTGTGTCTTCCTTCATATAACCAGGCAGGGCAGTGGCTCAGTGGTTAGCATTGTTGCTATGCAGCGCTGGGATCCTAGGTTCAAATCAAACCAAGGACAACATCTGCAAGGAGTTTGTATGTTCTCCCCGTGTTTGTGTGAGTTTCCTCTGGTTTCTGCCCACATTCCAAAGACATAGAGATAGGTAATTTAATTGTGAGCCAAATGGGGGCAGCGATGATAATGTCTGTAAAGCTCTACAGAATATGATTTTTTTTATATAAGCAAAGCATAGTAATAATAGACTCTAACTTTGGCAACGTGTAACTGTAAATGGAGTATGTTCCTGCTCTTTAACCAGTTTCTGTCCATACTATTTGAGGGTAGTCTCATGTTCCCAACCTCATGATTGCACCACTCTCCTGCCTTCCCTGTTTCCTGTTTGCCAGCGGGCTGTGCTCTCTTGCAGATTGACAGTTTTGACAGTTCAGGTTGTATTCACTATATTTAAGAACAGCAAAAATCTCATCTTCTTTTTACATTCGCGGTAAGGCACTACTAACCCTATAATAGAGTTACCCAAATTCATATTCAGTTCATATTCATTTATTACGATATTTCTTTTATAACTCTGGAAAACCTAGCTAATCTTCCTCTGATATCCAGATGTCATGTGCAAGGGATGCACAGTTTAATGCATGTTGCCTCTTTAATAGCCTGTTTACACTGGTCAACCTGGCATTCTCACTGCACAATCTCTAATAGAGCATTCAGCGCACATAAGCTGCCATTGTTCTCGGTGGCGTGGCGCTGGTCATGCACTGCCAAGAACATTGATGTTTTATGCAGCCCAAAAGATCATTTCACCCAACAAATTAGCACTTTGCTCATTATTTTGGTGATTGGCAGCCTGTGGTGACTGTACAGTTATCTTAGGAAAGCGCATTCATGATAGTCATGCAGAGTAAATAGATTTTATTCTATTACTCAGTAATCAATTATATTTGGTTAAGATTTTTGTCACCATAAGTATCTGCACTAACACAAAAGAAATTCTGTAATGATGATGTCATATATAGTTAAAGGGAACCTGTCAGCAGAATTTTGCTCAGTAACCTACAGACAGTGTCAGGTCGGCGCCCTTATCCTGATTAAAATGATAACTTGGTGGATGAAATCCTTCTTGTGGTTGTTGTTTAATCTTTATTTGTAGTTTTCAGTTAATGAGATTCTGGTACTTCGGGGCGGCCTGTGGGGGGTCTTCATGTGTTGCTCTGCTTGCATATTCATCTGTATGGCTTATGACAGGTCACTGATCTTTCAGTGACCTGCACCCTATTTTACATACGGCATATACTATGGTGAGTTTCGAAAAAAATATTACATTGAGCAAAATGACATCGGCAGCAGCGCCTGCGCAGTAGCATGGATAGCATTATGCCTATAATATTATTGGTAAAAAAAAAATTAACTTCATCAAAATGACACAGATGCCATTTTGATGAAGTTATCATTTCTTTTTTTGTCCATCAGTCAATATTATAGGCATAATGCTTTACATGTTACTGCGCAGGCGCTGCTGCCGATGTCATTTTGCTCAATGTGATTTTTTTTTCTAAACCCACCATATTATTTGCCGTATGTAAAATAGGGGGCAGATCACTGAAAGATCAGTGACCTGTCATAAGCAATACAGATGAATATGTAAGCAGAGCAACACATGAAGACCCCCCACCGGCCTCCCCGAATCACCAGAATCTCATTAACTGAAAACTACAGATAAAGATTAAATAACAACCACAAGACGGATTTCATCAACCAAGGTATCATTTTAATCAGGATAACGGCGCCAACCTGACACTATCTATAGTTTACTGAGCAAAATGCTGCTGACTGGTTCAATTTAAAGGGGTTGTCCCACAAACAAAGGGGGTGCATTGGGGTTCGTGGGCACTCTTGTCAGGTAATGGCCCAGATGGTTCCAGTTTTTCCTTCTCTCCCTTAGGTAGAATCTGTGAGTGTCTATATTTCTCATACTTCACAGGATTTGGAATAAATTATACATTTGTTTTATCCTCTACTCTAAATCTATATTTATGTGTTCCACATTAAAGTTGTTGTTACTCTTCTTTGTGACACTTGTGTCATTACAGAAATCTACCAAGTGGAGTGTTCATAGAAGGTGCCATCATATTATGTCTGTTCTTTCAACTGACAGCAAAAACTAGCAAACATCAAAGCTGCCAACATGTGACTAGTCGTGACTGACATCTAATGGTTGTTAAATCAACAGTCTGCCAGACTCGGTCTTTTCACAGTACCGTTGCATTGTGATTATTCTTTGCTTGAGGCATGAGCAGATACACATCTACGACCAACGAAATCAAATTGAACATTGTAAGCCTCAACCACATCACACAGAAGCCTTTTGTTTATTTTATTTGCCTAATTAAAAATAATAACAGTGATACCAATGTCAAAAAACAAATCCAGCCTGACATCTAAAATGAAAGGATTAACCTTTGATAAAGTGATTGCATTTGATGTTCTCTGATCACACCTAATCACTGTGGCTGCTCTGCCATGTACACAATGGCCGCCTGTCAACACTTGGCAAAATGTGTTTTTTTCCCTCCTTTGTAATAAGTAGTGTAAATGGTTTAAAAGTAAATCAACAATTTATTTTACACAAATAACATTTAAAACTGTCTGAAATAATCCACTTCTTGTATTGCTATCAGCTACATGAACTTTCCCTTTGTCAGTAGAGTTTAAAGCAAATGACAAGAAAATGTTGCCTAATTTCTTAGGGACAATGGTCACAAGTAAACACTGTAAAGATATTAATATCTGGAATAAAATGGTTTTGTAAAGATTTTTATAGTAAGTTATTTTGATCAAAACATATGTTTTATGTATGTCCATTCAGTCATCTAGCCAAAGCTACGAGTAACGCAGATGTGCTCTGAATAGGTAACTTGTTACCAACATGGACATTTTTCTGAGGCTCATATTTAAAAAGAATGTATCAATAAAGTAACTACCGTATTTTACTACAGTGGAGGTGGTGGACCTTCCTTATGGTATATATTTGGAAGAAGTATATGGGGCTATTAAAATATAACTCTTGCTATGAGATGTGCATTAAATGGGTATTCCCATCTCCAAGATCCTATCCCAGTATGTACTAGGTGTAACAATAATAATATTAGCAAATATCTCCAGTTAGAAATGTAGTATAGTTAAGTATAACAGTAGCTTAGGTATGCATGGTTAATAATCATGGATATATAATGTATAACAAATATTATATTACTAATATTATTATTATTATACCTAGTGCATATTGGGATAGGAGATGTAGATGGGAATACTCTGTCAAGCCCGCCGTACACAATAGATAAAGTCAGCCAAACATGCAATATATAAGCAGGCTTGTCAACTTTGTAATGTTTCTAGGGGCCTCATGACTCTCTCCCCCATACATGATGTCAGGGGAGAGGAAAATCGGGTCTGTTGGATTTTCAATTGTCATTCCTTTTATTCCTCCTAAGATAAGTGATAGAAGTGTCTGTCAGTTGACCGTCCATAGAGGACATAGGGTACTGTCACACATTGGCACTTTGATCGCTATGACGGTACGATCCGTGACGTTCCAGCGATATCCATACAATATCGCTGTGTCTGACACGCAGCAGCGATCAGGGACCCCGCTGAGAATCGTACGTCGTAGCAGATCGTTTGGAACTTTCTTTCGTGGCTGGATCTCCTGCTGTCATCGCTGGATCGTTGTGTGTGACAGTGATCCAGCGATGCGTTCGCTTGTAACCAGGGTAAACATCGGGTTACTAAGCGCAGGGCCACGCTTAGTAACCCGATGTTTACCCTGGTTACCAGCGTAAAAGTAAAAAAAACAAACAGTACATACTCACATTCCGGTGTCTGTCCCCCGGTGTTCTGCTTCTCTGCACTGTGAGCGCCGGCCGGCCGGAAAGCGGGCACAGCGGTGACGTCACCGCGTCACCGCTGTGCTTTCCGGCTGGCAGACACAGTGGAGAGAAGCAGAACGCCGGGGGACAGACACCGGAATGTAAGTATGTACTGTTTGTTTTTTTTTACTTTTACGCTGGTAACCACGGTAAACATCGGGTTACTAAGCGCGGCCCCGGCGCTTAGTAACCCGATGTTTACCCTGGTTACCCGGGGACTTCGGCATCGTTGGTCGCTGGAGAGCTGACTGTGTGACAGCTCCCCAGCGACCACACAACGACTTACCAACGATCACGGCCAGGTCGTATCGCTGGTCGTGATCGTTGGTAAATCGTTTAGTGTGACAGTACCCATAGTTGCGTCCAAGAAGAGTTAATTTGTATAAGGGTTTCCACAGTGTTAAGGAGTTGCCGCTTGTCAGCTAATCTGCATAATGTAAAGCTCGCCATACGCATTAGATGGCTGCGGTCCGAATGATGTTATGGCCGATTATTCTGCCGACTGCCATCTCAAGTAACTCTCCCATACACCGCAGCGATTGCTCGGTCGAGCACTCCTGTGTTCTCTATGAGAAGGTTGCCGACTGTCTTGGTGACAGATATTTTTATATATTTAGAGTACTGTAGGTTAGTAGTTTTCAAATCTCCATTCCTTATTTCTCAAGACCAAATGCAGTTACCAATTTGTTGGTTTCTGAAAGACTTGTCAGTTTACAATCTGTTATAAATGATAAAGCTGTTTTGTTGATAGTCATTGATCTTGCCTCACCAAGATCATTAAAGGTATAAGATAGATGTCCTCATAGCTACATTTACTGTACTGTACATTTACTCTAGCAGTCGCTCTTCGGCAATAGTTATGTACGTCTCCATCAGGGAGGAGTTTTCTACCCCTTAGGATCATAATAATAGTAATAATGATCTTTATTTTTATATAGCACTAACATATTCCACAGTGCTTTATAGGTTGCACACATTATGCAAACACATTGCACACAGCAGTTACTCCGCTGCCTCGGAGTAACCCTTGACTCTGCCCTGTCCTTCAAATTGCACATCCAAGCTCTCACCACCTCCTGTTGCCTCCAGCTCAAAAATATTTCCAGAATCCGTCCTTTCCTCAACCCTCACTCTACCAAAATGCTTGTGCATGCCCTCATCATCTCCCGCCTCAACTACTGCAACATCCTCCTCTGTGGCCTACCTTTTAACACTCTGGCACCTCTCCAGTCCATCCTTAACTCTGCTGCCCGACTAATCTCTCTCCTCGCTACACTCCTGCTCCCAATTTCCCACCGTAGCCAGTTTAAACTACTAACACTGACCTACAAAGCCATCCATAACATTTTTCCTCCGTATATTTCCGAGATAATCTCTCAATATCTTCCGTCACGTAATTGCCGGTTCCCCAAGACCTCCTCTCCTCCACGCTTATTCGCTCCTCACCCAATCGCTTCCAAGACGTCTCCCGAATATCCCCCATCCTCTGGAATTCTGTGCCCCAACACGTCCGGTTATCCACCACATTTGGATCCTTCAAACGGAACCTGAAAACCCATCTCTTCAAAAAAGCTTACAGCCTGTAATGACCTCATAGCCACCTCAACACCATCGGAGCTACTGCAACCCCCGACCTACTGTCTCCTTCCCCACAATCCTGTAGAATGTAAGCCTGCAAGGGCAGGGTCCTCTTCCCTCTGTACCAGTCTGTCATTGTTAGTTTTGCTTATTGTAAGTGATATTTGTATTTTGATGTAACCCCTTCTCATGTACAGCACCATGGAATTAATGGTGCTATATAAATAAATAATAATAACATTATCATCGCTGTCCCCAATGGGGCTCACAATCTATATTCCCTATCAGTATGTCTTTGGATTATTTTGATGAAAATGTAGCTCAGGTCCCTCTGAATGTCAAACCATTCATAGTTTATCTGTAGTTTAAAAATTAATTCTGAATAACACATACTGTATATACAGGGTGGGCCGTTTATTTGGATATACATAAATAAAATGGGAATGGTTCATGATATCAACTTCCAGTTTGTGGCACATTAGTATATGGGATGGAGGAAACTTTTCAAGATGGGTGGTGACCATGGCGGCCATTTTGTAGTCAGCCATTTTGGATCCAACCTTATTTTTTCCAATGGGAAGAGGGCCATGTGATACATCAAACTTATTGAGAATTTGACAAGAAAAACAATGGTGTGCTTGGTTTTAACGTAACTTTATTGTTTCATGAGTTATTTACAAATTTATGACTATGTATAAAATGTGTTGAAAGTACTGCCCATTGTGTTGGATTGTCAATGCAACCCTCTTCTCCCATTCTTGACACACTGATAGCAACACTGCAGAAGAAATGCTAGCACAGGCTTCCAGTATCCGTTATTTCAGATGCTGGGGTCATCTGAAAGCAATTGTCTGTGCTGTGAAGATATGAGATGTGCAGCATCTGAAACAACGGATACTGGAAGCCTGTGCTAGCATTTCTTCTGCGGTGTTGCTATCAGTGTGTCAAGAGTGGGAGAAGAGGGTTGCATTGACAATCCAACACAATGGGCAGCACTTTGAACACACTTATAAGTGGTCATAAACTTGTAAATAACTCATGAAAGAATAATGTTACGTTAAAATAAGCACACCATTGTTTCTCTTGTGAAATTCTCAATAAGTTTGATGTGTCACATGACCCTCTTCCCATTGGAAAAAATAAAGTTGGATCCAAAATGGCCAACTTCAAAAGGGCCGCCATGGTCACCACCCATCTTGAAAAGTTTCCCCCTCCCATATACTAAGGTGCCACAAACAGGAAGTTGATATCACCAACCATTCTCATTTTATTTAGGTGTATCCATATAAATGGCCCACCCTGTACATATACATGTACTATTCTTTATCTTTAATCTCCTGAAGGTGAATATCCATTTCTTACCCACTTCTTCGATTTCCTTATGTAACTGTTTCTTCTGTCCATTCAGCACTGCCCATTGTATGTATACTACTGCTGATGAAATACAAAAAAAAATTCTGCACTTGAGGACATTTTGAAGTATTGATTAATGTGTTGTCGCTGTCTGTTCCCAGACAGAATTTCCTTGATTAGAGGCTAATTATATTGACTGTGTAAAATATACTTAGCATAAGAACTGAGCACACTGAGCTTTGCAATCATTACTCCCCCATGTTGAGTTCTAAGAAAGGTGTTGCATTAGGCCAAAGTGTTTTTAAAGAGTTCCTCTTCATTACAACAAGGTCAATTAGAATGTAATAATAACTAAGAAGCACTTTCAAGTTTAGTGCTAATATGTTGCAAAAGAAGTTTAAGAGTTATTGTTATTACTATTACTTATTAAATGGAACTTGTCGGGTCAAGATTTCCTATTTTAAGGGAACCTGACAGCTGATACATGGTATCTCATGGATCGGGCGGCATGTATCAGGCACTGGTTATATTATTACAGACAGGTATATTTAAAGGGAACCTGTCAACAGAATTGTGCACAGTAACCTACAGACAGTGTCAGGTCGTTGCCGTTATACTGAATACAATGATACCTGATGATGAAATCCTTCTTGTGGTTCTTGTTTAATCTATATTTTCAGGGCGGCATGTGGGGGGTCTTCATGTGTTGTTCTGATTAGATATTCATACTGATGGCTTATGACAGGTCACTGGTCCCTCCTCAGTTACCTGCCCCCTATTTTACATACTGATTATTATACAGGTCCTTCTCAAAAAATTAGCATATAGTGTTAAATTTCATTATTTACCATAATGTAATGATTACAATTAAACTTTCATATACTATAGATTCATTATCCACCAACTGAAATTTGTCAGGTCTTTTATTGTTTTAATACTGATGATTTTGGCATACAACTCCTGATAACCCAAAAAACCTGTCTCAATAAATTAGCATATTTCACCCGACCAATCAAATAAAAGTGTTTTTTAATAACAAACAAAAAAACATCAAATAATAATGTTCAGTTATGCACTCAATACTTGGTCGGGAATCCTTTGGCAGAAATGACTGCTTCAATGCGGCGTGGCATGGAGGCAATCAGCCTGTGACACTGCTGAGATGTTATGGAGGCCAAGGATGCTTCAATAGCGGCCTTAAGCTCATCCAGAGTGTTGGGTCTTGCGTCTCTCAACTTTCTCTTCACAATATCCCACAGATTCTCTATGGGGTTCAGGTCAGGAGAGTTGGCAGGCCAATTGAGCACAGTAATACCATGGTCAGTAAACCATTTACCAGTGGTTTTGGCACTGTGAGCAGGTGCCAGGTCGTGCTGAAAAATGAAATCTTCATCTCCATAAAGCATTTCAGCCGATGGAAGCATGAAGTGCTCCAAAATCTCCTGATAGCTAGCTGCATTGACCCTGCCCTTGATGAAACACAGTGGACCAACACCAGCAGCTGACATGGCACCCCACACCATCACTGACTGTGGGTACTTGACACTGGACTTCAGGCATTTTGGCATTTCCTTCTCCCCAGTCTTCCTCCAGACTCTGGCACCTTGATTTCCGAATGACATGCAAAATTTGCTTTCATCAGAAAAAAGTACTTGGGACCACTTAGCAACAGTCCAGTGCTGCTTCTCTGTAGCCCAGGTCAGGCGCTTCTGCCGCTGTTTATGGTTCAAAAGTGGCTTTACCTGGGGAATGCGGCACCTGTAGCCCATTTCCTGCACACGCCTGTGCACGGTGGCTCTGGATGTTTCCACACCAGACTCAGTCCACTGCTTCCTCAGCAATCTTCCTCAGGGTCCGGTCACCTCTTCTCGTTGTACAGCGTTTTCTGCCACATTATTTCCTTCCAACAGACTTACCATTGAGGTGCCTTGATACAGCACTCTGGGAACAGCCTATTTGTTGAGAAATTTCTTTCTGGGTCTTACCCTCTTGCTTGAGGGTGTCAATGATGGCCTTCTTGACATCTGTCAGGTCGCTAGTCTTACCCATGATGGGGATTTTGAGTAATGAACCAGGCAGGGAGTTTTTAAAAGCCTCAGGTATCTTTTGCATGTGTTTAGAGTTAATTAGTTGATTCAGAAGATTAGGGTAATAGGTCATTTAGAGAACCTTTTCTTGATATGCTAATTTATTGAGACAGGTTTTTTGGGTTATCAGGAGTTGTATGCCAAAATTATCAGTATTAAAACAATAAAAGACCTGACAAATTTCAGTTGGTGGATAATGAATCTATAGTATATGAAAGTTTAATTGTAATCATTACATTATGGTAAATAATGAAATTTAACACTATATGCTAATTTTTTGAGAAGGACCTGTATATTGAAAAAAAATTAAATTCAGCAGGCGCTGTAGCATGATCACATGTATAATGTGCATTAAATTGTTTTATTTAGTCATATAAATTTATTCTGAAAAAAAAAATCTTTTCTTTCGACATCAAGTCCTAAACTAAAGTTATCCCAAGTCATTCCCATCTGCACTAACATAAGAAAACAAAATGGATTAAAGTCTAAATGTGAAATATGCTATTAGTCTAGAGCTATGCCACTGACTATACGCTTTTGTATACAATGTTATTATTTTCTTTTGTACTTGCTATAAAACACACAAGAAAGATTAATACAGTAATCACAATAATCCAATTCTTGTGCAATCAACTGGCCACTATTTATTTCTGTGAGTGTAAAATTATAGGTTAGTTTGAGATTTCCTCCAAAACGACCTCCTTATAAAATCATCTGCTGTAATCCATTAGCTTGTAAATATAAAGTATCCGTCGTTTAAAATGAACAATCACCAAAAGATTATTTTAAACTAGCGCTCAATTTGTTTCATTTGCATGCATATTGTGTAATCATTTCCCTTCTCTCTGCCCTTTATCCTCACTATAAAAAGAGATCGTAACACCAAATATCTGTGCCTGTGGCATATGCTAGATGGTACTGATGCACGAATAGTGATTGAGAAAAGAAAGAAAATCGCAATTGAAATACAAAAAGTGAAGAACGGTCAAAATCAAATCTGCTAATGAGAGGTTAGGATCCAGATGGGTTCATGCTCTTGACTTTGATTTGTATCGTTATAAACTAGCTGTGGGAAGCACATCAATGGAAGTTCACTGGAGAAAACTCCACAACAAATACGCATAGATAGCGGCACCCAAACACAGTGATACACTGATATTTCAGCCATAGTTTTATGCTGTACTTTTGTTATGACATAAGAAATTGTTACCTTACCTTACTCCAGTACTCCTCTTCATTTCTTGTTAGCGCATCACTTTGCTATGGAAACAACAGCTACCTGCCTACAGCTGTAATGCGGAATTGTCAAGGAATGGTGCCCTTAATTGGCTTTAGCACATTATTTCCACTCTGTTGTCTTTCATGCTTCTAAGTCAGTTTTTCTTGCCTGTCCCTAGCTTTTTGCTGCATTTTACTATATTTATTTTTCTGATTATGTCCTTATTTTGGCCAGTGGTTTTGTGCTTTTACCTGTTGGCAGTAACATCTTGACACTCGTGCTTTCTCTGGTACATACTATTTTGTGCATTGATGTGACTTCTATCAAGTAGTCACAACTATGTTCCGCCTTGATTATTTAAGGTATTCAGCTGATGGGTATCTTGGCCGAGCATTCTTGTGTTTTATTTTGCAAAGGAGAAGAAAGCCACAGCTATACACATCTGGTAATGCCTTATCACCCCGCAAAATATTGGGCATTTAAATTTAATTTGCACAATCCCAAGAGATGATATAATGAAAAGTTGGCCTACGGGGGTGCAGTGGTGCGCTGTCCACCAAGTTATGAAGTATCTTACCAATTGGAGGCGTGATTCCTTTAGTAGAAGATTCTTAAAACATGCAAACCGTTTTTTGGCTCTGGACTAGAGCCTACATTGGGTGAGCATCAGATCCTCAGTCTGGAGATGAAAACTGTTTCATGAGTTATCACCTGCTCAGAGAACCGAACGGGAAGTGTTCATTGCCACAGTCAAAGAAATGTATGTATACTACAAACTCACCACTACTTCCATATCCATCCTCACCTATTCCCATCATAACTCCATAACTACAAGAGATGATATCGTTCAGGAGTACACATCAAATGGTCAGCCTATAGGCCTCCATTCTATGTTGAGGTTTTTGCTCTGATTTCTGTTCCTGACTAATTCAATTTCGCCAATGAATACTGTGATGCCTGCAAACTTAAAATTCCTTTGTTTTCAAGAATAATCCGTATTGCAGGATATTGTGCAGGGGTTCTTTAAAATCTGTGTGTTAACCCCTTCACGATCTATGACGTAATGGATACATCATAGATAGTGGCCCTTAATTTGATTTGGGCTCCAGTGCAGAGCCCATATTTTTCCCAGCACATGACAGTTGATTTAATCGGCTGTCATGTGGCTCTAACAGTCATGGGTGGAATTGCGATCCACCCATGGCTGTTAACATGTTAAATGCCGCTGTCAATCTCTGATGACGTTGTTTAACTCACGAACAGTGGAAGCGCATCACAAGACACATCCATCTGTCTATGTCTATAACTTATGAACTGTATTATGTGGACTGCTATTATTCTAAATAACTATTTTTCAGGACTATTTTTGAGTGTGCAATATTCCAGAACACCCCTGTGGACATAGTGGAGGAGTCTGGTTGGTCCTTATATGGTCCTCCAGTTGTTATATACATTTAGCCTTTGGCTTTTTTTATTGTTCTTTGTCATGCTTGTAATTTGGAATTTCAATAATTCTTATTTTTTTTTGTTTATTAATGGTGATCCTTGCCTATGTCTACACACTTCTTGTTCTCTTTTCCATACAAGACACACCCATCGATGCCCCTATGATATGATCGCGAGGTACTAACCGGTTGTCATGACAGCCTGGGGTCTGCAGAAGATTCCCATGCTTGTCTTCACAGATCTCCCATGAGAAGAGGCCCTGCTATGTATAGCACAATCAATTATCGCAGCTTCAAGTCTCCTAAGGGGACTATTGAAGCAAGTAAAAAGTAGAAAAAAAAATGTTTTAAAAAATATAAAGAACATACAAACGTTCAGACCATCCCCCTTTTGCCCCATTCAAAACAAAACCTTTTAAAAAATACACATATTTGATATCGCTGAGTTTATAAATGCACAGTCTATCAAAATATAAATTTAAATAATTTGATTGGTAAACGATGTGTCAAGAAAAAAAATTGAAACTCAAGTATTGTTTTTTTGGTTGCTGCAACATTTCAATAAAATGCAGTAACAGGACATCAAAACATTGTATCTACCCCCAAATGGTATCATTAAAAACATCAGCTTGGTGTGTAAAATATAAGTCCTCACCCAGCCCCAGATCATGAAAAATTGAGCTATTTTTTTTTCTTACAAACTGTGGAATTTTTTTTCACCACTCAAATAAAAAAAGAACCTATACATGTTTGATATTTAATAACTCATAATGACCTGGAGAATCATAATGGCAGGGCAGTTATAGCTTTTAGTGAACATGGTAAATAAAAACTCAAAAAACAATTGTGGAATTGCATTTTTTTTTTGCAATTTCATCACACTTGACATGTTTTCCTGTTTCCAGTAGACTATATTGTAAAATCAATAGTGTCATTCAAAAGTACAACTCGTCCTGCAAAACACAAGCCCTCACATGGCCATATTGACAGAAAAATACAAAAGTTATGGCTCTGGGAAGAAGGGGAGCGAAAAAACGAAAACACAAAATGGAAAAATGCAATGTCGTGAAGGGGTTAATCGAGTCCCGTCCACAAAAGTGATAAAAGCAAGGGATTTTTCACATTAAGACATACAAGTTGGATAGTAGCTCTCCTTATTTTAGTGTCCAAGGGAAATATGGTTATTCCAAATAAATGCAAAAATTGTGATCACTAATGTAACAATATTTAATAATACAAATATAAACATATTTCTTCATGATAGTGAAGTCAAATCCTTTCCTGAAGATGGTAATTTCGGGTGTTCGAAGATGAACTGATTAAAGCCAAAGTGGTGGGAAACAAAATTCCTAAGTGGCTTTTATGCTTAATGTCTTTACCTTATACCGGAGCGTGGAAATGACAGTTGTCGGTTGTAACATAATATTCAGGTACTTGTATTTCAAGCACTTAGAGTTAATCGACCATATTCACAAAAAATGCATATTAATAACTTTGTTTTGAATCGCCATAACCTGTACAATGGAGATGAGATACAATATTATCGACTGAACAGACAGCTTAATTATTCCTATCCATTTTGTGCTTGTAGTTGTTTTGTTTTCTTTAAAGATTTTGACTCAAATGCCAGCCCAACAGGCACGCTCCCCTGTGCTTTTATTAGACTAATGTCTGAATTAGGATGTACAACGCAAGGCATTTCTGGTGGACTCATTTGTAAACTTTGTGTTTGAGTCAGATGGAACATAGCAATCTATTTTATCTAGTAAAGTAAATTGTATGTCTGGATCTTTAATAGCAAGGTAAACTAAAGCTAGAACTATTATTTCCAGTTGATGAGTTATCCTTTGAATTAAAGCGGTATTCCCATCTCCAAGATCGTGTCCCAATACGTAATAGTTGTAATAATAATAATAATAATATTATCAAATACCTACAAGTAGAAATGTAATATAGTTTTTCTGATTCTCTTTCTCTTTCCTCATGTGCAGGCATTGCAGGACCTTGGGTATCCATGGTTACGTGCACTGATGAAGTTAGCTAGTTGCTAGTGGTCGTAACCATGGATACCTAAGGTCCTGCAATTCCTGCACAAGAGGAAAGAGACATCAGAAAAACTATACTATATTTATAATTGGAGATATTTGCTAATATTATTATTATTACACCTACTCCATATTGGGATACGATCTTGGAGATGGAAGTACCCCTTTAAGTCTTCTCTTTGCTTTTTATATTCAAAAAGAACCTGTGACAAAATGAGAACTATCATTTTCACACATACATACACATTTATATTCGCACAAACATGCAGTCTTGCACACTCACACAGAAAATAAAGCAAGTTAACTCCTATCAATAAGAATTTTTAACTATTCCTGATAAGTAAATATTCCCACTTTGTTTTGCATTGCATGAAGTGTAAAAATGAAAACATATACAATTATCATTAGGGTTTTTTGTGATTTTTTTAATCAAATGAGTTTTATTGTGTTGGTTTTGATAGGTTCCATATTATTTTGCATTTCTGGAACCTAAACAAATGCCAGTCTGAATTCCAGGACTGCTGATGATCCTCCAGCAAAGAAATGTTGGAAATGAAGCTTTTTCCCATAGGAAAGCTACACCACCAACCTCCAAAGTTATACTAAGGGCCCCTTCACACTGTGCAATCAAAGTCTGAACGAGCGTTCGATTTGTGACGTTTATCCGTCCTCGTTCCGAGGTTGCAAAGTGTGACATGGCGTTACGATTTGCGACGCAGCCCAGCATCGTACGATGTGAAAGAAAGAGCAGAACTTTCTTTCGTCGTAAATGTCTCGCTGTGGCGGTCGAAATCGTAGTATGTGACGGCGGTCATACGAGCTCGTAATGCGACTACGTGGGTTGGGCTTCCGCATACCTGTCTCCTGATTGGGCGTGACGTTTTAGCACGCCCATGCTGGTAATACGTCACGCTCGGAGTCGTAGGACTATGGCGGTGTGAAGGGTAGCGTACGATTGCGACGCGTGACGTTCACATCGCAACTACGTCAGAAAAAGCGTTAACATCGTAGAGTGTGACCGCTGGCTACGAGCTCGTACTGCGATGTCGAATATGACGCAAATGCGTCGTAATCGTAGCAGAATCGACCAGTGTGAAGGGGCCCTTACTGTTCACCTTCTGTGTCTCTGTCTGCCGTAGCAGGAGCTTCGGTGACTTAGTGCCTCTCTTCTCTGGTTTATATGAGGTCTACCGCATGAGACAAACATTTTAACCTTTCATTTGGCCCTGGCTTGTCGGGCGCCTTTTCTGGTGAAAGATTCTCATTCTGAATATAAGCAATATAACTTTCTTGTTGCTACATTTTTGTATCTTATATTTCACATGCTATTCATGTACTGTTCATTTTCCTGTGAATCTTGCGGAAATCTCAAAGTAACTTCCACTACTTTATCATTAGGTTTAAAATACTCATAAATTATTTTTTACAAATTGTAATTATAGTTTTAATGAAAAAGAAACAACTTGTTTTAATTTATTATAAAATAGTGTTCGATTTAATAGCAGCCTACCAAGTGATGCTTACTAGAACTTTGCCTTGCTGGATTAATATTTTAACAAGATGAGCAGATAAGCAAGTCAATCCCATCATACAATATTTAGTAGTAAGAAAATAAGCGGCACCTCCGTGCACAATATGTAAAAATTTCGTTCATGCTTTATTCAAGAATCATTAAAAACATGGAATCCAAAAAAATATAGATAAAAACCTGATGCTTTTCTGGCATCCAAGCACCCTTAGTCATAGGATATATGAACCTTTGGCTGAGCTTCACCAGCAGGACCGGCACCCGACACACAGATTTCAGCCTCCAATGTCGGATGACATGGCATGGAGAGCTTCAATAATCCCCCCTCTCCCCAAATATTAAGTAGTGTTTCAACTCTCTTCATACATGAACACAGACAAAAAAAATATGAACTCACCAAAAGATTTTCTGATTTACAAAAATTTGGCAAACATCACTGATTACTGGCAAATTTTTCATACCAGATATGCTGCATAACAACCGTAGTAGAAAAGCTGCCAAACTGCCCCATGTGAACGTATCCTAAGTCTCCTTGTTAGTCCACAGTTTAAAACTTTCCAAATCCTGTAATTTCCACCTTGGAACGACATCGCCATCCCTCAAGTGTATGACTTCTTATGTAGGCTTCCTGTAATACGTTACCAGTGTGGGATGCACCTAATTCTGCATTTTGTATCACCGGGCTGCAATACCACGTGACCACTGGTAGGCTTCTAGCTAAAAAGTCAAGTAGTTTCTAAACAACCTGACCTCAGTGTCACATACTTGCCAGAATGCACTCAAAGCTAGCTGCAATTTTTTTATTTTTTTTAAAGGGAACCTGTCACTTTGTTTTTAGTTATTGAACTGCCTCTAGTGTGGCGTTAGTGATACAAAGTGCATCACTAACTTGGTTTTCTCAAAGAAAAACTTCCAGTATTATGTTTAAAAACACTTTGCATCATTAGGGGATTCCCTCACATACTTTTCTTTCAGTCACAGGAGTGGAGCATTTCATCATTTTAGCCACAGCTCAGTCGGTGTCCTGTTCAAAGTATGAACGCCCACATCATTTCGATTGATTGCCGTGAGTTGCCCGACATCACGGTAACCACCTAGCAAATCCCACGTGTGTGCACTGCCCATGTGCTCCCCAGGCACTGATTCTAGGTGTACAGCCCCAGCTTCATTTCAGATGTGCGCATGCTCCGGAGCTGCTGTGAGTCAGTGGCTATATGACATGAGAGCACGCACGCTATGCGCGCCGCTGTGTCCCCTCCACTGCGCTCCGGAGCATGCGCACATCTGACCTGAAGCTGGGGCTCTACACCTTTTTCTTTGAGAAAACCATGTTGGTGATGCACAATGCATCACTAACAATGCACGGGGGGCAGTTGAATAGTTAAAAAAATGACGTGACAGGTTCCTTTTAAGCCGATTTTGCTGTATGAGAATATATTAAGAATAATTCATTTATGCAGTTACTGCTGAGGGAATAACCTTTTAAATCAAGTGTTCAATGGTAAACTGACATTGGATAAAATGTCAGGAGCTGAATAGTTATTTTTCTCAGTTATCATAGATTCATCTGATAACCTCTGGCTAGTGTTAATGTTGGTGATGGATGTCATGGGTTTATAATGTCCGCTAGGGCTGATGTTGTCTGTGGAGGCATTTAAATAAAGAAGACATACATATATATGTGACATCACTTAGTGGCATCATACCTACTCCATTTTGCTACCGGCTTATATAGAAAAGCACAGGTGTAAAAGAAATCTAATCATGTATTCTCCCCCAAAAATAACTTTTCTAGAGCACCCCTTTTTATAATTGTGCCACAGTTATAACGTCTGGCAATGTATGGTTAAATTCACAACTGGGTTTCACTAATCGCCTATATCCTATGACACTGACCAATCTTTGCTCATACGTTTGTAGGAAAGTAACATAAGAAAACGATAGCTTGAGAACAAATAGTGAGTATAGATTCTCTAGATCTGTAATTTTATTGTAACTACAAGATTTCCTAAAACTGTGATGTCCTTACTGTCCAAACTGAATGGTCCATTTTAAAAATTGCAGCAAATTGTGGACCTTCAACACTTGGTATTTTTGTATATTTTGTGCCGTTACTAATAAAGCAAGGTTATGCATTATATATACACTGTGAACTTCCAGAGTTCACATAATATTTAAACATCAATTATTGTTGTGAATAAGAAAAATAATCAAAAGGCAAGTAATTTGATTTAACCTCATTAGGAGCAAGCACATGGTCTTGGGGTTTTGTCCTACCCTATTGTAATACAATGTAGAAGGAGCAGGTCAGGTCATCAGGTGCCAGTCACAGTCGGGGATTCATGTAGAGAAGGCAGGAGTGTATTACTGCTTGTGTCTTCTCCTTTTCCAGTTAAATAATGTTCAAAAAGTATTGTGTAGTTTACAGAAGAATCATCGGTGTCAATGCTTGGGTAGGAACTGGCAATCACGTCATTGTTGGTCTCTGCTGGCATGACAAAGCTGGTGGGTCCTGCTGGGCTCTTCCAGTGATTGAAGAGCGCTGTTTTCCCCCATAACTGGAGCTCCTATGAACGTCACGGATAGAGTGGAAAAAATTATCAATAAAGTAAAAAAACAATCCACAGAATTATTTAATGATCGCTTGGAGAACAAATTATTTAAAAGATATTTGTTGATAAAAAATTTGAAAAAAAACCAAGAAGTTAAAATTTCCCCAAAAAATACATCAATTTTTTTCATACAAAATACATTTTATTATAAGCATGTAAGAAAAAACTAAAACTTACACATATTTGATATCTGTATGACCACAATGAGATAAAAATTAATTTAACAGGTATTTAGTTGGGAAACATGAATAGTTAAAAGTATAAACAAAAAACAAACAAACCAACAATCGCTTTTTTTATTATAAATTCTATGAATTACTTATTTTATTTTTAAGAATTTATATATACCCAAAGCAGTGCTAAAAAATACGATTTGTTTTGCATACAATAAAGCTTCATTTAACCACATTAGTTAAAAATTTAAAAAATTATGATGGCTGAATTAAAAAATTAGAGAAAAAGGACATATTTAAGGCCCTTTAAGTCCTGGTCGTTAAAGGTTTAAAGTCCTCCTGTCCTTTAACACAAAGCCTGGTTTTGATGCCCTCATGGTGAATATGTTAAAGCTTCTATAGGTTCACATCCCAGTTTAATGTATCTAGGAGCTATCCTGATTGTCATGTTCTCTAACATGCCACATCTTTTCAGTGGGCAGCACCTTTTTATCATTCTGCCAGCCTTATAGGTTCTGCAACTTCCTTCCCTTGGTTTGCCGACATATATTGCTCATGCTGTTTTCCAATGGTTTGACTGCCCCAGATTGATAGCTGTGATGCAATTTGACAGACGGGAGAGCAGCGGCACAGAGATAAAACTTTCTGCAATCCTTCAAATTTTCTGTAATCCATTCCCATGTTTTCTTGTATCCAATATACTGTACAGTGTAAAACATAATTATTTTTTCCATTGGCATATTCATTTTCAGCATTCCTCACTATATTCAAACAGGTAAATCTTAACTTTTAATGCAAGTGTCTTATATAAAAGAATAATTCTGGCTAAAGAAAAATCTTACCGTATTTTCCGGCGTACAAGACGACTTTTTAACCCCTGAAAATCTTCTTAAAAGTCGGGGGTCGTCTTGTACGCCGGGAATCGCCTTGTACGCCGGGTGTATATGGTGGGTGGGGGGGGGAGTGATCCTGATGACGACGAGGGGGCGTCTCACAGAAAAGTGAGTATCCCCCATTACCTTATCATAGCGCTGCAGCGTGGGGTCTCTGTGCTGGGAGCGGCGGCGGCTGCTGTGCTGTGGCGGCTCCTCTTCTGCAGTGTGGGGCCTGTGGGGCGGTGGCGGCGGCGGCGTATCTTCATGCAGTCGGGGCTCCTCCGGCATCTCAGCCTGGAAGCCCCGCCGGCAACTCCATCGGTACAATGCGCTGGCCTCCGGGAAAATGGCCGCTGCTTAGATTCAGATCTCGTTGAGATCTGAATCTGAGCATGCGCAGCCCCCAGCGGCCGGGCCACCGCATCGCACCTATTGAGCTGCCTCCGGGAAAATGGCCACTGCTCAGATTCAGATCTCGTCTCCCGAGATCTCGGGACGAGATCTGAATCTGAGCAGCGGCCATTTTCCCGGAGGCCACCTGACCGCATTGTACCCATGGAGTTGCCGGCGGGGCTTCCAGTCTTTGAGATGCCGGAGGAGCCCCGACTGTATGAAGATACGCCGCCGCCACCGCCCCACAGCACCAGAGGCCCCACACTGCAGAAGAGGAGCCGCCACAGCACAGCACAGCACAGCACAGCACAGCAGCCGCCGCTCCCAGCACAGAGACCCCACGCTGCAGCGCTATGATAAGGTAATGGGGGATACTCACTTTCCTGTGAGACGCCCCCTCGTCCTCATCAGGATCACTCCCCCCCCCCCCAAAAGGCACATATTCACCGGCCCTATAAGACGACATAGGGTGTATAAGAAGACCCCCGACTTTTAAGAAGATTTTATTTTTTAACTGGTAAAGTTGGGGGGTCGTCTTATACGCCCAGTCGTCTTATACGCCGGAAAATACGGTACTTTGAATGACGATGACTTAAGCTTTTACCCTGCCAATTAGAATGGCAGTTTTCTTAAGTTTGACGAATATCCCTTCTACAAATCTTTATATTTCTTTGATTTACAAGGAAGAGAAGAAAAGTAAAATTCAATAGCTGTATAAAACCGCAAAGAGAAAAATTACTTATTTCTTATACTAAAAAAGCTCCCAACTCTATTTTCTTGGAGTATAAAAGGACATGTTTTAGAAATATTGTTAGAATGTCAAAGATATATGCCTTGATCTACTGTGTTTAACATTATTATTTTAAGAGATTAGCAGATCTATTGAAATTTAGAATCGCTGACTAGGCTGAATCCTGCAAAAAAAAACAAATTTGATTTACAAGAAATAAATTTGCATGAATCGCATAATTAGAAAGCCTCTAATTGCCTGGAAAAATGTGTAGAACACCGTGAGTTCCCCTTTTATTCAATTGAACATGTTTTGAATTTTGGAATGCAAACACAGCCTTTTTAATGTCCAAATGACTTCCACTTATCTGGCTAGAGGAAAACAGATGGCAGCTAGAGGTAACCAACAGCGTATTTAACAACACACTGCAGTATCAGACTTTTTAGGCTATCTAAATTGTATAAAAGTTCCAAAAATTATGAATTATGAGGAGGCAGATGCATTGATTGGTGTTGTATATACATAGGTGGTACAACCGGAGAAGCCATGACATTTTCACACAGTTGGGTGCAACAATTATCCTTGTTTAAGGGGTATAAAGAGCTCTGAACTTTGCTAAATGAAGAAGCAATAGCTTTTTCATAAGCCATCCAAACAGAATTCCTTAAATAGGGAGACAAAACAGGTGTATTATCCTCTATTGAATGTGAAGAAGTAGTGACTTCTCAATCAGAAATGAAAAAAATGATCCCTTTTTGTGATTAGCAATTGGTTTTGCTAATCACAAAATTAGGCAATTACTTAGACGTTTCAACCAAGTAGTCGAAAAATTACCCCTTATTTCTGGAGAGAAAACAGTGTCAATGGTTTGAACATGAAGACGTTCTGGCTTGTTTTCATCAAGCGTTTTCAAAAATTACTTCTATGTTCAGAGCTGTTTCTTGAGAGTATGCTGGCGCGTCTGTCAGGGTGGACACATATCGCTGCAAACAGCATGCTGTTGGATTTAAGGTAACAATTTTGTCCCTATTGATCATAGCTGACCATACCACATATCTTTAATGACAGCTGTTGCACCTTTCTGTCAATGTAGTTTCTCTGCAAACATACACTAGATACTTCATGTCTTTGTTCAGCAGCAATATAGGTGCAATTTACTAAAATGTATATCCTTACACAATACTAGTGTTTTCTGTAGGATTTATCAATTATTGTCATTTCAGCTATCACTAAGGATCCATTTGCACATGCAGTTACTAATATAGATTTCATCTTAGGCCATATAATATATTGCATACTTTTCCAGCCTATACACCTCAATGTATGTATGCTGCATTTCAGTATTTACAGCTACATTGCATTCTGCTCATTGCCTCTTTTTCTGTGATTTGATTTGTTTAGAATCCTATTGCACAATGTTTTATAATCTTTTATGATTTTTCATAACCTTCAGGACTTATTTATATATATGTTTTGTGCAATTTGTTACATTAATTATTATGACTTATTCATATATCCTCCAATTACATCATCTTCAAGCAACTTTTTACATTATATATACAATACTTGTCTCTACATAATATACCATAATACTCTAATTGTCATTTTGATATGCACCTCCTGTTTTAGCAGTTCCGTTGCATAACCACTGTATATTAGTCATGTTTCAAACAAAAGATAAATGTCCCCGCTACTGAATGTAATCATGATTTTTCTTTTGTTGGCATTGCACATTTCACTGAGGGTCATTACTACATAAGGTCCAGGGCTTATGTGCACACTAACAGCGTTACAGTTGCATATACAAAACAAATAAGTGTACATATTTATGCCTATTGTGTCTTTGTTCTTTCTTTACCTGGAACAATGAAGAGAGCTCAACAAATTTTTCAAAATAGTAATTGCAGCACTCCTGTGGATGATGCCCAAGTAGGATCGTATCTAACATAAATTTAGCATAAAACTTGGCACTCAGGTAAATGTTGTAAAAAAGTAATTTTATTGTGTGCAGGCAATCTAAAAATATAATAAGACATATTGGTCATTCAATGACATTCATCAGTTAGACAGATTGCTGTGTGCATGCAGGTAATAACGAAGCTATCAGTTTCTGATGAAGGTCCAGAAACAGAGACCAAAACGTTAAATAATTTGGATTGTCATTTACATTTTTTTTAGTTTACTGCAAACTGAGTGCCAAGTTTTTCCCTTCCTAATATATTTATATTCCCTTCAGTATTACAAAGTAGGAATTATCATGGTCGCAACTTTTATCATGAATAGTTAGTGTGGTGGAAATGTGTATTATGAAGAGCTATTGGACTGCAATTTGCTGCTCCTGAGCCAGTCTATTTAGAATCATATCAAATAGTTAATAAAGATAGAAATATAAAGTAATTGTTAGGTGTCGAGTTCCCGCATCTGCACTGGGGGAATCTCAAACTATCTCCGCTGTGGTCTCCCATTCTTCTCCAGCCGCAGTGGAGCTTGCTCAGCGGAGACGTCGGTTCCAGCGTCTAGCTCAGGTTGATACTGGGTGACTGGTTACTAATGCCCTTCCAGGCTCTGTCTTTGTAGCCAGCAATGATCAGCAGCGAGCAGGTCTTTCTGGGACTAAGTCCTGCTTTTCCCATACTGAGCATGCCCAAAGGAAGACCTCTCAGTGGAGGTCGGGGGTCACATGCTCAGGTCCTGTTGCGGCTCCTATTGGTCCATCTGGAAGGTCTTGTAGCACTGCCGCTATAAAAGTGTAGTAATTATAGGGGATAACTCAGGATACTCTTTGCGTGGAACAAGACAACTACAGGACACAGTTTTATAAGTGGTTAAGTCTATATTATCACATGGTGATTCAAACAGGTGCAGAGAGAAACTCAAGTCCACAACACTTGGTGCAAATATCAATTGCAGCTCAGCAGTCTATAGGAAACTTCAGAGGAAAATGCAATCACACAGAAAGTCTATGAAGCACAATTATTCTTGAGGATACTTGACATGAATAAGTCCTTGCTTAGTCCAAAACACAGATAGATATTTTTATAAGGCAGTTCAAATATCTTAGCTCAACCAGTGAGGTCCGGGTAATAGTCTCAGGTTCTTGCAGAGCAGCAAACAGCTTACATGTCCAGCAAATGCAGATGGAAGTAAACACGAGCAGCAGATGAAGGAGGATTAGTGCAACTGGTGTATGCAACAGGAACTCAGAGCAGAGTAGCAGGATAACCCCACAGGTTCACAGGAGCAGGTATATAGCCAGGGAGTCACCAGAGGTCAGGAGCTGGATGCAAGGCAGAATACTCTAGCACAGACTGAAGGCTGGGGTGGAGTTTTATAGCAGGAAGACACAGTGCACATGAGACCAAAGACGCCATCTTGGAAAAGGGCAGTAATGCACAAAAGGTAAAAAATGTTCAGAGTCCTGACATTACTCCCTCCTTAGAAGCGGCCTCAGGATGATCCTGGACCTGGTTTCTCAGGGAATCTCTGATGAAAACGAGAAATCTTCTGTTGGGCATTGATGTTTTCCACAGGTCTCCAAGAGTCTTCCTCAGGGGGATATCCCTGCCATCTTATCAGATATTGGAGCTGATTCCTGCAAATCCTGGAATCAACAATTTCCTCCACCACAAATTGTTCTTGCCCATCAATCACCACAGGCTGCGGAGGTGGCACAACACATCCCTGGAAGGTATTAGGAGATACAGGCTTTAGTAAAGATACATGAAAAACTTGGTGTACCTTCATAGTTCTAGGCAGCTTCAGCCGACAGGCCACAGAGCTCACAATACCATCGATCTTGAAAGGACCAATGAATTGATGTCCAAGTTTTTGTGAAGGAACGTTTAACTTCAGATTCTTAGTTGCTAACCACACGGAATCTCCTACCTTGAACATGGGTGCAGGTTTACGGAATCTATCAGCCGATCTCTTATAACGTTCTTGAGCTGTGGTCAGGGATTCCTTCAGAACCTCCAGATTTTGCCTCATCGCAGTCAGCCTTTCTTCCACTGCCGGAACCGGAGAATTAATTGGAGACCTAGGTAAGATACACGGATGATAACCCAGATTGGCAAAGAAAGGTGTAAATTTAGTGGAGGCGCTCTGAGAATTGTTATATGAAAATTCAGCTAACGGCAGCAGCTCCAACCAATCATCCTGGAGATGGCTGACATAGCATCTTAGATATTGTTCCAGCATCTGGTTGGTACGCTCAGTCTGACCATTTGTCTGGGGATGGTAAGCAGAAGAGCGACAGACATTAATATTGAGTGCATAGCAAAACCCCTTCCAGAATCTTGAAGTGAACTGCACTCCACGGGCAGAGATGATCTCATCCGGAACCCCATCCAACCGAAAGACATTCTGTATAACCAAGTTCACTGTATTTTTAGCTGAGGGGGGGCCGGTGCACGGAACAAAATGAGCAGCTTTAGTCAGGCGATCAACTACCACCATGATTGTATTCATGCCCCCCGATGTAGGCAGCTCCACAATAAAGTCCATTGATATAGACCCCCAAGGGCGGGGCAGAACAGGTAATGGTTGTAGAAGACCCGTAGGTGCCACATGAGGAGTCTTGTAATGAGCACATACCTCGCAAGAGAGAACATAGTCCTTGGTATCCTTCAGGCAAGTTGGCCACCAGAAGAATCGGCTCAGAAACTCTTGTGTCTTCTGTACCCCCCTGTGACCAGCCAACTTGGAGTCATGTACCAACTTGAGGATCTGCAGACGGATGACCTCAGGGACGTAGATACATCGATCTCTGAACCACATGCCACCCTTAAAGACAAGATTAATATCCACAGGTGGGTTGGCCAGAAATACATCAACGTCATAGGCCTCCCTGCACTCCTTCCACAAGTCCTGATCATGGATAACTCTGATGAAATTGGCATCAGATAGAATGGTCTTGGATGGGGCTCCAGGTATGGAATCCACAGCATGGATTCGGGATAAAGCATCAGCCTTCCCATTACGAGAACCTGGACGGTACGAGATAACAAAGTTAAATTGATTTAAAAATAAGTTCCAACGAGCCTGACGAGGATAAAGACATCTAGCGGATCTAAGGAACTCTAAATTGCGATGGTCCGTTAGCACTATGATCTGTTGTGCAGCTCCTTGCAGATGATGCCTCCATTCTTTGAAAGCCGCAATAATAGCCAGCAATTCCTTGTCTCCCACGTCTGTCATGATTCTCAATGGCGAGAGAACATAGCCCAGCATATATGAGAACTAGCTCTTGGAAGATGGAAACTATACTGACCATGAACTAAACCTGCCGCACAACTAGAAGTGGCCGGGTAGCATGCCTACGTTTTTTATCCCTAGATGCCCAGCGCCAGCCGGAGAACTACCTAATCCTAGCAGAGGAAAAGACAGTCCTGGCTCACCTCTACAGAAATTTTCCCAAAAGGCAGACAGAGGCCCCCACATATATTGGCGGTGATTTTAGATGAAATGACAAACGTAGTATGAAAATAGGTTTAGCAAAATCGAGGTCCGCTTACTAGATAGCATGAAGACAGAAAGGGCACTTTCATGGTCAGCAGAAAACCCTATCAAAACACCATCCAGAAATTACTTTAAGACTCTAGCATTAACTCATAACACCAGAGTGGCAATTTCCGCTCACAAGAGCTTTCCAGACACAGTAACGAAACAGCAGCTGTGAACAGGAACAAAATGCAAAAACACACAAGGACAAAAGTCCAACTTAGCTAGGAGTTGTCTAGTAGCAGGAACATGCACAGAAGGCTTCTGATTACATTGTTGACCGGCATGAAACTGACAGAGGAGCAAGGTTATATAGCGACTCCCACATCCTGATAGGAGCAGGTGAACAGAGGGGATGATGCACACAAGTACAATTCCACAAGTGGCCACCGGGGGAGCCCAGAATCCAATTTCACAACAGTACCCCCCCCTCAAGGAGGGGGCACCGAACCCTCACCAGAACCACCAGGGCGATCAGGATGAGCCCTATGAAAGGCACGGACAAGATCGGAGGCATGAACATCAGAGGCAGTGACCCAAGAATTATCCTCCTGACCGTATCCCTTCCATTTGACCAGATACTGGAGTTTCCGTCTGGAAACACGAGAGTCTAAGATCTTTTCCACAACGTACTCCAACTCACCCTCAACCAACACCGGAGCAGGAGGCTCAACGGAAGGCACAGCCGGTACCTCATACCTGCGCAACAATGACCGATGAAAAACATTATGAATCGAAAAGGATGCAGGGAGGTCCAAACGGAAGGACACAGGGTTAAGAATCTCCAATATCTTGTACGGGCCGATGAACCGAGGCTTAAACTTAGGAGAAGAAACCCTCATAGGGACAAAACGAGAAGACAACCACACCAAGTCCCCAACACAAAGCCGAGGACCAACACGACGACGGCGGTTGGCAAAAAGCTGAGTCTTCTCCTGGGACAACTTCAAATTGTCCACCACCTGCCCCCAAATCTGATGCAACCTCTCCACCACAGCATCCACTCCAGGACAATCCGAAGATTCCACTTGACCGGAGGAAAATCGAGGATGAAACCCCGAATTACAGAAAAACGGGGACACCAAGGTGGCAGAGCTGGCCCAATTATTGAGGGCGAACTCCGCCAAAGGCAAAAAAGCAACCCAATCATCCTGATCCACAGACACAAAACACCTCAAATATGTCTCCAAGGTCTGATTAGTCCGCTCGGTCTGGCCATTAGTCTGAGGATGGAAAGCAGACGAAAAAGACAAATCTATGCCCATCCTAGCACAGAATGCCCGCCAAAATCTAGACACGAATTGGGTCCCTCTGTCAGAAACGATATTCTCCGGAATACCATGCAAACGAACAACATTTTGAAAAAACAGAGGAACCAACTCGGAAGAAGAAGGCAACTTAGGCAAGGGAACCAGATGGACCATCTTAGAGAAACGGTCACACACCACCCAGATGACAGACATCTTCTGAGAAACAGGCAGATCCGAAATAAAATCCATCGAGATGTGCGTCCAAGGCCTCTTCGGGATAGGCAAGGGTAACAACAATCCACTAGCCCGAGAACAACAAGGCTTGGCCCGAGCACAAACGTCACAAGACTGCACAAAGCCTCGCACATCTCGTGACAGGGAAGGCCACCAGAAGGACCTTGCCACCAAATCCCTGGTACCAAAGATTCCAGGATGACCTGCCAACGCAGAAGAATGAACCTCAGAGATGACTCTACTGGTCCAATCATCAGGAACAAACAGTCTACCAGGTGGGCAACGATCAGGTCTATCCGCCTGAAACTCCTGCAAGGCCCGCCGCAGGTCTGGAGAAACGGCAGACAATATCACTCCATCTTTAAGGATACCTGTGGGTTCAGAATTACCAGGGGAGTCAGGCTCAAAACTCCTAGAAAGAGCATCCGCCTTAACATTCTTAGAACCCGGTAGGTAAGACACCACAAAATTAAACCGAGAGAAAAACAACGACCAGCGCGCCTGTCTAGGATTCAGGCGCCTGGCAGACTCAAGGTAAATTAAATTTTTGTGGTCAGTCAATACCACCACCTGATGTCTGGCCCCCTCAAGCCAGTGATGCCACTCCTCAAAAGCCCACTTCATGGCCAAAAGCTCCCGATTCCCAATATCATAATTCCGCTCGGCGGGCGAAAATTTACGGGAAAAAAAGGCACAAGGTCTCATCACGGAGCAGTCGGAACTTCTCTGCGACAACACCGCCCCAGCTCCGATTTCAGAAGCGTCGACCTCAACCTGAAAAGGAAGAGCAACATCAGGCTGACGCAACACTGGGGCGGAAGAAAAGCGGCGCTTGAGCTCCCGAAAGGCCTCCACAGCATCAGGGGACCAATCAGCAACATCAGCACCCTTCTTAGTCAAATCAGTCAATGGTTTTACAACATCAGAAAAACCAGCAATAAATCGACGATAAAAGTTAGCAAAGCCCAAAAATTTCTGAAGACTCTTAAGAGAAGAGGGTTGCGTCCAATCACCAATAGCCTGAACCTTGACAGGATCCATCTCGATGGAAGAGGGGGAAAAAATGTATCCCAAGAAGGAAATCCTTTGAACCCCAAAAACACACTTAGAACCCTTCACACACAAGGAATTAGACCGCAAAACCTGAAAAACCCTCCTGACCTGCTGGACATGAGAGTCCCAGTCATCCGAAAAAATCAGAATATCATCCAGATACACAATCATAAATTTATCCAAATAATCGCGGAAAATGTCATGCATAAAGGACTGGAAGACTGAAGGGGCATTTGAAAGACCAAAAGGCATCACCAAATACTCAAAATGGCCCTCGGGCGTATTAAATGCGGTTTTCCACTCATCCCCCTGCTTGATTCGCACCAAATTATACGCCCCACGGAGATCAATCTTAGAGAACCACTTGGCCCCCTTTATACGAGCAAACAAATCAGTAAGCAGTGGTAACGGATATTGATATTTAACCGTGATTTTATTCAAAAGTCGATAATCAATACACGGCCTCAAAGAGCCGTCTTTCTTAGACACAAAGAAAAAACCGGCTCCTAAGGGAGATGACGAAGGACGAATATGTCCCTTTTCCAAGGACTCCTTTATATATTCTCGCATAGCCGCGTGTTCAGGCACAGACAGATTAAATAAATGACCCTTAGGGTATTTACTACCCGGGATCAAGTCTATGGCACAATCGCACTCCCGGTGCGGAGGTAATGAACCAAGCTTAGGTTCTTCAAAAACATCACGATATTCAGTCAAGAATTCAGGAATCTCAGAGGGAATAGATGATGAAATGGAAACCAAAGGTACGTCCCCATGAGTTCCTTTACATCCCCAGCTTAACACAGACATAGCTCTCCAGTCGAGGACTGGGTTATGAGATTGCAGCCATGGCAATCCCAGCACCAAAACATCATGTAGATTATACAGCACCAGAAAGCGAATAACCTCCTGGTGATCCGGATTAACACGCATAGTCACTTGTGTCCAGTATTGTGGTTTATTACTAGCCAATGGGGTGGAGTCAATCCCTTTCAGAGGTATTGGAGCCTCCAATGGCTCCAAATCATACCCACAGCGTTTGGCAAAGGACCAATCCATAAGACTCAAAGCAGCGCCAGAGTCGACATAGGCGTCCGCGGTAATAGATGACAAAGAACAAATCAGGGTCACAGATAGAATAAACTTAGACTGTAAAGTGCTAATTGAAACAGACTTGTCAGGCTTCTTAGTACGCTTAAAGCATGCTGATATAACATGAGTTGAATCACCACAATAGAAGCACAACCCATTTTTTCGTCTAAAATTCTGCCGCTCGCTTCTGGACAGAATTCTATCACATTGCATATTTTCTGGCGTTTTCTCAGTAGACACCGCCAAATGGTGCACAGGTTTGCGCTCCCGCAGACGCCTATCGATCTGAATAGCCATCGTCATGGACTCATTCAGACTCGCAGGCACAGGGAACCCCACCATAACATCCTTAATGGCATCAGAGAGACCTTCTCTGAAAATCGCCGCCAGGGCGCACTCATTCCACTGAGTAAGCACAGACCATTTACGGAATTTTTGGCAGTATATTTCAACTTCATCTTGCCCCTGAGATAGGGACATCAAGGCCTTTTCCGCCTGAAGCTCTAAATGAGGTTCCTCATAAAGCAACCCCAAGGCCAGAAAAAACGCATCCACATTGAGCAACGCAGGATCCCCTGGTGCCAATGCAAAAGCCCAGTCCTGAGGGTCGCCCCGGAGCAAGGAAATCACAATCCTGACCTGCTGTGCAGGGTCTCCGGCAGAGCGAGACTTCAGGGACAAAAACAATTTGCAATTATTTTTAAAATTTTGAAAGTGAGATCTATTCCCCGAGAAGAATTCAGGCAAAGGAATTCTAGGCTCAGACATAGGTGCATGAACAACAAAATCTTGCAAATTTTGTACCTTTGTGGCGAGATTATTCAAACCTGTAGCTACACTCTGAAGATCCATTTGAAACAGGTGAACACAGAGCCATTCAAGGATTAGAAGGAGAGAAAGAGAGGAAGGCTGCAGTATAGGCAGACTAGCAAGTGATTGAATTAAGAGCACACTCAGAACTAGAGGGGAAAAAAAAAAAAAAAAAATTGTAGCAGACTTCTTTTTTCTCTCCTTTCTCAGCCAGTAATTTAACCCTTTTTTGGGCCGGTCAAACTGTCATGATTCTCAATGGCGAGAGAACATAGCCCAGCATATATGAGAACTAGCTCTTGGAAGATGGAAACTATACTGACCATGAACTAAACCTGCCGCACAACTAGAAGTGGCCGGGTAGCATGCCTACGTTTTTTATCCCTAGATGCCCAGCGCCAGCCGGAGAACTACCTAATCCTAGCAGAGGAAAAGACAGTCCTGGCTCACCTCTACAGAAATTTTCCCAAAAGGCAGACAGAGGCCCCCACATATATTGGCGGTGATTTTAGATGAAATGACAAACGTAGTATGAAAATAGGTTTAGCAAAATCGAGGTCCGCTTACTAGATAGCATGAAGACAGAAAGGGCACTTTCATGGTCAGCAGAAAACCCTATCAAAACACCATCCAGAAATTACTTTAAGACTCTAGCATTAACTCATAACACCAGAGTGGCAATTTCCGCTCACAAGAGCTTTCCAGACACAGTAACGAAACAGCAGCTGTGAACAGGAACAAAATGCAAAAACACACAAGGACAAAAGTCCAACTTAGCTAGGAGTTGTCTAGTAGCAGGAACATGCACAGAAGGCTTCTGATTACATTGTTGACCGGCATGAAACTGACAGAGGAGCAAGGTTATATAGCGACTCCCACATCCTGATAGGAGCAGGTGAACAGAGGGGATGATGCACACAAGTACAATTCCACAAGTGGCCACCGGGGGAGCCCAGAATCCAATTTCACAACACACGTCGTAATTCTTCTCTGCTGAGGTTAGTCTATGGGAAAAGAAAGCACAAGAATGTAGCAGACCCTTCTCTCCAGTTCTTTGGGAGAGAATAACCCCCAAAGCATTATCAGAAGCGTCCACCTCCACAATGAAAGAAAGTGTTGGATCTGGGTGTATCAACAGCGGTGCTGATGTGAAACAGATCTTAAGCTGATCAAAAGCTTCTTGAGCCTGTGATGACCACTTAAAGGGCTTTTCCTTCTTTGTCAAGGAAGTAATGGGACAGACAATATCAGAAAATTTTCGAATGAAGCGTCCGTAGAAATTTGCAAAAATAAAACGTTGGACCTCCTTAACGTTCTTGGGTACCGGCCAGTCAAGGATAGCCTGAATCTTACCAGATTCCATGTTCAGCCCCTGGGGAGAGATGATATAACCTAAGAACTGTATCTCAGAACGATGGAACTCGCATTTCTCCAGCTTAATATACAGATGGTTCTCTTTCAGACGTCTTAAAACAGTTTTGACATGTTCTTCATGTTCCTGTAGAGAGTCAGAAAAGATTAGTATATCGTCCAAATAGATCACTACAAACTGGTCCAACAAATCTCTGAAAATGTCATTAGCAAGATGTTGAAACGTTGCAGGGGCGTTACAAAGCCCGAAGGGCATCACAAGAGATTCAAAGTGTCCATACCGGCATCTGAATGCTGTCTTCCACTCATCCCCTGGACGAATACGCACCAAATTATAAGCCCCACGAAGATCCAGTTTAGAGAACACCTTAGCATGGCAGACTCTTTCCAGTAATTCGGGAATCAGAGGCAAAGGGTAACGGTTTCGTACGGTTACCTTATTGAGTTCCCGATAGTTAACACAGGGTCTCTTTGTCCTATCCTTCTTCTTTACAAAAAAGATAGGTGCCCCTGCTGGTGAGGAAGAAGGATGTATGAAGCCTTTGGCCAGATTTTCATCAATATACTCCTTTAAGGCTTGAAGCTCAGGTGCCGCCAAAGGGTATACGTTACCAAAAGGAATAGCTGCTCCAGGAAGCAACTCAATGGGACAGTCATAATGCCTGTGTGGAGGAAGCTAATCCTCATTCTTCTTGTCACAGATGTCAGAGAACTCTTTATACTCTGGAGGTAAAGAAAATGCCTGTACATGTGGTTCCATAGCCGTGGACTCAGGGACAGCTTCTATTAACGCTGAGTTGCTCCTTGTTGGAAAGATAATCTCCTTGGTCTCCCAGTTGATAACCAAGGAATGCCTAAAATCACAGGAAAATGAGGAGAAGAAATTAGCAAGAAAGAAAGTTGCTCCTGATGATTAGGCTCCAACAAAATTTCAAGGGGTACGGTCTCCTAATCCACAGGCCCAGAGATTAAAGGTGACCCATCCACTATTTGCATGGTAATTGGAGAGGCTCTTTGCTGAATTTCAATACCATGTTCCTTGGCAAATGTGATATCTATGAAATTGCCACCTGCACCAGAGTCAATCATAGCTGCACTGGAAACCCACTGTCCTGAACACAGGATCTTAATAGGGAGAGAACAGTGAGAGTTATTTTCCTTAAGCTCCTTGGGGGGTGAAGTCATAGAAAGTGAAAGGAATACAGCGTTTAAAGGCAGGCTACGTTCAGAGATGTCAGATTCATCATCACAGTTGTCATACTCCCCTACTGCTGTTAGCACCTTGTTAGGCCGTCTAGGACACTTAGGACAATTGATCAAGAAGTGGTCAGACTGGCCGCAGTAGAAACATAGACTTTCACGAAGGCGATGCTCCCGGCGCTCATTGATCTCGCGTCTCTGAACGGAATCAATTTGCATGGGCACCTCCTCCACCTCCCAAGAGGTTTTACCTGCAGGCTCTTTGGAAGGAAGGGAAAAGTTAGAAATACGGTTATATGCAGCAAACTTCTCCTGCCTACGCTCAGTAAGGCGAATGTCAATGCGCACACAATGCTGTATAAATGTCTCTAGCTCTTGTGATGACTCAGAGCGAGCTAGTTCATCTTTTACAATACTAGACAGGCCCCTTTTAAAAATAGGTAATTGTGCATAACTGTGCCCATTGGTATCTACCGCTAATCTCCTGAATTCAGTAGCATACTCAATAACAGAACGTTTTGCCTGGCGTAAAGACAATAAAGCAGATTCAGCGGTTGCACGGCGATTAGGATCATCAAACATTAATGCCATAGCGGCCAACAAATCATCCAAGTTATTTAACCGTGGGTCATGAGACTCAATCATCGGATTCGCCCAGGCGAGCGCCCGTGCGGTCAGCAGCATTATTACACACAATACTTTGGATCTATCATTAGGAAAACGGTCAGCATGCACATCAAAATATAGCATACATTGATTCACAAAGCCACGAAATTTGTCGCGATCAACATTAAATCTGAATGGGGGCAACTTACGTGGGCTAGTTGGTGGCGGTTGCCCAGAGGGAAAAGTCGCTTGTGCAGCTATTTGCGTGCTTATGTCCTGAAAAGCCCGTCCATACTGGGACTCTATGCCAGCAAGTTTGTTTTCCTGGGCTGCCATGCGGGTGCTTAAGTCCTGCAAAGTCTGTCCAAACACTTGTTGATTGTGTTCAAAGCTTCCAAACTTCTTTTGCAGACCTTCCACATCTTTCTGCAGTGATCTAATTATGGAAAACACCTGCTCTAGTCTGCTTTCTGCAGCCATTGTTCCAGCAGTCTCCTTTTTTTTTTTTTTTTTTAGGCTTGAGCATCCTGTAATAATTATAGGGGATAACTCAAGAGACTCTTTGCGTGGAACAAGACAACTACAGGACACAGTTTTATAAGGCTACTTTCATACTAGCGTTGGACGACGCACGACGAATTGCGTCGTTGCAACGTACCAACGCTAGCAGTGAATGCACCGCACAACGGGGGCAGCAGATGCTGTTTTTCAATGCATCTGCTGCCTCACTGTGAGGTGCGGGTAGGCGGGGGCGAAGTTCCGGCCGCGCATGCGCGGTCGGAAAAGATGGGAACGACGCACCAAAAAATGTTACAAGCAACGTTTTTTGGTGGCGACGGTCCGAAGCAACACGACGCAGCGGTCGCACAACGGTTGCGACATGTGGCAATGCGTCGCACTGCGTCGCTAGTGCAAGTCAATGGAGAAAAAACGCATCCTGCAAGCACTTTTGCAGGATGCGTTTTTTCTACAAAATGACACATAGCGACGTGCAGTGCACGACGCTAGTGTGAAAGTAGCCTAAGTGGTAAAGTCTATATTATCACACGGTGATTCAAACAGGTGCAGAGAGAAACTCAAGTCCACAACACTTGGTGCAAATATCAATTGCAGCTCAGCAGTCTATAGGAAACTTCAGAGGAAAATGCAATCACGCAGAAAATCTATGAAGCACAATTATTCTTGAGGATACTTGACACGAATAAGTCCTTGCTTAGTCCAAAACACAGATAGATATGCTTATAAGGCAGTTCAAATAATATCTTAGCTCAGCCAGGGAGGTCTGGGTAATAGTCTTAGGTTCTTGCAGAGCAGCAACAGCTTACATGTCCAGCAAATGCAGATGGAAGTAAACACGAGCAGCAGATGAAGGAGGATTACTGGAACTGGTGTATGCAGCAGGAACTCAGAGCAGAGTAGCAGGATAACCCCACAGGTTCACAGGGCAGGTATATAGCCAGGGAGTCACCAGAGGTCAGGAGCTGGATGCAAGGCAGAATACTCTAGCACAGACTGAAGGCTGGGGTGGAGTTTTATAGCAGGAAGACACAGTGCCCATGAGACCAAAGACGCCATCTTGGAAAAGGGCAGTAGTGCACAAAAAGGTAATAAAAAATGTTCAGAGTCCTGACAAAAAGGTTCGCATGGCCACTTTGCCGTTCACTAGTGAATTCTTGAAATTGTGTGTGTGTTGATGAGTGAAAGTCATTCATTAATTATCCCCTCCCTCGTGTTTGACTGCTCGCGTAAGGTGGATGTCTGCTATCTAGCGGACGGCTGAGCCATCAGCAATAAACACACGAAACTGCGTCTAATTGCTGTGACCGCCAAAGCATCGCCGTGCGCTATTAGAGCGCTTTCCTGTCCCAACTCTGGGTGGTTAGTGGCATCCGCCAGAGCGGCACAGCACGCACTCTTATGCATTTAAGTTATTTTGCAGTTACTCTGACACCCCAGTTGCAGTGTCGAGCACAAGTGTTCTGAACCTACTCTAATCCTGTGTCTTTGGATAGAGTCCTGAGACCCTTTGCTTGCGCTCTTGCTGCGGTACTGCGGCCCTGTGACGCAACAGGGTTTGCTTCCTTCACATAGGGTGAAGTTAACCCGTGTGTGTGGAGCGCCCCCACTGCCGCAGGGCCAAGGGGTACCCGGTACCGGGCCTCTGAGTCTCTGTTCTGGGGTTGTCACGGTGGCTAGACCCGGTCCGTGACCCTGCTGAGGGGCATCCAATGGAAGGTGTGGATGGGGATGATGTTGTGGTGGTGAGGTGCAGGTCGCAGTAAATAACGAGGACACCAGGTTGCAGTCTCTTTACCTCTTTACTGAAGGCTTCAGGATCCTCAGTCCGGAATACGGTTAACCGGGCTGCGCAAGTCCGGCCGGTCCGATGGCACCTCCAGGGTTCCCTTTGCAGGTGGAAATCTGTGCCTACCTTCTAGCGCTTGTGTGTTGTGGTCCTCCCCTGCTGTGCTTACGGGATAGTCCCCACAACTGTTGTGTCTGTTTCTGAAGTTCCCTCACAACTCGATTATGATGTTCTGCTTCGTCCCCCAGATGATATGGCTAGGACGCACCCGTATGACGGGTAGGCTCGGAGGTCTTCCGGGACCCTAGAGTCGCCCCTCTCCAAATGTTGCCCCCTATGTCTTCTTAGATGATTTGAGTGAGACAGCCCGCCTATAACTGACTGTCCTGCCATAGGTTTGAAGTAAGGCCTGAAGCTCCATACTTCCTCGGCGTTTCGGCCACCGGCTGCGCGCCTCAGTAGGATGTTGCCTCGACTTACAGCACGACTCCTACTGGTGTTTCTCCTTGTTGCGTTGATCTCGTTTCTCACTCAGCACAATAAACCTCGCTTCTTGTCCTTTCTTGGGGTACCGCCGCAACGAAGTGCACGGTCCCGTAACGTTCTTTCTGTTCGCTAGGCCTCTGTCAGGATCCCACCCCTGACAGGGACCCCCCTGAATCTTCCCCTGCAACACCCTCTGCCACAGGATGTTGCCTGGTTCCAACCCAGTCAGCTTCTCCCTAACTTCCTACCTAACCCCCAGTTTTACCAGATTGTGAGGAGTGGCCTAATACATAGTGCCCTTAGCTCCCCCTGGAGGCCAGACTGTGAAGTGTATTGGTGTCTGTGATACCTGGTCAGGTGAACTCCTTCAGTGCCATCAGACGTACCATAGCCCCCCTTAGCGGCGGAGCATCTGTACTGCAACGACCAGGACTCTGGGGCGCTGCATGTGTATCCACATTGTACCACCATATAGTCCGTCATTACTCAGCAGCAGGTTCCATCTCTGCACGGTGGACCCCGGGCTGCGAACGCACCTTATACCATCTCTCTAATTAATTGGTGCGTTCCGCTAGCCCTAACAGTAATAACGTTTATAAAGCACTAGATATGCTCATTTCTTTGTTGTTCTACAGAAAAATAACAAATTAGACTCGAATACTAATGCTAGTTCAATGTTGAAAATTATTAACCACTGAAAGACTGAGTTATTTTGCATTTTTGCATTTTTTTCTTTCCCTTCCTCAAAGAGCCACTTTTTCACTTCTTTCATTGACATTGATGTGTTTTTCAGCATATATTTGTGTAGTTTTGAATGTAGTTTTGCAATATACTGAAAAATAACAAAAAACCTGCAAGTCTGATGTTTTGATTTTTTTTCACATCGTACATATACCTGTATATATTTAATTTTAATTTTTTTTTATTTTCACTTTATGTATTAGTCCCCTTTGGCAACCTAAATTCTACGGCCTTCACTATTGCAGAATATAGTACAAATTACGATCTCCTACGAGGTCCAGCCTGTGCCAGTCAACCAACTGCATGTCAACCTAGCCTGTGACGGATGATACATGTGCTAACAGGAGCCCCACTTGGATTGTGCCACTTATATGCTGATTTAAGAGATTGACAGAGGTATTTAAGTGGTTAAATAGTAGCTATTTGATCCAGCTTCAATTAATGCTTTTAGAGGCAGGCACTGCCTGTTTAAGACAGCCGACACTCGCCCTGCATGAAACGAGCTCAGCACCTGCACCAGTTCTATGACGTATACTATATGGAGCAGCAAGGGTTAAACTATGATACATAAACTCTATATTAGATGACTGCTACTATGCAGTTGCAATCTAATACAATTTTCATGGGAAAGATATACAGCTCTGGCAAAAAGTAAGAGACCACCACATCAAAACTCTGTCATGGGCAGCCCAATCTCCAGACCTGAACCCCATTGAAAACCTCTGGATGACGGATAGTCAGAAGCCATCAAACAGAGAAGAACTGCTTACATTTTTGCGCAAGGAGCAGGGTGAAAGACTGGTGGAAAGCATGCCAAGACGCATGAAAGCTGTGATTAAACATCATGGTTATTCCACAAAATATTGATTTATGAACTCTTCCTGAGTTAAAACATTAGTATTGTTGTTTCTAAATGATTATGAACTTGTTTTATTTGCATTATTTGGGGCCTGAAAGCACTGTTTTGGGGGGATTTTGACCATTTTTCTTTGTCAGAAAAAAATACAACATTTATTGCTTGGAAATTCGGAGACCTGTTGGCAGAAGTGTTTAGAATAAAAGAACAATTTACATTTTACTCAAAAATATACCTGAAAAGAGAAAAATCAGAAAAACTGAACATTTTGCAGTGGTCTCTTAATTTTTGCCAGAGCTGTATATATAGTTATTTACATTGGGCAGCGCTCCTTGATACTGGCTTGAAAACAGCAAAAGTCGCTTGCAGTCACATGACCACCTTCTCCTGGCAGTGACACTGTAGAATCCTGACAGCGTGCACTATGCGCTGTGAGATTTCACAACTCTCGAATCACATAGGATGACTGCACACTGTTGTGCCAAACCTAGATTACCTCTTTAAGGCCCATTTAGGTCTGGACACTAAAGATTTAAAAAAAAGAAAAAATATTTTCAGTTGATTTTTAGATAGGACTGCTGTATTCCAATTACCTTGATACCCCTCTCCACATCACATCACCACTGCGGCAAGCAGTCCCATCCTTGAACATCTCTGTGTATATAAATGGACAGATCATTGCTACTCGCAGATCTTAACAATCAGCTCCTGCTGACGTGGCCATTCTCAGGATGTGATTGTTTTCTATCCTGTAATTGTATAGAAAGAAATGCATCTGCTCTCACTGTATTTTGGAACGATGTACAATATTTGCCCTGCAAGTTTTGTTCTTTAATTCGTAACATGATTAAACATTTATGCAAATCAACCTATCATTCAATTTAATGGTACCAATTCCGCACTAGCATGTGAATGGGTTTATAGTTATTATAAATATCTACCAGATTTTATTTTCCTGCACAAACGATGCAAAATGTTCTATTAAATTGCTGCTGGGTAAATGTGTTTTTTTCTACTGAAGCATCTGTTCCATTGGTTTTATAAGGAAAGTTAGACATTTTTCCGGAACATGAGAAAATGCATCTGAAAGCAAATCGGTTTTTCCTTTTATTATTGCATTGCTTGTATTTTAATATTTCTAAAATGCGCAAGATTTCTTGTCATGAAAGAGCAGAAGTTTTTAGGTGTTTGCTTGTGGTTCATACCTACATAACTGTTTCCTGCCCCTTGTGCTAGTATCTAGGTCTCAATGATGAATCAGATTCCCTTCCAAATACATCCATAAATAAACATCTTGTTTTCTTGCTACATAATTACAGACACCTACATGATTTTTTTTCTGTTAGAAACTGTGTGAATCCTACAGTAAAGTGCAATGCCCCATTGATTGGAGGCATTGCTTCCAGAGTAAAATATTTTGTTCATATTGATGCCAGGACATAATGTGCCCTTCACTGCACAGTGCTAAGATTTGTAGGCGACAACAAATGTTTACAGTGGGTACGGAAAGTATTCAGACCCTTTAAATTTGTCACTCTTTGTTTCATTGCAGCCGTTTGATAAATTCACAAATGTTCTTTTTTTTCTCATTAATGTACACTCTCCACCCCATCTTGACTGAAAAAAACAGAAATTAGTTATTTTTGCAAATTTATAAAAAAAGAAAAACTGAAATATCACATGGTCATAAGTATTCAGACCCTTTGCTCAGTATTGAGTAGAAGCACCCTTTTGAGTTAGTACAGCCATGAGTCTTCTTGGGAATGTTGCAACAAGTTTTTCACACCTGGATTTGGAGATCCTCTGCCATTCTTCCTTGCAGATCCTCTCCAGTTCCGTCAGGTTGGATGGGGAACATTGGTGGACAGCCATTTTCAGGTCTCTCCAGAGATGCTCAATTGGGTTTAGGTCAGGGCTCTGGCTGGGCCAGTAAAGAATGGTCACAGAGTTGCTCTGAAGCCACTCCTTTGTTATTTTAGCTGTGTGCTTAGGGTCATTGTCTTTTTGGAAGGTGAACCTTCGGCCAAGTCTGAGGTCCAGAGCACTCTCCAAGACGTTTTCATCCAGGATATCTCTGTACTTGGCTGCATTCATGTTTCCTTCAATGACAACCAGTCATCCTGTCCCTGCAGCTGAAAAATACCCCCATAGCATGATGCTGCCACCACCATCTTTTACTGTTGGGATTGTATTGGGCAGATGATGAGCAGTACCTAGTTTTCTCCACACATACCTCTTAGAATTATCACCAAAAAGGTCTATTTTCATCGCATCAGACCAGAGAATCTTATTTTTCATAGTTTGGGAGTCCTTCATGTGTTTTTTAGCAAACTATGCGGGCCATCATATGGCTTCCGCCAGGCTACTCTGCCATTAAGGCTTGACTGGTGGAGGGCTGCAGTGATAGTTGACTTTGTGGAACTTTCTCCAATCTCTCTACTGCATCTCTGGAGCTCAGCCACAGTGATCTTAGGGTTCTTCTTTACCTTTCTCACCAAGGCTCTTCTCCAACGATTGCTCAGTTTGCCTGGATGACCAGGTCTAGGAAGACTTCTTGTGGTCCCAAACTTCTTCCACTAAAGGATTATGGAGGCCACTGCACTCTTAGGAACCTTGAGCACTGCAGAAATTCTGTTGTAACCTTGGCCAGATCTATGCCTTGCCACAGTTCTGTCTCTGAGCTCCTTGGCCAGTTCCTTTGATCTCATGATTCTCATTTGGTCTGACATGCACTGTGAGGTCTTACATAGACGTGTGTTCTTTTCTAAATCAAGTCCTATCAGTCTAATTAAGCACATCTCGACACCAATGAAGGAGTAGAACCTCCTCAAGGAGAATCACAAGTACAATGTTACTTAAATATGAGTGTCTGAGCAAAGGGTCTGGATACTTATGACCATGTGGTATTTCAGTTTTTCTTTTTTATTAAATTTGCAAACATTTCTACATTTCTGTTTTTTTTCAGTCAAGATGGGGTGCAGAGTGTGCAGAGTGTACATTAAAAAATGTGAATGAACTTTTTTGAATTTACCAAATGGCTGCAATGAAAACAAAGAGTGAAAAATTTAAAGGGGTCTGAATACTTTCCGGTACCCACTGTATGTCCGACAAATCTGTATAAATCCTAAAAATACATTGTTAGTAATATGTATTGACTTCATGTTGTAAAAAATAATCCTCACTCATATCACTTAATTATTATTACTACACCCAATCATAGTATGGTAGGCAGTGTTATCATAAAATGAAAACATTTGCAAAAGAATGATAATAATAATATAAGAAGAGGGAAAAGAAGAATAGAAAAAAAGGAAAAAGACGAAGAGGAAAAGGGGAAAAAGAAGCATAAGAAGGGGAAAACGCAGAAAAAAAATAGGAAGAACAGGGAAAGAAGTGGAAGAGGAGGAAGAAGAGAAAAAGAGGAAGAAGTAGAAAGGAAAAAGAGGATGAAAAGGAGAGAAAAAAAGAAAATGAATAAGTGAAAAATAACAAGAAAATGAGAAGAAAGAAGAAGAGAAAAAAAAGATGAAGAAAAGAAAAAAGAGAGAGAAGAGAAAAAAAGAAGCAGCTAAATTGCATATTTCTAAGCCTTCTATATGAAATTTCAATACCTAGATAGAAATGCAAATCAAAGTTTCTGTACAAATTGAAGGCTTCTTTGTTAGTTTCTGTTTTCTTTCACTTTGATATTTTTTGTCTGCAGTTTTCAAGAACATCCATTAAATACTCTTAATGCTTTCAGTGATTGCAGCTTTGATGGTGGTTCAGCTGTGTGAGGAATTTTAGCCATTTGAAAAATGCTTTTTTATTTTTCTACATCTTGGTGTGGTTGACCTTAACCAGTAGCTTACATTAACTTTATTACCACAATATTAGTAAGTAATTTAGTGTACTGGGCCTTATGAACACCAGAGTAGTGTCATTGCATGGGATCGTATAGGGCAGGGTGGTATAAGAAAGGAATAGTTGCAGCAAAGAAGACATTTATGTTATTAAGAAGCAACTTATTGACCATCTGCATTCTAATGGAAGGCAGCAGTTAACCTTGAACACCTTGCTTCTCCCCATATAGACTGTCACCTCCATTGCCTTTGGATACAACCTTGAAATCTCACAGCTGATGTCTCTGCAAAGTGGCATGGCAGGTTAGGGACAGAGAGGCACTTTGAAGGTGGGAGGCACTGTCCGAGACAAAAGGGCACTTAGCAGTATGGAAGGCCGAGTGATATTCGTTTTGTTCATTAAAACATTCTGCGTAAAACCTTTTTTATTTTCATTGTCAACATTCTATCTCTTCTAATTTTTATTGGCTTCATTCTGGATAGATATCATTCATTGTTTACCTTTTATTATTATAACTTCGGGATGTGAAGGGAGAGGAAGCCTGGAAAAATATAACCCAGCCACTAGTTTTTGCAGTTTGTTTTTGCATTATTCACTGTTACGGTAACTTATTTATTTGGATCGGTACAATTAAAAAATTACAAAATATGTATAGTTTTTGTTATGTTTTAGTATTTGTTCACAATTATTGCATGTTTTATGAAAATTGAGTCATTTTGTGTCACTGCATAACATACTATTTTGTCCACTAACATAGCGTTATGATTTCTGACCTTATGGTGATACGTTGCACTTTTTTTAGGACCGTTTTGCATAAAATGTATTGGCTAATTTAAAAAAAATTTTAAAAATAATTTTTGGGGGATGAAAAAAAAACCCTGTATATATGTATTATTTTTTTATTCACTTATATAGGGTCATTCATTTCCACACTTCATCATAACTGTCCCATTTATGACTCACAATCTAACTTCTCAGTATATCTTTGATGTGTGCGAGGAAATTAGAGTACCCAGAAGAAACCCACGCAAACATGGGGAGAGCATACAAATTCCTTGTGCATGTTGCCCTTGGTGGGATTTGAACCCAGGATCCACGTTTTGTTTACTATTCACTATTTTTTTTATATTTTAAAATGATCAAACTACAATGCTTTAGAACACTAAGCAGATGCCAATAATGGGTCATTGCCAGACCCAGCTGCTACAGAAATGCCCACACATTGCAGTCACACTGTGGAGCACCAATTAGCTGACAGAGGAAGCCCGCCTTTCTTTCCAGTTCCTTAGATGTTGTGGTTGCTGCTGAATTCACACTGAAGGGATTCAATTACTGGGATCAGACATTGCACTGATCCTCGCTGTTACACTGAGATACTGGCTGTCAATTATGTACTGCTCCCTTGCCATTTTCTTGATGTTAAGTGTATGTCTTGGAGCCTTAAGAGTGACAACATATTCTATGGCCTACATAATCATTATAGAGCAAACAAGAGGTTAAATAATATGAACAATTAGGATTCTGCCGAAAAATTCATTTGTAGATTTTATAACTTTAAAATTTGAACTTCACGTTTTCTACTCCTTTTTGTACACGCTTGTGTTCTAAATTCTTATAGTTATTTTCATCTATGATTTGTACATGAAGAAAACATTTGGAGAAACAATTGTATAATGCTTTGGTCCTTTCGGCACAACTTAATAAACATGATTACCTTCCACCAAATAACATTTCAGGTTTCATGGACACTGGCAATGAATGAATTTGTTTGCAGGAAAGCAGCTTGTACTGTGAACCATTTGCTTTGCCAGATGCCTTTTAATAATAAATCCTTCTAAGGCCAATTTAAAAGACTGCACAGTGCCATCCTATTTAGGTATCAATCATTTTAAATTCAACTCCGGGCTCTTTCCTAACTAAATTTATTAAAGGAACAAGAACATTGTATATCCCATAAAACATTCATTTCAAACCTCGACTTTTATTTAGAGTACAATTGTAAAAATACAAGTTCCTTATGCATGCTTGAATTTCATACAAGATGTGGATAGAGGCAACAAATTCCTGCTTTAAAGTAAAGAGATGTAATTTATTCAAAATGCATGTAAGGGAAATAAGTAAAGCATTATTTTTATAGCTTTTCTATATAGGATGTATATGGTAAATGGAAGCCTCTCATTGGTACAGTGATTTTCATTACCAATAGGGTCCCTATTACATCCCTAACTAGACCTGCTTAAATGATGTCTACTGCTGTCACCAACATATTCAGTTTGCAGGCGGTGCTGGCAGTGGAGAAGACATTATTGCTAATGTAAATGGATGGCACAGGTGCTGTCCAGCCAAGGATACCCATGTGGCTGGGGCCTGTGGTGCTGCCCAGCCAGACAGGATAAGGGTTCTAACCAGCTCAGCAGGTGTTAACAGCTTATTGCTGTGGCCAATAGGTTAGTACCACACCCTACTTAAAGGGAACCTGTCACCCCCAAAATAGCTGGTGAGGTAAGCTCACCGGCATCAGGGGCTTATCTACAGCATTCTGTAATGCTGTAGATAAGCCGCCGATGTTACCTGAAAGAGGAGAAAAAGACGTTAGATTATACTCACCCAGGGGCGGTCCCGCTGCGGTCCGGTCGGATGGGTGTCTCCGGTCCGCTCCGGCGCCTCCCATCTTCATTCCATGACATCCTCTTCGGGTCTTTACGCCCTGGCGCAGGCGTACTTTGCCTGCCCTGTTGAGGGCAGAGCAAAGTACTGCAGTGCGCAGGCGCCGGAAAGGTCAGAGAGCCCCGGCGCCTGCGCACTGCAGTACTTTGCGCTGCCCTCAACAGGGCAGGCAAAGTACACCTGCGCCGGAGCCTTGGCGTAAAGACCCAAAGAGGACGTCATGGAATGAAGATGGGAGGCGCAGGAGCGGATCGGAGACACCCATCCGACCGGACCTCAACGGGACCGCCCCTGGGTGAGTATAATCTAACGTCTTTTTCTCCTCTTTCAGGTAACATCGGCAGCTTATCTTCAGTATTACAGAATGCTGTAGATAAGCCCCTGATGCCGGTGAGCTTACCTCACCAGCCATTTTGGGGGTGACAGGTTCCCTTTCAACTCCCATCATATTGTATACCCCCTGCTCTCTGAACGTATTATTGTGTTAAACTCATCATGTTATTGAATCAGCTTTTGACCGTGACTGCATTTTTGTCTATGATCACCCCTAATTGTACCTTAGCCTGTGTGACGTTACTTTTGATTAACCTCATAGCATCCAACCCATCTATTCCACAGAATAAAATATTGCTTTCTGATTCTGTCCCTTCTTATACTGACCTAGCTAGTTTGTCTATCATTGCCTAAGGCTCACTCCTTTGGCCAGAAGTTATTCTATACATGCAACCCAGTTCTCTGTATAGGGGTTAAAAAGTGAATTCCTGGGTTCCGCTGACATCTGTTAGATGAAGTAACAATTACCAAGTATATCCACAGTAGACATTTTGAACTGATGGAATCAGACAAACCTTACAGTTCAATTGTAAAAAAAAGACCTCTGATACTCCTTTTTCAGTTGCACCTTTTTATAGCACTGAGAAATATGGCATGCTGCTCATGGATCAAGCAGAATGAATCACCAGACAAGTTCCCTTTAACTCTTAACAACCCTAAATGTATTATCTCTATTAAACAGCTGGAAATCTTTAAATCTGATAGCTTGTTCCCATAAATTTATTTTTAGCTGCAGAATTAAAATTTCAGAGATTTATTGGAATTTATGGTGAAAACATTTATGAAATGCCATGACTACTTTGTTCAGAATGTTGGTGAGATCGCAATTGTAAGATATTTTTTTAAAAATGTCTAGTTGAGATGTTTGCAAATATTTTTCCCAGACTGGACTTCAATATTCATTAGAATTTAGTGTGTAGAATATGGTTTTACATAAAAAATAGTTTAGTTAAGCATGTGTTCTTTGTGACCCATAATTTCTCTCCAGTACTGAGAGTGGCACATAAAAGTTTGGGCACCTCTAGTCAAAATTACTGTTAATGTTAACAGTTAAGCAAGTTGAAAATTAAATGATCTCTAAAAGGTCTAAAGTTAAAGATGACACATTTACACATTTCATTTGTATTTTAGGCAAAAAAAAAAAATTCATCTTCTTTATATTTTAAAAATTGCAAAAAGCAAAAAGGGCAAATGCAAAAGTTTGGGCATCCTACAAAGTTAGTACACAGTAGCACCCTGTTTTGTAATTATCACAGCTTGAAAACATTTTTGTAGCCACACAAGAGTCTTTCAATTCTCTTTTGAGGGATTTTCAACCATTCTTCCAGTTCTGTGAAATTCCTGGGTTGGCTTGCATGCACTGTTATTTTGAGTTCTAGCCACAGGCTTTCAATTATGTTCAGATCAGTGAACTGTGAGGGCGACTGTAAAAGCTTAACCTGGCGCCTTTTGAGATTGTAGATTGTAGATTTTGACGTGTGTTTAGGATCATTATGCATTTGTAGAAGCCATCATCTTTTCAACTTCAGCTTTTTTACAGATGATGTTATGTTTGCATCAAGAATTTTAAGAATTTGTTGAAATGTAATTGAATCCATTCTTCCCTCTACCCATGAAATGTTCCCAGTGGCATTGGCTGCAAGACAACCCCAAAGCATGATTGATCCACTCCCATGCTTAATGGTTGGTGAAATGATCTTTTGCTGAAATTCTGTGCCCTTTTTTCTCCACACATACCTTTGATCATTGTGGCCAAAGAGTTCTTTATTATTATTATTATTATTATTATTATTATTATTAATAATAATCATAATTTATATAGTACCATTAATTCCATGGTGCTGTAAATTAGAAGGGGTTACATAGAAAGTTATAGATATCATTTACAGTAAACAAATTTACGATGACAGACTGGTACAGAAGGGAGAGGACCCTGTCCTTGTGGACTTACATTCTATGGGATAATGGGAAATAGACAGAAGGTCAAGGGTGCAGCAGCTCTGGTGGTGCTGAGGTGGCAGCTCGGGTGGTGGTGAGGCGGCAGAATGGTTATTGCAGGCTGTAATCTTTCCTGAAGAGATGGGTTTTCAGGTTCCGTCTGAAGGATCCAAGGGTGGTGGATAATCGGACGTGTTTAGGCGTGGAATTCCAGAGGATGGAGGATATTCAGGAGAAATCTTAGAGGCGGTTGTGTGAGGAACGAATAAGTGTGGAGGAGAGTAGGAGATCTTGGGAGGATCAAAGATTATGTGAGGGAAGATATTGAGAGATTAGTTCAGAGATATAGGGAGGGGACAGGTTGTTGATGGCTTTGTAGGTTAGTGTTAGTAGTTTGAACTGGATTCATTGGGGATTTGGGAGCCAGTGGAGGGATTTGCAGAGGGGAGAAATGGGAGTAGCAAGGAGAGAGGTGGATTAGTCGGGCAGCAGAGTTGAGGACAGACTGGAGTGGTTCAAGAGAATTAGCGGTGAGGCCACAGAGGAGGGTGTTGCAGTAATCAAAATAATGATAATGAGGGCATGCACAAGAGTTTTAGTAGATTGAGGGCTGAGGAAGGGATGGATTCTGGAAATATTTTTGAGTTGGAGGTGGAGAGTCGAGAGTTACTCTGAGGCAGCGGGAGAAATCATGATGCCGTTTACCATAATGGATAGGTCAGGTAGGGGAGATACGCGAGATAGAGGAAAGATGATGAGTTCAGTTTTGTCTACATTGAGTTTTAGGAAGCGAGAGGTGAAGAAGGAGGATATGGCTGATAGACACTCCAGGATTCTGGACAGCAAAGAGGTGACATACAAGGGTATAGATGGAAAAAAGGAGCCTTGTGGGACTCCAACAGAGAGAGTGCAGGATGAGGAGGTAGTGTGGGAGTGGGAAACGCTAAATGTCTGGTCGGAAAGGTATGAGGCAATCAAGGACTGGGCAAGGTCTTTGATGCCAAGGGAAGAAAGAATCTGTAGCAATAGGCAGTGGTCGACTGTGTCGAAGGCAGTGGACAGGTTGAGCAGGAGGAGGATGGAGAACTGTCTGTTAGCTTTCGCTGTGAGTAAGTCATTAGTAATTTTGGTCAGGGCAGTTTCAGTGGAGTGGTGGGGGCAGAAGCTAGATTGGAGGTTGTGAAGGAGAGAGTTAGATGAGTGGTAGGAGGAAAGTTGAGCATGGACATGCTGCTCAAGGAGTTTGGAAGCAAATGGGAGCAGTGATATGGGGCGATAACTGGGCATAGCAGTTTGGTCAAGGTTAGTTTTTTTGAGGATGAGTGTTATGGTGGCATGTTTGAAGGCAGAGGGGAAGGTACTAGAAGATAGTGATAGGTTGAAGAGATGGTTTAGGGCTGGAAAGAGCATGCTATTGAGGTTAGTGAGTAGGTGGGAAGGCATGGGGTCAAGTGTACACGTGGTGAGGTGTGATTTGGAAAGGAGGTGAGTAAGCTCTCCTTCAGTGATGTTGGAGAGGGAGGTTATTAGGGAAGGGCAGAGGTCTGGTATATGGAGTGTTTGGGGTGGTGGAACAGTAAAGGTTTGCCTTGTTTGGTCGATCTTATTTTTGAAGTAGGTGGCAAAGTCCTCAGCAGAGATGAGGGGAGTTGGAGGTGGCAGTGTTTGGCAGAGGAGAGAGTTGAATGTGCTGAACAGTTGTTTTATGTTGTAGGATAATGAAGATACACAGTTTGTGAAATAAGTCTGTTTAGCAGAGGTGAGGGTTAATTTGAAGGCAAATGTAGCTTGATTGAATGCAGTGAAGTTATCTGGCAGGCATGTTTTCTTCCAATGCCGCACCGCAACCCTGGATGCTTGTCGAAGTTTTTTGGTGAGATTGTTGTGCCAGGGTTGCCTATCGATTTGTCACACTTTGCCATGCATGAGAGGGGCGACTGAGTCTATGGCTGATGTGAGGGTAGTGTTGTAGAAAGCGGTGTTGCAGTCCGTGTCGTGGAGTGAAGATATGGCAGACAGGGGTAGAAAAGATAAAAAAGCAAAGGACAGCGCCACATCCGGGAGTGTCAGGCAATAACACACTTTATTCTGCCTCCTGCGGCAACGTTTCGGTCCGAGGACCTTTGTCAAGCACAGTACAGTCACCTCTTAACCACCATTATATATCATTAAGACCACCCCCATAGTTAACACAGAACCAATGGCAGTGTCATGATCAAATAGAAAAAACACCAATAAATCAAATTACATAGAAACACATAAAAACAATATTGTACGGTACCCAATACATATAGCATCCACCCCCTAATGTAAACGCACCCCTTGATCGCTCATTTAATACCATACCAATCCCCAAACGCCGTATCTGTAGTCCCAACTATCCGGATGTAAACACACTGTGTCACCCTATCAGGGTCATGCTTCAGCCGTTGCCATAGTACAGTGGGCGTGTATAGGGCCGGCGCGGCCCAATCAGACACCAGCGCCGGTCACATGTGACCGCACTGTGTCATACAAGCAGCGCCCACCGTCACACTCCTCCACAAGCACTAGCCACGCTGCGCATGTCCGGGTAACAGATCCTCCCACCGAACTCCCACATCATCACCATGGAAACAAGTTACAACAATCCACAGTGCTCCTTTAGTGCGCCGGTCCGGATATGGTTCATTATAACCATGGAGATAAATTACAACATTCCACAGTGCTCCTTTAGTACGGCGATCCGGATGTAGTCCATTATAACCATAAGGGCCAGTATATGTCCAAATACGATGTTCCACAATCTTCCTTTAGAGCACAAGTTCAATTTCAATTCAAATATAAATGGAAGGTCCACACATCTCCGACCAACATCATTGTCCCAGTGCGCATATATTTATCGTATTATCCTTAACAAGGAGGCCAGCACACATTCTTTCAGGGCTCCACTTCTCCATTCATGTGTGTAATGTTGTATCCATATTACCACAATTTTTACTTCACATGGCCATATTCATAATCAAGACCATCAGGGATATCCATTATTACCCATATCCGATAACACTCTGGTATGAATCAATGCATATATTCAGTTTAATTGATATTATAAAACATCCCCTTATTCCTTGGATATCGCACCAACCCTGCAAAGATATACAAAAAAAAACATACAGGGGGAGAAAAAGTTCTGATCGTACAGTGTGTATGTTAACGCCAAATTCGACATAAAAACAAAATCTATCATATATCAGATTGGATAGGGAATATATAGACATCTATCCATCTCACCATAACATATATCTCTGGATGTAATTGCATTGTAAGATAGATATAAGATAATAGGGCTCAACAGATAACAACATTTAGAGTATCCATCATACATGTCATAATTGCTGAATCTCTCACGGGAGATATAAATGGCTCAAGGGCTCCCATACAGCAGAGGAATTAGGGATAGATGAAAATATACAACCATATATGGGTACTGTATCAGATCACATCATAAAAGTTAAAATCATGGTTAAAAGCAATACACCGGCAAGGATCCACAACCAACCCACACAGACGCTATAGGAGACAACCCTGTTGATATTCTATATTCATACCCCTTGGAAAGAGCGTGTCCAACTCAAAAATCCATTGGAGTTCCTTTTTCTTCAAAATAGAGACTCGGTCTCCACCCCGTCTCAACATAGGGACATCATCTATTATTCTATATCTGAGCTGATTAACTGAGTGTTTCATTTCATGGAAGTGTCTGGGTACCGGGAGTTCAATACGTTTAGTCCTAATTGTACTCTTATGCTTGCTGATCCTGGCCCTAACTTCCATTGTGGTCTCTCCAACATAGTAGAGACCACATGGACAGCTAAGGACATAGATCACAAAGCTACTTTTACACGTGTATCGTCTCCGTATCTCATATTTCCTACCCGTATGGGGGTGATAAAACAGCGCCCCCTTCACCATGTTGTTACAACACGCACAATTAAGACATGGAAAGTTCCCCAAACTCGGGCGACTCAGGGTAGTCTGTAAATCCTTTTTAGAACTACCAATATCCGATACCACCAGCTCATCTTTAAGATTTTTATTTCTCCTATAGGAGAATAGAGGGGGCAATTGAAATTCCTGAACATTGGTATGACCTCTACTGAGCAGTGGCCAGTGTCTCCGTATAACTCCAGAGATCCGGTTGCTAAGGCCATTGTATGCTGTGACGAACGGAATTCTCTTATTGGTCATAACCCCTGTCTTAGGTTTTAAAAGTTCAACCCGCTCTTTAGATAGAGCTTTAGTTTTAAATTTCTCCAAATCATTTCTGGGATATCCTCTGGCGAGAAATTTCTGACACATTTCATTTAATCTTCTATCCACTTGAGTGTCACTGGAGACAATCCTCCTCACTCGTAACAATTGGCTCCATGGCAAAGACTCCACCATACGTCGTGGATGCTCACTGGAGAAATGCAACAGATTGTTCCTATCTGTGTGTTTAACAAATAGGTCAGTACAGAGGAGACCCTCGGAAAATTTGCCATTTCTGCACCCTCATATGTGAGGGATACCAGCGATTTTATGAGATCCTTAGAGGGTGTACAGGTCAGTGACTCTACGTGGTTGGTCTCCTTTGATGTCACTTCATTATATACATCCATCGAGCATACCAGGGGTTTGGCTGTTGTCGATGTGGCGCTCGCCGGGTCCGACATGGCTCCGGACTGTGCACGGTTCGCCCTGGCGCTGCTGGAGTTCGTCCTCATGAGGAATTTTTTTCTCTTTGGGGATGAGTTCTATTTGCAGCGCCGCGGGACAGCCATGGGGTCCAATGTGGCCCCCACATATGCTAATATCTATATGGCTGTCCTGGAGGGTGAACACGTATATGGTTCGCGGTTCTGGAGCTATGTTAGGGGCTGGCGGCGCTACATCGACGACATCTTCCTGATATGGGATGGGGATCGTACTGATCTTGAACAGTTCTTTCTGTACTTAAATGGTGTGCACTCTGGTTTGGGGTTCACTATGGAGTGCTCACAATCCAGGATGCAATTTCTGGACACTTGTGTGTACAAATCCGAGGGTCTCCTCTGTACTGACCTATTTGTTAAACACACAGATAGGAACAATCTGTTGCATTTCTCCAGTGAGCATCCACGACGTATGGTGGAGTCTTTGCCATGGAGCCAATTGTTACGAGTGAGGAGGATTGTCTCCAGTGACACTCAAGTGGATAGAAGATTAAATGAAATGTGTCAGAAATTTCTCGCCAGAGGATATCCCAGAAATGATTTGGAGAAATTTAAAACTAAAGCTCTATCTAAAGAGCGGGTTGAACTTTTAAAACCTAAGACAGGGGTTATGACCAATAAGAGAATTCCGTTCGTCACAGCATACAATGGCCTTAGCAACCGGATCTCTGGAGTTATACGGAGACACTGGCCACTGCTCAGTAGAGGTCATACCAATGTTCAGGAATTTCAATTGCCCCCTCTATTCTCCTATAGGAGAAATAAAAATCTTAAAGATGAGCTGGTGGTATCGGATATTGGTAGTTCTAAAAAGGATTTACAGACTACCCTGAGTCGCCCGAGTTTGGGGAACTTTCCATGTCTTAATTGTGCGTGTTGTAACAACATGGTGAAGGGGGCGCTGTTTTATCACCCCCATACGGGTAGGAAATATGAGATACGGAGACGATACACGTGTAAAAGTAGCTTTGTGATCTATGTCCTTAGCTGTCCATGTGGTCTCTACTATGTTGGAGAGACCACAATGGAAGTTAGGGCCAGGATCAGCAAGCATAAGAGTACAATTAGGACTAAACGTATTGAACTCCCGGTACCCAGACACTTCCATGAAATGAAACACTCAGTTAATCAGCTCAGATATAGAATAATAGATGATGTCCCTATGTTGAGACGGGGTGGAGACCGAGTCTCTATTTTGAAGAAAAAGGAACTCCAATGGATTTTTGAGTTGGACACGCTCTTTCCAAGGGGTATGAATATAGAATATCAACAGGGTTGTCTCCTATAGCGTCTGTGTGGGTTGGTTGTGGATCCTTGCCGGTGTATTGCTTTTAACCATGATTTTAACTTTTATGATGTGATCTGATACAGTACCCATATATGGTTGTATATTTTCATCTATCCCTAATTCCTCTGCTGTATGGGAGCCCTTGAGCCATTTATATCTCCCGTGAGAGATTCAGCAATTATGACATGTATGATGGATACTCTAAATGTTGTTATCTGTTGAGCCCTATTATCTTATATCTATCTTACAATGCAATTACATCCAGAGATATATGTTATGGTGAGATGGATAGATGTCTATATATTCCCTATCCAATCTGATATATGATAGATTTTGTTTTTATGTCGAATTTGGTGTTAACATACACACTGTACGATCAGAACTTTTTCTCCCCCTGTATGTTTTTTTTTGTATATCTTTGCAGGGTTGGTGCGATATCCAAGGAATAAGGGGATGTTTTATAATATCAATTAAACTGAATATATGCATTGATTCATACCAGAGTGTTATCGGATCTGGGTAATAATGGATATCCCTGATGGTCTTGATTATGAATATGGCCATGTGAAGTAAAAATTGTGGTAATATGGATACAACATTACACACATGAATGGAGAAGTGGAGCCCTGAAAGAATGTGTGCTGGCCTCCTTGTTAAGGATAATACGATAAATATATGCGCACTGGGACAATGATGTTGGTCGGAGATGTGTGGACCTTCCATTTATATTTGAATTGAAATTGAACTTGTGCTCTAAAGGAAGATTGTGGAACATCGTATTTGGACATATACTGGCCCTTATGGTTATAATGGACTACATCCGGATCGTCGTACTAAAGGAGCACTGTGGAATGTTGTAATTTATCTCCATGGTTATAATGAACCATATCCGGACCGGCGCACTAAAGGAGCACTGTGGATTGTTGTAACTTGTTTCCATGGTGATGATGTGGGAGTTCGGTGGGAGGATCTGTTACCCGGACATGCGCAGCGTGGCTAGTGCTTGTGGAGGAGTGTGACGGTGGGCGCTGCTTGTATGACACAGTGCGGTCACATGTGACCGGCGCTGGTGTCTGATTGGGCCGCGCCGGCCCTATACACGCCCACTGTACTATGGCAACGGCTGAAGCATGACCCTGATAGGGTGACACAGTGTGTTTACATCCGGATAGTTGGGACTACAGATACGGCGTTTGGGGATTGGTATGGTATTAAATGAGCGATCAAGGGGTGCGTTTACATTAGGGGGTGGATGCTATATGTATTGGGTACCGTACAATATTGTTTTTATGTGTTTCTATGTAATTTGATTTATTGGTGTTTTTTCTATTTGATCATGACACTGCCATTGGTTCTGTGTTAACTATGGGGGTGGTCTTAATGATATATAATGGTGGTTAAGAGGTGACTGTACTGTGCTTGACAAAGGTCCTCGGACCGAAACGTTGCCGCAGGAGGCAGAATAAAGTGTGTTATTGCCTGACACTCCCGGATGTGGCGCTGTCCTTTGCTTTTATATTTACTGTGGACTATGACCAGGAGGACCCCCTGGTGTGGACGTGCGCTCTGATGTCCATGAAGACAAAGTCGGTATTGGGTGCGGTCTGACTTACTATTTGGTTGGATTTACATGGTGTGGGTCTTGTCTGGCCTGCATCCGCTTTGACTTTTATAATGGATATATACGCTGGCACGAGTAGGAGTGAGCCAGCTTCTGCCTGTTTTTATTACACCGATGAGGATGCCGCAAGGATCATACTGGACGCTGGGACTGACAACTCCTATCTGAGTCAGCCATCAAGTGAGATGTTGAAGCAGAAATGGGAGACAGAGAGGAGAAAACTGATCTCGTTAGAATTACACTCTGGTACTCTGGTGGAATATTTCAAGGCCAAGAGAATCCCGAGGGGATTGAGGCCTAGTCTACGACCCACCTTGATGCCAAACAATGGGCAATTCTGTGCGAAATTTGAGGCTATTAGCAATAAATATGCCTTTGACGTTATGTTACTCAACATAGAGTTCCTGAGGAAGGAGATTGAGTCCTTGAAACAGAAAATTGATGAGACCAGGGATACACTCCTATCTGCCACCTCATCTGATGAACTTGGTAATATCAACACTACAATTGAGGGTAATCTCCAGAAATTTAAGATTGGTTTGGAAGATACCAAAAGAGTGAAATGGTTTAGGGATTTGGATGATTACAGCAATGGCAGAGTGTATGGGTGGCAATTCAGGAATGGGCTGCCGAATCGAGTTACACAAGGCCGGGGGCGACCGAGAGGTGCCCCAAGAAGAACGAGGAAACCTCAAAGGAATATGGCTGCTTCATCTTCATTTGGGTTCACAGGTGGAGAGTCTGACTCTACGGACGACGGTGGTATACCGAATATGGAGACCTCTCATTTTTTAGGCAAAGTGACCGGCGGAGTTCCCCAAGGAGACGGAAGGGCCACAGGGGTGGCAGGAAACATCGAAAAGGCGAATCATGGTCTGGTAACCAGGTCCAAGGTGAAGAAGAAGTGAATGAAGCATCATCGTTAGTGGTAAATATATATTCGCTTACTCTCTCCAATTTACAAACTAAAGTACTCTCAAGGGGTTTGTCTTTTTGCCCTACGGGGGGCGTTAATTGGTTTGATGTGGACAATGACCTATTCTATTTTTTTCGGCGCCTTAAATTGGCACTATTTTTTTCTGGTAAAGAGAAGACGGTGACTCCGGTTTCGCCGGCATGTATGTCCCTAGAAACATTTGGACTATATAATAAGAGTGATTTTGTGCCTCCGGTACAGGACCCTGTTATTGATACCTTTTGTAAATTTGTGAAGGATGATATAACCAGACTTAAAAAAGTAAGAAATAGATCCCGTCCTAATTTAACCTATGTTGAACGAAGAGAAATTGGGGTACTAAGGAGAAACAAGTCCATCACCATCAAGCCAGCCGACAAGGGCGGGGCCTTGGTGGTGATGGACACGGTACAATATGTTGACGAGATTAGGTCACAGCTTTCGGATGCTAATGTTTATGAGAGACTTCAGGTGAACCCCACCCAGTTGTACAAAACAGAACTGGATAGTTTGATTGATGGAGCCTTGCACAATGGCCTCATTGATACCAAACTTTCTACATTTCTCAGGGTAGACCACCCGGTGGTCCCTGTCCTGTACACCCTCCCAAAAATACATAAGGATCTGCGGAGGCCCCCTGGTCGCCCGATTGTATCGGGAAGGGGGTCTCTTTGTAATAAGGTATCGATCTTTTTGGACCAATTGTTGAGAAAATTTGCCATTTCTGCACCCTCATATGTGAGGGATACCAGCGATTTTATGAGATCCTTAGAGGGTGTACAGGTCAGTGACTCTACGTGGTTGGTCTCCTTTGATGTCACTTCATTATATACATCCATCGAGCATACCAGGGGTTTGGCTGCTGTCGATGTGGCGCTCGCCGGGTCCGACATGGCTCCGGACTGTGCACGGTTCGCCCTGGCGCTGCTGGAGTTCGTCCTCATGAGGAATTTTTTTCTCTTTGGGGATGAGTTCTATTTGCAGCGCCGCGGGACAGCCATGGGGTCCAATGTGGCCCCCACATATGCTAATATCTATATGGCTGTCCTGGAGGGTGAACACGTATATGGTTCGCGGTTCTGGAGCTATGTTAGGGGCTGGCGGCGCTACATCGACGACATCTTCCTGATATGGGATGGGGATCATACTGATCTTGAACAGTTCTTTCTGTACTTAAATGGTGTGCACTCTGGTTTGGGGTTCACTATGGAGTGCTCACAATCCAGGATGCAATTTCTGGACACTTGTGTGTACAAATCCGAGGGTCTCCTCTGTACTGACCTATTTGTTAAACACACAGATAGGAACAATCTGTTGCATTTCTCCAGTGAGCATCCACGACGTATGGTGGAGTCTTTGCCATGGAGCCAATTGTTACGAGTGAGGAGGATTGTCTCCAGTGACACTCAAGTGGATAGAAGATTAAATGAAATGTGTCAGAAATTTCTCGCCAGAGGATATCCCAGAAATGATTTGGAGAAATTTAAAACTAAAGCTCTATCTAAAGAGCGGGTTGAACTTTTAAAACCTAAGACAGGGGTTATGACCAATAAGAGAATTCCGTTCGTCACAGCATACAATGGCCTTAGCAACCGGATCTCTGGAGTTATACGGAGACACTGGCCACTGCTCAGTAGAGGTCATACCAATGTTCAGGAATTTCAATTGCCCCCTCTATTCTCCTATAGGAGAAATAAAAATCTTAAAGATGAGCTGGTGGTATCGGATATTGGTAGTTCTAAAAAGGATTTACAGACTACCCTGAGTCGCCCGAGTTTGGGGAACTTTCCATGTCTTAATTGTGCGTGTTGTAACAACATGGTGAAGGGGGCGCTGTTTTATCACCCCCATACGGGTAGGAAATATGAGATACGGAGACGATACACGTGTAAAAGTAGCTTTGTGATCTATGTCCTTAGCCGTCCATGTGGTCTCTACTATGTTGGAGAGACCACAATGGAAGTTAGGGCCAGGATCAGCAAGCATAAGAGTACAATTAGGACTAAACGTATTGAACTCCCGGTACCCAGACACTTCCATGAAATGAAACACTCAGTTAATCAGCTCAGATATAGAATAATAGATGATGTCCCTATGTTGAGACGGGGTGGAGACCGAGTCTCTATTTTGAAGAAAAAGGAACTCCAATGGATTTTTGAGTTGGACACGCTCTTTCCAAGGGGTATGAATATAGAATATCAACAGGGTTGTCTCCTATAGCGTCTGTGTGGGTTGGTTGTGGATCCTTGCCGGTGTATTGCTTTTAACCATGATTTTAACTTTTATGATGTGATCTGATACAGTACCCATATATGGTTGTATATTTTCATCTATCCCTAATTCCTCTGCTGTATGGGAGCCCTTGAGCCATTTATATCTCCCGTGAGAGATTCAGCAATTATGACAAGTATGATGGATACTCTAAATGTTGTTATCTGTTGAGCCCTATTATCTTATATCTATCTTACAATGCAATTACATCCAGAGATATATGTTATGGTGAGATGGATAGATGTCTATATATTCCCTATCCAATCTGATATATGATAGATTTTGTTTTTATGTCGAATTTGGCGTTAACATACACACTGTACGATCAGAACTTTTTCTCCCCCTGTATGTTTTTTTTTTTTTTTGTATATCTTTGCAGGGTTGGTGCGATATCCAAGGAATAAGGGGATGTTTTATAATATCAATTAAACTGAATATATGCATTGATTCATACCAGAGTGTTATCGGATCTGGGTAATAATGGATATCCCTGATGGTCTTGATTATGAATATGGCCATGTGAAGTAAAAATTGTGGTAATATGGATACAACATTACACACATGAATGGAGAAGTGGAGCCCTGAAAGAATGTGTGCTGGCCTCCTTGTTAAGGATAATACGATAAATATATGCGCACTGGGACAATGATGTTGGTCGGAGATGTGTGGACCTTCCATTTATATTTGAATTGAAATTGAACTTGTGCTCTAAAGGAAGATTGTGGAACATCGTATTTGGACATATACTGGCCCTTATGGTTATAATGGACTACATCCGGATCGCCGTACTAAAGGAGCACTGTGGAATGTTGTAATTTATCTCCATGGTTATAATGAACCATATCCGGACCGGCGCACTAAAGGAGCACTGTGGATTGTTGTAACTTGTTTCCATGGTGATGATGTGGGAGTTCGGTGGGAGGATCTGTTACCCGGACATGCGCAGCGTGGCTAGTGCTTGTGGAGGAGTGTGACGGTGGGCGCTGCTTGTATGACACAGTGCGGTCACATGTGACCGGCGCTGGTGTCTGATTGGGCCGCGCCGGCCCTATACACGCCCACTGTACTATGGCAACGGCTGAAGCATGACCCTGATAGGGTGACACAGTGTGTTTACATCCGGATAGTTGGGACTACAGATACGGCGTTTGGGGATTGGTATGGTATTAAATGAGCGATCAAGGGGTGCGTTTACATTAGGGGGTGGATGCTATATGTATTGGGTACCGTACAATATTGTTTTTATGTGTTTCTATGTAATTTGATTTATTGGTGTTTTTTCTATTTGATCATGACACTGCCATTGGTTCTGTGTTAACTATGGGGGTGGTCTTAATGATATATAATGGTGGTTAAGAGGTGACTGTACTGTGCTTGACAAAGGTCCTCGGACCGAAACGTTGCCGCAGGAGGCAGAATAAAGTGTGTTATTGCCTGACACTCCCGGATGTGGCGCTGTCCTTTGCTTTTATATTTACTGTGGACTATGACCAGGAGGACCCCCTGGTGTGGACGTGCGCTCTGATGTCCATGAAGACAAAGTCGGTATTGGGTGCGGTCTGACTTACTATTTGGTTGGATTTACAAGGGGTAGAAAAGAGTCTGAGAGTTTGTGAATGTCTAGGTGGTCGAGGTTTCTGCAAGTATGTGCTAGTGGCTGGACATGGGGGTGGATGAGGAGGACAAAGATGAGAAGGTGAGTAGATGGTGGTGAGATAGGGGGAAGGGGGAGGTTGTGAGATTAGATAGGAAACAGGCAGGTAAAGATGAGGTATTTTTTAACCTCATCAGTCCACAGGACTTGTTCCAAAATGAATCAGGCTTGTTTAGATGTTCTTCTGCATACTTCTGAAGCTGAATTTTATGGTGAGGATGCGCGAGAGGTTTTCTTCTGAGGACTCCTCCATGAAGGCCTTATTTGTGCAGATGTCTCTGAACAGTACAACAATGTACCACAACTCCAGAGGCTTTTTAAAGGTCTTTTGCAGTCAAGTGGGGGGTTCTGATTTGCCTCTCTAGCAATGCTACAAGTAGTTCTTACTGAAATTTTGCTTGGTCTTCCAGACCTTATTTTGTCCTCCAATGTTCCTGTTAACTGCCATTTCTTAATTACATTTTGAACAGAGGAAAGTGCAACTTGAAAACGCTTTGCTATTTTTCTTATAGCCTTCTCCTGCTTTGTGAGCCTCCACCATTTTCATTTTTAGAGTGCTAGGCGGCTGCTTAGAAGAACCCATGGCTACTGTTTTTTGGCACTAGGTGAAAGAAGGCTGGGTTTTTATAAAGCTGAGAAATTTACGTCACCTGGCTTTTCCTAACAACAGGCTTGGACTGCCCACAGGAGAATCATCTAGTGGGTCCCTGTGCAAGAGTGGGCCACCACCCTCTTGAATGAGCGGTACTGGGCACAATATACTTGAATCACTACGTACAGACAAAGGAAGCATCTTATTCATTTAACAATCTGCCCAGTTCATTGTAATATAAATTTATGATTGAGTATAATGTCACATTTGCATGTATTTGCAAAGTGGATCCCTGGCATTGGTTACTGGTGGGCACTTGGACTCCAGTTTGACACTGCTTAACTATGATAGTGAACAAGCCATACCCCTAACAGACTAATTAAGGTCTGAAACCTTGATCAAAGTTATCTGAGCACCAAATCTCCAAGGGTGCCCAGACCTTTGCACTTGCCCGTTTTTTTTTTTTAAACTGTAAAAGATGAATATATATATTTTTTTGCCTAAAATACAAAGATAATGTGTCATCTTTAAATTTAGAGATCATTTCATGTTCAACGTGCTTAACTGTTCACAATAACAGTAATTTTGGCCAGGGGTGCCCAAACGTTTACAAGCCCACTGTAAGTGTGAGATTTGCCTTTTGGCTCAATAGGGGAGAATGTGCTAAGATCAGTTGTCAGCATAGCCTCTTAAGGAGATTTCAGGTTGTGCTAAGTGTTAAAGCGGCAAAGACATATTTCGACTTAGGTGAAGCCTGCAGCTATTAGCTGTTATCACAATATTCATAAAAGTAATACATCACATCTTAAATCTGATATTCAACCCCAATCATTTTTTGAAATGTGACCCTGAGGACTGGAGAAAGACCATAACTTGTAACCACTGTAATTTGCATTTATTGCAGCTTAGGGGGGAAATGGAAATTATTTTGGAATTGTCTTCCATCTTCCATTCCAATTAAAAATACAATAAATAATTTAGACTTTAGTAATCAAATAAATTAGTTTGCACCCTGTTTTGAAATCATGACCCTTTACTCAACAATTTAGAAAATACACCCTGACTGTATAAATGCGCATTCATCAAAATCAATGAAGTTAATTAGAAATACAACATTGAATTGAAAATATTGAAAAAGCAGCAGAAAGATCACTGTGTCTGTGATATATTTTACAAACGATGAATAATGTTCTCTTTGCCATTTTCGCTGATTATATAAATACATTTCCAGCATTTTAGAAGAGATTTACTGTAGACACATCACACATCACATTCTCAACCAATTGGCAGGGGTTTCACAACAATTTTCATTTTTCCCAATGTTATCATTAACAAGTAAAAGCTATATAATAAAAATGAAAAAAATGTTACACACGATATATTTTTTCAAACTATAGCAAGCTACCCAACACTCTAAACTTACAGGTTCCTTTGTGCAATTTTGTGCACAATAAATGCAAAAAACATCATGTGTGCTGCTAAAATTCTAAACTAGGCATGGATATAGGAGTATGAGATGCACGAAACCTCTTGAAAGCTTCACGATGTGCAGAGTTCATAAATACCACTTACAGTATAACTTTGCCTATATGCATACAACTTCCACAAATCATCAAAAGTGATTAAAAATCACTTTGCAATTCAGATGACAGTAAACATTTGAGTCGCAGAGTCAAGTGGCCAGATTGGTAGCAGGAATGATTAGATCCCAAACTGATCATTGTCTCACCCATATAGTAGAGATCCCTGTAGGTGAAAAGCACATATTCTTGATGATATGCCCTGGCGGTAAGATATGCCATTGCTTTATGAGATGTAAGTAGTAGAGATGAGTGGATCAGAAAAATTTAAATCGCACGATTTTCCCAGGAAATTCAATTTGTGGAGAAATTATTCCCTTATTATGCTATGAGATCTTTCTAGATCCCAGAGCATATTAACCTTAACGTAATATGTAAAAACTAAAGAAATCCTTATACTCACCTCACTGCTCACATCTCCTGCCCCTCCATCTCTGACCATCTTCTATCCTGCCCTCATGCTTGAATCCGAAGCACAATGCACAGAAGGTCACAGCTTCATGACAGCAGGAAATATCTGGTCAGAGGCACGAAGACTCCAGTGTGAATGGTGAGGCAAGCAAGGATGAGATGGGTGGCAGTGAGTAGCAGAGGAGTCAGAGAGTTGAGCAGTAACGAGTTAATAAGAATTTTATATTTATAGCCTTTAACGGTCCTTTATGGTTCGGAAATTTGACAGCATTCACCATTTCGCTGAATTCGTGATGAAACAAATTACAAAAAATCTCCCTTTTGACAAACGCAGATTTTTGTAAATTTCGAATAGAATTCAATTCCACTTGAATTTATTTGCTAATCTCTAGTAATGGGTTGAAATAGACTTTTAACAGCTAGAAAAGATGCTGTAGTTTCACGTTTCTGCAAGTGACAGATGGAAGAGTCTGTTAGTGTTATCATTCTTGTAGCCTTCCATAGATGACAGTAGCAGGAAACTTTTTTATTTGTTTTTTCACTCCACCGATGACAGAGAGGATTAATTATGTAAACACTTTATCAGTGAAGGTCCCAAAGATTAGACCTCAAATGATAGCATATCCTTTTAATATGCCATCACTTTATGAAATGGTATTAATGCTTGACTTCTATCAGCAAAGTCATAAATATAATAAGAATCAATTACTCCTTCAAATTATAATTATTAGAAACAAAATAAACAAAACCAAAAGTGAAAAAGAAAAATTAATGACACAGATACAGTATGTATTTTATAGGTCAAAACTGTAGCAAGGGAAGTATTTAGTGAAAGCCATTGAAAGAGACTTTTCTTACTTGTGAAGTATACACTACTGAAAGTATATGCGTCACATGCCGTATCCGGTAAGGCAATAATTCTGGCTTATGCCAGCAGGCAGACCACATCTGTTGTTCGGTAGTTGGCATTTTTCTGGGCTGACACTATGAATCTGCATCACTGTGCATGCTCTACATTGTGCAGCAAATGTGGAATTTGAATGCAGTAACCATTGGAGACGCTTCAATGACCTTGGAGAGTTTCAATGGACACGTTGTGCCATCGTATAGGACCATGCATGAGTCACCTTTCGGTTCTCGTAAAATTTGACTACTAAGAATTATGGCCTCAACTGTCCATAGCAAAAGATTAGAATAATACCGAATTGTATTAGTAAACAGAGAACTGAAAACGTTCAGAGCCCAAAAACCATGTAATTAATTCTGTTTTTCAAACCACAATCGATTCTCTTAAATGCTAAATGTACTGAAAGGGATTCATTACTGGTGATAAATATGAACCTCATCCACTTGTGGATAAATATTCATTATGGCTAATGCTCGGAAATGCATCCAAACAAACTCAGATCTCACGGAATTGTTACAGCAGCCAATACTTTATTTCACTCAACATAAATTAGTTAACACAACGCGTTGTCTTAATTTATGATTCAAAAAGTAGCAATGATGACAGTGTATTAGGCTAGTTTCACATTAGCGTTCGAATCTGCAGCGTTTAATCCGCATCCGCAAGTGCAGGAAAAAACGCATGGAAACGCGTACAAACGCGGCGTTTTTAAGACGCATGCGGAAATGCATGCAGTTAAAAAAACGCCGCGTTTGCACGCTTTTCTATGTGTTTTTTCCTGCGTTTGTGTTTTTGGTGCACATGGTGACAAATTTTACAGGAGAAAAATCGAGATAACCAGAAACCGCCAATGGGACTACAGAGGGCGTGTATTATGGGATCTCTATATATAGAACCTTGAACAGCTGAACTCTTCAGATTTTGCTCCTGTGTGCTGTGTCAGAATGGATCTTCGCATGGAGAGCTTTTATTTCAACCTGGATTTAAGCATCAAGCTGTTTCTTGCCTGTGCGTTTGCTTGGGAGCAAGACAGAAATCGCGAAAGATCGAGAAGGAGACATCATAGGCGTTTTTGGTGACACCCCATTATCGAACTACGTGAGAGCCGTGGAGCCTATCACATGCTGTATGGCGAGCTTAATGCCAACCCAGAGAAATTCCATGAATATACAAGGATGTCGCAAGACTCTTTCCGGGATTTGCATGCTCGTGTCCAAGGAGCCATATGGAGACAGGACACCCAGCTCCGTAGAGCGATTCCACCCGAGGAACGTCTGCTGGTTACATTAAGGTACGTTCCAACCTGCCTGGCTTTGTGGAATGTACTCCGGGAAGAGTTTATACCCCTACCCACCTTGGACATGTGGCTTGAAATTGCGGAAAAATTCTGGAATGTGTGTGATTTCCCAAACTGTTTGGGAGCGGTGGATGGAAAGCACATTCGCATTATCAAACCAGCCAGAACAGGATCGGAGTACTTCAATTACAAAAAATATTTTTCTGTTGTGCTCATGGCAATAACCTATGCGAACTGTCGCTTCATCGCCGTGGACATTGGAGCTTTTTGCCGTGGCAACGATTCCCAGACTTTTAAGAACTCTGATATGGGCCACCGTGTGTATGGCCAAAATTTTAATTTTCCACTGCCACAACCGCTCCCCAACACTCAAGGTCCACCGATGCCATTTGTTATGGTTGGGGATGAGGCCTTTCAGATGCGTGAAAACCTACTGAAGCCATATTCCAGTCGGGACTTGAACCACACTAGAAGGATCTTTAGCTACAGACTGACCAGGGCCCGAAGAACAGTAGAGTGTGCCTTTGGCATTCTAGCCTCTAAATGGCGCATTCTTGCATCAGCCATTAATCTAAAAATGGAAACAGTCGACGAGGTGGTCAAAGCCTGTGTGGTTCTGCACAATTATATAATGGCAAAGGAGCAACCCAACATTGAACTGGATGAACCAGTTGCACACCCACTGCCCGATCACCAGCATCACCCGCTGTGGTCAACTGCTGAAGTTGGTCACATGCGGAACCAATTTGCTGCCTTTTTTGATTCTGATATTGGACGTGTGTCATGGCAGGATAATGTTGTGTAAATGTCCTGTTGTAATTTTATCTGTACAAGTAATTTTCTTAAATGTTAATAATATTTCTCATTAATAAACTTTATTTTTGGTTGTGTTGACCGTGTCTCCTATGTATTTCCTCTACAAACCAAGGCTGTCCTAAAACTGGCAGTATTTGGTCGGTATTTAATATCAGTATTTGTAATCCAAAACCAGGAGTGGGTGATAAAGGCAGAGGTGCTAGTTATTATGCTAATATCATAATTTACCTATAATTGGTCCACTCCTTGTTTTGGCTTACAAATACTGATATAAAACACTGACCACATACTGCTAGTGTGACGGCAGCCATGTTGCTTTAGTGGTAAGCTTGTTGACGTCATTGCGTCCTGATTCTGTTCTGCAGTATCCATTGGACACAGACTGAAGAGACAATGACTGTCACACTAAAGATATCTATAGTCATCAAGTCAGGTGTCATAAATAATGAATTCAAGATGCACATATAACAGCCTCATGAATTCACTATTTCTGACACCTGTGCAGGTGAGCATAGATATGCCATGTATGACCACCATCGTCCCTTCACTTTGTGTGGAATAGATTACATACACAGAAGAGAAAATGGAGGTTATACAAGGCAGTTCTCTACTAACCAGGTCAAGTGTCCTAACTAATGAGTTTTTTGACACCTGACCTGTTGAGTATAGTCGGGCATTGTATTTCCGCCATTTTCTCTTCAGACTGCTACACTAGTCACAGACTAAGCAGAAGGAAGAGATTATGGAGATACTACATTAATTAATTTTTTGGCCCACCTCATATCTCTATACTAAAGACACACAAAGCTGCAGTCTTTTATTTGCTAACTACTGGAGATATGATGTGGCCAAAAAATAAAGTGTGTGGCAAAGTTTCTTATTTGGCACACAGTGTGTTGCCGGCGGCGAAAGACACAATAAACCAAACATAATTGGGCCAAAAAAAAATTATTTTATTTTTTAACAACAAAAATATTTATTTAACTGCGCCGGCTTGGGGTAGAGTGATGTAAACGGGGGGTGTGAAGCACTGAGGCATGGCTAACTGTGGATGATGCAGAGGTGGCAGGAGAAGGGGCAATGAAACTAGTGGGGTCTGGTAGTTCGGGGATAGGGCTTGACACATGAGAGGCTTGAGACGCACTGGAAGGGTGAGACAAACGTGACATTACAGACACACTGGGAGGTGAAGGGTGAGGAATACTAAGAGTCCGCTGTTTTTTTGGGGGGGGGTTGTGATTGCCGGGTTCTGGGAAGCCTCGGTGGGCTCATATGTCGTGGCATGGTCGTGGTGGGTGACCTGTCAGGGTCTGGCTGCACTGTGTCAGTCCATAGTGCTCATAGAGCATGCAGCCATGCCAGAGTCCATAGTGCTTATAGAGCGTGCAGCCATGCCAGAGTCCATAGTGCTCGTAGAACGTGAAGCCATGCCAGAGTCCATAGTGCTCATAGAGCGTGCAGCCATGCCAGAGTCAATAGTGTTCGTAGAGCGTGCAGCCATGCTAGAGTCCATAGTGCTTGTAGAATGTGCAGCCATGCCAGAGTCCATAGTGCTCATAGAGCGGAAGGCCATGCCAGGGTCCTGCTGCATTGTGGTGGTGGCGGTACGGAAGGCCATGCCAGGGTCCTGCTGCATCATGGTGGTGGTGGTACGGAAGGCCATGCCAGGGTCCTGCTGCATCGTGGTGTCAGTGGAGGAGGTCCAACAGCACTCGTCATGGTGGTGGTGCAGTGGTATGCAGCAGAGGTCGGCATTGAGGTTAATCGTGACAGTGAAGGCACAGGTGGATATGCCGCCACTGTCTGCTGAAAATACCGACTCTGCTGCATAGCCTGCATGTAAGCAGCATTGCAGGCCTGCATGACACTCAGCTGGAGATCAGGAGTAAGGTGTTCTGACATGCCCTGCTCAATTTGGTTAAAAAAATGATGTGCTGGCCTCTGGAGGTCGGCTTTTACTTAGTCAAGGCTTTTGGTGACCTCCTGGATACGTGTATTCATGTGGCTAAGTGAAATATCCATTCGGTCACCCAAAGCCTTGAGTCCTTCGTGAAAAACCGAGCTCAAGTGCAAAAACTTGGGCATGAGGGACCTGTCCGATGCCCTCTGCCGCTGCCAGGAGGAGCCCCCCAAAAAAGGGGCAGTGGCAGAGGACTGGGAAAGGGGAACACCTGATGGATCAGCTTCCTGGTCTCCAATTAGTGTGGCAGGCCCACTTGCTGCAGCGCTGCTGGATGGCTGGGACGGGTCCGTGGCTGTCTGATGAAGGACCGCTCCAGAACCTGGGCCAATAGTAGTGCTCCATGTGCTGTGAAAAAAGAAAAAAGAAAATTAATACCAAAAATTAACCAGACACAAAAATCCTGTGGAATAGAAATATACAGATTATGGCAATACAATACAACCTAATGCAAGGGAAAAATACTTACGTTCTCTGGGCAAGGACCGGTCTTAAAAATGCCAGAACGTGATGGTATTTGTATTTTCTGATCCTTGCTCCTGGACCACTGGGAACACGGCTCTCTTGATGCAGGTCCTTGTTGAAGCGGTCCTTCATCGAACGTCAACGTGTTTTCACTTTGGCCATGGTTAAAAAAAAAACATTATGGTCAGAAAAAGGACTTTTGGCTGTGCTCATACAACTGTGTGTGATGAGAGAAACTCCTGAGAGTTTATTTCATCACACACAGTTGTGTGAGCACCGCCAAGGTCTCTGCTGCTTCACACTGCATTGCAATACTTACCAAATGCACTTCGGACCCGATTCGGGGCATTGTCCCAGCCATCCCACATCGCTATGGCCACCTCATTCCATAGGCGCCGGATCGTCACGATGTCCCGAGTGCTGTGGAACCCGGGTGTCCCACAACGGGACTCGCTCCTGGACCAGGGAGATGAGGATATCGTTGTCAATGATCCTCATCCTGTTCTGGAACCTAAAACATAAATTAAGACATTAAATGTTGCATACATTAACATAAGGAAAAGAAAGAAAACAGAGGCTGAGAAATGGCATGAATAAGGAAAGTCAAGATAAAAAAGGAGTCCAGAAGAAAAATGTAAAGAAAGAGGAAAGTAAAGAAAGGAAGATTTAGGAATACTAAAGTGAGGATACAGTAAACAGTCAGCCTTATATACGTACACGCTGCCGCCTTGCCACCCGACCGTGACTCCGCTGCTCCTGCCCAGTCTCTGCCGCAGTAGAAGAGCTCTAAAAAAATTAAAAACAAAAATTGTCATATGTGTAGATGTGACAGTGAATACTTACCAATCTGAGGAGGCAAATACTCACCTCACTGACATGTTCTACTTCAGAAGGCCCAGGACGTTGCTCCGCATCAGAAGAAGAAGACATTCTGATGCATGCAGAAAGAAAGAAATGGCAGAAATTAGGACATATAGAGACAGAAAATAGAAAATAAAGGCATTAGCTAGGATATACTCACATTGTTCAGAGGCTTGTTTGCTCCAAGGTGCTGTGGTCTGTATGCTCTGCTTGGCTGTCTGCTGTGGTCTGTCTGCTCTGCTTGGCTGTCTGCTGGGTAGAGACCTGCAAATGTCCACTACCTCCCTTTATCACCTTGTATTACCATACTGTTTACCATGAATGATTTGTCTCTCAGATTGCTTGTCAGACAATCTTATGTCCTTGTATAATGACTTTTTTTCAATTTTCTTCTATGTAATGGTTGTTTAAAACAGTTGTTACTTTTATTATATGTGCTGTTGAAGAGTCCTTTCTTCCTGTCAGTTTGTTGAATTGATATAAGGCCTAATGTCCCTAGGATAACATTATAGGTGTTGGATAGGAGTGAAAAAAAACCAATTCTATTTTCTTTCCAAACCATGCAGTGCCCTCTTATGGTTGTGTCTGGTATTGTACTTCAGCCACATTGAAGTTAATGGCATTTAGTTGGAACAACACACACGCAACCTGTTGGCAGGTGAGGTATTGTTTTTAGAAGAAGTCATTTTTTTCTGTTCCTGGAGAACTCTTCTAATTCTCATCAGGGTGGTAAGTGTCGTCGTGGAAATTTGGACTGAAAAACTTTTGACAAAGAAGAATTTCTTGCTCTATATCTTTGAACAGTAATAACAGAAGCTTTCACATTTCACATACAGAAAGAGCTTGAATGTAGAATTTCCCTTCATCTTGAAAGCGTCGCACATGCATGTTATTGAAGGTATTCTTCTTTATACGTCACAATCTAGTGTGACCAGATTTTGGCGCTCCTAGTGTTTTCTTGCCTATTAGGGCTGTAAAGCAAAGGCTAGTGAATAATTAGAAGGTTTCCACTAATAACACCAATGCAATCAGCGATAGTGAATGGATTTTTCAAATATGAGAAATGAGAGCTAATATGAGAAATAAGAGCTAAATGCTAAGAATATTGGTTAAACGTCTGGCAGGGCACTGTACTATAGATACTTAGCAAAAATGAATGTTCTTTCAATTATTCCGTGCCTATAGAATGTACAGCATTTTCTTACAGCAATCTTTCGAGCTACATTTTGGCAGCTTCCCTATTGTTACAAAGGTTAATTAGAGAATTGTCTCAATATACCTTTTCTTGTCATCAGTAGACGATCTGTTTTTGCTAAGAATATTTTTCATTAAAAGATTCAAAATGTGTATTACAGATTCCGTAATATCCACCTAAGGAGAAAGTTATTGAGTTTCTTTGTTTTCTACCCTGCATATAGGATTGTAAATTTCTGGTGTTGGATTATGGCTTTTGCAATTGAGAAAGAGAGTGGTTTGATTTCCCAGGATTCAGAAACAAAGGAAAAGACAAAAGCGGTTTATTTCCACTCCTGACCTTTCTTTTGCCGGCTCCATTATGTTTAGTGAATAGAAGTATCTGCAATTTCAATGAGTCTATTGGATTAGGCGAATGCATGATCGCCAGGTCTCTGACTAGCATAGTATTACTATTGGGCCTCTGCAGACTCCGATCAGCTCTGTCAGAACATGGGACTATTTTTCTCTGTAACTTGTGCTTACCTACATCCCATGTTACAGTGAAAAAAAATCACATTAAATAAAGAAAACATATGCTTCCTAGTGATCTTTTGTGATGTCTTGGGGACAAGTATTCTGTGAGTTTCTTACCTTAGTATTTGTAAGCCAAAATCAGGAGTGGTCGAAAAATGCAAAAGTGGTGGCGTGTTACTATTATACTTCTCCTCTGTTTCACTCCTGGTTTTGGCTTACAAACACTGATGTAAAAACTCATCAAATGCACGTGGCCTTATATTTATTTCTGGGAGGCAAAAGGAACATATAAACAATTCAACAATTGTTTTTTTACGCTGTTCTTCCTGTATTTTGAGTGAATGTACAGTTGAATTCTTCAGCTCAGTTTGAATACAGAGATACTAAATGTATATAGGTTTTTCATCTTTTGCTATTTACTAATTATGTGTTTACGTAAAAAAATATAATTTTTTGCATTGTCATGTTTTGAGAGCTGTAACTTTTTTATTTTTCCACGAACAAAGCCACTTGAGAGCTTGCTTTTGCAGGATGAGTAAAAAATTTTTAATTACAACATTTTGAATTGCTAAAAAAATTCACAATTTGTTTTTATTTATTTTTAACGTCATTCACCATGCTGTAAAAGTGAAGAGATACGGTAACTTTATTCCTCCACTCAGTATGATTACAGTGTTATCACAATTATATAGGTTTTTTTTCATGTCAAATTATTTTTGCAAACTAAAATCATATTTTACAAAAAAAATATTTGTGTTTGCATCACAATATTCTGATATAATTATTTTATTCTGCTGACAGTGCCATGTGAGGGCTTTATTTTTGCAGGACGAGATGACATTTCAGTGATATTTTTTATATATATACAGTTATATAAAAAAGTTTGGGCACCCCTATTAATCTTAAGCTTAATGTTTTATAAAAATCGGTTTTATTGCAACAGCTATTTCAGTTTCATATATCTAATAACTGTTGGACACAGTAATGTTTCTGCCTTGAAATGAGGTTTATTGTACTAACAGAAAATGTGCAATCTGCATTCAAACAAAATTTGACGGGTGCATAAGTATGGGCACCCTTATCATTTTCTTGTTTTAAATACTCCTACCTACTTTTTACTGACTTACTAAAGCACTTTTTTGGGGTTTTGTAACCTCATTGAGCTTTGAATTTCATAGCCAGGTGTATGCAATCATGAGAAAAGCTACTTAAAGTGGCCACTTGCAAGTTGTTCTCCTGTTTGAATCTCCTCTAAAGAGTGGCATCATGGGCTCCTCAAAAGAACTGTCAAATGATCTGAAAACAAAGATTATTCAACATAGTTGTTCAGCGGAAGGATACAAAAAGCTGTCTAAGAGATTTAACCTGTCAATCTCCACTGTGAGGAACATAGTAAGGAAATGGAAGAACACAGGTACAGTTCTTGTTAAGGCCAGAAGTAGCAGGCCAAGAAAAACATCAGAAAAGCAGAGAAGAAGAATGGTGAGATCAGTCAAGGACAATCCTCAGACCACCTCCAGAGAGCTGCAGGATCAACTTGCTTCAGATGGTGTCACTGTGCATCGGTCAACTATACAATGCACTTTGCACAAGGAGAAGCTGTATGGGAGAGTGATGCGAAAGAAGCCGTTTCTGCAAGCACGCCACAAACAGACTCGGCTGAGGTATGCAAAAGCACATTTGGAGAAGCCAATTTCTTTTTGGAAGAAGGTCCTGTGGACTGATAAAACCAAGATTGAGTTGTTTGGTCATACAAAAAGGCGTTATGCATGGCGGCAAAAAAACACAGCATTCCAAGAAAAACACTTGCTACCCACAGTAAAATTTGGTGGAGGTTCCATCATGCTTTGGGGCTGTGTGGCCAATGCCGGCACCGGGAATCTTGTTAATGTTGAGGGACACATGGATTCCTCTCAGTATCAGCAGATTCTTGACAATAATGTTCATGAATCAGTGACAAAGTTGAAGTTATGCAGGGGATGGATCTTTCAGCAAGACAATGATCCAAAACACTGCTCTAAATCTACTCAGGCATTCATGCAGAGGAGCAATTACACTGTTCTGGAATGGCCATCCCAGTCTCCAGACCTGAATATCATTGAACATCTGTGGGATCATTTGAAGAGGGCTGTCCATGCTCGGCGACCCTCAAACTTAACTGAACTGGAATTGTTTTGTAAAGAGGAATGGTCAAAAATACCTTCATCCAGGATCCAGGAACTCATTAAAAGCTACAGGAAGCGACTAGAGGCTGTTATGTTTGCAAAAGGAGGATCTACTAAATATTTATGTCACTTTTCTGGTGAGGTGCCCATACTTATGCACCTGTTAAATTTTGTTTGAATGCAGATTGCACATTTTCTGTTAGTACAATAAACCTCATTTCAAGGCAGAAACATTACTGTGTCCAACAGTTATTAGATATATGAAACTGAAATAGCTGTTGCAAAAAAAAACAATTTTTGTAAAACATTAAGCTTAAGATTAATAGGGGTGCCCAAACTTTTTCATATAACTGTATTTATATTGTGTGGCGGTATGATGACATTTTCTACTGTTTTTTTTTTGTTTTACGGTGTTCACAGTAAGGATTCAGTAATGAAACAGTTATGTAGAATGGTCCGTTCCATGATTGTTTTTACATTAAAAAATGTGTTTTAATTGGTGAGCCAATTTCACTTGTTTGTATCATTCCTTCTTTAGTTTTTTGTATAGATATCTATTTACAAACTTATTAATAAACTTTTGTTTTACTTTTTAACATAGCCCCATTATGTTACTTGAACACTTAATACTCTGTTCACTTTTCTACATCCCTACAACACATATACATAGCAGGATATTTCAGGATATTAGACCTCTCCGTTTGACTCTAACAGAACACCAATTAAACTTTCCTTATGGCAGGGCCTAACATGCCACTGTACCGTGCAGACCCGGAGGTCATTCTTTGACCTCTGGGTGCCATGACAACCATTGGCTACCCACGATCCTGTCATGGTGGTGCTGACGGGAAGGGAACTCCTTTTCTTTCACAGCCTTGTAAATGCAGAAATTGCTATTGATCATGGCATTTTGAGAGTTAAATATTCAGGGACAGTGTTGGCATTGGCCTTGGCTATTTTTGCAGGAGCTGAGCTATCAGTTTTTGTGGACACAAGATCATATCATAATGCAAGAATACCTTCCTGATGATGACGTACATTTATGTCAAAAGGTTTAAAGGTTGCCATATTTCATTCGACACGTTAATAATGTATGCCATAAATTTCTGTCCCACTCTCACAAAGTCATACTCCTAATGGTGCTGAATGTGTCATTTGGAGAGTGCTGACTGGGTGCAAAGCTGCAACAATGATATAGGGGTAGAATTTGTTTCCCTGGTTTAGGTAGTTCCGTGTAACAATTGTATTTATGGGCAGATTTTGTGAATCTGAAAATTATTTATTTTTATCTGAATGTGATTGTTTTGGTAGCAAGCACATGGATTTTTTTTTGTAAAAATTGACCATAATGTGTTAGTTTGTGCAGTCCAACTTAAAAAAAAGTGTATTTTCTGTGACTTTATTGTTGTCCTATTATTACAGTGTCATCCAGAGAGAAAATTGTATTTCTTCAATTAAATAAAGTCCAATACACATACCAATACACACGATGATGCTTCCTGGTATACAGTATAAATGTGTACTATATTTCGATTGAGGTCACGTTCAATAGCAGGGTTTCTTATAAAGATAACTATGCCGATGCTGGAATTAGTGAATCTCCATTCAAAGCCTGTTAGGAAACTGAGTAGATTAAGACTGAAGCCATAAATTATCAATTTGTTTTGGACACAGTATAAGTAATCTTTTACACCATAGCTGTAGAAAAAGACATGGACCTCATATCCAAGATGTATGCATAGATCTGTGGCGGTTAAGCAAAATGTTCACAACTGAACATGAGGTTCTTAGTTTAACATTCTGATAAGAATGTATGAAGCCCACTGCCATGTCATGGCGACCCTCTCAGTGAGTCCCTGACATTAAAGGTACGGCGCCATGTGCCAACCATTGTCACTGCGATGGTGCATCAGCAAGGCAAGTGACCTGGTGTCCCACAGAACCCATTCTGCGAGGCTGAGCCCCCATGACTCTAGGCCACACCACGTCAGAGGCACAGCACCACAGCAACAATGGCGACCATACAGACCTAAAATCAAATGAAAGAGCAAAAAAAAACCCATCTTCCTTCACATGTTCTCAGACTATGAGCTAAAAGCAAAAATGGGAAGATAAATAATCTTTTATTAATAATAAGTGCTAAACAAAAATATGGCCTGGTTCACATTCATACTGTGCTTTTTGCTGAGCACTACATTGGAGTTTCTGAAAAAACAAGATTGAACTCCCAACTGAACCCAATTTAGCTATTCATTGTTACGAGGCATATGGAGTCATCTATTTGACCTCTGTTTGGAGTTCAACTTTTTTTTTTAAAACTGACTCAAAAGTGTAAATCTGGCCTAATACATAGTTTCTGCATATAGAAAATAGTGACCTGTTATTTACACGTTCTTGCCTGAGTCTCACGAATCCATTAGAGCTTTCTAAAGCACATTTTTGTCCCAGAGATGTCAGCTTATGTATAGTAAAGTCAGTAAAAGGTGGATTCTTTAGGAGCGCTGGATAGGTAGCCCTAGTGAGGGGAGGACGCACAGTCCCCCCTCAGCTCCAGCTGAACACCTCCGAAGGAGGACAGAAACAGGAAAAGGGTGAAACTCCGTCAAAGGAGCGCCGAAAGGAAACTCTGCACCAGAATGGGGTTTAAGCCACAACGCATTTCAACGGAAGTACCGTCTTCATAGCATAACATCCACAGCTCAAAAAGCACTGTATTTACTATATTAGTAGCTATTGTAATAACCACATTTTACAATTACAACACCGTCTAACTTTCCTTTCTCTTCCACTTTTATCTTTGAAATCTTAAAATTTTCATGCAATTTTATTGTCTCAATTAATTTCTTAATGTACGTTATTGTAATATCAAACACTTAAAATATGGGCCTAATGCAAAGCATTTTCTGGTGCATTTCACAAAATTAGAATATCATCATAAAGTTGATTTATTTCAGTTCTTCAATGCAAAAAGTGAAACTCATATATTATATAGAGTCATTACAAATGGGGTGATCTATTTCAAGTGTTTATTTCTGTTATTGTTGATGATTATGGCTTACAGCCAATGAAAACCCAAAAGTCATTATTTCAGTAAATTAGAATAATTAACTAAAAACACCGGCAAAGGCTTCCTAAGCATTTAAAAAGGTCCCTTAGTCTGTTTCAGTAGGCTCCACAATCATGGGGAAGACTGCTGACTTGACAGATGTCCAGAAGGCAGTCAATGACACACTCCACAAAAATGGTAAGCTACAAAATGTCATTGCTAAAGAAGCTGGCTGTTTATAGAGTGCTGTATCCAAGCATATTAATGGAAAGTTGAGTGGAAGGAAAAAGTGTGGTAGAAAAAGGTGCACAAGCAACCGGGATAACTGCAACCTTGAAAGGATTGTTAAGAAAAGGCCATTAATAAATTTGTGGGAGATTCACAAGTAGTGAACTGCTGCTGGAGTCATTGCTTCAAGAGCCACCACACACATACATATCCAGGACATGGGCTACAAGTGTCGCATTCCTTGTGTTAAGCCACTCATATGCCAGAAGCATCTTATCCGGGTCAAGGAGAAAAATAACTGGACTGTTGCTTAGTGGTCCAAGGTGGTGTTTTCAAATGAAAGTAAATTTTGCATTTCATTTGGAAATCATGGTTCCAGAGTCTGGAGGAAGAGTGGAGAGGCACACAATCCAAGCGGCTTGAGGTCTTGTGTGAAGTTTCCACAATCAGTGATGGTTTGGGGAGCCATATCATCTGCTGGTGTAGATCCACTGTGTTTTTTCAAGACCAAAGACAGTGCAGCCGTCTACCAGGTAATTTTTGATCACTTCATGCTTCCATCTGCCGACAAGCTTTTTGGAGATGGAAATTTCATTGTCCAGCAGGACTTGGCACCTGTCCACACTGCCATGGGGTATTGTCAAGAGGAAGATGAGAGACATCAGACCCAACAATGCAGAAAAGATGAAGGCTCCTATCAAAGCACCCTGGGCTTCCATAACACCTCAGCAGTGCCACAGGCTGACCGCCTCTATGCCACGCCACATTGATGCAGTAATTGATGCAAAAGGAGCCCCGACTAAGTACTGAGTGCATTTATAGAACATACATTTCAGTAGGAGAACATTTCGGATTTTAAAATCATTTTTCAAGCTTGTGTTATAAATTATTCTAATTCGCTGAGATAATGACTTTGGAGTTGGCTGTAAGCCATAATCATCAACATTAACAGAAATAAACACTTGAAATACATCACTCTGTTTGTAATGACTCTGTATAATATATGAGTTTCACTTTTTGTATTGAAGAACTGAAATAAATTAACTTTTTGATGATATTCTAATTTTGTGAGAAGCACCTGTATGTAATTGTGTGTATTATAATTTGTGAAATCTTACCTTGGTACCTGCATCAATCAGCAGAGTTCTTAGGAGGAACCCACCAGAGAGTGCCAGGGCTGTGGCAAAGCAGGAAATGTGAAGCATTTACTATTTCTAATAAAATCAAGAGGTCCAGCAATTGATGGGTCACTGCAGATAGAGATGGGCTTTGTTGTTCTCTGCTTTAGTTAATCCCTAGACAACACTATGTGTATTAATCTTCCAGCTGTAGATGCTAACGTGCTCTATGTGGTCCTCTTTAATGGCAAGGACTGGAGATAAGAAGATCAGTCAAAATTCAAATTTGCCTGTTCACGCTGATTTTCTCATGAAGTTTGGTTTGCAAACAAGTTATTTTCCTCAAATTTAATGTCCCATATTATGCTCTGGGGTCTTTGCATACTCCAAAGCATGATAAGCATAAGATGGGAAAAATAAAAGAAATATTTATAATCACCTAACTAGTCACCTCTCCAGTCTATCTGCTCCTCACCATTATCTATTTGGTAATCTTTGCATCGTCTTATCACCACCGGAAGTGCAGAATCCTTGGGTCTCCTCATTCTAGACCAGGACTTCCAGTTCTGATGAAGCCAAAGAGGGTTCTGTGCAAGCATGTGTAAGGTTACGATGTCATGGCATAACGGAAAGCACTGAGACATTGCTCGTGCATGTGCAGACCTGTCCCTGGCATCATTAAAGGCTGGAATTTCCATCCGTGTGGTGGTGATAAGATAAGAACTGGACAGATGGCGGAGAAGAGCAATGGGGCCAGTGAGATGAGTGGTGATGTGGTTATCAGGTTTTTTTTTTCTTTCCATTTTTAATCTTTTGTCCCTTTATGGTTCAGAAAAACGGTTAAAACTGCTCTGAAGCAAAGTACCAAAAATCTGCATTTTGAAAAATGCAGATTTTTATTTTATTCGAGTAGAATTCAAGGAGCTTTGGCATTAAAGAGGTTGGACGGGAACAGCATCCGTCCAATTTTGCTGAAATGATTGGGCACTGAAATCATCATCTCTCCCTGTCATAAAAAATCTTACACACAGCACATGATGTGTGCTCACTGTTTTCCAATATAATCCAAATCCAGGTAGTTTAGTTGTCCATCTGGGCAGTTGCCATGGAAGCTGTTGATGTTACAATGGTCTAACTGGAGAGAGGAGCCTGCTAATAGGGCATAACCTGTGTCCTCCCTGTGCAAATCACTGCTAATGATCTGTTAATGGTCAGCAGCCATTAGATGACTGTCCGTGATCTGTGTACAGGTCTTTCCCTCTGCGTATAGAGACCTGTCAAACAGAGCCGGGTGGGAAGAAGCTGGCTAGGAACCACCATGGTCTTTTCTGTTTAAACTATGTAAAGCACAGAGATTTGCAATTAAGGAGCTTGCCATTGATTCATGCCATAGATAGTTCAGGCAGCATCAACCATTGAAACATTTGCATAATTTTCGTTTTAGAATGTTATCTGTCCCCCCTCCCCCCTATATTTCCTTCATCTCGTATTTTCCTCATTTAAAATTTTAAAATTCTTCACAGTTGTTTGTTTAAATATTTGAAAATTTTAATAAAAATGTTTGAAAAAGAACGTTATCTGTGATATCTCCTTTCATTATAATTTATTTTTCACTATTTATCACAGAGGAAATTCTTACCCTGCTCTTTCCACCAAAAACAAGTAATCATGGAGGGCTCTATTGCCTCTGTTATAATCTAGGTAGCATTTCACAGTGTATTTATTCCAATCTGAATATTTGTTCTTTGCTAAATGCTACTGCATATTCCTAATATTGAATTTATTACTTTTGCTCCTAAAAAGGCATACATAGCAGCAAACTATGTTTTTGACTAGCAGTCGAGTTCTAATTGTGCCAGTAATCTGAAATTTAAAAATGATTTCCAGCACTTTTCATTTACAATTCTGCTTTTTGTTTCTTTCTCAGTGGGTTATAACCCACAATGACCTATGTGTAAAAGTAGCATCACGTATGTATAAATGTTTATGTCTCTGCTGTGTACAATATGTCTAATATAAAAAATGGACATAGATTTAATTTCTATCTTAACTCTAAATGGCAATATCCTGACAGTGTACAGGCAAAGCTGCTCATATCTGTAGCTTTCGTGTTTCTTTTTATATCATTGTTTTGATTACTTTATGTACTCAATTTACAGGAGGCATTGTTGACAAAGACCTTCGCCGCTACCTCAATTTACGGTTTCAGAAAGGTTCAGTAGATCATGAACTACAGCAAATCATACGAGACAACCTCTACCTCCGAACGGTGCCATGTGAGTACTGCTATCTCATAAGTTATTGAATCTATTAAAGTGTTCATGTTTTCTACAGTGTCTGGAAATTGCGCTAAGTGGATGCATCATTTAATATGTTTTTAAAAGTTCATGTTCACCTTACGTGCTCCTCTGTGACTCTTATTACTGTGTGATGAGTAGATAGGTATGAATCTGTCTACTCTTTTTGTTATTCTGCAAAGCGTGTTCACAATATATGAACGGAACAGAGGCCCCGATTCATCATTTGTGTCTTTTTAAGTAACTTTTCTTTTTTGTGTCATTTTTGGCACCAAATTGTTCAAAATGGCGCACGTTAATCATGGATTTGGCGCAAAGTAAAGAGTAAAAAATGGTCTTATTTTCTGACTTCACATGTTTTGCAAAATCGCTCAAAAATTGTGCCAAAATACCGACTTATTAAAAAATACACCAGGGTGGGGGAGTAGAGTTAAACCAAATTTTGCAACGTTTTAAAAAGTCGTAATTTATGAACCAGGTGAAAACATCTAGAATCACTAAACTCCACCCACAAAGTGGAATACAAATAAACAGGAGAGCAAACATAAAATGGATGTAAACAAAACACAAATAGAATAATGAGCAAAAAAAAGGTCAAAATACATAAAACTAGACAAGAACAGGCGCAAAGGCAATGATGAATCAGGGCTAAAGAGTATACCATGTCTTTGCAAAAACTCGGAAGGGCTCCAAATACGCACAGAAATGAAAAGCAGCATGTGAGTGAGATATCGGACAGCTCATTAATTTTGCTGATGCTGTAAAACACTGTGTACTTTAGAAATCAAATACATTGCATAAAATACACAGCTGTAATTATGCCACATGTGAACATACCCTAACTTAGGAGAAAGGGAAAGGACACTCTAATTACCATAGAACTTTCCGAAACACTACCCAAACAGGTGAACATGGGCTGTACAGTGGTGTAGATGGAAATGTGCCACCATATTTAGTTTTTTGCCTCATTTTTGTGCCCTTAGATTATGGACTTTGTCATTTATATTCCACATTTCATCGAAATGCTTTCTGTTGACTTCATGGTGGCAGATGACAACATACATTTCGCTAACTGTATCAGTTGCCTTCATGTTTTCTTTCACATATCAATATTGATTTGTGTCCCTGCTTTAAATTCTGTGTATGTCTGTGACTGCAAGGAACTTTATTTAAATGTCATTGTGTTACTCCAAGATGAATGCTGCATCCAACTGTTTGTTACTGCTGCTGACTCCATACATTATATATGTCTATACACGCAGACCGGAGAGAATCATTACACAGCGGCTAATTCTTGCAGTCTGCGTGTTTTGCCGCTTCTTTTTGGCCATTAATACAGTATTTTTCACATTATTTAAATTCCGGTTTCATTTTTCGTAGGTTTTTCTCTACATGGTTTCAATACAAAATACTTGACTTTTACTTGCACTTAAGATTTCATTATGGGCTGAGAAATAAAGAAAACATTATGCTCAATAAAGAAACCCAAAAAATGAGAAAGGGGTTTTTACATATGAGATAAATTAAAATCAAAATGCATCTGCCACCAGGATTAAGTTGTTTTATTTAAAACCAGAATAAATAAGTTGATTCTAGTGCTTTATTGGGTCACTTACTGGTGTCTTTCAATAGTTGTCATAAAATCTCGCTTTGTCAGTCATAGCTGGGGATGAAAGCTAAGTATTTGTATTTTTAAAATTCTGACGGTAGGGCTCAGCTGATGGATATTGAGAACTCAGGAGCGTGTGCAGATAATATCGACGGCGTCACTTTTCATTTATCGCGATTATTGATTAATGACAGTTTTATGACAAATACGGCAACACACCCAGTAAGTGTGACCAATGGAATCAAGGTTTCTGCTTTCAGATCAGGCAGTCTAAATCTGGAGATGTTTATTTTAAACTGACTTAAAGGGAATATGTCAGTAGGATCATCCCTTTTAAGCCATCTATATGGTCATGCAGGGCATAGAATGTTGAATAAAAAGATATTTTAATATCTGTGATCCAATTTTTTTTCCAGAGTAATCCACATTTTTCATAATATGTAAATTAGATGTTAAAATCTATGGGCCTGACACGGATCTCCCTGAGAATCTGTCTCCAGAGCTCATTTTATATTAAAGGGGGCGTTACCAGTGTGGGACATGTGATGACTGACAGTCTGCTCTCTTAATCTACATGTCTCATCCTGGTAATGCTCCCTTTCTTTTAAAACAAGCTCTGGAGGCAGCATCTCAGGGAGATCAGTGTTTGGCTCACACATCTTAACAGGTCATTTATATATTAAGAAAAAAGTGGATTTCTTGGGAATAAGACATTGGATCGAAGATAACAAAGGATCATTTTACTGAACTTTCTATGACTTACCTGCACTTATAGATGGCTTAGGAGGGTTGATCCTGCTGACAGATTCACTTTAACTCTTTATTATGCAGTAAATTATGTCTCACAAAAGACATCTTAAATGGTGACCATTTAGACACGTGTTCCCCAAACTCCAGTCTACAAGGCCTCCAACACATCATGTTTTCAGGATTTCTCTAGTATTACACAGGTGAGAAAACTTGTGGCAATTTCTCTTTCCTTGATAAGAATTCTATCACCTGTGCTACACCAAGGAAATCCTGAAATCATGATCTGTTGTGGGCCATGATGACTGGAGTTTGTGAGCCACTGATTTAGAGGAATGTATTACATAGATTTATTGATTTTGCCAAACTAAGCTGCTGTTACAGTTTTGGCTCATAAATGGTGTTCCAAATTGAGGGACCCCCTATTTTCCTGATACAGGTTATCTTCATATGACTCTTTTATGGTGCTGTAAGATGAAGGAGAAAAAAGTCCCTATTTAGAGCAGTACAGATTCAAAGCTGAATTTTAAGTATTTGTTATTGTCCCTCTTTTATATTTTGTTAGAGTTATTTATATAAATTTGCAACCACTTTGACTTTCCTGGAGAACAATATCTTAATATCATCACTATTTAAACCATTTTTATAGTATCAAAACCACAATACAACCCGGCAAAGAAATGATGTGACCAAAAGCACCACTGAATTATTGTATTTTGCGGTCTATAAGATGCAGCGCACCATAAAATACCCCACAAATTTTGAGAAGGAAAATATATGGAAAAATTTTTGTTTGAAGTGTCAAATGGGGGTCCATCTTATAGTCTGAGTTTAACTTACCTGGAGGGACGAGCTGACATCTCAATCAGCACATGCACCACCTTCCTGCAGCGGCATCGCTGCCTCCTGTGACCATGCACCACCATGGCCCCCGGTAACCTACATTCAAACTGTAAGAGGCACCCCTATTTTCCTCCCAAATTTTTTTTGGGGGGAAAGTGCATCTTTTGGTCTGCAAAATACAGTAATCGGTATGAGCAAATTGAATACTTAGGGGTGTCAATAGATATAAAAAAGGGATCCCAGCATATTAGATATTAGTTTAGATTTATATCTAATATATTGGGATCTCTTACTTTACTGAACCCCTCCCTGTACCTGGTCACATCTATCTGTTTATACCTATTAATGCCCCCAAATATTTGTTTTAAATGCTCATACTTATTATTTGTCAGTTGTGCTTTTAATTATATTATTTCCTAACCAGGTGCTATTTTTTTAATGCTTTAAAAATTGTTTTAATAGTGATGAAATATAGGTAAGGTATTGTTTTTAGTGAGGTTTTTTTTCTTTAAATAATTGCCCCCTCTCTCCCCTCCGAGTTTGATTCTTGGACAGCTTTTGTTCCTGGAGTACTATGTAAGGCCATAATACTATGTTTTTTATTTTGCAGCCCTTTGCTTGCTGGTCAGAGAGCTAAGGCTGACTTTTGATTCCTTCTTTTGTAGTAAATATTTTTCTTTTTTTCCATCAGGATATGTTCCCATAGGGCTATAGTATATGTTCAGTTACTCCATCGAGGCTTACGTTCGAAGCCCCCACAAAATGAGATTTGGGTATATGCACTGATGGGGCCATTGACCATAATGATGCAGATGGAGTTGCAGTGTGTTCTGTCATAAATAACTGTTAGTAGTAAACCCCTACTGGAGGCGGGAACCAAGACAGTCTACTATGTCTAGCTTTCCACCACAACTAGGTGTATACGACTGAAAATTATATCCGAATGAGGACAGTGTGACTCAATCTGCATCATTATAGTTAATAGCCCCTTCAGTGCATATGCCCAAATCCCATTTTGTGGGGACTCCGGGCATGTGCCCCTGAACGTATGCTAAAACACTCTGTGAGCATAATGTAAGAAAAACCAAATAGAAGACAGAATTTGAGATTTGCATTTTCAGACTAAAGTTCCCTAAAGTCAAATCATCCATTTAACTATAATATTATTAATGTTGAACTTAAAATCTGAAACCAATTGATGGTTTGTGAATTTATTCCAGTAGGTTTAATGTTTTAAATTCGACTCATTTTGTTTAATGAGCAATCTTATTAAGTTGTATCATGACATTACCATATCATTTTTCATGTTGTAAGCCAAGGAAAGCAGCAGAGTTGTTTTACTACTTACTGTAAGGAATAAAAACTGAATAATATATTAGCATATAATTTGTAAGAATATATACTTTCCTTGATGGGATAATTTGGACATTTTATTACTCTATGTGGTTATTAATTTTAATAAATGTTACTAAATTCTATAGCATATGTACTAATTAGACACTGATAGAAATTTCAGCCTGGTAATGTCAGATCCATGAGCTCTAGAACCATGAATCAGTCTGTCTCTGATTTAACTAATAAATATTGGCAACGTTAAATGGAATAAGATACAAATTAGAAATAGTGTAGAAACTATCAGTATGGCCAGCTTAATTGTGCCATTAAAGAAGTGGTAGAAAATAATAAAAAAAAATAATAATCTATTTGGAAGGGCAGTAACCTATATTCCCCAACTCTCTTTAAGTTTTATGGAAACATGAATAGATGTAGTTCTTTTCTTAATCTTTTCTATACTTTTAAGTCAGATACCCTAAAGTTATGTCTTGGCATATAAAATCAGTAAATTAAAATGTTTAACCTTGCGATGACATGAGACTTCACGTTGATAGTAACTCATCTAAGATGAAGACTCCACATCTTTATAAAGTTTCAGACCTTTTCAATATGGCCTTATAATAATTTACACATATAATTACTCATTTGTGCCAATATAACCCTTTTTTTAAAAAAATCTGTCCTGTTTTGCACTTAGATTAGCTTGATGATAACTTGGCGAGGTGAGGCTAGTGAGAAGCACATGGTGGAGGGACGGGTCTGCAGCACTGAGGAGAAGCAAGTGCTGCTGGGAAACTTAGCAAGAAACTATATGTTGGTCGTAGTCTAGATACTAAAGATACGTATGCAGCTTTGTGATAGATATTTTGATTCTGGAAATTACACTTTAAGAGTCACAAATTGTATTATGTTTTAGAGTTCTTTTAATAAAGTAAGTTTAACTATACAATATTTACAAGTATTTACAAATCTTGTATAGATCTGAACAAGTCCCTATAGCTCGGAATTCCAATGAGTAAAATTGAAGTCTAGTGCTTCTTAAAACATAATAGTACTCCTTTCATTGCTGTTAGCAAAATTGTCACTTTTTCCCTTTGTTATTCTATACCTACAAGGATTTATGAAGGTTAGATATTGTAAGTTTTTTGCAAAGTTTCTTTATTAAGAAGAACTGCTTTACCAATCCCTGCAGTAAAAGTATAATGATGTTAACTCCTTGCAAAGCTCAAAAAGTTTAAGTCAATCCTCTATTAAAAAGCTCTCTAAGCTGAGATTCATTGCCCTAGTACAATGGAGAGCCTGCATTCAGAAAGATCTATGTACGCAGCGTGAATAACAGCCTATGCTCATAGCTAATCAGCAACCACAACATGGTTTACTGCAGTGCTTGCCTAAGGCAATATAGGCCAGACTCTCCTGCGCAGAACTGAACAAGAAGCCAGAAGCAATGTGTAGACCTTTGTACTTGGGTGTCAGTGTACCATATAGTCAGCATAATTAGCATGTTGTGGTTCAACTCTCTATGCACTTTTCTGCAAATATTTCTACCGTATATTTAAATTGCTGTCCGATATGACAGATGAACATATGTACCTAAAAGTTAATGTCCTTGTTAATTTTTTTTAACTTTTCTGATACAGAATGTCAAAACATCTACACAGATACACAGTTGAAACCAGAAGTTTACATACACTATATAGAAATACACATATGCATGTTTTTCTCAATATCTGACATGAAATCAGAATAAACCTTTCCTGTTTTAGGTCAATTAGGATTACCATAATTATTAATCTTTACCAAATGCCAGAATAATGAGATAGAGAGAATGTTTTAAGGCATTTACATACATTTCATTAGTATTTGGCATCATTGCCATTAAACTGAATGACTTGGGTCAAACGTATGGGATATCCTTCCACAAGCTTCTCAGAATTTGGTCAGAATTTGAGCCCATTGCTACTGACAAAACTGGTGTAACTGATCCAGGTTTGTTGGTCGCCTTGCTCGCACCTGCCTTTTCAGCTTTGCCCATAAATTTTCAATTGGATTGAGATCAGGGCTTTGTGCTGGCCACTCCAAAACAATGACTTTGTTATCCTTAAGCCACTTTGTTACCATTTTGGCAGTATGTTTCTGGTAATTGTCCATTTAGAAGACCCATTTCCGCCCAAGCTTTAACTTCCAGGCTGATGTCTTGAGATGTTGCTTCAGTATTGCCACATAATATTCTTTTCACATGATGCCACCTATTTTGTGAAGTGCACCAGTCCCTCCTGCAGCAAAACAACCCCACAACACTATGATGCCACCCCCGCTTTTCACAGTTGGGATGGTCTTCTTTGGCTTTCAAGCTTCTCCCTTTTTCCTCCAAACGTAATGATGGCCATTATGCCCAAAAAGTTCAATTTTAGTTTCATCAGACCACAGGACATGTCTCCAAAAATTAAGGTCTTTTGTTCCTGTGTGCATTTGCAAACATTAATCTGTTTTTTTATGTTTCTTTTGGAGTAATTGCTTCTTCCTGGCAGAGTGGCCTTTCAGCCCATGTTGATACAGTATTTGTTTCACTGTAGATATTGACACAGTCTTACCAGCTTCCGCCATTATCTTTACAAGGTCTTTTGCTTTTGTCCTTGGGTTGATATACACATGATGGACCAATGCACGTTCATCTCTGGGACACAGAACCCATCTCCTTCCTGAGCGGTATGATGGCTGGACATTCCCATCTTGTTTGTACTTGCGTATAATTGTTTGTACAGATGAACGAGGCACCTTCAGGTATCTTGAAATTATACCCAAGGATGAGCCAGACTTATGCAAGTCCACAATTCTCTTCCTGATATATTGGCTGATTTCTTTAGACTTTCCCATGATGCTACACAAAGAAGCAATTCAATAAATAAGAAGAAAAGTGGCACTCACCAGGAAATTGCTGTGCAAAAACTCGTCCTTTATTACAGTTTCACCACATGACGAACTTTACAAGGAGAGGCGGTTGGTACGTAGGAGGGTGCGGGGAGTGGAGGTAGGACTACGGCCGTTTCGCGCTCGTGCGCTTCAACGGGTCCAGGGTCTACACAAAGAAGCAGTGTGTTTCAGGTGTGCATTAAAATACATCCACAGGTGTGTCTCTATTTATCTCAGATGTTGCCAAAAAAACAGAAGCTTCCAAACACATGACATTATCATATGGGCAGTCCAGAATTGTTTAACAGCAAGGTAATCGTACTGTATGTAAACTTTTGACTTTGCAGTTAGTAATCAAAATGCCTTAAACCATTCTCTCTTTCTCATTATTCTGGTATTTGGCAATTATTAATAATTATGGTAATCCTAATTGACCTAAAACGGGAAAGGTTTATTCTGATTTCATGTCAGATATTGAGAAAAACATACATATGTGTCTTTTTATATAGTGTTTGTAAACTTCTGGTTTCAACTGTAGATGTCAGTATAAATAGGCTGCAGTTATGATACATTAACTTACTGCATAACGATTCATTACTGAGTTCAATGTATATTAACAGTGTATAGTACGTTTTTATATATCCACTAGTGCTTGGTACAGGATTCACAATGTTATTTGATAAGATTTGCATTGAACAGAACATAAATGAAACATAAAAAATATGTAAAATAATGAGTTTTTTATGTCAATGTCCACATTTAAACTGTATTTCAGTATTGCTGTCTTTGGTGTTTGTATTTGTGCTTTGCGTTTATGTTGATAGCATATCAGATTAAATTAATTACTTACTTCATTTGTATTTGCGGATCCTCAATATACCATCTTGTGAAAACTTAACTTATAATCAAGCTTTTCTTCAGAATTGCCAACGACTTTTCAAGAGAAAAATAGAGCTTTTTTTTTTTAAGCCATAAAATCAATCAGCAGAAAAGGATTGTTCTTGTTCTTACAATTGCCATCAGACTTAATGTCAGCTGGTCACAAATCAGCACACAGTGAGATATAAATGAGTGAAACAATCTTGGATTTGATTCATTTGAGCAGCATATATTGCCCAATTTTAATCAGAAAGTATACTTTTAGAGGCTTTTTTGATCAGTGCAATTATTCAAGCTTCTACTATTTAATTCACATAACTACATTTTCATTGAAAATGTAAAGTTTAAAGGGGTGTTGTCCAGGATATAAAATATGTTGCTAGAATAAAAAACAAAAAAACACATTTAAGTACCTGTTTAAGCCCTCAGCAACGGCCCTAGTCCTGTGATTCTGCTGGCTTTTTTTAAAATTCCCTCTAGTGATAAACTGCATCTGCCCATGTGTCCACTGCAGCCAATCACTGGCTTTAGTGCAGTACTTATCAGCATCACTGCTGTGGACAGCAATTGGCTTCGGGGAATTAAAAAGAGGCCAGCATGGACCACCAGCTGTGGTGATGGAGTGGTGGGGTATTAATCCTTTCCTGGGGGGCTGTTTTGCGTTTATTCATTTTCGTTTTGTCCTCTTTCTTCCAAGAGCCATAACTTTTTTTTAACTTTTCTGTCCACATAGCCGGGCTTGTTTTTGGCGGGACGAGTTGTACTTTTGAATGACACCATTCATTTTATCCAGTGATGCAATGGAAAATAGTAAAAAAATTCCAAGTCAACTGAAATTGCAAAAAAATTGCAATTACAAGATTGTTTGTTTTTTTTATTTACCATGTTCACTATATGGTGACACTTACCTGTATGGCCAATATGATTCTCCAGGTTAGTTCGATTACGCAGTTACCAAACATGTAGTTTTTTTATTTAAGCGCTGAAAAAAAATTCTGAAATTTGTAACAAAAAATGTTTTGCTTGTGTCACCATTTTCTAAGACCCGTAATGTTTTCAATTTTTGGGATATGGGGCTGTGCGAGTACTTGTTTTGAGCTGACGTTTTTACTAATACTATTTTGGGTATATACAATGGTTTAATTGCTTCTTATTGCATTTTATTGCAATGTTGCGGCAGCCATAAAAACTTAATTCTGGCATTTCGATTGTTTTTCTCATTACTCAGTATAACTATTGGATTAATTTGTTTTATAGTGATACATCAGAGATACCAAATATGTGTATTTTTTTCTTTTTGTTTTATTTTTTAATGGTTGGAAAGGGGATTGATTTGAACTTTTGTATTTTTTTCAGATTATTAAAAACTTTTATTTCACTTTTTATTCAATTTATTAGTCACCTTAGGGGAATTGAAGCTGTGATCATCCGATCGCTTGTGCTACACATAGCAGTGTATCATCACTGTGGTGTATAGCTAAACTCACAATCTCTTATGAACACCTGCTAAATGCTGGCTTTCACAGGAGTATTGTAATAACAGGCACAGGGGTCTTCAGCAGACCCCAGGCTGTCATAGCCACCCACTGTCATTCTGCTATCATGACACAAGCGTCTTGATGGGAGCATGCAATGACATGCCTCCCTGCCGGTGCATGTTAAATTCTGCTGTCAGAGATTGGCTGCAAAATTTAACAGGTCAACAGTCGCAGGCAGAGCTCTGCTCAACCCTGTTGGAGGCAGATGATGGCTTAATAATTCAGCCATTATCTGCTGGGAAAGATAAGGGCTCAGCTTCTGAGCCCACATCAAAGTCAGGGAGCCAGCATATGACGTACCAGGCAGTATGTCATAGGTTGGTAAGGGGCTAAATGAGTAATGTTTGTGCCTTTCTTTATAGCATTACCTGATGTTAGGATTTTTTTATGTATATATTTAATAACTTTAGTGTTTACCTATCATTTGATTTTTTTATATGTTATAACCCCTTAAGCATGTTGTAGATCGATGGGGATCCAGGTGCTGAGATCTGTACAGATTTGTGAAAAAACAGAGGAGAAACTCTCCATTCAGAAGGAAGAAACATGATATTCAGGCTTATTAGAAAGTTTCTGGGTGCGTACACTGCAGCTATAGATATCTCGCAAACTATGACTTTGAGGTCTTTTTCATCCTTTATCTTGTCTTTTGCATATTTTATTTCTAGTGGGCTCATCTTCCTGGTTGCTCCAATCTGACAATTCTAAATTCTGTTCTCCCATCCCTCTTCAATCATAGTCTTAGGCCGGGGTCACACTTGCGTGTGCAATGCGAGAAACTCGTGCGAGTCTCTGACATCAATTCCCGGCACTGCCGCCGGCACTCGGGACAGCAGTATGTGACTGTGTGTATTTCTATGCAGCTGAACACTCCGGTCCCGAGTGCCGGCGGCAGTGCCGGGTATTGATGGGAGAGACTCGCACGAGTTTCTCACATTGCACACGCAAGTGTGACCCCAGCCTTATAGACATAGAAAGAGAGAAAAAACAGCTGCATTTCCTCTTCCTTCTGAGTATGGAATAGAGATCTGATAGACAAAGGGAAAGTAAGGAAGATGCCACACCATCAGTCACATGTATTGATGTATAATATTACTTAACCGAAACGTTATAGGCGCCCATTAAAAAACATTTTATTAAATGAAATATAGGTTTTACAACTGAACATTAGGTCAGAAGGGCTCCTCTTATTTGTAAAATAAGAGATCTCTTAAAGTTTAAGTGCCGGACTTATAAAAATGAAATACACATGATGAAAGCTTTCCTCAAATTCATTTTATTAACTGAATTCATGTCTATCATGGCTGTAGTGATAAGGAAAAATTCCATAACCTCTTATACCAAGAGCTCAGATTACTGTCATTTTTTCCCTGATAACAACATCTAAAAGTGCCTAAGGCTATGTGCACGGATTTAGATTTTTTGCAAGAGTGTTGGCAGGAAAAACGCTTTGGGAAAACATGCATTTTTTTGCTACATTCTTTATTCATAGTTATTTCCATTTCATTTGGATGGTTGCAAAAACACTGAAAGAGTTGAGAGGCTGCAGATGTGAAAAAATTATTTGGTTCAAATCTGCAAGGAAAAAATAAGTATGAGATTTTAGAAATTTCATTCACTTTGCTGGACCTATAAAACACTGCATATATTCTATGGCAAAAATACAACAGAAAGGCAACGTGTGAACAAGCCCCAAGAATCACCCTATTCAGTTTCCCATATCTTTGTTTAGTCATTGTGAAGACAGGGATTGATAGTTTTGCTCACTTGCATGTACAATCTTGTGCTTCCAGTCAGAAGGAAATAAAGATGAAATATTCAGGATGGCAAAGGTCAGTTGCTAATCAGAAATGGTGCTAACGTGTGCCATGAGACTGCTGCAGTTAATAGGTGGAAGTGTGACCGTACAAGATATCAGCATCACTCATTGTAACATAGTGTTTCACTGGTTAATATATAAAAATATATTTTCCTTAGAAATGGCATCAGATGTGATTTGACATTTTTGAAGTATGGATGATAAAGCTACAGTGCATGTTCAGTACAGAGCACTGCTCTTCTGTTCCCCAACTAACACATATTTGTGAAAACTCAGCCTCTTGTTGCTAGAAATTGAGGATTGATCAGTATACAGATGTATATGGTGGCTGCTAGTGATGAGCAAACATTCTCGAATAAGGTGTCATGCACGCTCATGTGCTGAGTGACTTTGGAGTGCTCAAAAAATACGTTCCAGCCGCAACAAATGCAGGGATCTTCTCTTTGTTAGGCCATCTCTGCATGTGTTGCGGCTGTCGAAGAGCCGAGAGACATGCAGGCACTGGGACTCAAACGTATTTTTCAAGCATGCCGAAGACACTCGGTTACCACGCTTGGATAACAGCTTATCTGAGCACGTTCGCTCATCACTAGGGTCTACTAATTGTGCTAGGAACTGCAAACAGATCTGCGCCTTACTGGTGGATTCAGCCAGTAGTTTTGCAAGCAGTGATGAGGGGCAGCGGAATCATATGCCTCAATAAATATATTAAGAAAGTGTTCCGAATTATGGTATCTTAAAAAGAAAAAATGCACATGGTTGTTCACGTCAAATACTGGCATTCATACTGGGGCGTGAATCTGTCTATACTTCAGTTATTTTACAGTTGAACATTTAGAGCCATTTCTTTGAGAATAATCTGAAAATTAATGATTTGATACTAAAGAGATTATATAATCCGCCATTCTAGGAGGAATTTTTAGGCAACTACATTATATACAGATGTTACATTTCATTTTCTCCAAGCTTGTTTTTTTTGTTGACCCTTTCTTCATTGCTATATCTTGGATTCAGTGCAAATTGCCTGCGTAAATTTGGGCTAAAGAAACTGTGTTACATTTCTCATATTGGAAGAATCTCTTGAAAAAGTTTCCAACTGATTATTTCCTCATTTGCCTAAATGTAAATCTTTATATGTTTATTGAAATCAGTGGGTGTAAACAATGTATTTACTACACATATATTTGATCTTAAGAAAGACTGAAAAGTTAAGATTTATGAGCATCTAAAATGTAAAATAAGCATTAAAATATGCTTTAAATTGTATCTAGTAGTATGTAGAACAGCTCGTCTGAGCGCTTTATTAAAAATAATGAGGCTACATGGTGCAAACATTTCTCTCTGTTTCGCTGCCAAGGAAAGGATAAAGAAATTCTTCCTTACAGTCACCCAGAACATGCGCTCTATAAAATATAATGGTACACAGATCACAGTCATTAAAATAGAATGAGATTTATATTTATGATTAATGTTTCTACTGTTTCTTATTGCAAGCATAAAGCTTTATCATAAAAATTGTAAGCGTCATGACATGTCGTTTTTGCATCAAATACATGATGTAATACAAAGACCAGAGAGTTGGCTCATCCAAAGTTACTTTTTATAACTTTTTGTAACCTCTCCAAAATACCTCATCATGCTCTAAATCACTACATTCAACAACAAGAAATGCAGCAACCTTTTAAATTTTACACCATTGCCATAAGTTGTGCCATACACGGACATGTGACTGTACAACCAATCACTGGCTGCACTGCTGACATGTGGTCCGTAAAGCCTGACTGATTTAGTGCTTGCCGACAAGTATTTTCAGGGTGTTGTACAACCCCTTTAAGTATTTCAAACATTAATTATTGTATATTACCCTGCATGTAATAGATCAATTATAGAAAATCTTTCTTTTATTGTATGCAAGAAAAACAGATTAGCTCACTGTTTCATAGATTTTTGGTGATCATGCGCTATTTGGTAAGGTTGGTGCATGGATCCATGGACCGGGTCCCACCAGCTGCAATAGAAGCAGGACAGGTAATGGAAGATCCAGCTTCAGATGTTAATAGAATAAAAAAAATGACACTTTATTGAGAACTTAACTAAGAGCTATGATTAAGAACCTATATATACCCATGTATTTCCCTGTCATTTTAATATCTTTTTGATTCACTACATTATTTTGTTGAAGTTGAAATAAAGTGCAATTTTATCCTATTATCTATCTTCTGGAGATGGATATTCCACTACCTGTTTTTTTTCTATTACCTTTATTATACCAGTTCATTTGATAAGACATTTTCTAGTCTGCACCAAAAAATAAAACTGTAATCTGAAATTGGTAACAATACTGGAGCCATGGCTTTACCATGGTAGAGTATGCACATCCCCAGCGTCTGTCCTTGTCTCATAATGGTGCTAATGGGAGATATTGTATCTCATACATGCATCCTATGAAACGTTTCTTCTACGTGTAGACTTTCTTTTATTACATTACTTGTATTGGTTTCCCCATAGATAGAAACAGGTATTTAGTGCAGTAGTCTTATTAACTTACTCCACTGCCTGCCTTCCCAGTTAACAATGTGTAGCTATGGAAGCGCTGACAGGTTTTTCACACTCAGAAGAATGTTATAGAAAACAATCTAACTTATTAGCCAGGTTCTCTCACTGGAATAAACGCCTTTGGGTACCAACAAATCCCAACACTGACCCTTTACATCAGCTCCCCATTACGAGACCAATCATGAAATCAAAGTTCTAGTCAACCCAGCATTTAACAAAATTGGGCAAGCTAGACAGGCTCTTTTATGTATTTGGATATAATATAGGCATGTTATACATACTTCCGGGAGTTTCTAGAAACCGCATTGCTATAAAACTACATTTGATTTCTGCCAGCCTTTAAAATAAGACACAGAGGCTTTTGTGAATTGCATTTAATTATTTTAGACTAGGTTCACACTATCATTCAGCTCTCCATTTTTCTGTTCTGCTGTAGGTAAAAACAATTGAAATTCATGCAAAAAATGTGCCTATTCTATAAGGCAAACAAATGGCACCAGATAGACGCCATTCACTATTCATTGGGGTCTGTTTGATTTTTGTTCGGAGAGCCATGATTCTACTGGAAAAAAGTGGCATTGTGCTGTGCTTTTTCTTCAGGCAAAAATGGAGAAACTTGTGAGGGAGGCTCCTAACTCAGTTTTTAAAATTAGATGTGTCACAATGATGTGTTACTTTTACCAGGAATCTGTCTGAGAGTAGCAGAATATAGAACAAGTGAGCCTGATTCCAACAATGTATCACATAGTTTACTGGGTGCAGCAGTTGTGACACAGAGTTTTAGATGTAGAATGTAGTAGAGCGAATAAAGCTGACCCCCACCCACACCATATTGTACATTGTCTAATGACAGTGAGTAGGTTTTATCACCTAGCAGTGATAATGTCCTGGTAATAAAACCTTCTGATGAAGTAAGACGCGAAACACAAGTCAAGGGACACATGTTGATATGCTACATGGTGGGTCTGTATGACTTTGTTGTTTATGGTCTATATGATTACCATTAAGGTACTGAAATAGTATTAGCATTAAGCATTTTATTATTTAATAGTATTACTTTATTGAAATACCACTATTCGGTTACTATGTATTTGTACTCCTGTAGGTCTGGTATTAAAAGGCACTAGGCATCCTACATATTAGACTAATGTCGGTAAAGCCCACTGATATCGTCGGGTTTGGTTGACATCCTAATGTGTACTGAGGCCCCAGTCAAATGATTTTCTGGGAAGTTAAAATCCATCATGCTCGATATCAAACTGCTAATAATTTTATTTTCCCAGAGATAAGCTTAATAAGTGCTCCTGTGTATGAGAGAGGTGGCCCAGATGGCTGTTAGAAGAAAAATATTTCCACTGTCAGCCATCTAACGTGTATGGCAGGCTTTACTCATTCACTTGTACTGGGGGCGCTCTATAGCCATGCATGCTCTAATGCTTGGATGAGCTCTCTGATGCTGCAAGCAGAAGTAACTTTGCCTTTGCGGCATTAGAGAACAGCAATGGCACTGAAGTCAACCATATACTTCAACAATCTGATCAGCACTTACAAGCTCTTTTATAAAGACCTGGCCACTTCTTCTAGACTGCAGCGATGGCCAGTAACCTAGACAATGAGCACTAATCAATAACATTTAAAAATCCTCCTTTCATGAGAATGGATGGAATTTTGAATACAAGTAAATTGCAAAGTTACTTGGTCTTACATTATAACCATTAGAGATGTTGAGACTAACCCTTGGACATGAACACATTCCATTTAAATTACTGGTTTAAGACCCTTTAAACATGATTTTATGGATCGAATAACAACTAGTGTTGAGCATTCCGATACCGCAAGTATCGGGTATCGGCCGATATTTGCGGGTATCGGAATTCCGATACCGAGATCCGATACTTTTGTGGTATCGGGTATCGGTATCGAAACAACATTAATGTAATAATGTGTAAAAGAGAGAATTAAAATAAAAAATATTGCTATACTCACCTCTCCGTCGCAGCCTGGACCTCAGTGAGGGAACCGGCAGCGTTGTTTGCTTAAAATTCGCGCGTTTACTTCCTTACGTGAAGTCCCGGCTTGTGATTGGTCGCGTGCCGCCCATGTGGCCACGACGCGACCAATCACAGCAAGCCGTGACGTAATTTTAGGTCCTTCAGGATTTTAAAATTACGTTTTGGCTTGTGATTGGTCGCGTCGCGGTCACATGGGCGACGCGACCAATCACAAGCCGTGACGTCACGGGAGGCTGGACAAGCCAGAACGTAATTTTAAAATCCTGAAGGACCTAAAATTACGTCACGGCTTGCTGTGATTGGTCGCGTCGCGGCCACATGGGCGACGCGACCAATCACAAGCCGGGACGTCACGGGAGGCAGGACACGCGCGCATTTTAAAATGCGCGCGTGTCCAGCCTCCCGTGACGTCACGGCTTGTGATTGGTCGCGTCGCCCATGTGACCGCGACGCGACCAATCACAAGCCAGAACGTAATTTTAAAATCCTGAAGGACCTAAAATTACGTCACGGCTTGCTGTGATTGGTCGCGTCGCGGCCACATGGGCGACGCGACCAATCACAAGCCGGGACGTCACGGGAGGCAGGACACGCGCGCATTTTAAAATGCGCGCGTGTCCAGCCTCCCGTGACGTCACGGCTTGTGATTGGTCGCGTCGCCCATGTGACCGTGACGCGACCAATCACAAGCCAGAACGTAATTTTAAAATCCTGAAGGACCTGAAATTACGTCACGGCTTGCTGTGATTGGTCGCGTCGCGGCCACATGGGCGGCACGCGACCAATCACAAGCCGGGACTTCACGTAAGGAAGTAAACGCGCGAATTTTAAGCAAACAACGCTGCCGGTTCCCTCGCTGAGGTCCAGGCTGCGTCGGAGAGGTGAGTATAGCAATATTTTTTATTTTAATTCTTTCTTTTACACATTAATATGGTTCCCAGGGCCTGAAGGAGAGTTTCCTCTCCTTCAGACCCTGGGAACCATCAGGGATACCGTCCGATACTTGAGTCCCATTGACTTGTATTGGTATCGGGTATCGGTATCGGATTGGATCCGATACTTTGCCGGTATCGGCCGATACTTTCCGATACCGATACTTTAAAGTATCGGACGGTATCGCTCAACACTAATAACAACTAATTCCCAAGCTTAATGTTTAGTTGTAGTCACTTCTAAGTGGGATAAATTAGTGACTAGTAGAGCTATAGGAAATGTGGCATTCCCTGCAGCCATTATGTCGCCATTAGCAGAATACGCGAACACTTTACAGGAATGATGGGCAGAATCACCTGGACATCATAAACAGCTAATAGAAATGACATCTAACCTCACATTTGATTAACTCTTATCAGCTTTATTAATTCTCCCAAGTCTTTTAGATCACTGAAACTGTTAGTGGTGTAGTAAAGTTGCATGGGTCTATCCTAATCAAGCTGAAGATAATAAATCATCTGGAAATATTATCAGAAAAAGTAATAGTAACAATTTATCATGCGGTTTTAATATGATCTTAGCAATAAATGGCAGCGCTTACATTAAAATGGATCAATCTGCATTCATATGCAGTAAACATTGCGTTCTGCTCCATAAACATTAGTGTGAAAAGGTCAGCCCTAATGCTTCCAGAGTTGAAGCATACTTGAATTTATTAAAATGAGATTACTATGTGTAATAAAGTGATAACTTCACTTATAATGCATCAGAGATGATAAGCAAGTGTCTTTTATTAGAACAGTCTTAATTATGTCTTTATATTACATAATAATCCATTTTATCGTCTTATGCTAATTAAAGTTGTGAGGACCAATTCTTGTTTTTTCCCTTTCATTTTCCTCCGTTACTGGCAGTCTATTCCCCAATGACTTTCTCTGGTGTAGACCATGTAAAAAATGGAAATCCCCATTAGAACCTCTGTAATAATAATTACAAATGGGATTTTAGGACTAGTAAAAAGAGGCATAAACCGTTGCTGCAATGGAGGCTAATTGTGTGGCACAATAGGCATCAAACATTTCTCTCCTAAATGGTGCATAAAGGAAATGAAAATCAAGAAGAAACAATAAAACTCCATGAATAAGGCTGAAAAGAATTCAGCAAATGTTCAATAAAACAATTATTTTGTTTGGCTGTTCAAAGTTATGTTACAATTAAAGCAAATGTGCGAGCGAGTTATTGAACGCAATGAAGAGAGATAAGGACTGGTATTCTTATTTTCTGTTTAGCGGATGATAAGATGGGCAGCAATCCACTCGTCTTTACTTAATGGTCTGGAGACTAAGGACACCTGAAAATCGGACGTTTTGCGACAGTCAAAATTCTATGGTGCCCATTCGCTACCGTTCAGTTTACATTTTCTAGAAATCATTGGTTTATGCAAATTGCAATCTGATTGGTTAAAAATATTAACTAATGGCCCAATTTTTTTTTCAAAGTTTTGAAATCTTTCCCACTATGTATAGACTTGCCATTTTTGGCAGTCACCCCAAATGTAACATTTACATTTACTTTTCCTTTGTTGCAATGAAAAGGATTGTTCCTGGAACAATGTAAAAATGACTTTGCACTTAATTTTTATAAATATTGCATTTTGGACATTAAAGGGAACCTCTCACCTCGGAAAAGGCTAAAAAATCTATAAGGAATTTATCTGCAGGTAAATAGGTTACAATGCTGACCTACTGAAAGTGCAGCTATCAGGAGAAAATTAACATTCCTTCCCGGTAACCGCTCATTTTCAGTCTTTGGAGCATGCCCAGAGCGGCTATAATCACTGCTTACTATACTGTGAGCAAACGCTGTAAGTAAACCCCAGAACATTAATTGGGAGCTCACTGTGCACAGTGCACTACAGCCAGCTGTCAAAGTTCTTGGGCATGCTTAGAGCCTCTGCTCACAGTACAGTGAGCGGTACTGTGAGTGATGACTGTAGACGCTCCATGCAAACCTCCATAGCTGAAAGCTGGTGGCTCCTGGGAGGAAACAAGTTTATCTTCTCCCAGTAGCTGTGCTTTCAGTAAGGTGGCCCGACAGCAATATAAGGGTAAGTTATAAGTTACCTACAGATTAATTTTCCAAGGTGACAGCTTTTCTTTAAACAGGTGAAATATGATGGAGGTCTTAAACACATAAAACTGTTACTTGCCTACCAAGTATTCTTGTAATAAGGAAAGCAGTTCAGATATAAAGAGGTTAATTCATATGTCACATACCGTATATTATATTAACTGAAATCTTCTTAATTAAACATAAGCCTGCATAAATGCTTCGAGCAAAATTACTGTTCTCTCTTCTATTAAACATTATTGTATCCCTTTACCTTGAGTTTTCTCTCAGCTAAGCTAGGTGTGTGCTATCATTTTGTTAAATTTTACATTGTTAAATATGTGATTATTTTTATTCTGTTAAATAATAATTAAACCTAACAGAAATTTGTTATACCAACATATTCACTCTGCCATATTAATAACAATGCAATTTAGCTTATATCTGAAAACACATATGTATAGAAAATCTAACCAGACAGCAGATAGTTTTGGGGAGATTACACACTCAAATCTTGATCCAAAGCAAGCTGGAATAAGATGCTACAAATTCATTAAGGGGGCCTCCTAATTCCTCATATTTAATTTGCTGCTTCTTTCAGATGTTTTTGCTCTGCAATCTGAAAGCGATGGAGTAAGTTTGAGATGAGTTGGAGGAGATTTCTCATAAAATTTACTCCATTTCCTTATACAAATTATAGTGAATCTGTTGGGCTGCGGTTGGCCATGCCCCTCCGAATAAGCTTCAGCCACTTTTTGGAAAAGTGTTGGTGCTGTATAAAACCCATCACAGTCACAAAACTCATGCATCTATGTGTAACTTTTACACACCAGAAAGCTGGTGTAATGACTTTGTTGAAATCTCCAAATGCCCTTTGTGCCTACCAGTGCCTTCTATTTAACTTGACAAGCAAAAAACAGAAGAATCACAGAAAAAAACGAAACCAAAATAAACAGTAATATTTTCATCAATCACAGGATCAAAACTAAAATGCAGAAGAAACAGGTTCCTCTACATTATTATTATTATTATAGTACAGTACTCTATTGTTAAAGGGGCTGTATCATGATGATAATCCCTGCCATTTGCCCTTTGAGGGCAGATAACCCTTACTCAGGACCCATGAATGAAAAGTTGTTTTGTATGAGTAGTTCTTGTTCTGGTGGACTTCCACCATTGTTTAAATGTCCATCATGTGAAACTACATTTTTCTTATATTGTCCCAAAAATATATGTTGTTTATAATAAGGGAATACTAAGTCAATACTCGATAATGAAGGTAATGTCTTTGATTTCCAGGGTTGGATTGTAAAATAAGCAAGTATAGTGTCAAGTCTGTCAGAGACTACGGGCTCAAAAAGTCTACCTTGGACAGACTTGGCACAAGGCAATCCATCTGGCAGCTTCCAGAGGAACCCCGGCCTTCACCCTTTATCCCCACTGTACAGGGATTTGGTCTTGCAATGGGTCCACTGAATTGCTTCCAGGGATGGGTTGCTATCCGGACGAGCAAACCAGAGGCAGGAAGGAATGCCAAACAGGTTTGAAGGCGAGAAGTCATTTCAATCTGGAAACAAGTGAGTGGTCAAAATTCAAGTCGGAGTCAGAAGACGAGAAAGCAAAACAGTACATAGGGTCCAAGTAACAGAAAGCCTAGGCTTAACTTAACTAACTAATAACTGGCAGCTAGAGACTGTCTGCTGAGGTTTATGTAGAAGGGAGCCTTGCCCATGACTCCAGCAGAGTGCTAACTACCTATCAGCTCACTTCAGCAAAACATAAGTACTTAGGAAAGACTTGATGACTAGTCCCAGCAATTGGAAAGCTAAACACCCACACACTGATGACACCCAACACTAACCGTAGTGTTAGTGCTGCATCGCTTAAAAGGCAGGGGTTACAGCAGTACTTTCAGACACAGATGTGACATATAGGAGGTGAAGTTCTATCTTCTCCGTGGTAAGTTGTGGTAATATAAATTTGATTTTCTGAAAATAAAGCAAAGTTACAGTCTGCTTCTTATTTTCCATGATTTTTCTTTCTTCAGCTAGTCCTGCAGGATCTGTATACAAAGTTATTCTAAAACACAGCAGTGTAAGTACAGCATATGTACTTAAATAGGCAGTACACATCATGTTATGTATCCTTTAGCTGTGCACCAATATCTTAATATATTAATTATAAGGATTTTAAAATTATTTGGTAAAAAATAAGATGAATTATACCTGAGAGAACTGAAGAAATCTCTAAACAAGCAGCAGACTTGAAAATGGTGCCATGACAAATACATTTCAGGCCATTATTCACAACATAGTATTCAAGGCATTTTTCAGAATCTCTTCTAAGCTCCAGAAGTAAAGAGATTGCATGAAACAGTTGTGCAAAAGAATTAGTCACTGTAAGGGAACCATTCAGTGGCATCTGATAAAATCTTACTTGCATCGATAAGAACTTGCGAAAAATACCTTATCTAAATCAACTAGTGAATTGTAGTCTATCGTAATCTTATAGAGGAAGCCAAATGTGAAGTAAAAATTGGCATTAAAAAATGTGCTAAAGAACATTTACCTCTAAGATAAAGAAGAATCATGTAAAAAAGACATCACCCTAGATATGCATAGATGTTTAATAGTATATTTAAAGGCAGCTATTATTTCGCACATTGGGAATACCACTAAGTTTCCTCAGACTTTCTTGTAATCCACAGATATAATGCTTAGGTCTCATATAGCTTAAGGAGAACCTGTCAGTACAATTTTGTAATGTAAATTAATGACAAGGCTGTAATGGTGCTGTAACACTGATTACATTGATACCTTTGGTGAAAAAAATCTGCATTGTTGATCTTCTTCAATCACCATTTGAAGTTTTCTTCTAAATTGGATTTTGGTGCACAGGGGCTGGACTGTAGGTGGGTCTTTTCCTCTCTGTCTGAGATTCCCTGACCCCTCCGCCTGCCTCTGGTCTGTGAATGACTTGCCTCCTCTGTTTGAAATCTCAGGAGTGTCCAGTCATTAACAGACTGGAGGTAAGCAATGGTTCCGGGGAATCACAGACAAGGAGAAGCTTCAGCCAAATAGCTATCTCTTATGAATCCTGCAACTCTCCCGACTCCGGAGTGGTGCAAGAGTTCAGCTTCCAGATACCTCTTGCTTATCTACAACAAATACAAAAACTGTCCAATCAATTTCTTTGAAAAACCATAAACGACATAAGTTCAAGTCCATCTGACATGATGGACAGCAGTGTGAGCAGCCTCTTCTTACCTCCACATCCCTGGTATCTCCAGTATTAGATCAGACAGGCATGATGGACAGCAGTGTGAGCGACCTCTTCTTACCTCCACACCCCTTTTATCTCCAGTATCAGATTAGACAGACATGATGGACAGCAGTGTGAGCAGCCTCTTCTTACCTCAGCATATCGGTTATCTCCAGTATTAGATCAGACAGACGTGATGTACAGCTGTGTGAGCAGCCTCTTCTTACCTTAGAACCTCTGGTATCACAAGTATTAGATAAGACAGACATGATGGACAGCAGTGTGAACAGCATCTTCTTACCTTAGCGCCTCTGCTATCTCCAGTATTAGATCAGACGACATGATGGTCAGCAGTGTGAGCAGCCTCCTCTTACCTCGAGACCCCTGGAATCTCCAGTATTAGATCAGACAGACATGATGGACAGCAATGTGAGCAGCCTCTTCTTACCTCAGCACCTCTGCTATCTCCAGTATTAGATCAGACAGACATGATGGACAGCAATGTGAGCAGCCTCAGCACCTCTGGTATCTCCAGCAGCATTAGTGAAGCAGAGTTTCATACATATGAAGGGGCAAAGCTTCCTACTACACATGCTCACTGGCCTCTGTCCCAACATTTTGGGACAGGTTTCTCTCAGTTAAACTAGGCTTTGGCCATTTTATTTATACAGTGAGTGCCTCTCTAAACAAAATGATTGTATTTTACTGATTGAATGTATTTAGGAATTTATTTATACTGACATTTTTTTCTATTCCCAGAGATCTCCTTTAAAGAATCGGCCCCCTTGTGTTTTAAATTTCTTGAGAAATGGTGATTTGCTTAAATATTATGATATGACTACTAGATTTAATTGTTACATAAATATTTTAATTTAAATGATTATGTAAAATAGTTTCATACATTTCTGAACTTGCATTGTTTTACAGTGAAGTCAATTGGTGGCTAAAAAGAGTTTCAATTAAACCAAGAAAACAAAACAGAATGTATCAAAAGGGAATTAGAACATATGCTAATTATTTCAGTTTAGCTTCAACTGTGAACCTGTTCATGATTAATTGTTCTTTGACTACCAGACTGCTTCATCAGACATTTACACTATATTGCTTAGCAAACAATTGCTTAAACACAAGTTTTACAGCATATGGGAAAAATATAATCAAAAGCCAAAAATGTCTTGTTGTATTTGGAAATGTCGGAATCTGTGATCTTCAGTTGAAGGATGTCTTTCTTAAATTACGGTAGGTCATGTTAGGCTTTATGCAAGTAGCTATAATACTGATCAATTGCATGTGTACATTATTAGAACCCAAAGGGCAAATATGGTACTTTATTTCTGTGAACATTTGGGGATTCTTCTCACAGACTCACGTGAAATCCAAGGAATTTGTGTGCTGTATCATGCGCATGAGACCTTAAGAAAAGAATGGAGCCATCCTACAGAAAAAGTCATGGCTCTAGAGAACTGTTGAACCCACTAAAATGCCTCCATAAATTGCAGGCTGGGCAAGATGATGAAATTTACTAGCATTTTTAAGAATTAAAATTTGCCTATTGTAATGAACCGCAGCACGAAGCTTATTTTCTGTGCCTGGGTAAACAATGAAGGGAGACGATACTCACATTTACCCTGTAACCTCCATTATACTGATTTGGGAGCGATATATTTGCACACCACAGTTTTGCAGTAAACATATACTTTACCCAAAGTAATTATATATATATATATATATATATATATATATATATATATATATATATATATATATATATATATATATATATATACATAAATATATATAACAACTAAAAGTTCAAAGATTAGAGACAAAGTATTACTTGCAGTTATGATTTTCTCTTCTGATTAATATGGTGCGGTTGCTACAGTCAAAACAACTACTGATATTCCGGCTCTCCTACAATTTATTTCAAAGACAACAACCAGATAACAAATTGTTTACCAGGACATTTTGTCTGATATACAGTAATAGTTTAGTTAGATAAAGTCCCTTTTATGGTAGGACAAGACAATAATGATGTTTTATGTCCATGTTCCTAACATGCAACAAGAGTACATGAGCCTACCAACAAATATATGTCATCAAAGGGGTTGTCCACTTCTTGGAAAACACCTTTTTAAATGAAACAGGGATCTATTAAAAAAAAGGATATACTCAACTTTTGGACTGATGTTATTCCAGTGACTGATGAGCTGTCATGCTCACTTTTGCCTCAGTCGTGACTATTTTATCCAAGAAGTGTGAGCTCTGCCGCCAATCATTATCCACTAATAGAATGCAACACTTACGTGACAGAACAATGTAACTTGAATCATGGCAGATGCGCAGCTGACATAGCTGAAATGGTGCTGTTTTGGGAGGCGAGTCTATAATATTTTTGTTTTCAAAGGGGCCCTCTTTCATTTGAAAAAGGGTTGTTCAAGTATTGGGCAACCTGTTTAAAGTGTTATTTTCTTCTGGTATCTTCGGGCGCTCACCGCTCCCCTGAATTATGACTTACTGCTTGCCAAGGAGGGAGGCTGGTGTGCTCCTGAAGATAGGCAGTTCAGACCGGTGATATAGCTGTAACCGTTGCGTAAATTGTGCACGCTCCCATGCATCGGAGAAGAGCAGGATCAACGAAGTTGGTCATATCCAGCCAGACTCAGAGTGGTGCAAGCTTTATTGGAAAAAACTCTTTGCCAAGGCGACCGATTACCTCTGATAGACTGCAAAAGATGATTGAGAATAGAGAGGGTTTTTAATAAAAAATGTTGATTAGTCAACATTTTGAAAAGTCAACATGTGTGTAATGCCACAGCTATGACTCTGAGCCAGGCTGGGGTGGAAAGTCATGTGAATTGATTTGCACCATATCTAATTACCATGTTTGCAGATATATTGTAGTAATCAGGTCATTTAAAGGCAATTTGTCAGGAGAGTTTTGCAACTTCATCTAAGAGCAGCATAGTGTAGGAAAAGATACCCTGATTGTAGCAATGTATCATTTGGTTTACTGGGTGTTGCATTTGTGATACAATCAAAGTTATTAGATACAGCATGAAGCAGAGATCAGAAAGCTAACACCGCCAACACCACAGCGCTCTACAGTCTATTGACAGTGAGCTGCTTATCCGTTTAGGAGGTGGAGTCAGACCAGAGCTCGTGGGCACTGTGGTCTGAGAATTGATAATCTCCTGGTGATAAAACCTTCATTGTAAACAAAAGCATACAGCCTAATAAATGGCTAAATTCAGTATCTTAGCTGCTACTTTATGCTGTCATCAGATTACATAAATAAACCTGCTGCTTAACACTGGTCAGGTTGGTCAGCTTTAAAGCATGTCTTTCTTATATAATTTTGTTGATTTTTAGAACCAAAATGTCTGAAAGAGGATGTCTTCCATCTCTCAAAATGTTTATTTTTAGTAAATATTCAATAACAATGGTAGATTGTGATAGGTAATACCTCTACACCAAGGGAAATAGTAAAGCCCAGTTGTCAATGTATTCATACATTTCCAAGAGGGTTAACATGGAAACATACTGTACCTTAGCTTTTTTTTCTTTTTTTTTTTTAAAGATGCTTCAGAATTATTATTTCATGGGAAATCCAAGTGTCTTGTAAAACAGACATGTCAGAAACTTTGTTTTTCACTATCAGAAAGTCCATGAGGGACATTTAAAAGCTATCCTACTTTTAGACATAAAATGTGTTTATCTATTGCCATGTTAAAGACATAGTTGTAAGTAGAATCTGTATAAATATTTCTGTAGAAACAAATATGTGACTGAATGCCTGCCGGCGTGTATTATATGGGGCAATAAACAGCCTAAGGCCACATCTAGATTATTTGGTATTTTAATTTCAATATACAATATGAATCCAGTACACTACTTTATGTGTGTGAATGGAAACTGATTTCCATTCATTTTTTTCATTTTTTGCTAACAAAGTTTAAAAAGGAGGTGAACTCACATACAGGAAGGAAATATATAATTTATCAGATTCCTGATCTTGACATTAATAATGGTGGTGATTATTAAAGGAGTTTATCATGATTTTAGAAAATCTGCCCTAGTAGGGACCATTGGACCTTTGGTACTATATTTTAGTAACTTAGTCCCGAAACAGTGGTATGCCGTCGCCGTCCACCCTCCGCCACCTGCGTTGCCAATTACCCCCTCTTCCCCTTACATTATGTCTCCACAATCGCCAACCCATCCCCTTAGGTATGCCCCTGATTGAAATCATGAATCAGCAAAACTTCTGACCACTGCAGAGATATAATAAAAATCACAATTATGTTACCTAAACAACATGCTTTGAAAAGGTGAACATCTGAAATTGAGAGGCACATTAAAAAAACATACCCATTAATGATGAGCGAGTATACTCGTTGCTCGGGTTTTCCAGAGCACGCTCGGGTGACCTCCTTTGTTAGTGTTCAGAGATTTAGTTTTCATCACGGCAGCTGAATGATTTACAGCTAATAGCCAGGCTGAGTACATGTAGGGGTTGCCTGGTTGCTAGGGAATCCCCACATGTAATCAAGCTGGCTAATAGCTGTAAATCATGCTGCCGAGGTGATTAAAACAACCTCCGAGCAGTCATAAATACTCAGAGACCACCCGAGCGTGCTCGGAAAAACCCGAGCAATGAGTACACTCGCTCATCACTAATACCCATACTTATTTTTGGTTTAGAGTACAATTTTAGACAAAAAAACATGATGTAAAACTTTTTATGTGGCATTCCTGATCCTCGCCCACAATTTCATGGCTTCCTTAGTGTTGGAGCCTTGTTTTATAATTCATGAAAAGCTGAATTATTTACGTCTTTTCTTTGCACATTTTGTTTTATACTAACTATTTAACTGCAAAGTCTTTGCTAATAAAGCAGTGTGGTAGTCAGTTACCAATCTATAGCTCTCCGCTGATGGGAAAACAATTACTAAATATTGAGTGATAACCCAGGGGGGCTGTACTGTGGCAAAAGTCACAGACAAACCTTTTACATTAATTAAATGTAACGCATAAATGCTGCCACAAATTTCAAATTCACTGGTAACTGGCTATACAAATCCAGGCTTATTGAAGGATAAGTTAAAGCCCTTTCAAAACGGTAATTAAATAAGAAGCGTCCTTAATGACTTTCCTTGTGGTGATTAATGGTCAAGAGTGCCGGCTTATACTACTATTTGGCGTTTATTGATAACTGAAGTTTACTTCTGTGTAAGAAGTTTTGAAATACTTTGAATTATTATTACCGTATTTGTAAGAATTATTTTGTATAACACTATCACAATTACATCTTTTTGTGACATATATTCTGCAAATATGTAAAAAAAAATATGTATTTATAGCCGGTGTCATTATAGTGTCTTTTTACAAGCACCATAAATTGTTAAAATACACAACTTAATAATAAAAAAGGAATGACAATAGGTCAATAATATGAATTTATGAATATTAATGCCTTTTTTTGCATAATTACACTGAAAATTAGGACTGATATTTTGAAGCCATTGCACCATTGTTATTTTAGCCCTAATAAACTCCCTGTCAGGTCTCCCATGCCAGCAGCAGCAGTATTACTAAATTCCCTACTTAAACATGCCTTGATAATGTTATTCACTTGTTTAAAAAAAAAAGTATTTATAACCTCAGTTTTTCTAATGCTAATTAGGTCTTTGACTAGTCGATGAGGAGTTAGTTTCCCCAGACAAGTCGGCCATCTCCGCATGTTATCACATCCATGTAGGACATAACATGATTTGCAAGAGCAGGCATCAACAGAGCTCCCTGCAAATCTCACGCATGCGCACGGTTTTATTTGGCAGCATCATTGTATCTCTAAGGGCAGGTGTACGCTTTCCGGCATCAGAAGCGCAATGTGAATGACCGTAAGTGCAGAAGATGTATGTCAGCCATCTTTTGTACTTCCGGTCATACGCAGTGTGCCTTTGAAACTGGGAAGCATATACCTGGCTTCAGAGAATGTAGCACTGCGTACAGGAGAGATACTATTATGCACTAATGTTAATACTTTTTCCTTGTTGCCTAATTTTCTTTAAAGTACAGTAGTTTGTCTCCGAATCTAGCCCTATGCAAATGTTACAACAACTTCCATTGTAAAGCGAAAGTGATGCTGCTTGGTGAATTTTCAATCATTATTTCTGCATATATTGTAACAGACTAAGGTATAAGAAAGTCCTTCTGGGACCATTCAGGCAGTGATGTATCCGCCACAAGAAAAGTACACCAAAGTTCTTACACGACCTTTCAAGCAATGATTCCACCGTAACAGTAATATTACGCTACAGTTTTTCCAGGACCTTTCATATAAAGATGTCACAGTCTATCAGTTCGCGGGTGCTAGGGTATAAAACTGAGACATGACTTAAGAAGCAAGGAAGGAGGTTGGTGGCTACAAGGTCCAGCTTATGGGAATTAATACACTTTAGATGACTGTCAGCAGAATGGCATCTTGGCAGGCTGTCCTACACATAGTAGCACTTGTTTGACCAAGAGCTCCTGTTTCTTCTACGTGAAAGTAGTCGACAGATATTTACAGTGGAGAGCAAAAAGATGAGCAGTCCGAAATGGGATGTGCTTCATTTTACATCTCGTCCGACAATCTGTTGGCTGACACCTCATTTTTCTGTACTGTAAGGGGCCATCAAAAGGCTAAAAAAAATCCTTATATTTACCTTACTGGTCATTTCTCTAGCCCCCCATTCCTCACCGATCACTGTAAACTGAGACTCTGATGAGGCCCAATTCGGTCCAGTGCATGTGTTTGCAACATCATGGCACTCATCGTAATGTTGAGAACTTTTGTGCACTTGAGCAGAACCTTCTCGGAAGTCCCAGCTTAGTGTGAAATACCCAGGGATTTCACAGTGAGTGGCGGGGATCAGCTGATGCGATGAGGATTGGGCAGGTGACAGAAGCGGATAGGTCTGAAAAAGTGAGTGGTAAGGTGAATATAAGGATTTTTTTATTTTTACATATTAGTTTTATTATACTTTGGGGTTTGTAGAGACAGGACATTAAATTTGCAGAGAATAACCTCTGCGTGAATTGAATTTCACAGGAAAAACCTACAGACAATTTTGAATTTTTTTCTGATCCGCTCATTTCATATTTCATAGATCAAATCATTTGTCTTCAGTGACTGCCAAGATATTAAGATTGGTGATTCATTGCTCACTTTTAATTTAATTTTAATTTTTTTTCTGTGTAGTTCCAAAGTTAGATAGTTGGAGAATAACTAAACTTTTTTTTTCATTTTTTGTGTCCAGCATGGAATGTTATATAAATTTGTAATTGACAAACTGGCTTCTTTCATAATCAAAGATATGATCAAAGTGTCCGTAGTTCTCCCAGGTTTTTCTTACTGTCGTGCCATATTTGAACTTCGTGTCTATATATTCAGAGTATGGATTCTGTGTGTTGGGCAATGGGGAGGGGGTGGCATCTCAAGAACATGCTGTTCCTAGGCAAAATAATGCCGTTTCCTGTATCCTGACATCACAATATGAGTCGGAGATGCCTGCACAACAGAAAGAGAGGTACACATCTTATTCTGATTCGTTGCTCCTCTTCTGCTGCTATGTCTGCAACCTCATCTTCATAGAATCATAGAATGTTAGAGTTGGAAGGGATCTCCAGGGTCATCGTGTCCAACCCCCTGCTCAATGCAGGATTCATTAAACCATCTCAGACAGGTCTTTCCTGCCTGTTTGAAGACATCCATTGAAGGAGATCTCACCACCTCTCGGGTAGCCAGCACTGGATCATGTTTCTTTGCCAGTCCTCTCATTCATAGGACAATGCCAAAATGCAGGAAAAAGCATTACCATGCCTGTGGTGCTACAGAATCTATACTTCAATTACATAGACATGCAGTATGGTTGTTGCAAAAACATAAGAAATTCGTGAAGAAAAGTAGGGGTTTGGAGAACACTTTGATCATATTTTTGAATAAGAAAGTGAAATACAAACAATAGTTGAATTACACTTTACAGGGTGTGAGATAGCGCTACCTGAGTGCATTGGGGGACACTCACTTGGCAACGGGATTAAAGCACTCAGGCATGTTTTCTCACAAAAACAGTCTATCCGGTTTATTAAACATCATAAACGGCACCACAAACAGTTCATTATTTACATCAACGAAACATCATAAGCACTGACAGTCTGTTCCAGTGGCAGATACTTCTCTGCCCGCAACCCCTTTTATCTGGAGTTACCTTACAGGAGCTCTTGCTCCACACACTGACTCCTGTCAGTCCTGGTTCCCAGGGAAGCTGCCGAACTGGGATCACCGTCCTTGTGACCAGGGCACTTCAGATAGTCCAGACCCGCAGACTGAACTGTAGCTTTCCCAACACAGTAGCCTTCACAGGCTCTGCAGATACGGCTAGTAAACCTGCTTCCAAGTAGTCCTCCATATCATGGGCCCTGTATAACCTCGCCCCACCACTGATGGGCAGTTTTCTGCCTTTGCACAGTATACAAAAAAGCTGTCGATTAGAAATGAGGGCTGAGTTATACAAAGCTCAGCATTCAGAGAACTGGCAAATTTTCAGCAGAGAAAATTTGTTGTAACTGCAGCAAGACATTGCTAGAATCAGGTTTTCCACCCCCTATATCGTGATAGGTTAGAAGTTGTTGGCAGTGAGACAACGTATTGTAGATTATGTGTTTGTGGATAGTTCTGCACCGTGATGCAATGTCCTGAAGATTTTTTCTGTTGGGAGTCTAGAATGTTAAGTAAAATTTATTGCACACATGATAATGAAAATGACATTATATCTAATATATCAAATATCTGAAACATTTTAGTGCAGATCTTCTTTATAAAATAGGTAAGAATGCTAACAGCATACTTTGTTTCCAAGGCAACCAAAAGGATCAAAAGCCAGGGCATGCAAATTAGGATCCACAAAAGAAATGGCTCTCAGTGGTTTGCTGAATATCTCTAGTAACGATCTTGGCAGTTTATGCCCTGACTATATCCTAAGCATTGCAACGTGCCCATGTGGGTATGTATATTGCATATATGTGTTTTATACTCATCTGTTTAACAGGTATGTACACTATACTTTTATAAAGACTGGTTAGAGTTGCAGGACAAGATAACTGGATGCGGTAAGTCTGTAGGTGGAAACATCAGGATGTTGGCATTGAGCAACTGATGAAAGCTGTGGGACAAGTCGGAGTCTTCATTTTTCTTTTTTTTTACATATTTTATGGTGGTATAGTTTCTATATGTTTAATGGAGTTCTAGTTTTATTGAAAAAAATGTGGGGTTTTTTGCAGCAAAAAAGTTTGAATTGGATTTTTTCGAGCATTCTATCATTATAAAAATGTACTGTACGTAAATTATAGTTCATGCGAGTCGTCATTCTAAAGGTAATGTCATGTTATTTCATGTATTGGGGTAGTTTCATCAGTTTCTAAAAAAAAAGTCTCCAATAAAAGTTATAGTTGGCAGAACGTAAGAGGATAAAATTCTCTTGGACCTCAGGGCTATAAACTACTTAGTCCTGAAGGGGTTAAATAAAGGATCCCAAGTTATGTTTTAGTAACCATAGCAACTCAGCAAAGAAAATTTCAGCGACAGTATAGTAGAATAAAATACAAGACAATGTTGTCACGGCTAAAGTTTCATGCTACGATGAAGTACGAACATACATTATTATTTTGATACATGAAGCTTTCAGAACAATTTCTGGCTAATTAAAGTGTCATACAGAATTTTGTTATAGAAAATCAGCGAATTATTAAATGAATATTAGGATAGACGTCAGTGTGCAGAATAATTACATGGGCTTTAAACAGTCTTGTTATTTGGCAGATGGATGGCTGATTGGGTGGGGCTTCATTGAGGGGTTTCCTACTGCAGAATGGGTGCGAGTGAGCCGAGACTCAGCCAAGTCTCGGTGCCAATTGCAGCATGATTCGCATACCAATTCGGCATGCGAAAATAATCGCAGATGTGAACTGGCCCATAGAGTAACACTAGGCCGAGTGCTATGTGATGTTTTATTGCATAGCACTCAGCCGTACTGTACCGAAGTGTGACTCCAACCTTACAGTCATATACAAGTCTTTTCTCAGATTTCTGAGAAGGAATTGGAAAATTATTTGATCTCTTAGGGCACAAAGGAGTTTATATTTTAAAAGAAATTGCTAGCAATATTTTTCTGACTAGCGCGTGTAGTGTCTCTTTAAAGTTTCATCAAAATAAATATCAGAAAATTGACATAACAAAATAATCTGCATCTTTATATTTGCAAAAATTATATTGTTTCAAAGAACTGAAACTCTTTGATATCATAGAAACAAGAGCCAACTAAAAATTGTAATTGTCAAATTTTAATTCAGGAGGTCAAAATCATTAAGGAATGGCTCATTTCATAACTGAACCTGACAAATTTAGAACATTTATAGAACAAAGATCATGGTAAATGTTGCCCCGTAACAGTTATCCTGGACAATGTTTTTTTACTATGAGCCTAAGAACTAACAGGCAGTTAGTTGCTACCTGCCTGTTTTGCCCACATTCAGTCTCTGCCGGCACAGAGCATGTTTTTTTTCTATATTTTACCTTTACTTTTTATTATGCTCTTGGGTCAGAAGATACTCTTGTGCATAATAAGGCCATGTTCACACTTTGCGGTTTTTACCGCGGATCCGCGGCGATTTTGAAGCTGCGGGTCCGCAGCAGTTTCCATAGCGTTTACATTAACATGTAAACCCTATGGAAACCGCAAACCGCAGTGCACATGCTGCGGGAAAAACCGTGCAGAAACGCAGCGGTTTAAAACCCGCAGCATGTCACTTCTTTGTGCAGAATCGCAGCGATTCTGCACCCATAGAAATGCATTGAACCGCTTACTTCCCGCATGGGGCTGTGCCCACGTTGCAGGAAGTAAGCGGATAATGTGCGGGTGGTACCCGGGGTGGAGGAGAGGAGACTCTCCTCCAGGCCCTGGGAAGCATAAAATAGTGTAAAAAAAAAGAATTAAAATAAAAAATGATGCGCTGCCCGCGGCCGTCCGGTCTTCGGTTTGCTGTGCGAGCAGGACCTGCGGTGACGTCACGGTCACATGACCGTGATGACGCCTCGGTCACATGACCGTCACGTCACAAAGGTCCTTCTCGGCACAGCATCTTTGGAACCGGACCGCCGGGTGCAGCGCCCAGGAGATCCGGACATCGGAGGGTGAGTATAACCAATTTTTATTATTTTTATCATTACTATTGATGCTGCATATTGCTGCATATGCAGCATCAATAGTATAGGAGTAATCCCGCAGCGGAAACCGCGGAACAAACCGCGATATATCTGCAGGGATAACCGCAGCGGTTTTGCCCTGCAGATTTATCAATTTCGCTGCGGGATAAACCTGCAGAGCACACCGCAAAGTGTGAACATGGCCTTAGGGATTTTCAATTTTCGGTGAATAACTTCTCTGTGAATAAAGAAAATCCACGTGAACAACTCAAATTCTGCCTGATCCTATCATCTCTACTTCAGACTTCAGACCTCAGACCTTACTGTTCCCAGTATTTCTAGATGGCACCATGAAAATAGAAGGTGTTTTAGTGTTACTTTTGAAAAGCGTAGTCTTTACAGTTATGTTAGAAGTGTGTCAGTTGACTAGACTAATGACTGGATCTTAACACCTTTACAACATATGGTGTATATATATGTGTTATGTTGAATATCCCCCTTTGATATGGGCTCCGTCGCTGATCCCACATATTTTCCTGCACATGATAGCTGATTTGATCAGCTGTCAATTACCCCTAACAGCCGCAGGTGGAATCATGATCCACCCGCTACTGTTAACTTTGTAAATACCGTTATTATGCATTGCTTATAAAGCACTATCCTATTCTGCCGAACTTTACATACATTATCATTGGGAAACTTGTAATGACCTGGAAAATCAAAATAATGGGTCAGTTTTAGCATTTAGTGAACATGGTAGAAGAAAAAATGAAAAAAAAATTGTGGAATTGCACTTTTCTTGCAATTTTACCTCACTTGTATTTTTTTCTCCATTTTCCAGTACATTATACGGTAAAATCAATGGTGTGATTCAAATATACAACTCATCCAGCAAAAACAAACTCTCACCTGGCCATATTGACGGAAAAATATAAAAATATAAAAGTTATGGCTCTGTGAAGAAGGCGACCGAAAAACGAAAAAAATGGAAGATTTCCCAAGAGGAAGGGAGATAAAGCAGCACTCCCATCAAAGCAGCACTCCCATCAAAGTTTTTATCCTCTTAACACATTATAATAATCATGTTATATAGCACTGTCTACTTACAATTGCTTATTTTGCCTTTGCTAATTCTTCTCTTTTCTCTGCTCTATGTAGAAACAGGAAGTCTCTTTTCCCTGCATTCATCATCCCCCTCTTCGACTCCTGACCCAGCTGCTCTATCCTCTGTCCTATCAGGGACTTTTGCAGTGATGACTCATGACTAGATATGAGCGAACTCGAACTTAAAAGTTCAGGGTTCATACAGGACAGTTAATGTACGGTGCTAAACGCCGAACACTTGTATAATAAAGAACCGTATGCACTATCAAGTGAAGGTGCACGGGTAGGGTCCCACACCATGTAACAATAAAGTAGAACCCGGCACTCAACTTAGGGTAAATCTCATGGGATTTAATAAAGAAACGTTTCGGCCAATCTGGCCTTCTTCAGTCAACGTATGCCTGTAAGGCTTGTAGTAAGTAGGGCAATATAAATTGCCAATGGTGATGATCATGGAATATCACTACGGGTAAGCTCGCTGTGTCCGGCTCAGGAAGGCAAGAATGGGTTAACAGTGACCTGTGAGGAGAAGCTGCCGTACATGAGCGTGTCCAGGCGACGCGGTCTCCACCGCTTGTCAGCCAAAGCCGGACACAGCGAGCTTACCCGTAGTGATATTCCATGATCATCACCATTGGCAATTTATATTGCCCTACTTACTACAAGCCTTACAGGCATACGTTGACTGAAGAAGGCCAGATTGGCCGAAACGTTTCTTTATTAAATCCCATGAGATTTACCCTAAGTTGAGTGCCGGGTTCTACTTTATTATAAACGCCGAACACTGTCTTCTCCCGGAAATCTGTTGCAATGTTCGGAGTTCCAGGGGAAGTCCGTTGCAGAGAGAGATATTTTTCCAGCTTTAAAGTTTGGGTTCCCATTATTATCAGTGGTATTTGGATTCTGGTTCAAGTTTTAGAACAGTTCTGGTACCCAATCCGAACTTTGGAATAAAGTTTGGGTCAGGTGCCAGAATCTGAATTTTCACGGGTCTGCTCATCCCTACTCATGACTCATTAGGGAAAATTTACCTCCTGTTTCTACATAGAGCTTAGAAGGATTCAGCTAGTCAGTCTGTAATCATTGGATGTCACAGACCTACAGGAAAAGATAAGAAATAGCTGGGTAGAAAAGCAAAATGAGCAATTGTAATTACACAGTGCCATATAATTTGATGATTTCAATATATTAAGTGGCTAAAAACTTTAACACAAGTGCTTCTTTAATGCAATATACATAATTATAATTGCAACTCTGAACTGTATGGCAAGCTATAGTTTAGGATTAGTTTCAGATAAGTATTTTAATATCCAAAATGACTAACATTTTTGTGCTGATTGTTTCCGTATACAAATGGTAAAATGTTGACAGGTGGACATGCTTAGTGTTCCTTGCACTGCCTGCATCCATCAAGTGTATAACCTTTCGTTTTTTTAAAGGAGAAAGTGGAAACTCTGAACATTGATCCTTTTCAGTTTATCTGGTTGATGGATTGCCACTAAGAGTCTTGTACTTCTGTAGATAAGCATGTCTGTAACAAGCATGACAGGGCTTCGACAAGCAGGTAGAGTGCACATATGTTTCCGATATCGGACCTTGTTTAATTTGTACCAACATTCCTACAATAATCCCTACCTCCCATACAGATGCCATTATTGCTGCTCTGTTCACAAGGTGCTGCTAAGTCCCAACAAAAGATACTAACAAGCGTTTTTACCATTTAACTTTTGATCACCGGCCATGTTTACAATGGGCAATGATGTAGAAAGAACTTTCCTATTAACGTCGTAAAAGGCCCTTAACAGGAGAGATTCCGATAATAACGTCACATTAGCAAATGGTTATTTAAGCAATTTGCATATTTACTGTTGATCTGAAATGTCTGGGGTCATTACAGTGCTCCTTGGTTGGCTTCTTGTCAGTCTCCACATTATGTTTGCTAACATTATTGAGTGTAGTTAACATTTCCCTTAATTAGCTTATTCTTGGCCGTCTTCTTGTGACCTTGTCTTCTGTGCTATATCCCCTTATCACCTTAACTTATCAAAGGTGGGAAAAAAATGTTATTTCTTCTTCTTGTTTTATTTATTTGCCTACAAAATTGCCTTTGTAAGCATCAGTGTCATTTGTAAGCCAAAAAGATGAGCTTTACATTCTAGCTATAAATTGTTATTTTGTAACATGGAAACAAGTGACCTCAATTTAATGCAATTACATGTCAGCAACTTTTGTGAAAGCTTTCTGGAAGACTACATTTAAGAAGCTGTAGGTTTTATCTCTGCTATGTTTTAGCATATAGTTTGGTGTACGTGAGATGAAATTCTAGAAGAATATATTTTTGTTCCACATATTTATATACTGCCTTGTGATTTACCCTAAGGCCAGGGTCATACCAGTATTTATTCTCTCCCAGGAGAGAATTGGGGAGATTATGCTAATCATATTCTGATCAAACTCAGATCAGAGGGTGACCATAGTGTGCTCCAATTCTCTCAGATGAGGAAAAGATGGGAAAAAAAGCATTGTCCATCTCTATTTTGTCATCAGTCCATGAAAATTGGCCTGCACTCAGATGTCAGCCGAGTGCAGTCCAATGTTTATCATGGCTGAGTACAAACTGTATAATAGATCAAACTCAGGCATACTGCAATTTTTTCCCTGGACTCAGTGTGAAAAAAAAATCAGATCTGTGCACGGCACTGTAGAATAACATTGTTCCGAGTGCGATCTGATGTTTTGTTATGTGCATAAGCCTTTAGGCTTTTAGGACTTCACCACTTTGCACATGGCACACGCATTAAGCAGTAATATGACTAATGTAATCCCTAATACTGTAGCGTAGGCGAAGATCATAAATCAGTAGCATCACTCCTTGCTATGTACATTTCTGCTTCTTTTAAAACCTACTGTTATTTATGCCATATTTTTTCCATGGCTCCATCAATTCTTGTTGATTACTGTGACACGTTAGGAACTAAGGTCTTATTCACCATTGCATTTGTATTTTATGGGGCGTTAACATATGCATGTACCTGATGCAAATTGCTACAAAAAACTCCAGCATAAGGGATTAAAATACAATATAGATGCAAAATAACAATTAAATGCAGATGGCATATGACATAATTTTATCATCAGTTCAAATTTAGAAGCGCCTTCCTTCTGAGTACCCGTACCCTGTATTAGCCCTTTATAAGCACCCAAAATAAGTAATGAATATTGGCAAGAAAGAGAAGCGGGAGCTGTCTCCAGGCTGCTCCTAACTTACTATCCGAAATGAATGTCTGCCTGTTAACATCATGTCATTTTTAGGTCTAGTAGTTTAAGTTATACGACTTCATTCATATTTATAGTTGTTCGAGCTCTGCATTTCTGAGATAGTGCTCCAAATCACCCGTAAAGTCACTGGAGCAGATTTAGCAAGATGGGTCTTTCATACGGCTTAAGGCCCCGTCTCACATAGCGAGATCGCTAGCGAGATCGCTGCTGAGTCACAAGTTTTGTGACGCAACAGCGACCTCAGTAGCGATCTCGCTATGTGTGACACGTACCAGCGACCAGGCCCCTGCTGCGAGATCGCTGGTCGTGTCGGAACGGCCTGGGCCGTTTTTTGATCGTTGAGGTCCCGCTGACATCGCTGAATCGGTGTGTGTGACACCGATCCAGCGATGTCTTCACTGGTAACCAGGGTAAACATCGGGTTACTAAGCGCAGGGCCGCGCTTAGTAACCCGATGTTTACCCTGGTTACCAGCGTAAATGTAAAAAAAACCAAACAGTACATACTCACCATCTGATGTCCGTCAGGTCCCTTGCCGTCTGCTTCCCACACTGACTGAGCGCCGCAAAGTGAAAGTGAAAGTACAGCACAGCGGTGACGTCACCGCTGCGCTCTGCTCTCACTGTACGGCGGCACTCAGTCAGAGCAGGAAGCAGACGGCAAGGGACCTGGACACCGAAAGGCGAGTATGTACTGTTTGGTTTTTTTGGTAACCAGGGTAAACATCGGGTTACTAAGCGCGGCCCTGCGCTTAGTAACCCGATGTTTACCCTGGTTACCCGGGTGCTGCAGGGGGACTTCGGCATCGTTGAAGACAGTTTCAACGATGCCGAAGTCGTTCCCCTGATCGTTGGTCGCTGGAGAGAGCTGTCTGTGTGACAGCTCCCCAGCGACCACACAGCGACAAAACAGCGACGCTGCAGCGATCAGCATCGTTGTCTGTATCGCTGCAGCGTCGCTGTGTGTGATGGGGCCTTTAAACTGAAGATCATCAGAGTGAATTACACCAAATGTATTACCATGCAGATCTGAGATGTAGAAATTAGTCAGGATTGTGCTGAGTAACCTACACACAGTGTCAGATTGGCGCCCTTATACTGATTAAACCTTGGTTGATGAATCAGTATAACGGCGCCAACCTGACACTGTCTGTAGTTACTGTGCACAATTCTGCTGACAGGTTCCCTTTAAGTAAGTACAGACAAAGGGTCGCAACTGATACTCAGACAATGAGTGAGAGGATAAGTAAGGGCTCATTCACATTGGTGTCTGGTTTATCGGATAGCACTCTCCCCAATGTTACACTGTGGAGCAGTGAAGATCTGCAATTTGTTTCTTATACCGATTCAGTATGAGAAAACAATCTCAGCATGTTGCAAATGCATCCGATAATCAGATTACGCACACCAATACAAGTCTGTGAGTGCATGTAAAACATCTGTTTGCACTCAGATGTCATCCAAGTGCAGTCCGATTACACTGAACACAAAGAATGGCGAAGATGGAGAAATTAAGTTATCCATCTTCTCCACACCTGTGCTGCGATTCTCTCATACGAGAGAAGGTGACACTCGGATCAAATTCTGACAGAGTTAGATCCAAGTGTCATTAGCATAATCAATCCAATTCTCTTGCATGAGGGAATACACGCCAGTGTGACCCCAGCCTTATTTGGATTCAGTTTGCAGACCCTGATGCCTCATCAAAAGCAGCTGAAGAGTCACCATTCTGCTATTTAGCAAGCAACAGGTAGAAAAAAGAAAGCATTACTTTGCTTTCACAATAGGTTGTAGTTGGGTAGCACAGAGAGCATGAGTTAAGATCCTGGAGAGGTATGTAATAGTATTCCCCCTCATAAAGCCCTCCTAACATGCCCTTTTTGAACATAATTGGCTGTTGCAGAAGTCCTTACAGGAAGTCAGTCAGCACAGGATGACTGTTCAAACTAAGTCCCGTTCGGTGCTTCATGGTGTGGTCAAACATTTATATACACCCCCCCACCTGTATGGTTTCCCTCACTTTCCACTTCCTCTATGTTTAACAGCTCTGGCTTTATAGAGCCAGAGAAGTGAGGAGACCGATGGAAACCAAGGAGCTGAGAAGGTGTATGTAAGTTATTGGCCCCACCGTGAAGCAAAGAGCGCCTGTACTTGGTTTGAACAGTCATTCTGTGCTGACAGTCCCTTTAATTCAGTGAGGAGCATTACAGTACCAAGGATACCTCCACAAGAATGATTATATAGTACTGTAAAGTTTACCTAAAAAAAATTGGGAGTCAAGAATTGGATCAGTCTCAAACCTGGAAGAGGAAATTATATTTTTTGGTCTTTAAGTCTTGAAAGATTTGGAAAACTTGAAGTTGTATGAGAGATGTTTACAAGTTATTCAGAGTAAGAGATGGGAAGACAGCTGAAGGCTATGGCTATAGCTAACTGGATTACTGTATTTGAGAACCAGTGAACTAAGGGTAATTTAAGCTTTATACCAACCCAATATGGTTAACAATTACGATTGCATGTCATGTCATACAATTTCATGTTAGTAATGTGAAATAACATATAGAAAGCCATACTTTAGTCATTTTAATACTGAAACCATAAAGCACTTTTAGTGCTATAGTCTTTACCTGACCTTTGGTGACCAGTAGAATAGGCGGAATGTCACTTTATAACTTTACAGTAGATGACTATTAAAGTGACTTTCTACCCATCATCATTTAATGTTTAGGTCTTTGCAGACTAATTACTAATGATGAGCGAATATACTCGTTACTCGCCAGCATAACTACATGTGGGGGTTGCCTGGTTGCTAGGGAATCCCCACATGTACTTATGCTGGCTAACAGATGTAAATCATTCAGCTGTGGCAAGAAAAACTAAATCTCCGAGCAGTAAAAAATACTCAGAAGACCCACGAGCATGCTCGAGAAATCTCGAGTAACAAGTATATTCGCTTATCACTAGTAGTTAATAGATATATCTTTATAGTGATTATATACAGTACAGACCAAAAGTTTGGACACACCTTCTCATTTAAAGATTTTTCTGTATTTTCATGACTATGAAAATTGTACATTCACACTGAAGGCATCAAAACTATGAATTAGCACATGTGGAATTATATACTTAACAAAAAAGTGTGAAACAACTGAAATTATGTCTTACATTCTAGGTTCTTCAAAGTAGCCACCTTTTGCTTTGATGACTGCTTTGCACACTCTTGGCATTCTCTTGACGAGCTTCAAGAGGTAGTCACCGGGAATGGTCTTCCAACAATCTTGAAGGAGTTCCCAAAGATGCTTAGCACTTGTTGGCCCTTTTGCCTTTACTCTGCAGTCCAGCTCACCCCAAACCATCTCGATTGGGTTCAGGTCTGGTGACTGGAGGCCAGGTCATCTGGCGTAGCACCCCATCCCTCTCCTTCTTGGTCAAATATCACTTACACAGCCTGGAGGTATGTTTGGGGTCATTGTCCTGTTGAAAAATGAATGATGGTCCAACTAAACGCAACCCGGATAGAATAGCATGCCGCTGCAAGATGCTGTGGTAGCCATGCTGGTTCAGTATGCCTTCAATTTTGCATAAATCCACAACAGTGTCACCAGCAAAGCACCCCCACACCATCACACCTCCTCCTCCATGCTTTATGGTGGGAAACAGGCATGTAGAGTCCATCCGTTCACCTTTTCTGCATCGCACAAAGACATGGTGGTTGGAACCAAAGATCTGAGATTTGGACTCATCAGACCAAAGCACAGATTTCCACTGGTCTAATGTCCATTCCTTGTGTTCTTTAGCCCAAACAAGTCTCTTCTGGTTGTTGCCTGTCCTTAGCAGTGGTTTTCTAGCAGCGATTTTTTTCCCATGAAGGCCTGCTGCACAAAGTCTCCTCTTAACAGTTGTTGTAGAGATGTGTCTGCTGCTAGAACTCTGTGTGGCATTGACCTGGTCTGTAATCTGAGCTGCTGCTAACCTGCGATTTCTGAGGCTGGTGACTCGGATAAACTTATCCTCAGAAGCAGAGGTGACTCTTGGTCTTCCTTTCCTGGGGCGGTCCTCATGTGAGCCAGTTTTTTTGTAGCGCTTGATGGTTTTTGCCACTGCACTTGGGGACACTTTCAAAGTTTTCCCAATTTTTCGGACTGACTGACCTTAATTTCTTAAAGTAATGATGGCCACTCGTTTTTCTTAGCTGCTTTTTTCTTGCCATAATACAAATTCTAACAGTTTATTCAGTAGGACTATCAGCTGTGTATCCACCAGACTTCTGCACAACACAACTGATGGTCCCAACCCCATTTCTAAGGCAAGAAATCCCACTTATTAAACCTGACAGGGCACACCTGTGAAGTGAAAACCATTCCCGGTGACTACCTCTTGAAGCTCATTAAGAGAATGCCAAAAGTGTGCAAAGCAGTCATCAAAGCAAAAGGCTACTTCGAAAACCTAGAATATAAGACATAATTTCAGTTGTTTCACACTTTTTTGTTCAGTATATAATTCCACATGTGTTATTTCATAGTTTTGATGCCTTCAGTGTGAATGTACAATGTTCATAGTCATGAAAATACAGAAAAATATTTAAATGAGAAGGTGTGTCCAAACTTTTGGTCTGTACTGTAGATCTCTAAATCACATGAGTACAGTGCCGTACCACAATTACTTGCAGACCACACAGACGCTCTGGTTCCTGTGAATCAGGTGAGGCCTGGTGCCACCATCTCCCATCCAGAGTCACCATTTCAACTTTATCTATATCAACGGAATGCAGATACCATTGAATGGAATGGTGTAGCATACTGTCTGGGAGCTTGTGGAGTCATCATACTATGTAGGAGCTGAGGGGGCATCTTGCTGTGGAGGGCATCATCATACTGTGTGTGGTGAACATTATACTGTGTGGGGACTGTAGGGGCCTTCATACTGTGCATGGGGTATCATACCTTTTCAGGAGCAGAACGGGAGGTTAAATTGAAAAAAGTATTGGGGCTTGTGGATGTAACGGGGGCCAGGGTGGTAGTCGCACCAAGGGTCTGCTGCTGCTTACTCATCACACCCCGACGCTCTGCTACAGAAATATCATGTCCATTTTGTGGTGTGCTGTGTGTGTCACGTGTTTCACCCACCTGTGGGTCAGAATCCTTCACAGCATACAGGGCTCCAATCCGTCGCAGACACACACAAATGTCCTCAAAGTCCAAGTTCATTTTCAATAAAACTTTACTTAACTCGTGCATCTTCATAACAGTTACAGTCCATCCATTTTCCCAATACATGAGTAATCCATCTCCTGCGTTTTCCCTGGTCTGCTCCCTCAGCTTTTCTTCCTGCACCATGGCTCCCAGGCCCGCAGCTTCCCGAGCCATCCAGCTAGCTGATACTAGGTGCTCCCCGTCCACTTTCCCCATCTTGGGTGAAAATTCAGGTTGCCTCCGCAATTCCTGTTTGGACCGTAAGTCCTGGACGTCACGGGAGGTAACCCACAGACTAGCCACTGATTCTTCCAGGCTGCCTCGCTCTCTTAACTCTACACTGTTGCTCTGTTCAGCTTTCTGTCACAACTCCTTCTAGAACAATTCTCCTCACACAGCTTTAGCTCCTCCTACTAACTGAAAATTACCTCAGGAAGGCTCTCTCCCTGCCACTACACTGGCTCCGCCCCCTTTCTCAACTGTCACTACTCTGACTGAAACCAGTTCTCAACACAATCTAATCTCTTACTCTACAGTGCCCCTTAACACTAACTCACAACTACACTGCCATAACACTTACCAATGCTGACCTACCACTGCCACTGACTGTCCCTATTCCTGTCCCTAACACACAGATATCTGAATAGTGTCAGCCATTATCAAATTAAACAGTGTCAACTATCATAAACTACACAGGACACACAACAAACACAAAACATACTCAGTTTCATTAGGTAGGCATGCACAAGAATGCAGGGCTCAAATCAGTCACCTGCATACCCCCTTACATGGACATCATAGAAGAATAGACACAGTGGCGTAGGAAGGGGGGTGTGGGGGGGGGCGGGCCGCCCCGGGCGGCACAATGCCGGGGGCGGCTCCGACCCAGAGAGGAGGAGGAAGAAAAAAAAAAAAAAGAGACGCGGGCCCTTTAAATCTTCGGGTGGCGCCGATCGCCGCCACGACCAGGCCCCCCCTCCCGGTGCCAGCGCTGGCGTTGGGCCCACCATTAATACACACCTCTCCTGGTTCCTGCGGCAGCTGCAGCGTCTTCAGCGCCCTCTGACTCTGCGATGTCTCAGGGCAGAGGGTGCGATGACGTCATCACTGCGCGCTCAGCCTCTCTGTCCTGAGCGTTGCAGAGCCGGAGAGACGCTGAGTGCACGGGACCTGCGCTGGGAAGGGAGACATGAGGATTTTACTCTTTTTTTTTTTTCTTTATGTCTGACTCAGACAGACTGGGGGCAATATGCTGGAGACAGACTGGGGGCAATATGCTGGAGACAGACTGGGGGCAATATGCTGGAGACAGACTGGGGGCAATATGCTGGAGACAGACTGGGGGCAATATGCTGGAGACAGACTGGGGGCAATATGCTGGAGACAGACTGGGGGCAATATGCTGGAGACACACTGGGGGCAGATTGCTGGAGACACACTGGGGGCAGATTGCTGGACGCACTGGGGGCAGATTGCTGGACGCACTGGGGCAGATTGCTGGACGCACTGGGGGCGATGCTGGACGCACTGGGGGCGATGCTGGACACACTGGGGGCAATGCTGGACACACTGGGGGCAATGCTGGACACTGGGGCAGATTGCTGGACACACTGGGGGCAATGCTTCACATTGGGGCAGATTGCTGGACACACTGGGGGCAATGCTGGACACTGGGGCAGATTGCTGGACACACTGGGGGCAATGCTGGACACTGGGGCAGATTGCTGGACACACTGGGGGCAATGCTGGACACTGGGGCAGATTGCTGGACACACTGGGGGCAATGCTGGACACTGGGGGCAATGCTGGACACTGGGGGCAATTCTGGACACTGGGGGCAATGCTGGACATGGGCAGATTGCTGGACACACTGGGGGCAATGCTGGACACACTGGGGGCAATGCTGGACACTGGGGCAGATTGCTGGACACACTGGGGGCAATGCTGGACACTAGGGCAGATTGCTGGACACACTGGGGGCAATGCTGGACACTGGGGGCAATGCTGGACACGGGCAGATTGCTGGACACACTGGAGGCAATGCTGGACACACTGGGGGCAATGCTGGACACTGGGGCAGATTGCTGGACACATTGGGGGCAATGCTGGACACTGGGGCAGATTGCTGGACACACTGAGGGCAATGCTGGACACTGGGGGCAATGCTGGACACTGGGGCAGATTGCTGGACGCTGGGGCAGATTGCTGGACGCACTGGGGGCAGATTGCTGGACGCACTGGGGGCAGATTGCTGGACACACTGGGGGCAATGCTGGACACACTGGGGGCAATGCTGGACACTGGGGCAGATTGCTGGACACACTGGGTGCAATGCTGGACACTGGGACAGATTGCTGGACACACTGGGGGCAATGCTGGACACTGGGGCAGATTGCTGGACACACTGGGGGCAATGCTGGACACTGGGGCAGATTGCTGGACACACTGGGGGCAATTCTGGACACTGGGGGGCAATGCTGGACACTGGGGCAGATTGCTGGACAAACTAAGGCAATGCTGGACACACTGGGGCAATGCTGGACACACTGGGGCAATGCTGGACACTGTGCCTGTGCGGCCGCCCTGCTTGTGAATCCCAGCCCCACACTCTGCATAATGCATAACACACTGTGGGGCTGGGATTACCAAGGTGGGTGGCCGCACAGGCGCAGTCTGCAAGCCTGGCTGTGACGTCAGACGGCCAGAGCTCTCTGCGCCTGCACCAAACAGCGATACACAGCGCAGGCACCGGATTTCATGGGTAAACAGTGCTGAGGGGGCGGTGCCCGGCGTTGAGTGACGGCAATGGGGGGGGGGGCGCCAAACTCGGAATCAGCCCCGGGCGGCAAAAGCTCTAGCTACGCCAGTGAATAGACAAATCCTTTTTTTTCTTTTCCTGGAATAATTCTGGGAAATATATTCCTTCAAAATATTATTATCTGTAATAAGAACCATACATATTGACTATATCATGTTTTTATGTTACATGATTCTTTTTAGAGGTTTTGATGTTCTTTTTTTTTAATTTTCTATATCACTACCTATATAAAAAAGCACAAATCTTGCAATAATACACTGATCTCTTAGCCTAATACTAAACATACATTTCTTCCTCATTACAGTGACATCACACTTCAATATACAGTAGATATCACAGGAACTATCTTTCCCAACAGGTGGTGACAAGTCTTCTCCTCCCACTCCTTTCACAATGACCTTTACCCAAATAACTGCATGCCTAGAAAACTCTCCTATTGAAGTCAATGAGTTAGAGCATGCACATTGCTTCCTATGTCCATGTAGCTGCTGAAAAGTACAGGAAGCATGAGGTTATTATGAGGCTTATTGACCAGTGTGAAAATTTCCAGATTTCTGATTTGTTTTTATTAAATAATTAAAAATATGTATAACATCAAAAATAAAAAAATGAATTATCTAAAATATATTTATGTTTTAAATAATGGGCAATTTTGTGATAATAAATTTCTCTAGATAAAGTAATCAAACCGAGTTGTAGAATAGTTACGTTTGACTCTTATTCAGCTTTTAGACTGTGTTTCCATAGTAAGATGTTGCCTTAAATGCTTTCCGAGTTGAAAGATTACATACAGGGAGCAAAATAAATGCCGAAATATCCAGAGACAATGCCAAAAATATGTTTCTCTCAACTTTCCTTTCCCAGCACAGAGTTTGTACCTTGGCCTACAGACCTTTATGTGTCTTCCAGGCAGCTGACATGCATATATTTTATTTTCTCTTGATTCTGAATGATTGGAAGAGACAGGACTTGATGAAGAGTGAAACAAAGAAATAAGAGGGTTATTGTAAAAGGTGACATTTATAGTGGCGCATACAAATGTCAGATTTGCGAGTTGACATTATAGGTGAGATGTTCTGAAATTATTTTCTTTACAATTGGTGTAGTGAATATTATTTTAATAATGTTTTAAGTTTCATCCTGTGTCTCATATGCTGTAAACTGTATAAATCTATGTATTATATATAACATTTGACTTATTTCTTTAATGCATGAATGAGTTTTCTCTCTGACCTCTGAGCTTCTCAGTTTCCCTTACATCAGTCCAAATAATTGTTTAAAAATTAAATGGAAAATTCTGTAGAAAAATTATTGTCCTACCACATTTGCGATTTTTTTGTGATTTCAAGCCAAGAGACTTGGAGACATAGGAGCAAAAAGACACTGACTACTGAAAATATGACACTGCATACTAAATGAACTAAAAACTGATTTCAAGGTCACTCTTTCCAAATGTGTTTGTAGTTTCAGCAATAGAAATATCTTAGCATTGAAAAAAGGGTTAATTAACTTTCACTTTGAACATCAGTCGTCTTAGGTCATTTCAGATCAGTGTCATTTTGTATGACACACCAAGATACAATGCTATCCACTAATCACCTGAGGTAGGGTCCTGCGTTCAAATCCCACCATGGACAACATCTACAATGAGTTTCTATGTTCTCCTCATGTGTGCATGGTTTTCCTCCGTTGTGCCGCTTTTCTCCCACACTCCAAAGACATACTAATAGGGAATTTAGATGGTGAGCGCCAATAGGGACAGTGATGATGATGTATGTAGACCGCTGTGAACATTAATGGCGCTATATATGCAAGTAAAATAAATAAATCAATAAAATACCATTATGAATGGGTTTTCTAAGTTGGTACTACTTTCATAATCCAATTTAAATTATAGTTTTATATAGAAAACTTAATCAAACATCCCAGGGCCTAAAATCATGTACAAAAATCAGTGTCACAATTCCCCCCCTCACTGTGCCCTATGGATATTGTGAATGACAGCTCTTCAACCTTATGGGATCAAGGGCTTGTTGAGCTGTCAGAAATATGAGTGACAGCTCAACCACCCAATCTGAGGCAAATGTATATTATAAATAATAGCTCAGCCGTCCTATCTGGCTCGGACTGTGGGATCTCCTCCAAGTGATATTCGATCTGGGTTATTACAGGGCTATTTAGCACTCTGACAATGGTCAGAACATTGACAATTGTAGCTTTGCTCAAGTGGTGTGCGTTTGCTCTGTGCTCTGAGTTGTATTCTGATTTTCATTGCCAACCTTGCATTTACCTTTTGACCATCTGTCTTGACTTTCCCCTTTGTCTTGATCTTCTGCCTTACTGATACTTTAACCACGGACAGTGACCTGAATACTCATTTGTCTTTTCACTTTGTCCTTTACAATCCCTCTTAGTACTGACTCTGTAACAGTTGACTTTCCTGCCTCATGTAAAGTCTCTGAGTATAGACTAACATCACATTGTGTAGTGCCTAGTGTTACATGATGATAAAACGTGCAACACCAAATGTAATACAATAAATTGTAGAAACGTTATTAATCTACATTGTATGACACAGCGTAGCAATACAATTGGACAAAGACAAATGTTGGGTGAACCAAGCAAGATAACTGTAAGATTTAGTAATTAAGGGCTGCCCATATGCAGCATATAAAGTGCCCATACTCTATCAGTAATATGCAAGTGTGATGGCAATGGCATGTACACACAGAATGTAATGTCCCATAAATACCTAGAAGAGAAAAATGAAAGCTGCAAGAAATATATTGAGCAAAGCATTATTAGCCAGGGAAGTATATGGTACAGAGATGTTCACCCACCAATACACATCCGATTCACATTTCACCAGCAGCTTAAATGTAAAGAAAATAGCCTCTACATACAGTGGGTACTGAAAGTATTCAGACCCCTTTACATTTTTCACTCTTTGTTTAATTGCAGTAATTTGGTAAATTCAAAAAAGTTCATTTTTTTCTCATTAATGTACACTCTGCACCCCATCTTGACGGAAAAAATTTTAGAAATTTTTGCAAATGTATTAAAAAATAAAAACTGAAATATCACATGGTCATAAGTATTCAGACCCTTTGCTCAGACACTCATATTAAGTCACATGCTATCTATTTCCTTGTGATCCTCCTTGAGATGGTTCTACTCCTTCATTTGAGTCCAGCTGTGTTTAATTAAACTGATAGGACATGATTTGGAAAGGCACACACCTGTCTATATAAGACCTCACAGCTCACAGTGCATGTCAGACCAAATGAGGATCATGAGGTCAAAGGAACTGGTCAAGGAGCTCAGAGACAGAACTGTGGCAAGGCACAGATATGGCCAAGTTTACAAAAGAATGTTTGCAGTACTCAAGGTTCCTAAGAGCAGAGTGGCCTCCATAATCCTTAAATGGAAGAAGCTTGGCTCCACCAGAAGTCTTCCTAGACCTGGCCATCCAGCCAAACTGAGCAATCATGGGAGAAGAGCCTTGGTGAGAGAGGTAAAGAAGAACCCCAAGATCAGGGTGGCTGAGCTCCAGAGATGCAGTAGGGAGATGTGGGAAAGTTCCACAAAGTCAACTATCACTGCAGCCCTCCACCAGATGGGCCTTTATGGCATAGTGGCTCGACGGAAGCCTCTCCTCAGTGTCAGACATATGAAAGCCTGCATAGAGTTTGCTAAAAAAACACATGAAGGACTCCCAGACTATGAGAAGTAAGATTCTCTGGTCTGATGAGATGAAGATGGCACGTTTTGGTGATAATTCTAAGCGGTATGTGTGGAGAAAACCAGCCACTGCTCATCACCTGCCCAATACAATCCCAACAATGAAACATGGTGGTGGCACCCACTGTATACCTAATGTATTATTATTGATCTGTTATAATTTTCTTAACATATTGGTGGATATGGGTAAATTATTTGTCATGTGTGGCTTTTGAGTACCTTATGTAATCTTGGTCTGGTGTGCAACCAATACAAGAAGAACAAGTGATTCCATCATGGGATTCCATAATAAACTACTTTTACTATTGCAGAACTAGTTAGGTAATGTTTTAATGACTTCAAGTGGCTACTAAAGAAGGACCAAAGGTGACCACTCTGGGTGTGCGATTATTTCAACAAGAAAGCAGTGTGGTAATTTGTTAGTGCAAGGGAAGGAAAGACAATGTCTTGCTGCCACAGGATATCTTCAAATATGCCACGTACTGCCATCTGCAAAATGATTTTTACAAGCTCAGTTAAGTCTTCCCATATTTATTAAGCTCTTTTCTAAGTTTTCTCATTCTTTTCAGTGTCTGGTATTATTCCCACACTGCACATGTCAGCTTCTGAAAAAGTGAATTAGTCCACCAGCATGGTAAAATGTTCCTGCTCTGAAAAATGTAAGGTGTCCAAGTTAATCTTTCTGTATATTATGTGACCTTTTAAATGCAGCATTTTGATACTAAGTGCCTCTGCTAAGTCCTGCATTGTGGCTGTCAGGAAGTCTAAAAAATAGTTTATTTTAGTAGGGCAAGCAGTTTATTTAATAGTACATAATAGGTTCAGTAAAAGCAGAGGAGACTGGCCTTGAAAGGATAAAAGACAAGTGTATCATGGCACCTTTATGTGTGTCCATCATCATCTCACTAATGTCTTTATTGAACTAATGGCTGGCAATTACTGGAGGTGCAGGAAACAGTGCTACAGTCACAATCATTATTCTTCCAAACCATAACAATGTAGCTGCTACTGAGAGCCATAAATAATACACTTCCTGAGAAGGATCTGGGAGAAGGTTCAATTTTTTGTTCTTTTAATAAGGTTACTTAGACATTTATAGACAGCCAATCATCCTAGGGTATGTGCACACGTTGAGTATTTGAATGCATAAAGTTCTGCACCATTTCTGCATCTCTTAGCAGGAAAAATGCAGCTGGCAATATGCAAATTTTTTACACGTTTGTGATGCGTTTTTGCATGGTTTTCTCACCTGCGTTTTTGATCAGCAGTCATTGCTATTTGTAGCTTATAAAGCTAATTGAAAAAAGAAAGGGAGCTTAAAATAGATAGATAGATAAATAATTTCACCACCTCACTACACATTAGTGCCTTACGTATGGAGCTTACTGTATATCTATTAACCTAATTAATAAATATATTTTTTTCACCAGCAAAGGTTAAGCAGACAGCCTTGAGCTGATATTATCAAACTAGGAAGGTGTATAGTTATTGGGCCCTTCCCAGCCTAAAAATACCAGCCCCAGCCACTCCATTTCTGGTGCTTCTCCTTTTCTCTTCCCGACTGCCCTGGTGCTTTGGCAATTGGGGCAATGGGGCTTGGGGTTGATATCAGCTGTGAAGTGTCCAAAACACAGCTGACAACAAGCCCTGGTGTTAGTAATAGAGAAGTATGTATCAGATATCCGCATTACTAACCCAATAATAAAAAAACACTAAAAAATACTTTAAAGGGCTTATCCATTCCAAATCGATAAGTCTGCAGACACATAAGTCTGCAGACTTATGAATCCCCCAGCGCACATGCGGTGCCCTGAGGGGATTCGCCAGTTTCTGAGCTGAGATTGTAGGGTATGTATGCATTATACATACTCCCGGCCAGAGCGCCCGGCCAGTGGGTGCAGAAACCCCTTTAATTCAATAAACACCCCCACACACACTTTCCCTTGTTCACCACTTTATTTTAAAAAATACATGCAAATCTATATGCAAAAACAATGAACTGGAATGTAAGTGATGTGCATGTAGCATCTAAGTGCATGTTTACACTGGCCACAAAAACAAATAAAATGAGCAAATACCCTACAGTAAATAAATGAATAGCAACAGTGCATGAAAATAACATAGGGTACTTGGTTAACATATTTTTGATAAAAAAAACCCCATAAAAGCTATCCCAAGACGTTGGGATGGTCCTAACCTCTAGTATTAAAACCTTACCATGTGTCCAATGACGTTTGTGTGAAAAAGAGCTGACAAGCACCAAGTCCCCAACTAATGTACATATCCATATGTATACAGGTATATCCAGCAGATATATTATTGCACAATCCCACAACATATTATAAAATTATATACATATATGTACTGTATATATCTCCAGCAGATAAATATTTATATCTGTGTGTGTATACATACAGTTGTGCGAAAAAGTGTTTGCCCCTTCCTGATTTCCTACTTTTTTGCATGTTTGTCACACATAAATGTTTCAGATCACCAAATACATTTAAATATTAGACAAAGATAACACAAGGAAACACAAAATGCAGTTTTTAAACGAAGGTTTTTATTATCATTATTGTAGATTGTGAGCCTTCGCGGGCAGGGTCCTCTCTCCTCCTGTACCAGTTATGACTTGTATTGTTTAAGATTATTGTACTTTTTATTATGTATACCCCTCCTCACATGTAAAGCGCCATGGAATAAATGGCGCTATAACAATAAATAATAATAATAATTATCAAGTGATAAAGAATCCAAAACTAAAGAGCTCTGTGTGAAAAAGTGATTGCCCCCTAAACCTAATATCTGGTTGGGCAACTCTTAGCAGTCTTTTACAATGCTCTGGAGGAATTTTGACCCATTCATCTTTGCAGAATTATTATAATTCAGCCACATTGGAGGATTTTTGAGCATGAACTGCCTTTTTAAGGTCATGCCACGGCATTTCATTGGGATTAAGATCAGGACTTTGACTAGGACTCTCCAAAATCTTAATTTTGCTTTTATCAATCCATTCAGAGGTGAACTTGTATGGTGTGTTCTGTCATGCTGCATAGCCCAAGTGCGCTTCAGCTTGAAGTCATGAACTGATGACCGGAAATTCTCCTTCAAGATTTCTTGGTAGACAGCAGAATTCATGGCTCCATTTACCACAGCAAGTACTCTAGGTCTTGAAGCAGCAAAATAGACCCAGACCATTACATTACCACCACCTTATTTTACTGTTGGTATGATTTTCCTTTTCTGAAATGCTGTGTTACTTCTATGCCAGATGTAATGAGACATACAGTATTTTTTGGATTATAAGACACAGTTTTTTCCCCAAAATTTTTTTGGGGGAAATGGTGGTGTGTCTTATAATGCAAATATACCTTACCGGTACCGTTGCTCGTTGCCGAAGGCTGGAATGAGGGGGAGTCCGGTGGTGCTGCGGGTGCCCGGCACCGCAGGGTGCCCAGCGGTGCTGCAGGGGTGTCCGGAGCTGCTGTGGGGGTGTCCGATGCTGCTGCGGCTGTCTGGTGCTGCGGGGGTGTCCTGGCCTTTCACAAAATGTCAGCAGAGCCCCCTGCAGCACAGGAGACAGCTGCAGCAGCACCGGACACCCCCACAGCAGCACCAGACACCCCCGCAGCACTGCCAGGCACCCCTCAGTGCCAGACACAAGCAGCAGCACCGGGCACCAGCAGCATAACCGGACACCAAAAGCGTTGAGCTGCACATTGGAACACCCCCTCATCCCAGCCTGCAGCATCACCCCACTCCTGCCTCCTCCAGCATCGACCTTGGGACCCTGCTTCACCACAGCCTCCACCCCCGGTAAGCAATAACACACATGGATTATAAGAAGCACCACCATTTTTTTTTTTTAAAATCCTATTTTTCTCCTCAAAATTTGGGGTGCGTCTTATAATCCGGTGCGTCTTATAATGCGAAAAATACGGTACGTCTTACAAAAAATTTAACTTTTGTCTTGTCAGTCCACAGAGTATTCTCCCAAAAGTCTTGGGGATCATTAAGATGTTTTCTGGCAAAACTGAGATGAGCCTTTATGTTCTTTTTGCTCAGCTGTGTTTTTTGTCTTGGAACTCTGCCATGCAGGCCATTTTTGCCCAGTCTACTTGTTATGATGGAGTCATGAACACTGACCTTAACTGAGGCAAATGAGGCCTGCAATTCTTTGAGTGTGGTTGTGGGGTCTTTTGTGCTCTTTTGGATGAGTCTTCGCTGCTCTCTTGGGGAAATTTTGGTTGGCCGGCCAAACATGGGAAGGTTCACCACTGTTCCATGTTTTCTCCATTTGTGGATAATGTCTCTCACAGTGGTTTGTGGAGTCCCAATGCTTTAGAAAAGGCTTTATAACCTTTTCCAGACTGATTGATCTCAATTACCTTTTTTCTCATTTGCTCCACAATTTCTTTGGATCGCAACATAATGTCTAGCTTTTGAGGATATTTTGGTCCATTTCACTTTGTCAGGCAGGTCCTATTTAAGTGATTTCTTGATTGAGAACAGGTATGGCAGTAATCAAGCCTGGATGTGGCTAAGGATTTGAACTCCTAAAAAATTTGGCTACAGGGATGGGATGGTATAAAATAACAAAAGAACCTATACTCATCTAATACGGTAAATCACCCTCTGCTCCAGTGCTCCTTAGTGCTCTAAATTTGGACCTTCGGACACTAGTTCTGGAGTGATAGGTGACTTAAGAGGTGAGTATAGGTTCTTTAGTTATTTTATTTACTATTCTCTTCCTTTGGCTAAATTTCGAGGGATCTCAGAAAACCCTTTTAAAGTACCACTCCAGCATCTTTTTTTGTATTGCAGTGCTGGAGTGGTGCCACTAATCTAAGTTACTTGCATCTAGTATAATACTTACCATCCACCATCTCCATCTGTTATTGGTGCCACTCCGGTCGGTCTTCTGCAGGTTGTGACCTGCCGGATAGCTCCAGTGTTTTGCTGGGCGAGCCAGAAGTCACAACTCAATAAAAGCCTTTGAGAGCCAGAACAAGGCTGTCATAGACTTACATTGAAAGCTTGTGACTTGTGACTGGGAACAGCCGAAGACAGTGGTGAGTGAGTATAATACTAGGGTCAGAGACCTTATGTTAGTGGCATCACTCCACTGCTGTAATAAGAAAAAACACTGGAATGATGCTTTTATGGAACCAGTGCTCCAAAGAAAACATAATACTAACTAATTTGCTTTTGTAATATGTATGCTATGAGAACCCATTAATTTATAATAATGATTTTCACAAGTAACAATTCCCAAATTATACCCTGGTTCCGGGAAAAACAGCAATGTGGTTGTCCTAAAGGAGGCATTGGTTTAACTTTGAATCACGTTGACAATAAACCACTTTTATCTGTGCTTGGTCATCAGATCCTTGTTTTGACAATCCAGCAGCGCAGATCAAATCCACTTCTTCCTGTTATTTTGCTACATTGATTTCCCATGGATACTGCAGCGCTGATATCTTCATTCTATATTACTGGTTGTGTTACACACACCCCTACCAGTTGAGCATACTATGTTTACCTACACTCTGCATAACCTGGATAAGACTATTTGCTCTTTACGCTTTTTTCATACTGTGATACTCAAACGAAGCGTCATCAGGGTCAAAGACTGCGGTCACTGCTGCAGCCCTTGCCCTCTCATTGAAATGAAACGTGATCAGCGCCACTCATTTTAGTGGCAGGTCTAGCCCCTGCGGTGTCGCTGTACACTGTAACTGCGTGATGGGCACAATCATAGCTTGCACTCTGTTGTTGGCTCAGCTCAATAGTAACCAGCTGGCAACAGAGCGATGTCTCAATACTCAGCCTGCAGGAGATCAGTGGCGTCACTTGCATGGGCAGGGCTGGTCTCCTGCAGGACAGGTATTGAGAGACCACTCTTTTGCCAGTCTGGTTACTACTGAGCTGAGCCAACAACAGAGTGCGCAATGTGATTGTGCTTATCTCACAGTTCACAGCGCGCAGGCACTAGCCCCACCCTTCAAACGAGCATTGATGATGCTTCGTTTTAGGGAGGGGGAAGGGGCTGTGGCAGTGACTGCAGCCTTCTCCCCCTGATGATACTTTGTTTGAGTATTAGAGCAGGCACTGGGATACTCAAATAAATCTTCATCACAGAGGAAGTGAACAAAAAAATAGAATAGCAATTAGATAGTATAGCCCAGTAAGTAATACATCACTGCACTGGAAACAGGGCCTCTATCATTACAGCATGCTGCTTACAGATGGAATAGCAAAAACCTGGTGACAGACTGCTTTTAATTAGGACCACTGCGTGACCTGCAAACAGCTGATTTGTGTTGGTCCCGGTTGTCAGACCTTCATTGATCTGGATAGGTCATCAATATCTAAGTCCTGGACAACTCTTTAAAGCTTTACACACAAACTATCTTCTATAACGTAAGTTTAATCTATTGGCCTTAATGAAAACAGGGTCCAATCACTACCTATGTATCAGTTAAAATACCAGTGTTTTCATATATGATGTATTTTTGAACCTCCTTAGGTACCATGGCCCTCGGTGTGACTGCCTCTTCGACCCCTACATCCCTGTTGGAAAAAACTAACAAATACAGTGAAGGAAATAATTATTTGATCCCTTGCTGATTTTGTAAGTGTGCCCACTGACATGAACAGTCTATAATTTTAAGAGTAGGTTTATATTTTCCACCAAGTAGTAAGTCTTGTTTGCCATGAGGAATCAAATACTTACTTCTCACTGCAAAATGCAGATACATTTATATAATTTATACAATGTGATTTTCTGGATTTTATCTTTGATATTCTATCTCTCAATGTTAAAATTGGCCTCCCCTTAAATTATTGACTCTTCATGTCATTGTCCGTGGGCAAACTTACAAAATTAGCAAGGGATCAAATAATTATTTCCTTCACTGTAGAAGACTACGACAAATTACAAATTAGGTCTAAATTTCTTTTTGTTTTTTTATTTTATACTAGGCGGATCATTTCAGAGAGTTAGTTAACTTTTGCAGTAATGTTTTTTAAAATTGGTCCTTATTAAAGGGGTTTTGCCACCAACACATTTTTTAATCAATGGATCTTAGAATAATAATAACTTCCACAACTGGATGTATTTAAATAAAATGTTCCTGTGCTGAGATAATCTTATAAATGTGCCCCTGCTGTGTGCTGTGTAATGTCTGTGTCTGACTGTACAGGAACATGGTCTGATCATACCACATCTCCTGGGCAGGGGAGAAACCAGAAAAGAGTATACAGACATTACAGCAGGGGATCGCAAATAATTCTTTCTGTGAGGTAAAACCTTTTTTAAAAACAGGAACTGCTTTATCTCACAGTAAGAATCAGCTGTGATCCCCAGCTGTGATATCTGTATAATCTCTTTTGCCTCTTCCCTTACCCAGGAGCTGTGGTATGATCACACCATGTCCTTGTACGGTTAGACACAGTCATTACACAGTACACAGCAGGGGCACATTTATAAGATTATCTCAGCACAGGAACATTTTTTTAAACATATCTAATTGTGTTATTTAATATTATTCAAAGATGTATTGATTAACCCCTTCCCGACCCATGACGCCACGTAGGCGTCATGAAAACCCGTGCCAATCCGACCCATGACGCCTATGTGGCGTCATGGAATGATCGCGTCGCTGCAGAGCGGGTGAAAGGGTTAACTCCGATTTCACCCGATCTGCAGGGACAGGGGGAGTGGTACTTCAGCCCAGGGGGGGGTGGCTTCACCCCCCCCCCCCCGTGGCTACGATCGCTCTGATTGGCTGTTGAAAGTGAAACTGCCAATCAGAGCGATTTGTAATATTTCACCTAAAAAACTGGTGAAATATTACAATCCAGCCATGGCCGATGCTGCAATATCATCGGCCATGGCTGGAAAACCTGAAGTGACCCCCCCACCCCACCGATCGCCCCCCCAGTGCTCCGTTATGGGGTCCGGTCCCCTCCGTCCTGTGCTCCGCTCCCCCGTCCTCCTGCCCGCTCCCCCCCTGCTCCTATGTCACCCCCCGTGCTCCGACGCCCCCCCCCGTGCCCCGATCTCCCCCCCCTTATACTTACCGAGGCTCCCGGTCCCCGTCCGCCTCCATCATGGGCGCCGCCATCTTCCAAAATGGCGGGCGCATGCTCAGTGCGCCCGCCGAATCTGTCGGCCGGCAGATTCATTACAAAGTACATTTTGATCGCTGTGGTAGGTTCTATCACAGCGATCAAAATAAAAAAAATAATAAATAACCCCCCCCCCTTTATCACCCCCATAGGTAGGGACAATAATAAAATAAAGAAAATATTTTTTTTTCTTTTTCCACTAGGGTTAGGGTTAGAACTAGGGTTAGAACTAGGGGTAGGGTTAGGGTTAGGGGTAGGGTTAGGGTTACGTGTAGGGTTAGGGTTAGGGGTAGGGTTAGGGTTATGGCATGTGCACACAGTGCGGATTTGGCTGCGGATCCGCAGCGGATTGGCCGCGGATCCGCAGCGGATTGGCCACGGATCCGCAGCGGATTGGCCGCGGATCCGCAGCGGATTGGCCGCGGATCCGCAGCGGATTGGCTGCGGATCCGCAGCGGATTGGCCGCTGCAAATTCGTAGCAGTTTTCCATCAGGTTTACAGTACCATGTACACCTATGGAAAACCAAATCCGCTGTGCCCATGGTGCGGAAAATTCCGTGCAGAAACGCTGCGTTGTATTTTCCGCAGCATGTCAATTCTTTGTGCGGATTCCGCAGCGTTTTACACCTGTTCCTCAATAGGAATCCGCAGGTGAAATCCGCACAAAAAAACACTGGAAATCTGCTGTAAATCCGCAGGTAAAACGCAGTGCCTTTTACCTGCAGATTTTTCAAAAATCGTGCGGAAAAATCTCACACGAATCCGCAACGTGGGCACATAGCCTTAGGGTTAGGGTTGGAATTAGAGTTAGGGTTAAGATTAGGCTTGTGGTTAGGGTTACAGATAGGGTTAGGGGTGCATTGGGGTTACAGTTGTGGTTAGGGTTGGGATTAGGGTTAGGGTTGGGACTAGGGTTAGGATTAGGGTTGGAATTAGGGTTACGGGTGTGTTGCGGTTAGGGTTTTGGTTAGGGGTGTGTTGGGGTTAGGGTTGTGATTAGGGTTATGGCTACAGTTGGGATTAGGATTAGGGGTGTGTTGGGGTTAGTGTTGAAGTTAGAATTGAGGGGTTTCCACTGTTTAGGCACATCAGGGGTCTCCAAACGCAACATGGCGCCACCATTGATTCCAGCCAATCTTGCGTTCAAAAAGTCAAATGGTGCTCCCTCCCTTCCAAGCCCCGACGTGCTTATGTGATTATGCTCGGCATCTGCGCATTGTGTTCTATTTGGCGCCTGCGCACTCTGACAAGTTTTTTTTGTCAGTCCCATGATCATCTGTCTGTTCCTGCGCAGACGCAAACTCTTCAGTTCACCAGTTTCTTTAACGCATGCGCAGTAGTGCCGACCTCCTTAGTGTTTGGCACCTGCGCACTATACATCCATGACGCGCTTGGCGCTTGTTACTTCCGGCTGTCTCCGCTCCTGCACAGCTGATACGTCCTCAGCTGACCCTGGTTTGTAATTCTATTTATGTATATATAGACGCTTACCGTGCTCTTCAGACGTACTTACTCTGCTCCTGACGAAGCCACCTGTGTGTGGCGACACGTGTTGGGCTTTTGCCCCCCCCTGTCCTTACCTTTGTCATCTATTGCCTGCTCCAGCCATGATTCACAGGACCATGTGACCACCTGCAACTTTTGGCCGCATAGAGTAACGTATTTCCACACTGTCTTTTTTTACCACCTATCTGGTTGTGCATTGTTCATGTTCAATAGTCACTCGCTGTATGTGGGCCAACTTGTTTAAATGATATGTGGATGTACTTTACATACATACTTAGAGGTATATTCCTCTTCATCTAGTTAGATTGACACCTTTTATTGTATAGGTGCCACTTGCAATAGTTGTATGTGTGGTACGGGCACGTTACCTTATTGTTGGAGTTTATGTTTATTTTACATCTAATATTTATTACCTGACATTATGAGTAGGGGGGGAGGGGTTATTTACATCTTACAGAGTAGATTGTGTAATTCTGCTTTTAAATGTTTTTATATATGCTGTAGGTCTGTGTGCACTTTATAATAAAGTTTATTGGTTCATATATAATTGGGTGGTCTCCCTTTTCTCCAGTGTTTCTACTGTTTAGGCACATCAGGGGCTCTGCAAATGCAACGTGATGCCCGCAGACCATTCCATCAAAGTCTGCATTTCAAATGTCACTACTTCCCTTCCGAGCCCTGACGTGTGCCCAAACAGTGGTTTACCCCCACATATGGGGTACGAGCACACTCACAACAAACTGGGCAACAAATATTGGGGCCCAATTTCTCCTGTTACCCTTGTGAAAATAAAAAATTGCTTGCTAAAACATCTTTTTTGAGGAAAGAAAAATGATTTTTTATTTTCACTGCTCTGCGTTGTAAACTTCTGTGAAGCACTTGGGGGTTGAACGTGCTCACCACACATCTAGATAAGTTCCTTGGGGGGTCTAGTTTCCAAAATGGGGTCACTTGTGGGGGGTTTCTACTGTTTAGGCATATCAGGGGCTCTGCAAACGTAACATGATGCCCGCAGACCATTCCATCAAAGTCTGCATTCCAAAACGTCACTACTTCCCTTCCGACCCCCGGCATGTGCCCAAACAGTGGTTTACCCCCATATATGGGGTATCAGCGTACTCAGGAGAAACTGGACAACAACTTTTGGGTCCAATTTCTCCTGTTACTCTTGCAAAAATAAAAAATTCTGGGCTAAAAAAATATTTTTGAGGAAAGGAAACACATTTATTATTTTCACGGCTCTGAGTTATAAACTTCTGTGAAGCACTTGGGGGTTCAAAGTGCTCACCACACATCTAGATAAGTTCCCTTGGGGGTCTAGTTTCCAAAATGGAGTCACTTGTGGGGAGTTCCTACTGTTTAGGCACATCAGGGGCTCTGCAAAAGCAACCTGACGCCCGCAGAGCATTCCATCGAAGTCTGCATTTCAAAACGTCACTACTTCCCTTCCGAACCCCGACGTGTGCCAAAACAGTGGTTTACCCCCACATATGGGGTATCAGCGTACTCAGGAGAAACAGGACAACAACTTTTGGGGTCCAATTTCTCCTGTTACCCTTGGGAAAATAAAAAATTGTGGGCTAAAAAATCATTTTTGAGAAAAGAAAAATTATTTTTTATTTTCATGGCTCTGCGTTATAAACTTCTGTGAAGCACTTGGGGGTTCAAAGTGCTCACCACACATCTAGGTTAGTTCCTTGGGAGGTCTAGTTTCCAAAATGGGGTCACTTGTGCGGGAGCTCCAATGTTTAGGCACACAGGGGCTCTCCAAACACGACATGGTGTCCGCTAATGATTGGAGCTAATTTTCCATTCAAAAAGCCAAATGGCGTGCCTTCCCTTCCGAGCCCTGCCGTGCGCCCAAAGAGTGGTTTACCCCCACATATGGGGTATCATCGTACTCAGGACAAACTGGCCAACAACATTTGGGGTCCGATTTCTCCTATTACCCTTGGGAAAATAAAAAATTCTGGGCTAAAAATCATTTTTGAGGAAAGAAAAATTATTTTTTATTTTCACGGCTCTGCGTTATAAACTTCTGTGAAGCACCTGGGGGTTATAAGTGCTCACTATGCATCTAGATAAGTTCCTTGGGGGGTCTAGTTTCCAAAATGGGGTCACTTGTAGGGGATCCCCAATATTTAGGCACACAGGGGCTCTCCAAACGCGACATGGTGTCCGCTAACGATTGGAGCTAATTTTCCATTCAAAAAGTCAAATGGCACGCCTCCCCTTCCGAGCCTTGCCGTGCACCCAAACAGTGGTTATCCCCACATATGAGGTATCGGCGTACTCAGGAGAAATTGCCCAACAAATTTTAGGATCCGTTTTATCCTGTTGCCCATGTGAAAATGAAAGAATTGAGGCTAAAAGAAATTTTGTGTGAAAAAAAAGTACTTTTTCATTTTTGCGGATCAATTTGTGAAGCACCTGGGGGTTTAAAGTGCTCACTATGCCTCTAGATAAGTTCCTTGGGGGGTCTAGTTTCCAAAATGGGGTCACTTGTGGAGGAGCTCCAATGTTTAGGCACACAGGGGCATTCCAAAGCGACATGGTGTCCGCTAACGATGGAGATAATTTTTCATTCAAAAAGTCAAATGGCGCTCCTTCCCTTCCGAGCCTTACCATGTGCCCAAACAGTGGTTTACCCCCACATGTGAGGTATCGGTGTACTCAGGAGAAATTGCCCAACAAAATTTAGGATCCATTTTATCCTGTTACCCATGGGAAAATGAAAAAATTGAGGCTAAAATAATTTTTTGGGGAAAAAAAAGTACTTTTTCATTTTTACGGATCAATTTGTGAAGCACCTGGGGGTTTAAAGTGCTCACTATGCTTCTAGATAAGTTCCTTGGGGGGTCTAGTTTCCAAAATGGGGTCACTTGTTGGGGAGCTCCAATGTTTAGGCACACGGGGGCTCTCCAAACGCGACATGGTGTCCGCTAAAGATTGGAGCCAATTTTTCATTGAAAAAGTCAAATGGCGCTCCTTCCCTTCCGAGCCCTGCCGTGCGCCCAAACAGTGGTTTACCCCCACATATGAGGTATCATCGTACTCAGGACAAATTGGACAACCACGTCCGTGGTCCAGTTTTTCCTTTTACCCTTGGGAAAATAAAAAAATTGTTGCTAAAAGATCATTTTTGTGACTAAAAAGTTAAATGTTCATTTTTTACTTCCATGTTGCTTCTGCTGCTGTGAAACACCTGAAGGGTTAATAAACTTCTTGAATGTGGTTTTGAGCACCTTGAGGGGTGCAGTTTTTAGAATGGTGTCACTTTTGGGTATTTTCAGCCATATAGAACCCTCAAAATGACTTCAAATGTGAGGTGGTCCCTAAAAAAAATGGTTTTGTAAATTTTGTTGTAAAAATGAGAAATCACTGGTCAAATTTTAACCCTTATAACTTCCTAGCAAAAAAAAATTTGTTTCCAAAATTGTGCTGATGTAAAGTAGACATGTGGGAAACGTTATTTATTAACTATTTTGTGTCACATAACTCTCTGGTTTAACAGAATAAAAATTCAAAATGTGAAAATTGCGAAATTTTCAAAATTTTCGCCAAATTTCCATTTTTTTCACAAATAAACTCAGAAATTATCGACCTAAATTTACCACTAACATGAAGCCCAATGTGTCTCGAAAAAACAATCTCAGAATCGCTAGGATCCGTTGAAGCGTTCCTGAGTTATTACCTCATAAAGGGACACTGGTCAGAATTGCAAAAAACGGCAAGGTCATTAAGGCCAAAATAGGCTGGGTCATGAAGGGGTTAAAATCAGTTTTAAAATTAACTTTGTTCATGGGAGAACACAGAGCAATTTTTGTTTTTATGCGTTCGTTTTTTCCTACCCTTGTTCCAAGAGCCATAACTTTTTTATTATTCTGTCGACATAACCGTGTGAGTTCATGTTTTTGGTGGGACAAGTTGTGCTGTTGAATGACACCATAAATTTTATCATGTGATATACTGAAAAGTGGTGAAATAGCACAAAAAGTGCAATTCCTCAATGTTTCTTTTTTTTTAATTTACAGCATTCATTTTAAGGTAAAACCTACCTGGCAATATATTTCTCCAGGTCAGTCTGATTAGAGAAATGCCAAACATTCAAAATTTTTATTTTATTTAAATAGAACCTGTCAGCAGGATTGTGCTCAGTAACCTACAGACAGTGTCAGGTCTGCGCCGTTAGGCCGGAATCACACTTAATGTATGAAAAATCGGTCCGTTTCTCTCAGAGAAGAGTCCCACAAATGTTCTCTGTATGGTCACCCGTGTGTAATCCGTTTGCAATGCGATAATGCTATTTTTTTGCATCTATGTATCCGTATGACATCCGTATGGCTTTACATTTCTCACTGTTTTTCCCTAATGAATTTAATGGTTCAATGGGCTGAAATGAGGAAAATATGTGCGTATTTCTCGCAAGTCACACTGATGGTCTGTGTGGTGTCCGATTTTTTTCTTGCACCCATAGACTTGCATTGGCGAGACTTGGGCAATATACGCGTACAATCGCATCACACTGCGTTTTCACTCGCACGCTGAATACACCCGAGAAAAAAAATGGTGATGTGAGCTGCCCCATAGATTAACACTGGTCCGAGTGCTATGCGATGTTTTCTCGCATGGCACTCATCCATATTATACTTTAGTGTGACCCCGGCCTTATACTAATTAAAATGATACCTGAGTTGATGAAAGTGGGGGGGTCTTCATGTGGTGCTCTGATTAGGTATTCACCAGTATGGCTTCTGACAGGCCACTGATCCCTCACTGACCTGCCCCCTGGTTTACATAATGAATATTATATATATTTTTAAAAAATCCCTTTCTGCAGGCAGGCAACGGCGCCTGCGCTGCACCATGATTGCATCCATATGGTGCATTTAATTATTCTAATTATTATTCATAAATTCAGGAAAAAAATTACCTCTTCCAATATGTTGCCATGGGCACCTGCGCAGTAGCATCTATCAGACCGCCGATAGATGCTACTGCGCAGCCGTGGCCTGCACCATCTCAGCGGAGACAATTTTATTTTTCCTCTAGCAAGAAGGCACTGCTGGTGCCATCTTGGAGGAGGATTTTGTTTCTCAAGCAAGATGGCGCCGCAGGGGCGTCGATAGCTGCTACTGCGCAGGTGCAGCAGGTGCCATTTTCAAGCTGATATTTTTTTTTTAGGAATTTATGGATACCATTAAAAAGAATAATTAAATGCACAATATAGATGCGAATATGGCACCTGCCTGCGTAAGGGGATTTTTAAAAAAAATATATATAATATTCACTATATAAACTTGGGCACAGGTCAGTATCAGTGACCTGTCAGCAGTCTGCATTATGAATAGCTAATCAGAGCACCACATAAAGACCCCCCAGGCCGCCCCAGACACCAGCATATCATTAACTCAAAGCTGAAAATAAAGATTAAACAACAAACACAAGATGGATTTCATCACCCAAGGTATCATTGTAATCAGTATAACGGCGTCGACTTAACACTGTTGTGATGCCAATTTCCAAAAGCCATAATGTTTTAAATTTTCAGGATATAGGGCTAGGTGAGGGTTTGTTTACTGTTCCTGAGCCATTGTTTTTATTGATATCATTTTGGGGTAGTTATGATGTTTTAATCGCCTCTTATTACATTATTTTGTGCTTTTGCGACAGCTGAAACAATATAATTCTGGTGTTTAGAATTTTTTTTATCTTTACACATTTACCGATCAGATTAAATTATTGTATATTTTGATAGATTGGACTTTTACAAATTCAAAAATACCAAATATGTGTATTTTTTTTTATTTCTTAATTTTCAATAGGGGAAAAGATGGGTAATTTAAACTTTTATTTATTTTTATTTATTTTCATACTTTTTAAAACATTTTTTTTACTTTCACAGTGTTTGTTAGTCCCATAGTATTGCTGTATAAAGCAAAAATCATGGTCTCTTATGACCCCTGGCTATCATGGCAACCCATCGGCGCCCCACAATCACGTCACGGGTATGCAGACTGGCACATAGAACAGTGTGCTCCCTGCCAGTACATGTTAAATACCGCTTTCAGAGATTTACAGCTGCATTTCACAGGTTAATAGCCATGGGTGGAGCTCTGTTACAGGCAGATGATGGCTGATTAAATCAGCCATCATGTACTGGCAAAGTTGCTGGCTCGACTTGACATAAAGGGGTTAAATACACTGAGGTAAAACCAAAGAGTACAAAGTTCAGAGCCTTGGTTGTACAGAACTAGAATACTAAAACTACAAAGGGGAAACTGTACTGGGAAAAAAGCATTCCAAAAGTAAAGCTTTCAACTGCTAGGATGAAATTAGGAGCTGTTAAACAAGATGCGTGCGTGGGAGCTGTACACATATCTCATGAAAATAGTATTGTGGGGATTTGACAATAACATTTAGGCTTTAAGTGTCTACAAGTCTATCAGAGATCTTCTTTTAGTATTTTCCAATGAAAAATATAATGTACCAATAAATTTGATTGCCGAGAATACAGTTTTTTCAAAATATTTGTTTTTATACCTTTTGTACAACTTTGAAAATGAATGTATTTTATTGCTTTACTAGATGGTGGCCCGATTCTAACGCATTGGGTATTCTAGAATATGTAGGTAGTATATAGCACAGGCCATGTACTATATTGCACAGTCACGTAGTATATAACACAACCGACGTAGTATATAACATAGCTACGTAGTATACTGTATAACAGAGCCACGTAGTATATAACATAGCCACGTAGTGTATTGCACAGCCACGTAGTATATAACACAGCGCACGTAGTATATAGCACAGCCACATAGTATATAACACAGCCACGTAGTATATAACACAGCCACGTAGTGCATTGCACAGCTACGTAGTATATTGCACAGCCACGTAGTATATTGCAGTCATGTAGTATATTGCACAGCCACATAGTATATAACACAGAGCACGTAGTATATTGCACAGCCACGTAGTATATTGCACAGTCACATTGTATATTGCACAGCCATGTAGTATATTGCACAGCCACATAGTATATAACACAGAGCACGAAGTATATAGCACAGCCACGTAGTATATTGCACAGTCACATAGTATATTGCCCAGCTACGTAGTATATTGCACAGTCACGTGGTATAGAACACAGAGAAGTAGTATATAACACTGCGCATGGAGTATATAACACAGGTTACGTAGTATAAAGCACAGCGATTTAGTATAATGCCCAGCTACATAGTGTATAGCACAGAGATGTAGTATATAACAGAGCCCATGCAGTATATAGCAATGTGGGCACTATATGCGTGGTAAAAAAAACAATGACAATAAAAAATAAACATACTCACCTTCCGAAGGCCCCTTGAAGTCCTGGCGCCGGTGTGTGCTGGCAGCTTCCGGTCCCAGGGTTGCTATGCGCATAGGACCTGTGATGACGTCATGGTCACATGACTGTGATGTCATGGCAGGTCCTTCTCGCATAGCATCCTTGGCACCGGAACCTGCCGCTTGCACTGCCAAGGACAGCGCGCAACGTCGGACAGTGAGAATAACCTTTTTTTTTCATTATTATTTTTAAAATTAGATCTTTTTACTATTGATGCTGCATAGGCAGCATCAATAGTAAAAAGTTGGTCACGCAGGGTTAATAGCAGCGTTAACAAAGTGCGTTACACCGCGGCATAACGCTGCCATTAACCCTGTGTGAGCGCTGACTGGAGGGGAGTATGGACGGGACACTGAGTGCAGGGCAGTAAGCAGTGGCCATTTCGCTGCTGGACTGTGCCCATCGCTGATTAGTCGTGGGCGTTTTGCCGGGACCAGTCATCGACTTGGATTTCTGTGACAGACAGAGGCCGCGACCAATGAATATCCGTGACAGACAGACAGACGGAAGTGACCCTTACACAATTATATATATAGATTGTATCTGAAGTATAAATGAAACAAATATTCCCAATTAAATACATCTTCCTGCTTTTTTGCATATAGCTCTTGTTTAGAAATTATGTGTATCTGTGGTTACAGACTACACCGAGTTCCAAATTATTGTCAAATTGGTTAAGTGCCATAAAGATGTAATTTTTTTTTAAATAAACTCATGGATGGTTTGTATCTCAGGGTCTTTGAATGACTGAAAACACTTGTGATAATTAATTTACCAGGTGAGGCCAATTAAAGGAAATCTACTTAAGAATGACGTACCGCATTATTAAGCAAACAGCAGGTTTAAAGCAATATGGGAAAGAAAAAGGATCTACCTGCATCCAAAAAGCATCACATAGTGTAGTGCAATGCCTTGGACAAGATATGAAAACATTAGATATTTCCTCAAAACTTAAGAGTGATCATCAGACTATGAAGATATTTGTGGCTGATACAGAGCACAGACAGGTTCGTGCAGATAAAGGAACAATAAGGAAGGTTTCTGCACCAGATAAATTAATCAGATTGAGAGAGCAGCTGCTAAAATACAAAGCAGCAAACAGGTGTTTGAAGTAGCTGGTGTCCCACGAGTCATAAGGTGTAGCATCCTCCAGAGAATTACACTTGTGCATGAACCTACTAATTGACCACTATTTTGCAGTGAGATGAGTATCAATATTAAACATGACTTTTAATAAAGCAAAATAAAACCATATTTTAACACACGAATTTCTAAAAATCACACCAAGAGTTCCTATTCACAGATTTGTGATTCTATCTAAACCACAGTGGTGGAAGAAAAATGAATCAAATAAGAATCATGTTCACATAACCAGTCGGATACCATGACAGTGGCATTGAATAAAAGGCATTTTTTTATTTCACTAATCAAATCCTTTTCAGTGCCTCTAAATACTTGCTGGATGGAGACTATGATAACTATACACTGCTCAAAAAAATAAAGGGAACACTTAAACAATAGAATATCACTCCAAGTAAATCAAACTTCTGTGAAATCAAACTGTCCACTTAGGAAGCAACACTGTTTGACAATCAATATCACATGCTGTTGTGCAAATGGGATAGACAACAGATGGAAATTATTTGCAAATATCAAGACGCGCTCAATAAAGGAGTGGTTCTGCAGGTGGGGACCACAGACCACATCTCAATACCAATGCTTTCTGGCTGATGTTTTGGTCACTTTTGAATGTTGGTTCTGCTTTCACACTCGTGGTAGCATGAGACGAACTCTACAACCCACACAAGTGGCTCAGGTAGTGCAGCTCTTCTAGGATGGCACATCAATACGAGCTGTGGCAAGAAGGTTTGCTGTGTCTGTCAGCGTAGTGTTCAGAGGCTGGAGGCACTACCAGGAGACAGGCCTGTACACCAGGAGACATGGAGGGGGCTGTAGGAGGGCAACAACCGAGCGGCAGGACTGCTATCTTAGCCTTTTGTGCAAGGAGGAACAGGAGCAGCACTGCCAGAGCCCTGCAAAATGACCTCCAGCAGGCCACAAATGTGCATGTGTCTGCACAAACAGTTAGAAACCAACTCCATGAGGATGGTCTGAGTGCTCGACGTCCACAGATGGGGGTTGTGCTCACAGCCCAACACCGTGCAGGATGCTTGGCATTTGCCATAGAACACCAGAATTGGCAAATTCGCCACTGGCGCTCTGTGCTCTTCACAGATGAAAGCAGGTTCACACTGAGCACATGTGACAGACATGACAGAGTCTGGAGATGCGGTGTAGAGCGATCTGCTGCCTGCAACATCCTTCAGCATGACCGGTTTGGCAGTAGGTCAGTAATGGTGTGGGGTGACATTTCTTTGGAGGGCCACACAGCCCTCTATGTGCTCTCCAGAGGTAGCCTGACTGCCATTAGGTACCGAGATGAGATCCTCAGGTCCCTTGTGAGACCATATGCTGGTGCTGGTGCTAATGCAGGACAATGCCAGACCTCATGTGCCTGGAGTGTGTCAGCAGTTCCTGAAAGATGAAGGCATTGAAGCTATGGACTGGCCTGCCCGTGACCCAGACCTGAATCCGATTGAACACATCTGGGACATCATGTCTTGCACCATCCACCGTCACATTGCACCACAGACTGCCCAGAAGTTGGCGGATGCTTTAGTCCAGGTCTGGGAGGAGATCCCTCAGGAGACCATCCACTGCCTCATCAGGAGCATGCCCAGGTATTGTATGGAGGTCATACAGGCAACACACACACAACTGAACATAATTTCCTTGTCTTGAGGCATTTCCACTGAAGTTGGATCGGCCTGTAATTTGATTTTTCAATTTGATTTTGAGTTTCATTCCAAATCCAGACCTCCATGGGATATTCATTTTGATTTACATTTATCATTATGTTTTATTATTCTCAACACTGTTAGGTGTCGAGTTCCCACCTCTGCACAAGGGGAATCTCGAACCATCTCCGCTGCGGTCTCCCATTCTTCTCCAGCCGCAGTGGAGTCTTCTCAGTGGAGACGTGGGTCTGAGCGTCTAGCTCAGGCTGATACTGGACGACTGGTTACTACTGCCCTTCCAGGCTCTGTCTTTGTAGCCAGCAATGTTCAGCAGCGAGCAGGTCTTTCTGGGACTAAGTCCAGCTTTTCCCTTTCTGAGCATGCCCACGGGATGACCTCCCATTGGAGGTCGGGGGTCACATGCTCTGATACTGCAGCAAATCCCATTGGTCCTCTAGGAAGGTCCTGAAGGTGTTCTTCTGTGGCAGACTCCCATTGGTCATTCTGGGTAGGTCTTGTACTTGCTGCAGCTATAAAAGGTTTGCATGGCCGCACGGCCATGTGCTAGTATACATTTGTAAACGTGTGTGTGTTGATGAGTGCAAGTCTGTTGTGAACTCTATTTTTGGGCTCCCTCTAGTGGTCACAAGTGGTACTGGGTAGTGTTGTCTTTCTGCAGGTTGGCAGCATCAGCTAGTTCGTTATCCTTGTTTGGTTTTCTATTTAGCTCACCTGGATACTCAGTTCCTTGCCTGCTTTCAATGTATTCAGTGCTCTTCAGATTCCTTGTGACTACCTTGCTCCCAGTCTCTCCAAGACAAGCTAAGTTTTTGTTTGTTCATTTTTTGATTATCAGCATTCATCATGTTTCTTGTCCAGCTTGCTAAAATGTGATTTCCTCGCTTGCTGGTTGCTCTAGGGGACTGAGTTTCTCCCCCCACACCGTTAGTTGGTGTGGGGGTTCTTGAAATCTCAGAGTGGATATTTTGTAAGGGTTTTTTACTGACCGCATAGATTCCTTTTTCTATTTTCTGCTATCTAGTATTAGTGGGCCTCATTTGCTGAATCTGCTTTCACCCCTGTGTATGTGCCTTCCTCTTACCTCACCGTTATTATTTGTTGGGGGCTTCTATATCTTTGGGGATTATTTCTCTGGAGGCAAGAGAGGTCTTTCTTTCTCTCTAGGGGTAGTTAGTTCCTCAGGCTGGCTCGAGACGTCTAGGATTTCTAGGCACGTTCACCGGCTACTTCTAGTGTGTTTGGATAGGTTCAGATTTGCGGTCAGTCCAGTTTGCCACCTCCCTAGAGCTTGTCCTATGTTTGTTACTTAGCTGGAGTAATTTGTGATCCTCAACCACTAAGGATCATAACAGTATAGCAGGCCAAGAAGTGTTTAATGCATCGCAGAAGTGGGATAAAAAGAAGACCTGAGTACATTTTTTTTTTCCTCCCGCTTTTCCTTTGCTGCAGTCTGTTTAGCTTCTTTCATCCCCTTGAACTCTGGGTGGTTTTGAGCTCAGCTGCAGACATGAATATTCAGACTCTGACTTCTAGTGTGGATCATCTTACGGCACGGGTGCAAAGTATTCAGGATTTTGTTATTCATAGCCCTATGTCAGAACCAAAGATACCCATTCCTGAGTTGTTTTCTGGAGATAGATCTAGGTTTCTAAATTTTAAAAATAATTGTAAGTTATTTCTATCTCTGAGACCTCGTTCCTCTGGTGATTCTGCTCAGCAAGTTAAAATTGTTATCTCCTTGTTGCGTGGCGACCCTCAAGATTGGGCTTTCTCTCTGGCGCCAGGAGATCCTGCATTGCTTAATGTAGATGCATTTTTTCTGGCTCTTGGACTGCTTTATGAGGAGCCTAATCTTGAGAATCAGGCAGAAAAAGTGTTGCTGGCTATCTCTCAAGGTCAAGATGAAGCAGAGGTGTATTGTCAAAAATTTCGGAAATGGTCGGTGCTTACTCAATTGAATGAGTGTGCCCTGGCTGCAAATTTCAGAGAAGGTCTTTCTGAGGCCGTTAAGAATGTTTTGGTGGGGTTTCCCACCCCTACAAGTCTGAGTGATTCTATAGCTTTAGCCATTCAGGTTGATCGGCGTTTGCGGGAGCGCAAATCTGCTCATCCTTTGGCGGTATTTTCTGAACAGAGACCTGAGTCTATGCAAGGTGACCGAACTCTGACCAGAATTGAGCGACAAAGTCATAGACGTCAAAATGGGTTGTGCTTTTACTGTGGTGATTCTACTCATGTTATCTCAGCATGCTCTAAACGCTTAAAAAAATTCGCTAAACCTGTCACCATTGGTACTATACAGCCTAAATTTATTTTGTCTGTTACTTTGATTTGTTCTTTGTCGTCCTACCCAGTTATGGCTTTTGTGGATTCGGGTGCTGCCCTGAATCTGATGGATTTGTCGTTTGCCAGGCGCTGTGGTTTTGTCCTGGAGCCTTTGGAATTTCCTATTCCTCTGAGGGGAATTGATGCTACGCCATTGGCTGAGAATAAGCCTCAGTATTGCACGCAAATGACCATGTGCATGACTCCCGTACATCAGGAGGTGATTCGCTTTCTTGTTCTGCATAATTTGCATGATGTTGTCGTTTTGGGTCTGCCATGGCTGCAGGCTCATAATCCAGTTTTAGATTGGAAAGCTATGTCTGTGTCAAGTTGGGGTTGTCAGGGAATTCATGGCGATACTCCTTTGGTGTCTATTGCTTCTTCCACTCCTTCTGAGGTCCCTGAGTTTTTGTCTGACTACCAGGATGTATTTGATGAGCCCAGGTCCAGTGCCCTGCCCCCTCATAGGGATTGTGACTGTGCTATAAATTTAATTCCTGGTAGTAAATTTCCTAAGGGACGACTTTTTAATTTGTCTATTCCAGAGCATGCCGCGATGCGGAGTTATATAAAGGAGTCTTTGGAGAAGGGACATATTCGCCCATCCTCTTCCCCTCTTGGTGCGGGATTTTTTTTTTGTGGCCAAGAAGGACGGTTCTTTGAGACCTTGTATAGATTATCGTCTTCTGAATAAAATCACAGTCAAATTTCAGTATATTTTGCCACTATTGTCTGATTTGTTTGCTCGGATTAAGGGTGCCAGTTGGTTCACCAAGATAGATCTCCGTGGTGCGTATAATCTTGTGCGCATTAAGCAGGGAGATGAATGGAAAACAGCATTTAATACGCCCGAAGGCCATTTTGAGTACTTGGTGATGCCTTTTGGAATCTCTAATGCCCCTTCTGTGTTTCAGTCCTTCATGCATGACATCTTCCGAGAATATCTGGATAAATTTATGATTGTTTATCTGGATGACATTTTGGTCTTTTCTGATGATTGGGAGTCCCATGTGAAGCAGGTCAGGATGGTGTTTCAGGTCCTGCGTGCTAATGCTTTATTTGTGAAGGGCTCAAAATGTCTCTTCGGAGTACAGAAGGTCTCCTTTTTGGGTTTTATTTTTTCTCCTTCTACTGTGGAGATGGACCCAGTCAAGGTCCAGGCTATTCATGACTGGACTCAGCCCACGTCTGTTAAGAGTCTTCAGAAGTTCTTGGGTTTTGCTAATTTTTACCGTCGTTTCATCGCTAATTTTTCTAGCGTGGTTAAACCTTTGACGGATTTGACCAAGAAGGGTTCTGATGTGACTAATTGGTCTCCTGCGGCCGTGGAGGCCTTTCGGGAGCTGAAGCACTGGTTTTCTTCAGCTCCAGTCTTATGTCAGCCAGATGTCTCTCTCCCCTTCCAGGTCGAGGTTGATGCTTCTGAGATTGGAGCAGGGGCTGTTTTGTCGCAGAGAAGCTCTGATGGCTCTGTGATGAAGCCATGTGCTTTCTTTTCAAGAAAGTTTTCGCCTGCCGAGCGGAATTATGATGTTGGTAATCGGGAGTTGTTGGCTATGAAGTGGGCATTTGAGGAGTAGCGACATTGGCTCGAAGGAGCTAAACATCGTGTGGTGGTCTTGACTGATCACAAAAATCTGATTTATCTTGAATCTGCCAGGCGCCTGAGTCCTAGACAGGCTCGTTGGTCGTTGTTTTTCTCCCGTTTCAACTTCGTGGTCTCATACCTGCCTGGTTCGAAGAACGTGAAAGCTGATGCACTTTCTAGGAGTTTTGTGCCTGACTCTCCGGGAGTTTCTGAGCCGGCTGGTATTCTCAGAGAGGGAGTGATTTTGTCTGCCATTTCCCCAGATTTGCGACGAGTGCTGCAGAAATTTCAGGCGGATAGACCTGACCGTTGTCCACCAGAGAGACTGTTTGTCCCGGATAGATGGACCAGCAGAGTTATTTCCGAGGTCCATTCTTCGGTGTTGGCGGGTCATCCTGGGATTTTTGGTACCAGAGATTTGGTGGCTAGGTCCTTTTGGTGGCCTTCCTTGTCGCGGGATGTGCGTTCCTTTGTGCAGTCTTGTGGGATTTGTGCTCGGGCTAAGCCTTGCTGTTCTCGTGCTAGCGGTTTGCTTTTGCCTTTGCCTGTTCCGAAAAGGCCTTGGACGCACATTTCCATGGATTTTATTTCCGATCTTCCAGTATCTCAGAGAATGTCTGTCATCTGGGTGGTGTGTGATCGTTTTTTCCAAGATGGTCCATTTGGTGCCCTTGCCTAAGTTGCCTTCTTCCTCCGATTTGGTTCCTCTATTTTTTCAGAATGTGGTTCGCTTGCACGGCATTCCTGAAAATATTGTGTCTGATAGAGGATCCCAGTTTGTGTCCAGGTTTTGGCTGACTTTTTGTGCTAAGATGGGCATTGATTTGTCTTTTTCGTCGGCCTTCCATCCTCAGACTAATGGCCAAACCGAGCGAACTAATCAGACGTTGGAAACTTATTTGAGATGTTTTGTTTCTGCTGATCAGGATGATTGGGTGACTTTTTTGCCATTGGCCGAGTTTGCCCTTAATAATCGGGCTAGTTCTGCTACTTTGGTTTCGCCTTTTTTCTGCAATTCTGGTTTCCATCCTCATTTTTCCTCGGGTCAGGTTGAGCCTTCTGACTGTCCTGGGGTGGATTCTGTGGTGGATAGGTTGCAGCAGATTTGGAACCATGTGGTGGACAATTTGACGTTGTCACAGGAGAAAGCTCAGCGCTTTGCCAACCGCCGCCGCGGTGTGGGTCCCCGACTTCGTGTTGGGGATTTGGTGTGGCTGTCTTCTCGGTATGTTCCTATGAAGGTCTCCTCTCCTAAATTTAAGCCTCACTTCATCGGTCCTTATAAGATCTTGGAAATCCTTAACCCGGTGTCTTTTCGTTTGGATCTCCCAGCATCATTTGCCATTCATAATGTGTCCCATAGGTCTTTGTTGCGGAGGTATGTGGTACCTGTGGTTCCTTCTGTTGAGCCTCCTGCTCCGGTGCTGGTCGAGGGTGAATTGGAGTACGTGGTGGAGAAGATTTTGGATTCTCGTATCTCTAGACGGAGGCTTCAGTATTTGGTTAAGTGGAAGGGCTATGGTCAGGAGGATAGTTCCTGGGTTGTCGCCTCTGATGTCCATGCGGCCGATTTGGTTCGTGCCTTCCACACGGCTCATCCTGATCGCCCTGGGGGTCTTGATGAGCGTTCGGTGACCCCTCCTCAAGGGGGGGTACTGTTGTGAACTCTATTTTTGGGCTCCCTCTAGTGGTCACAAGCGGTACTGGGTAGTGTTGTCTTTCTGCAGGTTGGCAGCATCAGCTGGTTCGTTATCCTTGGTTGGTTTTCTATTTAGCTCACCTGGATACTCAGTTCCTTGCCTGCTATCAATGTATTCAGTGCTCTTCAGATTCCTTGTGACTACCTTGCTCCCAGTCTCTCCAAGACAAGCTAAGTTTTTGTTTGTTCATTTTTTGATTATCAGCATTCATCATGTTTCTTGTCCAGCTTGCTAAAATGTGATTTCCTCGCTTGCTGGTTGCTCTAGGGGACTGAGTTTCTCCCCCCACACCGTTAGTTGGTGTGGGGGTTCTTGAAATCTCAGAGTGGATATTTTGTAAGGGTTTTTTACTGACCGCATAGATTCCTTTTTCTATTTTCTGCTATCTAGTATTAGTGGGCCTCATTTGCTGAATCTGCTTTCACCCCTGTGTATGTGCCTTCCTCTTACCTCACCGTTATTATTTGTTGGGGGCTTCTATATCTTTGGGGATTATTTCTCTGGAGGCAAGAGAGGTCTTTCTTTCTCTCTAGGGGTAGTTAGTTCCTCAGGCTGGCTCGAGACGTCTAGGATTTTTAGGCACGTTCACCGGCTACTTCTAGTGTGTTTGGATAGGTTCAGATTTGCGGTCAGTCCAGTTTGCCACCTCCCTAGAGCTTGTCCTATGTTTGTTACTTAGCTGGAGTAATTTATGATCCTCAACCACTAAGGATCATAACACAAGTCATTCTTAAACATCCCCTCCCTTCTGTATGACTGCTCGCGAAAGGGGGATGTCTGCTATCTAGCGCCCGGCTGAGCTATCAGCACAAAGCCACACGTAAACAGCGTCTAACTGCTGTGACCACCAGTGCAGCGCTGTGTGCTATTAGAGCACTTACCTTACCCAAGCCTGGGTTGTTAGTGGCGTCCGCCAGTGTGGCACAGCACGCACTTCTGTGCATATTAGTTACTCTGATATCCCAATTGTGGTGTCGATCGCAAGAGGTCTACACGAACTGTAATCCTGTGTCCTGGGATAGAGTTCTGTGATTCCTTGCTTGCGCTCTCTGTGCGGTACCGGGACCCTGTGACGTAACAGGGTTCGCTTTCTTTATACAGGGTGAAGTTAACCCATGTGTGTATCCTCATTGTACCACCATATAGTTCCTCATTACTTAGCAGCAGGTTCCATCTCTGCATGGTGGACCCCGGGCTGCGAACGCACCTTATTCTATCTATTTAATTATTTGGTGCGTTCCGCTAGCCCTCACATTATACTAGTGCCAGGGTCTGGCTAGTAATGACGGACAAACAGCAATCTTTGCAGTACATCCAGCAGCTGGAGGGTAGGTTGGCGGCTCTCGAGCGCACAACCTCAGCTGTGGATGTAACCGCAGTTGCTGTTCAGGCTGCTAGCGTGGCAGCAGCAACCTTGTCCACTGCCACCCCTGTTCCGACTCTATCTCGCCTCCCGCTGCCAGAAAAATGTTCTGGTGGTAGTAAGTCTTGTAGGGATTTCGTGAGTCAGTGCTCTATACATCTCGAGCTTCTGGCCGCACGTTTCCCCACAGAGCGGGCTAAGGTGGGATTTATTGTGTCTCTCCTGTCGGACAGGGCATTGGAGTGGGCTGCACCGCTGTGGGAGCGTGGCGATCATTTGGTGCAGAATGCTTTGTTGTTTCTGAGCACTCTGAAACAGGTCTTTTTAGGACCTCGTGTCACCCATGATACAGCGCTCCAACTGTTGGCATTGACTCAGGGCTCGTCCTTGGTCAGCCATGTTGCCGTCCACTTTCGCACCCTAGCATCTGAGCTGGAGTGGTCGGATAAAGCCCTTATTCCGATATTTTGGAGGGGGCTGGCTGACCACGTGAAGAATGCTCTGGCAACTAGGGAGATTCCCGCCACGCTGGAAGAGTTAATAGCAGTGTCCACTCGTATTGACCTCCGTTTTCACGAGCAGAGGTTAGAGCGAGCCCAGTGTAGGCAGAGGTTTTGGCTGGCTCCCACCTTCGCCAAACCTTTGGAATCTCCAGTCCAGGCCCCTGAGTCACATGAGCCTATGGTAGTGTCACGAGTGGGATCTAAGTCCCGTACCGCTCGTGCACTCCAGGTTTGTCATGTTTACCAGCAGTCAGGACATCTTGCCACCAGATGTTCCCAGCGGTCGAGGAAACGTTAGCGTATCCCATTGATCCTCTAGGAAGGTCCTGAAGGTGTTCTTCTTCTGTGGCAGACTCCCATTGCTCCTTCTGAGAAGGTCTTGTACTTGCTGCAGCTATAAAAGGTTTGCATGGCCGCACGGCCATGCGCTAGTATACATTTGTAAACGTGTGTGTGTTGATGAGTGCAAGTCATTCTTAAACATCCCCTCCCTTGTGTATGACTGCTCGCGAAAGGTGGATGTCTGCTATCTAGCGCCCGGCTGAGCTATCATCACAAAGCCACAGTAAACAGCGTCTAACTGCTGTGACAGCCAGTGCAGCGCCGTGTGCTATTAGAGCACTTACCTTACCCAAGTCTGGGTGGTTAGTGGCGTCCGCCAGTGTGGCACAGCACGCACTTCTGTGCATATTAGTTACTCTGATATCCCAATTGTGGTGTCGATCGCAAGAGGTCTACACGAACTGTAATCCTGTGTCCTGAGATAGAGTTCTGTGATTCCTTGCTTGCGCTCTCTGTGCGGTACCGCGACCCTGTGACGTAACAGGGTTCGCTTTCTTCATAAATGGTGAAGTTAACCCATGTGTGTATCCTCATTGTGCCTCCATATAGTCCGTCATTACTTAGCAGCAGGTTCCATCTCTGCACGGTGGACCCCAAGCTGCGAACGCACCTTATTCTATCTATTTAATTATTTGGTGCATTCCGCTAGCCCTAACAAACACATTCCACTATGTAATGAATAAAGATTTGCAACTAAAATATTTCATTCAGTGATATCTTGGATGTGGTATTTTAGTGTTCCCTTTATTTTTTTTGAGCAGTGTATATAAGTGGAATGGTCTCACCAAGATCTTGTTATAGACGATATACTACATCTGAATATCCAACTGGCAACTCGCCTTCTGGTACAGATGGGAAGGGGATCTGAACCTGACCCTATTTGGACCAATTCAGCACTAGTTGACCCTAGACCCCCAAGTCTCCTGCCCTTACTAGGGAAGTCCACAGCTCACCCTAGTGGAACAATGCCATAAAAAGCCCTACGTGACCAGAACGCATTTGCAAATGCAAATGCATGTAGTAACTGTAACGTTTGAGCCCAGACTGGTTGGCGCGGGCGTTCGGGTGTGTGGCCCCACTGGACCACTGACCAGACTACCCTGGAAGGGGCATAACTAAGTAGCTTCCTAGGTGCAGCCTCTGATGGTGAGGTCAGACTTGTGCGGCAGGTAGCTACCAGGTACCACTCCAGGGTGGTGTCTGGCCATGGATGCTGATCCCACCAGGGGACAGGACACAGGCAGGCATGGCTGTGACACTGGTTGGCGGATGGGTATGGCAAAGGCCCTGATGGGCTAGACGGAGACACAGGCAGGCAGGTGGGCATGGCTGGCACTCTGGCAGACAGGCAGGCACGGCTGGCACTCCGGCAGGTCAGACAGACAGGGTTGATACTCTGGTAGGAACTGGTATACAGGTGGGTGTATGGAAACAGGTAAGAACCTGTTCAGACTGGAGGGTATATGGAAACAGGTAGGGACCTGTTCGGACTGGTGAATATAAAGAAACAGGAGAAACAGGTAGAGACCTGTGCGGCAAGTTGCAGAACGGAGATAGAGCAAGACCACAAGAGTGGTTGCAAAGCCGAACCACAGGAGGCAGAGCCAAGAGCTGGAGGCAGAGCCAAGAACAGAAATGCAGCTAAGTGCAGAGAAGGAGAAGACAAAGCTAAGAGCAGAGAAGAGGAAGGTGGAGCTAAGAGCAGAGAAGAAGGCAAAAAAGGAGAAGGCGGAGCTAAGGATAGAGCCTCTGGAGTCGGAGCCAAGAGCGGAGTTGCTGGAGGCGGAGCCAAGAGCGGAGACGCTGGAGGCGGATCCAAGAGCAGAACCACAGGAGTCAATGCCAAGAGCCAGAACCGCAGGAGGCAAAGCCAAGAGCCAGAAGGCGGAGAGCCACAGGTTGTGATGAGCAAAGCAGAGAAGCACAGAGCCACAGGTTGTGGCAAGCAAAGCAGAGAAGCACAGAGCCACGGGTACTGGCGAACAGAGCAGAGAGGTGCAGAGCCAATGATTGTGGCAAGCAGAGCAAAGAGGTGCAGAGCCACTGGTAGTGGTGAGCAGAGCCGAGAGGTGCAGAGCCACAGGTAGTGGCGAGCAGAGCAGAGAGGTGCAGAACCACAGGTAGTAGCGAGCAGGAGAGTGAACACAGTGTCAGGACTCTGAACATTTTTATTACATTTTGTGCATTACTGCCCTTTTCCAAGATGGCGTCTTTGGTCTCATGTGCACTGTGTCTTCCTGCTATAAAACCCCACCCCAGCCTTCAGTCTGTGCTAGAGTATTCTGCCTTGCATCCAGCTCCTGACTCTGGTGACTCCCTGGCTATATACCTGCTCCTGTGAACCTGTGTGGTTATCCTGCTACTCTGCTCTGAGTTCCTGCTGCATACACCAGTTTCCAGTATTCCTCCTTCATCTGCTGCTCGTGTTTACTTCCATCTGCATTTGCTGGATATGTAAGCTGTTGCTGCTCTGCTTAAACCTGAGATTATCACCTAGGCCTTCCTGGTTGAGATAAGACATTGCTTGAACTGCCTTATAAGCATATCTATCTGTGTTTGGACTAAAACAAGGACTTATTCGTGTCAAGTATCCTCAAGAATAACTGTGCTTCATAGACTTTCTGCGTGATTGCATTTTCCTCTGAAGTTCCCTATAGACTGCTAAGCTGCATTTAATATTTACACCAAGTGTTGTGGACTTGAGTTTCTCTCTGCACCCGTTTGAATCACCGTGTGATAATATAGACTTTACTACTTATAAAACAGTGTCCTGTAGTTGTCTTGTTCCATGCAAAGAGTCTCCTGAGTTATCCCCTATAATTATTACACACAGAGGTACGCACAGCAGAGTGGGAATGGTAAACAAACAAAGAAACAGACATAGACCAGAGTTCAGACAGGAACAGACACATACTAGAACTAGACACAGATAGGCCTGCATATTGCAGCCCTCAGAGACAGGAAACAGAACACAACCTGGCAGCTCAGTAGCAAATACTAACTGAGGGAAATAGTTTGCTTAGGCGCCCTCCAATAGGTGAGGACATTTTAAGAATCAGAGGCCTCTAGGCCATTGGCCGGGTACACCATAGGGAGGTGCACACAGTCTCAATAAGATTCCAGATTTGCCAGCGCCGCCCCCTCTATGCATACAGCCAGGAAGTGTACACAGAGCAAGTGGCCATGAAGCACATGGCATGGAGCCGGCAGCAGACAGACCTCACAGCATGGCACAGAGTGAGTGAGCTAATGTAGCAGGCAGGTCGGGGATGGAAGGCCATGCAGTGATGCCGGCAGGGTTGTTACAGTAACAAATATATATGGGCTCACATTCCCCTGTCCATCACCAGCTCTGTAATAGAAGTTAATCGCACAGGGTTGCATCATTCACATTCTTAAGTACCTGTATCCTGGAACCGGATCATGAATCACCTGGTTATACTACGTGAGGGCACATGTGCCTAATTAGGCATCGATATTGCTGGCATGCACACCATCCCTCCACATCACATTAAAGTGGAATGCATCTGCCATGTTTGAACTTACAACACAGACACACTTTATTTTTGACAAGATCATACCACACATATATCCCGTTACATTATATATCGGAAGGAAGGTGTGTTCCAGACGTTCAAACATGGCCGATGCATTCCACTGTAACGTGATGTAACATGATGTGGAGGAATGGACTGAGTGCCAGCAATATCATCAACGAGACTATGCCTAATTCGGCACATTTGCCCTCACGTAGAATGACCAGGTGATTCGTGATCCGGTTCCAGGATACAGGTATTTGAGAATGGGACTTATGAAACCCAGTGCCATTAACTGAATATGACACAATAGGGCCAGGTACAGATTCTCTTTCCCACCTGTACCAGAAGGCGAGTTGCTGGTTGGATATTCGGCTTGAGGATATCGTTTCTAACAAGATATTGGTGAGACTGTTCCACTTATATATGTTTATCATGTTCTCCATCCAGCAAGTACTTTGAGGCATTGAAAAATATTTGATTATTGAACTAAAAAATTTCTTTAATTCGATGACCACTCTTATGGTTGCTGACTGGTTATGTGAACATGATTCTTATTTGATTCATTTTTGTTCCATCAATGTGGTTAGATAGAATTAAAAAAAACTGCGAATAGCAACTCTTTGTGTGTTTTTTTTAGAGATTTGCATGTTAATTATATGTTTTTTTGCTTGATTAAAAGTTATGTTTTAATATTTGTACTCACCTCGCTGTAAAATTATTGATTTAGTGAGACTTGTGGGAATTTGAACAGTCTAACAAGGGGCCAACTACCCCATTTTGAATTTCTAGTGTCTATTTTTCTAAATTAATACTATTAATAAATTAATACTATTCGGCCATCCCTAAATAGTGTGCAGTGGGCCCAAACATAAATGAAGACTTGTTTAATACAGTTCTGTTTACTGATGAGTGTCTTGCAACCCTGGAAGGTCCAGATGGATGGAGTAGTTTATGATTGGGGTGATGGCCACCATGTCCCAAAAAAGGCTGCAATGTCAGCAAGGTGGTGGCAGAGTCATATTTTGGGCCGGAATCATGGGGAGAAAGCTGGTAGGCCCCGTTAGTGTCCCTGAAAGTGTGAAAATGAACTCGGAAATGTATATAGAGTTTCTGACTGATCACTTTTTTCCATGATACAAAAATAAGAACTGTTACATCTGTAGCAAAATCATCTTTGTGTACGACAATGCACCATCTCATGCTTCAAAGAATACATCTGAGTCATTGTCTGCTATGGGCATAAAGTGAGAGAAACTCATTGTGTGGCTACCTTCCTTCCTTGACCTCAACCTTATTGAGAACCCTTGGAATATCATCAAGCAAAATATTTATGAGGGTGGAAGGTAGTTCTCATCAAATCAGCAGCTCTGGGAGGCTATTCAGAAATTCAAGAAGAAACTATCCAAGACCTAACATGTTGAATGGATGCAAGAATTGCGAAGGTCATATCAAAGAAGGGGTCCCATATTAACATGTGACTTTCATGATCCTAGTCATAGCTCAATCAAATCAGAATAGGAAAAAAAGGCTGACATCTAAATATGCTTGTTTTTTCGCCACCTAATTTTTTTAAAAAATTGTGCACAGAATGTCCACCTAAAGTGTCCTTTGCTGGTGGTCGCACATGCTCAATAGCTCAGTCTTAGGCTGGGGTCACACTAGACGTATGGAAAATCGGTCTGAGACTCCCTGCTAAGAGTCACACAAGTGTTCTCCGTATGGTCATCCATGTGTAATGCGTTTGCAATGCGATCATGCAATTTTCTCGCACCAATGCATCTGTATGCAACGATATGACATGCGTATGGCTTTACATTTCTCACTGCTTTTTCTCATTGAATTTAATTGCTCAATGACTGAAATGAGGAAAATGTGTGCGTATTTCTCACAAGTCACACTGATGGTCCATGTGGAAGACAGGCACAAGGGGACACATGGGGGCTAGGAGGCAGGGGAGAAGGTTACAAGGGGACTAGTGGGCAAGGGAGACTGACACAAGGGGACAAGGGAGACTGATACAAGGGGACACACGGGGACTAGTGGGCAAGGGTGACTGACACAAGGGGTACACGGGGACAAGTGGGCAAGGGAGACTGACACAAGGGGCACACGGGGACTAGTGGGCAAGGGAGACTGACACAAGGGGACACACGGAGACTAGTGGGCAAGGGAGACTGATACAAGGGGACTAGTGGGCAAGGGAGACTGATACAAGGGGACTAGTGGGCAATGGATACTGACACAAGGGGACACACGGGGACAAGGGACAAGCACAAGGGAGACAGGCACAAGGGGACACACAGGGACTAGTGGGCAAGAGAGACTGACACAAGGGGACATACGGGGACAAGGGATACAAGCACAAGGGGACACACAGGGACTAGTGAGAAAGGGAGACTGACACCCAGGGACTAGTGGGCAAGGGAGACTGACACAAGCACAAGGGGACAAAGGAAACTGACACAAGTACAAGGAGACAGGCACATGGGGACACACAGGGACTAATGGGCAAGGGAGACTGGCGCACGGGGACAAGGGACACAAGCATAAGGGGACAAGGGAGACAGGCTTAAGGGGACACACGGGCCCCTGACCTGGCAGAGCTGGTTGCAGCGGCGACCGTGGTAGTTACGCCCTTGCCTCACACACACACTACAGATATCACACACACTACAGATATCACAAACACTACAGATATCACACACACACACACACACACACACACACACACATACTACAGATATCACACACACACTACAGATATCACACACACATACAGTGGGGCAAAAAAGTATTTAGTCAGTCAGCAATAGTGCAAGTTCCACCACTTAAAAAGATGAGAGGCGTCTGTAATTAACATCATAGGTAGACCTCAACTATGGGAGACAAACTGAGAAAAAAAAATCCAGAAAATCACATTGTCTGTTTTTTTATCATTTTATTTGCATATTATGGTGGAAAATAAGTATTTGGTCAGAAACAAACAATCAAGATTTCTGGCTCTCACAGACCTGTAACTTCTTCTTTAAGAGTCTCCTCTTTCCTCCACTCATTACCTGTAGTAATGGCACCTGTTTAAACTTGTTATCAGTATAAAAAGACACCTGTGCACACCCTCAAACAGTCTGACTCCAAACTCCACTATGCTGAAGACCAAAGAGCTGTCAAAGGACACCAGAAACAAAATTGTAGCTCTGCACCAGGCTGGGAAGACTGAATCTGCAATAGCCAACCAGCTTGGAGTGAAGAAATCAACAGTGGGAGCAATAATTAGAAAATGGAAGACATTCAAGACCACTGATAATCTCCCTCGATCTGGGGCTCCACGCAAAATCCCACCCCGTGGGGTCAGAATGATCACAAGAACGGTGAGCAAAAATCCCAGAACCACGCGGGGGGACCTAGTGAATGAACTGCAGAGAGCTGGGACCAATGTAACAAGGCCTACCATAAGTAACACACTACGCCACCATGGACTCAGATCCTGCAGTGCCAGACGTGTCCCACTGCTTAAGCCAGTACATGTCCGGGCCCGTCTGAAGTTTGCTAGAGAGCATTTGGATGATCCAGAGGAGTTTTGGGAGAATGTCCTATGGTCTGATGAAACCAAACTGGAACTGTTTGGTAGAAACACAACTTGTCGTGTTTGGAGGAAAAAGAATACTGAGTTGCATCCATCAAACACCATACCTACTGTAAAGCATGGTGGTGGAAACATCATGCTTTGTGGCTGTTTCTCTGCAAAGGGGCCAGGACGACTGATCCGGGTACATGAAAGAATGAATGGGGCCATGTATCGTGAGATTTTGAGTGCAAACCTCCTTCCATCAGCAAGGGCATTGAAGATGAAACGTGGCTGGGTCTTTCAACATGACAATGATCCAAAGCACACCGCCAGGGCAACAAAGGAGTGGCTTCATAAGAAGGATTTCAAGGTCCTGGAGTGGCCTAGCCAGTCTCCAGATCTCAACCCTATAGAAAACCTTTGGAGGGAGTTGAAAGTCCGTGTTGCCAAGCGAAAAGCCAAAAACATCACTGCTCTAGAGGAGATCTGCATGGAGGAATAGGCCAACATACCAACAACAGTGTGTGGCAACCTTGTGAAGACTTACAGAAAACGTTTGACCTCTGTCATTGCCAACAAAGGATATTTTACAAAGTATTGAGATGAAATTTTGTTTCTGACCAAATACTTATTTTCCACCATAATATGCAAATAAAATGATAAAAAAAACAGACAATGTGATTTTCTGGATTTTTTTTTCTCAGTTTGTCTCCCATAGTTGAGGTCTACCTATGATGTAAATTACAGACGCCTCTCATCTTTTTAAGTGGTGGAACTTGCACTATTGCTGACTGACTAAATACTTTTTTGCCCCACTGTACTACAGATATCACACACTACAGCTATCACACACACACACTACAGATATCACAAACACACTACAGATATCACACACACTACAGATATCACACACACATACTACAGATATCACACATACACATACTACAGATATCACACACACACACTACAGATATCACACACACATACTACAGATATCACACACACACTACAGATATCACACACACACCACAGATATCACACACACACACACTACAGATATCACACACACACACTACAGATATCACACACACACACACACACACACACACACCAGCTCATACACACATCTCACATTCTCCTCTCTGGTACTGGGGAGGCTGATATAAACCTGCAGCTCCTCAGCTTCTCCTGCTTACAGCAGCTCTGTCCCGCACCTCCCCCCTGCTCTCACCTTCTGTCCCGGGGCTGCAGAGCAGGAGAAGCTGTCTCACCATGCTGACTGGAGCTGCTTCCTATCTCTCACATGCCCTGGCTGCCTCCTCCCCCTAGATACGCCTCGGACTGTTGTCGTGCGGGAGGAATCTCCTGCGCTGCAACATGGTGTTGGGTGCCTCTGACCTGCCAGTCCCCTGACCCGCTGGGCCCGGTCGCAGCGGCGACCGCTGCGACCGTGGTAGTTACGCCACTGGTCCCAGTGCTATGCAATGTTTTCTCACATAGCACTCGTCCGTATTCTGCGCTAGTGTGACCCTGGCCTTACTTTCAGATTCTCTTGTACAAGGGCAGTAGAGGGTTTTCTATAAATGTACAGGCCTGTCAGTGAGAACCAGTGTACGAATAAAAATTTGATTTCCACTTTAATATTTGATAATTTGAATATTATACTAACTCATTTGCATCGACCATTTAGGTAAATCAGATAAAAATAGCAGGTGCATAATAATTTGGAATGTGGTATACAAACAACTCTACATAAAATGAAAAACGGCAGTCATACTTGCATTCATCTAGCCCAACTTACCTATCACTTGTAGGTTATCAAGAAATAGAGTACAAATATAGAGTTACAGTTGTGGCCAAAAGTTTCTTCCTGAAAATGATTGCAAACACAAATTCTTTGGTATTATTATCTTCATTTAATTTGTCTTAAATGAAAAAACACAAAAAGAATTGCCCTAAAGCCAAATTGGATATAATTCCACACCAAACATAAAAAAGGGGGTGGACAAAAGTATTGGCACCTGTAACTTACCTGTGGCACCTAACAGGTGTTGGCAATAACTAAATCACACTTGCAGCCAGTTGACATGGATTAAAGTTGACTCAACCTCTGTCCTATGTCCTTGTGTGTACCACATTGAGCATGGAGAAAAGAAAGAAGACCAAAGAACTGTCTGAGGACTTGAGAAACCAAATTGTGAGGAAGCATGAGCAATCTCAAGGCTACAACTCCATCTCCAAAGACCTGAATGTTCCTGTGCCTACCGTGCACAGTGTCATCAAGAAGATTAACGCCCATGGCACTGTGGCTAACCTCCCTAGATGTGGATGGAAAAGAAAAATTGACAAGAGATTTCAACGCAAGATTGTGCGGATGTTGGATAAAGAACCTCGACTAACATCCAAACAAGTTCAAGCTGCCCTGCAGTCCGAGGGTACAACAGTGTCAACCCGTACTATCCGTCGGCATCTGAATGAAAAGGGACTGTATGGTAGGAGACCCAGGAAGACCCCACTTCTTACTCCGAGACATAAAAAAGCCAGGCTGGAGTTTGCCAAAACTTACCTGAAAAAGCCAAAAATGTTTTGGAAGAATGTTCTCTGGTCAAATGAGACAAAAGTAGAGCTTTTTGGGCAAAGGTATCAACATAGAGTTTACAGGAGAAAAAAAGAGGCATTCAAAGAAAAGAAAACGGTCCCTACAGTCAAACATGGCGGAGGTTCCCTGATGTTTTGGGGTTGCTTTGCTGCCTCTGGCATTGGACTGCTTGACCGTGTGCATGGCATTATGAAGTCTGAAGACTACCAACAAATTTTGCAGCATAATGTAGAGCCTAGTGTGAGAAAGCCGGGTCTCCCTCAGAGGTCATGGGTCTTCCAGCAGGACAATGACCCAAAACACACTTCAAAAAGCACTAGAAAATGGTTTGAGAGAAAGCACTGGAGACTTCTAGTCTGGACAGCAATGTGTCCAGACCGGAATCCCATAGAACACCTGTGGAGAGATCTAAAAATGGCAGTTTGGAGAAGGCACCCTTCAAATATCAGGGACCTGAATAAGTTTGCCAAAGAAGAATGGTCTAAAATTCCAGTAGAGCATTGTAAGAAACTCATTGATGGTTACCGGAAGTGGTTGGTCGCAGTTATTTTGGCTAAAGGTTGTGCAACCAAGTATTAGGCTGAGGGTGCCAATACTTTTGTCTGGACCATTTTTGGAGTTTTGTGTGAAATGATCAATGTTTTGCTTTTTACTTCATTCTCTTTTGTGTTTTTTCATTTAAGACAAATTAAATGAAGATAATAATACCAAAGAATTTGTGTTTGCAATCATTTTCAGGAAGAAACTGAGTATTATCTGACAGAATTGCAGGGGTGTCAATACTTTTGGCCAAAACTGTATATCACATATAATGATCATTAATTTTGAGACCTTTTGGATTTTGAGAGAAAGGATATCATGCTCATTGCTGAAATTTAGATGTTTCTCTTATGTTTCCAATCTGCTTATAGTCGTTAAATCTGAGAGGTTGCGTTCACTGAAAATTAAATTCCACCTGAAATCACATTTTCTGCCTTCTATAGTTCAATCCAATGATCTTCTCCTTTTTAAAGGGCATGTCCACTACTCAAATAACACCTTCTCAATTTCTATGTTTTCCCCTCCAGTAACATAATGTAATAACACTTATACTCATCTCGGAAGTTGGCACCATTCCAGTGGTGTTGGTACTGGCTCTTCCAGGGCTCTCGAGAAATAACAATCACTGCCGCCAGTTAGCACTAGTTTCACTCCAAAAAGAAACAGAAGCACAAAAAGAACAGTTAATTGTGTAGGGAAATATCTCAAACTAGAAAAGGTGCACAGCAATTTCAGGCTAGTTCCTGAGTATGTGATGCATGAAAAATGACAAAAAATGCCAGCAACTGCAAAAATGAATACATTAAAACATTGGATCATCTCGAAAAGTGTAGACTCTGTGTCTCATTTTTGTATGCATTTTTAAACTTCTGTTTAGATTTTTATGTACTACAATAAAATTGGGATATTTTAATTTAATTATTTTTGTGTTTGCTGGCATTTTTTATCCTTTTACTAGCTTCGTTCTCCCCTCCTTTGAACAAATCCAAGTCATCCAGAGGAATTGAGAGAGCAGCCACAGCTGGAACGGCGCTATCAACAGAGTATAAGTGTTAATATTTTACTGGGAGGAAACATACGGATTAAGAAAGGATTGTCTGAGTAATGGGCAACCCCTACAATGGACTGTCTGTGTAAAATCTGGGCCACAATTGGAACATATACTTGGAATTATCTAACCGGGCCACTATCAGGAATGTATGTGCCCCATACAGCAAAGGAATATGTGTCTCAACCCTTCATTATTTTTGAGGAAGGTGGAGCGGCAATGAAAAATAGTGGGAAGGTATAGTTTCCAAGACATATGCCAGGGTTAATTCTGATCCCAAACAGGATTCAATAATTGAATGAGACCCTCAATGAGACAACTAAATGAATTTGGACCCCAAAGTGTATGTATTCTCTAATGAGTGCTGTACAATCGGAACTATTATTTCCTAGAAGCAGGGGAAAGAATATAGAGCATCTTATGGAGCATGGCATGATGTTTTTACAGACTATGAGGCTGTATTACTATCATGAATATCAGTCAACATCTAATGACAGGGAGCTGAATACACAGGAGAGGTACAAGTGCAATTTAAAATGTATAATAATTTTTAGGAAAGGGGGTAATTAAATATCAAATATTAATATGCACTGTTCAGTAGCATTTCGAGGGATTTTGCGAAGTGAAAATACTCACAGATGGTCACACATTACAGTGGAATGTCATTCTAAAAATGGAAAATAGAGGCCTGTCTGGGCAGTGTATAGCTGAAATTGGCTTTTTAAATCAGATAACTAGATGTGGGATCATTACAAAAACAATAGCTTTCTCAGGAAGTAATAAGTTTTATTAAATGCATTAGACTCACTGTGCAAAAAAGCTGAAGCCAGTGTTGTGATGAATAATAATGACCGGTGTGTGCTTGCATCAAGCTAATAATACTCTTTTCTGGGCATTGTTAAGCGGGTGTTTATCATATGTACATACTATGAGCAAAAGGAAATTTAGGAAGAGCTAATTAATGTCCTGTATGCCTGTAACTTACATTTACCAGGTTGATTTCACCTATTTTTGTTATTCACTCACTTTTTATAAGATATTTACTGTATAATTTTGACCACACCTCATGGAGTGAAATAAAGGCATTATTTCCAGATCTAGCACTCTAACATCACTTACTTATAATTATAAGGGATAATTTCTGAAGAATATAATCATGTTTGCATTGTTTTTATACAAATCTATACAGGGCCAGACAAGGTATTTTGGTGGCCTAGGCATATGAGGCCAATGATGCCCCCTCCCCTAAGCAAAGGAATGGGTCGGAGAATAAGTTAACAGGACTAGTGATGAGAAAACACGCTCAGATAATGTGTTATCCGAGTATCTTGGGCTTGCTCCGATAATACCGCATGTGTTGCAGGTGTCTACCGCCGCAAAATATGCAGCCGCAGGGACTCTAATATATTATCTGAGCATGCCCAAGATACTCGGTAACACCCAATCATGCTCGGATAACACGCTCATCACTAAACAAGACCCCTAACGCACCACCCCTCAAGCTCCAATGGGTCAGATAGCAAGCTCTAACAACCACCTCCACTTCAATTGCTATTTTTTCATCCAAAAATACTAGCAAAAGTTAAAAAAAAGTGCAATTTAGGGTTAAGGCTTGCCAGGATTGCAGTTTCACAATTAGATATAGGGATCAGGGATCTCTCATTGTTTGCAGACCATCTACTGCATACCAGGGATAAAAAGTGATATTCATTCCTGATATATTAAATTTTTAATGACAAACCCAAGGAAAATCATGAAAAATAATGGGCCATTTGGTTTCAGCTAAGGTGTCCAGCATTTAACAAATACCCTAATGGAAACAAAACAGACCCCATCATAGATAAAGGGATAGATCTGAAAGTTTTTGCATGCCTCATGCGGCAAATACACCTTGCAACAAAACTCATGGTGGTTCTTGTGGAATATTCCTGTACTGATGGTGGTTCTGGTGACATATTTATGTAGTGTTAATGGTTCTGGTGACATGTTCATGTAAGAATGGTTGTTCTGGTCTGTATTCATGTAATCCTGATGGCTCTGGTGATGTATTGGGAGTTTTTGTTACCAGCTAACATCAGACTGGGATCCATACGGAAACAAAAGTACTGATGAAAAGCATACAGTACCACAATTAAAGTCATTCTGTTTCTTTTCATCTTCTTCTTGTCAAGACGTCACGAATTTTCACAATCACAGCTCCTTTCTGCAGACTTACCTCTTCTCCAGTCTTCTGCAGCACCACCAAGCCTTTAACAATTAGAGTGTTATTATAATGTTCTCTGCACAAACACATCTGTCCAAACTGTTGCCTAAATAATATACAGAATCCCAAAACCATATTGACAGTCTGGATTAAGGGGCACTAAATCAGTGCACCCCCAGACAATAGAATCCGCTCCATATAATACATGTCAAAAGGAGGAGAACAAAGAGCATACCATAAAAGATATATAAACAAATCTTTATTGATGTACAAAATTTAAAGCTACAATCAGTAATGTGTCATAGTACATAAGTTACCAGCTGGGGGTGCAGAGGGGTGAGGAGGAGGGACACCGCCGGATTGGAGACCCCCACCCCTCTGCACCCCCAGCTGGTAAGCCCATTTGGTTACTTTGCATATATCACCCTAGATGGGTACGTACCTTATGTAGGTTCAGTGTTGTGACAGGCAAACTGCATTTATCCCTTTACTTTGGGCTTACCTACTTTCCACACAGTCCATGGGGGGCACATTGTGTGCTTAACCCCTTGTTTTTGGGGTCTCTTTGTGCAGTACTATCTGGGTTATATAGGAGCGACAGTCTCCCCTCTGTTCTTTATTTTGGAACTTATGTACTATGACATATTACTGATTGTAGTTTTAAATTTTGTACATCAATAAAGATTTGTTTATATATCTTTTATGGTATGCTCTTTGTTCTCCTCCTTTTGACATGTTGCCTAAATAAGCCTCTTACGTTATATGGCTATATATATATTATTATTATGTTATATTATGCTCTCTATATCTCCACACTTTCCCCCATCATAATAACACCTCTCCATACTGTGTCCCGTTTCACACTTCACCCTCTCCATATCCATACTGTGTCCCCTCTTCACATTATGCCCTCATGCTGCCTTCTCCAAACTGTGTTCTCTTCCCACAGTGTCCCGCTACACAGTATGATAGTCACCACAGATGCTTATGCAGTATGGTCACCACATCACCCCATACGCAGTATGATGTCCATCACAGCCCCCTATTCAGTATGATGTCCACAACTGCCCCTCATATTTAATATAATCCCCACCACAGCCCCTCATATAGTAAGATGGCTCACACAGCTTCCCATAAACTGTAATGGACTCCATAGTCTACCATACAATATAACAGCCCCAACAGCCCCTTATACACAGTATAATGTTACTCAATCCGCCCTTTTCTCACCATGGAGACAACAAAAACTCTCACTGTCGCCCTAATCCACTCCCGTCTGGACTACTGTAACTCTCTTTTAATTGGCCTCCCCCTCACGCGACTTTCCCCTCTCCAGTCTATCCTTAATGCAGCAGCCAGGGTCGTCCATCTGGCTAATCGTTACTCGGACGTGTCCGCTCTTCGCCAGTCATTACACTGGCTGCCCATTCATTACAGGATACAATTCAAAGTACTTGTTCTCACCCACAAAGCTCTCCACAGTGCGGCACCCCCTTACATCTCCTCCCTCATTTCTGTCTATCGGCCTAACCGACCTCTGCGCTCTGCAAACGACTTTCGACTAACCTCTGCACTAATCCGTACCTCCCACTCCCGACTCCAAGACTTCTCCCGTGCTGCGCCAATCCTCTGGAATGCTCTACCCCAAGATATTAGGACCATCCACAACTTGCATAGCTTTAGGCGCTCACTCAAAACTCATTTGTTCAGAGCGGCCTATCGCGTTCCCTAATCAGTCATTTTATGTTTGTGTGTGTGTGTAGCCCATTCACTATCTCACCTACCCCCCACCCCCTGAAGATGGCTGGACCATCATTGTAAATACACACCTGTACTTTGTATCTCCCCACCTCATTGTAGATTGTAAGCTCTCACGAGCAGGGTCGTCTTATTTTGCTTTATTGCTGTATTGTTAACATTGTTACCTATGACTGTTGTGTTTGAAACTGTTAAACTGTAAAGCGCTGCGGAATATGTTGGCGCTATATAAATAAAGATTATTATTATTATTATTATTACTCACTGTCCCCATGCAGTACAATGTACACTACAGTCTTCCATACAGTATGACATCCACAACAGCTCCTCAATATACAGTATGATGTCTGTAAGAGGCCCCCATATGCAGTATGTTGTCCACCACAGCCCCTAATATGCAGTACGATGTTCACCACAACCCTCCTCACAATATGATGTCCCCACAAACTCACATACATTATGATGTCCACAGCAGTCCCCCTTATACAGTATAATGGTCTGCACAGCCACACTTACAGTGTGATGGCCCCCAGAGTTTCCTCTACAGTATCATGGCCCCCACAGCCCCTAATACAATATGATGACCCTACAGTCCCCCATACAATATTATGGCTGCCACAGCCCTTCAAATACAGTGTATTGTCCTCCACATGCAGAATGATGTCCATCACAGCCCCCCTTACAGTATGATATCAAAAGCCCCCAATATACAGTATGATGACCACCACAATCCCTCATAAACTTTGCTCACCATTCCTTCATATACAGTATAATGTCTCCCACATCACATCCCTGTCCAGCATGGTAACTACAACCCCTCACAGCCCCTTTACAATATGATCACTTCATCCACGAATATAACGTCACCAACAGCCCCAAACAGAATGGTCACCACAGCCTCACATATAATATGATGTCTCCCATAGCCACCCATATAATATGATGGCCATTGTAACCCCCATACAGTATTGTAACCCCAGCCCCCTATACAGTATGATGTCCACAACTGCCCCTCATATTTAATATAATGCCCACCACAGCCCCTCATATAGTAAGATGGCTCACACATCTTCCCATAAACTGTAATGGACCCCACAGTCTACAATACAATATAACAGCCCCAACAGTCCCTTATACACAGTATAATGCCCCAACAGCACTATATACACAGTATAATGTTACTCACTGTCCCCATGCAGTACAATGTACACTACAGTCTTCCATACAGTATGATATCCCCAACTACTCCTCAATATACAGTATGATGTCTAGAAGAGGCCTTCATATGCAGTATGTTGTCCACCACAGCCCCTAATATGCAGTACGATGTTCACCACAACCATCCACACAATATGATGTCCCCCACAAACTCAGATACATTATGATGTCCACAGCAGTCCCTCATATACAATATGATGGTCTGCACAGCCCCCCTTACAGTATGATGGCCCCAGAGTTTCCTCTATGGTATGATGGCCCCCACAGCCCCCAATACAATGTGATGAGCCTACAGTCCCCCATACAATATTATGGCTGCCACAGCCCTTCATATACAGTGTATTGTCCTCCACATGCAGAATGATGTCCATCACAGCCCCCCTTACAGTATGATATCAAAAGCCCCCACTATGCAAAACACCACAATCTCTCATACACTTTGGTCACCACCACTCCTTCATATACAGTATAATGTCTCCCACATCACATCCCCAGTACAGCGTGGTAACTACAATCCTTCACAGCCCCTTTACAATATGGTCACTTCAGCCAGGAATATAATGTCACCAACAGCCCCAAATACAGAATGGTCACCACAGCCTCACATATAATGTGATGTCTCTCATAGCCATCCACATAATATAATGGCCATTGTAACCCCCATACAGTATTGTAACCCCAGCCCCCTACTCAGTATAATGTCCCTCGCAGCCCACTATGCCGTAGGATCACTGCAGCCCCAAGTATAATGTCCCCCACAGCCCCTATACAGTATAGTCACCACAGCCCTCTATATAAGGTCTCCAACAGCCTCCAATACAGTATGGACAACATATCCCCCAGTATAATGACTCCACATCCCCTCATATAATATGATGCAGTTAATAGCCTCTGTGTCTGTACTGTTACATACTTAGGCAGTTAACTGGTTCATGCAGCTTTACATGAACACCCGAGCCTTACACTATGGCTGGTCCAAATAACTAAAGCAATTGTTACCATCCACCTCTCGTGTCTCCCCTTTTCCTCATAGATTGTAAGCTTGCGAGCAGCAGGGCCCTCATTCCTCCTGGTATCTGTTTTGAACTGTGATTTCTGTTATGCTGTAATGTCTGTTGTCTGTATAAGTCCCCTCTATAAGTTGTAAAGCGCTGCGGAATATGTTGGCGCTATATAAATAAAATTATTATTATTATTATTATTATTATGTCCCCACAGTCCCCTTTGTAATATCCAGGGTCACAAGGGGACATTCTCTGTGTCTGGAGGAGAGAAGGTTTTTCCACCATCATAGAAGAGGATTCTTTACTGTTAGGGCAGTGAGAATCTGGAATTCCTTGCTGAGGAGGTGGTGATGGCGAACTCACTCGAGGGGTTCAAGAGAGGCCTGGATCTCTTCCTGGAGCGTAACAATACTGTATCTTACAGTTATTAGGTTCTTTAGAAGGACATAGATCTGGGGATTTATTCTGACAGAATGCAGGCTGAACTGGATTGACAAATGTCTTTTTTCGGCCTTGCTAACTATGTTACTATAATATCCCTCGCACACCCCAATCAATGGCCAAATAATCTAAGAAAAATAAAACAATTATACTCACTTAATTCAAGGCTCACCGTCCACCATTCCCTCTGTCTTCACTTGCATCTCGATTAGCAGTGGGCACTCATATCAATTGATGTCCTGGCTCTTATCTTTCTCTTATCAATAGTATTTGTGTCTTAAAGAAAGAGTTACAATTGAAAAATTAAGACCAGGGAGCAATAGCCAGGGCACAGCCAGAGAGTGGAGAGCAATGTTAATGACTAGCTGACACCTCTCACTTGTACCTGTGCTCCAGCCGTCAGTGTGCTGAATACCAGCAGCATATGTAATTCCAGGCTCGACTAAACAGATTACAGTCCTTTCTACACAACTTTAGACACAGAAGAGACACAATCCTACCATGTCTAAGTATCCCTTCAGCTCGTGCTCCAGCAGCTTCCAGCACCAAACAGAAGTGTTCAACTCCTGCACAGTTCACACTTAACTGGCTGCAGCTTCCACATGGTTCTCTGCAGCTTCAATACACAGGTTGCTCACCTTTCCTAGATGACTTGTTCAGTCTCCATTCAGAGAGAGACTGTGACTTGTCTCTCTCCCAGCTACAGCTCACATTTTGGCTGGACACTCACCAGCTCCAGCACACACGACTCTGCTTCACTCAGCAGACTGACACACCAAGTGAACACAGGCCCTGGTTCTAGTAAAAAGTATTGCTGCAGAGCTAGGACTTAAAGGGCTGAGTACTGTATGGGCAACTAAGTTAAAGGTGAAAACTGTAACCCTTTTAGCTACACCTTTGCATCCTTTAGAAAACATCTGTGACATGCACAAAAGTACATAGCAATGACTCGGTACACAGAAAACTTACAAAAGTGAAGTTGTTGGAAGCAAGGGCAGACAAACCATTGGTGCAAAATGTGCAGCTGCAGGTAAAAGACTTGGCTAATTAATGTTATGGCTAACAAATATTTGTCTATTGATAGACATACGAGGGTGGTAAATGAGGAGACAGTGAAAAATAAGGGACCCTGAGCTGTTTGTGTCTGCCACTGACTGGCAGGTTGCAGGCTAGGAGAGCATGTGCTCACTTTAATGAGCCCAGTTCATACAATCAATGCACATAACTAAAAGGAAATCTGAGTCAAGTGGGTCTCCAGGCACACCTTTGCTGAGTGCTGGGTACTTGCTCAGGTTTGCTCGGTGCTGACTCCTGTCCTGGTGACACAGCAAGGAAGGCTAGCGAATACAGTTGGTGCAAATTGATTTGTAGGACCCAGTCCATTGGTTGTATCAGCAATCTGCAGCCGCTGGTTGGGAGTCCTGAAAACTGCCTTTAACAGCATCCTCTTTTGAAAAGCCAGGCTCGTTAATCAATAGAAGAGGCGAGAATGCTGTAAGTTCTCAGGGCTCCTATCTAGCAGGCATGGAGGACTGTACTACAGAAGTTAATAAAGCATATTGTTTTGCCATCCAGGAACTGAAGAAAGATAAATGACAACTGTATTGACACTGTATGGCTATAAGTGTTTGAATAATATGGAAAAATATCAGCGACAGTCCTGAATCCAGAATTTACTATGGAAGAAATGGACACATTTCTAACATTCTTTCCAGCAAACGACTTGTAGACCAACTATATGACCTGTAGACGACCATGCCCAGGGGCTATAATATTTAGATGTTCCTATAACAACTTCAGGAAATATTTCTTCATGGATTAGAGAAGACAGTAGACATCTGGCCAACTAATACATATAATATATATATTTTTCAAGTTCCAATTCCATTTTATAAGGAGAGACCTGCAATTTTTCCAACAAATTCGTTAAGGTATTGGTATAGTATTCTCTTTTTACAGACCATACACAAGACTGATTATTAATTACAATATTGATGGAATTTTGGTAACTGATAAAATCAGTTACTTGGTATGAGCCAAGTTAATATTTTTTGTGACGATGACATCTGTATTTTCCATGGGAAATATTTATTCACAAGGGCAAATTCATGCAGTTATGATGTCTGTATCTCATGTGATAAGATTATTTTCTTTAGTAAGCTTATCAGTTTTGTCACATCTATGTGCCATAGTGAATACGCCCTGTGGTTTTAGTGTGATTTACTGATGTCTAATTGTTTAAAGCACTTTGTAGTAATGTTTCATGCAGAAATAAAATACAGATTCTTGTTTAATGACAAACACTGATTTCTGCGTGAAGCACAATGTGCAGTCGTGCAAGAAATGTGCAGAAACCACAAATACTTTTGATGGAGAATGTATACCATAGACATAGCATATAGTCACATACAATTATGTGCAACACCAGTTACGTTTACACATGAGCTAGGAATTCCAATTTTGTGCTCCATTATATAAAAGTAGCAAACAATGGTGCATGGACCCCACTAACTATAATGGGTTCTATCATGTTTTCTTCATGGTGTCTGTAATTTTACATAAGTGTAATTTGTCAGCTGACGTCTCACGGTCCTGGTCACAATAATGGAATGTTTTTGTGGTATCAGATGGAAGAATGTTGAGATAACCCATGCTATCTTATGGCAGTAATATTTAGTGTAATGGGATGTAAGCTTAAATTAAAAGGATTCAGAGCATCACATTAACTGCTTGTAGAAACATTTAAAAGAGCTTGGATTATTGTCATCGATCCTGACCCCTTTTTATAATAATGTCCCCAATCGTGTAATAATATCCTGCATCCTAGCCCCAATTCTGTAATAATGTTTTCCATCCTTGTCGCTTCCAGTAATAATGTTTTCCATCTTGGCCCCTTCATATAATAATGTCCCCCGTCCTGCCCCCCATCCTGTAATAATGTCCCCTGTCCTGACCACTTTACTGTAATAATATCCCCCGTTTTCACCCCATCCTGTAATAACGTCCCCTGTAATTTACACCATCCTGTAATAATATCCCCCGTCCTCACCCCATCCTGTAATAACGTCCCCTGTAATTTACACCATCCTGCTCCACAGCCGCTGCAGAGAGGCATGGCAGTGATGTCATGTTCTGCTCGTAACAGGCACACCGACGTTAGCTGCATAGCTATTGTGGTGCAGGGAGCCAGTGGCTTTCTGTGTCACAATATATTTCAGCTGAATGTGTGTCCTTGGACACACATTCCAAGCATCAATGTGATGTTTGTCAGTGTTCACACGTGGTGAAAAATGTTGATACCCCTTGTTTAATGACAGAAAACCCCACAATGGTCACAGTAATAACTTGAATCTGAGTATAAGTAAAAGTATATTCACGTTCAGCAGGTAGGTTTAGTTGCTGAAGTGCTTGTGACCTTTCTACAGCATGTGAACTACCTGATATTTTATCCTCAGACTCATTAAAGTCGTTATTGCTTTTTTCTCTTTATGGTGGTAGATGATTACCCTATGCAGACATTTTTTTATCATAAATTGACCTGCAGCTTACCATGCATTGCTCATACATTGGTTGCAGATTTTCCCCATTAGGTCAAGTTCATATGTTCAGTATTTGGTCAGGGGATTGCCTGTTTGTTAGGGAATCCCCTGTTAGGACTGGCGGAACGCACCGAGTAAATAGTAAGATGATATTTGGTGCGTTCGCAGCCCGGGGTCCACGATGCAGGAGAGAACCTGCTGCTGGCAAATGGCGGCACTATATGGCGGTGGAAGCGAACTCTGTTACGTCACAGGTTTGCAGTACCGCACAAAGAGCGCAAGCAAGGAGTCTCAGAACTCAATCCCAAGACTCGGGAATAGAGTTTGTCTAGACCACTTGCGCTTGACACCGCTACTGGGTGTCAGACTATAACTAATAATAGTAAATTTAAGCACAAGAGTGCGTGCAGTGCCGCACTGGCGGATGCCACCAACCACCCAGACTTGGGTTAGAGAAGCGCTCTATTAGCGCACGGCGCCACACTGGCGGTCACAGCAATAGACATAGCCTCCATTTCCGGGAGAGAGAGGGGATAGACCCATCCCCGAGGAGGTTCTGCTCCAGGCATGAGATCAATAGGACAGTCATAGAGGCTGTGAGGCGGAAGGGTCTCTGCAGCCTTTTTGGAGAAGACGTCTGCATAGGACCAATAGCACTTGGGAAGGGAAGAAAGATCTGCGGGTATCTCAGTAGTGGAAACCTGAACGCACTCCTTCACACATCTGCCCTTACATGATTCACTCCAACCCAATATCATCCCAGAGGCCCACTCAATATGTGGGGAGTGGAAACGGAGCCAGGGTATTCCCAGCAGAATCTCGTCCATTCCCTCGGGAAGGACAAAAAGGGAAATAATCTCCTGGTGAGAAGGGGACATGGATAATGTGAAAGGGACAGTCTGGTGTGTGATTTGAGAATGAAGTGTCGACCCATTCACTACTCTAACAGTCACCAGTTTGGCAAGCATCACCAGAGGTATTGCATGGTACAGTGCAAAAGCAGAGGACATGAAATTCCCCTCTGCTCCAGAGTCCACACAAAGCTCGACGGTTAGAGTGGATGAGCCTAACGTGATTGTCCCTTTAAAGGACGGCTTGGAGGAAAATGCCGCTGTGTCTAGTGAACCACCTCCAATGGTTACTAGAAGCAATTGTTTTCCCGACCGCTGTGTACATTTATTAGCATGATGTCCTAACTGTTGGCAAACATTACAAGCCATGGGTACTCGAGCGGCCCAGGACTTAGGTCCCGCTCGAGAAACCTCCATGGCCTCATGGGAGTCGGATGCCTGAACGGAAGATTCTAGAGGTCTGGCGAAGGTGGGAGGCAGCCGGAACCTCTGCCTACACTGAGTCTGCTCTAACCTCCGCTCATTAAAACGGAGGTCGATGCGGGTAGATATTGTAATAACCTCCTCCAGTGTGGCGGGAATCTCCCTGGTGGCCAAGGCGTCCTTCACATAGTCTGTCAGTCCTTTCCAGAACACCGGAATAAGGACTTTATCCGGCCACTCCAGCTCTGAGACCAGAGTCTGGAATTGGATGGCGAACTGGCTGACCATGGACGAACCCTGTGTTATTGCCAACAGTTGGAGCGCCGTATCGTGGGTGACACGAGGTCCTAAAAAGACCTGTTTCAGAGAGTCCAGGAAGAGAGGAGCACTCTGCACCACACGATCATGCTCCCACAGCGGCGTTGCCCACTCCAACGCCCTCCCCGACAAAAGAGATAAGATAAAACCCACTTTCGCCCGTTCCGTAGGAAAACGTGCAGCCAGAAGCTCTAGATGTATGGAGCACTGACTCACGAATCCCTGACATAGCTTACTGTCACCAGCAAACTTGTCTGGAAGCAGGAGACGGGATAAAGTCGGAGCAGGGGTGGCAGAGGACAAACTGGCTGCAGCTACACTTGCAGCCTGAACAGCGACTGCGGTAACATCCACAGCTAAGGTTCTGCATTCTAGAGCCGCCAACCTACCCTCCAGCTGCTGGATGTACCGCTGTAGACGCTGATCGTCTGCCATTTACTAGCCAGACCCTGGCGCTAGTGTTCTGTTAGGTCTGGCGGAAAGCACCAAGTAAATAGTGAGATGATATTTGGTGCGTTCGCAGCCCAGGGTCCATCGTGCAGGAGAGAACCTGCTGCTGGCAAATGGCGGCACTATATGGCAGTGGAAGCGAACTCTGTTACATCACAGGGTCGCGGTACCGCACACAGAGCGCAAGCAAGGAGTCACAGAACTCAATCCCAAGACTCGGGAATAGAGTTCGTCTAGACCACTTGCGCTCGACACCGCTACTGGGTGTCAGACTATAACTAATAATAGTAAATTTAAGCACAAGAGCGCGAGCAGTGCCGCACTGGCGGACGCCACCAACCAACCAGACTTGGGTTAGAGAAGCGCTCTAATAGCGCACGGCACCGCACTGGCGGTCACAGCAATAGACGCTGTATCGTATGTTTAATGTTGATAGCTTAGTCAGACGCTAGACAGCAGACATCCACCTTATGCAAGCAGTCATACACAAGGGAGGGGATGTTTAAAGAACGACTTGCACTCATCAACACACTCACGTTTTCAAATATACACTAGCGCATGGCCGTGCGGTCATGCGAACCTTTTATAGCTGCAGCAAACACAGGACCTTCCCAGAGTGACCAATGGGAGGCTGCCACATAGGTTGAGCACCTTCAGGACCTTCCTAGAGGACCAATGTGATTTGCTGCAGTGTCTGAGCATGTGACCCTTGACCTCCAACGAGAGATCTTACCCTGGGCATGCTCAGAAGGGGAAAAGTAGGACTTAGTCCCAAAAACGCCTGCTCGCCACTGCCCAGCATTGTCTACAATAGCAGAAGCTGGAAAGGCAGCAGCAACCCTTTGCACAGAGTCAGAGTGAGCGAGACGCTGGGACCGATGTCTCCGCTGAGCAGACTCCACTGTGGCAGGAGAAGAACGGGAGACCGCAGCGGAGATGGCCCGAGGTTCCCCTTGTGCAGAAGTGGGAACTCGACCCCCAACATCCCCACATGTGTTCAGGCTGTCTAGCAGCTGCAAATCATGCAGCTGCAGCGACTCAAACATAATTTCCGAGCACACCCAAAATATGCAGAATAATATGCAAGTCCTGAAAGAAAACATTTCTAGAACTGAGAAAAAAAATACTTTACTCACCACCTCTTGCACTTCTGTTGGCCTGGCCTCCTAATGGTCATTCAGTCTGCATTGATGGTATTGGGTACAACATCACTGCAGGACTCCAGCAGGGAACATGGAAGGCAGTCACAGTAATGCTAGGATGGTAAGAATAATGCTTTTTTATGTACAACTGTTTTCCTTTTATATCTACACAGCTGTTTTTTGCAGAAATTGAGCATCAAGGTCTGCACAAATATTTACAATTTACAATTTTTGTGAATTTGATCTTGCAGATTTCCATTCAGATTCTTGCAGATTTGCTGCAGAGATGTTTTGCATGCGCATAGACCCTAAGATTTACTGAGAGTGAAATCACCCCTTTATCTTTTATATGCAGCTTTGGAAACTGATGTGATACAACAGTGTCTTCAGTTCTCCAACTTCTACTCCCTGCAGAACTGCAGCAAAAGCCACATGTATTTATATGTAGATTTATTAGATTCTTAGCTCTGTCAATATACAATAAACACTATTAATGTAAAATTCCTATGTTCTCTAATAGATCCATTTACAATTCACCCTTTATGTCACTTTAATCTGGCTGGCCTTACGAAATCTGCAGTATGACCTTGACTTGTCCTTGCTGTATCGCCGCCGTGTCTAATAATAGCCAGCACCCTGCAAGTTGAAATCTAATAAAAAGCATGTTGCATTTTTTGTTTGATGTAATTGTGCAGTAAATCATATATTATTTGTTCCACATCATTTATTCCGAAACCTTTTTCCTTTGTGTTTGTTGCAATGATTTCAAACCATAGAAATGTGGGACATTGTCTGCTGGTTGACAACTGGGCAGAAACACTGCTAGAATGGTTTTATCTAATGGGATTTAATTTCACACGTGCAACTTGGCCTGCTATTAAAATTTCCAGTCTCTCAGACACAAAATTGTATGCAGACTGAGAACAGTTCTCAATGACAGTGACATCTCCTGACAAAGCAATTCTTTGCATATCAACTGGGCTAATTATATTCAAACTGACAGCAACAGTTTAACCCGTGCACCAGAAGAAGCGTGCGTTTACACGACCAGTGATCCACATTTACATTTTTATGTCAAGCTGCTATACTGTATTCTTTAAGTGCACAATTAATTTTAACCTCTTGACTGAAAGGGATCAGCAAACCCACAGAGTCTCCTGGACATTTGAATGAATTTGATTTGTCTCTCGACCGCTATAGTCATTCTAATTCCCGAAATGAAATATATCAAAATAATAATAATAAAATATTACCAGAATTAGTTTTATTCAATTCAATTTATTCTCATTATTAGTTGAATAAAATGAATTAATATTCTAAACTAAAAGACAGAATAAACCTAGAGAAAACAAGCAGAAGAGTCATCAAATTTATCACAATTACACACGCTGTATGAAAAATTCGGTGCACATTTACAGACAAGATAGGTACTTTTCTGAAACTTGCACCATCTATTGGTTGACAAACTTTAGCCTAAAATTATGGCGCATGTCATTATTTAATTTAGCACTTCACTTAGCCATATCCCCTATAGTTCACCATTTTAAGAAGTGTCAAGTAAGGTGCAAAAAGTGACTTATTGTTTGAACTGTGCCAAAATTCTGATGCATTTGCCAAAATAATTCTGCCCTAATGTGTTTGGTTATTATTAATAGTATAATATTGACAACCTTTTTTAAGCTAACGCAAAAAGTTTGCAGTTTGTGTTTTTGTCTTTGCTTGGAATAACCCATTTGAAGCCAAAATGCCTTGATTAGCCTTTTATGTGATGAGCGATAAAGATTAATTTTTATCTCCAGTGGATTAATTTTTATCTTACCTCCACTGATTTCTTTTGATTTTCTTGTTTTTGTAATGGAGTGAGGCCCTAACAAGCAGGCACTGAGTACTAATATTGGTGCAGGAGACCTTCATGAAAAAACCTGGATTTTTTATTTATGCTTTGTTTTCAAATGCAAAATGAACCACCTTTCTAAATAAAATAAAAAGTTCTACTGTTTGTTGCTGTAAACTCTGTGCCCTATGTAGATTTGTTTTTAATTTTATTCTTATTTTATTGCGGAGAGCGCACGGGGACTGCGTCTTTAGTTGGAGGGAAGCAATGTCACAGTCGCTGTGCTTGCAGCTCAGTGATATTACACTATGTTCACATCTGTGTGGGTCTGTCTGTTTTCCTGGTACTTCATAAGAACATAAACAAGAATTTAAGCTGGGCTGCAGGGGAAAACGAAGAGATTTTGCACACAGGCAGCATCTGTGTCTATACAGGGAAGATGAGATTATCCAGAGGCTCTATTACATGACATCTATTACACAGACCCACATGAGCCAAGTTTAAAGCTAAAGACTCCCAAACTCATTAGCCCAGTGGTTCCCAAATCCCTTCCTCACAACCCCTAACAGATGATATTTTTAGGATTTCCTTATTATTACACAGGTGAGAGAATCTGTGGCCATTTCTAAGGCCTCAGTATTTATTCCATCATCTGTGCAATGCTAAAGAAATGCTGAAAACATGAAATGTGTTGGGGACTGAGGACTGGAGTTTGGGAAAAACTGTATTAGACTAAAGTTGTCTGATCCCACAGATATTGGTGGGAATGGCTAACAGTAACATGTCTATGGGGGCCTTCTGACTCTCCCATATAGATGATATTTGGACAAAAAAAGGTGTATCATCCCTGGCAGCATCACTGCATTGCTTCCCATCCTCCACCATGCAGATACACCAACTTACCTCTCCTTGCCATGCAGTGAGTTCTTCCGTCTGCTTGCTGCATGCTGCAAACCACATGTCCTTGGCTTGCTGTTTGCATACTTGCTAGCTGTATGCTTGGGGTGTGGGTGCCTGCTCTTCCTGATTCTTAAAGAGACAGTGTGCACATTCCTAATGTGTCCCCAACCTATTGCCAAGAAGTACCTGGTACTTAAGGCATCTCCACCAATGGGAAGATGCCTGAGCAACATTTTCTCTCAGTCTGTGGTCAACAGCTTACACTCCCTGACAGAAGTTATGTCGCTTATCCATGTTATGTAAATAAAAGCTTATAACCTGACGTTAAATTCATCCATTGGTTGTATAAATTATTCTTTTGAAAGCTTTTGGCATCAGTGCAGAAATATTGATCAGTTAATGCAGTTAATGGACACAGAATGACCAGATTTTGGCAAGACAAAAGTTTTGTCGCCTGGTCATATAATGCAACCAATCCTAGTTTACATCCTCACCTGTGCTCAGTAAATGATCGGTTAATTAATGTGTGTGTATAAAAAGAAACCCAGCACCCCAGACTTTCACTTGAACTGCAACTTGAGCTCTGACAACATGCCAAAAATCCACGCTGCGACCAAAGCCTGGATTATCAAGAGGATGAAGACCAGATCCACTGCAGAGGTGACTGGCACCTTTAATGTGTCTCAGTGTCAAGTACAAAGAATTAAAAAAAGATTTGAAGAGACTGGAGATGTGTTTGACAAGCCCAGGTCCAGCAGACCCCACAAGACAACTGCTCAGGAGGAACGTTTGTTGGCTAGAAAATCCAAAGCAAGCCCCTCTTCCACTGCAGCAGAGCTCCAACAGGCCTGGTCACCTCAAGTCCCTGTGTCAACTAGAACAGTTTGTAGGATTCTGTCTCGAAATGGCCTCCATGGTCGAATCAGTGCCCAGAAGCCAGCACTAAACAAAAGGCAAATAAAAAAAGTGTGGCATTTGCAAAGTCCCACAGCCTGCTAAACACGTGGATGCTGAAAAAGTGGCAGAAGGTGGATTTCTCTGATGAATCTTCAGTAGAATTACACCACAGCCACCGCAAATACTGCAGGAGACCTACTGGAGTTGTATGGATCCAAAATACACCCAGAAAACAGTTACATTTGGTGGTGGAAAGATCATGGTCTGGGGTTACATTCAGTATAGGGGTGTGCGAAACATTTGAAAGGTGGAAGGCAATATCAATAGCCTAAAATATCAAGAAGTATTAGCTACCTCTTATATTCCAAATCATAAAAGAGGTCATTCTGCAGCAGGATGGTGCTCCATCTTATACATCCATCTCTACAACAAAGTTCCTCCAGGCAAAAAAGATCAAGGTGCTCAAGGACTGGCCAGCCCAGTCACCAGACATGAACATCATTGAGCATGTTTGGGGTAGGATGAAAGAGGAAGCTTGGAAGACAAAACCAAAGAATCTAGATGAACTCTGGGAGGCATGTAAGACTGCATTCTTTGCTATTCCTGATGACTTCATTAATAAATTGTATGAATCACTGTTGAATCGCATGGATGCAGTCCTTCAAGCTCATGGAAGTCACACAAAATATTAAATATGACTCTAATAGCACCACAACTTCATTCACCAATGTTATGCAACATATATTTCTATTTTAAGTTAATTATTTGTTTGAATATCACATTACTTTATGTTGGCGACAAAACTTTTGTCTTTCCAAAATCTGACCATTCTGCGTCCATTAACTGATCAATATTTCTGCATTGATGCCAATTTATTTTCTTAACCTAAACCACATTTTGGAGGGTTTCAGCTGTCAAAAGAATAATTTATACAACCGATGGATGAATTTAACGTCAGGTTATAAGCCTTTATTTACATAACATGGATAAGCGACATAACTTCTGTCAGGGAGTGTAGTTTCCAAGTCCTGTCATGTTTCTGCCACCCTGGGGGCTATATACCCAGGCCTGTATCCTGTATCCAGAATTAGTACCTGTGTCTGACCTTTGCAGACCTAAGTCCTATCCCTGAACCTGGTTTTACCGTACTCTGGAGCTTTCCCTACCCTGCTGTGTCTATCCTTGTTCCAACTCCTTAAGCTTGCAGTATCTGTACCAGCACCTATCTCAATTTTGTTGTCTCTGTGCAACGTTTGTGACCTTGGTGTACACTTGTTACTTCATTGTAATTACTTGTTTGAATTTGGTACTGTCTGCTCCTGCTCCACACCTGCGGCTCTGCTTCTGCTTTGCACATGCAGCTCTGCTTCACCCCTGCAGCTCCTTGTTTGTACAGTCTGAACTGGGTCCTATCTGTTCCCATATTTGTGTCGACCCTGCCTGTGTCCCAGTCCTTCCTGAAACTGTTCCTAGTCTGAACTAGGTTCTGCCTGTCCTTGTATCCCACTCGTACCTGCCTGTGTCTCAGTCCTTCCCGAAACATTTCCTGTCCCTCCAGTTTGAACTGGGTTCTACCTTTCCCTGTATCCTACTTGTACCTGCCTGTGTTCTAGTCCTTCCCGAAACAGTTCCTGTCCCTCCAGTCTGAGTCGTGCCTGCCTGCCAGTATTGCCTCTCTATACATCAGCTATTTACAGTACTTGCCTGCACCCGTCATTACAGTGTCCTGTCCCCCTGTGGGGTCAGCTGCTACTGTGAGATGCCGCCCTGGAGTGGTACCTAGCAGGCTACCTGCCGCACAAGCCTGACCTCATCACTAGAGCCTCCAGTGAACACCAAGGTAGCTGCCTAGTCATACCCCTCAAGGGTAAGTCTAGTTTGTGGCACAGTGGAGGCAAAATCTCCTCTTCCGCCAATCAGTCTGGGCGCGAGCGTTACAGAAGGATCCAGCCTGTCGGATTTTTGTTGGCAGATCCTTTTTTACTCTGGGAGATAAGCCACTGCCAGAAGAGTCTAGCAGCCGCTATCTTATAGAGAACACTGGAACTGAGTATTCCTATGTATGGAGACCCAGGAGAGATAGTGATTGCTCAGACTTGCAGAGATTTAGTGTGAATGGATGGCTTAAGAGCAGGTTGAAAACTTCATATCGTGTAGGTCTGAAAATCAATGACAAAATTAAGCATAGCATCTTGATATTCTGTATCGTTTTAAATCCAATAACAAATTTAAATATAATTTATTCAGCATAAAAGTGGCCAAATACTTTAAAGTTGTTATCCACCTTCAAAAAAATAAAAAAATTAGAACAACTTCAAATTTGATAAAATTTATAGATGAAACAGTATTCAGCTACTCTTTTCCCCGGTGATCCAATGTTGCTCTGGTTATTTGTTTAGCAAGGGCCAGCATGTAGTCGCTGCTGCAGGTAATCAGTGGAGTGCAAAGATCCCATGCCTTATTACTGGCTCAGCCTAGAGCAATAATTCCTTTCTCACTGGCCTGACATTCCCTTTTTGACTGCTACTTTCCTATCACACACTATTGCTCTGCATAAGTCATTTCCTGGCTCCTAGTCTCTTAAAGGGGCAATGTTGTTAACACTAACTTCAGCCAATATCTATATCTCTTAGGCTTTCTTAGGGTCTTCTCCACTTCACTCTGGGTATGAGCAATAAGATCCATTAGATTTCTCTGCTGCAAGGTGAGTTTCTGCTACCTTTCTACATAAATGTACAATCCTTTAAACTCTAATCCCTAGTGTTTGTCTAAGTCAAATCCTTTAATGACAAGTATGTCCATGGTTCTAGCTTGTCATCATTGCAATATGAAATTAATCAGTACGTAACTTTAAATTAATATGGTGTTTAAAAATGTGCATTTATTGTTTTGGTTTCTTGCAAGACCGTGAACCTTCTTGAGACAGTATAGAACAAGTTATAATTGTACCTATTATATTCTAGATGAGAAGTTAATGACTGGCTGATTCCTTTGTACTATACCTCCTTTATGTGGTATGGGCTTATCAAATGGTTTATGGACCATATTATTCATTAAGCGTAATAAGCGTCATAGAATTACAATAACCGGCTACTTATTCTTTTGTACAGTGTATAAGACTTTAATGAATCTATATTTATTACATTAGTATGGTAGAAGAAATGAGCGCAGAAGTGCACATATAACCAGCCCGTTATATATCTGTCTCCTGATACCAGTGATCAGAACACAAAGTTGTTATCAGATGATTTTCTGCTAGGTTAATTCCTTAGTGAGATATAACCAGTTAGTGATCATTGATGGATACATCCAACTGGTTAAGATTTACAATTACGGCAGTGTTAAACTCCAAATGAACCACAGTCAATCAGCTAATTGTAGTTGAGTGAAACTTTACTGTTTGCCTTGCTCTATGCTATACTTATGCTTTTGAATTAAATTTATTACTGCTCTTACAGACACATTTAATATGTACAATCTCCAGGTTGAGCACTTTGTTATGGCCATATATTATTATGATCACATACACTGTACATTGCAGTGTTCATCAGCTGAGCTGTACTGCGGACTCACCAATCCTTCCTTTCTGAATGATATACTATAGCAACATCTGCAGAAAAACCTGTTGTGTGATGATTATAATGTGAAAAGTAAATTAAGCCTGTGCATAAATTTCCTCGAGTAGCTTTATGGGTTTAAATTAATGCATTTTGTCAGCAGATATTCTAACATTGAAACTAAGAACCTTGATGTTCAGTTTCTGAAGAATAGTGTAATCCAGAAGCTAAAAGATAGCTGCAGGTAAAGGTTCTCAAAAAGATACATAACAAAAGGGATCTTCTTTCCTAGTATATTCTAATTTTAATGCTTCAAGAAATTGTAAAAGCTAATGATACATTATAATATAAAAATGTATTCATTATTTGACTATTTTTTTACAGAATCTATTAATATGGAGAGTACTCTGTGTATCTCTCACCCCAGGTGTGAACATAACATTGATGGAACCTGTGCGGTTGCACATGGGCCCAAGAAGTAAAGGGGCCCCGCTTCCACCTCCTAAGCAGTAAGCAGCTTCTATCACAGACACGTTATTGGACTGCAAAGGGCCCATATACTGTTCTTGCACAGGGACCTTCTTCTGTCTGTGTTGCTACTGTCTCATACATACATCACACAGGTCTACAGAAAAAAATATATCTACAAAGTTTTAGACTGTTCAGAACAAAGGACACAGGACTAATAATGTTCTGCAGACTGCAGTAGAGGGAGAAGACATCTCATGCACACAAGTATCTTTCTGTAAAGGGGTGATTATCCAGTGACAAAAACGACCAGAGACTAGACGGAAGAGGACATTACTTGGGGAGGGGTGGACATTTAACTCCTGCAGCTTTGTTTGTACTGTATTATGGTGTACATTTTAAATAAGAGTGATGTTGCTTTAAGAGGAAGGAGCTTAGTATGTTTGTGCCTGGTGTATTACTGTGAGGAGGGTGAGGCTTATATAGGGGAGGTAACTCTGGCTATCTCCCTTTTTCTCTCACTGGATGAACTGGATGAAACATTACCCATCCTGTTTCTAATCTCTGTCCTAAAACATTTTAATTATTGCTTGTATAATGATGAATGCTTTACTGTATTTTTTAGTTTGCCATTGTATATCTTGTACCAGGTTCCATTTTATATTGGCTATAAAGAGTTATCATTTGCATTAACCATCTAAACCCAAAGGGAAGGGCAATCCTTCAGCCAAGGTTCCCTAGAGGTTTCCTCCACAGGGGTTTTTTCCTCTCCTGAGCGCTGTAGAATGACTCTTTGTGAGTCGGAGGTTTGACAAGTTTAGTCCCCTTAATGCTTTTGCAGGGACTTCTAGTTTTTAAGTTTATAAAAGTGATTTATTTAAAAAAAAGTGTAAAATGTGGCTTGGAATTTATAACCCGTCACGGCTTTGTGGTTTAGGAGTCAGGTGGAAGTTGCAGACAAGTTAAGGTGGACTCATTTTAACTAATAGAGGATGGAAAACCTCATGGTGGTGAACAGGCTCAGCTTTGGTGGCCAGCCTCAAGAACATTGTAATGGTAACATCAATCGGGGCGGGCACAGTGGTTAAGCACAGGAGTGAGGATAATAGGGTCATTGGTGCCCTGAAAGTTTACTGGCTCTGATTGAATGGGAAGCCCATGCATGACACCCCTTTATGGCTGTCTTTCCTGGTGCTGTATGTCAGACAGCTGGGGATACCACAGCACTTGTGAATCCCAATGTACTAGCACTTCACCTGACTCCTACTGTGATTATTTAATCCTGTGATTTAAATAAAAGCTTTGGCCATTTTGACAACCAAAATAATGTGTTTTGTGTATTTATTTTAGTGCCTAAGTTTACTGTAGTTATGGTGGTTCTAATATAGAGTGGGTTCCATCCCATATCCAAAAGTCATGTATAGGAGGAGGAATGCAGTACAAGAATGAAGCTGTGTGGAAACATGACAGCTCATGATGACTGCACAGGCCTAAATGGGACAACATTGAAACAATGAGCAGGTGGCAAACTATACATATACTACATATAAGGTCTCCTACACACATCTGTGTTTCCAGTATGTGTGGCATCCGTTTTTTTTCACAGACACCACAGTTACCCATTATAACTTTTGCTGCTATGCACATATCCATGTCTTTACACAGACCATATGTCCATGCAAAACACATGGAGTCATGTCTGGGTTTTTTTCCGGCAGCACAGATGACAAGAGCCAATACAAAGAAACAAAGAGAGAAGGGGAGCGCACATGAATGGTATCAGCCAGGAAAAGAATGCAGAAAGGTCATAGACCTACTCACCACAGACAGTTATGCTGGACAAGCATAACAATGTGGAATGGCTCAGAAGGATTCCCAGTCCTGTATGGCAGGTGAACGGCAGCTCCCAGACCTCAACACGGAAGGCGCAGGGCAATGATGGACGGTTGAAGTCTGGAGATGTGCCGGCATGCAGGAGACTCCAAGTAATGCGTCCCACGTGATCAATGACCTGCCGGTCACGTGGTGGAAGGTCCTGGAGCAGTGAAGGGCAATTTGGCTTGTCAGCTGCAGCTCCCACCGCGGTCCCTCAAGGAGGGAGCAGCAATGCAAATAAAAAATATATAGTGGTCTGTATGGAGCGCTGATGACAGAGGTCACTGGAGCACAGGTTTAGGGGTTTAAAATCTTTAATCACAATGCGTTTCAACAGCCAATCGCTGTCTTCAGGTGGCAATAAAAATATAAAAAAGTTAAAAGGGAAGAAGGAAGTATTTAAAGGGACAAAGGCCAATGAAAATTGAGGAGGGAGGTGCAAAGGAGGAAAAGGGGAGGAGGTACAAAAAGTGATTGATAACCAGTAAGATGGTGTACACAAAATGCAACGATGCTATAAAATATTAAAAACCAAAGTAGATATAAAATATATAGTGTAAAAATAGCTTAATAAACAACCATACTACACAGTTAAAAGAACAGACAAAAAAATCAAAAACAAGATAAATGTCACATTATTTAGCCACATTTTCTATTGTAAGATTAAGTCCCTCAGGAGAGAGAGTGCCCAATTTAAAAATCCAAAAGCTCTCCCTATTAATTAATCTCCTATATCGGTCAGGAACATTTTCAGGTATGTAGTCAATAATAATAAGATTCAAATGGCTGGGATCTTTCTGATGTACTAGTGAAAAATGCTTAGATAGACTATGCAACAGGAACCCATTGCGGATATTCTGCCTATGTTTATTCAGACGTGCATGCATCGTCTGGATGGTACGTCCCACGTACTGGAGCCTGCATGTACATTGGATCAGATAAATAACATACGAGGACTGGCAATTGACATGATAGTTGATGTTAAAGTTAGTGCCCGTGATAGTCGATTTAAATTGTTTAGCACCATGCACAATAGAAGTACAGCAGAGGCATTTTGGCACCTTACATGCGAAGCAACCAGGATTAAGCATATTAGTGATTGATGGAGGGTGAATATTGAGCATCGGATTACTGGGGGCAACCATATTCCGAAGAGTACGATTCCTTCTAAAAATAAATTTAGGTTTAGCAGGAAGATATTTTGAAAGAATCGGATCCCCCCTTAAAATAAACCAATATTTCTTGAGTAATCCCTGGATGGATGCATGAGAATAATTATAAGTTGTAATAAAGCTCCACTTACTAATTTCAGAGGTTTATTTTCTCTTATCGGTTTTAGTCTTGCTGAGACAGTCTTTTTGAGAAAGGGGTTGAACTTTATTAAAAGCATCATGGATCAATTTTTTAGGGTAGCCCTTCTCTTAAAAACGATTTTTTAAAATCTTGGATTCCTTCTGAAAATCGTTCTCATTGGTACAATTTTTTCGGATACGCCAATACTGGCCATAGGGGATATTAGTGATCCACCTCGGAAGGTGACCGCTATTAAAAGGTAAATAACTATTTACGTCCACTTTTTTGAAAAATGTAGAAGTGTGGAATTTACCCATTGGGTCAACATGTATCATCAAATCCAAAAATTGTATATTGGTATTTGACATTGAAGCTGAGAAGGATACACCCCAAGAATTATCATTTACCCTCTGAATGAAGTCAGATGCTTCATCCAGAGACCTCGTCCAAACTAAGAACAAGTCATCAATAAATCGGCGATACAGAGTTATTTTACCACTAGGATGAAGAAGAGGGGAAATGAAAAGTGCCTCAAAAGCCCCCATAAACAGGTTTGCATAGCTAGGGGCGAATCTCGTACCCATTGCACAACCTTTCAACTGTCTGTAGGTAGCATTCTCAAATGAGAATATATTATTGTTTAAAATAAATTTAATGGCGCTAAGCAAAAATTATTGCTGTGTGGGGGGCATGTCCTCATCATTGAGTAGAAATTGTTTTGTTGTTTCCAAACCACGGTCATGAGGTATGTTGCTATAAAGAGCTTGAACATCCATAGTTATCAATATAATCAGGATGGGCTGGCAAAGTGTGGAGATGGTTGATTAACTGGGACGAATCCTTTAAATAGGAGTTTAACTCGATAACATACTTCTGAAGGAAAAGATCCAAATAGTGAGAAAGGTTACTGGTTATAGAACCGATACCAGAGATTATGGGGCGCCCGGGGGGATTTATTCTGTCCTTATGGATCTTAGGAAGAAAATAAAAGAAAGGAACCTTAAAACGAGAAATGTTAAGAAATTTAAATTCCCTTCTATTCAGGATGCCAAGAAATAGAGCATTCTTTATAAACTTATTATATTCACCGAAGATGGATATGGAGGGATCCGGTTCAGCTCTTTCATAATACTCCAGATCACTCAAAATTCTCAGGCCTTCCTTTATATAACAAGTCCTGTCCATAATGACTACCCCCCCTTATCAGCACTCTTTATTATAATGTCCTTATTGTCCCTAAGGGTATTTATAGCTAACTTTTCTGCTATAGTAAGGTTAGTATTCCTTTTTTTATTAAAAGATAAGGAGCGGACATCATTCAGAATGAGGTGTTGGAAAGTTTCTATATGAGAGCCCCTATGATGAATGGGGTAAAAATTACTGGATAATATTTGTGTATTAACATGTAAATAGGGATCCTCTATATTAACAGATGAAGGGGGGTCTGATTAGTGGTTTTGTTTCTTTCTTCCAATAAAAATGACGTTGGATAGTCAATTTACGCACAAATTCATTAAGATCCATGTAGAGATTGAACGTGTTAACTGGGGCGTCAGGACAAAAGGAGAGGCCGTCTTCTAGCAGAGATTTTTCCTCATTTGTTGGATTGTAGCTGGGCAAGTTAAAAATTCCCAATTTACACAATGCAAAGATGAAGTCAACTTCTCTGCTTTTATCTGGTTTCAGATGTGATTTTCATATTGCCCACACCTGTTACCTGCCACAGGTGAGTTTCGTCGAGCATTACATGCTTGAAACAAAGTTCTTTACCCACAATTTTGTAAAGGTGCCCACAATTTTGTCCTGCCCATTTTTGAGGGTTTGTGTGAAATTACGTCTAGTTTGCCTTCTTTCTCTGTTGTTTTTTTTTGTTGTTGTTCCAATACACCCAAAGGAAATAAACATGTGTATAACAAATGGGAATTGCAATAATTTTCTGGGAAAAATACTTAATTTTCTGGAACAAGTTCAAGGGTGGCAACACTTTTGGCCATGACCGTATTTGTTTTATAAGGATGTGTGAAGGAGGCCTTTATCGGTAAAAATCAGAAAGATAAAGAAGATTGTGTCCTGAAGCAGTGCATTGTTTTAACGGAAACTCCTTGCATGCGTTAATGTAATTAAATGCAACTCATTTTAAATTAATGTGGCCAAATAATTTAAAGGGGTTAGCCTACTTCTAAAATAAAAATAAAAAATTCAAATTTTCTAAAATATAAACAGTACTTCTTTTCCTAATGGTCCAGTGATATCTTTAGGTGTATTTCTGTGAGTTTAGTTCTCTATCCAATTTTGACTTATAGGAGTTATTTTATTCAGAAATCACACTTGTTTCCTTTTGCAAGAATCAGTTAGGTTGCTTCATCATTTGACCACTAAAAAGGGGAGAGCTTTATGCCTGTCCCATGTATAGAGCATATCTTCAATCCCTGAGTCATCAAGTCCGACATTTTTCGGACTTGCTGAGGATCCATACTTTAGTCAACGGTGTTTGATTAATTGAGAGCCACGCTCCTCTTAATGAATTAGGTGTATCTAAAAAGTGGCATGCGGATCCATATGCCTCATCACAAAGCTTATTGGAGTAAGATTTGTGGAGTAAGGTATGCCGCAGCTAGCCATGAATTAGATGAGCATTGCCACGCCCCAAGGAGACCCTGTTTGGCCCCAGATACTCCTATTTTGTCAAATAAAAATGGCTAAATTGTTGTACAATACTGTGGTGCCCAAAATTGTTATGACTTTACAAAACTATTTATATAATTGCTTTGATGAATCAGGGCCCTAGTGTCTATTTTCTCTGCATTGTCTATTATAATTATTAGTATTTCTGTCTACAAAATAATTTTCTGGTAGACTATAAAATAGGTAATCCAAACTTCAAGTTCTTTAGGTCTGTAATAGCTGCAGGCTTCTGTTTGAGTGACAGGTTAATTGTAGACATTGTTTCAGCATGATACAGTGTGTTGAATCAACATTCTATGAATATACTTAAAATAAGTCTTCATTCAAAATAAATATCCTGTACTGAGAAGGGGAAATGTTTCAATTAAGCGATCTTTCAGCACAAATCAGAGCCATGCCAAATGTATCTGCAGTGGCTTCATGTAAATCTAGTTGAAAAGCAATGGAAAAGAACAAATAAAGAAATATATCAGATGTAATAAATATGTGTATTTTACTAGATTTTGGATTAGGGGGTTAGACATTGTTGCGATAACTTTCAGCTTTTTTTCATCAAAGTAATTCCTTGATTGTCACGTGACAGTTTTTCCAGATCAAATGTTGGAATTGCATAATATCTGAGAATCGGAATCAATTTTGTATGACAGCATAAGGCTATGGCAAAATGAGAATTGCGAGGAGTGTTTCTAGTTTAAATAATATATAGGATTTGGATGCAGTCTTTTCATACTGAAATTTGGATATTAAACTCTATTTTTTGTAATAAGTGTTTGCCTTAGTAACCTCAATTCCAGTTTATCATTATTTCTGTGCACATGGATGGCTGGATGGGATTGGACACATTTATAGTCTTGCAAACATGTGGGCCTGTCAGAGTAGACAATACAATTCACTACACTGAGTGGATGGTATCCGTCCGGGAGAGACTTATTGTTTTACAGACATTTAGAATAACGAGCTACTAGTAAGAAATGTGTTCAGTTATCAAGAGAACCAAAGATTGTGCACCATAAAAGTGGTTGAAAGATTTGAAACGTCACAAATTTTTAACAGAACGCAGAGTTGAGCAAATATTTTGTGACTCTTGGTGTTTTCATGCTACTTTGGATCAGCTCTGCCAAAATGGACTGAGCAGGGGTAGGCCGTGGCTATGCCCTTGACTAATTCATCAAATCTGCTGGCATTTTATACCCCAGAAATGCCACACCAGTCCAGAGTAGCATTTCTAGTGTGGTGCACAGAGATCCACAGAGGCACCAAGTTCATTAAGGGGCTTTGCGCCTCTTAATGAATTCCGTGCTGTATGCCCTGTAAAGACTGGTGTAACGTGATCTTGCGCTACAGCAGCCTGGATGAATCGGCCCCGATGTTTTTCTTAGTTACCCAGAATATTCCAATGATAGCTTTATGTTTGAAGGCCTGTGAGAAAGGATCTGATCAAATGAGTTTTACCACAGAAGAAATGTATCAGCTATCCACAGGATAAAGGGCAATCAGGACCTCTGTTTTTGTAGTGTGTGAGTACTAGTGGTGGGGCCCCCAGAAATCACACATTTATTACATAATCTGTGGATGAATGATAAAGGTCTTTTGTGGTAAAAGTATTTTAAATGGAACTGACCATCAGATTTCCATTTACCAAATCTGTTGCCATCTAAACATTGCGCATAGTGGAAACTAACTACCCAGTTTATTAGGCTATAGAAGAATAGTCTACAATATTATAAAGAAGCAATAGCAGACCACAAAATATCCTCCATTTTTAGACTGGACTTCACAACATCACTGCAGGAACCCCTTTCCCAACCAACAACCTTGCAACTTTTCAAAGTTGTTTAAAATCTGCCGCTGCCTGAGGCCTGCAGCTGTATGAGCATGTATCCTCCCTGTTCATAGGGCTAAGGGGGGCCTTAGTCCAAGGCATGTACAAGGAAACAGACCAAGGCTGGCTTCACATGTCCACATTTCATAATCCATTTCTAGACCAACCATGGGTTTCTTGACCTGAATTAACAGCTTTATAAATATATATGCAAATTGCCTCTTCAGAGAAAAAGAGGACTTGAACTCTATAGCGCCACCTGTTGGAAGTGATCCTACAAGTCACAATCAACCCTTTGACGAGTCATGCAATATGACTTAGGATTAAAGCCAAATCAGTATCTCAATTCGCAGACACGGTGTTTCGGGCTGTTGGCCCTTGTCAGTGTGAAGCATAAGAACTGATTTATCTAGGTGAGAGGCTCTGGACTGAGGTCTAAGGGGTAAGGTTTCTCCTTCTGGAGAGTGACATACCAGCTCTGGCTTGTCAAGGTAAGGAGGCTTATTCACCGTGCAATGCTCCTGTGGGAAATTTAATATGCAAATTGCCTCTTCAGAGTAAAAGAGGACTTGAACTCTATAGCGCCACCTGTTGGAAAAAGTGATCCTACAAGTTACAATCAACCCTTTAACGAGTCATAAATATCAATATATGATGCTATTAGTTCAGTGCACAGACTCGTAGTTGGTCTAGTAATTGCAAATTATTATTTATTATTATTTATATAGCACCATTGATTCCATGGTGCTGTACATGAGAATGGGTTATATACAAGTTACAGATATCACTTACAGTAAACAAACTAACAATGACAGACTGATACAGAGGGGCGAGGACCCTGCCCTTGCGGGCTTACATTCTGCAGGATTATGGGGAAGGAGACAAGAGGTTGAGGGTTGCAGGAGCTCCGGTGTTGGTGAGGCAGTATCTCCGGTAGTGATGAGGAGGAAGCGGGTCAGTGCAGGCTGTAGGCTTTCCTGAAGAGATGGGTTTTCAGGTTCCGTCTGAAGGATCTGAATGTGGTTGATAGTCGGACATGTTGGGGCAAAGAATTCCAGAGGATGGGGGATATTCTGGAGAAGTCTTGGAGGCGATTGGATGAGGAGCGAATAAGTGTGAAGGAGAGAAGGAGGTCTTGGGAGGACCGGAGATTACGTGAGGGAAGATATCGGGAGATTAGTTCAGAGATATATGGAGGAGACAGGTTATGGATGGCTTTGTAGGTCAGTATTAGAGAGTGAATAGAGAGTAAATAGAGAGTGGGCCCCTAGAATCAATGTTACAGGTGTTCCATTGACACCCCAGTCTGACACTTGCTTTAGATATCAAAACTCACTATAAAGAACATAACCTGCAGGTTTACTTCAATATCCTGGAATTGTCCACAGTTGACTGCTCCTTTCGATGTACCTACATGTTGGGCTACCTGGGAAATCGCCAACTTGCCAGTGTTTGTTGCAATAGAGAAAATCATTGCCAATGTCACAAATAAAAGAGTACTTAGTTGCAGCTTAAAAGGTCATTAAGGAGGCTCCTAATAATGAGAACCTCACCACTGGTTATCAATAAGAGCTGAAGCCCTAAAATGTGAGTAGCTGTAGTCCAAACCTGACACCCTTTGAGCTTCCGTCACCCTGACAATAGGTGGGAAAGAGTTAGTTCAAATCCAGGTGACAAGAACTTTCCTTTTCCTCAGTTAATGTTGCATTATTTTTTGAAAAAAAGATATTGAAAGAAATGTGGATGTTTATAAATTCTCTCCCTAATTTCCTGTGACAACATTGTTATACCTTTTCACCACTAAATGACATTATAATAACTGTGTAATTTTACATCCTTAAAGTGTCTTGGAAAATGCAGTCGTCTTCCACCTTCTATATTTATTTGACTGAGATCCAGGTGCAGGGACACATTTTAATCAAATGCTGTCAGCTCATGTTTACTTTTGCTGCCTTTATAAGTGCAGCAATTTAACTTTCAGCGATATTTTTTATAGGTGTAAGGTTACAAAATTCAGTTTGTGTGTGTTTTATGTACATTTCACCCAACATGCCAAAATTGAAAATTGATACAGAATGTCCCTCATAAGAGGGGTCTCTCAGCAGTGAGATCACTGGCATCTGCTGAAAAAAAAATATGTATAACATTATATATATATAGGAAGATTAGATAGCTCAGAGTATAGGAATATCATGGCTGGATTAACCAAGAGCTGAAGGAAACACAATGTACTCTGGACCAGAACCATCATTCATAGAGGACGGAATCAGTACCTTTCCTACTGTTAAGAAAATTTGTTTGAGCTATGGGGATGGAATGAATCAAGACATTTTCAACATATTTTTTTGTTCTCAACGAATCGTAAAAGATAAAGCACCTTCTATTTGCACAGAAAAAATTGCAACTTTTTGTTATTTTTTACCACATTTAGAAAGTGAATGTAAACTGGTCATGGTTTGATATTGAAATAAGGTTTGGGCCACATTTATGTATTGCAACTTTTTAAAAAGAAGTGTATAAACAGCTTTACTTTAGTGTTATATATAAAGATATGCAAAATTTATCAACCTTTGGACTACACTTTAATAAATGTGGTGCAAATCACGGAAACAGAGCCACAAAAGCAAAGCTGACTTTAAAAATTCCCCTTACCAGCACAGTACAATGGGTAGAGTACATTTTTTGCATTTGTCACAATGCTAAGATAATAGCATGTACAGTAATATATAATAATAACATATTTTAAAATGATCTTTCGTTTAAGTGGCATATAAAAATGGTACTGCCTGACATGATACAGTTCAAAGGTATATACTGTATGTAGCTCCTCATTACTTCCTCCTAATCAGTGGTCCCTCCCTAATCAGTGGCTTGGGGTCCTCTGTATGTGGCTCCCCAACTGTTGGCATCTAAACATACTATTGTGCACTAATAGCAGCTGGGATGTTAAAATATTAATAATACTTGATATTAAGATGCAAGCCATATCCCTGGAATTTAATACCAAGGGTAAAGTTGTATTGTTGTATTACTTGGCCTATAGGTCTAGTAAGCAGTTACCCTTTTTTAATATTCGGTCACCCTCGGATATTTTATTTTTTAAAATGACTCTAGCTTTCATTAACTGTTAGCATAAAATAAACCACAAACAAAAAGAAAGTGGCAGCACTCACCGATCTTCTTAAAACAGGTAAGCCTTTATTCCGATAAAATCTTCACGGCTCGGGGATGTACATACAACAGAGCGCTAGGTCCAAATGACGGCCATTCCGTGCCGATCTAGTGCTTCTACGGATCAGTGGGTGGGCGGACATGATGTGGGAAGAAGTATGCGCTCAATGAACAACCCCTCCCACTCCAGCTCGCCCCTCCACCATACAAAATACTTAAAAAACCAGCAATTAAAAACAATGACATTATTATTCTTTGATTATGCCTATATCAGTTTGATGTTAATTATGAGAGATAGGAATGTTTTCTCCATACCCCAAATCATTATCACAACGAATAACCATCGGTACGTCTCCCAATTCTGCTTGAAATTTTACCGGAACATATGAACAGGTCCTAGATTCGATCAGAACATGGAGCATCGCAAACTTATCATCAACAATAAGGATACCTAAAGTAAAACTAACGAGACAAACACGAAATGCGGGCAAAGAGCCATATCTGGGAATCAAAAAGCAGAGCACATTCACGAAAATACAATACATTATAGTGCAAAAGATCACTTAATTCACAAAAATATCGACATGTCAACCCTATCATTCAGTCCTACCGGCCCATAACTCCTGTCTGTATGATCCATCTTGCCTCCCGCCTTAATAAGAGATTATGGAGATCCCCTCAACTTGAGGGTAACGTTACCTTCTCGATACTGGCCAATTGCCATCACGCTGGGGTTTTCCCCATGCACTTCTCGAATATGGCTAATTAGCCTGGGTACCCCCTTACCTGATGAGACTGATTTGAAAAGTTCTCTGAACCGTATATATAAGTGATGTATCGTCTTCCCTATATAGTAATGCCCACATGGGCAAAATACTACATACACTGCTCAAAAAAATAAAGGGAACACTAAAATCCCACATCCTAGATATCACTGAATGAAATATACCAGTTGTAAATCTTTATTCAATACATAGTGTAATGTGTAGAGAACAATAAAACCTAAAAATGATCAACGTAAATCACAACTAATATCCCACAGAGGTTTGGAGTTGGAATGATGCTCAAAATCAAAGTGGAAAATGAAGTTACAAGCTGATCCAACTTCAGTGGAAATGCCTCAAGACAAGGAAATGATGCTCAGTAGTGTGTGTGGCCTCCACGTGCCTTTATGACCTCCCTACAATGCTTGGGCATGCTCCTGATGAGGCAGCGGATGGTCTCCCGAGGGATCTCCTCCCAGACCTGGACTAAAGCATCAACCAACTCCTGTGGTGCAACGTGAACTTGGTTGATGGTGCGAGACATGATGTCCCAGATGTGTTCAATCGGATTCAGGTCTGGGGAACAGGCAGGCCAGTCAATAGCTTCAATGCCTTGCATCTACTGACACATGAGTTCTGGCATTGTCCTGCATTAGGAGGAACCCAGGCCCAACCGTACCAGCATATGGTCGCACAAGGGGTCTGATGATCTCATCTCGGTACCTAATGGCAGTCAGGCTACTTCTGGCAAGCACATGGAGGGCTGTGCGGCCCTCCAAAGAAATGCCACCCCACACCATTACTGACCCACTGCAAAATGGATTATGCTGAAGGATATTGTAGGCAGCAGATCGCTCTCCACAGCGTCTCCAGACTCCAGTCACGTCTGTCACATATGCTCAGTGTGAACCTGCTTTAATCTGTGAAGAGCACAGGATGCCAGTGGCGAATTTGCCAATCCTGGTGTTCTGTGACAAATGCCAAGCGTCCTGCACGGTGTTGGGCTGTGAGCACAACCCCCATCTGTGGACGTTGGGCACTCAGACCATCCTCATTGAGTTGGTTTCTAACCATTTGTGCAGACACATGCACATTTGTGGCCTGCTGGAGGTCATTTTGCAGGGCTCTGGCAATGCTCCTTCTGTTCCTCTTGCACAAAGGTAGCTTTCCGGCTGCTGGATTGTTGCCCTCCTACGGCCCCTCCACATCTCCTGGTAGCACCTCCAGGCTCTGTACACTACGCTGACAGACACAGCAAACCTTCTTGCCACAGCTTGCATTGATGTGCCATCCTGAATGAGCTGCACTACCTGAGCCACTTGTGTGGGTTGTAGAGTCTGTCTCATGCTACCATGAGTGTTGTGAATTCCGTTCTCGGGCTCCCTCCTGTGGTCATGAGTGGTATTGTGTGAGTTCTGTTCTTGGGCTCCCTCTGGTGGCCTTTAGTGCTTACTGCGGGTCTGTAGCTGGAATCCAGTTGCCTCGTTTTCTTCTAGTCTGGCCTCTATTTAACTCCACCTGGACCTTCACTTTTTGCCTGCTGTCATTGCATTCAGTACTGGTTCTGATCTCTCTGGACTTTCCTTGTGACCTGTCTCTTCTTGAGAAGCTAAGTCTTGCTAGTTCATGTTTGCTCATTATTTCCTTGAAATTGTTTCTCTGTATATGATGAGTTTTGTCCAGCTTGCTTATATGTAATATCCTCGCTTGCTGGAAGTTCTGGGGTGCAGAGTTGCGCCCCTCACATCGTGAGTCGGTGTGGGGGTTCTTGTAATCTCTGCGTGGATTATTTTTGATAGCATTTTATACTGACCGCACAGATCCCTTGCTGTCTTCTGTCTATTTAGTGTTAGCGGGCATCATTTGCTAAAAACCTGTTCTCATTTCTACGTTTGTGTTTTCCCCTTAACTCACCGTTATTATTTGTGGGGGGCTGTCTAAAACTTTGGGGTGATTTCTCTGAGGCAAGTGAGGCTTTGCTTTCTCTCTAGGGGCAGCTAGTTTCTCAGGCTGTGACGAGGCGTCTACGATTTTAGGTAATGCTCCACGGCTGCCTATAGTGTGTATTGATAGTATCAGGGTTGCGGTCAGTATAGCTCCCACATCCCCAGAGCTTGTCCTAAGGATTTCTGTTACTTAGCAGGTCAGTTTGCGATCCTTGCCACCAGGATCATAACACATGAGTGTGAAGGCACAACCAACATTCAAAAGTGACCAAAACATCAGCCAGAAAGTATTAGCACTGGGATGTGGACTGTGGTCCCCACCTGCAAAACCACTCCTTTATTGAGTGTGTCTTGATAATTGCAAAAATAATTTCCATCTGTTGTCTATTCTATTTGCACAACAGCATGTGAAATTGATTGTCAAACAGTGTTGCTTCCTAAGAGGACAGTTTGATTTCACAGAAGTTTGATTTACTTGGAGTTGTATTGTGTTGTTTAAGTGTTCCCTTTATTTTTTTGAGCAGTATATATATATATATATATATATATATATATGTATATATATATATATATATATATATATATATATGTATATATGTAGAACTGCAAGTTAACACTACAAGCAAGAATCTCAAGATATTGACCATCATTACTTCATCTCCATTGCTTTTCAGTCTCCTTGTTCACCTTTCTCAATGTCCACCGTACTGTATTTGTCAAGAACTGTGATTCTTTGTGGCACTGGATCTCCTTTGAGTCTAGAGGTCATGTAAAAAATGCAGCAGCAAACATTGAATAAATAGTTAATTAAGAGGACTACAGATTTATTACATTTATTAATAATTTATACACATTATTCATTTTATGTCTTCTATGTGATTCGGGATCTAATACATCTGCTTTTTGAAATGTAACATTCAAGAAAAGGGAATCTGAATAAAAACATCAAGATTATGCATTATGTTGTTGGAGTTAACTGTATTTTAGAAAAATGGCATTTTTTTTTCCACATCACAATCTGAATTAAAAATTAGAATGTGAACTCTTGCTATTTTCACACTGGTCAGTGGATCCTGCTCCCTCTCATTTCACAATGACAATGGCATTACGGTAGGTACTTCAATAAAGTCTGAGTCAGTCTATTGTTGTTAATGTACATATAGAATTCCTAAAAGAATAAAAAGTAGCCTTGAATTGTGTGAAAATTGCAAGATTTCTTATTTTATATATATATATACAGATTGTGAGATGTAGAATATAAAAATATTACCAAAATTTAACAGAAAATACATGTAACATAAAAACTAGTGATGAACTAAATTCAAAATAAAAAATTTGCCGACGTTTGGCCAGCAAATGCGATTCACATTGAATTTATTTAAAGCGAATGGAATGTCCCTTACTATTCTATGGGGTTTCTGCTCACCTGTACAGCCTCTGCAATTCCCTGTCCAGCTCGCTCTGGCCTCTTCTTTTCCTCTCCATGGCACGCAATGTCCTGTTGCTCCGCACTCGGCACCGTGACTTTCCACATTCAGTATGCCTTACACATCATGGCACATTGGACGGGGGTCTGTGGAGGTAGGATATATGAGCAGTTAAGTGAGTATTTTTTTTAGTTTCAATAGGTTTTATTTAGAAATAAGACATTGAAAGTATACAACAGTTTGTGTATGTTCTTCCATGCAGGGGAGGTGTAAATTTCAATAATAATGAACAAATACAAATTTTAACATAGGGGGAGACAAGAAAAAGATAGGGGGGGCAGTACAAAGGGAAGACAAACAGGTAATCCACAGTGTGTTTTACACCAGTTTACTATCAATCCACAGTGTGTTTTACACCAGTTTACTATCAACTATTGCACACAATGCCATCAACATAAAATAGTCTGAATTTTAGATTCAGATTGGGTCATACCAGGAGCGTTAACTTAAGGTAGAGAAAGAAAGAATATAATTTATGATTACTCAATCGGAGACTTGTGATTAAACCCCTAATATTTTGTTTGGACATCTTCCTTAAGTCCTTCAGGTCCTGCCTCATCAGGGTGACAGATGTAGGTCCTGATTTAGTTGCGAGTTCGGATCTAGATCTATCCACAGGTTCCATATCTTAAAGAAGAGGTCCCACATGTCAGTTCTGGTGGCTTCAATGCGCTCAGATAGCATGATAGCATTCATCCTCTCACCAGAGAGATAGAGAGTGAAAATTTACCAGTCTGTGTAAGTTATTAGTGAATCCCGGTGTTTTGCCCCCAGGAGAAAGATAAAGTGGTCTAATTGGACTGTCCCACCAAACATGTGTTCAGTGAGATGTTTCACTTCATGCCACATTTCTGATACCGCTGGGCAAGTCCACCAAATATGTTTCATATCTCCTAGTAAATTGCATCCCCTGAAACATTTGTCTGAAACATTTGGGTAAATGCTATGAAGTTTTGCTGGGACATGGTGTGTTCTGTGGAGAACTTTTGGGGAAGTCTCTACAAGAGACGTCTGGTGGCTACATCTTGATAGTGTATCGGAAACATCGCTGCCAGCTCTCCACAGACATAGTGACGCCCAAATCCTCCTCCCATTGTACCATATATTTTAAGGTACCGTCACACTCAGCGACGCTGCGGCGATATAGACAACGAGCCGACCTAAACTAGATTGCTGGAGCGTCGCTGTTTAGGTCGCTGTAGAGACGTCAAACACAGCAACTCCAGAACGATGCAGGAGCGATCCAGTGACGTAAAGGCGACTCACTTCTCGTTCTCGCTGGTTGTTAGCTCCATGTCAAACAGCCGGAGTGTACCGACTGGCTAGAAGGAGACGCTGCGACGCCCCCTATGCTCGTTGCTGGCGTCGTTGCTTTTGATGTCAACCATGACGATACACGCCGACCTGGCGACGAAATAAAGTTCTGGACTTCTAGCACCGACCAGCGATGGCACAGCGGGATCCAGATCGCTGCTGCATGTCAAACACAACGAGATCGCTATCCAGGACGCTGCAACGTCACGGATTGTTGTCGTTCTCTTTGCAAAGTTGCTGAGTGTGACGGTACCTTTAGTTTTTTATTATCATGTGGAAGGTTGATGGCTGAGTAGACTAATTATATTGTTCCCCTTCCCAGGGGGTCATTTAGACATTTTTGGTCAAAGCTTGAGAGGGGACTTATTTGGACAAATTTGTTTGGCAAAGTGAAGGATCTGATTTACATGCATGGCTTCTCTGATTAGGGGATTATATTTCTGAATAAATTCTTGCCTGTTAAATAAAGTGTTGAAAGGAGAGCAAAGGTGTTTTAATCCCTTTTAGCTTCCACCAGGGAAAGAGATGGGGCTCAAGGCCAGGCAGAAACATTGGATTATTAAATAATGAGATTAGAGGGGAAGGGTTGGACTGCAATTGAAATTTGAATCTTACTTTCCTCCAGAATATTAGAGAGTGGGCTGTGAAAGGCACTGTGATAGTCAATCCCTGTGGAAGCTTTTCTGTAGCCCAAATGAGACCTGGTAACGAGAATGGCTTTGTGAGAAATGACTCCAAGAGAGCCCATCTAGGTTTGCTGGTATGTGAACATGTGTTAGTTAGTTGGGCTATTTGGGGCTGACTTGAAATATAGTGCAAAGTGTGAATATTTTTTTTTTTAATTATTTTCACCCTCTTACCGGCTCTCTGAGAATTTGTCACCATTTTAATGGATTTACACAAAATGAACCCCCAAAAAATTGTTTTTGGGAGAATCTGATTTTTTTTGTAAAAACTGTTAAGGAGATCTTTTCGTAGCACACTTTTCTCTGTAGGTCTGATGTAATTCATACATATATTTGTAAGTTTTCATGCATGAACTGCTCGTTTGGGAACTTTTCACATTTCCACATTTGCATTCAAGTCAATGCAATGCAAAATCTTCAATTTTGTTTCTCATCACCATTTCAGAGTTAGACTTCGTTTTGCTTTACAGACATATGATTGGAAATATTCGAATACACTTTTCTGATTCCCTGCATAATATAGAGTTCCGTTAAACTGACTCCCAATGCATATGTTTAATTTATGCATAGGCCCTTTTTCACCTGAAGGATGTAAGAGGGTCATTTTTCGTGTCTCCATAGGGTATATAGACGAACCTTTGTTTCTTTTGTATGGTAAAGTGTAGTTTATTTTATTCATAATCATTCAGAAAAAACATACTGAAATATAGGTGTTTGCAATTATACAGTAATTTCAAACAGTGTTTGCACCCTTGACATTTTTCTAGCAATTTAAGTATTTTTCCCAGAATATTATTGCAATTACACGTTTATTTCCTTTGTGTGTATTGGAAAAACACACAAAAAAACAGAATAAAAGGCAACTTGGACATAATTTCACACAAAACCCCAGAAAGGGACCAGACAAAATTGTTGACACCCTCAACTTAATATTTGGTTGTGCACCATTTGGAGTAACTAACTGCAATCAATCACTTCCTATAACCATCAACAAGCTTCTTACACCTCTCAACTGGAATTTTGGACAACTCTTTTGCAAACTGCTGCATGTCTCTTCTCTCATATGTAAAGGGTGCCTTCTCCCAACAGCAGTTTTAAGATCTCTCCACAGGTTTTCAATGAAATTTAGATCCAGGCTCATTGTTGGCCACTTCAGAACTCTCCAGTGCTTTGTTTCCATCCATATCTGGTACTTCTTGAAGTATGTTTGGAGTCACTGATTTGCTGTAAAACCCATAACCTAGGACCAAAGTCCAGCTTTCTGATACTGGGCACTACATTGCAAACCAAAATCCTTTGGTAATCTTCAGATTTCATGATGCCTTGCACACAGTCAAGGCACACAATGCCAGAGGCAACAAAACAACCCCAAAACATCTTGGTACTCCACCATATTTGATTGTATGTGCTGTGTTCTTTTCTTTTTAGGCCTCATCCCATTTCCGATTAACAGTAGAATGATGTGCATTGCCTAAAAGCTCTGTCTTGGTCTCATCTGCCCACAAGATGCTTTCCCGGAAGGATTTTGGCTCACTCACGTACATTTTGGCAAACTGCCGTCTAGCTTTTTTGTGTCCAATTGTCAGCAGTGGGGTCTTCCTGGGTGTCCTGCAATAGAGTTAAATTTCATTAAAATGTTGATAGATAGTTCTTTCTGACACTGATGCACCCTGAGCCTGCAGGACAGCTTGAGTTTCTTTGGAATTTGATAGGGGCTGCTTATCCATCATCCAGATTATCCTGCGTTTCAACCTTTCACCGATTTTTCTCTGCTGTCCACGTCCAGAGAGATTAACTACAGTGCCATTGATTGAAAACTTCTTGATTATGTTATGCACCATGGACAAAGGAAAATAAAGATCTCTGGAGATCGGGTTGTAACCTTGAGATTGTTGATATTATTCAACAACTTTGATTCTCAGGTACTGAGACAGTTCACTTCTCCTCTTTCTGTTCTCCATGCCTAGTGTGCCACACACAGGAACCTAATGCAAAGATTGTGACAACTCCACCCTTTTTTTGTTTCAGGTGTGATTTTCATATTGCGCACACTTGTTACTTGCCACAGGTGAGTTTGATCGAGTATCACAATTCTATGTAGGAGCCAACAATTTTGTCTGGCCCATCTTTGGGGCTTTGTGTGAAATTATGTCCAATTAGCTTTTTTTCCTCAGTTTTTTGCATTGTTCCAATACACACAAAAGAAATATACATGCGTATAACAAAAGATGTGTAATTGCAATAATTTTCTGGGAAAAGTACTTTATTTTTCGGAAAAATTTAAAGGGTGCCAACACTTTTGGCAAAACTTTAACTGCTGAGAAGTGTCTGTACAGAACATGAAGTTTGAGTCTATTATTAGGCTTAGTGACCAGTGTAAAAAATACAAAATTACTTAATTTGCTTATAATAAAAAGATGACATGAAAAACTGAAAAAATTGTATATACATTTTAAAAACACATTTAAAGAAATTATGTCATGTGCTGTCCATTAGAGTGTAGTGGTAGTGCATATGCCCAACCACAGTTCATTTTATATGGGGCTTGCGACAAAAGCTGAGTGCAGTGCATGTGTCAGTCATGAGGGTGGCCCATGTGGATTGTGGAACCACTGTGCCAGGCTTGCCTAAGAGGGGCGTAGCTAAGCCACTACCTGGTTTTCACTTGAGCTCCTGATGGTGAAGTCAGGTCAGCAGCTCCTAGGTAGCAGCTGCTGACCCAAGAGTCGAGTTCACTGACATGGACTGGACTTGGAGTCACAGACATGGCTGGATTCAAAACTTGTTCAGAGAGGTGTGGCTTTAGGGCTTAGATACCGCTGGAGCGGCTTCAGGTTTAGGGCCGCTGATGCAGCTACAAAATTTAGATACTGTCGGGCTGGGGCTGCTTCAGAATTCAGGTGCTGCCATTGCAGCTTCAGATTTAGGGTTCGCCAATGTGGCTGCAAAGTTCAGGTAACTCCGGAACTGCTTCAGGGTAACGTACACACTATACAGGAATACGAGAAGAGAATCATGATAAAAGACTAACTTCAATGGATTAGGATGGGGACCTGACAACATACAGTTGCACATACAAGCGTTATAGGGAAACTGCAGGGGTTGCTCAGGCACCTCCTTATTAGGGAGGATGCCTTTTATACTAGATGTATCCCAGCTTCATGTGCTGTCCCTTTAAGAACAAGGGAGTGCGCAGCTGGGAAGTCTGTGCGGCATGCACAGGCAGCAGGAATAGAAAGCAGGAAATGGGGAGCTCACCGCACAGTGGTGGCAGTGAGTATGTAGACGTGCCTGCATGGTGGGTGGAGGAGGAACCATGCACGGGCACCGGCATTAGTGTTACAGCATGGCAGCCCAATTGGCAATGAATGGAGCAACACTTCTTCTAAAGAGAGTGGATCTCAGTGGTCAGACCTCCATTAAAGGGAATCTACAGTATAATGTAAAAAAATGCTATTAACTTGCATATATATCGGATTAAGGGTTAATCTGCAGGTTAATAGCTTTATAAAGCTTCCCAATGTCAGCACTGAGACCCCTGCTGCTGAAAAGAAATGAACTTTATTCCTCCCTGCAGGTCTTTCAATCATAGGGGTGGGACGGCACAGCTTTCACCGCTCATCATATGGAAAGTGGTGGCTCTAGCTGCGCCCCGGCATTGACTGATAGCCGGCTTTAATACTGAACCTGCTGACAGTCAGTGCCAAGGCGTGCCTACAGCCACTACCCACTATGCAAGTGGTGACTGAAGTCACATCGGCCCAACCCTATGACTGAAAGTCTGAGCCTGCCGAGAGGAATGAACTTCTTTTATTAGCAGCAGCAAGACTCTGTGTGGGTGCTGGGCAGGTTCAGAACAATATTAACCTGTAGAATAACTCCATATCTGCAGTTTAATAAAAAAAAATTATATGACACAAAATGACACATAGTTTAAATCAAGTTTTTATGTTAAAGGGAACCTGTCATGTGCAAAAATGCTATTTACCTGCAGATATGGGTTTATCTGCAAGTAAATAGTGTTAATATGCTGCCGCCTTACAGAAAACATGGCTACTGGGAGGAAGTGAACTAGTTTTCACTGGAGAAGTCCTTTAAAAATATCCATACACAAAAACCTTTTAGAGATGGCAGTAACGAGAATGCCAGTAATGTAGCTGGAATTTTTAACATCTTTTTTTTTTACAATGCTGTATTTTATTGCCATTTAGTTTTACTATTATAAAAAAGTTACTCTGTCTAGCAGACATGGAGATTGTTACCAAGATATGAGGCTTACTGAATATTAAGTCTTAGGTATTAAGTCTTAGGTACTGAATTAAAATACCCAATTGGAATGGGCATCAACTGTCAAAGCCTCCCCATCCTATATCCAAAGTAGTCACTAATTGAGCCTTAGTTTTGATGGAAATTTCACCCCTGAGGCCGGGATCACGCTCTTGTCCCAAGTGTCGGCGGCAGTGCTGGGTATTGATGCGAGAGGCTCTCGCAAGTTTCTCACATTACATTTGCAAGTGTGACCCCGGCCTAAGGGGTGAAATTTCCATCAAAACTAAGGCTCAATTAGTGACTACTTTGGATATATGATGGGGAGGCTTTGACAGTTGATGCTGATTCCAAGTTTTGCAACTTCCGTCACATACAATATTCGGACTAACGAGTTCACATACAATGTGCCTGTCAGGCGCCTGCTGGAAAAATACCTATAATATCTAATGTTTGCAATTTCAGTGCTCTAAAAGTGATCAGTGACCTTCATAGGGATGTAATAAAAGAGACTACACATAATCAGTTGCAAAAAAAAACATTTACTTAACATAAAACTAATAACTATGAAATACAAACTTTTCAAAACTCCCGCCAAATAGTCCCCAGTTCGACTCTCTCAAAAAAATGTACAAAGAAAATTTTTGAACACAAACTTAATTTTAAGGTACCTTAAGTACTATTAAAAACATATTCAATTATAAGTAGATGCTGAGGTTTCCCCAGAAAAGTCACACTTGCAGAGCAAATAGCAAGAATTACACACCATTTTTGCATGTGTCAGGCAAATTGCTTTATGACATTTGAGACATTCATAATTTGAAAGCCTTCTGGTTCCGCTTTCCGTTTGGCAGGTGGTGCATCTCCTTCTTTTGTGAGGTGGTGCAGATGGTGACTTTTCACCATCATCTTCTGGGCGGAACCTTTTGAGCTGAACTTGAAGGCGAGAGGGGATACTGATTGTTTTCACGCTTCTCCTGCGTAGCTCTCCAAGTACTAGTTCATGGGCCAATTTTTTCAGATACAATCGTCTACGGAGTGGTTCAAGCTTGTTTTCAAGATAAATCACTTGTGAATTTATACCACCCAAATTCAACATAGCAAAAAATATGACCATTGGCCAGCGTTTGATGTTTCTGCTGACGTTGAAAGAAAGTGGAGCACATCTGATCTGCTGTATCCACACCCCCTTTGGTGGCATTGTAAAATGTAATTATCTCCGGGTTTTTTTCTGCCCCAGTCCCAGGATCGATGGCAGCATCATCATGAAGTGTTGATAGAAGAAGTACGATTTTTTTGGCATGTGGTACATAGGAAACTAAAGCCTTTCCATTATGGAATGCAAACATACTGCTGTACTGTTGTCTCTCTTTCACACTTACAAACTGTGGCGGCAATTCCCTTTTGGTTTTTCTTACAGTTCCCACATATGACAGCTTCTGAATTTTCAGATAATCAATCAGATCACAACTTGTAAACCAATTGTCAGCTGTAATATTGCGACCCGATCCAAATAAGGGTTCAGCCAGTCTTTTTACAACATCAATGGGTTTGTTGCTCACACAGTAAGGACCTTCTGGTTGTTTTCCTGCATAAACTTCCAGGTTGTAAGTGTAGGTCTTACTGGCATCAACAAGGGCATAAATTTTTATTCCATATTTGTTTGGCTTTGATGGAATATATTGACGAAAGGCACATCTACCACGAAAACCAGGGAGCATTTCGTCAATAGTGAGATTCTCTCCAGGGTAATAACTTTGTTTACAGTTTACAACAAATCTTTGAAATATATCACGAATTGGAGCAAGTCGGTCATGTGTTTTGCGTTCGGTTCGGGTAGTTCTGTCGTCAAACCGAAGGCAACGAATTAGAATCTTGAATCTGTTTATGGACATAACAAGGCTAAATTTTTCAACTCCATCCCCATCTTTACCCCAAAGTTCCTCCAAACTTTGTCTGTTTGCCCTATAAGCTCCTGCAAGGTACAGTAATCCAAAAAAAGCACGCAGTTCTATTTCATCTGTGGGCTTGATGGTTCTGTTGCAGATGTACTTGTCCTTTATAATGTCTATATATTGGTTGGTATATGTGACAATAGAGTCCAGAATGTCATCTGTAAATATACTGTTCCAGCAATCAACTGCAGTTTTTGCATTACGTGCAGTTCCTATTACTGCAGGAAGGTGAGTAATAATGTTTAAAGGTTCCCTACGTTTTTTCTGGAATGGCTTCTTGTTCCATTTAGTATTTTTATCTTTTCCAATATAATATGATCCAACTTCTTCATCCTCACCACTGTCACCATCTTGCTCTGTTTCAGAATCCAGGACACATTCTTCCACCTCATCATGAGAATCAATCTCACTTTCCTCTCCTAAATCCTCATTCAGTGTGAGGTCTCTATCATCTAACAGCATGTTTGTTACTTCCTCAACATCAAGTTGTTTGGATAAATTGTACATTTTCCTCTCCATTTCAGCAGATAATCTGAAGCAAGAGAAGGAATATGTTAGGGAACTACTGTATATGCCTGAGCAGCACACTTTCTGTTATAAAATCTCCCTTATTTCTATGAAATATCCTCACATTTTGTGCTATACATTCATAAAACAAGCTAAATAAACTATTGTGATGAATAAAAACATAAAATACCAACCTTACTGAATGTGACGTATTCACATACAATGAGCCTGAGAGATCTGTGCAGCTATATCCTCTCCCCTGAAGCTCTGAAATCCAACTGTGATATCAGGTTTCACAGACCTTCAAGAGACAGGAGACTACCTGGAGGGAGGGGCTTTCCTCACAATCTGGTGAGGAAGGAGAAATGAAAGTAAAAGAGAAGCGCCTGTCAGATCAGTTGTATGTGACAGAGGGTTAAATGGGTATTGGGAGTGTGACACCGACCTTAGTTGTTGAGTTGTATAGCGCTGCTATAACTTCTATCCTATAGTTTTGACCACAGGAGAGGTTTTCAGAATAAAGCTTTTGTTTTTATTTCTCTATACCACTGTTATTAGATTCAACGTGAACATAGAGGTGCACCCGTTCTTGAGCATGGGCTTTGCCTTTTAAACCCCTCTACTTGCTCTCAAACATAACGAAAAAACTTCTTAATATGCTTTCCACTGTATTTTTTAAAATTATTTAACAGCCTGAAATATTTTGCTGAAATGTCTTTATTTTTATGCTTTTGAAGCTTTTAATACTTATACTGAGAATTCATGATAGACGCTAATTAATTTAGCAACTGAAGACATATAACCTGATCATGGCACAAATTAATATTTTGTTTTCTTTAACATCTGAAATCATTTTTTTTACTCTTTCTATAGCAATGACATTTCATTTGTTTGGAGAATCAGCAAATTCAGTGAAAAAAAGTCCCCAGTGAGACATGACATCAAAATCCAAGCATGCTTTCAGATCGTCTGTCTTTGTGAATTAACTGGAAACTCTGTAGCATGAGATAAAACATCTGGTGTATCATTATAGGGTGTAATTGAAAAGGCATCTAAGAATTCTGTCCTAATCAAGGCATCTTTCTTGAACAGTTTGCATGGCAGCAGTTATAAAAGAAGGCCTGCTGTAGTGGAAGGAGAAAATTACCAAAGCTGAATGACACTGCTACCTTTATTACATCTATCTTAACCCCTTCACCCCCAAGGGTGGTTTGCACGTTAATGACCGGGCCAATTTTTACAATTCTGACCACTGTCCCTTTATGAGGCTATAACTCTGGAACGCTTTGACGGATCTTGGCGATTCTGACATTGTTTTCTCGTGACATATTGTACTTCATGTTAGTGGTAAAATTTATTCGATATAACTTGCGTTTATTTGTGAAAAAAATGGAAATTTGGCGAAAATTATGAAAATTTTGCAATTTTCCAACTTTGAATTTTTATGCCCTTAAATCACAGACATATGTCACGCAAAATACTTAATAAGTAACATTTCCCACATGTCTACTTTACATCAGTACAATTTTGGAACCAAAATTTTTTTTTGTGACGGAGTTATAAGGGTTAAAAGTTGACCAGCAATTTCTCATTTTTACAACACCATTTTTTTTTAGGGACCACATCTCATTTGAAGTCATTTTGAGGGGTCTATATGATAGAAAATACTCAAGTGTGACACCATTCTAAAAACTGCACCCCTCAAGGTGCTCAAAACCACATTCAAGAAGTTTATTAACCCTTCAGGTGTTTCACAGGAATTTTTGGAATGTTTAAATAAAAATGAACATTTAACTTTTTTTCACACAAAATTTATTTCAGCTCCAATTTGTTTTATTTTACCAAGGGTAACAGGAGAAAATGGACCCCCAAAGTTGTTGTATAATTTGTCCTGAGTACGCTGATACCCCATATGTGGGGGTAAACCATTGTTTGGGCGCATGGCAGAGCTTGGAAGGGAAGGAGCGCCATTTGACTTTTCAATGCAAAATTGACTGGAATTGAGATGGGACGCCATGTTGCGTTTGGAGAGCCCCTGATGTGCCTAAACATTGAAACTCCCTACAAGTGACACCATTTTGGAAAGTAGACCCCCTAAGGAACTTATCTAGATGTGTGGTGAGCACTTTGACCCACCAAGTGCTTCACAGAAGTTTATAATGCAGAGCCGTAAAAATAAAAAATCATATTTTTTCACAAAAATGATCTTTTCGCCCCCAATTTTTTATTTTCCCAAGGGTAAGAGAAGAAATTGGACCGCAAAAAATGTTGTGCAATTTGTCCTGAGTACGCTGATACCCCATATGTGGGTGTAAACCATTGTTTGGGCGCATGGCAGAGCTTGGAAGGGAAGGAGCGCCATTTGACTTTTCAATGCAAAATTGACTGGAATTGAGATGGGACGCCATATTGCGTTTGGAGAGCCCCTGATGTGCCTAAACATTGAAACTCCCTACAAGTGACACCATTTTGGAAAGTAGACCCCCTAAGGAACTTATCTAGATGTGTGGTGAGCACTTTGACCCACCAAGTGCTTCACAGAAGTTTATAATGCAGAGCCGTAAAAATAAAAAATCATATTTTTTCACAAAAATGATCTTTTCGCCCCCAATTTTTTATTTTCCCAAGGGTAAGAGAAGAAATTGGACCGCAAAAAATGTTGTGCAATTTGTCCTGAGTACGCTGATACCCCATATGTGGGTGTAAACCATTGTTTGGGCGCATGGCAGAGCTTGGAAGGGAAGGAGCGCCATTTGACTTTTCAATGCAAAATTGACTGGAATTGAGATGGGACGCCATGTTGCGTTTGGAGAGCCCCTGATGTGCCTAAACATTGAAACTCCCTACAAGTGACACCATTTTGGAAAGTAGACCCCCTAAGGAACTTATCTAGATGTGTGGTGAGCACTTTGACCCACCAAGTGCTTCACAGAAGTTTATAATGCAGAGCCGTAAAAATAAAAAATCATATTTTTTCACACAAATGATCTTTTCGCCCCCAATTTTTTATTTTCCCAAGGGTAAGAGAAGAAATTGGACCCCAAAAAATGTTGTGCAATTTGTCCTGAGTACGCTGATACCCCATATGTGGGTGTAAACCATTGTTTTGGCGCATGGCAGAGCTTGGAAGGGAAGGAGCGCCATTTGACTTTTCAATGCAAAATTGACTGGAATTGAGATGGGACGCCATGTTGCGTTTGGAGAGCCCCTGATGTGCCTAAACATTGAAACTCCCTACAAGTGACACCATTTTGGAAAGTAGACCCCCTAAGGAACTTATCTAGATGTGTTTTGAGAGCTTTGAACCCCCAAGTGTTTCACTACAGATTATAACGCAGAGCCGTGAAAATAATTTTTTTTTTTTTTTCTCAAAAATGATTTTTTAGCCCCCAGCTTTGTATTTTTACAAGGGTAACAGAATAAATTGGACCCCAAAATTTGTTTTCCAATTTGTCCTGAGTACGCTGATACCCCATATGTGGGGGGGAACCACTGTTTGGGTGCATGACAGAGCTCGGAAGGGAAGGAGCACCATTTGGAATGCAGCCTTAAATGGATTGGTCTGCAGGCGTCACGTTGCATTTGCAGAGCCCCTGATGTACCCAAACAGTACAAACCCCCCACAAGTGACCCCATATTGGAAACTAGACCTCCCAAGGAACTTATCTAGATGTGTTGTGAGAACTTTGAACCCCCAAGTGTTTCACTACAGTTTATAACGCAGAGCCGTGAAAATAAAACATCTTTTTTTTCCCACAAAAATGATTTTTAGCCCCCCAAATTTTTATTTTCCTAAGGATAACAAGAGAGCTTGGACCCCAGAAGTTGTTGTTCAATTTGTCCCGAGTACGCTGATAACACATATGTTGGGGTAAACCCCTTTTTGGGCGCACGGGAGAGCTCGGAAGGGAAGGAGCACTGTTTTACTTTTTCAACGCAGAATTGGCTGGAATTGAGATTGGACGCCATGTCGCGCTTGGAGAGCCCCTGATGTGCCTGGACAGTGGAAACTCCCCAATTCTACCTGAAACCCTAACCCAAACACACCCCTAACCCTAATCCCAACGGTAACCCTAACCACACCCCTAGCCCTGACACACCCATAATTCTAATCCCAACCCTAATCCAAACGTAAATGTAATCCAAACCCTAACCCTAACTTTAGCCCCAACCTTAACTTTAGCCCCAACCCTAACTTTAGCCCCAACCCTAACTTTAGCCCCAACCCTAACTTTACCTCCAACCCTAGCCCTAACCCTACCCCTACCCCTAACCCTAAACGTGACTGAAATACGTGGCACTGAAATACGTGGCACTGAAATACGTGGCACTGAAATACGTGGCACTGAAATACGTGGCACTGAAATACGTGGCACTTAAATACGTGGCACTTAAATTCGTGGCACTGAAATACGTGGCACTGAAATACGTGGCACTTAAATACGTGGCACTTAAATACGTGGCACTGAAATATGTGATACGTGGCACTTAAATACGTGGCACTGAAACACGTGGCACTGAAACACGTGGCACTGAAATACGTGATACGTGGCACTGAAATACGTGGCACTGAAATACGTGGCACTGAAATACGTGGCACTGAAATATGTGATACGTGGCACTTAAATACGTGGCACTGAAATACGTGGCACTGAAATACGTGGCACTGAAATACGTGGCACTGAAATATGTGATACGTGGCACTTAAATACGTGGCACTGAAACACGTGGCACTGAAATACGTGATACATGGCACTGAAATACGTGGCACTGAAATACGTGGCACTGAAATATGTGGCACTGAAATACGTGGCACTGAAACACGTGCAACTGAAATACGTGGTACTAAAATATGTGGCACTGAAATACGTGATACGTGGCACTGAAATACGTGGCACTGAAACACGTGGCACTGAAATATGTGATACGTTGCCCTGAAATACATGGCACTGAAATACATGGCACTGAAATACGTGGCACTGAAATACGTGGCACTGAAATACGTGGCACTGAAATACGTGGCACTGAAATACGTGGCACTATGACTGTCAGAAAATGTTCATTAAACGGTTAGGGGTGAGGTTAGGGGTAGAGTTAGGGTTAGGGTTTGGATCCCTTTATCACAATGATGGTGGTGGGTGGCTTTTCAGTGTGTTTTCTGTTTTTTTTTCGATAAAAATGCATGCGTTTTTAACGCAAACAAACGCATGTGCTTAAAAACGCAAGAAAATACTGCAGGTTGTATTTCTGAAAATTAACGCATGCAGAAAAAAACCGCATGCGTTTGAAAACGCGACCAAACGTGTACAAAAAAAACGCATGCGTTTTCAATGTTAAATATAGGGAAAAAAAACGCATGCGTTTTTTGTGCAAAAAACGCTGCAGACAAAAACGCAAGTGTGAAAGCAGCCTTAAATATAGGGAAAAAACGCATGCGTTTTTTTGTGCAAAAAACGCTGCAGACAAAAACGCAAGTGTGAAACCAGCGACGCTTTTTATAGCAAAAAAGTTTTTGCGTCTCCACATTTTGAGAGCTATAATTTTTCCACATTTTGCTCCACAGAGTCATGTGAGGTCTTGTTTTTTGCGGGACGAGTTGACGTTTTTATTGGTAACATTTTCGGACACGTGACCGTTTTTGATCGCTTTTTATTCCGATTTTTGTGAGGCAGAATGACCAAAAACCAGCAATTCCTGAATTTCTTTTGGGAGAGGCGTTTATACCGTTCCGCGTTTGGTAAAATTGATAAAGCAGTTTTATTCTTCGGGTCAGTACGATTACAGCGATATCTCATTTATATCATTTTTTTATGTTTTGGCGCTTTTATACGATAAAAACTATTTTATAGAAAAAATAATTATTTTGGTATCGCTTTATTCTCAGGACTATAACTTTTTTATTTTTTTGCTGATGATGCTGTGTGGCGGCTTGTTTTTTGCCGGACAAGATGACGTTTTCAGTGGTACCATGGTTATTTATATATGTCTTTTTGATCGCGTGTTATTCCACTTTTTGTTCGGCGGTATGGTAATAAAGCGTTGTTTTTTGCCTCGTTTTTTTTTTTTTTTTCTTACGGTGTTTACTGAAGGGGTTAACTAGTGGGGCAGTTTTATAGGTGGGGTCGTTACGGACGCGGCGATACTAAACATGTGTACTTTTATTGTTTTTTTTTTTTATTTAGATAAAGAAATGTATTTATGGGAATAATATTATTTTTTTTTTTTCATTATTTTGGAATATTTTTTTTAATTTTTTTTTACACATTTGGAAATTTTTTTTTTTACTTTTTTACTTTGCCCCAGGGGGGGACAATACAGATCGGTGATCTGTCAGTTTGCATAGCACTCTGACAGATCACCGATCTGCGAGAGGTGCAGGCTGCTTCACAGTGCCTGCTCTGAGCAGGCGTCTGTGAAGCCACCTCCCTCCCTGCAGGACCCGGATCCGCGGCCATCTTGGATCCGGGTCTGGAGCAGGCAGGGAGGGAGGTAAGACCCTCGCAGCAACGCGATCACATCGCGTTGCTGCGGGGGGCTCAGGGAAGCCCGCAGGGAGCCCCCTCCCTGCGCGATGCTTCCCTGCACCGCCGGCACATCGCGATCATGTTTGATCGCGGTGTGCCGGGGGTTAATGTGCCGGGAGCGGTCCGTGACCGCTCCTGGCACATAGTGCCGGATGTCAGCTGCGATATGCAGCCGACACCCGGCCGCGATCGGCCGCGCTCCCCCCGTGAGCGCGGCCGATCGGCTATGACGTACTATCCCGTCGGCGGTCATGGGGGCCCACCCCACCTCGACGGGATAGTACGTCGGATGTCAGGAAGGGGTTAAAAAGTGAAACTACAATGAAGCCAAAATAAAAAAGTTTCAAAAAGCGCTTTTGGACATGTACTGGTCTAAAATCAGGCCGAAATCACACATGTTTAAGGCTAGTATCAGACAGATATATTACGGCCAGATTTCAGCATTGTTATCATTGCTGCAATATTTGGACCTCCTTCCGTTGAACTGATCAGAACTTAGATCAGGTCACTTCCATATGAAGCTTGGGTAATATATGGTAACTGTAAGGCTATGTGCATATGTTCAGGATTTCTTGCAGAAATTTCCTGAGCAAGAAATTTTCTGCAAGAAATCCGCATGCATTTTTTGTGCGTTTTTTGCATGTTTTTGACGCGTTTGAGCTTCCCAATGCATTAAATAGCGGGAAAAACTAGAAAAATCTGCAAAATTAATGAAAATGCTGCGTTTTTTACCGCGATGCGTTTTTTTCGTGGAAAAAAAACGCATCATGTGCACAAAAATTGCGGAATGCATTCTAAATGATGGGATGCATAATGTATGCGTTTTTTATGCGTTTTATTGCGTTTCTATAGCGAAAAAACGCAAAAGAAGACGCGAAAAATCCGCAACGTGTGCACACAGTCTAAGGCTGGTTTCACACTTGCGTTTTGATCTGCAGCGTTTATTTTAAAAAAAGCATGCGTTTTTTTTCCTATGTTTAACATTAAAAACGCATGCGTTTTTTTTGTACGCGTTTTGCCGCGTTTAACAACGCATGCGTTGTTTTGCTGCATGCGTCCGTTTGCAGAAATGCAACATGTAGTAATTTCTAGAGGTGTTTTTTGCCGCAAAAAACGTATTGCTGTGTATGTAAATGCATGCGTTTTTAAGCACATGCATTTGCTTGCATTAAAAACGCATGCGTTTTTATAGAAAAAAACAAGAATACACACTGACAAGCCACCCCCCACCATCAAGGTGATAAAGGGATCCAAACCCTAACCCTAACCCTGACAAGCCACCCTCCACCATCAAGGTGATAAAGGGATCCAAACCCTAACCCTGACAAGCCACCCCCCACCATCAAGGTGATAAAGGGATCCAAACCCTAACCCTAACCCTGACAAGCCACCCCCCACCATCAAGGTGATAAAGGGATCCAAACCCTAACCCTGACAAGCCACCCCCCATCATCAAGGTGATAAAGGGATCCAAACTCTAACCCTACCCCTAACCCTGACAAGCCACCCCCCACCATCAAGGTGATAAAGGGATCCTAACCCTAACCCTAACCCTAAACCTAGGGATCCATAGGAATTGGCTATTATGTTGACCTGGTGACCAGGACATTCTTCTAATAAAAAGCTTTGTTCAATGTGGACACCCCAAGATATACGGTATTGCTATAGAGTACTAAAAATATAAACTCGTAGAGTATTGACTGTCATTGGGTTAGGGTTAGGGTTAGGGTTTGGATCCCTTTATCACCTTGATGGTGGGGGGTGGCTTGTCAGGGTTAGGGGTAGGGTTAGGGTTAGGGTTTGGATCCCTTTATCAGCTTGATGGTGGGGGGTGGCTTGTCAGGGTTAGGGGTAGGGTTAGGGGTAGGGTTAGGGTTAGGGTTTGGATCCCTTTATCACCTTGATGGTGGGGGGTGGCTTGTCAGGGGTAGGGTTAGGGGTAGGGTTAGGGTTTGGATCCCTTTATCACCTTGATGGTGGGGGGTGGCTTATCAGTGACCTGGTGACCAGGACATTCTTCTAATAAATAGCTACCCCTAACCCTAACCGTAGGGACCCTAACCCTAACCCTAACCCTAGCTATTTCTATTTATAGTTGGTTTTCTAGTTGATTTTGATGATTGGCAGCTGTCACACACTTCTCAGTATGCGTTTCAAAAATGCAAACGCATGAAAAAACGCATTATGTTTTACCCAATGCAAAAACGCATGTGTCAAAAAAAACGCAGCAATTAAACGCGTTTACATGCGTTTTTTCACCACATGCGTTTTTTTTTAAAACGCTGCAGATCAAAACGCAAGTGTGAAACCAGCCTTAGGCTACTTTCAGACATCAGGTTTTTGCCGTCAAGCATAATTCGGCGAGTTTTGAAAAAAACAGATCTGTTTTTCTCATAGAGTTGTATTAGCGCCGGATTGCGCCTGATGGTGACACGTTGCATCAGTTTTTTGCCGGATCAGTCTAAAATTAGTTTTCCGGTGGCCGGAGAAAATGTTCATAGGAACGATTTTTCTGTCTGGCGAAAAAACGCCAAGCGACAGTTCCAGCGATAAAAGGATGAAATTGATATGTGAAATGATGAATCCGGCCTCTGAATCTGGTTTTCCAAGCATTCTCCATACAATCATGCAAAATTTCCATTCTGGGGTCTCTCTCCCCCCGGTACAGCAAGTCCAAACTCTATCCCCGGGTTCATTTAAAAAAAAAAAAAAAACGGATCCAGCAAAAAAACGGATCCATTGCAAGTTTTTCACAACTTGCAATGGATCCATTTTTTTTAACAAATTTGACGAATCCTGCCTGACGGCAAAAACTGATGTGTGAAAGTAGCCTAAGTCTGTTGCTGAACCGTATGAAAAAGGCTTGAGGTGCAAATTGTTTTGTATTTCTGGGGGGTTTTTTAAGCCAAGATTAGGCATTAATGCAGTAATGTAAGATAAATTCCATAGTGGGACTAAAAAATGTTGTTTTCAAAATGAACTAAGTCATAAAATTGTAATCCCACAATGTGAACATAGGAAAAAAAATTCCTATGATAAAATATCAAAATGTCTTTTTTTCCAGGTTCCAAAACAAGAATAAGAAGTAATTAAAGCTATTAAAAGATAAGTACACTGCTCAAAAAATAAAGGGAACACTTAAACAACAGAATATAACTCCATGTGAATCAAACTTCTGTGAAATCATACTGTCCACTTAGGAACCAACACTATTTGACAATCAATTTCACATGCTGTTGTGCAAATAGAATAGACAACAGATGGAAATTATTGGCAATTATCAAGACACACTTAATAAAGGAGAGGTTCTGCAGGTGGGGACCACAGACCAGTTCTCAGTACCAATGCTTTCTGGCTGATGTTTTGGTCACTTTTGAATGTTGGTTGTGTTTTCACACTCGTGGTAGCATGAGACGGACTCTACAACCCACACAAGTGGCTCAGGTAGTTCAGCTCATCCAGGATGGCAAATCAATGCAAGTTGTGGCAAGAAGGTTTGCTGTGTCTGTCAGCGTAGTGTCCAGAGGCTGGAGGCGCTACCAAGAGACAGGCCAGTACACCAAGAGACGTGGAGGGGGCCGTAAGAGGGCAACAACCCACCAGCAGGATGCTATCTCAGCCTTTGTGCAAGGAGGAACAGGAGGAGCACTGCCAGAGCCCTTCAAAATGACATCCAGCAGGCCACAAATGTGCATGTGTCTGCACAAATGGTTAGAAACTAACTCCATGAGGATTGTCTGAGTGCCCGACATCAACAGATGGGGTTGTGCTCACTAGGGTTGAGCGAAACGGGTCGGCCATTTTCAGAAGTCGCCGACTTTTGGCAAAGTCGGGTTTCATGAAACCCGACCCGACCCCTGTGTGGGGTCGGCCATGAGGTCGGCGATCTTCTGAATCTGGTATCGGATGGGGCCATAATCAACATTTGTGCAACATTATATGGGGCAAATATCTCTATGGAGCATCTAATGGGGCCATAATCAACATTTGTGCAGCATTATATGGGGCAAATATCTCTATGGAGCATCTTATGGGGCCATAATCAACATTTGTGCAGCACTATATGGGGCAAATATCTCTATGGAGCATCTTATGGGGCCATAATCAACATTTGTGCAGCATTATATGGGGCAAATATCTCTATGGAGCATCTTATGGGGCCCTTATTAACCTTTATGCAGCACTGTATAGGGCAAATGTGTCTATGGAGCGTCTTATGGGGCCATTATTATCCTTTGTGCAGGATTATATGGGGCATATTTATGGAGCATTATATGGGGCGTATTTTGTATGGAGCATCTTATAGGGCCCATCATGAACTGTATGGAGCATTATATGGGGCTCCTGATTCAATATGGATATTCAGAAAACACTTAACCTACTGATATCTCAATTAATTTTACTTTTATTGGTGCCTATTTTTATTTTGGAAATTTACCCATAGCTGCTGCACTGCTAAGTATAGAAGATTTTTTTCGGCATTAAGATCTAAAAAGTATTCTTCTTTACAGGCATATCGCAGAGACACATAGACATGCTTCTATTGGTCTGTCTAAGCATTCCAGTGGGGTTAACCAGCTCTTACGTTTGGCAAAATGGCACTTAAAAAAACTGCAGCTCATCTAGCAAAAGTTCAAGACCTTACATAGTGAAACTCGTAAAAATATTAAAAAAAACAAGTTATAACTGCTACAATTATAAATTAATGAACCAAAAATAAACATTTGCAAAAAAAAAATAATACATATACAAATAGCTTACCACTCACCTTTCTGGCTCCCCTGTTCCTCACCATCCCCCTCCGGTCCGGATTGTATCTTATCACTTTTGGGAGTGTTGAATCTCCTGGCCTTTTCATGGTAGGTCTTGACTTCCGGTTATGATAAGACAAGGGACGGTTCCGCACAAGTACACGAAAAGTTACGGCACACGTCCTTCGTATCGATTTACATTCGACCTTAAAGTCTCTTTTCAGAAAATACAGACAATGTTTGAATACTGCATACATTTTCTTATATAATGCCATTAACTGTAACTGTAGTTTCTCATCAGTGTAATTTAGTGTAAATTAATTGGCAGTCTATCGTGTGTGAACTGCATCAATAAATCAAGGTTCAGTCTGACATCAGAAAAGCCGCTGAGAATTTGGATCTCCTTTGTCAGCTCTTGAGGAGGCCTAATTTCTTACATGGATAACAGAAGCCATTCTACTAATTACTTTATTTAGGGGAATTATAGTATTCTATTCCCAAAATCTTTCCAGGTAGACCGCAAGACAGCATATTTTATATCCAGCCAAAAAACGACATAATTTATCTATCCGATCTTCATTCAGCTCTCTCTAGCACAATAAGAAACGAGTCAAATAGTCAAACATGATCCTCTACAAGGGCGTGGAATACAGAAAATATCACAACTACACTAGCTCTTGACAGAAATGCCTAATTGGGAAGACCATGAACTGTGCATGTAAAGAAGAAAACACAAGGAATTCCTTTAGGCATAGAGAAAAAAACAAATCGAGACATATTGCTGGGAAGGAGTGAAGGTTAAAGATAGGACGGTGCAGGCTGTTTGCAGTTTTACTGATGAACTTGTCTCGGCACAGACCATGATTGAAGTTGGAAGTTGGCATAGTGTTACCGGTATGCCGCAAGTCTGGTAGGATTTTGCATTGATTCACTAGCCATAGTTAGCTCTAATAGGGAAGCTGTTTTTATGACTGACTAATCAGTTCTAAGGTCTGATTATGACTCGTCAAGAAGAGGTGAGGAGAATTACAAAAGCAGCAGAAAGAAATCCTCTGGGAAAGCATCAAAGCTGCTTGTCTCGGGCGCAGGTGCCCAGGTTGCAACCATTTAAAACTGAAGTAGCGGCAGCAGGAAGCTATCGTTTTACAGTTAAGTGCAAAGTGCATGAATTAAGAGTTACCCACCTTGCTGTACAATAAGGCTTAGACATCATTAATAGAGAATACTGTACCTCATGGATTCAAGGTTTAGGTAGTAGGAAATGTACAAGGAGCATGTCTATAAATCAAGGCATAAAATAATTGCATTTTCATGACATTTTCTAGCAGAATAATGAACCAGTGCAAGAATATAATCACCTCTCTATTAGGGGAGACCCATCTGAGATCACATGAGATTTCATCTCTCCGCCCTTATACAACACAGTTCACTAACTGACTTAAAAAAATCTATCAAATGGGCTCCAGAATTGTAACAAGATATCAAAAAAAATGGTTTGGCTTATTGAAGGAAATCTGTCACCAGGTTTTTGCTACCTCATCTCAGAGTAGCATGATGGAAGGGCTGAGACCCTGATTCCAGCGATATATCGATAAGTTTACTGGGTGCAGCAGTTGGATACAATCAGAGTTTTTAGATGTAGCATATAGCAGAGCTCAGGAAGCTGCCCCCACACCACAGCTTTCTGTGTACATTGTATATTGACAGTGAGCTGCTTATCAGAGGAGAGGGCGAAGTTGCACAACTGCTCGTGAACACCAGTAGTGGCAGTGATAATCTCCTTGTGATAAAACCTTCATTGTAAAAAAGTGACACATAACTGAATTCTGTGTGTTTCAGGTCTTCAGGTTACATGATTACATAGCAAAAGCCTGCTGATGGATTCCCTTTAAGCTATTGAATAGTTTTAAATCATATCAAGGTAAAAAAGTATATTGACATACAAATGTAGCATGGGCCGATGATATCGGGGGCAAGCCTATGCAAACTGTCTTACCCAACCACTTAGTTACATTGTTTTAAAGCACACTGACCAACAATTTGAATATTAACACGTATTAATAATTTGTGATGCTCTCGGTATTCCTTTTAAGTTTTCTACAATTTATAGGGAAGTGTATTATAGAGAAATGATTCCTTGTACAATGGAGAAAGTTATGCTGTGGGCAACACTACAGTAAAATTCATTATGTTAATTGGCGATTTCATTCATTGATGATGTACCAGTTGTGGGATCTCCACGCCTGTTTCCAACGCTGACTTTGTGACACTTATCAAGTCAGAAGAAAAAGAAAAATCTGGTATGCACATCCAATCTCGGCAAATTGCAGGCATTTTCCACTGCTTTGATATTGATGATCCAACTGATACATCATCAATATCATATCAGTAGGGTGGGACACTCATCACCGCAATGATCAGGCAGAGGATACACATAAACAGTGTAAGGAGTAGAGCACCACCGCTCTGTCACACAGGTTAGTGGTTGCTGTCAGGTTCTACAGATTAGCTCCAATTCAAATAATAAAGCAGCTGATCTGTAGTTCCTTTAAGCATCCATTAAATACTGTAATGGAGCAGTGGGGTCCCACTTCATGCACTAATTGCTTCCAGCCACCACCGGCACTGCCCTGCCAACAGATCATCAGTGGGTGTGACAGATTTCCTACCCCACCGATCTGATATCCTAGGCATAGGTAAATAATAATAATTAATAATCATTTTTATTTCTATAGTGCCAACATACTCTGCAGCACTTTACATTACAGAGAGGACTTGTACAGACAATAAAGTCATTACAGAATAACACAACTCAACAGATGCCAAAAGGAGTGAGGGCCCTGCTCGCAAGCTTATAGTCTAAAGTGAAACGGAAAGGTAAATGGTACAAAAGTGTTTGTATTGTATGGTGCAGCCATCAATATGATAAATAGGGTGTCCATATAACGTTGCATGAACCGGTCACCAGCCTGTATGTGTACAAGTATTCAATAAATAATATCAAAGTGGTAGAAAACTACTTTAATCTCTGAACGTATTCTTGATACAAATTTTATTATAAGAAGCCACAACTATGGAAAACTAGCAGATGGATAGTACAAATAAAGCATGACCCTACATAGAGGAGTCAGAAATATTTGCTGGAAGCTGATTTTTGACCATTAATTTGTCCCAGTATTTGCTAGTATACCACATTGTGTTATGCATTATTAGAACACAATATAATAGTATTATAATCTGTTCCTTTTTTTTCTAGAGATTCATGAAAGAGGTAGAACAGTTACAGCTTGTTACAGCTCTGAACTGTATTACTGTTAGATTTTGGATACATATTCCGTTACTAAAATTCAACAAACTGTGCTTTTGGCAAACTTTTCATAAATCAATAGTACACGCCAATATGAGAAATGTAATATATGTTAGAAGAGAATTCTTGTTCTTTCAACATTTAGGAACCATTTCTTCCCGTCCTCCCCTGCCTTCTGAAATTACCATCCACTTGGAAAAACAACTCAAATCTATCTTGCTGAAGACTAGATGAACTGCCAGCACAGTGAGGTGCCTTGTTACTCAGACTATATATGCTGTGGAGGAGGAGTGAGGAACAGAGTGAGAAAACAGGCAGTGGGAGACACAGAAAGATGGCGCTTGTAACACCACTGCCTACGTCCCTGCATTGCTTCCCATCTCCCACCATGCAGGATCACCGAGGTACTCACAATCCCAGGGCGTGCAGTGAGCTCCTTGTCCACTGCTTGCTGTGTGAAGTGAACTGCTGGTCCTCATGCTGTGCATGCTTAAGGTGCCCGCGCGTGCACTTCCACTTTTTTTTTAAAGAGACAGTGTGAGCTTTCCTGTCCTGAGCAACATTCTCTTTCAGTGTGTGTGCAACTAAGAAGTTTGCCAGGTCCTGTCCTGTTTCTAATCTTACCTGAACCTGTTATCCTGGGTCTGTATGCCCAGAACTGTACCCTGAGACCTGTAGCTGTATCCAATCTTTTCCGTTTCTGCCACCCTGGGGGCTGAATACTCAGGCCTGAACCCTGAACCTGTACCTGTGTTTGTACTTGACTTGAACCAGTCCCTGAACCTGTTTGTATCTAAGTCTGGATCTTTTCCTAAATTCCCTGTGTCTGAATCTGTACTTATATCTAAAACCTGCAGTGTCTGGACCAGTACCTATCTCTAAAACTTGCAGTGTCTGAACTAGTACCTATCTCTAATCTGTTCCTTCTGTGTGGTTTGCGTGTACTCTTGATATTTCATTGTAAATACCTTGGCTGTCCTGTGTGTACGTGTCCTTGTATTGGTCTTGTGTGATCTTGGTCCTGTCTGTCCTGTGTGTACTTGTTCTTACCTGACTCAGTCTGTTCTATGTGAATCTGCTCCTCTCTGTCTTGGGGGAACCTGCGGTTCCCTGCCTGTCCGCATCTTTTAATTCCCTGCCTTTCCGCATCTGCGGTTCCCTGCCTGTCTGCATCTGCAGTTCCTTGCCTGTCCGCATCTGCAGCTCTCTGCTAGATCGCATCTGCTGTTCCCTGTCTGTCGGCACCTGCGATTCCTTGTCTGTCCAGTCTGAACTGGGTCCTACCCGTTCCTGTATTCCAGTCATACCTGCCCATGACCCAGTCCTTCCTGAAGCTGTTCCTGTCAGTTAAATCTGACAGGAACAGTTCCTGTATTCCAGTTCCCTGCAAGAGACGCAACTCTTCCTGAAGCTGTTCCTGTCTGTCCAGTCTGAACTGAGTCCAACCTCTGCCAGTATATCAGCCGTGCCTGCCTGCACTTGTCTGTATATTAGCCATGACAACCAGCAATTGCCTGCCCATATATCAACCATGCCTGCCTGCCTGCCTGACAGTGTGTTAGCTGTATCCGCCTGACAGTTTCTCAGCCATGTCCACCTGCCTGCTAGTATCTCAGCCTGTATACGGCCGTATATGCACAATTCCCTGTTTTGATTCACCTATGTAAGGAATATTTTTTCTGTTTTTACTACCATTATGGACGAATAAAGCTTATACTATTTTACCTATTCCGCTGGAGCTGGAGTATCTACATTTGTTTCAAGTACTACTTGCCTGTATAATAGTTGTGCCCGCCTGCATGGACCTGTATGCATTCCAGCTGTGGTTGCCAGTATCTGCCTGTCTGTGAATCAGATATGCCAGACAGTAGGCCTACAGTACTTGCCTGCACCTGCTGTTACAGTGTCATGTCCCTTTGGAGGTCAACTGCTATTGCCGGACACTGCCCTGGAGTGGTACTCGGCAACTACCTGTTGCACAAGCCTGACCTCACCAGTAGAGGCTCCAGGGAACACCAAGGTAGCTGTTAGACATGCCCCGGGGCAAGTCTGATACGAGCGCAAGCATAACAGTGCTGATCTGTTTGACAATTCTTTGACTTTACCCCAGGGCTTAATCCATATCTGCAGAGTTCAAGACTGCTGTATAACGTTTGCTACTGCTGCGCTTCATGAGCTAAGGAAAGATGAGCAGGAATCCCTATTTGTGTGCTGTGATGAATATGGGGTAGATCATAGCAATTAGTCTCCGCCCATCAACTCAGAGTCAATTGAAAATTAGCTTGCCGAAAGGGCCTACAGAGGGGAAATTTGGTGAAAACGCAAGATACAAGTAATATAATGACCAGAAATAGTGTTATCTACACAGACTGGACAAGTCCCATTAGTCCCGGACGTCCCAAAGTACGGTTACCAGTTAGGTACTCAGAGCTTCCAATATGAGCCTTACTTTGGCCTGTGAGTAATAACTTGCTGATATTACTATATATACAGAGGCATCAATAGCGTTACTCATATATAGCGTTAGGTAAAATATCAAACATTATAACTATGGCAAAAGCAATCAGTCTCATCATTTTATAATTGGATTTGACGTGCATTATATAGCAGTAGTCTAAACTTTGAAAGCTAAAGTAGCAAGTGTAACACCAAGGTGCAAAGATTTATTTATTTTTTTATCTTGGAGGTTCTGATCAGGAAAGGACATTGTAGCCTTCGGCAATGCAATATCATAGCTGCAATACACCATTTCCCCCAGTGTTATACATCTCTACAAATGACTTGCTGATAAATTGCAGTGCAGTCATGTGGAAGCGGGGATATAGGGCTATTTGCATTGTATATTATTTAGACCTCTTCCACTCCCACACTCTGGCTTGATTAGAACGCATGACTAGTAGATTAAAAATCACTAGCCATTAAGTCTAATATGCGAGGTGGCAATGCAAAGATGTTAGGTCATTTTGTAAAAGAAGATATTATTTGTCTCTCATTTCACAGCATTGCCCTTTGCCCCATGGGATAACTGTTTGCTTTCCACTCTTTCCACTTTAATTTGTTTATATGAAGCTAAGAAAATTGATTGTTTATATACCGTTCAATGAGATAAAGCTATATATTGAATTTGTAAAAGGATGAATACAGATTTGAATTCTGCAATTTCAAGGATTATAATCTATAGCCCTCACCAACTGTCCATTCAATTTCCTTTATTCATGAATAGCAGATGCACAGGAGGCATAATATCCCAGGAAGACCTAAGGCAATATTGCATGTGAATACGCTTTCTAAAACCCATGGGAAAGCATATTTACAAGTGAAACGGCGGTAGGTTGCCCTTAAATATTATTCGTCCTGTGCATCCGCTATTCATGAATAAAGGAAACTGAATGGACATTTGGTGTATGCTGTAGATTATATACTTTCGAAATGGATTGTTCTATAGTTCTATCTCATATCACTGAGCACTACTGAGAGTGTCTAACCAAGTTGAAATTAATGATACCTAGTTGTACCTTTAACTGGGTGTTTCTCTGAATGTGATTACTGTCTTTGGATGGTGCCGTTGAACTGTTTCCTCACGGTATGAAAATCAGCAAGTATTTTATTTACTTGCTTTTTCTATCAGCCTTCAATCTCTAGCAATGAGAGCTTTTATCTTGTACATTGTACAGCTGGTTTCCATGGAGCTTGGCCTCTTTTACCTGGCTGAGAGTGCTCAGTAGTTACATTCCAAAAGAGGAGATAAGTCTTAACATCCCATTCAGCTTTCTTCAGCCCATTAATTTCTATATAGCAGTTAGCTGCTCACCTCCCTCCGCATACCTCTCATCATCTGAAGAGATGCAGCTAAAAATTACCATCCCCACATCTTTCACAGCAGGTCTCCTAATCACAGCTCTCTGCTCTTGCTGTCCAGAGCTGTGTGCTTGTTCAAAAGTACTGCTATCTGAGGGGAAATATGGTGATAATAGTGTAGACTATGACGCTCAGCAGTAAACTTGTGCTGGGCTTCATAGTTATACTAATACTACAGTTCTGCTCACCAGAATGGTCACTCAAGGGGGATAGCACACCCTGCTAGAAACCAGGAAATGTCAACAAAAAAGTGGGTGACGGTAGTAGTAAACATCATCTCAGGATTAATTTTAATTGTTTCAATCTTTTTAGGGGCCTAATATATTTTGACTCAAAAGTATACAATTGGTGTGATCTTGACGACGTTGGACAGAGAAACATTATTTTTCGATTTGAGGGTGTTGACTGGTGTCTCTCTAGTTAGAAAACCCCAAACTCTTACTTATATCCTGTCTATCCCTCTAATTACAGATCTCTGCTGTTAATAACGTAATGCCTATCATTAGAGATGAATGTAGATTTCTGAGCCAAATAGCATTTATTTCTGCTCTGCGTATTTGCCGTTGTTTCAAACACATAAATGTTAAAAACCTGCAGAGAAATGAAGTAGCAGAGTAAGTGGTGCAGAGATGATTGAAGCCATTTCATGTGTCTGCTGCTTTTTGTCGAGAGCATATTTTACATGAGAAAATGAAGAGGTGAGAGCAGGACGTAGCCCCTAGGGAATGTTTTAAGAAGTGATATACAAGGTAAAAGAACAAACCATTCATGCAGATCAATACGGCTAAATATAGCAATGCTCCAATGCACAGTGCTAGTGAACAAATGTGACTGCATTCATAGAGAAACAAGACTTGTACATTCAGCTACACATGGATCCTACACCTGAAGAGAACCTCGGGTGACGGCCTTAGCACTGAGCAGGAGCAACCCTTGGGACTTAGACATGGTGAACGTACAATACTTTCTGCCTCAGTGCTGCTTGCTTCGACCCTGGCCATCAGTTAAGAGTGACAAGTGTCCTCCACTGAAATAATGACGTTACATGCATCAATCCATCAAACTTACATTATAATCCCATGCAGAAGCTACATAAATCCTACCAGGTCTAGCAGTGGCTTGGCCTACAGCCTACTCTGAACACCAAATTAAATTGATCAATGTGTAGCTGTACAAGAATAGTGCGTGAAGCTCCACTTCATGATTTATTAGTATCATCTGAATGAACAGTTTTTTCAGAAAGTCATCTCTGTTTTGGTCCTCATACCTCTTAATACTGGATTCACAATTTGTGTGATTGCCTAGACAGTTCTGGTCTTTGTATTTATTGGTTCATATAGTAGGTACGTCAGGTAGTCTGATGGCACTGCTAAGATCTACAGTATATGCCATGAGTACAGTAGCTTTTATGCTGGGTTCACATGTTATGTACAGTATTTGATGTGGATTTTACCCTCAGATTATACATGCGGATTTTACTATCCCCCGCAATTTCCAGTACCATCATAGTGGATGAGTTTGCACCTCAATCTCATACCTATGCTGGTTTTTTTTGCTGTGGATCCTGTACAGGAATGATCTTTTGTTGCCTTTTAAAATGTACAGCATTTGCCTTGCTGAAGCGCACCTTTGTGGTGTAGATTTTACCAATTCATTTCAATTGGGACAATAATTCCACAAAATGATACACTTGTCTGACAATGTTTTACTGTTGTTTTTTGTTTTTCTTTCTTCTAAAAATAAATGCACATAAAAATGAATGAATTATTACAGAAAATATGTGGGGATTTGGATTCAGAAACACTGTAGTGTTCACCCTGGAAGTTCATATGTAAAATCCAAATACGCAACACGTGACCCTAGCCTTAAAGAGATTTAATAAAATTCTTTATAAATTGTCTATAATAGTTAAAAGATTGAAGTTTTTTTAGCACTTTTTGTCCCTGTAGCAAATGTTCCCAGGGTGCTGACACAGGAGTAGGCAGATGCTATGTTGAGCCATCACATTGGAATATGACCCCCCCCCCCCCATTTGTCTACAGGCCCCTAGCTGTTCCTAGTCCTCCCAATATTACTATTGTTCATTGACCAAATGACCACATTAGTCATGAATTATAGGCATAGAGGTCTGTGTAGAAGTCTGTGGTCATGTGATTAGTGAGAGTTGGAGGAAGAATAATATTTTGAGGACTCTCACACTGCCGTGAACAGAGGAATGAAGACTCCAGCTATATTAATGCATTGCAATCAAGCTGCATACTAATATCTCCCTTGTCAATAAATGATTTTGGTTGCACTGTGATCAGTGGCCATTGATTGGCTACAGCGGTTATGTGGCATACCAATGTCATGTTCCTGCCAGGGTATAAAACACTGACACTGAAAAAATTTAAGTATTGCATTTTTAAAAAAAATTTATAATGTACCCTGTGATGCATCACAAAAATATTAAAAATCGTATTTGTTGTTCATCAGCTTTTTTAGTCCACTTTTAAAGATAAATATCAGAGCCAACTGGCTTCAAAAAGGAGCCACCTTTTACTAGTGATGTCCCCTTTGAATTTTTTCCCTCAATATATTTTCCAAGATTGTGCAGTGTCACAATAACATGCCTCCTTATTAGCTTGGTTGTCCTGATGCCACCCTGTGGCCAGCACTCCTGTGACATCTCCTCCTAGTTTACCCCCAATTGCAGTGTTCACAGGGTGTGTAATTTCAGCCTACATGTCCCTAGCTCACCAGAGCTTCTCCACCATTTTCGATAAAGTTCCGCCCTGTTAAGGTCCTTTTTTCTTCTATTGTCCTAAATGATCTACCAGGCTGCACTCTCAACTCTATGAATGGCAATCAAGCTGAAGGGAAGCAATGTCAATGCGGTCATCCCATCGACAGGCTACTATTTTAAAAAGATTATAACAAATGACCAGTTGCAGCGGGAAAATGGTAGCACATCACTTGTGAATTCTCATGATTAGCTTGCCTGGCCTGGTGAGAGAGTGCCAGAAAATAGCCGAAAGGGGACAATCCCAATAATTCTTCTCCTAAAGTAATATGGATGTATTAATGGGGAAAATACAATCCAAGTATTTCTTTAATTTTGTTTTTATTGTAATATTTGATAATTGTGGAGTTTTACCCTTTTCAAATTACATGGTATTTAGTTTTATGTTTGTTGATCATTTTAAGGCACAATTCATTTCGATTAGACAAAAGAATATATGTTCTGTATTTTGTCATATAAAATGCTAATGTCTTATTTATGCTGGTTTCCACTGGAAGCCGTCAACTAGCTAAGAAACACTGCCAAAATGTTCCTGTAGCTCTAAAATATAATATGGGAAAAATTCACAGTAACGTATGATGTACTGTCATTTTATATGCTAGGAAAATCTCCAAGATGACATTCACATAGACACAGTGGGTAAATCTATGTCAAAAGCTTATCGTTGTGAGGTAGCAGGTGTCTTTTACCTTGAGGACTTGAGGATCACTTTGTGTAACAGTAGGCCAGAATAATGTGAATTGGCTTGGATATATGAAGAGTCACTGACTACACCAGGTGTCTCCAGGTATCGTAAGATCTGACAAGTACCTGGTGTCCCAAAATGTACCTAAGCACTCTATTGTATTCTGGCTTTGGTACAATATTTCGGATATTTATCTATAAAATATGTCCAAGATATTCATTGTCATTGCTTGATGATATGAGATGAAGCAGAAAGCAGTGTGAGGTCATAAAGGACTTGGACAATCGCATGAAATTGTGTTGGTAGAGTTGTATATAAATAATGTATAACTAATAACTAAATGCCACCATGGAGCTTAAAAAAAGAAGTAAATTGTGCACACAGCATGACACTATGTAGCAAGCGGATCACTGAATATCTGTGTTTCTATTATCTACAGCATTCATAAATATTCTAATATCATTCATAAAAACACACAGGTTAAGAACATCAAGGAACCTTACTAATTAGGAAACAACACAAAGATATTGATATAAAATCACATCACTGCCCAAGGAATAATAAAATACGTGCTTCAGGATGAAAGAACAAATGCAGTTTTTTTGAGCCAAAGACAATAGTGGATCAAAAAAGAAGGCAAAGTACACAGTAAAGATTAAGATTGTTACTTCCATCTTTTAGATCCCCTTTTGCCTATGGTTCAAAACACTGCATCAAAAACTGCTCCATAACCTGCATGTGTGGATCCAGCCATAGTGAATATTCATGTTCTCTTTGTCCACTTTCACCCAGCAATTGAACCTCAATCCTGGATTTGGCTTTCAAATACTGATGCAGAGTTATGTAAGGGCAGGTTCACACATTCAAGAGTTTCATCCAGAAAACCCAGAGAAGTTTTTTCTCACTTGTCATCCATATGCAATCTATTTTTTACAGCAGCTATTAATAATTTACAAGACCATTCAGTTTCCTATGTTACAGAACAGCAGTGCATCAGTTAAAAAACGGATACTTTACTGTGTCATCCGATTTTTCTTTGTGCACTTATAGACTTTAATGGGTCTCATCCAATTTACAAAAGAAACAAATACACACTGTGATTTCTTTTGCATTAGCAGATTCTGTCAGTGAAAAAAATTCTTTAGTCTGCACTGCATTGGTCTTAGTGCTGTCCATTTTTTTCACGGATAGAGCTCAGACCAAAAATACAGTCCTGTACAACAGGCCTAATGAACACAATACTGTTGTCTAAAAGAAGCTTAAGGCTATGTGCACACGATGCGGATTTGCTGCGGATTCGCAGCAGATTTTTCCGCACAGAAACACTGCAGATCCACACTGTGATGTACAGTACAATGTAAATCAATGGGGTAAAAAAATAGCTGTGCAGATGGTGCGGAAAAATCAGTGCGGAATTACTGCGGATTTCAAAGAAGTGCATGTCACTTCTTTTGTGCGGATCTGCAGCGTTTCTGCACCGCTCCATGTTAAAAATCCACAGTGCAAAACAACTATCAACAAAACACACCTACCCCTTAAAACGTTAATCTTTATTAATATTCTATTTAATACAAAAAATCCCTATAAAAACATTCCAATTAGGGGACCACAGGTTTCTAGGGTTAGGGACTCCACTCGTCTATCTCCAATATAAGTACCAGAAAAATAACTCAATAGAAAAAATCAGCAAAATGTGAAAAAATAACCCAAAAAAATAAAAAAAATGAAAAAAACATAAAAAATCAAAAATTAATATATACTATGCCTATATTGGCCCTAATGTGCCCTTAGGTCTAATGCCCTTCCTAGCAGCGGAGGTTGGCACCCTAAATAGTCGATATGGCGCCCCCGCTCACCGGCGGCTGTCCCTTCTCTCCCTAAACGGCCCCTAACAATCTAAAAGACCACAGACAAATACACCATATAATATGGATCAATACAAATCCATAAAAACACACACTATTAGTGATGCACCTGATACCCTACACCCTCTGAGGTCAATCTATGATGAGCTTAACAATAGACCCAAAATTTGTTATGTAAAGGATGTGTAGTCTATATAGACATAGAGCTGTACCTAGATGATTACAGATGGCTTATATCCAATCTAAGCTTAGTAATGTGGTGGATATATGGTAATCCATATAGAAAAACTGCCCGTGATTTATTATGTAAGTAACTCAATATAACTATATCCTACCAGCACCCCTGAATTCATTCAAGGTGCAGACTTAGATTCTTCAGAAATTCATACATTATTTAGAAAAAATGTTTTAGAGGAAAAATTGTCCGTCAAAGATCATATCGGGAACAATCACCCACTAAAAAATATATATATAGTTATTTTAGGCAGTTCACCCCCACATACCCAGGTACCCTCTTTATGTCTGCTGGGTTATACATATAATATATGCATCACTATTATTTGCCAGATAAAGTGCTCAATATGCCAACAATTGTATCATCAGACAAAGCCAGTGCTATTTTTCAACTTAGCTCCTTATTCATCAGACGTTCCCTCATGGCCGCCACTTCAATCCATCGGCTCATGTACACGCTGTCCCGACGCGTTTCTCCCCCGTTTAATTCATCCAGGGGGTTCATCAGGGGACTTTAGATCATTGCACCATAATAGGTTATAGAGCCACACGCAGGAATCAAGGTATTGAGTTCCGTAGTCTGTGCTGTCTCTAACTCACTCCCCTCATTTATATAGCATACCCTTAGACGCTCCACCCACCTACATCTGGCAGCGGCGTCTTCCCAGGATCGGCGCCATAATACATGTGTTTACATTGCAGCAGGAAGTATGGTGGCTTGCAGCGTTCAACCGCCTCTGCTGATGACGTGCTTTGGACCGCATTAGCGCACATTGATGACACTCATGCTGTGCTGAAACGCACAGCCATATCTCAACCTGCTGCGCAACCGCAGAGTAATACCGGCCAAATGCTCTGTTTACCGCTTGCACTTATTACACGGCTTCTAATGACATTTGCGGCTACCGCTGTATACCTAACCACATAGTGGATGTACTATTTGTCTTAATGAGATATCTAATCCAAATCTCATAATTTTGTGAACTGTCCACCGGCTAATGTGCACATACCTACATGCATGCCATGTCAATATAACCGGGTTCTCCCATCACATATCAACAAGGGGATATGAGCTACCAGTATAGGTTATAAGGCATAAAATAAGAATCTACCACATCTAAGCCTTACATATTCTCTAAAGGATGTTACTGACAGGGGTATCTTTACCACCTGACTTTACCTAGAAATCTCTTTTCGGAATTATTAGAGGCATACAAAGATAACATCAAATCTGGTTGGGAAGTCCAATCACTGGACAATTACATTAAAAATAATATTGTGCCTAGAGGATTGAGGATTAGAGTGACACCTGCCCTTAGGAGTCGTACACCGGCTCTGTTAGAGAAGTGGGAGAAAGAGTCAATAGCATCATCCATAAGATTTATGCACATATTATTGGAGGAAGAGAAACACAGTTTTGATAAAACCTCCAAGAGACTCAAGGAACTTATTGAAGGGATTTTGAAGTTTAAAAACGAGACTGACTTTACTACTAACGAGGAAAATCTAAGGGTGGCCGTGGAAAAATATCAAGCAGTTTTAAAGGATAGGAAACACAAGCGGTTTCTTAGGGACCTGTCAGAATTTAGAGACAAACAGGCATATCCGAACTTGCAGACACGGGAGACAGGCAATACTGACATATCCTCTTCTGATATAGAATCATCAGACTCTGATAGAAACTCTAGGGATTCTGGTAGATCCTACGAGAGATTTTCTAACTTAAATAGGAGAGGAGGTCGCCCGAAGAGATGGCAAAGGAAGGGAGGAGAAAGGGGGGGAAGGGGGGGTTCCTATCAGGGCCCAGCCTCTGCATTTTCATCCTCTTATTCAACTCAACGCTCCCCGTCTTCCTCTTCTGCCTCTTTTTTAGAGAGTCGGGATGCCTGATATCAACTCAGAGGTCGCACAGTCACCTGAAACAAATAGGGGCCGGGATTGATGTAGATTTACAATTTTTACAATTCTGACCACTGTCCCTTTATGAGGTTATAACTCTGGAATGCTTCAATGGATCTTGGCGATTCTGACACTGTTTTCTCGTGACATATTGTACTTCATGATAGTTGTAAAATTTCTTCGATATAATTTGCGTTTAATTGTGAAAAAAACGGAAATTTGGTGAAAATTTTGAAAATTTTGCAATTTTCCAACTTTCAATTTTTATGCCCTTAAATCACAGAGATATGTCACACAAAATACTTAATAGGTAACATTTCCCACATGTCTAATTTACATCAGCACAACTTAGGAACCAAAATTTTTTTTTGTTAGGGAGTTATAAGGGTTGAAAGTTGACAAGCAATTTCTCATTTTTGCAACACCATTTTTTTTAGGGACCACATCTCATTTGAAGTCATTTTGAGGGGTCTATATGATAGAAAATACCCAAGTGTGACACCATTCTAAAAACTGCACCCCTCAAGGTGCTCAAAACCACATTCAAGAAATGTATTAACCCTTCAGGTGTTTCACAGGAATTTTTGGAATGTTTAAATAAAAATTAACATTTAAATTTTTTTTACACAAAATTTATTTCAGCTCCAATTTGTTTTATTTTACCAAGGGTAACAGGAGAAAATGGACCCCAAAAGTTGTTGTACAATTTATGCTGAGTACGCTGATACCCCATATGTGGGGGTAAACCACTGTATGGGTGCACCGCAGAGCTCAGAAGGGAAGGAGCACCATTTGACTTTTCAATGCAAAATTGACTGGAATTGAGATGGGACGCCATGTCGCGTTTGGAGAGCCCCTGATGTGCTTAAACATTAAACCCCCCCCACAAGTGACACCATTTTGGAAAGTAGACCCCCTAAGGAACTTATCTAGATGTGTTTTGAGAGCTTTGATCCCCCAAGTGTTTCACTACAGTTTATAACGCAGAGCCGTGAAAATAAAAATTCTCATTTTCACAAAAATGATTTTTTAGCTCCCAGTTTTGTATTTTCACAAGGGTAACAGGATAAATTGGACACCAAACGTTGTTGTCCAATTTGTCCTGAGTATGCTGATACCCATATGTGGGAGGGAACCACTGTTTGGGCGCATGGCAGAGCTCAGAAGGGAAGGAGCACCATTTGGTATGCAGACTTAGATGGATTGGTCTGTAGGCATCACGTTGCCCCTGATGTACCCAAACAGTAGAAACCCCCAAAAGTGACCCCATATTGGAAACTAGACCTCCCAAGGAACTTATCTAGATGTGTTGTGAGAACTTTGAACCCCCAAGTGTTTCACTACAGTTTACAACGCAGAGCCGTGAAAATAAAAAATCCTTTTTTTCCCACAAAAATGATTTTTAGCCCCCAAATTTATATTTTCCCAAGGGTAACAAGATAACTTGGACCCCAAAAGTTGTTGTCCAATTTGTCCCGAGTACGCTGATGCCTCATATGTTTGGGTAAACCCCTGTTTGGGCGCACGGGAAAACTCGGAAGGGAAGGAGCACTGTTTTACTTTTTCAATGCAGAATTGGCTGGAATTGAGATCTGACGCCATGTCGCGTTTGGAGAGCCCCTGATGTGCCTAAACAGTGGAAACTCCCCAATTCTAACTGAAACCCTAATCCAAACACACCCCTAACCCTAATCCCAATGGTAACCCTAACCACACCCCTAACCCTGACACATTCCTAACTCTAATCCCAACCCTAATCCCAACCGTAAATGTAATCCTAACCCTAACTTTAGCCCCAGCCCTAACCCTAACTTTAGCCCCAACCCTAACCCTAACTTTAGCTCCAACCCTAGCCCCAACCCTAACCCTAACCCTAGCCCTAACCCTAACCCTAGCCCTAACCCTAACCCTAGCTCTAATCCTAGCCCTAACCCTAGCCCTAACCCTAACCCTAGCCCTAATGGGAAAATGGAAATAAATACATTTTTTTAATTTTATTATTTTTCCCTAACTAAGGGGGTGATGAAGAGGGGTTTGATGTACTTTTATAGCATTTTTTATAGCAGATTTTTATGATTGGCAGCCGTCACACACTAAAAGACGCTTTTTATAGCAAAAAAGTTTTTGCGTCTCCACATTTTGAGACCTATAATTTTTCCATATTTTGGTCCACAGAGTAATGTGAGGTCTTGTTTTTTGCGAAATGAGTTGACGTTTTTATTGGTAACATTTTCGGACACGTGACAGTTTTTGATCGCTTTTTATTCCGATTTTTGTGAGGCAGAATGACAAAAAAACAGCTATTCATGAATTTATTTTGGGGGAGGCGTTTATACCGTTCCACGTTTGATAAAATTGATAAAGCAGTTTTATTCTTCGGGTCAGTACGATTACAGCGATACCTCATTTATATCATTTTTTTTATGTTTTGGCGCTTTTATATGATAAAAACTATTTTATAGAATAAATAATTATTTTGGCATCGCTTTATTCTGAGGACTATAACTTTTTTATTTTTTCTTTGATGATGCTGTATGGCAGCTCGTTTTTTGCGGGACAAGATGACGTTTTTAGCGGTACCATGGTTATTTATATCCATCTTTTTGATCGCGTGTTATTCCACTTTTTGTTCGGCGGTATGATAATAAAGCGTTGTTTTTTGCCTCGTTTTTTTTTTTCCTACGGTGTTCACTGAAGGGGTTAACTAGTGATATAGTTTTATAGGTGGAGTCGTTACGGACGCGGCGATACTAAATATGTGTACTTTTATTGTTTGTTTTTTTTTATTTAGATAAAGAAATGTATTTATGGGAATAATATATTTTTTTTCTTTATTTACGAATTTTTTTTTTATTATTTTTTTTTACACATGTGGAAATTTTTTTTTTTACTTTTTTACTTTGTCCCAGGGGGGGACATCACAGATCGGTGATCTGACAGTTTGCACAGCACTCTGTCAGATCACCGATCTAACTTACAGTGCTGCAGGCTTACCAGCGCTTGCTCTGAGCAGGCACTCGGTAAGGCTGGTTTCACACTTGCGTTTTTGTCTGCAGCTTTTTTTGCACAAAAAAACGCATGCGTTTTTCCCCCTATATTTAACATTGAAAATGCATGCGGGTTTTTTTTACGCGTTTGGTCGCGTTTGTAAACGCATGCGTTTTTTTCTGCATGCGTTCATTTTCAAAAATGCAACCTGTAGCATTTTCTTGCGCGTTTTTTGCCGCGAAAAAATGCATGCGTTTTTTTGCGGCAAAAAATGCATTGCTGTCTATGTAAACGCATGCGTTTTTAAGCACATGCGTTTGTTTGCGTTAAAAACGCATGCGTTTTTATAGAAAAAAAAAACAGAAAACAAACTGAAAAGCCACCCACCACCATCAAGGTGATAAAGGGATCCAAACCCTAACCCTAACTCTACCCCTATCCGTTTAATGAACATTTTCTGACAGTCTTAGGGCCACGTATTTAAGTGCCACGTATCACGTATTTCAGTGCCACGTATTTAAGTGCCACGTATCACATATTTCAGTGCCACGTATCACGTATTTCAGTGCCACGTATTTAAGTGCCACGTATCACATATTTCAGTGCCACGTATCACGTATTTCAGTGCCACGTATTTAAGTGCCACGTATTTAAGTGCCACGTATCACATATTTCAGTGCCACGTATCACGTATTTAAGTGCCACGTATTTAAGTGCCATGTATTTCAGTGCCACGTATTTCACTGCCACGATATTTCAGTGTCACGTATTTAAGTGCCACGTCTTTCAGTGCCACGATATTTCAGTGCCACGTATTTAAGTGCCACGTACTGTAAATACTATAACTACGTGGTTATACGTGGCACTGAAATATCGTGGCATTTACGTGAAATACGTGGCACTTAAATACGTGGCACTTAAATACGTGGCACTTATATATGTGGCACTTACATACGTGGCACTTAAATACGTGGCACTTATATACGTGGCACTTAAATACGTGGCACTTAAATACGTGGCACTTATATACGTGGCCACTGAAATATCGTGGCACTTATATACGTATATACGTATATAAACGTATTTCAGTGCCACGCATTTCAGGTTAGGGTTAGGGGTAGGGTTAGGGTTAGGGGTAGGGGTAGGGTTAGGGTTTTTTGTTTTTTTCTTTTCTTGTGTTTTTCTATAAAAACGCATGCGTCTAAAAAACGCATGCGTTTTACCACGTTTACATGCGTTTTTTCACACATGCGTTTTTTATAGAACGCATGCAGATAAAAACGCAAGTGTGAAACCAGCCTAAGCCACCTCCCTCCCTGCAGGACCCGGATGCCGCGGCCATCTTGGATCCGGGCACCTGCAGCGAGGAGGAGGTAAGAGACCCTCGCAGCAACGCGATCACATCACGTTGCTCCGGGGGTCTCAGGGAAGCACACAGGGAGCCCCCTACCTGCGCGATGCTTCCCTGTACCACCGGCACACCGCGATCATGTTTGATCGTGGTGTGCCGGGGGTTAATGTGCCGGGGGCGGTCCGTGATTGCTCCTGGCACATAGTGCCGGATGTCAGCTGTGATAGTCAGCTGACACCCGGCCGCGATCGGCCACGCTCCCCCCGTGAGTGCCGCCGATCGCGCTGGACGTACTATCCCGTCGGTGGTCATACGGGCCCACCCCACCTCGACGGGAAAGTACGTCCAATGTCAGAAAGGGGTTAAAAGTATGTCTTTGGAGTGTTGGAGGAAACCAGAGTACTCAGAGGAAACCCATGCAAACACAGGGAGAACATACAAACTCCTTACTGATGTTCACCCAGAACACCAGGGCTGTAAGGCTGCAGTGCTAACCACTGAGCCACCATGCTGCAGTACTACCAACTCTGTGGTTGCTACTCTCATAGTCACCCACATGCAGTCTGGAAAGTAGTAATGCAAAAATGATTTTAAGGGTATGTGTCCACGTTCCGGTTTGCTTCAGGCTTTGGTTAGGATTTTATGCAGGTAAAATCCTGACCAAAAATGCACCTGAGGTCACTGGCAGGTCACCTGCGGTGTTCCTGCGTGTTTTGCTCATTGTAGCAACATGCTGCGTTCTGAAAAAACGCAACGCATGTTCATTTTTGCGGGAAAAACGCATGCGTTTTTTAATGCACAGTGGATACGGGATTTCATTAAATCCCCTCCACTATGCTGTAACATCTGGACGCTGCGTTTTTGACACTGCGGCCCAACGCTGCGTCAAAAACACATACCCTAATAGGGGCTATTTTTTGAAAAATGTTTAAAAGAGAATCTCTCTTTGTTTCCCATGGCAAACAATCACAGCACAACTTTCATGTTTTCAAGAACACTATACCAAAGAAAAGTTACGCTGTAGTTGGTGGGTATAGGCAAAAAATGTTTTTAAAAAAGTTATTATACATCTTCCTTTAGTGTTCCATAGGGTAATTTAGAAGTTTATGCAAAGTAGTATAATGTTTAGCCTTACATGTATCTACCAAGGCTTGGATAGACCCGAGGATCAGTTTGTATCTCTTGGTGCCTATTGGATCTTTATCATATGCGGTTTTTGGTATGAATGTTAACTGCTTTCCTCAATTAATGCAGACTATGAACATGACACTGTGCAATTCATCATTCCAGTCATCTGTGTCTTTCTGCCACTGCAGTAATGACCAATAATGGGAGGAATTACTGGCAAGCACCGAGTGATTGGTCCTCTTAGCCATTTTGATGCTACTGTCTGCTCTAGAGCTTGGATTGTTTCTATATAAATAAATCATAATCACTGCAGCATAGAAATAGAAATTCTGCTGTCTTACACTAGAAAAGTGAACTGATATCATAAATCCAGATTCAGGTTTATACTGTCTTGCATGTTATTTGATTGCTGAAAAACGATTGATCTGTTTTTTGTTGGCTGTAATATTCCCTCTTTATGATCCATAAAATAAATGGCAAAAATAATCTAAGCCAAAAATATGATCAGCAAGATAAAATTCCATAAATATTGTAGATAAATTGCAATTACCTTCTTTTGATGATTGTAAAGGAGAAGTTGTCTGCCACAAGATTATTGAAAATAAAATGGTTTCATTGTAAAATCTATTTTTCTACTTTTTGTATTAGCAGATGAAGGTTTTTGACTTCGGTCAAATATACCGTATATTTGTAATGTGATAAATAGCCTGTGACTGAAAATAACATTACAGTTCTAAAAAAGGCATAATGACATGGAGGCAGTGCCCCATACCCACAAATGTTCGTTTAGATTTTGTAAATGTACATGCACAGTGTACAGCAACAACTGGTATTAGGATTGGACTTATGATCCAGTTCTCATGATTTAAAATTATTGCTCTGTGACCCCTCTATCATTTCTGGCAGCGAAGCTATCCCCAGAGGAGGGATATGCTGCCAAGCTACTCCTGATAAGGAATACATGTGCCATTCCACTGATGAATCAAGCAGTTGAGGAAATGCGTCGAGAGGCACACAGGGTCAGTTCAGAGCTGGCTAGTTGCAGGGCTAGCTGTGGACTGCCCTTGTAAGAGCAAGAGTCTTGGGGTGCCAGGTTCAGCCTTCTAATAAGGACTGACAGGGCTATTGCCTGGATCCCTACTCCTTGAAGTTGTAGCCAAGGATGAAAACCAGCAAGTGGTGAGATTGTTCCTTTTTCATACAACTTCTGTTTAATATATGTGAACAACGTGTTTTTCTAAGCTCAATGGAATTTCCCATTTAGGATTTGGGCTTTTTGTTGATTCACATGAATGATTTAGATGGTGTGACAGATGTCATAACTTTCTTCCCAAACAGGGAGCTGTATGATCTGTAATTTATCCCAGACAGGGAACAGAATTTTTTTTATTTTGTTTTTGATATATTTGTGCACTAGTGTATTGGTTCACTGAGTATTTATTGAAGTGAAAACCTCTTTTATATAAACCGACTAGTAAAGATTATATTTTAAACCACAAAATGTATTTGCTATATTCTTGTCTTTATGTGGTATAGACAGTGGAGGGAGACTGCAGTTTATTACTTCTTGCTATATACTGTATAATTATTAAAAATAAGGGGGACCCCACATCAATTTTAGTTGGACTCCCCCCTTTTTTATAACCAGTAAAGGCAACACAGATAGCTAGAAGCTGTTATTAATAAGCTGGGAAGATCCTTAGATAGTGGCCCCTTCCCAGAATAATAATATCAGCCCCTAGCTGTCTGCTTTTCCTCAGCTGGATAGTAAAAATAAGGGGACCCTATGTCTTTTTTTTATTATTCTTTCTTTAACCCCTTCACCCCCGGAGCTTTTTTTGTTTTCGTTTTTCGCTCCCCTCCTTCCCAGAGCCATAACTTTTTTATTTTTCTGTCAATATGGCCATGTGAGGGCTTATTTTTTTCGGGACGAGTTGTACTTTTGAACGATACTATTGGTTTTACCATGCTGTGTAACAGAAAACGGGAAAAAAATTCCAAGTGCGATGAAATTGCAAAAAAAGTGCAATCTCACACTTGTTTTTTATTTGGCTATTTTGTTAGGTTCACTAAATGCTGAAACTGACCTGATATTATGATTCTCCAGATCATTACGAGTTCACAAGTTCACAGACACCTAACATGACTAGGTTCTCTTTTATCTAAGTGGGAAAAAAAAATCCAAAATGTGCTAAAAAAAAAAATTGCGCCATTTTCCGATAATCGTAGCGTCTCCAATTTTCGTGATCTGGGGTCGGGTGAGGGCTTATTTTTTGTGTGCCGAGCTGACGTTTTTAATGATACCATTTTGGTGCAGATACGTTCTTTTGATCGCCCGTTATTGCATTTTAATGCGATGTCACGGCGACCAAAAAAACTTAATTTTGACGTTTTGATTTTTTGCTCGCTACGCCATTTAGCGAACAGGTTAATCCTTTGTTTTTATTGATAGATTGGGCGATTCTGAACGCGGCAATACCAAATATGTGTAGGTTAGTTTTTTTTATTGTTTTATTTTGATTGGGGCAAAAGGGGGGTGATTTGAACTTTTATATATTTTTTATTTTTTTTATATTTTTAAACACTTTTTTAAATTTTTTTGGCATGTTTCAATAGCCTCTATAGGAGGCTAGAATCATGCACTACACGATCAGCTCTGCTACATAGAGGTGAAGCACAGATCACCTCTATGTAGCAGAAATGCAGGTGTGCTTTGAACGCCGACCACAGGGTGGTGCTCAAAGCAATCGGCCATCAACAACCATAGAGGTCTCAAGGAGACCTCTGGTTGTTATGGTAATGCACCGATGACCCCCTATCATGTGACGGGGGTCCGCGGTGCGAGCACTAGTTAAATGCCGCTGTCAGCGTTTGACGGCGGCACTTAACTAGTTAATGGGCGTTGGCGGATCGCGATTCCGCTCGCGCTCATTGCGCGCACATGTCAGCTGTACAAAACAGCTGACATGTCGCGGCTTTGAGGTGGGCTCACCGCCGGAGCCCACCTCAAAGCAGGGGATCTGCCAGCTGACATACTATTCCGTCAGCTGGCAGAAAGGGGTTAATAGGTTTTAAATCCTAAACACCCTTTAGGGCCACATTAAAAGCAATAAAGGGTGCTAGTGTATTATAAGTAGGGGTCTTGTGACATTAAATAGTTACAGGACACTTATACTATTCTATCTACTGTATCTATCTATCTATCAATCTATCTATCTCTATAGATAAAATTGCTTTGTTACTTATAAAGCTAGCTTTTAATGACGTAGAGAATGACAGTATGTAAAAGCTAACGTTAAAAACGCATTGCCTACTGATTTCTTACATATGTCATACGGATGCTACCTAATAAAAAAACGCAATGTACTCACATGACACTCGTCCTACATTTCTGGACCAACATAAGAGCGATTTTATTTACACTGATGAGGTGCTCTATGAGAGGTCAAATGAAGCAGCAGAATCATCACCAGAAATCAGCAGGGATAGGCACCGGGCAGAACAAGCAAGTAGTTAGGAGCTGCCTGCCTGTAAGTTCTTAGCCCCATAGCAAAAACCAAGCAAATTCCTGGATAACCCCTTTATCAACCTGATTTTATTTGAATGGGAAAAATTCAATACCGCACTCTCAGATTTGACATATGCAGAAATATGAGTGATTCGCATTTTGGAAAATCAATGAAGATGGTAATATTAAAACATTCTCTCATCTTCGGTTATGATGAGTTTTAAAAGCTTGCAATCCATCCTGTTAATGGTATGGCTTTAGTCCGTCTTCTTGATTCTGTCAATGGTGCATACTGATCAACCCTCTTGACCCCATTTTTGTAACTGGAGTATGTTATTTAGGAAGTGACATTAGATTCATTGAGCTTCATGCCCCAAAGGATGTCTCCCAGATCAGCAGCTCCATGGAGAATGCCAATAGTTGATAGCATGGCTATTTTTAAAAAGCTTTGGTTAGTCTGGGATATAGTGTCATCATCATGATTCCGATCATTTTCATTCCGGTAACAGGAGTCGTTATTTTTAGCCTTTATGTAAGTAAATGGTAAACCAAAAGGTTACAAAAAATACAAGATGAAACCAAACTACTAAAGATTTATTCAAAAAAAAAACCTTTGGATCCATTTCACCGGACCTATAAATTCTTTATAAACTGAAAACATATATGACCAAGTGTAATAAAGTGTTTTTTACCAGTAAACACATTTTGGCTCAGTTCGTTGAACAAGGAGGAATGCTGCCTCCTTATGCGTAATAATAACAATTACGTTCTGTCTAGTCCAAGGTCAAGATTAATTTATCCGTACAATTTGCGTGAGTATTATGCATATTTGTGGAGATTGGGGGTCATGAAACGTCAACAGCACTCGTGTATTATAGCTCCACTTATTTAATCACTGGGAAGGCTTTTTAGAACACTTGAAATGGCACAAATCCAAATTAGAACTTAACAACAAATCATGGAAGCGGAGTACTTAACAACGGCTCGCATTATTGAGATGCAGGCAGGTAAGATGCTGTTCCTCTAAATGTACTATAAATAAAGCAAAGATGGCTTCATAAAAATTACCTCCACACTTGTGGATAATTGTAAAAGCAAACCATGTAAACACATTGATATCTGGGCAAATGTTCATTCTGTGATTGGCCTACTTAGAAATGACAAATAATCACCATCCACTCTTCTTAGGCCGTATTGGGCAACTTAAAGGGGTTGTCCACTACCCTGACTCAGTTACTGATTGTACCATAAAGGGAATTTGTTGCCAGGTGTTTGATATGTAACTTGTCAGCAGCAGGATTTAGGGACATAAACCATGATTACAGTGATGTATCACTTATTTTACTTTGTACAGCAGTTGTGCACCACAGTTTTCTCTGATGTAGATCTAGCAGAGCTCAGCTCCTGAGTAGAGATGATAGAACTCGATCAATAAAGTTAAGCGTCCATACTGAACACCTACTATGCAGGAACGGACACTGAACATGGACTTCAGCAGGAAGTCACTGGTGTCAGCTGATGGGACTACTGCTCCCATCATCCGACACCTACTGCCACTAATAACAACGAGAGCAGGAGCGGCTGATGGGAGTTTTCATTAGCCGGCACCTGCGCTGTAAAGAAATAATTAAAAATAAAACCGGCATGGTTTCCCCTGTATTTTTGATAACCGGCCAGGCAAAACTCACAGCTGGGAGCTGCAAACCTCAGCTGTCTGCTTCAGCAAGGCTAGTTATCAAGAATAGAGGGGTCCCCCCCATTTTTGACAATCGGTCTTGCTAAAGCAGACAGCTAGGGGTTGGTATACTCAGGCTTGTAAGGTAAGGGGCCATGGATATTGCCCCCCCCCAGCCTAAAAATAGCAGCGTGCAGCAGCCCAAAAAAGCACATCTATTAGATTTCACCGCTGATCAGAAGTGGTGTTTGCTGCGCTGTCATACTCATGACAGCATGGCAAACACTGGATGTTTGGGCCCCCCATTCAAGTGAATGGGGTCTGGGTTCGGGTCTGGGTACTGTTCTGGTACCCAAACCCGAACTTTTTGTAACTGTTTGGCCGAACCCGCTGGACCCGAACATTCAGGTGTCTACGCATCTCTAATCCTGAGCTGTGTGTAATTTACCCACTGATTTGGCAGCTTTCTGTGTATGCTGCATATTGACAGAAATCTGCTAATCAGTGGTGAAGGTATGGATGGACTAGGAGGCACGAGACACCTAGTCCTATAGTGATAATCTCCTGCTAATAAAGTACTGATTGTATTGAAACAGAAACACACTGTCTAGTAAGTGACACCTCACTGGAATCAGGTTCTCAGCCCCTACACCATGGTGCCTCAGATTACATAGCAAAAACCTGCTGACAGATTCCCCTTAAGGATAATGCCTCTAAATAACCCCATATACCTTTTTTGCCAATTTCATGTTGTTTTATGCCTTTCTGCTTCAATTTCTGTTGCAGATCTTAATTAGCCTGTTAGGATTACGGCTTCTTCGCTATCATCATTAGGAAAGTTCAGGTGATATAAATTTCCCAGCTTTATAAAAACCCAGCTTCCTCTAACTGTGTGCCATAAAACAGCAGACATGGGTTCTTCTAATCAGCTGTCTAGCACTCTGAAAATGAAAATGGTGGAGGCCCACAAAGCAGGAGAAGGATATAAGAAGATAGCAAAGCATTTTCAAGTTGCCCTTTCCTCAGTTCAAAATGTAATTAAGAAATAGCAGTTAACAGGAACAGTGTAGGTCAAGATAAGGTCCGGAAGACCAAGCAAAATTCCAGTGAGAGCTGCTCGTAGAATTGCAAGAGAGGCAATTCAGAACCCTCGCTTGACTGCAAAAGAACTTCAGAGAGATTTAGCAGACTCTGGAGTTGTGGTACATTGTTCTACTGTTCAGAGATGTCTGCACAAATATGGTTTTCATGGAAGAGTCATGAGAAAACCTCTCCTGCTTCCTCACCATAGAATTTAGCATCAAAAGTATGCAAAAGAACATCTAAGCAAGCCTGATGCCTTTTGGAAACAAGTCTTGTGGGCCGATGAAGTTAAAATAGAACTCTTTGGCCACAATGTTTAAAAGATATGTGTGGAGAAATAAGGGCAATAAATAAATAAATAAGGGCACAGAATTTAAGGAAAATAATATTTTGCTAACCATTAAGCATGGGGGTGGATCAATCATGCTTTGGGGTTGTGTTGCAGCCTATGGCAAGGGAAACATTTCATAGGTAGCAGGAAGAATGAATTCAATGACATTTCAACAAATTCTTGATGCAAACATAACACCGTCTGTTAAAAAGATGAAGTTGAAAAGAGGATGGCTTCTACAAATAGATAATTGGATAATGATCCTAAACACACCTCAAAAGGCGCAAGCTGAAGATTTTACAGTGGCCCTCACAGTCCCCTCATCTAAATATTATTGAAAATCTGTGGCTAGACCTCAAAATAGCAGTGTATGCAAGGTGACCCAGGAATCTCACAGAACTGGAAGAATTTTCCAAGGAAGAATGGATGAAAATCCCTCAAACAAGAATTGAAAGACTCTTGGCTGACTATAAAAAGTGTTACCAAGCTTTGATACTTGCAAAAAGGGGGCACTAACAGGTACTAACCATGCAGTGTGCCCAAACTTTTGCACCAGCCTATTTATTTTATTTTTTTTTTCATTTTTAAAATTTAAAAGATGAAAATGTATATATTTTTTGTCTGAAGTACAAAGGAAATGTGTCATCTTTAACTTTAGGCCTTCTAGAGATTATTTTATCTTCAACTTTCTTAACTGTTCACAATAACAGTAATTTTAACCAGGGGTGCCCAAACTTTTGCATATCACTGCATAATCCTTTGAACCACTATGACACTATGGCATCTCATATACAGTGCCTACAAGTAGTATTCAACCCCCTGCAAATTTAGCAGGTTTACACATTTGGAATTAACTTGGCATTATGACATTTGGACTGTAGATCAGCCTGGAAGTGTGAAATGCACTGCAGCAAAAAAGAATGTTATTTCTTTGTTTATTTTTTTTTTAAATTGTGAAAAGTTGTTTCAGAGGGTCATTTATTATTCAACCCCTCAACCCACCAGAATTCTGTTTGGTTCCCCTAAAGTATTAAGAAGTAGTTCAGGCACAAAGAACAATGAGCTTCACATGTTTGGATTAATTATCTCTTTTTCCAGCCTTTTCTGGCTATTTAAGACCCTCCCCAAACTTGTGAACAGCACTCATACATGGTCAACATGGGAAAGACAAAGGAGCATTCCAAGGCCATCAGAGACAAGATCGTGGAGGGTCACAAGGCTGGCAAGGGGTACAAAACCCTTTCCAAGGAGTTGGGCCTACCTGTCTCCACTGTTGGGAGCATCATCCGGAAGTGGAAGGCTTATGGAACTACTGTTAGCCTTCCATGGCCTGGACAGCCTTTGAAAGTTTCCTCCCGTGCCGAGGCCAGGCTTGTCCGAAGAGTCAAGGCTAACCCAAGGACAACAAGGAAGGAGCTCCGGGAAGATCTCATGGCAGTGGGGACATTGGTTTCAGTCAATACCATAAGTAACATACTCCACCGCAATGGTCTCCGTTCCAGACGAGCCCGTAAGGTACCTTTACTTTCAAAGCGTCATGTCAAGGCTCGTCTACAGTTTGCTCATGATCACTTGGAGGACTCTGAGACTGACTGGTTCAAGGTTCTCTGGTCTGATGAGACCAAGATCGAGATCTTTAGTGCCAACCACACACGTGACGTTTGGAGACTGGATGGCACTGCATACGACCCCAAGAATACCATCCCTACAGTCAAGCATGGTGGTGGCAGCATCATGCTGTGAGGCTGTTTCTCAGCCAAGGGGCCTGGCCATCTGGTCCGCATCCATGGGAAGATGGATAGCACGGCCTACCTGGAGATTTTGGCCAAGAACCTCCGCTCCTCCATCAAGGATCTTAAGATGGGTCGTCATTTCATCTTCCAACAAGACAACGACCCAAAGCACACAGCCAAGAAAACCAAGGCCTGGTTCAAGAGGCAAAAAATCAAGGTGCTGCAGTGGCCTAGTCAGTCTCCTGACCTTAACCCAATTGAAAACTTGTGGGAGGAGCTCAAGATTAAAGTCCACATGAGACACCCAAAGAACCTAGATAACTTGGAGAAGATCTGCATGGAGGAGTGGGCCAAGATAACTCCAGAGACCTGTGCCGGCCTGATCAGGTCTTATAAAAGACGATTATTAGCTGTAATTGCAAACAAAGGTTATTCCACAAAATATTAAGCCTAGGGGTTGAATAATAATTGACCCACACTTTTATGTTTAAAATTTCTAAAAATTTAACTGAGCAACAAAACTTTTTGGTTTGTAGGATTTATGCATCTGTTAATAAATCCTGCTTTTGTTTGAAGTTTGAAGGCTACAACTTATTTGCATCTTATTAAACCTGCTAAATCTGCAGGGGGTTGAATACTACTTGTAGGCACTGTATATATTGCAACTAAGAAGCAATACAAATAATGTAAGCCTAACCAATATTTCTGTAGCGCAACACGGGATGACATATAATTGGACCAACCTGTGAAGTCACATTTTTGCAATTTTTTTTGCTTTTTTGCATATGACAATCTGTGTTAACAATAAAAAATGTAAATTTTACAATTTTCATAATGACTACTGGGAATAGTTTAGACTCTGACTTTGTTTTGTTTCAGGAAAAAACACATGTAGACAGACACAATGGTTGGATCCTGACCCTATCTTCTGTATTGAAGTGTATAATGAGAATGTGCAATGGTCTTTGTGAGGGAAGAGGATCAGGGTCAGCTGTGATATCACTTACTGTGACTGGTGAATCTTTTTATGTAGGTACCCGATATTGTAATCCTGTCTCTGATGAATAGAAGCCTTTACTGAAACTATTCATGGAAAAACAGGAAGTTTGAGTCTAAAAAAGCCCCAGTGGCCAGTGTGAAAATTGCAACATTAATAATTTTATTTATTTTTTTTTAATAAATTGCAATTTCAAAAAATACATAAAAGTAGATGTACCACAAAAACCTCATTTAAAAAAAATAGGTCATTTTGTGATGAATAAAAAACTTCAATGCCAACAGTAAATCTCCTTAAAGCTCTAGTGGTCCTGCCTATGGCTGTAACATTGCTTTTGGGGTTATGGCAAAGTAGGTTATGCTATAGAGGAAACTGTTATCACGTTAGGAGCTTTGTTACATTGTTAAATATGAGCCTCATATTTGCGAGGCTTCCTAAATACTTAATCTGTTGCTAATGAGCACGTGCGTATATGTGATTAGCTCATTTACATAACCTCATTTTGCTTTCTTTATTTTAATCAGACTGAAGAAATTACTTTGCTGTTATGTTTAAATTATCTCTCTAGCAAATTGCAGTATTTGGTCAGCAGCATAGTAAACTTCCAATTTTATCTGCACCTCACCAAGTATGGAAAATGTGTCTGTTCTGCAAATGTTGTGTAATTTTTATACAATTGACTTAGTTATGTGCTACCAAGGTTTCTTTAATCAAAAATCCATCGTACGGCTCCGTTTACACGTCTGTTTCATGAATGTGTTCTCTCCTTTTTTGTAGATAGAACGCATTCCCATTATATGTCCATGCTCAAATGTCCATTTTTTTATGACCCATTGTCTGGTTTTGTTTCAATTTGTAGATTAACCTCTTCACCAGCTGGTGATTTTCATTTTTTGTGCTTTTTGTTATTTGCTCCCCTTCTTCCCAGAGCCATACATTTTTATTTTTCCATCAGTATAGCCGTATGGGGGTTTGTTTTTTGCGAGACAAGCTGTACTTTTGAACAACACCACTGATTTTACTATATCATTTACTGGAAAACGGGAAAAAATTCCAAGTGTGGTGAAAGTGAAAAAAAAAATGTAATTACACAAATGTGTTTTGTTTTGTTTTTTTACCATGTGCTCTAAATGCTAACACTGACCTGCCATTATGGTTCTCCAGGTCATTACGAGTTCACAGATACCAAAGATGTATAAGTTATTTTTATTTAAGTGGTGAAAAAAATCTGAAATTTGTTGGAAATTTTTTTTACTTATGTCGCCATTTTCTGAGACCCGTAGTGTCATCATCTTTTGGGATCTGGGGCTGGTCGTGGGCTTATTTTATGTGTCCTGAGCTGATGTTTTTATTGATACCATTTTGGGGTAGATGTTTTGATCGCCTGTTATTGCATTTTAGTTAACCCCTTCGGATGGAATAGTACATCCGATGGCAGATTTTTTATATTTTTTAAAACTTTTTATTTTTATTTTTACAGCTTTAGTAGTTCCCTTAGGAGACTTGAAGCTGCCATAATCCGATCGTGAGTGCTTCAGATTCAAGGACCTGTTGAAGCTCTATAAGGTGCGAAAGTGCCGTCGTCCACAACATGTATTCTGTAAACTCCTGCAACCTGCTGTTTTAAAAGAATTTTTTCAATAAAGAGAAAAATTTTAAAGGGCCGATGCGTGCGACCTTTTTCTCCTACTTTTCATGTATTCACAAGTCTGAAGTTTTGGGCAAGCACCCAGAGTTCCCTTCGTTAGGCTTCTTCTATTGTTCCTAAGTAAAGGCCCCGTCTCACTTAGCGATTTACCAACGATCACGACCAGCGATATGACCTGGCCGTGATCGTTGGTAAGTCGCTGTGTGGTCGCTGGGGAGCTGTCACACAGACCGCTCTCTCCAGCGACCAACGATCAGGGGAACGACTTCGGCATCGTTGAAACTGTCTTCAACGATGCCGAAATCCCCCTGCAGCACCCGGGTAACCAGGGTAAACATCGGGTTACTAAGCGCAGGGCCGCGCTTAGTAACCCGATGTTTACCCTGGTTACCAAAAAAAACAAACACTACATACTCGCCTTTCGGTGTCCAGGTCCCTTGCCGTCTGCTTCCTGCTCTGACTGACTGAGCCGCCGTACACTGAGAGCAGAGCGCAGCGGTGACGTCACTGCTGTGCTCTCACTTCTCACTGTACGGCCGGGAGTCAGTGAGAGCAGGAAGCAGACGGCACGGGACCTGACGGACATCAGAAGGCGAGTATGTATTGTTTGTTTTTTTTTACATTTACGCTGGTAACCAGGGTAAACATCGGGTTACTAAGCGCGGCCCTGCGCTTAGTAACCCGATGTTTACCCTGGTTACCAGTGAAGACATCGCTGGATCGGTGTCACACACACCGATTCAGCAATGTCAGCGGGGCCTCAACGACCAAAAAAAGGTCCAGGCCATTCCGACACGACCAGCGATCTCACAGCAGGGGCCTGATCGCTGGTACGTGTCACACATAGCGAGATCGCTATGGAGGTCGCTGTTGCGTCACAAAACTTGTGACTCAGCAGCGATCTCGCTAGCGATCTCGCTATGTGAGACGGGGCCTTAAAAGGATTAACAAAGTAGTTGGAAGTCAGTTAGTTGTGGCATGCTCCTTTCATGCAGAGCATACTGTACGTTCCATGATTAAACCCTCTGCGCCCATCTCTCGCTTTTTCCTTATTTGCTCCATCCTTGACTAATTGCTGGAGCTTCAGGGAGGGCCTTGACCAATCACATTGGCTTTATCTCAGTTTTGAATCTAACCAGAGGGGAGCTAATTAAAATGTATCACCTGTTGTTTCCATTTGGCTAGGTAACATTTAGGAGCTTTGCAATGCCAGAAAATAATCCTATATACTGTAAAATATTCTTATTACCGTATATAATTCTTAAAATTGTGTTCACCAATTTTGATGTATTTTTTTTGTAAATTTTAATGGAAACGATATAATAAAACAAATGACTTAGAAAAGATTACTTTTCAGTCTTAAATGTTCCTGGACTGAATACAGATTCATAAAAGGTAGATTGTACACTAAAGGGAGGAGAAGGACTAATAGAGCCAGCACGCAACATACGGCCGGCCATCAATAAGACAGTAATCCATTGCTTATCGCTAAAGTATGCCATCACTTCCCGAACAGTGGAAAAGCTATAAATGGAATAGCAGACAATGAATTGAGATGAGAAAAGTGCAGCCTACAGGTCCTGCTACATCACGTCGGATGACAGGGGCTAGTTGTGGTCCAATTTTTGTACTTAGATCGATCTTTCCACAATTGAAACTTTGCTGGGAAATCATTGTTTATTTTCTTCTTTGTAAACCTTTCCCGAAACATATGAGTAACGCAGCAGTAGTTCTTGCCTCATTTGTAAAGACTTTTACCTGTTTTTTTTCTGAAACTTTTTTCTAATTCTTTCACTTTCAAGCTTCCCGTCAGTTGGAATGGATGACGATGCCCTTTGATAGCTCACTAATGTCATGCAGATTTCATGGCCTTCAGAAAGAAAGGGCCATACAAAATGTATTTGCTGTTGCCTAGCTAAGGTGATTATTTGCATTGGTTTTCTCCCTGTACAGTCCACCTGCTGCAGTAATAATAGGAGCAGAGAAGCAGATGACGTATTTTACCATATTACTGGGCTGCTTAGTGTCTTTCATTTCTTCCTTGTACTGCTCATACAAGTTTGCTTTTAAAATTAATAGTACGCTGAGGGGCTTTACTATGCAGAATAAAACTAGAGTGCATCATCAGATTCATTCCTGATGTAGACACTTAAAAAAGTGTTGAGGATAAAGGACTCTATTGTGAAAAATTGAGAAATGCTGCACATTTATTACAAATGTTTTAAAGCGTAACCATTCATTTAATGTATTTCCCATAGTTCAAGTGAAGAACTTTGTGATATATCACTTAAGGCCGGGGTCACACAAGCAATGAATACGGACGAGTGCTATGCAATAAAACATCGCATAGCCAGTATTCATCTATGGGGCAGCTCACATCACCGTTTTTTTGCTCGGCCGTATTAAATGTGCAAGTGAAATGGCAGCATGCTGTGATTGTCAAGGACACTCGGCCAAGTCTCAGCTCACTCGCACCCATATAAGCATATGGGTGCGAGTGAGACAACGCACACCACTCGGATATCATCTCAGTGCGGTGCGATATGCGCTGATCCCGGCAATGGAGGAGATGGAGAAATTACTTTCTCCGCCTCCTCCGCAGCTGTGCTCCGATCCTCCCTGTGCGAGAGGCTCGGAGCACAGACGCATGACACTCGGCTCCTGCTCGCAGCAGAGCCGCAGCCGAGGATCATTAGCATATCGCATCCAATGCTCTCACATCACATGCCATACACTCGTCTGACCCCAGCCTTAGAGAGAAATACTTCTCTCACCTTATTATCTAATCAATTACTCTCAATTCTCTGGTACAATTTATCTTCAGAATTTCAGCACACTTAGATATGGGCTGAGTTGCTGCCCATAATTGTCTATGGACAAATGACAACTGTACAGTAACATTTTTGTGCAAAATACTATTGATGTATGCGAAATGGGAAACCATACAGGACACAGTGTGTAATATTTGTCTTGTGATATTTTTACAATAATATAATAATTTTATTTATATAGTGCCAACAAATTCCGCAGCGCTTTACAATTCACAGGTTCATATACAACAGTAACAAGTAATATAGTTAAAGATAATACAATAATTAAAGCAAAAATAATGACGACCCTGCTTGTAAGAGTTTACAATCTACACTGAGGTGGGGGAGACACAAAGTACAGGGTCTTATTTACAATGATGGTCCAGCCATATTGAGGAAATGGGGGTTAGATAAAGGCTGCATGAGCTGCTCACCAGCCAATATTCGTGGCGCTTTTGTGTGCGATGGAGTTTGATGGAGAATTATGTTCAGAGAAATAGAAAATGAGCTATATATATATATATAGAGAGAGAGAGAGAGAGAGAGAGAGAAATAACTGGAACAGCATCAGATACTACCTTAATATCATGCAAAGCTTCCCCAATAAGTAATCAAATGGTTTTCAAAATTGAAGTAAAAAAAGGAAAACAGCACAAAAAACTGAAAAAAAGGTGGACTTTATTGCCCAAACGGCGTGGCAACGTTTCGGATGTAATATCCTTTCTCAAGCAGTGAATACATAGGTGTGACGAATTTTTATAGGAAACACATACATTTCTGATTAATACAATCATTAGAATCAATAATAAAAAATACTAAAAAGTGCATCAGTGACAAGTGATCCGTAAAAGTGCATATGTGCATGTTGAAGCAATCCTTTCAAATTTATTATCCATATGAATAAAACATAATATAATATATCATAATCATAAAGGTTCACTAAATGATCAATTGAGTAAATTACTGCATCCAGGTGTCCCTGTCCCATGAAACATAATTAGACTACACTTACAATAGCATATTCCTCATGCGTGCCATATTCTCGGCGTCCTTGTATGCCTACTGCGCATGTCCATGACGTTAATGTCTAGGACCCATAATGCTTGGGTACGCAGTTGCGCAGAGCAATTCCAGAGAGTAAGGCGCCATATCAACTAAGGTATTCCAATACTATGTAACTATTCCGCATGTCTGTGACGGTTGTATTTAAGACCCATAATGCTCAGGTACGCAATTGCGCAGAACCATCTCAAAAAACAAAATGCCATATTAACTGTGGTACTCCATTACTAGTGTATCTACTATAAAGAACTCCAATTATCTCTCCAAGAGGGCAATATGAGGTAACATTAACCAAAAGAACACAACCAAGTTCGCTAATGGATGGACATACATGTGCCGCAGAGATACAGGGTCAGGACATAAGCCCATTTAAGTGTCACTAGGTCTGGGATGACCCTCTCCAATTAAGTGGGGTCTCCCATTCCAATGCGTGGACCTAGAGCCCTTAGGAGGCGGTTAGACCCCCGTATTTCTCCAAACTATTGCATGTGACACATGGAGACCGCAGATCTTTAGCCCCATAATCCAAATCCCTTCTAGTGCATATAAAGAAAAATGCACAAAAAGTTTAAAGCTGCTAATGAGAATGTATTATTTTTTTATTTTTTATATCTTTTACCTTTACATTGCCATCGAGAGAACGTGCATATACATTATAGTTCCATCAATTTCAATATACGACATTGATTACAAAAAACAAAGGAGAATAAGAAAATAAAAAAATAAAAAAATGGAAAATAAGAATATTTGTTTCATAGGATGGGACACCTGGAAGAAAAAAGAAAAAAGAACAGACATTACTTTAAATCCAAAAGGATTTCTATATAAAAACAAAGATATAAAATACGGAGAAGAATGTATACAATGTATGTTTACATAAGCTGATTTAATTTAAAATCTATATTCAGACCATGTGGTTTAAGAGTATTCAATTTCACTATCCATTCTAATTCCCTCTTTTTCAATAATCGCACACGATCACCTCCCCTCCTTTGGACAGCAGGTATCATATCTATTATGCGAAAACGCAGTTGTTTTTCAGTATGTGATTTCTCCGCAAAATGTTTAGAAACCGGCAGGTCCATACGTTTTTTCCTTATGGTATGTCGGTGTTGATTGATTCTTGTCTTGAAATCACAAGTAGTTTCACCGACATACCATAAGGAACAAGGACATTGTAATAAATATACAATGAATTCTGAATCACACGTCAAGAAGTGTCGTATGTAGTGTTGAGCATTCCGATACTGCAAATATCGGGTATCGGCCGATATTTGCTGTATCGGAATTCCGATACCGAGTTCTGATATTTTTGTGATATTGGAAATCGGAATCGGAAGTGTGCGGTGCGTATGGTTCCCAGGGTCTGGAGGAGAGGAGACTCTCCTTCAGGCCCTGGGATCCATATTCATGTAAAAAATAAAGAATAAAAATAAAAAATATGGATATACTCACCCCTCCGACGGACCCTGGCTCTTAGCCGTGCCTCCATTCCTAAGAATGCAGGGAGTGAAGGACCTTCGATGACGTCGCGGCTTGTGATTGGTCGCGTGAGCGGTCACATGAGCGGTCACGCGACCAATCACAAGCCGCGACGTCATCAAAGGTCCTTCACTCTGCATTCTTAGGAACGGAGGCAGACGCTTGGACCGGTGAGAACCGGGGCCGTCGGAGGGGTGAGTATATCAATATTTTTTATTTTTATTCTTTATTATATACATGAATATGGAACCCAGGGCCTGAAGGAGAGTTTCCTCTCCTTCAGACCCTGGGAACCATTCCGATATTTTGTGTCCCATTGATATGCATTGGTATCGGGTATCGGTATCGGCGATAGCCTATATTTTTTGGATATCGGCCGATCCAATCCGATACCGATACCTTTGCATATCGGAAGGTATCGCTCAACACTAGTCGTATGTTCAACTCCTCATTTGTTACAGGGTGAGAGAAATTTGAGCCCTTGAGCATTAGACAACAATTAACACAAGATAAACATGGAAAACAACCCTTTCTGTCATAACCAGTAAATGTTGGTTGACAAGATTTTTTAAAGGATCCAATATCAGACTTTATCAGGGTTGAGGCAATAGTGCGATTGCGTTTGTATGAGAAGATTGGTGGCTTAGAAAATTCTCTCACTTGTGGCAGACATTTATATAACATCCCCCAATGTTCAGATATAATATCAGCAATTTTTCCACTTTCCTCACAAAAAGATGTCACAAAAGGGATACAGTTCAGTTCCTTTGTTTTCAATTTTTTATGGAACAGATCTTCTCTTTTCATTCCATCAATTTTGTTCTTTTAAATTTTCAATAAATTCTTCAGATATTCTCTATCCGAGAATTTCTTCAACATGATCTCCATAGAGTTTTCTAGTAAATTTTCATCACTCTCAATTATTTTAATACGCATTAGTTGGCTATATGGAATAGATTCTTTCGTTTTTATCGGATGTTGACTGCTAAAGAGCAACACATCATTTCTATCTGTGGATTTGGTGTACAATTGAGTAACCAATTTATTGTACTTAATCTTTACATTGACATCTAAAAATTGTATGTTGGTATTTGAATACACAAGAGTAAATTTAATTGTGTCATCAATTGTGTTCAAATAATTATGATGTTCAAATAATTATGAAATTCTAAAAGTGAATTCTCATCAGAGTTCGCATCTCGGCTTCAGGAAAATGGCCGCCGCGATCCCCATCTGCGCACGCGCGGCATCCCGCGGCCATTTTCCTGAAGCCCCGGGCAGCAGAGCGCTCCATCTGCGCACACGCGGCCTCAGGAAGATGGCCGCCGCCAGCGGAAAAGCGGTGAATAGCGCAGATCGCGCTCTTTTTCTTCAGCTGCGCAGTGCATTCCCCTGTTGGGCATGCGCAAACCACTACGCCACCAACGGAAAGATGAGCAAGATCTGGGGGAGAAGAAGCGATTTCACCATGCCCATTTGACCTGACCACCTTGATTGACAGGCGAAAACGGCGACTTTGGTAACGTATTTCGGCAGCATAGATGGGGAATCAGGGTACACAAAATACACTATTGTAATGCACAGCTCAGGCCCTATTTAATGGTATTTATATCTCATACTTAAAAAATGGGGTGACAGGTTCCCTTTAAGGGAATTTAATTCACTATTCGAGGTTTTATCTGTTCCTGTGTTGAAGCAGAACCATTCCTTCAATTTTATTGACCTAAAAAAATGTTGTAAATCAATATATACAATTGAAACCAGTTCACATGTTTACTCAGTCCAAAAGACAATCCCTTATTTAGAATTGACACTTGATCATCAGTAAGAATTTTTTTTAGAAATATTCACAATTAAACCTGTTCCTTGCTCCTTGTCACCACTTGCTTTTACACTGATGATTTGTTTTTCCCTTTTTTCTCTCTTTTATTGTCTCTGGTGTTTCTTTCCTCCCCTTTTCCTGTTGCTTTCGGTTTTTCCTTTGGGGGATCTGAAGCTAGAAAAATCACGGTTAAATAACAAAGATTTATCATTATGTATACAAAAATGCTTTCCTTTTTGCCAATAACCCCTTTTTTCTCCAGTTTCCTGAATTTTCTCTCTGCCAATTGTAAATGTTCCCATCTCTATAATCATCCATATCACGATTCCATTTTCTACGTTTCACATCTTCTAACTCTAAACGCAATTTATCAAGCTTAATTTTCAAAGACTCCTTAAAACCATTCCACTCATCTTCTTTCATGAGGCATTTAATCTCAGCTTCTAATAGAGGTATTGCAGAGTTAAATTTTTTTGTCTCTTGTTGTAAATATTCAATATTCAAAAGGATAATGTCCAGACCATATTTGTTAGAAAAAATTCTGAATCTTGCACAAAAAGATGAGTCATTAGCCATTAAATTCGGACGAATATTAGAACGGAGACCCCTGGGAATTTTTTTGGCTTTATAATATTCACTAAGGGTAATCAAATGGAGTTGCACTGTTGTAGACTTCCTTAAAATATTTTCGTATTTCAGCTTTAAATCATACAATGATGGTGTACTTAGGAAGGTGTCAAGAATCTATTCCATATAGCCAACTAATGCGTATTAAAAGAATTGAGAGTGATGAAAATTTACTAGAAAACTCCATGGAGATAATGTTGAAGAAATTCTCGGATAGAGGCTATCTGAAGAATTTACTGAAAATTCAAAAGAACAAAATTGATGGAATGAAAAGAGATCTGTTCCATAAAAAATTGAAAACAAAGGAACTGAACCGTATCCCTTTTGTGACATGTTTTTGTGAGGAAAGTGGAAAAATTGCTGATATTACCATATTTTTCTGACCATAAGACGCACTTTTTTTCCTGCAAATTTGGGAGAAAAGTGTGGGTACGTCTTATGGTAGGGATGCAGCATGTGGGGAGGGGGGCAGCAGCGAGTGGGATCGCAAAGATATCCCACTTCAGGAGGCAGAAAAATGTCCCCGCTGCCGGGAATCAGCTGCTGGGGAAACCATGTGGTCCTGATGATTAAGTGCAGTGAATATTCATTAGCTACTCCCCGCCCACCTATCAGCTGAGCGGTGAGCCGGGAGCAGCAAATGAATACTGCACTTAAGCAGGGACACACATGGATTCCTCAGCGCTGATTCCTGCAGCAGCTGGGGAGATCCATGTGTCCGGGGGAGGAGGAGGCAGCAGCAGCAGGGGGAGGAGGAGAGGAAATAGCTGGTACCTTCCTGGGCTGGAGCTGAGTGCTGTGCAGGAGGACCTGTGATGATGTCAGAAGTGGTCGGGCTGGAGCATCACATGGCAGCACAGAGCCCTCCCTCTTCTTGACATCATCACAGGTCCTTCAGGCTCCCCACTAGAATCTGCAGGCTTCCTCTTATAACCTGTACTGTGGAAAGGCAACAAGAGGGAGGGCTCTGTGTGTGCAGTCATGGGATGCTTTTACCTCACCACAGTGGCTGGCTGGCTGCCACAAATAAGAGGTTAGTCTTTCCAAAACACAATAAAGCACTCTGCCACTCCTTTAGTGAACTATAACTCCCAGCATGTCATAGGATCTGCAGGACATGCTGGGAGTTATAGTTATCCCATGGGATTTTAAAGCAGCACTCCAGTGTTATTTTTCAGTGCTGGAGTGGTGCTTTCAATATAAGCCCTGTGCCCCCATTCTTATACTCACCCTCCAGCGTCTTCATATAGTACTTCACAGACACCACACTGGTCCTGCAGCTTCCAACATAATAACATACTATTATATATAATAACACCACATATAATAGTATGTTATTTAATATTTTACCACATTTTTTTGCTTCAAATATTTTTTTCCCTATTTTCCACCTCTAAAACCTGGGTGCGTCTTATAGTCCGAAAAATACGGTATATCTAAACATTGGGGGATGTTATATAAATGTCTGCCACAAGTGAGAGAATTTTGTAAGCCACCAATCTTCTCATACAAATGCAATCTCACTATTGCCTCAACCCTGATAAAGTCTGATATTGGATCCTTTAAAAAATCTTGTCAACCAACATTTACTGGTTATGACAGAAAGGGTTGTTTTCCATGTTTCTCTTGTGTTAATTGTTGTCTAATGCTCAAGGGCTCAAATTTCACTCACCCTGTAACAAATGAGGAGTTGAACATACGACACTTCTTGACGTGTGATTCAGAATTCATTGTATATTGATATATATAGATATATCGTTGAACCATACGCACCGCACACTTCCGATTCTGGTTTCCGATATCGCAAAAATATCGGAACTCGGTATCGGAATTCCGATACAGCAAATATCGGCCGATACCCGATATTTGCAGTATCGGAATGCTCAACACTACATACGACACTTCTTGACGTGTGATTCAGAATTCGTTGTATATTTATTACAATGTCCTTGTTCCTTATGGTATGTCGGTGAAACTACTTGTGATTTCAAGACAAGAATCAATCAACACCGACATACCATAAGGAAAAAACGTATGGACCTGCCGGTTTCTAAACATTTTGCGGAGAAATCACATACTGAAAAACAACTGCGTTTTCGCATAATAGATATGATACCTGTCCAAAGGAGGGGAGGTGATCGTGTGCGATTATTGAAAAAGAGGGAATTAGAATGGATAGTGAAATTAAATACTCTTAAACCACATGGTCTTAATATAGATTTTAAATTAAATCAGCTTATGTAAACATACATTGTATACATTCTTCTCCGTATTTTATATCTTTGTTTTTATATAGAAATCCTTTTGGATTTAAAGTAATGTCTGTTCTTTTTTCTTTTTTCTTCCAGGTGTCCCATCCTATGAAACAAATATTCTTATTTTCATTTTTTTATTTTATTATTTTCTTATTCTCCTTTGCTTTTTGTAATCAATGTCGTATATTGAAATTGACTGTAATGTATATGCACTTTCTCTCGATGGCAATGTAAAGGTAAACGATATAAAAAAGAAAAAAATAATACATTCTCATTAGCAGCTTTAAACTTTTTGTGCATTTTTCTTTATATGCGCTAGAAGGGATTTGGATTATGGGGCTAAAGATCTGCGGTCTCCATGTGTCACATGCAATGGTTTGGAGAAATCTGGGGGTCTAACCACCTCCTAAGGGCTCTGGGTCCACGCATTGGAATGGGAGACCCCACTTAATTGGAGAGGGTCATCCCAGACCTAGTGACACTTAAATGGGCTTATGTCCTGACCCTGTATCTCTGCGGCACATGTATGTCCATCCATTAGCGAACTTGGTTGTGTTCTTTTGGTTAATGTTACCTCATATTGCCCTCTTGGAGAGATAATTGGAGTCCTTTATAAAATTTTGCTTAGTTTTTTATTATTTTAGTTCCACCGTATATAGATACACTAGTAATGGAGTACCATAGTTAATATGGCATTTTGTTTTTTGAGATGGTTCTGCGCAATTGCGTACCTGAGCATTATGGGTCTTAAATACAAACGTCACAGACATGCGGAATAGTTACATAGTATTGGTATACCTTAGTTGATATGGCGCCTTACTCTCTGGAATTGCTCTTCGCAACTGCGTACCCAAGCATTATGGGTCCTAGACATTAACGTCATGGACATGCACAGTAGGCATACAAGGACGCCGAGAATATGGCACGCATGAGGAATATGCTATTGTAAGTGTAGTCTAATTATGTTTCATGGGACTGGGACACCTGGATGCAGTAATTTACTCAATTGATCATTTAGTGAACCTTTATGATTATGATATATTATATTATGTTTTATTCGTATGGATAATAAATTTTAAAGGATTGCTTCAACATGCACATATGCACTTTTACGGATCACTTGTCACTGATGCACTTTTTAGTATTTTTTATTATTGATTCTAATGATTGTATTAATCAGAAATGTATGTGTTTCCTATAAAAATTCGTCACACCTATGTATTCACTGCTTGAGAAAGGATATTACATCCGAAATGTTGCCACGCCATTTGGGCAATAAAGTCCACCTTTTTTCAGTTTTTTGTGCTGTTTTCCTTTTTTGTACTTCTATATATATATACATACATATTATATATATATATATATATATATATATATATATATATATATATATATATATATATATATATATATATATATATATATATTCCATTGGGAAACATGATAGGCCACCCTAAACAGATGTGTTTTTATGTAAAACAGTGTAAGTTGTGGTTAGGCCTAATTTCTTGTGGTAGAGCATTCCAGAGGATTGGTGCAACTCGGGAGAAGTCTAGGAGCTGGAAGTGGGAGGTATGGATTAGTGCAGAAGTTAGTCTAGAGTCGCTCTCAGGGCGTAGAGAATGGGTAGGCCGATAAACAGAAATAAAGGAGGAGATGTAGGGGATGCCGCACTGTAGAGAGCTTTGTGGGTGAGGACGAGCAATTTAAATTTGATTCTATAATGTATGGGCAGCCAGTGCAATGATTGGCACAGAGTGGATGCACCTGAGTAACGATTAGCCAGGTATATGACCCTGGCTGCAGCATTAAGAATAGACTGGAGAGGGTAAAGCCGAGTGAGGGAGAGGCCAATTAATAGAAAATTACAGTTGTCAAGACGTAAGTGAATGAGGGCAACAATGTGGGTTTCTGTTGTTTCCATGGTGAGAATGGGGCGGATAAAGAGATGTTTTTTAGGTGCAAGCGACAAGAGTGGGCAAAAGATTGTATATAGGAGGTGAAGGAAAGGTTACATAGCGCATAAGAAGAACTATACTACAGTTCTAATTTTAGGTATTTGATAATATTATTATTATTACACCTACTACATATTGGAACAAGAGAACAAGGATTTAGTTGTTGGTGCAGGATCACCTTGTGATATTATTATATCTTATTAGTATTTATAGTATCTCTGCACCAAGACATGTACCATATTACCATGCACTAGCACTTTTTTTCATTGATGTATCATTAAATACAAGACTACTTTTTTGCACTAGCACCTTACATACATTTATATTGTCTCTTATGATACTATTATATACATACCATTCATATGAGACATGTATTGTGGCATTTCTAAAATTTAAGGCACATAGACCTACCATTAATTACTATACACTATTCCTCGCTTCCTCTTGGCATTGGTCTTCTCTATTTCTGGGTGTGGGCCCCTGTTTTTAATATGTTTTAATTACGTCTATGTCATTGTTTTGTGATCATGTTTGTTGTCATCTGATTTAATAAAATAATTATGTGTCACCTATCTTGATGAATTGGGACTTTATAGTCGGTTGCTTTCTTCACTTCTTTCTCCCTTCCCTTTATTGGGATAGGATCTTGGAAATGGGAATACCCCTTTAATCAAAATAGTCTGTTGACTGTATTTCTTGCAAAATGCTAATGTATGTCATGAGCTGTGTTTGAAAGCTGCTCTCCCATTGCAATGGCCAGGATCAAAGTTAAGTACGGGCCAAGATGTTGAAGCCCTTTGATGCCAAGGTCAATACAAACCATAGCATCTAAGTGGTTGACAGAAGGACAGGGCTTCCTTCATAACCATCAGCAATGTAAATTGCCATTCTAATGGGTTTCTAAAGCAATGAAGGGGGACTAGAAATGGTCTATCATCTTAGTATATAAATATATATGATTCAAAGCCTAAAAGTATGCCTTTTTGTATTATGCCAATGGGCATAATACATTGCAATGCATAAGTATTATATGAACGATCAGGCGCATACATGTTAAAGTGTCATGATTCATGATATGACCTTAAAAAATGTAAAAAAAATATAAGATAGCAGAAAAAAATTATTTTGCCCACTAAAATTTTGCTACCTAAATAAACTTAATTAGCGCCACAATATCTGTATTTCATTATGAATACCTAATCAGAGCACCGCATGCAGACCCCGCCACAGGCCACCTCAGAGCATGAGAATATCATTAACTCAAAACTGAAATTAAAGATTAAAGAACAACCACAAGACGGATTTCATCACCCAAGGTATCATTGTAATCAGTATTACAGCGCTGACCTGACAGTCGGTAGGTTACTCAGCACACTCCTGCTGACAGGTTCCCTTTAAACTATAAAACCAATCTTCTGAACTATAATTGAATATATAAGTAGAATGTTGTGTGACACATATATTTGGTAAACCCTTTTCTTTCCAGGTTTTCTGTTGGTTATCATATCTTGGGGGATGTACTGTGGGTGGCACCTTATAATTGTCACTACCTCCTGCATTAGCTATGCTTTCAGGTTACTCGGGTATAGTGCTAATATATGTTTGAAATGTGTAGTCCATGTATTTCGTATGAAGTTTTATTATGGCTTTGGGAAATTGTTGTAAAAATGAAGTTTTAAAGCTCAATTAATAATAATTAAAGTCCAAACAGACATGTTCAGCACAGAGGTGTTTTTTTTATTAGGCTGGTTTCACATTTGCGTTTCAAAACGCAGCGTTTTTTAAAAAAATGCATGTGGTGAAAAAACGCATGTGGTGAAAAAACGCATGTAAACACGTGCAAACGCTGCATTTTTTAGACGCATGCGTTTTTGCATGCAGAAAAAAAAACGCGGCATTTTGCCGCGTTTACATGCGTTTTTTCCTACGTTTGCGTTTTTTAAACGCATGCTGAGAAGTGTGTGACAGCTGCCAATAATAATAATAATAATAATAATTTTATTTATATAGCGCCAACATATTCCGCAGCGCTTTACAACTTATAGAGGGGACTTATACAGACAACAGACATTACAGCATAACAGAAATCACAGTTCAAAACAGATACCAGGAGGAATGAGGGCCCTGCTGCTCGCAAGCTTACAATCTATGAGGAAAAGGGGAGACACAAGAGGTGGATGGTAACAATTGCTTTAGTTATTTGGACCAGCCATAGTGTAAGGCTCGGGTGTTCATGTAAAGCTGCATGAACCAGTTATCAGCCTAAGTATGTAGCAGTACAGACACAGAGGCTATTAACTGCATAAAGTGTATGAGAACATGACGGAGGAACGTGATTATGTTGTTGTTTTTTATTAATAGGCCACACAGGGATAATTAGGTTAATGCGTTGAGGCGGTAGGCCAATCTGAACAAATGAGTTTTTAGTGCACGCTTAAAACTGTGGGGATTGGGGATTAATTGTATTAACCTAGGTAGTGCATTCCAAAGAATCGGCGCCGCACGTGTAAAGTCTTGGAGACGGGAGTGGGAGGTTCTGATTATTGAGGATGCTAACCTGAGGTCATTAGCAGAGCGGAGGGCACGGGTAGGTTGGTAGACTGAGACCAGAGAGGAGATGTAGGGTGGTGCTGAGCCATGGAGTGCTTTGTGGATGAGGGTAGTAGTTTTGTACTGGATTCTGGATTGGATGGGTAGCCAGTGTAATGACTGGCACAAGGTAGAGGCATCGGTGTAACGGTTGGCGAGGAATATGATCCTGGCAGCAGCATTCAGGACAGATTGGAGCGGGGAGAGTCTGGTAAAAGGTAGGCCAATTAGTAGAGAGTTACAATAGTCCAGACGAGAATGAATAAGTGAGACAGTAAGAGTTTTTGCAGAGTCGAAAGTAAGAAAAGGGCGAATTCTGGAAATGTTTTTGAGATGCAGATAAGAAGAGCGAGCCAGTGATCGGATGTGGGGGGTGAATGAAAGCTCGGAATCAAGGATGACTCCAAGGCAGCGGGCATGTTGCTTTGGAGTAATGGTGGAACCGCACACAGAGATGGCAATGTCGGGCAAAGGTAGGTTTGTAGAGGGAGAGAACACGAGGAGTTCAGTTTTTGACAGGTTCAGTTTCAGATAGAGGGAGGACATGATGTTAGAGACAGCGGTAAGACAATCACTGGTGTTTTCTAAAAAGGTCGGCGTGATAACAGGAGAAGAGGTATATAATTGGGTGTCGTCAGCATAGAGATGGTACTGGAAACCAAATCTACTGATTGTTTGTCCAATAGGGGCAGTATACAAAGAGAAGAGGAGGGGGCCTAGGACTGATCCTTGAGGAACCCCAACAGTAAGGGGAAGGTGAGAGGAGGAGGAACCAGCAAAACAAATAGTGAAGGATCGGCCAGAGAGATAGGAGGAGAACCAAGAGAGAACGGTGTCCTTGAGGCCGATGGAGCGGAGCATAGTGAGGAGGAGCTGATGATCCACAGTGTCGAATGCTGCGGAGAGATCCAAGAGAATTAGCATGGAATAGTGACCATTAGATTTAGCTGTTAGTAGGTCATTAGAGACTTTAGTGAGGGCAGTTTCAGTAGAGTGTAAAGAGCGGAAGCCAGATTGAAGAGGGTCGAGAAGAGAGTTATCTGAGAGATAGCGGGTAAGACGGGAGTGGACCAGGCGTTCCAGGAGTTTAGAGATGAAGGGAAGATTAGAGACAGGTCTATAATTAGCGGCACAATTTTGATCGAGGGAGGGCTTTTTAAGTAGTGGATGTATGATGGCATGCTTAAATGAGGAGGGAAAAATACCGGAAGTGAGGGAAAGGTTGAATATTTTTGTTAGGTGAGAGGTGACAGCCGGGGAAAGGGACTGGAGGAGATGCGACGGAATGGGGTCGCTGGTGCAAGTGGTCGGGCGAGAAGATGCAAGGAGCCTGCTTACTTCTTCTTCTGTAACTGGTTCAAAGTCAGAGAGTGAACTAGATGCAGTGGGGGAGGGAGGACAGTGCTTGGTATGAAGAGATTGGGAAATGATTTCCTGTCGAATGTGGTCAATTTTTTCTTTGAAGTAATTGGCCAGATCGTCAGCGTGGAGATCTGTGGTTGGGGCCTGCTCTCTTGGGTTGAGTAGGGACCGGAAAGTGTCAAAGAGACGTTTAGGGTTATTGGACAGCGAGGTGATGAGGGTGTTGAAATAGGTTTGTTTGGAGAGGTGAAGGGCAGAGTTGTATGTTTTTAACATGAACTTATAATGGATGAAATCTTCGGGCAGATTAGATTTTCTCCACAGACGTTCGGCGCACCTGGAGCACCGCTGCAGGAAACGTGTTTGCAGCGTGTGCCACGGTTGTCGCCGTCTGTGCCGAGTTGTTCTATGTATAGGAGGTGCAGCTTCTTCCAGGGCACTTTGCAGGGTTTCATTGTAATGCTTCAGAGCAGAATCAGGACAAGAGATGGAGGAGATTGGGGCCAATGAAGACTGCAAGTTCTTCATAAGTTTCTGGGTGTTAATGGCCTGTATGTTTCTATAAGTGTGGAAAGTGGGGATGACCTGAGCGGGATGGCAGTTCTTGATAGAGAATGAAAGAAGGTTGTGGTCAGAGAGCGGGAGAGGGGAGTTTGTGAAATCATCCAGTGAGCAAAGCCGGGATCAAAATCAACTAGAAAACCCACTATAAACAGAAATAGCTAGGGTTAGGGTTAGGATCCCTAGTAACCCTAGGGATCCTAACCCTAACCCTAGGGATCCTAACCCTAACCCTAGGGATCCTAACCCTAACCCTAACCCTAGGGATCCTAACCCTAACCCTAACCCTAAGGGTTAGGATCCTAACCCTAAGGGTTAGGGTTAGGATCCCTAGGGTTAGGGTTAGGGTTAGGATCCCTAGGGTTACTAGGGATCCTAACCCTAACCCTAACCCTAAGGGTTAGGATCCTAACCCTAACCCTGAGGGTTAGGGTTAGGATCCCTAGGGTTAGGGTTAGGGTTAGGATCCCTAGGGTTACTAGGGATCCTAACCTTAGGGTTAGGGTTAGGGTTAGGATCCTGTTGTGAAATTGGATTTTGGGCTCCCCCGGTGGCCACTGGTGGAATTGAACTTGTGTGCATCATCCCCTCTGTTCACCTGTTCCCATCAGGATGTGGGAGTCGCTATTTAACCTTGCTCCTCTGTCACTTCCATGCCGGTCAACATTGTAATCAGAAGCCTTTCTGTGCATGTTCCTGCTACCAGACAACTTCCAGCTAAGTCGTACTTTTGTCCTTGTTTGTTTTTTGCATTTTGTTCCAGTTCACAGCTGCAGTTTCGTTTCTGTGTCTGGAAGGCTCTTGTGATCTGAAATTGCCACTCTGATGTTATGAGTTAATACTAGAGTCTTAAAGTAATTTCAGGATGGTGTATTGATAGGGTTTTCAGCTGACCATGAAAGTACCCTTTCTGTCTTCCTGCTATCTAGTAAGCGGACCTCGATTTTGCTAAACCTATTTTCATACTACGTTTGTCATTTTCATCTTAAATCACCGCCAATATATGTGGGGGCCTCGGTCTGCCTTTCGGGGAAATTTCTCTAGAGGTGAGCCAGGACTATATTTTCCTCTGCCAGGATTAGTTAGTCCTCCGGCCGGCGCTGGGCGTCTAGGGATAAAACGCAGGCTACGCTACCCGGCTACTGTTAGTTGTGCGGCAGGTTTAGTTCATGGTCAGTTTAAGTTTCCATCCTTCCAAGAGCTAGTTCCTATGTATGCTGGGCTATGTTCTCTTGCCATTGAGAACCATAACAGTTTGACCGGCCCACAAAGGGTTAAATTAATTGGCAGAGAAAGGAGAGAAAAAAGAATTTTTTTTTTTTTTTTTTTCCTTCAGTTCTGAGTGTGCTTTCAATTGAATCACTTGCAAGTCTGCCTATATTGCAGCCTTCCTCTCTCTCTCTCCTTCTAATCCTGGAATGGCTCTGTGTTCACCTGTTTAAAATGGATATTCAGAGTTTAGCTGCAGGTTTGAATAATCTCACCACGAAAGTTCAAAATTTACAAGATTTTGTTGTTCATGTTCCTATATCTGAACCTAGAATTCCTTTGCCTGAATTTTTCTCGGGGAATAGATCTTGCTTTCAAAATTTCAAAAATAATTGCAAGTTGTTTTTGTCCCTGAAATCTCGCTCTGCTGGAGATCCTGCTCAGCAGGTCAGGATTGTGATTTCCTTGCTCCGGGGCGACCCTCAAGATTGGGCTTTTGCATTGGCTCCAGGGGATCCTGCGTTGCTCAATGTGGATGCGTTTTTTCTGGCCTTGGGGTTGCTTTATGAGGAACCTCATTTAGAGCTTCAGGCGGAAAAAGCCTTGATGTCCCTATCTCAGGGGCAAGATGAAGTTTAAATATACTGCCAAAAATTCCGTAAATGGTCTGTGCTTACTCAGTGGAATGAGTGCGCCCTGGCGGCGAATTTCAGAGAGGGTCTCTCTGATGCCGTTAAGGATGTTATGGTGGGGTTCCCTGTGCCTGCGGGTCTGAATGAGTCTATGACAATGGCTATCCAGATCGATAGACGTCTGCGGGAGCGCAAACCTGTGCACCATTTGGCGGTGTCTACTGAGAAGACGCCAGAGAATATGCAATGTGATAGAATTCTGTCCAGAAGCGAACGGCAGAATTTTAGACGAAAAAATGGGTTGTGCTTTTATTGTGGTGATTCAACTCATGTTATATCAGCATGCTCTAAGCGTACTAAGAAGCTTGATAAGTCAGTTTCAATTGGCACTTTTCAGTCTAAGTTTATTCTATCTGTGACCCTGATTTGTTCTTTATCATCTATTACCGCGGATGCCTATGTCGACTCTGGCGCCGCTTTGAGTCTTATGGATTGGTCCTTTGCCAAACGCTGTGGGTATGATTTAGAGCCTCTTGAAACTCCTATACCTCTGAAGGGGATTGACTCCACCCCATTGGCTAGTAATAAACCACAATACTGGACACAAGTAACTATGCGAATTAATCCGGATCATCAGGAGATTATTCGCTTTCTTGTGCTGTATAATCTACATGATGTGTTGGTGCTTGGATTGCCATGGCTGCAATCTCATAACCCAGTCCTCGACTGGAACGCTATGTCTGTGTTAAGCTGGGGATGTAAGGGGATGCATGGGGACGTACCTTTGGTTTCCATTTCGTCATCTATTCCCTCTGAGATTCCTGAATTCTTGTCTGACTATCGTGACGTTTTTGAAGAACCTAAGCTTGGTTCATTACCTCCGCACCGGGAGTGCGATTGTGCCATAGATTTGATTCCGGGTAGTAAATACCCTAAGGGTCGTTTATTTAATCTGTCTGTGCCTGAACATGCTGCTATGCGAGAATATATAAAGGAGTCCTTGGAAAAGGGACATATTCGTCCTTCGTCATCTCCCTTAGGAGCCGGTTTTTTCTTTGTGTCTAAGAAAGATGGCTCTTTGAGGCCGTGTATTGATTATCGGCTTTTGAATAAAATCACGGTTAAATATCAATATCCGTTGCCGCTGCTGACTGATTTGTTTGCTCGCATAAAGGGGGCCAAGTGGTTCTCTAAGATAGATCTCCGTGGGGCGTATAATTTGGTGCGAATTAAGCAGGGGGATGAGTGGAAAACCGCATTTAATACGCCCGAGGGCCACTTTGAGTATTTGGTGATGCCTTTTGGCCTTTCAAATGCCCCTTCAGTCTTTCAGTCCTTTATGCATGACATTTTCCGTGATTATTTGGATAAATTTATGATCGTGTATCTGGATGATATTCTGATTTTTTCGGATGACTGGGACTCTCATGTCCAGCAGGTCAGGAGGGTTTTTCAGGTTTTGCGGTCTAATTCCTTGTGTGTGAAGGGTTCTAAGTGCGTTTTTGGGGTTCAAAAGATTTCCTTCTTGGGATACATTTTTTCCCCCTCTTCCATCGAGATGGATCCTGTCAAGGTTCGGGCTATTTGTGATTGGACGCAACCCTCTTCTCTTAAGAGTCTTCAGAAATTTTTGGGCTTTGCTAACTTTTATCGTCGATTTATTGCTGGTTTTTCTGATGTTGTTAAACCATTGACTGATTTGACTAAGAAGGGTGCTGATGTTGCTGATTGGTCCCCTGCTGCTGTGGAGGCCTTTCGGGAGCTTAAGCGCCGCTTTTCTTCCGCCCCTGTGTTGCGTCAGCCTGATGTTGCTCTTCCTTTTCAGGTTGAGGTCGACGCTTCTGAAATCGGAGCTGGGGCGGTTTTGTCGCAAAGAAGTTCCGACTGCTCCGTGATGAAACCTTGTGCTTTTTTTTCTCGTAAATTTTCGCCCGCCGAGCGGAATTATGATATTGGGAATCGGGAGCTTTTGGCCATGAAGTGGGCTTTTGAGGAGTGGCGTCATTGGCTTGAGGGGGCTAGACATCAGGTGGTGGTATTGACCGACCACAAGAATTTGATTTATCTTGAGTCCGCCAGACGCCTGAATCCTAGACAGGCGCGCTGGTCGTTGTTTTTCTCTCGGTTTAATTTTGTGGTGTCATACCTACCGGGTTCTAAGAATGTTAAGGCGGATGCCCTTTCTAGGAGTTTTGAGCCTGACTCCTCTGGTAATTCTGAACCTACAGGTATCCTTAAGGATGGAGTGATATTGTCTGCCGTTTCTCCAGACCTGCGGCGGGCCTTGCAGGATTTTCAGGCGGATAGACCTGATCGTTGCCCACCTGGTAGACTGTTTGTTCCTGATGATTGGACCAGTAAAGACATTTCTGAGGTTCATTCTTCTGCGTTGGCAGGTCATCCTGGAATCTTTGGTACCAGGGATTTGGTGGCAAGGTCCTTCTGGTGGCCTTCCCTGTCACGAGATGTACGAGGCTTTGTGCAGTCTTGTGACGTTTGTGCTCGGGCCAAGCCTTGTTGTTCTCGGGCTAGTGGATTGTTGTTGCCCTTGCCTATCCCGAAGAGGCCTTGGACGCACATCTCGATGGATTTTATTTCGGATCTTCCTGTTTCTCAGAAGATGTCTGTCATCTGGGTGGTGTGTGACCGTTTCTCTAAGATGGTCCATTTGGTTCCCCTGCCTAAGTTGCCTTCTTCTTCCGAGTTGGTTCCTCTGTTTTTTCAAAATGTGGTTCGTTTGCATGGTATTCCGGAGAATATCGTTTCTGACAGAGGAACCCAATTCGTGTCTAGATTTTGGCGGGCATTCTGTGCTAGGATGGGCATAGATTTGTCTTTCTCGTCTGCTTTCCATCCTCAGACTAATGGCCAGACCGAGCGGACGAATCAGACTTTGGAGACATATTTGAGGTGTTTTGTGTCTGCAGATCAGGATGATTGGGTTGCTTTTTTGCCTTTAGCGGAGTTTGCCCTCAATAATCGGGCCAGCTCTGCCACCTTGGTGTCTCCTTTTTTCTGTAATTCGGGGTTTCATCCTCGATTTTCCTCCGGTCAGGTGGAATCTTCGGATTGTCCTGGAGTGGATGCTGTGGTGGAGAGGTTGCATCAGATTTGGGGGCAGGTGGTGGACAATTTGAAGTTGTCCCAGGAGAAGACTCAGCTTTTTGCCAACCGCCGGCGTCGGGTTGGTCCTCGGCTTTGTGTCGGGGACTTGGTGTGGTTGTCTTCTCGTTTTGTCCCTATGAGGGTTTCTTCTCCTAAGTTTAAGCCTCGGTTCATCGGCCCGTACAAGATATTGGAGATTCTTAACCCTGTGTCCTTCCGTTTGGACCTCCCTGCATCTTTTTCTATTCATAATGTTTTTCATCGGTCATTGTTGCGCAGGTATGAGGTACCGGTTGTGCCTTCCGTTGAGCCTCCTGCTCCGGTGTTGGTTGAGGGCGAGTTGGAGTACGTTGTGGAAAAAATCTTGGACTCCCGTGTTTCCAGACGGAAACTCCAGTATCTGGTCAAATGGAAGGGATACGGTCAGGAGGATAATTCTTGGGTGACTGCCTCTGATGTTCATGCCTCCGATCTGGTCCGTGCCTTTCATAGGGCTCATCCTGATCGCCCTGGTGGTTCTGGTGAGGGTTCGGTGCCCCCTCCTTGAGGGGGGGATACTGTTGTGAAATTGGATTTTGGGCTCCCCCGGTGGCCACTGGTGGAATTGAACTTGTGTGCATCATCCCCTCTGTTCACCTGTTCCCATCAGGATGTGGGAGTCGCTATTTAACCTTGCTCCTCTGTCACTTCCATGCCGGTCAACATTGTAATCAGAAGCCTTTCTGTGCATGTTCCTGCTACCAGACAACTTCCAGCTAAGTCGTACTTTTGTCCTTGTTTGTTTTTTGCATTTTGTTCCAGTTCACAGCTGCAGTTTCGTTTCTGTGTCTGGAAAGCTCTTGTGATCTGAAATTGCCACTCTGATGTTATGAGTTAATACTAGAGTCTTAAAGTAATTTCAGGATGGTGTATTGATAGGGTTTTCAGCTGACCATGAAAGTACCCTTTCTGTCTTCCTGCTATCTAGTAAGCGGACCTCGATTTTGCTAAACCTATTTTCATACTACGTTTGTCATTTTCATCTTAAATCACCGCCAATATATGTGGGGGCCTCGGTCTGCCTTTCGGGGAAATTTCTCTAGAGGTGAGCCAGGACTATATTTTCCTCTGCCAGGATTAGTTAGTCCTCCGGCCGGCGCTGGGCGTCTAGGGATAAAACGCAGGCTACGCTACCCGGCTACTGTTAGTTGTGCGGCAGGTTTAGTTCATGGTCAGTTTAAGTTTCCATCCTTCCAAGAGCTAGTTCCTATGTATGCTGGGCTATGTTCTCTTGCCATTGAGAACCATAACAGGATCCCTAGCAACCCTAGGGTTAGGGTTAGGGTTTTCTTGTTTTTTCTTGTGTTTTCTTGTGTTTTTCTATAAAAACGCATGCGTTTTTAAAGCAAGCAAATGCATGTTCTTAAAAACGCATGCATTTACATAGACAGCAATACATTTTTTTGCCACAAAAAAAGCATGCTTTTTTTGCGGCAAAAAAACGCCGCTAGAAATTACTACAGGTTGCATTTCTGCAACAAAATGCAAGCATACAAAAACGCATGCGTTGCCAAAAACGCGTCAAAACGCATGCAAAAAAATGCATGCGTTTTTAATGTTAAGTATAGAAAAAAAACGCATGCGTTTTTTAGCGCTAAAATGCAGCGGCAAAAAACGCAAGTGTGAAACCAGCCTTACTCTTTCTCCAGTACACTCAAGTCTCTTACTTTTTGTGACCTATTCTATTAATTGGTGGGTTTCTGGAATACTGCTTGTCAGACATTTATGGCTAATTTTGTGACCTCTTCATATTGTTCCAAGATAAAAAATACATTTTGTTTAAAGAAAAGATTTATGCGTGATTAAAGGGAGTCTGTAACCTACTTTTTTGTATATAAGCTGCAGCCACCACCTTTAGGGGCTTATCTACAGTATTCTGTAATGCTGTAGATAAGCCCACGATGTATCCTGAAAGATAAGATTATACTCACAAGTTAGATTGTACTCACCTGTGGGGGGGCGGTCTGGTGTGGTCCGGTCCAATGGGCATCGCGGTCCGGGTCCAGCCAATGATGATGTCCTCTTCTTTGCTTCCTGCCCTGGCTCCGGCGCAGGCATACTTTATCTGCCCTGTTGAGGGCAGCGCAAAGTACTGCAGTGCGCAGGTGCCAAGAAAGGGCTGAGAGGCCCAGCGCCTGCTCACTGCAGTACTTTACGCTGCCCTTAACAGGGCAGATAAAGTACGCCTGCGCTGGAGCCACGACAGGAAGAAAGGAAGAGGACGTCATCATAAGAAGATGGGAGGACCCATACCACGACACCCATTGGACCGGACCTCCCCCAGGTGAGTATAATCTAACTTGTTTTTCTCATCTTTCAGGTTACATCGAGGGCTTATCTACAGCATTACAGAATTCTGTAGATAAGCCCCTGATGGCGGTGGCCGAAATCTTATATACGAAAAAGTAGGTGACAGATTCCCTTTAAGGGTCATATTTCTAGATTATTTGGATTGAGCCTGGTGTAATTTTTAGATACCAGACACTGTATTTTAAGCACATATAATTGATTGTAAGTGCCAAATGTAGTGTTATAATTAAAAACTGTCATTGTAGCATATGTAAGATGGAACCAAATTACATTTCCCTAACATAGCGTATCACACTGTCTATTCGCCCCTCTGACTCTCATTATGTGATTATAAATATTTAAACACTGCTAGGCAGAATGCACATTTTATGTTAAAGCATTGTCTACCAAGACCTCTTGTGTAAAGCCAGAAAATTAATTGGATTCACATTGGTATTGTTGAGGTGACTTTGATTTTAAAATGTAAATGTGTTTTTTTTCATGTTGATACAATTTTAGATATCTTAAACCGCTATTGATTTTTTTTATAAGTAGGGGTATAATGGCGGAATATGAATTTGCAGTACAAACATAATAGAAACATCCTTTGTGACCAGACTTTTTGTTCACCTTGGCATTGCCAATTATTATTTTTAACATGTGGCCAGAATATGTATTGCAAAGCATATAGGCAGGCTTAAAATTAAAGATAATGGTATTGTTCTGTTATTGCAATGCTGAGGTCATTTTTGGAATACATCTTTATAATTAAATTATTTGCTCTATATTAATGATGTAAATGGTAAGGATAGATTGTCTATATATTTGTACAAAAATGGTGTGACATTGTGTTCACTAGTTTCAACGTGTAACAATTCTTAAGCATAAGACAGTTTGTGCATACAGCTCACCCCACCCAATATTTAATCTGGTTCCTTGGGTAATATACCGTACTTCTCCGGATAAGGCTTGTGAGGTATCAAACGGTATTGTTTAATGTGTTGATAAAGATTTTTCAATCCAGCACAACAAATTCTAAGCAAAAAATATCTTCTGGGAGACTTCACTAATAGTGGCATAGGCATAAAAAAATCACTGACTTAATTGTAGATCAAGAGTCAGCCAGATATTTCTCTATGCCTATGCTACTATTTTAATGTCACAATAAAGACATTGTTGCTTGTAATTTGCTATGCTGGATTAAAAAATCATTATCATGACATGAAACCTTACTAATGCACATTAAAATTTTACCTGTTGCCAAAGCACTTACATATAATAGAGGGGCTGCAATGGGGGCTTTGCAGAGATGGTGTCCAGCTGTGCGTGTGTTTTCATTTTATCTCTGAACTGTATTTCATGATATCAGCATAGTATCTTCAGATAAGGCAGATAATAACAGATGGCTCATCATTTGGCATCTTGAAGTATCTTATGCAATGACAAACTTTGACTGTTTTTTTCTCAAACACATAAGCAATGCTTTTCCCGATCTGTCATCACTTGCAGTCCTATATGCAGAGTACTGTATATAGATGTAGTAACACTGGTTTGGTGCTTTTACTCACAGTGGTGTATTTTACTCACAGATAACCTTATATCCAAATTAGTATTTGCCACAATATAGTCTCATGATTTGTTCCAATGAGTGTGGCAGGATGAGCGTTAATGTGAATCTGGTTTCACTGTTTAATCTTATACTGTGGATGTGGAGCGCCCCCACTGCCGCAGGGCCGAGGGGTACCCGGTACCGGGCCTCTGAGTCTCTGCTCTGGGGTTGTCACGGCGGCTAGGCCCCGGTCCGTGACCCTGCCGTGGGGCGCACAGTGAATAATAGGGGTGGATGATGGTAGTGGTTGTGCGGTGCAGTAAATAACGAGGACACCAGGTTGCAGTCTCTTTACCTCTTTACTGAAGATCTCTGAGTCCACAGTCCAGAATACGGTTCACCAGGCTGCGCAAGTCCGGCCGGTCCAATGGCACCTCCAGAGTTCTCTTCTCAGGTGGAAATCGGTGCCTTCCTTCTAGCGCTATGTGTTGTGGTCCTTCCCTGCTGTGCTTACGGAAAGTCCCCACAACCGTTGTGTCTGTTTCTTAAGTTCCCTCACAACTCGATTAAATGATGTTCTTCTAATCCTCCGTCCCTCCCTGATGTTCTGGTTGGGACGGCACCCATTTGACGGGTAGGCTCGGAGCTCTTCCGGGACCCTAGAGTCGCCCCTCTCCACAAGGTGCCCCCCAAGACTTCATAGGTGATTTGTGTGAGACAGCCCGCCTTAGACTGACTGTCCTGCCGCTGTTTAGAGTATTGCTTGAAGCTGAATGTTATAATACTCCCTCGGCGTTCCGGCCACCGGTAGTGCGCCTCAGTAGGGTGTTGCTCCGGTCTTACAGCACGACCCCTACTGGTATTCTCCTATTGCTTGATCTCGTTTCTCACTCAGCACAATCTATCTCGCTTCTAGTCCTTTCTCGGGCACCGCCGCTTCCCGGAGCAGGCACGGTCTCTTTACGTTCTTTCCAATGCCAAGCCTCGGTCAGGATCCCACCCCTGACAGAGACCCTACTGTATCTTCCCCCACAACACCCTCTGCCACAAGGTGTTGCCTGGTTCCAACCCAGTCAGCTTTCTGATCTAACTTCCTGCCTGACCCCCAGTTTACCCACTATGGTGGGGAGTGGCCTAATGAATAGCACCCTTAGCTCCCCCTGGAGGCCCAGCTGTGAAATGTATTGGTGTCTGTGATACCTGATCAGATGAACTCCTTCAGTGCCATCAGATGCACCGTAGCTCCCCATAGTGGCGGAGCCACAGTACTGCAACGACCAGAACTCTGGGGCGCTGCACTCCCCCCTGGTTTAACACAGTACTCCGGGACTGGGAAGCAAACAACAATACAAGTTAGCAAAAAGACATACAGTTTTGTTGAGTGTAATAACAATAAGTATACTTGAACAGGCTTCCCTTTATGGGAGGTAAGGACACTTGAACGTTACAAACATGGTTAAATATCATAGCAACATGCTATAATTAACTTTTCTTACCCAACCGGGTATTCTACTAAGTGCAAAATTGTTGAACAATAATTTAACATTGCCTTTAAGGACATACACTCTAAATCCACTAAAGACCTTCTTATAATCACATTATAAGGCAATTTAACTTTTTCATTCTCCTTCTTTAAATCTGCAGGACCGCCTGTCCTATCGGCACCAGACCTACTGCCTCTCCTTTCAGTTACAGGACCGCCCCGTTCAGCCAGGGCCTACTGCCTTTTCAACTACTATACACAGTATAGAACATAACATTACTTTCAGTTTAAGAGCACTAAGTCATCTCTACATGACTCCTATGAGGACTCAGGGTTTACCTTCTATCCTAACTATCTATCAGCATTATCAAAAACATTTTCTATTGAACATTAAGCCTTCTCATTATCTTTCTTCCTTTCATGCATGCTGGACACCACGTCTATCCCTACGGGTCCACTGCATCCTTCTTCTATCTTTCACCTTTTACTTCTCAGAGCACATCATCAGTATTTCTTCACATTTAACTAATTAAATACATATAACTTTCTCATGTAAACATTATCATCACTTTCTTTGGTCAAGACATTATTGCTTCCAATCTTAAAGCAATATCACGGTTGAAGCGCAACAAATGAACATCCCCTTTAAGAGGGGACCAAGTCTCTGTGAGGTAGCACGCCTTCTCAAGCTACCAGTCCATACTCAGCAAAGGTTCCAGTGTGGTATCTTCACAAAGAGTCCTTCTTTAAGTAAAACCAGTAGGGAGCGCCTTTAATAAGGTGCAAACTATGTACAAGAAGTTCGGATCATGCACTGTTCATGATTCCAGCAGTTCTAGAAACTTGTGCAAATAAAACTTTAGAAAAATCAAACAAAAGCAAAACAATAGGGATCCCAGGTCAACAGAAGGATCCCCTTAAGAGTTAACCCTGAACGGGTTGTAGCAGCAAATATCAGGGAACAAACAGTTAAAAACTATGTACATCTTTAAAGCATTATGCTTACTCGTTCTTCGGGGAGGAAGGTGGTTTCCTCCCGGGCATCACCAGACCAACGGGTCGTCCTGCTGGTTCAAGGATCGGGTCCCGTCCCAACAACGACAGGATCCCTCGCCGGGATGTTCTTTTCACCGAAGCTCCGGCACGCCCCCAAGGTACACGGTGAGTCCGGTTCCCCCGCTGCTCCACAGGATCAGGTTCTGTGGTCTTTTCGACGGGAGGTTCATCTTCGGGAGTTGCAGCGGCGGCCTGAGCGCGACGCACCGCTGGACGCCCCGCGCCATCCAGCCTGCTTCGCCGGTTGCTCTCCTCCACCTGGTGTAAGTGACGGCATCACCCGGCTCCAGGTCGCGATCAAACCTTCCACTGCAAGGTTCCACCTCCCCTCGGTCCACGTGGACTTGTAGCGGCTCTCCGATCTCCTGGATAACCCCGCGTCCATGTCGGGGGTTGAAGGAGACCACTACACCCCAGTGGGACAAAGGGGGCTCCACAACGGTGGTTAGATCCACCTGGGGTACCGGTTGTGGTCGGGCTCGCCATGCAGCCATCAGGCGCCGCAGGTGTTCGGCCTCAGGCATAAGCTTCAGGCCCTGTATCTGCAGCGCACTTTCAGCCGCGACCGGGTCGGGAGGAGCAGGGGACACTGGAGCCAAGCGGACCTCCGTGGGCTGCCCCAGCCGGGCAATCACGCGGGCATCGGCCTCCAGGCGGACAGCGATCCGCCGGGCTTCGGCCGCGGCCATACGCTCTTCCGACGGCGGCCGGGGAGGTCGACCCATCGTTGGCTCCGTAAGGGTCAGTTCTCGCAGTGACGGTGTACCCTGGGCCACCTCGGGCTGTCCAGCCTCTCTCCGGGTTCGACCATTCCCGCGCGGTGCCTCCGGCGTCGCCATCTTTGTCTCCTCTCCAATGTCTTCTTCCCGCGGTCTCTTTCGTGGGCGGCCCCGTCTCCATGGTCTCCACCCTCCAAACAGGATCAGGAGGCGGACCTCAGCTGTTGACGGACACGTCCTCAGGACACAGAAATATTTAGACTGGGCGGCCATTGCTGTTCGCGCTCTCCAGCTTGCCCACGCCTACTTCACACCCCTCTTTTCCTCCCGCGCTCTCTTCAGCGCTGTAATGGCGGCGGATTTTGGCGGCAAATGGCACAGCACACAGTCTCTCAATAAAGTACAGTCCAAGCACAGTAAATCACAGTTCCAAGGCACACATGACCTGATTCTTCAGGGTTAAGTAGATCCTGTTCGTGACGCCAAGTTGGAGCGCCCCCACTACCGCAGGGCCGAGGGGTACCCGGTACCGGGCCTCTGAGTCTCTGCTCTGGGGTTGTCACGGCGGCTAGGCCCCGGTCCGTGACCCTGCCGTGGGGCGCACAGTGAATAATAGGGGTGGATGATGGTAGTGGTGGTGCGGTGCAGTAAATAACGAGGACACCAGGTTGCAGTCTCTTTACCTCTTTACTGAAGATCTCTGAGTCCACAGTCCAGAATACGGTTCACCAGGCTGCGCAAGTCCGGCCGGTCCAATGGCACCTCCAGAGTTCTCTTCTCAGGTGGAAATCGGTGCCTTCCTTCTAGCGCTATGTGTTGTGGTCCTTCCCTGCTGTGCTTACGGAAAGTCCCCACAACCGTTGTGTCTGTTTCTTAAGTTCCCTCACAACTCGATTAAATGATGTTCTTCTAATCCTCCGTCCCTCCCTGATGTTCTGGTTGGGACGGCACCCGTTTGACGGGTAGGCTCGGAGCTCTTCCGGGACCCTAGAGTCGCCCCTCTCCACAAGGTGCCCCCCAAGACTTCATAGGTGATTTGTGTGAGACAGCCCGCCTTAGACTGACTGTCCTGCCGCTGTTTAGAGTATTGCTTGAAGCTGAAGCTGAATGTTATAATACTCCCTCGGCGTTCCGGCCACCGGTAGTGCGCCTCAGTAGGGTGTTGCTCCGGTCTTACAGCACGACCCCTACTGGTATTCTCCTATTGCTTGATCTCGTTTCTCACTCAGCACAATCTATCTCGCTTCTAGTCCTTTCTCGGGCACCGCCGCTTCCCGGAGCAGGCACGGTCCCTTTACGTTCTTTCCAATGCCAAGCCTCTGTCAGGATACCACCCCTGACAGAGACCCTACTGTATCTTCCCCCACAACACCCTCTGCCACAAGGTGTTGCCTGGTTCCAACCCAGTCAGCTTTCTGATCTAACTTCCTGCCTGACCCCCAGTTTACCCACTATGGTGGGGAGTGGCCTAATGAATAGCACCCTTAGCTCCCCCCGGAGGCCCAGCTGTGAAATGTATTGGTGTCTGTGATACCTGATCAGATGAACTCCTTCAGTGCCATCAGACGCACCGTAGCTCCCCATAGTGGCGGAGCCACAGTACTGCAACGACCAGAACTCTGGGGCGCTGCAGATGCTACTACTACTATTTATGTGGATTGTTCTTCTTATGACCCTCCAGTACAAATTGCTTGTTTGTCCAGAGTGAGAGCTGTTGTGAATTCTGCTCTTGGGCTCTCTCCGGTGGTTGTTAGTGGTAGTGCAGTGGTCTCTGGATTATAAGCTGGGCAGGTGTTTCTGCTTATTGCAGCTCTATTAGGTATTTAGGTTTATAGGATCCATCAATCCCTGCCAGTTGTCCATTGTATCTTGGAGGGATTGCATCTCTGTCTGGCTCCATTTGCCCTGCTGTCATTTCAGCTAAAGATAAGTGCCCTGTTTTGCTCTCTGTAGCACACATGCAGTGTGCTTTTATGTGCAGTGCAATCTAATGTGTTTTTGTCCAGCTTTTGACTTGTTTGGATTTTTCTGTCATGCTGGTTTCTCTGGAGATGCAGATATACATCCTATGTCTTTAGTTAGATGTAGTGTATAGTATATTCTGCTGTGGATTTTTCTAGTGTTTTAATACTGACTGCTTAGAACTCTGTCCTATCCTTTCTATCTAGCTAGAAGGGCCTCTTTTGCTAAACTCTGTCTTTTCTGCCTGTGTACGTATTTCCTCTTAAATTCACAGTCAATATTTGTGGGGGCTGCCTATCCTTGGGGGCTCTGCTCTGAGGCAAGATAGGATTTCCCATTTCCATCTTTAGGGGTATTTAGTCCTTCGGCTGTGTCTAGGCCTGGTTAGGTACATCCCACAGCTACTTCTAGTTGCGGTGTCAGAATTAGGATTGTGGTCAGTACAGGTTCCACCTACTCCAGAGATAGTCTCATGCGGCTCCAGGGTCACCAGATCATAACAGTACAACTGGACAACAATGAGTTAAATGCATCTCAGAAGAAGGGAAGAAAAGTCCTGAGCCATTTTTTTTTCTGCAGTCTGTTTTGTCTTTCCTTCCCTCTTTTCCTCTGGGTGACTGAGGAGCTGTGTGCTGGCATGGATGTTCAGGGATTAGCTTCTCGTGTAGACCAACTAGCTGCTAGGGTACAGGGTATTTCCGATTATATTATTCAGACTCCGGTTTTAGAGCCTAGGATTCCTACTCCTGAGTTATTTTTTGGGGACAGGTCTAAATTTTTGAGTTTTAAAAATAACTGTAAACTGTTTTTTGCTCTGAAACCTCATTCTTCTGGTGATTCCATTCAGCAGGTAAAAATTGTCATCTCTCTGGTGCGTGGCGATCCTCAGGATTGGGCATTCTCCCTGGAATCTGGGAATCCTGCCTTGCTTAATGTAGAAGCCTTTTTTCAGGCTCTAGGGTTATTATATGATGAACCAAATTCTGTGGATCATGCTGAGAAGACCTTGTTGACCCTGTTTCAGGGTCAAGAAGCGGCAGAATTGTATTGTCAGAAATTTAGAAAATGGTCTTTGCTGACCAAATGGAATGAGGATGCTTTGGCGGCCATTTTCAGAAAGGGTCTTTCTGAATCTGTTAAAGATGTTATGGTGGGGTTTCCCACGCCTATTGGTCTGAGTGATTCTATGTCTCTGGCCATTCAGATTGATCGGCGCCTGTGTGAGCGCAGAGCTGTGCGCGCTGTGGCGTTGTCCTCAGAGCAGATACCTGAGCCTATGCAGTGCGATAGGATTCTGTCTGGAGCTGAACGACGGGGATTCAGATGTCAGAATGGGTTGTGTTTTTACTGTGGCGATGCTTCTCATGTCATTTCGGTCTGCCCTAAGCGTACTAAGAGAATCGCTAGTTCAGTTACCATTGGTACCGTACAACCTAAATTTCTGTTATCTGTGACATTGATCTGCTCATTGTCATCATTTTCTGTCATGGCGTTTGTGGATTCTGGCGCTGCTTTGAATTTAATGGACTTTGAATTCGCTAGACGTTGTGGTTTCCCCTTGCAGTCTTTGGAGAACCCTATTCCTTTAAGGGGCATTGATGCTACACCTTTGGCTAAAAATAAACCCGTTTTGGACACAGGTGACCATGTGCATAGCGCCAGCCCATCGGGAGGATTGTCGCTTTTTGGTGTTGCATAATTTGCATGATGGTATTGTGCTGGGTTTTCCATGGTTGCAGATACATAATCCGGTGTTGGATTGGAAATCTATGTCTGTGACTAGTTGGGGTTGTCAGGGAGTCCATGGTGACGTTCCTTTGATGTCAATCTCCTCTTCCTCCCCTTCTGAAATTCCAGAGTTCTTGTCTGATTTTCAGGATGTGTTCAATGAGCCCAAGTCCAGTTCCCTTCCACCGCATAGGGACTGTGATTGTGCTATTGACTTGATTCCAGGTTGTAAGTTTCCTAAGGGCCGACTTTTTAACCTGTCTGTGCCTGAACATACCGCCATGCAGAGTTATATTAAGGAGTCTTTGGAGAAAGGGCATATTCGGCCATTTTCTTCACCATAAGGAGCAGGTTTTTTTTTTGTTGCCAAGAAGGATGGCTCCTTGAGACCTTGTATTGATTATCGCCTCTTGAATAAGATCATGGTCAAATTTCAATACCCTTTGCCGTTGCTTTCCGATTTGTTTGTTAGGATTAAGGGGGCTAGTTGGTTTACTAAGATTGACATTCGAGGGGCATATAATCTTATTCGTATTAAGCAGGGTGACGAATGGAAAACTGCGTTTAATACACCCGAGGGCCATTTTAAATACCTTGTGATGCCCTTCGGGCTCTCTAATGCTCCATCTGTTTTTCAGTCCTTCATGCATGATATCTTCTGGAATTATCTTGATAAATTCATGATTGTATATTTGGATGACATTTTGATTTTTTCCGATGATTGGGAGTCTCATGTGAAACAGGTCAGGATGGTTTTTCAGATCCTTTGTGACAATGCTTTATTTGTGAAGGGGTCTAAGTGTCTTTTTGGAGTGCAGAAGGTTTCTTTTTTGGGCTTTATTTTTTCTCCCCCATCTATAGAGATGGATCCGGTTAACGTTCAGGCCATTCATGATTGGATTCAGCCCACGTCTGTGAAGAGTCTTCAGAAATTTTTGGGCTTTGCTAACTTTTATCGCCATTTCATTGCTAACTTCTCCAGTGTGGGTAAACCCCTGACCGATTTGACAAAAAAGGGTGCTGATGTGACGAATTGGTCCTCTGTGGCTGTCTCTGCCTTTCAGGAGCTTAAACGCCGATTTACTTCTGCCCCGGTGTTGCGTCAGCCAGATGTTTCTCTTCCATTTCAGGTTGAGGTTGACGCTTCTGAGATTGGGGCAGGGGCCGTTTTATCTCAGAGGAATTCTGATGGTTCCTTGATGAAACCATGTGCCTTCTTTTCCCGAAAGTTTTCGCCTGCTGAACGTAATTATGATGTCGGCAATCGGGAATTGTTGGCTATGAAGTGGGTGTTCGAGGAATGGCGACATTGGCTTGAGGGAGCCAAGCATCGTATTGTGGTCTTGACCGATCATAAAAATTTGATTTACCTCGAGTCTGCCAAGCGGATGAATCCTAGACAGGCTCGATGGTCTTTGTTTTTCTCCCATTTTGATTTCGTGGTCTCATATCTTCCGGGTTCTAAGAACATTAAGGCTGATGCCCTCTTTAGGAGCTTTTTGCCTGATTCTCCGCAGGTCCTGGAACCAGTCGGCATTCTAAAGGAAGGGGTGGTCCTTTCTGCCATCTTCCCTGATCTGCGACGAGTTCTTCAGGAATTTCAGGCTGACAAACCTGACCGCTGTCCAGTGGGGAAACTGTTCGTTCCTGATAAATGGACTAGTAGGGTGATTTCGGAGGTTCATTGTTCGGTGTTGGCTGGTCATCCTGGTATTTTTGGTACCAGAGATTTGGTTGGTAGGTCTTTTTGGTGGCCTTCTTTGTCGCGGGATGTGCGTTCTTTTGTGCAGTCCTTTGGGACTTGTGCGCGGGCTAAGCCTTGTTGTTCCCGTGCTAGTGGGTTGCTTTTGCCTTTGCCGGTCCCTGAGAGGCCTTGGACGCAAATTTCTATGGATTTTATTTCGGACCTTCCTGTTTCCCAGAGGATGTCGGTTATCTGGGTGGTTTGTGACCGGTTTTCTAAGATGGTTCATTTGGTGCCTTTGCCTAAGTTGCCTTCCTCTTCTGATTTGGTTCCATTGTTTTTTCAGCATGTGGTTAGATTGCATGGTATTCCGGAGAATATTGTGTCCGACAGAGGTTCCCAGTTTGTTTCTAGGTTTTGGCGAGCCTTTTGTGCTAGGCTGGGCATTGATTTGTCTTTTTCTTCTGCATTTCATCCTCAGACAAATGGCCAAACTGAGCGAACCAATCAGACTTTGGAAACTTATTTGAGATGCTTCGTGTCTGCTGATCAGGATGATTGGGTGGCTTTCTTGCCATTGGTCGAGTTTGCCCTTAATAATCGGGCTAGTTCGGCTACCTTGGTTTCGCCTTTTTTTTGTAATTTTGGTTTTCATCCTCGTTTTTATTCAGGGCAGGTTGAGCCTTCTGATTGTCCTGGTGTGGATTCTGTGGTTGACCGATTGCAGCAGATTTGGGCTCATATGGTGGACAATTTGGTGTTGTCTCAGGAGGAGGCGCAACATTTTGCTAATCGTTGTCGGTGTGTTGGTTCCCGGCTTCGGGTCGTGGATTTGGTCTGGTTGTCTTCACGTCATGTTCCTATGAAGGTTTCTTCCCCTAAGTTTAAGCCTCGGTTTATTGGTCCTTATAGGATTTCTGAGATTATCAATCCGGTGTATTTTCGTTTGGCCCTTCCGGCATCTTTTGCTATCCATAATGTTTTCCATAGATCTTTATTGCGGAAATATGTGGTGCCCGTTCTTCCCTCTGTTGATCCTCCGGCTCCTGTGTTGGTTGATGGGGAGTTGGAGTATGTGGTTGAGAAGATTTTGGATTCTCGTTTTTCGAGACGGAAGCTTCAGTACCTTGTCAAATGGAAGGGTTACGGCCAGGAGGATAATTCTTGGGTTTTTGCCTCTGATGTCCATGCTGCTGATTTGGTTCGGGCCTTTCATCTGGCTCGTCCTGATCAACCTGGGGGCTTTGGTGAGGGTTCGGTGACCCCTCTTCAAGGGGGGGGTACGGTTGTGAATTCTGCTCTTGGGCTCTCTCCGGTGGTTGTTAGTGGTAGTGCAGTGGTCTCTGGATTATAAGCTGGGCAGGTGTTTCTGCTTATTGCAGCTCTATTAGGTATTTAGGTTTATAGGATCCATCAATCCCTGCCAGTTGTCCATTGTATCTTGGAGGGATTGCATCTCTGTCTGGCTCCATTTGCCCTGCTGTCATTTCAGCTAAAGATAAGTGCCCTGTTTTGCTCTCTGTAGCACGCATGCAGTGTGCTTTTATGTGCAGTGCAATCTAATGTGTTTTTGTCCAGCTTTTGACTTGTTTGGATTTTTCTGTCATGCTGGTTTCTCTGGAGATGCAGATATACATCCTATGTCTTTAGTTAGATGTAGTGTATAGTATATTCTGCTGTGGATTTTTCTAGTGTTTTAATACTGACTGCTTAGAACTCTGTCCTATCCTTTCTATCTAGCTAGAAGGGCCTCTTTTGCTAAACTCTGTCTTTTCTGCTTGTGTACGTATTTCCTCTTAAATTCACAGTCAATATTTGTGGGGGCTGCCTATCCTTGGGGGCTCTGCTCTGAGGCAAGATAGGATTTCCCATTTCCATTTTTAGGGGTATTTAGTCCTCCGGCTGTGTCGAGGTGTCTAGGCCTGGTTAGGTACATCCCACGGCTACTTCTAGTTGCGGTGTCAGAATTAGGATTGCGGTCAGTACAGATTCCACCTTCTCCAGAGATAGTCTCATGCGGCTCCAGGGTCACCGGATCATAACAGAGAGCTGCATGAAGTGAGTTCCAGGTCTTGTGCGTGCACACTGACACTGCCGGCTCTAATCTCTCGCTCCTGTGTGATCCTACGTGCAGTAAGAGGCCGCTGCAGGCAGGAGAGAGGGATGACACCACAATGACACTGACACTCACTGGCCTCCTGTATAGTATAGGTGCAGACCTGCATGGCTGGGGATTTAATTTAGATAGGACTTACTTGTGCAAAGCTAAGGGAAAGTGCAAAAAATGCTAATTGAGGGAGTGGAACGGGTACAAGGATGCACCAAGAAGCCCTAATGTCATGATTCGACTGACAAGTGACCTGGGACCAGAGGGCACCTTTCCTTGCCGTAACTCTAGGGGACGCCCTAGCTCACCCTGTTTCCGTGGATACTTCATATGGCGAAGATGCTGGGGGCCTCCGCCCTTGCCTTATCTCCTAGAACAGTCCTACATCTGTCCCCTTCCCCCACCTGGGGAAGAGAGGCGCTACTGTGTATCGCAGTACACCAACCCAACAGACAGGGTGACGAAGAAAAGGGTAAACTGAAAACTCCACACACAAAAAATATACACTCACAAATAACAGAGGTATTCACCAGGGTGTGTACGTAGGGGGGAGAAGAAAGTTAAACAGGGAAGGACAAGCGATTTCCAAGCGTACAAACCAGCCAACAATCACTAATAAACTCCTCCAGCACTCCACAGCACCAACTTCTCCCACTCCAAGATCATGCAGCAGATTGCTAACACTGACAATGACTAGGTAATGGAGCCCAGGTTTTGTAGGGAAAAGGAGTGGCTAATTGAGCACAGCTGAATGTAGGAGCTTTCCAATATGACCGATTAACCCGTGTTCTGCTGGATGAAATGAACAAGTTTAATACACTGGAGAAGTGCTTCTTCTCAGCATAGTAGGCGCGACCAGACACTACTGTCTTCTGGCTCCGTGACAACCCATGACACCTAATTTGAATATGTTATGAAATGTGTTTTTTATGGAAAACTAAACTATTGAAATCTATACTGTAGGTATGTTTTTATAGGGGGCAAGTTCCCTATAGTGGTATAATTTTTTCATTTGGGGGTGACAAACGACCTTTAATGGTAAAATGATTTAGAGGGTTGTTTCATTGAATAGATGTATTGTGAAACCAATAGTTGTCAGTGTTTTACGTCAGCAAATGTGGTCTTTTAGCAACTACCATCATATGTTTTTCTCAGTGCTGGTAAAATAGGCCATTTGTAGTATTCTGCACAATGCTGAAACCTGCAGGCTCCATCCTTTTTTCTGATGAATGCTGTTTTGTATTGTGGAGAAATCAGCCGTGTAACAAGAAGTTTTAGCTGAGATGGAAAAGATAAGCACCATCAATTTAATAAAAATACTGAGCCCGGGATTCATAACAGAAGACATTTTTTTCTCTCTTGAGCATACACCATGATGATGGATGAATTGTCAAGGAGAAGCAGTGAATATAGATTAGTAAAGCCAAGCTTGTTGTGACTGAAGCTCGCTGACAGCCGCTTTACAGTCATTTAAAATGAACACCTATATTTTGGATAACACGAATGCAAGAATACACCATCAGATATGGATATATATGAAATATGCACAAAAATCAATTTACTTCTATTTTCAAACCATATCATCGCAGTTAAGATTAGGGCAAAACCCATATCACACAGTCATATCTTTTACAATTCCGGGAAATATCTGAGCAGCTTTGGAGGTGTTCAGTCACTTTAGAGATTATCTAAAAACTACAGTCAGTACACAGAAGTTGAAACTGGAAACATTTGTTTTTAATATTCATTAGGATATGACAGACCACTTTGCTGAAAAATTGTACTTTTTTTACACATATGCCTAATTTAATCAAATAATAGGGGGATAGTGTTGTAAAGACTAAGGGGCCAATTCATTCAGACTAGTGTTGTGCACAACTGTTTTAATAAAGGGACGTGGTCGAGTAGGATGCATAAAATGAGTTGTCTCACAAATAAAGTTAATTTTAATCAACAGATCTTGGAATAAGTTTCACATTTGGTTGTGTTAAAAAAATGTTCCTGTGCTGAGATAATCTTAAAAATGTTTAGAATTGAGAGTCCTCAGTGGTTGATATTTTTTAATGGCTAACTGAAAAGATGGTAACAAATTGCAAGCTTTCGAGACTACACAGGTCTCTTCATCAGGCATAGACTAATACAAATTCTGAAGAATCACATATTTATGCACAACATGAAGCTTGCAATTTGTTACCATCTTTTCAGTTAGCCATTAAAAGGTATCAACCACTGAGGACTCTCAATTCTAAACATTTTTCTATCTACTGGCTAACACGGTACCAAGATATATATATTTCCTGAGATAATCTTATAAATCTGCCCCTGCTGTGTACTGTGTAATGGTCGGATCATACAACAGCTCCTGGGGGGGAGGCAAAAAAGTATATAGACAGGGCAGCTTGGGATCACATCTGATTCTTTCTGTGATGTAAAATATGTTTAAAAAAAAGTTTGTACTTATATCCTCACTAATGTGCCAAGGATGGCATAAGCAGACTACTTTTGTGATGGTCATCGCAATTAATCTCCTAATGCTTATTTAATGCTGGGTTCCTACACACATATATGTGGATGGTAAGATATTGAATACTTTCCCCTTTCTCCATCTCCTTTTTGTGGATTTAGCTTTGATTTTCACACTACATTGTACTGTCCAGCTTATCGTAAGGTGGCTATAGGATATGTCATTGATAGGATGTATGTATCACGGAGGTGGTTGTCCTTTGTGATGAAAACCTGGAGTAGTGCTCTAGTGTACATAGTACTACGAGGCTTGTTTTGTGAATATGAGTGAGGTTTACTGGCAGCCTGAGAGATGGGCACGTCTGGTTGCCCACATAGCCCACCTCTGAGTGTGGTTCACATGTTAAGATGGAGTCTGTTTGACACATGGTCTGTGTGTGGAGGTAAGAAGACCTACTGTGTGATGTCTCCAGACTGAGCCAGTATACTGGATATTATCAGCCTCTGTGTCCTGGACTGTCTCTAAAGTGACTTTGTTGGAACTGTTTACTTTGTTTTGCCTGCACCAAAAGGCTGTTTATTTTCCTGTGTTTGTGGCATGGTTTACAAAGCACCAATAAACCAGCCTGGACATTTAAATGGAAACAGTTCCTGTGTTACCTCAGCACGCACCCAAGTAAGTAGCATTCCCACAATACATTCATTAGCATTATTCCAAGGTTTTATCACATGCTCGGCAGGATTGCTTTCTAATTACTGATAGATTTCAGCTGGTGTCAGTTTCCATTGGTTTTTGCACCTCTCTTTGTTCATGTGCTCAATACTTTTCCTTGTGTCATTTCTCATCATTACACATAACTTAATTTATGGACATCTATGGTTGATTTCTTTGCCTGTGTGGATTGGTTGGTGTCACATCTTCACCAGAACCTTTTCCTGCGACTTCTGCTTCTGTCACCAGGTGCCGCCATATTCACTTCTCTTCTATAGAGAAGCTGTCAGAACCAGAAGCTCTGGACAGCGGGCTCTGTCTCGCTATGAAGTTTGGAATTCCTTGGATCTGCAGTGCTGTCCAGTCTGACGGAGTGGGTGTGTGTGCTGTATATATGGTAAATGAAAGATGTGACAGAGACATCCAAGGGTTCCCACTAAGCTCTGAAGTAGATATAGTGCGTTATTATATGTCACTTTAGACACCAGAAAATGTTGAAGGGAAAAACAGCTCTGTATTTGGATGGAGAGGTCAGAAATGTGACCGTCTTTTAGAAATGTTACCTTCCCTAAACCATTGCATAGTGGCATAGTGTTAGGTCAAGTATCATCACACAGAATGCTGAATTACTTTGTAACTGTCATTCAGTCCCAGTGTGGGTGAGGGTGCTGTGTGCCTAAATGTAGAAAATGGTTGTGAACCCGAACTCGAAGTTGAAAGAGTCCTGATTTGTAACAGAGAAGCAGCTTTTAAGACTTGCGTTGTCAATGTATAAAATAAAACCATGACCTTGGTTCCTTCTATATTGTGCAGTATATACGGTATTAAACTTGGCTGTCAGCCAATGTCTTTACAAAGCAAATTTGATGGCGTAGGGTTTCTTTCCCACAATTACTGGTTTTGTTCTTTCAAAGAATGCTTTCTAAAACTTTTGATAAGATAACCTCATCTGATGTCACTGACATTTACTAGGATTCAATAGAAAAGATGTAGAAAAAGTGGAAGATGTATTGTAAAATTATGCATTTTATATAAAGTTTGTTGTTTGAAACATACAAAATGTAAGTAAGAGTAAGAAATATACTAAATATTCAGAACAATGCATAAGTGGATGTCCAGATAGCCACATTTTTTCTTAGTGACTCAGAGTCAGATATTGTACATCATTAGCCCTGGCCTGGGCATATCATTAATTTATAGTAACAGGGGTCAAAACCATATTATAAGATAAAAATTAGCATGTTAAAATAATATCCTTCCCAGCCTCATTGCAGCTGTATCAATATAATATAAAATAATAATCTTCTTCTGCAGCCTAGTTCTCACATTTATTCTTTTTATACATAAAGACTATGGGATATCAATTAGAGGAGTTCTAACTGCTTGCTGTTACTTTAGCAAATAATTATTAAAAAGAGTCTGTCAGCGGGTTATTGATACCTCATCGGAGTGCAGCATGATATAGGTAAATAGAAGCTGAATCCAATGATTTATCACTTACTGGGTGCAGCCGTTCTGACACAATCAGAGCTGTTAGGCCAGAGTCACACTAGAGAGGAATACGGACGAATGCTCTGCGAGAAAAAATCGCATAGCACTCGGACCAATGTTAATCTATGGGGCAGCTCCCATCATCCGTTGTTTTCTCAGCCGTATTATACATGTGAGAGAAATTGCAGCATGCTCGCCAATGAAAGTCTATGGGTGCGAAAAAACTCGCACACCACACGGACCGTCAGTGTGACTTGTGAGAAATACGCACTGGTGTCCTTTAGAAAAGCCGGCAATTCAGTGCGGTGTAATGTAAAATCACATTGGCAGGTTAAAATAGAATACATAAAATAAATGTCTACACATAGTATAGGTATATATATATATATATATATATATATGTCATTGACACACACACATATATATATATCTTTAGATTTCAGAGAAAGCTAGATAGCAGAATAGCCGATAATTTAATTGTCGGGTTCTGTAAAATCATTGCAGAACCTGACAGGATATGAGACATGGTTTACCTACAGTAAACCATTGCATATCAGTTAGATTTATATATGTCCCTGACTAATAATGTTAGTAGTGTGTGTGTGAAAATTTTGGAGCTGTAGTTGTTAAATTAAAGGATTAATTCACGGAAAAACCTGGCGTGGGCTCCCACGCAATTTTCTCTCTCTTCCCATTGCCCTGTAGTGGTAGCATATGGGGTAATAAGGGGTTAATGTCACCTTGCTATTGTAAGGTGACATTAAACCTGGTTAGTAATGGAGAGGTGTCAATAAGACAACTATCCATTATTAATCCAATAGTATTAATGGGTTAAAAATGCACACACATTAAGAATAAAGTCTTTTAATGAAATAATGAAACACAAAGGTTTAACATCTTTATTACACTTCTCAATCCAAACGAAGCCCTCGTTCTTCTGTAAGAAATCCAAAATAAAAAGCCAACAATATCCCATACCTGTCCGCTGTACAGTCAAATCCCACGCTGCAATCCATCTCAAGGGGTTAAATAGTTTACAACCCGGAGCCTGCTAATGCTACCAGCCGGGCTGTAAACCATGGAGGAGTGAATGAAAAGCTGCCTATGCAGCCTCCCCGCCTGACCAGACATGAACCCATTAGCGTGGGAAACTTTCTGAACATTTTCCCATGCTGTCAGTTCACCGTGGGTCAGGCAGGGAGTCTGCGCAGCCTCAGGGACGTCCCATAGACAATGAGTAGAATGGAGGCAGAGCATGTGCACTTCCACTCCATTCTGGAAAGGATTGCAAAGCCATATTCTCGGTGTTTCAAAGCCCTGATATTGGGATTACTGGGAGTTCCACTGGCCAGGCCTTGAGCGAACCCCCAGACAAGGGATAACTTTTGATTTTTTGGAATAACCTTTTAACATAGTTGTAAGACCACTTTTACATTGTCATAGTGATGAAACTAAATTCAATTCATATTTAATGATCATGTTACCACGAAATCATCTGTACATTGGAGCTTTCTTTTCTTTGCACTAAACGTTCATATATTTTGATCTATCATTTCAGAACCAATCTAGATAAACACATAGAAAACTAAAGTATTTTCCTTTGTGTTTGTAACTGAGACCTTCTCTGTCATTAGATGGAATCTATTTTTCAGAAATGAAAACGCCATAAAGTGACTGGCTAGTGTTTAGTTTTTGTGTTATTTATAAGCTGTATGATATTATATCACTCCTTTTGCTTCTAGACTGTGGGCATTTGCCAACAAATTTGCTGTTATGTTATATAAGTTGTTGCCGGGTACAAACAAACAATGATTCTATGCCTGACCATCAAGAGAATAGAAGTAGGTGATGAGAACATCATGCTATTGTTATCCATTAATACCATTCTTTCTTATGGATTTTTATAAATATAAGGAAAACATTGTTTGCCTGAAGCATTCAAATGGCTAGCTAGACGCCTCGATCTGTCTCACACACCACACGTCTTCATTGTGATAATGCACTCTGATGTTTCTTATATCTTTTTAGTGCTTTTTTGCAATTTGAGAAACCTTAAGGAATGTGAATTTTTTTTTTATGTTTTATTATGTAAAACCAATGTGAATGCAATGTTGTTCTAATTCTAATTACTGATAGAAAAGATTGAAGAAAACATTCTTTTTGGTTTTGCCCAGGTTTGTATTTCCTAAAAGTGAAATATTCCAAAAATATAATGACCTTTGGGTGGCTTATTGGTTTGTAAGCAAGTAGTATTTACTCTTAGGGAATAATAAGGGAGTTTTTTGCACCTCTGTTTTAGATGCAACACCCGGACTTTGCAGATGGTCCTGCAAAAAAAATCATCAATGTTGCTCAAGTAATAAACTAGTGTGATCTACTAGGGTGAACTACTACTGCTAACTAAAAACTACTAAAATACCACTCAATGAAACTACTGTACCTGAAAATCTACATTTATCATGAAAAATACAAATTGCCTAATAATTGTGCACACAGTGTATGACGTTGGTATGTGTTGCCAACATGATCTACTTTGGTTTCACTTGTGCATAGAAGGACTGTGGACATTTACCTATGTAACTTTTAGCAACTTTCAGTTTCTATTTTCTATTATCTTTCTTTAAGCAGTGGGATGTTTTTAGTGTTAAACCCACAGATACCTATTTTATTTAGTGTGCTGTTGTTTTTTCAGTGTGTGGTTAACGCCATCACTCCATATGTCTCAATCTCAGCCTTAGGCCTCCTTCGTACGACCGTATAAAACATGTACGTGAAAAACCGGTCCTGTTGTCATCAGTGTTTTCCATCAGTGTGTCATCAGTAGGTCTATTTTTACCATCAGTGTTTTTCCAGTACAGATAAAAAAAGAAACAAATTACAAAGCTTCTCCTATAATTTGCAAAGTTAAACATGGTCGGCACACAAATGCGTCTTTCATGGAGCCATAGATGTGTATTAGCCCTTGTCATCCGTGCTGCTGGAAAAAAATAGACATGTCTCCTTGTGGTTTGTACAGATAAACAGCCATGTAAAAACACGGACATGTGAAGAGCACCATAGATTTTACTGGGTATGTGTTGTATCCATGAAAAAAATGGATACCACATGTATTGGAAACACGGCCGTGTGGAGGAGGCTTTAGTAGAACTCGTAGCACTGCCCAGAGAGGAAATCGGAAGGAGACAGACAGCATGGTTCTATGAGCTGGCGGCCAGTAGTATTGCTCAAAACTGATGATCAGTGCTCCTTCAGTGACTGCTGACTAGTATTGCGCATGCCCAAATCTGCCAGCATTGTTCTTTATAGCTGACTGGCGCATGTGCAGGACTATTTATCAGTCACAATCATGGTAGAAGTGCTTATTATCCACAACTGCACACATAGCCTACCCTATATTCCACAGAAATACCATCTGTGACACCTGCTGCTAGACGAGCTTCATATCCTGAACAGCCTGTAATATAAAAATTATTCAATTCTGAGAATTAATTGTATTTAAAAAGTTTATTGTTTTTCAAAGATCTCTTACACAGATTGAATTTACTATCATGGTAAAGCTCCTTTAAGTTATTTGGATGTTGTACGTGGGTTTCATCGCAATATTTTGGGCCATCTGTGGTAGAGTTCTCTCATAAATTTTTCATTTTTCCACTGCATTTTGGAAGGTTCTTGATTGTTCTATGAGTAGTAATATTCTTGATAATATATATAATCAAAGCAGCCTCACTAAATATTTTACTTATGGAGATATTTTACAGGTTGTATGCAATATTCTGGGGTGCTAATAATTTAAACCACAACTGTATGTTTTACATTTATTCCAGAAGCTGCCCAAGTGCATACTGCATAGGTACATTTCAATACATTTTCCCTTTATATACTTTCATTTTTAGTCATCGGTTCATTTGGACTAGCGTATGAAATGAGGGCCGTGTAGAATGCACGCAACGCAATCAACTCAGCGCATCTTATCAGTGGCACTATTGATAAATTTGATGGGCGACCTTAGGCACTGGATCCTCCCAGGTTCCACCCATATTGATGGCTAAAACACCAAACGTTGCAACATTTTTGTGCAACTCTGCTTTGTGCAAAGATTTTGTGACTTTTCAAACTATTTTTCACCAGATTGCTGGCGAAAACACTTTGATTCATCTCTCCTTTTGAGTCCATATTGCTTTATAAGGAATATACTCAGCTTCTGCCCCTGGTATGAGTTCATATGAACCAGGCAGGAAAAAACCTCTGCACTCCTCTTTATGGAATCCAAGAAATACAGAAGTACAGGTAGGACTCATAGGCTTCAATGGGTCCAATATTAACAGATGGCACAGTTTGTATCTTGCATGGAAGTGCGGTGCAGCCATGTGCTTAACCCCTGATATGAGCAAATACATAGCAACTAGTGATGAGTGAGTATGCTCTTTACTCGGGTTTCTCCGAGCATGCTCGGTTGGTCTCCGAGTATTTCGGCATGCTCGGAGATTTAGTTTATGTCGACGTAGCTGCATGATTTGTGGCTGCTAGACAGCTTGAATACATGTGGGGATTTCATAACAAACAGGGAATCCCTACATGTATTCAAGCTGTCTAGCAGCCGCAAATAATGCAGCTGTGTCGACATAAACTAAATCTCCGAGCACACTGAAACACTTGGAGACCACCCGAGCATGCTCGGGAAAACCCGAGCAACGAGTATACTCGCTCATCAATAAGAGCAACTATAGTCTACATTGAGTGCAGATATTTTCATTTTTCTAAAAGAAAGAAATGTTCTCCATTGCCATTTAAACAGCAACATTAAAGTGAACTACTTTAGTGTATATTTTACAGAGTGGTGAAGTTTGACATTGAAATAAATAATGTAAGAGAGTGACATGTAGGTGCTGCTGTATGCTTCTATTATATGTCTTCAGAGTAATGGGGTAACGCTTTTGGTCATGTTCTTTTCAGATGAGTAGTCATTTAATGGTTTAGCATGCCACTGAGGTTACAATATAAAAACGCTAACCCTTTCAATAACTGTTTGACTGTAATACCATCTGCAATTGTGCAATGATTGGAAGTGAAAAGTATCTGCAAATAATTCAATTTTCCTTTGAATAGTTTGCCCATGAGCATGTGAAAATTACCTGTTGCTACGTTAGGAATACAGACTCTCTGTTAGATTTAGGTTCTTTTTCTTGCTTTTCTGATTAAATCTAATGTTTTGCTATTGGTCAGAATCGACATGTGAATTTCTAAGCGTAATTCTCAGGAGCTAATTTTATAAAGTCCTGTGCTGAGATAGATTAAGTATTGATTTATCAAACCTTGGCATGAATAACATTGTAAGTATTATTGGTGTAGATTTTTTTTCTAGGTTTATTGTTAATTGATCTTCCAGACTAAAACTAATGTGATGTGCAGAAGTATTTAATCGCATGGGATGAAGCATTAGTAAGAGCTCCCATATATTGCACTATACAGTAAATATCACAAAATAGAAAAAAGGGGTTTATTTCCAGCTCACCGACAAGTATGTTCTGTTCCATCGCTAGTGTGAAGCTTGGGTTGGCCGCCAGGTAGAAAACGAGTCAAAAGGTATATTCAGAAACAGTTTCGGAGGATAAATATTATAAAAACAGCTGTTTGTTTAGAAAAAATATTTTAAATAGCCCATGGTTTAACCCCTTTCTGACATATGACGTACTATCCTGTCGAGGTGGGGTGGGCCCGTATGACCACCGACGGGATAGTACGCCATATGTGATCGGCCGCGCTCACGGGGGGAGCGCGGCCGATCGTGGGCGGGTGACAGCTGACTATCGCAGCTGACATCCGGCACTTTGTGCCAGGAGCGATCATGGACCGCCCCAGCACATTAACCCCCAGCACACTGCGAACAAACATGATTGCAGTGTTCCGGCGGTATAGGGAAGCATCGCGCGGGGAGGGGGCTCCCTGCGTGCTTCCCTGAGACCCCCGGTGCAACACGATGTGATCGTGTTGCTCCGAGGGTCTCCTACCTCCTCCTTCCTGCAGGCCCCGGATCCAAAATGGCCGCAGGGCTGCAGGGAGGTGGCTTACCAGCGCCTGCTCAGCGCAAGCGCTGGTAAGCCTGCAGGAGTGCACGTCAGATCACTGATCTGACACTGCACAGCAAAGTGTCAGATCAGCGATCTTACACTATAACATGATGCCCACCCCTGGGGCAATGTTATAGTGTAAAAAAAAATATTCACATGTGTAAAATTTTTTTTAAAAACTCCTAAATATAAATATATATATATATATATATATATATATATATATATATATTGTTCCCATAAATACATTTCTTTATCTAAATTAAAAAAAACAATAAAAGTGCACATATTTAGTATCGCCGCGTCTGTAACGACCCGATCTATAAAACTGTCCCACTAGTTAACCCCTTCAGTGAAAACCGTAAAAAAAAAAAAAAAACGAGGCAAAAAACAACGCTTTATTATCATACCGCCAAACAAAAAGTGGAATAACACGTGATCAAAAAGATGGATATAAATAACCATGGTACCGCAAAACATCATCTTGTCCCGCAAAAAATGAGCTGCAATACAGCGAAAAAATAAAAAAGTTATAGTCCTCAGAATAAACCGATGGAAAAATAATTATTTTTTCTATAAAATAGTTTTTATCGTATAAAAGTGCCAAAACATAAAAAAATGATATAAATGAGGTATCGCTGTAATCGTACTGACCCGAAGAATAAAACTGCTTTATCCATTTTACCAAACGCGGAACGGTATAAACGCCCCCCCAAAAGAAATTCATGAATAGCTGGTTTTTGGTAATTCTGCCTCACAAAAATCGGAATAAAAAGCGATCAAAAAATGTCACATGCCCGAAAATGTTACCAATAAAAACATCAACTCGTCCTGCCAAAAACAAGACCTCACATGACTCTGTGGACCAAAATATGGAAAAATTATAGCTCTCAAAATGTGGTAGCGCAAAAAATATTTTTTGCAATAAAAAACGCCTTTCAGTGTGTGACGGCTGTCAATCATAAAAATCCGCTAAAAAACCCGCTATAAAAGTAAATCAACCCCCCCTTCATCAACCCTTATTTAGGGAAAAATTAAAAAATTTAAAAAATGTATTTATTTCCATTTTCCCATTAGGGTTAGGGTTAGGGCTAGGGTTAGGGCTAGGGTTAGCGTTAGGGCTAGAGTTAGGGTTAGGGCTAGGGTTAGGGCTAGGGATAGGGTTAGGGCTAGGGTTAGGGTTAGGGTTGGGGCTAGGATTAAGGCTACAGTTAGGGTTGGGGCTAAAGTTATGGTTAGGGTTGGGGCTAAAGTTAGGGTTTGGATTAAATTTATGGTTGGGAATTGGGTTGGGATTAGGGTTAGCGGTGTGTCAGGGTTAGGGGTGTGGTTAGGGTTACTGTTGGGACTAGGGTTAGGAGTGTGTTTGGATTATGGTTTCAGTTATAATTGGGGGGTTTCCACTGTTTAGGCACATCAGTGGCTCTCCAAACGCAACATGGCGTCACTGTTATGGACTGTTAATTTAGGAGCGACATGCGACTAGCTCTGAGCAGGTGGTAATTATACTGACCGCAGTTCCTGATCTTAACACAACACTAGCAGTAGCCGTGGGATGTTCCTGTCACTCCCTGGACACCTCGTCACAGCCGGAGAACTAGCTATCCCTAAAGGTAGAAACAGGAAAGCTATCTTGCCTCAGAGAAAATCCCCAAAGGATAGGACAGCCCCCCACAAATATTGACTGTGAGAGGAGAAGGAAATGTCATACGTAGTATGAAACAAGATTTAGCAAAGGAGGCCACTTCTAGCCACATAGTAAGGAAAGAACACTGTGCGGTCAGTAATAAAAACTAGAAAAAGTCCACCGCAGAGATATGCAAAAATCTCCACACCTGACTAAAGGTGTGGAGGGCAAAATCTGCAGCTCAGAGCTTCCAGCTTAGCTGAATAGATCCATACTGATAAGCTGGACAAATCAGCAAAACATAGAATGTGCTGAACAATAAAGTCCACAACAAATGGACTGCAAAAAGACAAGCAAGGACTTATCTTTGCTGAACTGGACAGAGTGTCAGGGAAATCCAAAAGAGCAGTGGCTCCAAGCAGGAACAATTGACAACTGGCATTGATTGACGGATAAGGCCAGACTAAAATAGCCGAGCCAGAAAGATGATCAGTGGAAGCAGCTGCTAATGCTAAATCCAAGCAGCTATGCCACTCAAAACCACAGGAGGGAGCCCAAGAGCAGAATTCACAAAAGTGCTACTTACAACCACCGGAGGGAGCCAAAGAGCGGAATTCACAACAGTACCCCCCCCCTTGAGGAGGGGTCACCGAACCCTCACCAGAGCCCCCAGGCCGATCAGGACGAGCCAAGTGAAAAGCACAAACCAAATCGGCAGCATGGACATTGGAGGCAACCACCCAAGAATTATCCTCCTGGCCAATAAGCCTTCCACTTAACAAGATACTGAAGCCTCCGCCTCGAAAAACGAGAATCCAAAATTTTCTCAACCACATATTCCAACTCCCCCTCAACCAACACCGGGGCAGGAGGATCAACAGAGGGAACAACGGGTACCACATATCTTCGCAACAAAGATCTATGGAAAACATTGTGGATGGCAAAAGAGGCTGGAAGGGCCAAACGAAAAGACACTGGATTGATAATCTCAGAGATCTTATAAGGACCAATAAACTGAGGCTTGAACTTAGGGGAAGAAACCTTCATAGGAACATGACGAGAAGATAACCAGACTAAATCCCCCACACAAAGCCGAGGACCAACACACCGACGGCGGTTAGCAAAACGCTGAGCCTTTTCCTGAGACAACGTCAAATTGTCTACCACATGAGTCCAAATCTGCTGTAACCTGTCCATCACAGAATCTACACCAGGACAATCAGAAGGCTCAACCTGCCCTGAAGAAAAACGAGGATGGAAACCAAAATTACAAAAAAAAGGCGAAACCAAAGTAGCCGAACTAGCCCGATTATTAAGGGCAAACTCGGCCAATGGCAAGAAAGCCACCCAATCATCCTGATCAGCAGAGACAAAGCATCTCAAATAGGTTTCCAAGGTTTGATTAGTTCACTCAGTTTGGCCATTTGTCTGAGGATGGAATGCCGAAGAAAAAGACAAATTAATGCCCATCCTAGCACAAAAGGCCCGCCAAAACCTGGAAACAAACTGGGAACCTCTGTCAGACACAATATTTTCCGGAATGCCATGCAAACGAACCACATGCTGAAAAAACAATGGAACCAAATCAGAGGGGGAAGGCAAAAGACAAAACAGACTAAAGAAAAAAAAATGGCTCAGAACTCTTTTTCTTTTCCTTCTTTTGAGATGCATTCAACTCATTTTTGGCCAGTTGTACTGTTATGGACTGGTAATTTAGGAGCAACATGCGACTAGCTCTGAGCAGGTGGTAACTATACTGACCGCAGTTCCTGATCTTAACACAACACTAGTAGTAGCCGTGGGATGTTCCTGTCACTCCCTGGACACCTCGTCACAGCCGGAGAACTAGCTATCCCTAAAGGTAGAAACAGGAAAGCTATCTTGCCTCAGAGAAAATCCCCAAATGATAGGACAGCCCCCCACAAATATTGACTGTGAGAGGAGAAGGAAATGACATACGTAGTATGAAACAAGATTTAGCAAAGGAGGCCACTTCTAGCTATATACATAGTAAGGAAAGAACACTGTGCAGTCAGTAATAAAAACTAGAAAAAGTCCACCGCAGAGATATGTGTTGTGAATTCCGTTCTCGGGCTCCCTCCTGTGGTCATGAGTGGTACTTTGTGAGGTCTGTTCTTGGGCTCCCTCTGGTGGCTTTGAGTGTTACGGCTGGTCTGTAGCTGGACTCCAGCTGCCTCGTTTCCTGCTAGGCTTGCTGCCTATTTAACTCCATCTGGACCTTTACTTGTTGCCTGCTGTCATTGTATTCAGTACTGGTTCAGATCTCTCTGGGACTTCCCTTGTGACCTGTCTCCTCGTGGAGAAGCTAAGTTCATACTAGTCCATTTTTGCTCATTGTTTTTTGAAAATGTTTCTCAGTATATGATGAGTTCAGTGCAGCTTGCTTATACGCTATTTGATTGCTAGCTGGAAAGCTCTGGGATGCAGAGTTACGCCTCTCACATCGTGAGTCGGTGTGGGGGTCTTTTTGTATTCTCTGCGTGGATAATTTTTGTAGTATTTTATACTGACCGCACAGATTCCTTGCTATCTTCTGTCTATTTAGTTATTATCGGGCCTCATTTGCTAAAAACTGTTTTCATTTCTATGTTTGTGTTTTCCCCTTAACTCACCGTTATTATCTGTGGGGGGCTCCTACACTCTGGGGAAAATTTCTCTGAGGCAAGTGAGGCTTTGTTTCTCTCTAGGGGTAGCTAGTTTCTCAGGCTGTGTAGAGGCGTCTAGGCCGAGTCAGGAACGCTCCACGGCTGCCTATAGTGTGTGTTGATAGGATCAGGATTGCGGTCAGTAAAGTTCCCACATTCCCAGAGCTTGTTCTTATTTTTGGTTTACCCATCAGGTCAGTTCATGTGTTCCTTACCACCAGGATCATAACAGTACAGCAGGCCCGTAAAGTGTTAATGCATCGCAAAAGAGGGATAAGAGAAGCTCTGAGGTTTTTTTTTTCCTCTGCAGTGTGCTTAGCCTCTCTCCTCCCCTTAATCTCTGGGTGGTTCAGGACTCAGCTGCAGATATGGACATTCAAGGTCTGTCCTCTTGTGTGGATCAGCTCGCTACAAGGATACAAAGCATTCAGGATTATGTAGTTCACAGTCCTATGTCAGAACCTAAAACACCAATTCCTGAGCTGTTCTCTGGAGATAGATCTAGGTTTTTGAATTTAAAAAATAATTGCAAATTGTTTCTTTCTCTGAGACCTCATTCCTCTGGTGACCCTGCTCAGCAAGTTAAAATTATTATTTCTTTGTTACGTGGTGACCCTCAAGATTGGGCATTCTCCCTGGTGCCAGGAGATCCTGCATTGCTAAATGTTTATGCATTTTTTCTGGCGCTTGGATTGCTTTATGAGGAACCTAATCTAGTAGACCAGGCAGAAAAGATTTTGCTGGCTCTCTCTCAGGGTCAGGATGAAGCAGAGGTTTACTGTCAGAAGTTTAGGAAGTGGTCTGTGCTCACTCAATGGAATGAGTGTTGTTATGATCCTTAGTGGTTGAGGATCACGAATTACTCTAGCTAAGTAACAAACATAGGACAAGCTCTAGGGAGGTGGCAAACTGGACTAACCGCAAATCTGAACCTATCCAAACACACTAGAAGTAGCCGGTGAACGTGCCTAAAAAATCCTAGACGTCTCGAGCCAGCCTGAGGAACTAACTACCCCTAGAGAGAAAGAAAGACCTCTCTTGCCTCCAGAGAAATAATCCCCAAAGATATAGAAGCCCCCAACAAATAATAACGGCGAGGTAAGAGGAAGGCACATACACAGGGGTGAAAACAGATTCAGCAAATGAGGCCCACTAATACTAGATAGCAGAAAATAGTAAGGGGTCTGTGCGGTCAGTAAAAAACCCTAACAAAATATCCACACTGAGATTTCAAGAACCCCCGCACCAACTAACGGTGTGGGGGGAGAAACTCAGTCCCCTAGAGCAACCAGCAAGCGAGGAGATCACATATTAGCAAGCTGGACAATAAACATGATGAATGCTGATAATCAAAAAATGAACGGACAAAAACTTAGCTTGTCTTGGAGAGGCTGGGAGCAAGGTAATCACAAAGAATCTGAAGAGCACTGAATACATTGATAGCAGGCAAGGAACTGAGTATCCAGGTGAGCTAAATAGGAAACGAACCGAGGATAACGAACCAGCTGATGCAGCCAACCTGCAGAAGACAACACTACACAGTACCGCTTGTGACCACTAGAGGGAGCCTAAAAATAGAGTTCACAACAGTACCCCCCCTTGAGGAGGGGTCACCGAACCCTCATCAAGACCCCCAGGGCGATCAGGATGAGCCGCGTGGAAGGCACGAACCAAATCGGCCGCATGAACATCAGAGGCGACAACCCAGGAATTATCCTCCTGACCATAGCCCTTCCACTTCACCAAATACTGAAGCCTCCGTCTAGAGATACGAGAATCCAAAATCTTCTCCACCACGTACTCCAATTCACCCTCGACCAGCACCGGAGCAGGAGGGTCAACAGAAGGAACCACAGGTACCACATACCTCCGCAACAAAGACCTATGGAACACATTATGAATGGCAAACGATGCTGGGAGATCCAAACGAAAAGACACCGGGTTAAGGATTTCCAAGATCTTATAAGGACCGATGAAGCGAGGCTTGAATTTAGGAGAGGAGACCTTCATAGGAACATACTGAGAAGACAGCCACACCAAATCCCCAACACGAAGTCGGGGACCCACACCGCGGCGGCGGTTGGCAAAGCGCTGAGCCTTCTCCTGTGACAACCTCAAATTTGCCACCACATGGTTCCAAATCTGCTGCAACCTATCCACCACAGAATCCACCCCAGGACAGTCAGAAGACTCAACCTGACCCGAGGAAAAACGAGGATGGAAACCAGAATTGCAGAAAAAAGGCAAAACCAAAGTAGCAGAACTAGCCCGATTATTAAGGGCAAACTCGGCCAATGGCAAAAAAGTCACCCAATCATCCTGATCAGCAGAAACAAAACATCTCAAATAAGTTTCCAACGTCTGATTAGTTCGCTCGGTTTGGCCATTAGTCTGAGGATGGAAGGCCGATGAAAAAGATAAATCAATGCCCATCTTAGCACAAAAAGTCCGCCAAAACCTGGACACAAACTGGGATCCTCTATCAGACACAATATTTTCAGGAATGCCGTGCAAGCGAAGCACATTCTGAAAAAATAGAGGAACCAAATCGGAGGAGGAAGGCAACTTAGGCAAAGGAAAAGCGGGGAAAAAAAAAAAAAAAAATGAACGGACAAAAACTTAGCTTGTCTTGGAGAGGCTGGGAGCAAGGTAATCACAAGGAATCTGAAGAGCACTGAATACACTGATAGCAGGCAAGGAACTGAGTATCCAGGTGAGTTAAATAGGAAACGAACTAAGGATAACGAACCAGCTGATGCAGCCAACCTGTAGAAGACAACACTACACAGTACCGCTTGTGACCACTAGAGGGAGCCTAAAAATAGAGTTCACAACAGAGTGAGCCCTGGCAGCGATTTTCAGAAAGGGTCTTTCTGAAGCCCTTAGGGATGTTATGGTGGGGTTCCCCATGCCTGCGGGTCTGAATGAGTCAATGTCTTTGGCCATTCAGATTGATCGGCGTTTGCGGGAGCGCAAACCTGTGCACCATCTGGCGGTGTTTTCTGAACAGAAGCCTGAGTCTATGCAATGTGACAGGATTCTGACCAGAATTGAACGGCAAAATCACAGACGTCAGAATGGGTTGTGCTTTTACTGTGGTGACTCCACTCATGTTATCTCTGATTGTTCTAAGCGCACAAAAAGGTTCGCTAAGTCTGTCACCATTGGTACTGTACAGCCTAAATTCATTTTGTCTGTTACTCTGATTTGCTCTCTGTCATCCTACTCTGTTATGGCTTTTGTGGATTCAGGCGCTGCCCTGAATTTGATGGATTTGTCATTTGCCAGGCGCTGTGGTTTTATCTTGGAGCCATTACAATTCCCTATTCCACTAAAGGGAATTGATGCTACGCCATTGGCCAAGAATAAGCCCCAGTACTGGACTCAAGTGACTATGTGCATGACTCCTGCACATCAGGAGGTTATTCGCTTTCTGGTGTTACATAATTTGCATGATGTTGTCGTGTTGGGTCTGCCATGGCTGCAGGTTCATAATCCAGTCCTGGATTGGAAAGCAATGTCTGTGTCAAGTTGGGGTTGTCAAGGGGTACATGGCGATGTTCCTTTGGTGTCAATTGCTTCTTCTACTCCTTCTGAAGTTCCTGAATTTTTGTCGGATTACCAGGATGTATTTGATGAGCCCAAATCCAGTGCCCTACCTCCTCATAGGGATTGTGATTGTGCTATAAATTTGATTCCTGGTAGTAAGTTCCCTAAGGGTCGACTTTTTAATTTATCTGTACCAGAACATACCGCTATGCGGACTTATATAAAGGAGTCTTTGGAGAAAGGGCATATTCGTCCGTCCTCCTCACCTTTGGGTGCAGGGTTTTTTTTTGTGGCCAAGAAGGATGGTTCTCTGAGACCCTGTATAGATTATCGCCTTCTAAATAAAATCACGGTCAAATTTCAGTACCCTTTGCCTCTGCTGTCCGATCTGTTTGCTCGGATTAGGGGGGCTAGTTGGTTCACCAAGATAGATCTTCGAGGAGCTTATAATCTTGTGCGTATAAAGCAGGGCGATGAATGGAAAACAGCATTTAATACGCCCGAAGGTCATTTTGAGTACTTGGTGATGCCTTTTGGGCTTTCTAATGCCCCTTCCGTGTTTCAGTCTTTCATGCATGACATCTTCCGAGAGTATCTGGATAGATTTATGATTGTGTACCTGGATGATATTTTGGTCTTTTCTGATGATTGGGAGTCTCATGTGAAGCAGGTCAGGATGGTGTTTCAGGTCTTGCGTGCCAATGCCTTGTTTGTGAAGGGCTCTAAATGTCTCTTTGGTGTCCAGAAGGTTTCCTTTTGGGGCTTTATTTTTTCCCCTTCTACTATCGAGATGGATCCAGTTAAAGTCCAGGCCATTTATGACTGGACTCAACCTACATAGGTGAAGAGTCTTGAGAAGTTCTTGGGCTTTGCTAATTTTTACCGTCGCTTCATCACTAATTTTTCTAGTGTGGTTAAGCCTTTGACGGATTTGACTAGAAAGGGTGCTGATGTGACGGATTGGTCTTCTGCGGCCGTTGAGGCCTTTCAGGAGCTGAAACATCGGTTTTCTTCGGCTCCTGTCTTGCATCAGCCTGATGTCTCTCTTCCCTTTCAGGTCGAGGTTGATGCTTCTGAGATTGGAGCAGGGGCTGTCTTGTCACAGAGAAGCTCTGATGGCTTGGTAATGAGACCATGTGCTTTCTTTTCTAGAAAGTTTTCGCCTGCCGAGCGGAATTATGATGTTGGTAATCGGGAGTTGTTGGCAATGAAGTGGGCATTCGAGGAGTGGCGACATTGGCTTGAGGGAGCCAAGCATCGCGTGGTGGTCTTGACGGATCACAAGAATTTGATTTATCTCGAGTCTGCCAAGCGGTTAAACCCTAGACAAGCTTGATGGTCGCTGTTTTTCTCCCGTTTTGATTTCGTGGTTTCGTACCTTCCGGGCTCAAAGAATGTGAAGGCTGATGCCCTTTCTAGGAGTTTTGTGCCTGACTCTCCGGGAGTTTCTGAACCGGCTGGTATCCTCAGAGTGGGGGTGATCTTGTCTGCCATCTCCCCTGATTTGCGGCGGGTGCTGCAGGAATTTCAGGCCGATAGACCTGACCATTGTCCACCGGAGAGACTGTTTGTCCCAGATAGATGGACCAGTAGAGTTATTTCCGAGGTTCATTCTTCGGTGTTAGCGGGTCATCCTGGGATTTTTGGTACCAGGGATTTGGTGGCTAGGTCCTTTTGGTGGCCTTCTTTGTCGCGGGATGTGCGTTCCTTTGTGCAGTCCTGTGGGATTTGTGCTCGGGCCAAGCCTTGCTGTTCTCGTGCCAGTGGATTGCTTTTGCCTTTGCCTGTCCCGAAGAGGCCTTGGACGCATATTTCCATGGATTTTATTTCGGATCTTCCAGTCTCTCAGAGGATGTCTGTCATCTGGGTGGTTTGTGATCGTTTTTCTAAAATGGTCCATTTGGTGCCCTTGCCTAAGTTACCCTCCTCCTCTGATTTGGTTCCGCTGTTTTTTCAGAATGTGGTTCGTTTGCATGGTATTCCGGTGAACATTGTGTCTGACAGAGGGTCCCATCCCAGAGGGTCCAGATTTTGGCGGTCCTTTTGTGCTAAGATGGGCATTGATTTGTCTTTTTCTTTGGCCTTCCATCCTCAGACGAATGGCCAAACCGAACGAACTAATCAGACCTTGGAAACTTATCTGAGATGTTTTGTTTCTGCTGATCAGGATGAGTGGGTGACTTTTTTGCCATTGGCTGAGTTCGCCCTCAATAATCGGGCTAGTTCTGCTACGTTGGTTTCGCCTTTTTTTTGTAATTCTGGTTTTCATCCTCGTTTTTCCTCAGGTCAGGTTGAGCCTTCTGACTGTCCTGGGGTGGATTCTGTGGTGGATAGGTTGCAGCAGATTTGGAACCACGTAGTGGACAATTTGACGTTGTCACGAGAGAAGGCTCAGCGCTTTGCTAATCGCCGTCGCTGTGTGGGTCCCCGACTTCAGGTGGGGGATTTGGTATGGTTGTCATCTCGTTATGTTCCTATGAAGGTTTCCTCTCCTAAGTTCAAACCTCGTTTCATCGGTCCTTATAAGATTTCAGAAATCTTCAATCCTGTGTCATTTCGTTTGGACCTCCCAGCATCTTTTACCATTCATAATGTGTTCCATAGGTCATTGTTGCGGAGGTATGTGGTGCCTGTGGTTCCTTCTGTTGATCCTCCTGCTCCGGTGTTGGTCGTGGGAGAATTGGAGTATGTAGTGGAGAAGATCTTGGATTCTCGTATTTCAAGACGGAAGCTTCAGTACTTGGTTAAATGGAAGGGCTATGGTCAGGAGGATAATTCCTGGGTTGTTGCCTCTGATGTCCATGCTGCCGATTTGGTTCGTGCCTTTCGTTTGGCTCGTCCTGATCGGCCTGGGGGCTCTGGTGAGGGTTCGGTGACCCCTCCTCAAGGGGGGGGTACTGTTGTGAATTCCGTTCTCGGGCTCCCTCCTGTGGTCATGAGTGGTACTTTGTGAGTTCTGTTCTTGGGCTCCCTCTGGTGGCTTTGAGTGTTACGGCTGGTCTGTAGCTGGACTCCAGCTGCCTCGTTTCCTGCTAGGCTTGCTGCCTATTTAACTCCATCTGGACCTTTACTTGTTGCCTGCTGTCTTTGTATTCGGTACTGGTTCAGATCTCTCTGGGACTTCCCTTGTGACCTGTCTCCTCGTGGAGAAGCTAAGTTCATACTAGTCCATTTTTGCTCATTGTTTTTTGAAAATGTTTCTCAGTATATGATGAGTTCAGTCCAGCTTGCTTATATGCTATTTGATTGCTAGCTGGAAAGCTCTGGGGTGCAGAGTTACGCCCCTCACATCGTGAGTTGGTGTGGGGGTCTTTTTGTATTCTCTGCGTGGATAATTTTTGTAGTATTTTATACTGACCACACAGATTCCTTGCTATCTTCTGTCTATTTAGTTATTAGCGGGCCTCATTTGCTAAAACCTGTTTTCATTTCTATGTTTGTGTTTTCCCCTTAACTCACCGTTATTATCTGTGGGGGGCTCCTACACTTTGGGGAAAATTTCTCTGAGGCAAGTGAGGCTTTGTTTCTCTCTAGGGGTAGCTAGTTTCTCAGGCTGTGTAGAGGCGTCTAGGCCGAGTCAGGAACACTCCACAGCTGCCTATAGTGTGTGTTGATAGGATCAGGATTGCGGTCAGTAAAGTTCCCACATTCCCAGAGCTTGTTCTTATTTTTGGTTTACCCATCAGGTCAGTTCATGTGTTCCTTACCACCAGGATCATAACAGATATGCAAAAATCTCCACACCTGACTAAAGGTGTGGAGGGCAAAATCTGCAGCTCAGAGCTTCCAGCTTAGCTGAATAGATCCATACTGATAAGCTGGACAAATGAGCAAAACATAGAATGTGCTGAACAATAAAGTCCACAACAAATGGACTGCAAAAAGACAAGCAAGGACTTATCTTTGCTGAACTGGACAGAGTGTCAGGGAAATCCAAAAGAGCAGTGGCTCCAAGCAGGAACAATTGACAACTGGCATTGATTGACGGATAAGGCCAGACTAAAATAGCCGAGCCAGAAAGACGATCAGTGGAAGCAGCTGCTAATGCTAAATCCAAGAAGCAGCTATACCACTCAAAACCACAGGAGGGAGCCCAAGAGCAGAATTCACAAAAGTGCTACTTACAACCACCGGAGGGAGCCAAAGAGCAGAATTCACAACAGTCCCATCTCAATTCCAGTCAATTTTGCATTGAAAAGTCAAATGGCGCTCCTTCCCTTCCGAGCTCTGCCATGCACCCAAATAGTGGTTTACCCCCACATATGGGGTATCAGCATACTCAGGACAAATTGTACAACTTTTGGGGTCCAATTTCTTCTCTTGCCCTTGGGAAAATAAAAAATTGGGGGCGAAAAGATCATTTTTGTGAAAAAATATGATTTTTTATTTTTACGGCTCTGCATTATAAACTTCTGTGAAGCACATGGTGGGTCAAATTGCTCACTCCACATCTAGATAAGTTCCTTAGGGGGTCTACTTTTCAAAATGGTGTCACTTGTGGGGGGTTTCAATGTTTAGGCACATCAGTGGCTCTCCAAACGCAACATGGCATCTTATCTCAATTCCAGTCAATTTTGCATTGAAAAGTCAAATGGTGCTCCTTTGCTTCCGAGCTCTGCCATGCGCCCAAACAGTGATTTACCCCCACATATGGGGTATCGGCGTACTCAGGACAAATTTTGCAACAACGTTTGGGGTCCAATTTCTCCTGTTACCCTTGGTAAAATAAAACAAATTGGAGCTGAAGTAAATTTTTTGTGAAAAAAAGTTAAATGTTCATTTTTATTTAAACATTCCAAAATTTCCTGTGAAACGCCTCAAGGGTTAATAAACTTCTTGAATGTTGTTTTGAGCACCTTGAGGGTGCAGTTTTTAGAATGGTGTCACACTTGGTTATTTTCTATCATATAGACCCCTCAAAATGACTTCAAATGAGATGTGATCCCTAAAAAAAAAAAATGGTGTTTTAAAAATGAGAAATTGCTGGTAAACTTTTAACCCTTATAACTCCCTAACAAAAAAAAAATTTGGTTCCAAAATTGTGCTGGTGTAAAGTAGACATGTGGGAAATGTTACTTATTAAGTATTTTGTGTGACATATCTCTGTGATTTAATTGCAGAAAAATTCAAAGTTGGAAAATTGCGAAATTTTCAAAATTTTTGCCAAATTTCCGTTTTTTTCACAAATAAATGCAGGTAATACCAAAGAAATTTAACTGCTATCATGAAGTACAATTTGTCATGAGAAAACAGTGTCAGAATCACCGGGATCCATTGAAGTGTTCCAGAGTTATAACCTCATAAAGGGACAGTGGTTGGAATTGTAAAAATTGGCCTGGTCATTAATGTGCAAACCACCCTTGGGGGTAAAGGGGTTAAAAGGTGCTCAGTTTACCTAGGTATGCTTGCACTGACACGTTTCGAACTAGTTCTTATTCATAGTATAGCACAAAACCTACTATCACACGAGCTGTTTTATATAGTGGCGATATGGGATGTGGCATCATGAGATAATCATTTCATTATTGAATAATGCAGATTGAAATTATTTTGGTTGGTGTTTTAATAATATATATACATCAAATCTGTTCTAATATTCATGCCTTTTGGTGTCCTTGTACTGTTTTTAATTTTAAAATCCATGATGCTTCCTCATGTTTTAAGATACATGATCTCTCCCCTCCCATTTTGGGTGGGGGATTTTTTTCTATGGCATTTACCCTAAGACTGCTTAGATCACCACTGTGGTGATTAATGAAGTGCTGTGCGACACTTGAGGGACCGCGTGTTGTTTTATTTTGTGTGTCATACGCATGGCCTGATATGCGTTTATGCAACATCCTGGTTGTGCACCCAACATATTGCACTCTGCATTTTTCACATGTTATGACATAAGTTACTTCATAAAATTTGGTAAAAATTATGTAACCTATGTTATATTCTATTTAATTTGTTATTGAATTCTATTTTTAACAAACATATATACAGACACAATCCACATGATTTTTGTCTACACTTAAATGAACCTACAGTTGTATTTGTATGATCACTGGGTGCCACATAGTTGCCAATTTTCACACCACGTTTTGACACAACCTTACATCCCTTGCATACAATGTTTTTAGTGCATTGTCAGTATACAAAATCGGTAATTTTTATGATGTTTATCACTTGATACTAAATGGCACTATAATTTGTGGAGAACACCGCTGGTTGGTCATTATATTGGGTTCGGTATTTTTACAAGTTTTCGATTGTGTTTTTAGAATTGGCATTTTCGGGGCACAATTTAAAACTTGGTTTAAATATCTGAGTTTTTGAAAACGTGTATCAGTGACAGAGCATTCAATAATATATTTTTGTTCTCTAAGGTACAACAACGTCTGGCTCTGATATATTCACCTGTGGGTACATTGTGTAGGACGTGTCTGGGATGACAGTTGGTTGCGTATAACAACGAATTACCTGCTGTAGCTTTTCTGTATAGTTCACATTTCACATAATTCTTAGAAGAATTTCTACATAATAGAATGTCAAGAAAGGGAATTTTAAATTGATCATGATTTATGTATGCCATAAAATTAGGAATGGACACTTCTCCATCCCTCCATATAGTTAAGACATCCTCAATAAAACGTCCATACCAAACAATAGAAATTATACATATATTTTTCTTCCCACCAATTCATGAATATATTTGCTAAAGACAGTGAAAATTTAGCGCCCATAGAGCAACCTTGACATTGGACATAGAATGCACCCATAAAAGGAAAATAATTGTGCATAAGCAAAAATTTCACTTCTTCCCATCTAAATTTTATTAACTCATTAGAATAATTTGTATATTTGTGTAGTTATTCACTCACTGCGATTAATGCTAAATTGTGTGGTATTGCCGTGTATAGTGCATTAACATCGCAAGTGATCCATAAATATTCTTTGTACCATTTCATGTCCTCCATCACATTCAGAGCATGTTTACTGTCTTGTATATAACTGTGTGAAATTTCAACTAGTGGTTAAAGACTATCGTCTAACCATTTACATAGGTTCTCAGACCCTATTCCAGACACTATGGGTCTGAATGGTGGTGGAAACTTTTGCTTAGGTCTTTGGGAGAGCATGGAAGAGTGGATCTTGGATGTGATGTTCAGGATTAAGGTATTTCATTTGTTTCTTGTTTGTAACTCCTGTATCTATTCCATACTGTAAAAGTGACATCAATTTAACTTTAAATTAATTAGTAGGATCACTGGATATTTTGCAATAGACATTTTCATCTTGTAACATCTTGAGAATTTCTCTTTCATATAATCCTCTGTCACATATAACGATAGATCCATCTTTATCTGAATTTTTTATGACAATGTTTTCATTAGTTTGCACTGTTTGTACTGCTTTACTTCACATTGTGTAAGATTGGAGATAGTGCGTTTTCTCATTTCTTGATGATTCTTCAGTTACCCTTCTACAATGTTTTGAAAATCATCCATTGCTGAGGTGCATGATTGAACTGGATAAAAATCTGGATTAGGAACTCTATCATTAAAGTTTTTATCATGTAGGCAGGTTTGGTTTTGTCCCTCATCTGACAGAGAATGTAAATTCATTAAGGTAATTTGTTCCTGAAACATCATATTGGAATATTCCTTGGTGACTGATTTCCTATTTATTTCTCTTGTTATAATGCTGTGTATCTCCCTCCCTTTTTGGAGGTTTTCTTTGCCCTGTCTTTTTAAGTATTTTTATTATGGTTTTATTCTATTGTTATAAATAAACATTTAATTTTAATTCTAATGTTCTTCAGTTGGAATATATTCTTGTCTAGCAGCTACCCACCGCAATAGACTGTGTTGATATATTTGGATTTGAAGTGTCTAACGATTACTAACCTTTTTGGACACATAGGAAATATCCTTCAGGCATAATTCAGATGGGCATTTTTTCTTGTTTATTTAACACCTTATGCCATACATCTCAAGATATATTTGGTTTGAACACAAACTATAGAAAAACACATCTGAGATCTACACAGAGTTTTCTTTACGAATGTAGCCTTATCTTTTTCTTTTTAAAACATTTAAAAGTAATTATCGACATGGTCAAGACAATCTCCTGCAGTTCAAACCGAGCATCAGTATGGGGAAGAAAGGTGATTTGAGTGCCTTTGAACGTGGCATGGTTGTTGGTGCCAGAAGTGCTGGTCTGAGTATTTCAGAAACTGCTGATCTACTGGGATTTTCACACACAACCATCTCTAGGGTTTACAGAGAATGGTCCGAAAAAGAAAAAAAATCCAGTGAGCGGCAGTTCTGTGGGCGGAAATGCCTTGTTGATGCTAGAGGTCAGAGGAGAATGGGCAGACTGGTTCGAGCTGATAGAAAGGCAACAGTGACTCAAATCGCCACCCGTTACAACCAAGGTAGGCCTAAGAGCATCTCTGAGCGCACAGTGCGTCGAACTTTGAGGCAGATGGGCTACAGCAGCAGAAGACCACACCGGGTACCACTCCTTTCAGCTAAGAACAGGAAACTGAGGCTACAATTTGTACAAGCTCATCGAAATTGGACAGTAGAAGATTGGAAAAACGTTGCTTGGTCTGATGAGTCTCGATTTCTGCTGCGACATTCGGATGGTAGGGTCAGAATTTGGCGTAAACAACATGAAAGCATGGATCCATCCTGCCTTGTATGGAGCATCTTTGGGATGTGCAGCCGACAAATCTGCGGCAACTGTGTGATGCCATCATGTCAATATGGACCAAAATCTCTGAGGAATGCTTCCAGCACCTTGTTGAATCTATGCCACGAAGAATTGAGGCAGTTCTGAAGGCAAAAGGGGGTCCAACCCGTTACTAGCATGGTGTACCTAATAAAGTGGCCGGTGAGTGTATGTCTCATATACATTTAGGTCCAGAAATATTTAGACAGAGACACAAGTTTTGGCATTTTAGCTTTTTACGAAAACATATTCGAGATACAGTTATACAATTCACCGACATAAAGCACTATTTTGATCAATAGAATAAATGACCACAATAAAACTTAACATTTACTAATATTTTAAATGCAATTCAGACAAACAAAAGTATAGAATCGACACTACAGGTAATGTGCTCCTATATTGCACAAAGGCCTGTGCAAAAAATAGCATGCTTCGTTGGATTATAAAGATATTGCACACTTAATTAGTTATTGCACATATCCCCAATGGCCCGTGCACACAAGTGCGTTTACGCATTATTGCACATATTCCATATAATTGTTGAAAAAACTCTGCACTGTGCCTAGATACGTACTGCCTACCTGCGGGGGTTGGCACCCTACAATCCTGCGCAAATGGCACCCCTGCTCCCGTCGTCTGACCCTAATACACCCTGTCAGACTAATGTAGGTACAAGGCAACAGTACCCAAAAAAAACACACTCGTGACAATTCAAATCCACATAAAGATTCAATACTCCAATACTCTAAGTATGTTCATCTCGACGCGTTTCTCCGAGATCGGTTCAACAGGAGACATACTTATATAGCAATATAATGTGACAATCTGGATAGAAAAAGACTTATCTGAATAGAGAAAGAGGGGATGAATCACACTGAAGTAGTGTGCCCTAGACCGCAGTGGGGAGCAATATCCATCCTAGACCCACAGGTTACTATCAGCCAAGATACAGTTATACAATCAATATGGGCATAAATTGCAGACTCTCAGCTTTAATTTGAGGCTAATAGGAGTAAAGGTTTAGGAATTACAGCCCTTTAATATGTAGCTACCTCTTTTTAAAGGGACCAAAGTTAATTGAACATTTTCTTATAAGCTCTTTAATGGGCTGCATGGGCTATTCTCTCATTAATCCGTCATCAATTAAACAGGTAAAAGGTTTGGAGCTGATTCCAGGTATGGCATTTGCATTTGGAAGCTGTTGCTGTGAACTCACAACATGCAGTCAAAGGAGCACATAGTGAAAGAGAAACAGACCACCATTAGGTGAAAATCCATCAGAGATATAGCAGAAATGTTAGGAGTGGTTAAACCAACATTTGGTACATTCTGCAAAAAAAGAGCACACTTATGAGCTTGTAAACTCCAAAAGGCCTGTGTGTCCAAGGGAGACAACAGTGGAGTATGATCGCAGAATCCTTTCCATGGTGAAGAAAAATCCCTTTACAACATCCACCCAAGTGAAAAACGTTCTCCAGGAAGTAGGTGTTTCAGTATCTAAGTATGCCATAAAGATAAGATTTCATGAGAGCAAAGGTGCAAACCATTAATTAGCCTTAAAAATAGGCCAGATTAGACTTAAAAAAAATCTAAAGAAGCTAGCCCAGTTCTGGAAAAGTATTCTTTAGACAGATGAAACTATGGCCAAACTGTACCAGAATGATGGGAAGAAGAAAGTATGAAGAAGGCTTGGAATGGCTCATGATCCGAAGCATACCACATCATCTGTAAAACATGGTGAAGGCAGTGGGCAGGCATGGCTTCCAATGGCATGGGTCACTAGTGTTTATTGATGATGTGACTAAAGAAAAGAAGCAGCTGGATGAATTCTGAAGTGTATAGGGCTATAGATTCAACCAAATGGAGCAAGGTTGATTGGACGTCACTTCGCAGTATAAATGGTCAATATCCCAAATCATACTTCGAAAGCAACCTAGAAGTTTTAAGGCAAAGAAGTAGAATATTCTGCCATATCCAAGTAAATCACCAGATTTCAACCTCGGCGAGCATGCATTTCCCATTATTAAGACAAAACTTAAGGCAGAAAGCCCCACAAACAAGCAACAACTGAAGTCAGCTGCAGTAAAGACCTGACAAAGCATTGCGAAAGAGGAAACCCAGCATTTTGTGACATCCACAGCTTCCAGACATCAGGCAGTCATTGCCTACAAAGAATTATCTACAAAGTATTAAAAATGAACATTTTATTTATCGTAAAGTTAAATTGAGGCGCTGAAATGAGAAGGTTTTGTAGAAAAATTATTAAAATTCCTAAACGTTTCACAGGACATTTTTGTTCAACCATTTTACTTAAACCTGAAAATCTGCACTTCAATTTCATCTCAGTTGTTTAGTTTTAATTCCAAAATAGTGGCACGCAGAGCCCAAATCATGAACATTCGGACACTGTCCAAATATTTCTGGACCTAACTGTATGTCCATTCTTATACAAGGTATCAAAAGCAAGTACAATGTATTAACATAGATGTATAAATGCATTGATCTCTGAATTTTATTTATAGCCATATATGATGGATTGCTTTATCTCCATGTAGCAAGGTTAAACTTTGAAAAAACTTTAGAAACATTTGCCTAGGAACAGGATTTATGTTAATCCCTTAAAGGCCTGGTGAACACCATTTTCACTGCATTCTGAAAGCTGATTGACTACAGTTCATGATGAATGCATTTAATTTGAATTGAGAATCAAATCCACTGTTGCGATTCCATTTACCAGAGTGGAAAAAGACCACCTGCCAAAAATAAGACTTGTCAACAGTCCTAAGTTTGTATCAAAGCATGTAGCTTATACAAAAGTGCTGCAAAGTAAGAATGCGTTAAAAAATAGAATTGTTAATTTATTTATTTTTAATTAACAAAATGCAAAGTGAACAAACAAAGGAGAAATCTAAATAATATGAGTATTTGGCGTGACTGCCAGAAAGGTTGTTCCAAACATCTTGGTGAACTAACCACAGATTTTCAGTGGATGTAGGCTTGCAGGCATCATTCACTTTATGCCAGACAGAGATGTTGAAAGAGGGCTCTAGATTTGCATAAGCCTTTATCCACAGAAGGTCTGTGGTTTGTTCTTCAAAAAAGTTTCAAACAATGTTTCTGTTAAATTACTTCAAAAACTGTGTGTGAGTGTATGTAGAATAATTGATGTCAAAGGGGGGTTACTAGAGATGAGCTGATCAGGAAAAATACAAATTCACAGGGATTTTCTTGGCAAATTGGATTAGGAGAGACGTCATTCTCTATAAATTCAACATCACTTATCATGCTTTGGGGTCACTACAGACCCCAAAACATAATAAATATAAACTGTAAAAATAAAAAAAATCAATATCTTCACATCACCGCTCACCTCTCCGGCCCCTCCATCACCTATCCGGTCCTTGCCCCATCTTTTGATCTTTTCCTCTCTTGCTGAAATTTCCTTTCATGGCTAGGCCAGAACTTCAGGCTGTGAAGAGGTCTGGGTGGGTTCTTCACATACATATGAAAAGAGACCACATCATGACTTCACAACGTGCGCTGTGACCTTACATACATGTGCAGAATAGTGTCTCATCAGAGCTGTAAGTTCTGGCCCAGGGATTTCATCTATACTTCTGAGTCCTAGTGAACTACCAAAATCTGCATTTTGGTGAATGCAGATTTTTGTCAAATTTGAGTAGAATTGGATTCCATTGTGCTACAATTGCTCATTTCTAGTGATCACACCAGTTTTTATTTGATTTAGTTTTCTCTTTTGTTCATCCACTTTGCATGAGAACATGAAAAGGTATGAGGTGAAAACAATAATTCTTTCATCCAAGGAATGCATGTCATAATTATAATTCTCATCATCAGCGTATTAATATTTTAAGTAAAGTTAGCTAAAGTAATTTTTAGCACAGATAGAATTCACTAAAGGAACGCCTGAGTACCTGAAACGAGATGTATGCTCTGGCTGCCTGTCCTATTTCTGTCACATCATATACACGAGCTGTGTGAGTTTAAGCTGTTTGTCTATTTCATAAGGTCATTGTTAAACTTTGGCAAAACAAATTTACTGTTTAGAAATGTTGAAAGGGAATTTGTTGGTTGATTCATGCTCTTGCATTACAAACATGTATGTTATACTCTGAAATGCTGGGTGTCAGTCATCTGAGAGAAAAACATAGCGGGGACAAGGAGATTTGTCAAAGGGGGCAGCTTCTCCCTGCTCACGCTCTCTATACACACACATAGGCAGAGACCTGTCAGTCTAGTTGAGGAGGCGTAGAAAAAGTAGTGGGTTCCGCCTCTTGGACTAGTCACTTTGTCCCTGGTCATGCTTTCAGCTGCAGTATGTATTACTCCTCTCAAACACTGCAATCCTCCGGTATAATATATACACGATTGTAATGTAGGAGATAGTCTCTGATTCAAGCTGCCTGTGGTTACATGAATCAAGTAAAAGGTTCCCTTTAACTAGGGTGTAATGCCTCTCTACCGCACGTAAGAGGAAAACCAAAGTTGGCAAGCGGCATGAGTTCTACCGCAGTCATTTATACATTAGCATTCTTCTTCCTTCTTAATCATTAAAACCTCATTTGAATTACCATACATGAAATTGGTTTCTACTTATAGATTGTTTATCAGCTGGCATTGTAAGCACTTAAATATTTCTCTATTTTTTCCTTTCCTGATGATTTGCTTCATTAGCGGCATTCTTGAAATCACATTTACCTAATCCGCAGTTTCAGTATACTAACAAGGGTACGCTTCAGTGAGCGCAGACTTATGTAACAATGGGACTGCTCAGCTGGAGAGGATTTCTAATACTCTCCTCATTGAAAAAATGCAAGCCTCTGGTTTCCTCTGGATTTAATGTTCCAGTGTTTCTGTTTGGGATTTAAGGGCAAATAAAAGAGTTTGAAAATCCTTATAATCCCGCAATCTCTATATCTGCTGAAACACTAGTTTCTGTTTTATATATTTGTAGAAAACAAATGGAGCAAGGAAAGGAACAAACATCACTTCTTGGATGCTATGATACTTATCTAGATCGTGCACCTTCAAAGTTATGTGAATATTCACTGCTTTACTTTTGGATATTTTATTTATCCATAAGAGAGATTGCCAGGAAAGACATCTATTACAGAACAGCAGAAGACAAGGCTATACTATTGGATATTAGGATTTCCCACTGTGGAGCGCTCAGTATTGAGTGCGGTATACTCTGTCTGGGGTCACGCAAGAAGGTCATGTGGGAGGAGTATTGTTAACTTCTGTCTCTTAACTGCTTTTAACTAATCAGCTTTACTGAAAACACTTGAGATAATGTTGATTGACTCGGAACAGGTTCAAAATGTTCCTCTCAGATGCCTTTTTTAGCTGGATGTCAGATGCAGAACACAACACTCAGTATCTTAGTCTTTTAGAATCTACTATAGTAACTAGAGATGAGTAGATGAGGCAAAATTCAAATTTGCCTGTTTTTGCATTTTTTTCTGGAAATTTGATTTACAGTAAATTTAATGTACCTTATTTTTTGAGGTCTCTCTGCAAACTCCAAAAATGGTAATCATTATATATATATATATATATATATATATATATATATATACAGACATATACATAAAAATCTTTAGTATCACCTCACCGCTCACCTCTGTGGGTCCTTCGCTCCTCACTGTCATCCATCCAGTTCTGCATGATCCATCATATCACCGCCACACACGCTGAAGTCCCTGGGATATCAAACTGGACTCGGACTTCTGGCTTTGACACCCAAAAGGGTTCTGTGCATTTGTGCGCAAAGTCGCGGTGCACACCATGGCGCCGTGACATTTGCACACTTGCATAGAACTCTTCTGGGCCCTGAAAGTCAAAAGTACTGGCCCAACGAGAGAGACCTGATAATTTTAGCATTTGCAGTAGCGATTTGAAGATACAGCGAGGACTGGACGAGTGACGTGGAGACGACGGAGAGATGAGGATAAGAATTTTTTAAACTTTTTGATGGGACTTTATGGTTCAGAACACCATTCTGCTGAAAGCGTGCATAATGTGTATTACAAAAAAATACTCTTGTTGCGTAATGCAGGTTTTTGTAAAATTTGTGTAGAATTCAATTCCACTCACACTTATCCGCTGATTTCTAACATTATCTATTTTTATTCATGTCAGGCTCATTGAAAAAGTAAAATCTGTTTATAAAAGAATATATCAAAGCGTAGGAACCTTACAATGTTGATAAATGGATTTCAATAATAAAAGATTTAAATGCAAAAAACAAGACCAACAGAAATTCCACAAATCTGCACCAATTTATTTGGCTCTTTGGTTCATTATAATGGATGGCCTTGGTTGCAGGATTTTAGTGTTCTCTGCATAATTACAACTTATAGATGTGCTTGAAATTTTCCATTATGCAGTGGCAGTAAGTGAGATTTGTGTTTCCTCTTATAATCAAACATGTTGCCAGATCCACCATTTAAACCAGGCATACATGAAATATGCATAATGCGTGACTAAAATAAAATTGCTTACAGCAATATACTCGTAAATGATCTCTATCCTTTCACATAAACTGACTCTGACTCAGTTATATAAAGTGTTATATGATCAGGAAATCACTATATTTTACAAGAATTACACCTTGAAATATGTACATTTCCTGTCACTTTTAAGTTAATTAGAAAGGTTTTCTGGTTTGTAAAGTTCTGCGGAAAATATTGGCACTACAGAAATAAAATTATTATTATTATCAAATGTGCTGATTTAATACATGTTATCCCATGTTATTGTTTATGAATACATCATCATATATAAAATCCAGTTCTGGCAGCAATAGTTTTTTACTAAAAGATTAATTGGTCAAATCTGGTTTTAGAGTATTTGATGTTTTTAAGTGAATGCAGTGATGCAGGTGAATATCTCCATTATACATATGTGTAAATATTAGGGATAATCAAATCAAATGTATAATGGCCCCCACATAGCCCTTCAAACAGTATAATGGCCCCCACATAGCCCTTCAAACAGTATAATGGCCCCCACATAGCTGTCCATATGATATAATAGGGGAAAAGAAAACAGCGGATAATACTAGTGGATAATAGTGGATAATAAAGATTTGTGACTTTAAACTTATATTGCCTGGATCTAATCTCTGCCCTGGCGCTCCTTACAAGACCATGCTATTTTCTTTTCCCCTCCCTGAGGGTGCATGGCAGGAGCTGCTCTGGGCGGGACATTCCTGAAATCCTAACACCGACCATAGCCACAGGACCTACGGTAGAGCAGTCACATGTCTTCAGGACCTATCATCACGTGACTTCCAGTGTGCAACACAGGAGGACCTTACACCAGCAGTGGGTCTCACCGCTGTGTCTCAAACAGACTTGACCACTCTTCACTCGGCACTACAGCCCTCCGCTCTTCACTGTTTACCGAGGTTATGCAGGGGTGCATAACCCTAGAAGGTTAGTGGCCTCTTGGCTCAGCTATTAGCACTCTCCGTTATTTTAAATGGTCCTACTCATGTGCGCTCTCTTCTCTTGTTTTATTTTGCATATGATATAATAGACCCCAAATAGCCCTCCATATAATATACGGCCCCCACACTGTCCTCTATATAATATGATGGCCCCACACACTGCCCTCCATGTAATATAATGGCCCCCACACTGCCCACTATCTAGTATCATGGAACCCACATTTCCTTCCATATTATGTAATTGCTCCACATAGCCCTTGAGATAATATAATGTGCCCCACATAGCCTTCCATATAATATCATGGGCCTCACATAGCCTTCCATATAATATAATGGCCCCACATAGCTGTCCAGATAATATAATGTGCCCCACATAGCCTTCCATATTGTTAGCACCATACCGGATCCCTGCCCTGACAGGCAGGGTCTTCAGCATGTCTCTTCACTCACCCATGCTGCGGATGGTTCTTTCCTTCCCCATTCTATGCATGCTTCCAGCCGGTCTTCTGGCCATGTCCTTAGGACACTTGTGTGGGCACACCCGCCAATGGCTGTGGGACATTGTGTATATACTGCTTCCTCCCCACTGGGGAGGTGCCTGAGCAATTTTCCTGTTACAGTCTATGTTGTGCAAGGTCGCATACCAGTGCAAATCCTGCCTGCTGCGCTCTAAGTGCAAATCCTGCTTGTTGCACTCGGATACAAATTATGCCTGCTGCACTCGGACGCAAATCCTGCCTGCTGCACTTGGACGCAAATCCTGCATGCTGCACTCTAAGTGCAAATCCCACTTGCCGCACTCTGATGCAGATCCTGTCTGCTGCACTCTTGACACAAACTGCTGCACTCTGATGCAAGCTCTGCCTGCTGCTCCATCCAGTATGTCCTTCTGGATCCAGCTGCTGTGCGACCATTGGTCTGCCCTAGAGTGGCACCTGGCGTTCATCGGGAGCCAAGTCAAACCTCACCATCAAAGGCTCTAGTGAACAGTCAGGTGATTGCTTAGTCACACCCCTCCAGTCTCTCCGCGGTCCGTGCCACAGTGGTTCCACAAGCCACAACCGTGACACATATAATATCATTGCCACACATTGCCTTCTATATAATATAATGGGCCCATAAATCCCTCCATATAATATAATGGGCCACATATGCCTTCATATGATATAATGGGCCCAACATAGCCCTATATATATCATGGCTCCACATTGCCATCTATATAATTTAGTGGGCCCCACATTACCTTCTATATAGTGTTATGGCCTCACATTGCTCTCCATATAATATAATGGCCCTCCATAGCCTTCCATATAATATAATGTCCCCCAAATAGCCTTACATATAATATAATGGCTCCACTTTGTCTTCCTTATAATATAATGGCCTCAACACAGCCTTCCATATAATATAATGGCCCCCACAAATACTAATTAATTAAAAAATAAATGAATAAAATACTCACCTCTTCCTATGTCCCCGCTACTTCGCTCTCCTCAGTGTAAATAACAAGATCTCAAATGCAGATACCATCATAGAAAATCAGGTTTAAAGCAACCCATGTATATGTGGGTGCTACCCTGCGGAGCTCCCAAATAACATTAAATCACCAGAATATGGAGCATATACAATGCTGCAAAAAAGTTTTTTAGAATAAAATTGTATTCTTTAATTAAACAAATAAGTAAAAATAGCAATCATTAAATTATTCATATACAAACAGAGCTATTCAAATAGGACCACAGATGCCAAGATGATAGGTTGCTACAGATAAGACAAAAAACATGGGTATAAATAATATATAATCATCAGTAATATCCCCAATCAAGGTATCAGATTTAACTAAAGTGCCAAGTGCATCAAAGATATAGGGATGACCAAATCCTGTGTGTCATGGAGGGAGGTAATACTATAATATCCTGAAGATTTCTTCCTGTTCTTTGGTCAGTGGCCTTTTATATAGACTCCATACCTACAGCACTAAGGGGCCAAATGTATTGTGAATAGTCTAACCCATGATAGTGTCAATCTGCAGCCATGCGCCCCAAAGTGGGTTTCGCAATGGCTTCCTCGGGGGGCTCTCCTCAGTGTGTCTACTGCAGCTCTGCACTGCTCAGCACAGCAAGCATCTTGTGATCGAGTTGTGTTTGTCTGTGAAGGGAATTGTGGGGAGACAGCATTGAAGCATTGATCGAATAATTTGAATAGCTCAGGATCCCCTACCATACACATAATACATTGTCAATAGAGATGAGTGGATTTACTGAGATCAGAATTTGCCAAATCCATTAAATATTTTCAGGAAATTCAATTTGCAGCAAATTTGTTCTCCACAAATTGAATTATGTTCTGGGGTCTGTAAAGACTAATCGTAAGATGTAGAAAAAGAAACAGCAAGCAATACTCACTTCACTATTCACCTCCGCTGTTCACATTCACTTGTATGAACTGTGGTGCCTCTTCTTTCCACAGCTGGGCCAGGACTTCCAGCCTGGAACTAGACCTGGAACTTGCCTTGACAAATGCAGGGTCATCCCAGGCCTAATTGCAGCAAAAGTCCAGTCCTAGAGTGCCTATCGTAAAGTTGCAGGAAGATGGACTGAGCTGGTGAAATTTCTCTTGTGTCGGTTACGGAACTATCGGGACTGTTACCATTGTTGCCGGGGGGGGGGAGCTTTCTGACCCGGGCAGACCCATGCACTCGACTGTAGGGTGTGTGTCAGGGATAAAAGGCAGTGTGCGTGGGAAAGCGGGAAGACAGAGCGCACAGCAGAAGGCTGACTCTCCAGGGGACTACGAGATAGGACAGTCCTGCGCTGCAGCAACTTAGCCCTTGCGCGCTCTGACTGTGGAGGACGTGATTCTGTGTGACCTCTGACTCCCGTGATGGACAGTTTGCCCCATATCGTTCCGCTGACTGCTGCTAGTGTGCGGCCCAAACCCTACCAGGCAAGTCACCCATAGTTGGGTGGCCTTATCCCCACAGCTGCCACTGAACTTAGATGCTTTCCAGCAGTGTCAGAGACTGCTTCACACCACATACGTCAGCCCAGTCATCGAGAATATCACCTCTGGGAGCCAGGATGCGTCGCTTGTGTCAAGAACCAGTGCATCAACTTCATTCAGGAACAGGCCAGAGATTTCATGTGCCATCGTGGGATTCTAAGTTTGCACCACCCGTAAACAATCAGACTGATACGTTTACCAGACCCTGACACTTTAACCAGTTTTACTCCCCTCTTAACCTCCCTGCGAGGAGTATCCCTCGTAATAAACCCTTTAACTCTTGTTCTGCCTCCTGCTTGTCTCTGCATCCCGTGTTCCTGCTATTCTTGCAAAGTCATGGTACACGTCCTGACGTCACAATGTCACCACAACTTTACATCCCACCCTTTCGAGAGGAAGCCCTGTATTTCAGCATGTGGCGGCGTTAAGAAAAGGCTGTATGGGGGAAGAATGTACAGTGAAGGTGTCTGTGAGGTGAACAGTGATGTAAATATTGTAATTTTTTAAACTCTTCTTTGGCTCTCTACACTTTGGGAAAATGGCAACCAGCAGTCCAACATCTTGCTGAATTAGCACAAAGCTAATTACAAAACGTGCATTCTTGGAAATACAGATTTTTGTCAAATTTGAGTAGAATAAATTCCCACTTCAATACATTTTTTAAATTCTAATTGCGGCTATTGCATCTAAAGTGCATCAAAATCATATTTTTATATGTAACAAGAAAAGGTCAGATTCAAAATTCAGAAGTTCTGTAGCAAAATTCACTTCTTCAGCAGTGAAGTAATTGCTGGAGCTAAAGACCCATCTGGCTGTTTCAACAATTTCTTTGGTCAAGAAGTTGGTGTAAGGGTATGTGCACACGTTGCGGATTTGGCCCTGCAGATTCGCAGCAGTTTTCCATGCATTTACAGTACCATGTAAACCTAAGGAAAACCAAATCTGCAGTGCACATGCTGCGGCGGAAAAAAATGTGCCGAAACGCTGCCTTATTTATTCCACAGCATGTCAATTCTTTGTGCAGATTCCGCAGCGGTTTACACCTGCTCCATGATAGGAATCTGTAGGTGTAAAACCGCAGGTGGAATCCACACAAAAACCGCGGTAAAGTGCGGTTTATCTGCAGATTTACCAAAATCAGTCCGAAAAAATCTGCAGAGTAATCCGCAGCATGTGCACATAGCCTAAGGGCTTCCCATTTCCATAATGACCAATGTGTAATGTTTGTGTGCAAAATCTTATTTGGTAAGTCAGTTGTGTCTCTGCAATATGGTTTTCCTGCTGTTGCATTAGTTCTATATGTCTAGTCAAGCATCTGTGCTGTAGGGTGGAAAACAAAATTTGTACCAGCTACAAGAGGATTTGTGGTTTATATAAATTCAGCAATGTGTAAAAGACCTGAATCCTGGAATTTATGTAAGAAAATGTAAATTTGCATATTGCTTTGCTTGACGCATAACTCAGATGAAGTGTTGGTGGACAAGTACTTACCTGACTTTTTAGTTGCTTAATGTCCTTCTGCACTGGCAAAATAAACGCTTCCATAGTTGGAAACTTTTGAAGTTGTTGAAACTTGCTTTTGGCATTGGAGCTGTTGACATCATTACTGTAGAGTAATCATCATGGTGCCTCCATTTTGTGCCATTTTTTCCACAAAAAAAGTCTATGGACTGATGGCTTCTGTGTAGCATTTTTCTGCAGAATTTTTCTTCATCAAGTTTATTTTTACTACACAACGTACACCATAAAAAAAAATTCCCAAAAAGCAATGCCAGAATTGCATTTTTTTCACAAGTTCTTCCAACTTGGAATTTTGTTACCATTTTTTTGTGTGGTAAAATTTATGTCATGAAAAAGTACAATTTATCCTGCAAAAAATAAGTCCTCATACAAGTATGTCTATGTGGACAGAAAAAAAAAGTTATGGCTCTGGGAAGAAGTGGAGGAAAAAAATGAAAACGCTAAAAATTCTACCTCTGCTGTAGTGTAATTCATGATTATTAGTGTAATGTGGCATTAAGTCTGGACTGTTGTTCCATAAATTGATAATTAACAGAATCGTACCTAGCTAATGATGTAGTAATAGCAAAATAATTAACTTTTTACATATTCAACTTTTTGCATATTCACAACTTCATGTGGTTCATCGGTTTTCATATGAATACTCTGAGTCCTAAATCATTACCAGTGGAGTAGCTGTAGAGGTACAGAAGTAGCAGTTTCAATTGAACCTTCATTCTGGAAGCCAAAAGGTCCAAAGCTTCTACAGAAATAGTAACTAATCATTCTAATTTTGTAATGATGTAATATTGATATACAGAGTTTTCTCACAATAAACACTGTGTGAATACATGATTCACTGGATATTACCTGGAAGACCTTCAGTGACATTTGTTCTGATAATGTGTTACTATGTATTTGGAAATAGAACCACTTCCAGTGCTGCCAATAGCCACTTATGTTTATTTAGCTTCAAATACAAAGCATAGCTCATTAACCAGAGCAAATAGTAATTAAAGTAGCAGCTCCTGACCCGCAGCAGATGTTTACTTTAGTAGAATATACCCTAGAGAAGATTGAAAATATTTCATAATTACTTAAATATGGTGTGTTGCCTTGTACATCATCTCCAAAGGACAGTTCAAGAAACTAAACACAAAAAATGGACATTTTCTGCAAATGGATGTTTTCTGCAAAACAAAAATTATTAGTTATTTACTTCCTTAACATTGATGGCCTGTCTTTTGGCCAATATGCAATCAATGATTGCTACTTCCAATAGGTGGCACTAGAAAATCAGTGGAGATATCAGAGGAGGATTCCTCCTAACCTCAGTACTCCCCACTCACAAGTATTATATATCAGCAATTGTGTGAGGCTACTATTAAAATATAACTTTTAATCTGAATTCTAATAAAAAGTGACAAGTATAAGCAAATGACACAAACACATACAACATTGACCGACAGATGCCGGACCAAAAATATTATGAATTCAAGTATGATCCAGGGAAAGAGACCTTCCTTAAAAGGAATCTGTCACCCCATTTTTCGCCTATAAGCTAACGCCACCGCCATTAGGGGCTTATCTACAGCATTCTGTAATGCTGTAGATAAGCCCCAGATGTATCCTGAAAGATAAGAAAAACAAGTTAGATTATACTCACCCAGGGGCGGTTCCGCGGTGCGGTTCGGGTCCAATGGGCGTCACGGTCCATGTCCAGCGCCTCCCATCTTCATAGGATGATGTCCTCTTCTTTGCTTCCTGCCGTGGCTCCTACGAAGGCATAGGTCAGAGAGGCCCGGCACCTGCGCACTGCAGTACTTTGCTCTGCCCTCAACAGGGCAGACAAAGTACACCTGCACAGGAGCCGCGGCATGGAGCAAAGAAGAGGACATCATCCTATGAAGATGGGAGGCCCCGAACCCGGACCGCGACTCCCATTGGACTGGTCCAAACTGGGACCGCCCCTGAGTGAGTATAATCTAACTTGTTTTTCTTATCTTTCAGGTTACATCGGGGGCTTATCTAAAGCATTCTAAAATGCTGTAGATAAGCCCCTGATGGCGGTGGCCTTAGCTTTTAGGGCTAAAAAGGGGTGACAGATTCCTTTTAAACACCTATAGTATTCTAGATATATGCCTCATCATTTTTTATCAGTCAAAGGCCCAAATCTCGCATATAATCTGTAACTTGACCACCAACAGATGTATAGATATAAGGTGCTATAGACTATTAATGATTGAAAACAGTTTTCTTCATAATCTCTTATACATATATCACACCCATAAGTAGTGTTTTCATATAGTCAGGATCATTGACAATTGACATAATGTGAATATCATAAAATCATAGAATGTTACAGTTGGAAAGGACCTCCTGGGTCATCTGGTCCAACCCCCTGCTCAAAGCAGGATTCACTAAATCATCCCAGATAGGTGTCTGTCCAGCCTCTGTTTGAAGACTTCCAATGAAGGAGAACTCACCATCTCTTGTGGCAGCCTGTTCCACTCATTGATCACCCTAATTGTCAAAACGTTTTGTCTAATATCTAGTCTGTCTCCTCCTATTCAGTTTCATCCCATTGCTTCGAGTCTTTCCTTGTGCAAATGAGAATAAAGATGATCCTTTTACAATGTGACAGCCCTTGATATATTTGTAGACAGCTATTAAGTCTCCTCTCAGTCTTCTTTTTTGCAAGCTAAACATTTCCAAATCCAGTAAATGTTCCTCATAGGACATGGTTTGCAAACCAGTCACCATTCTGGTCGCTCTTCTCTGAACTTGTTCCAGTTTGTTGATGTCATTTTTAAAATGTGGTGCCCAAAACTGGACACAGTATTCCAGATGAGGTCTGACCAAAGAGGAGTAGAGGGCAATAATGACTTTACGTGATCTAGACTGTATGCTTCTGTTAATACATCCCAGAATTGTATTTGCCCTTTTTTCTGCTGCATCACACTGTTGACTCATGTTCAGTCTGTGATCTATTAGTATACCCAAGTCTTTTTCACATATGCTGTTGCTTGGCCCTATTCCTCCCATTCTGTAAATGCTTTTTTCATTTTTATTGCCCAGATGTAGTACTTTGCATTTTTCCCTGTTAAAAGTCATTCTGTTAGTTGCTGCCCACTGCTCCAGTTTATTTATATCTTTTTGAATCCTATCTCTTTCTTCTCTACTATTAGCCATCCCTCCTAGCTTTGTGTCATCAGCAAATTTAATCAGTTTACCCTCAATTCCTTCATCTAAATCATTGATAAAGATGTTGAACAATACAGGGTCCAGGACAGAGCCCTGTGGTACCCCACTTGAGACATTCTTCCAACTGGATGTGCAGCCATTTACGACCACTCTTTGGGTCCGATCACTAAGCCAGTTATGAATCCACCTAACAGTTGCCTTGTCCATTCAATACTTAGTAATTTTTTCAATAAGGATTGTGTGAGATACTTTGTCAAATACTTTGCTGAAGTCAAAATATACTATATTTACAGCATTTCCCTGATCCACCCAGTCAGTGATTCTGTCATAGAAGGAAATTAAGTTAGTCTGACATGACTTATTAGTTACAAACCCATGCTGACTGTTTATTCACTTCATTCTTATCCAGGTACTTACATTCATGTTGTTTAATAATTTGTTCAAAGATCTTTCCTGGTATAAATGTCAGACTCACCGGCCTATAGTTCCCTGGGTCCACCTTCTTCCTCTTTTTGAAGATAGGAACAACATTTGCTCTTCTCCAGTCTTCTGGGACTTTTCCTGTTCTCCAAGAATTTTCAAAGATTATGGAGAGTGTTTCAAAAATTTCTTCTGCTATCTCCTTCAGTACTCTGGGGTGTAATTCATCTGGACCCGGAGACTTTAATTCATTTATGTTAGCTAAGTGTTTCCTCACTATCTTTCTGTTTATAGATATTCTGGATTCTTCTATTCCCTTAATAGGACAGTGAAAATCAGTTGATGTTACATTTTCTTTCTGAGAGAAAACAGATGCAAAATAGGAATTTAAAAGTTCGGCCTTCTCAACATCTTTTCTTACCATTTCATCATTTTCATCCTGTAAAAATCCAGACAATTTATGTCCTATGAACGTTGTATAAAATAGAAAAGTAATTGTATCCCCCATCTGTTGATCCTTCTAGAATCCTGTGCCACTAGAGATATACATCTTACTGGTAAATCAGGAATGCTGGAGCTTCATGGTGGCCCTAAAGTGCCCTCAAATTACTGAGTAGGCCCTATTCCCATTGCTTTCCCATTGCTCCAGCTCTTACAAGGGCAGTCCACAGCTGGCCCTCACAATGAACTTCCCCTGTATGAAATTATTGTGCCTCCCTTTCTATATATCATTTAATGCTACTACTCTCATTTGATGGGATATTAGGAGGGGTTATATTGCAGTTAAATCACATTACAACATCTGATAAATGATCTAGGGAGAGTTTTTGTATACGGTCCACCCTATAATTAAAACTAGGGATACAATGACCTGGAGGTGGTATAGAACTTACATTTATCATGGTACAATTGTACCATAAAGATAACTTAGGCAATTAAACAAAATACAGGAGAAGGTATAAGGTTAAATTGGCAGGTGAGATGTTATACACGACAAGTGTTCTCCTATATAAAACAGCCGTAATTGAATTGTTCATTGAGGCCTAATGGAGATATCATATTGAGAAGGAAGATCCAGTGTGCCTCCCTTTGGAGGATCATCTGATCCCAATTGCCTCATCTTATGGCGGTTCAATCCCAATAAACCTAATGGCATTGATAGACCCTCTGTGCGCGTTGTTCATGTGCTTAGCTTTTGGCGTATCCCTTCTATGTTCAATGTTGCCCAAATGGTCTAAGTTATGAGGCATATATCTAGGAGGCTATAGGTGTTTAAGGAGGGTCTCATTGCCTGGTTCATTCTCGAATTCATAATATTTTTGGTCCCGCATCTGTCGGTAAATGTTGTATGTCTTTTTGTCATATGCTTATATTTGTCACTTTTTAATATAGTTAGGATAAAAGTTATATTTTAATATTAGCCTCACATAATTGCTGATATATAATATAGGTGGCACTAGAGTTTAAGTCCTCTTTCTCTCTGAAGAGGCAATTTGCATATTTATTTTCCCAGAGGAGCCTTACATGGCTTATAGGCCTCCTTACACTGGCTTGCCAGGCATATGATTCTCCAGGAGAAACGTTACCCGTAAATCCCAGCAATGAGGAGTACATGACACATGCAGGAGGCCAGTGCTCCTCTCTAGTAGGTAATATAGTTGGGGTGTCGAGAGACAGACTTTCACCAATCTAATTTTGATTTCCCTGTTGTAAGATAAATTGATAACCCAATTATTTTGTAACATACTATTGGTAATTTTTATCATCATTTTTGTGTTACCAACAAATCTATGTATCATTTTGTCATAAAATGTGAATGCTTTTAAAAAGCCACTTAGGGTGTCTCATTTTGACCAGCTTATTTTGCCCCTGCATGGATAAATGGAATGGTAGCTAAAGGTGGTAGAGAAACAGCAGATGTATCTGGGCTCCTTTGGCAAAGAGGGTCCAGAAAGACACCATTTTTATCAACTGCACTAAATAAAGAGGGCTAGATTTTGTACTCGGGCTCAGCAGTTTAAAATTTATATAAATGGATGAATCTACGAATGTCTAGTTAATTTTCTACTTTTACTAAACAAAGGTTGATACACTAGCTATAGGCACTAGTGATGAGCAAGTATACTCATTGCTCGAGATTTCCTGAGCATTTGGTGACATAGTTGCATGATTTGCGGCTGCTAGACAGCTTGAACACATATGGGGATTCCCTAGCAACCAGGCAACCCCCATATGTACAAGCAGGGGTGGATTAAGGGTAGCCAGGGCCCCGGGCTGTTCAGACTCTGTGGGACCCCCGGTCATGTGACGGGGTCATGCGACATCATATACCTGAACCAGATTATTCCAGAAAAATAGTTGCTGAGTGAAACTCCACTTCTCACCTATCACACATTAACTTTTCCCATCACCAGATCACACATATAACCGGCAGCTTTTGTTTTGGCCAAAAGATTTTTCAAGCCGCCACCATAACACGGTAGACACTTTTGGCCGGGCCCTATTCTATTGTAACCTATTAAATATTTGTTAAAATATGCAATGCAATTTAGGTATATTTTTATTTATTTTTCAATTTTTAAAATGACCAATAATATCATATACGAGGAACAAATACTACACCATGACCAGACCACATATTACCACTACAAAGTGACCAATTAGCACATACAAGGAACAAATACCACAACACCATGTCCAGACCACATATTACCACCACATAATAACCTAATACTGCAACACTGATCAGTAATAAAAAAAAAAACAATACTATCACCATAAGTGCTATTATACACAGGAGATCTGTACTTAGTATGCAGTGTCTGTGTAGAGGTTATACAGTGATCACTGGTGACATTATACACAGGAGCTCTGTATATAGTATACAGTGTATAGTGTCAGTGTGTAGGTAACACACTGACTCACCAGTGACATCTCTAGGTGAAGTCTTTCACCTTTAATCCAGCACAGACCGCCATCACTTCTTCCATCCAGGGCTCATCTCTGCAGGAAATAACACAGTTATCTCGAGCTCCGCTTGCAGAACACATTACTTAATTTTTCCCAAATTCTACATTACACCACATGAAGAAAAAGCGGCAACATAGTGTCACTCTACACAGTAACAGGCCTGCCCCTTCATTTAAAACAGTATACTCAAAAAATAAAATAAATACATCACTGCAGTAATAATATCCCTAAATTAGTCCCTATGGTAATAATATTCCCCATCCTGGCCCATGTGTGTCTCATTCCTGGCTTCAGCCATATGTTCTCCCATCCTGCCCTCATGAGTATCCATTCTGCCCCATATGATCTCCCCATCCTGCCCCATCTGTCTCCATCGTATCCATCCTGCCCCATGATCCAATCCTGCCCCGTGATCCTGCACGATGTGTTTCCAATCCTGCCCCCAGTGTCTCCAATCCTGCCCCGTACCTCCATTCTGCCCCATATGTCTCCAGCATTCTGCCCCATGTCTCCAGCATTTCTGCCCCCAGTGTCTCCAGCATTTCTGCCCCCAGTGTCTCTAGCATTTCTGCCCCCAGAGTGTCCAGCATTTCTGCCCCCAGAGTGTCCAGCATTTCTGCCCTCACTGTGTCAAGCATTCAGACCCCAGTGTGTCCAGCATTCAGCCCCCAGTGTGTCCAGCATTCAGCCCCCAGTGTGTCCAGCATTCAGCCCCCAGTGTGTCCAGCATTCTGCCCCTAGTGTGTCCAGCATTCTGCCCCCAGTGTGTCCAGCATTCAGCCCCCAGTGTGTCCAGCATTCTGTCCCCAGTGTGTCCAGCATTCAGCCCTCAGTGTGTCCAGCATTCAGCCCCCAGTGTGTCCAACATTTAGCCCCCAGTGTGTCAAGCATTCAGCCCCCAGTGTGCCCTGCATTCTGCCCCCAGTGTGTCCAGCATTCAGCCCCCAGTGTGTCCAGCATTCTGCCCCCAGTGTGTCCAGCATTCTGCCCCCAGTGTGTCCAGCATCTCTGCCCCATCTGTGTCCAGCATCTCTGCCCCTTCTGTGTCCAGCATCTCTGCCCCATCTGTGCCCAGCATCTCTGCCCTATCTGTGTCCAGCATCTCTGCCCCATCTGTGTCCAGCATCTCTGCCCCATCTGTGCCCAGCATCTCTGCCCCATCTGTGTCCAGCATCTCTGCCCCATCTGTGTCCAGAATCTCTGCCCTCATTTGTGTCCAGCATCTCTGCCCCCATCTGTGTCCAGAATCTCTTCCCCATCTGTGTCCAGCATCTCTGCCCTCATCTGTGTCCAGCATCTCTGCCCCATATGTGTCCAGCATCTCTGTCCCCAGTGTCTCCAGCATTCTGCCCTGGGCCCCTCGGATCGCTGCTCTCAATAAAACAAAAAAGTTCTTCTCACCTGGCCAAGCTCCCTCCACGCAGCTGAAGCGCATACTCGCCGGCGACTGACTGTCACGTCAGACGCCGGCGACTTGCGCGCTGCGGCTGACGTCTGCTGCAAGCCTCCGATTGGCTGACAGCTGTTAACTATTGACGTGCGGGCACGGGCCCGCACCTCAATATCATTAAACTGCCGCAGCACCGGTAGGGGCCTGGTGAGCAGATGAGATAGGGCCCGATGCAGGCCCCCTCTGCCCACCGTGCCCCATACGCCAGTCAGGACAGTAATGCCCTGATGGCGGCCGAGGTCAATCTCAGCGGTAGCCCAGGGTCCAGATTGACCTCATTATAATCCGCCACTGTGTACAAGTCAGCCATATATAGGTTTCTTTTCTGCTGAATATTTGGAACCTATTGTTTTTTTCAAAGCAGTAGTCCAAAAAAAGGCTCTCTATTACTTTGATAGGTCACAGTTTTCATATGTACCTGTTACAGAGAGTAATTTTAATCAAATCCTGGGAACAAGCAGTGCAGGTCTTCATTCATGCAGCTAGAATCAGGAGTGACGATGACTCAGGTATATATCTAAAATGGAGATGGAAATTGGTGGTGGAAAGGTTTTTGTTCAGTTGAAAAAGGAGAATTTTCATGGTCGAATAAGAACTAAGGTTTCTTATATTTTCGGAGACACTTATTGCAAGTTCATATAAGTAACATGGACCTCTATTTTACAAGACTAATGTGACATATGAAATAAAAGCTCTAAATCTAAAAACAAGAGACAGAGGTCTAAGTCAACACCAGGGCATTAAAATGTTTACAGTACTGTTCATTGAGAAAGAGAATGGTTGTTTCTCTCTTTGCTGTCGAGCTTTCCCTTTCTGGTAGTTTACAAGCTTTGTCTGTCAGGCTGTGTCAAATCAAGGACAGCAAAGCATGGAAGCAGTGGAGCTTGCTCTGCAGGACAGCACTTGTGTCTTGTCACCTGCTGCGAGAAATACCTTGGGTTCATGCAAAACTCTGTCACTGTCAGCATGGAGAAACCAGGCATATCACACATCGTAGTAAACCACTATTAAATGCTACTGAATAACAAAAGGTAGTATTATAAACCAAATGGAAGATTCATATTCTTAATCAATACCAACTTAAAGGGTACCTGTCATCCTGGAAAATACTATTTAACTGCAAGTAAACAGCTTTACAATGTTGTCCAGCCACCTTACTGATAATGTGGCTACCAAGAGAAAATTAACTTATTTCCCTTAGGAAACCATCAACTTTCTGTCATCGGGTGTGCAGAAAGTGACCACAGTCATCACAGACAACAGTGCTCACTATATTGTGAGCGGCATCTGTAAGCACACCCCGGCACTTTGGTTGGCAGCAGGCTTTGCAGTGCATCTGCGGACAATCAAATTGTCAGACTATCAAATTGTTATTGCTCAGTGCTTGCCCCCATGACTGATAGCCGGCGGCTCCTGTGAGGAAATTATTATTATTATTATTTTATTATTATACATTTTTTATAGCGCCATTTATTCCATGGCGCTTTACATGTGAAAAAGGGGTCAAATACAGAAGGAGGGAGGACCCTGCCCGAGAAGGCTCACAGTCTGCAGGTGATTGGTGAGGATACAATAGGAGAGGGTAGAGCTGGTTGTGCGGTGGTTCAGTAGGTTGAGGATCACTGCAGGCTGTAGGCTTGTTGGAAGAGGTGAGTCTTCAGGTTCCTTTTGATGGTTTCTATGGTAGGCGAGAGTCTGATGTGTTGGGGTAGAGAGTTCCAGAGTATGGGGGAAGCATGGGAGAAGTCTTGCAAGCGGTTGTGGGAAGAAGAGATAAGAGGGGAGTAGAGACGGAGATCTTGTTATCGAAGGTTGCATGTAGGTAAGTACCAGAGACCATGTCACAGATGTATGGAGGAGACTGGTTGTGGATGGCTTTGTATGTCATAGTAAGGGCTTTGAACTGGAGTCTCTGGATGATAGGAAGCCAGTGAAGGGCTTGGCATAAGAGAGAGGCTGGGGAATAGCGGGGAGACAGGTAGATTAGTCGGGCAGCAGAGCGAAGGATGGATTGGAGTGGTGCCAGAGTGCTGGAGGGGAGGCCAGAGAGTAGGAGGTTGCAGTAGTCAAGACGAAAGATGATAAGGGCGTGCACTAGTGTTTTTGTGGTTTCGTGGTCAAGGAATGCGCGAATACGGGAAATATTTTTAATGTGAGACGGCAGGAGGAGGCAGGGGCTTGGATATGTGGTTTGAAAGAGAGGGCAGAGTCGAGGATCACCCCGAGGCACCGAGCATGCGGGACAGGGGAAAGTGAGAAGCCATTGACATTGATGGATAAGTCTGGTGGAGGGGTAGAGTGAGATGAAATAAAGCAGTAAATAAAATAAACTAAACTAAATAAACTTCTGAACCAGGTGCCACTCTGATTTTTTTCCTACCCTATAAGCACTAAGGTGCACCCATATCCTTTACAGTTATAAGAACTATATTAATATCATGTGCACTCCTGTTTATTCGCACCTTTTCTTAACAATATCGTATACTCGTGACTTCTAGGTATTTTGTCTGGACCAAATAAGGTCTTATCGTTTTCCACCGCGGCAACAACATTGTGTACCGCCATGACAGAATGTAACTCAATATGGTTCTAATCATGTCATTTATGAGAAAAAGCATCATATGACCGTTCTTAGTTTATTTTATTTACTGTTTTATTTCATTATTTTTCTTTTCTGTTTGTGTATTTTAGCAAGATACTCTGATGAAGGTCCAATGTGAGACCAAAAACGTTCAATTATTTCTTCTGTTTTTTGTCTGGATGCAAAATAAATGAAATTTCCTCATCTTTCATCATTTTGAGTGCCAAGTTTATTTTTGCTTAGATTACGGGTTGGATACCCTACTTGAGCACGATCCACAAGTTATTTTTTGTTGAGTGCCTTGTCGTTCTCTACTTTTCAGACAAGAGGCGAGGTTAGGAGAGGGAGACACTGAATGTTCGGTCTGTTAGATATGAGATCCAGGATAGGGCCAAGTCTGTGATGCCAAGAGATGATAGAATCTGTAGCAGGAGGGAGTGGTCCACAGTCTAAAAGGCAGAAGACAGGTCCAGGAGAAGGAGGACAGAGTAGTGTTGCTTGCTCTTGGTGGTTAGAAGGTCATTGGTGACTTTAGTTACTGCAGTTTCAGTTGAGTGATGGGGTCGGAAGCCAGATTGTAACCAGTCAAAGAGGGAGCAAGAGGAGAGGTGGGAGGACAGTTCAAGATGGACATTCTGTTCAAGTAATTTTGAGGTATGGAGAAGAGATATTGGGCGATAGCTAGACACAGAGGATGGGTTGAGGGAGGGCTTTTTGAGGATGGGTGTGATCTTGGCATGTTTGAAGGATGAGGGGAAGACACCAGTTGGGAGTGAGAGGTTGAAGAGATGTGTTAGGGTTGGGATGAAGACTGTGGCAAGGTTAGGGATGAGGTGGGATGGGAGCAGATCAAGCGTGCAAGTGGTGAGGTGTGATCTTGACTGGAGGGTGGAGAGCTGATCTTCTGTTATGGTGGAGAAGCTGGTTTTGGAGGAACAGGTTTGAACAGCTAAGAGGGGCATTGAGCGCTGTGGGCCAAAGCTTTCTCTGATCCTATTGATCTTCTGTTTAAAGAAAGAGGCAAAGTCTCCGGCAGAAATGAGTGGGGAGGGAGGAGGTGCTGGGGGACGGAGTAGCGAATTGAAAGTGTTGAAAAGCTGTTTAGGGTTTTCAGAGAGGGAGGATATGAGAGATGAGAAGTACATTTGTTTTGCAGCAGTGAGCGTGGACTTGAAGCTGGCGAGGGACTGCTTGTATTAGATGAAGGGCTCGGCAGAGTGGGATCTCTTCCATCTCCACTCAGCGATCCTGGAAGCCCATCTCAGTTCTTTGGTCAGGCTGGTCAGCCAGGGCTGTCTGTTGATTGTACGAGTTTTGCTATGCATGAGGGGGCAGCCGAATCGAGTGTCGCTGTTATTGTGGTGTTATAAAAAGTGGCAGCAGCATCTGTGTCATGAAGGGAAGCTATGTCTGTAAGAGGGAGAAGGGACTCAGAGAGTGATTGTAAACTGAGGTGTTTGAGATTTCTGCAAGGGTGAGTGAGTTTGTGGAGTAGGGGTTGCACAGTAGGAGAGGAGATGGAAGAGAATGTCAGTAGGTTGTGGTCAGATGGGCAGGGGTGAGTTAGTGAGATTAGTAAGGGAACAGAAGCGAGTAAAGATAAGGTCCAGTGTGTGACCATCTTTGTGAGTGGCCACAGAAGACCATTGAGTGAGGCTGAAGGAAGCAGTGAACGATAAAAGTTTAGAGGCAGCTGAGGTGGAAGTGTCAATGGGGATATTGAAGTCACCCATGACTATAGTGGGGATGTCAGCAGAGAGGAAGTGATGTAGCCAGGTGGTGAAATGGTCGAGAATGGTGGAAATGGCTAGTTTTGGGTGGCGGTAGATGACAGCCAGCTGGAGGTTGGAGGGGGAATAGATGCGGACGGAGTGCACCTCAAATGAGGGAAAAGTAGCAGAGGGTGGTAGCGGGATTGGAGTACAAGAGCAGGTGTTGGACAGGAGCAAGCCAACTCCTCCACCACATTTGGTGCTGAGGCGAGGGGTGTAAAAGAGGTGAAATCCGCTATAGGAAAGTGCAGCTGGAGAGGCTGAGTCAGAGGGGGTGAGCCAGGTTTCAGTGATGCCGAGGAAGGAGAGTTTGTTGGTGATGAAGAGGTCATGGATAAATGGCAGTTTGTTGCAGACGGAGCATGCGTTCCATAGTGCTCCAGGTAGGGAGACTGGGGGAATGGGGGCTGGATGAATGGGTATGAGGTTATCATGGTTTGGAAAATGTGTAAAGGATCGTGGCAGGGGTCTTGAAATGAGTGTGGGGATGTGTTGAGGAGGGCCAGGATTTGGAGATACATCACCAGCGATGAGGAGTAGCAGACAGAGCATTAGAAGGTGGGAGCAGGATAGGACATGATGCGGCTGTGTGTGTCTGGAGACAAAGGATTGTATGTGGAGGAACAGCTGTGAGGAGGTGAGGTGGTTGGGGAGGTGAAATTACTAGTTACTTACTAGGTGGGGGGATTACAGGAGGTAAGGAAAAATAAATAGTATAGGTGTGAAAGTGAAAAGAAACCGAAACATTGCAGTGGTTTTATATTCTGTTACCTTACGGTCCAATTCAAGTCTAATTTAAAGTAATGCAATTATAAATCTGTAATTTGGAAGATGGAATTTGAAAGATACATGGATCAGACTAAAGTCTGGATCAGACTCCTGGGTCTGAATATATCTGGGATTAACACTGCTCAGCTGTGAGAGAATGTGTGTGTATGTGGCCAGAACACATGTTCACATTTAAACAAAGGCCATAAAAGGGGGGAGGGGGTACACTGACCACTCAGATATGCCTGGAGCAGTGAAATACATAGTGGATGCAGAGTGATAGGTAAGCACAGCATACCATAGAAAATCAATGCAATATATGGAGACATTCAGGAACCAGGGAGAGTTGGGGAAAGTCAGTGCATACCATAGAAAATTAATGCAATATACGGAGACATTCAGGAACCAGGGAAAGTCAGTGCATATCATAGAAAATCAATGCAATATACAGAGACATTCAGGAACCAGGGAGAGTTGGGGAAAGTCAGTGCATACCATAGAAAAACAATGCAATATACAGATACAATTTTCTCTCTGTAGCTGCACATTCAGTTAGGTGGGCCTGGCAGTAACGTTGTTCACCAGCAGATTATCTTTATATCTGCAAATAAATAGCATTTTCCAAGGTGACAAGTTCCATATTTTTATGTCTTCTTTTTTTTGAAAGCCAACTCTAGAGTGGATTCAGGAAAGAAAGTAACCTGGTCATCACTACAACAATAAAAGTTATGAATTAACGGTATGTTTAAAAGGGTTATCCAGGCATGGGCTAAATTTCTGCAGTCACTCTATTTGATTGCAGATTGACATATCCTAACAAGGTGCATTGCGCATGCTGTCAGGATTCGCCTCAACTGCCAGAATGAGAGGGCAGTCACATGACGAGTATATAATATGCATACTGGCAGCTGCATGCCGACTAGATTCTCACCTGCTTCTTTCAATAGAATAGTAAGGGCAGCGGATTAGAATTCTTGTCTGCTTCTCTTAATGTTCTACTGATCACAATAGATAGTAGTAGACTGTAATAGACCTCATTCATAATGTCCTATCCCAATCTATCTCTGCTTGGGAAGTAGACTTTCCATATCAATGCTTGACTTCAGGAAATCCCATTTAATGTAAACTGTTAACAAAGAATATTACATAGCTATAAAACTAAAAGTATTCATTTTCATGCCAATTGAAATAAATTGCATTATTAATATTCTCAGATGTCTGATTGTTTTACTTTGCAGTTAAGAAGCCTGATGTATTGCAAAAAGGATAATTGTTTGTGCATGTTATCCTTTGGCATGTAATATATCTATTGATATGTTTGCCATGCTAGTTACAAGACCAAATTATTTGATTTTATCAAATGAAATGTAATAGATTCATAAACCCATAACTAATGATTTTATTGCCCATCAAATCGAAATGAAAATAATGTTCTGCAAACAGTTCCAATGGTCAAGCAGTTTAGGTGCAAGTTCTGATGTTATCGAGGGTTCAGTTTGTGTGTTCAAGAATAAATAGGGCAGCATGGTGGCTCAGTGGTTAGCACTGCAGCCTGGCAGTGCTGGGGTCCTGAGTTAGAATCCCACCAAGGACAACATCTGCAAGGAGTTTGTATGTTCTCCCCATGTTTGTGTGGGTTTCCTCCAGGTACTCCGGTTTCCTCCCACATTCCAAAGACATTATGATAGGGAATTTAGATTGTGCGCCCCATCGGGGACAGCGATGATAATGTGTGCAAACTGTAAAGTGCTGCAGAATATGTTGCTGGTATATAAATAAAGAGATTATTAGTATTATTATTATAAATTATGTGTAGTCAGAAGTGGACAAGATATATAGATTTTTTAAGGGGTTTGTCCACTATAAGGAAAACTCCTTCTTGATCTAAATGTTTGGCCTCGATAAAATAAAAAAAGCTTATACTCACCATCTGCGGTGTCAGGTCGGCACCGTTATACTGATTACAATGATACATTGGTTGATGAAATCCGTCTTGTGGTTCTTGTTTAATCTTTATTTTCAGTTTTGAGTTAATGATATGCTCGTGCTCCGGGGCGGCCTGTGGGGGGTCTTTATGTGGTGCTTTGATTAGGTATTCATCTGTATGACTTCTGACAGGTCACTGACCCCTCAGTGACCTGCCTCCTATTTTACATACTGATTATTAATAGTGATGAGCGAATATACTCGTTACTCGAGATTTCCGGAGCACGCTCGGTGACCTCCGAGTATTTTTTAGTGCTCGGAGATTTAGTTTTCATCACCGCAGCTGAATGATTTACATCTGTTAGCCAGCATAAGTACATGTGCGGGTTGCCTGGTTGCTAGGGAATCCCCACATGTAAACAAGCTGACTAACAGATGTAAATCATTCAGCTGCGGTGAGGAAAACTAAATCTCCGAGCACTAAAAAATACTCGGAGGACCCCCAAGCATGCTCGAGAAATCTCGAGTAACGAGTATATTCGCTCATCACTAGTGTTGAGCGATACCGTCCGATACTTGAAAGTATCGGTATCGGAAAGTATCGGCCGATACCGGCAAAGTATCGGATCTAATCCGATACCGATACCCGATACCAATACAAGTCAATGGGACTCAAGTATCGGACGGTATCCCTGATGGTTCCCAGGGTCTGAAGGAGAGGAAACTCTCCTTCAGGCCCTGGGAACCATATTAATGTGTAAAATAAAGAATTAAAATAAAAAATATTGCTATACTCACCTCTCCGAGGGAACCGGCAGCGTTGTTTGCTTAAAATGCGCGCTTTTCCTTCCTTCCGTGACGTCCCGGCGACCAATCACAGCAAGCCGTGACGTAATTTTCAGGTCCTTCTAGGCATTCAGTATTTTAAAATTACGTTCCGGCTTTGTGATTGGTCGCGTCGCGGTCACATGGGCGACGCGACCAATCACAAGCCGTGACGTCACGGGAGGCAGGAGACGCGCGCATTTTAAAATGCACGCGTGTCCAGCCTCCCGTGATGTCACGGCTTGTGATTGGTCGCGTCGCCCATGTGGCTGCGACGCAACCAATCACAGCAAGCCGTGACGTAATTTCAGGTCCTTCAGGATTTTAAAATTACGTTCTGGCTTGTGATTGGTCGCGTCGCGGTCACATGGGCGACGCGACCAATCACAAGCCGTGACGTCACGGGAGGCTGGACACGCGCGCATTTTAAAATGCGCGCGTCTCCTGCCTCCCGTGACGTCACGGCTTGTGATTGGTCGCGTCGCCCATGTGACCACGACGCGACCAATCACAAAGCCGGGACGTAATTTTAAAATACTGAATGCCTAGAAAGACCTGAAATTACGTCACGGCTTGCTGTGATTGGTCGCGTCGCGGCCACATGGGCGGCACGCGACCAATCAGAAGCCGTGACGTCACGGAAGGAAGGAAAAGCGCGCATTTTAAGCAAACAATGCTGCCGGTTCCCTCGGTGAGGTCCAGGCTGCGTCGGAGAGGTGAGTATAGCAATATTTTTTATTTTAATTCTTTCTTTTACACATTAATGTTGTTTCGATACCGATACCCGATACCACAAAAGTATCGGATCTCGGTATCGGAATTCCGATACAGCAAATATCGGCCGATACCCGATACTTGCGGTATCGGAATGCTCAACACTACTCATCACTAATTATTATATGTATTGAGGAAAAAATCACCTTCAGCAAACAGGTGCCGGCAGTGTTTTATCACATAGCACTCAGCCATGTTATACGCTCATGTGACCCCTGCCTATTTATGCAACTACATTAATTTAGTTCTTTATTTTTATTTTTCCACCACAAAATATTTAAGGTACATTTGTTTCTCATTAGATTTATACAGATTATGGGTGACATTAAAAGTGGAAAAATTACTGAATTATTCTTCTCGGTATGATTTTTTTTGCAAAAACCTGGCATTTTAACAAGGATATGTAAACTTTTCATATCTACTTAACGTAGAAAAGAATCTGGCAAAAAGAAGGTGCCTAAAAAGAGCCTGAAATTTACTAAAGATGTGCATTTTACTGAAACACAATAGTAATGTATATGTACAGCCATAATGTGGCATAAGCAAGAGATATTTGTTGTGTTTATGTTAATACATTTTTACCTACTTATCAGTGCATGCATGCTATAATACTATTTCTAAATCCTATTTGCTAATCTATATTTGGCTTGATAGAATAATAATAATAATAATAATAATATAATATATTCTTATTTCTATGACCTTTCGGTGGGAGCCCTGTGAAGCGCCCTCTACCCTCCAGCATCTTAAGCTCCTCTTTTTATTAGCCAACTTGGCTGCCTGACATATAACATCATGCCAAGCCACCTAATCAATAGAAAAGCTGGGCATGCCAGCAGGTAGGAGACCATTCATAGAATCATAGAATGTTAGCATTCAAACAAAATATAGGAGAGAAGAAGCGCACATAGGGGTCTTACCCGACAATTTCAGAATCTGTTATTCAGAAAACTGCTCACCTTGTGCCCCTTTGATAGGGCATATAAACGTCAGCTGCCGCAGATCCATGGGTCAAGGATTGACTATATCAGGAACCATATAAAGGATATTTGTGGATATCATCTGCTGAACAAATGGAAATCCGGACGTATAGATGAAAAGGAATGACCATTTTTTCATCTATACGTCTGGATTTCCATTTGTTCAGCAGCGCAAATTATATCCACAAAAATCCTTTATATGGTTCTAGAATGTTAGAGTTGGAAGGGACCTCCAGGGTCACCCTAACTGTCAAAATGTTTTTTTCTAATATCTAATCTGTATCTTTTCCATTTCAGTTTCATTCCATTGCCTCTCGTGTTTCCATGTATAAATGAGAATAAAGATGATCCCTCTACACTGTGACATTACTTGAGATATTTGTAGACAGCTATTAAGTCTCCTCTTAGCCTTTTCTTTTGTAAGCTAAACATTCTCAGATCTTTTAACAGTTCCTCATAGGACATAATTTGTAGTCTGCTCACCATCCTGGTAGCTCTTCTCTGGACTTGCTCCAGTTTTTCAATGTCTTTTTTAAAATGTGGTGCCCAGAACTGGACCCAGTATTCCAGTTGAGGCCTGAGGTGGTAATTGCTTCACGTGATCTAGACTCTATGCTTCTCTTAATGCATCATAGAACTGTTTGCCTTTTTTTGCTGCTGCTTCACATTGTTGACTCATGTGCTTTCTGTGATCTATTAGTATACCCAGGCCTTTTTCACACGTGCTGTTGCTTAGTTCTATTCCTCCCATTCGGTTTCCTTGCCCAGATGTAGAATCTTGCAAAACGTTAAATAACATTCTATTAGTCGCTGCTGTTGGAATGTTATCCAGCAGCCACATAATAATGATGTGGCTGCTAGACCAGAGTCGTGAAAATCAATTTGCTCATCTTCTCAATTATTATTATTTTTAAATTTTGTTCATCTGTCTTCACACTTGGCAATACATAGTGTATCCCAGTATCATATGTTTAACTAATTCAAGGCAGCACAGACTAGAGTTGAACCAAGATATCTAAGCCACCTGTTGTCATTCCTTTTCTGATAAACTAATTCCATGTTCTGCTTCTTTTTGTCTGCACTAAAATACATAATATCATCGGATTGTTGCATTTTTGCTTTGTTTTTATGCATTTTCCCACTTTTTATGGGTTTTAGTCCAGATTTGAAGAAACTTTTTTTGTTTTTTTATTAGTACAGAAATGCTGAGATTCTACACTGAATAATAATGCACCAAAAAGACACAGTTCAACAGCATCTTTAAACACACAATGGACTTCAGTTCTCGTGAAATTACCTTACATCCATTTTGCTTGAAGTGTTAAACACAGCCACTTTTATGCACAAAAAATGCCATGGAAAAGCAACAATTACGTTACATGAAAACATGATGTAAGAAACCAATACGGGGCTTGTAAAAATTGTTTTAGAAACATAAAAAAAATACTTTTCTAAAAGATTTAATTTTTGGGAAGTTTACCCAAAATGCTGAAAGAAATTACAAAAAAATAAGCATGTTTGCTGTGGTTTTTCAAATCTGTCAAAGATTTAAAAATACACTTGTTTGTAGTGGATTTTCTACATTGTTTTCCAAACAGTGAAATTTGTTGGAAAATCATTCTTTTCAGCGCAGGAGTAGGAGCAATCAGACGCTTTGGTCTTCTGGCTCCTCTATGTTGCGGTAACCCTGTGACAGTACCCACCTTCTATGAGGGACCTCCAGAACCTCAGGATCAGGTTTATCTGGGTGTGCCATGTGAAAAGACCGGATAAGTCTGGCCACATGAACGTCAGATGCTGGTACCCACATCCTCTCCTGAGGACCATACCCCGTCCAATGCACCAGATACTGAAGGGATCGACGAACTAAACGAGAATCCAGGATTTTCACAATCTGAAACTCCAAGATTACATCAACATTGACTTCGACAATCGGTGGAAAGGTGAATATAAAGGTAAGGGACCCTTTGTAATTTTTTTAAATTTATTTAATTTTATTTAGTGCACACGTTCCGGCTGGTGAATACTCTCATTAGTGTACGCCTGCTCTTGCTGCCATCAGCGAGACCAATTGTACAATGATGAGAGTAAGACTCTCATCAGCTGACGCCTGTGACACAGGTCACAGCTGCTGGCTCACAAGCTGTCATCTGACAGTGGGGGACCCACATTGTTCCATCTGGCGGTAACGAACTTACGGCTGATCAGAGACGGTGTTTCTAGCTCTGTCACACAGATGACAGCGTTGGAAACGCCACATGTTCTGGCCCCCCTATTCATTTGAATGGGATCCGTGGTCGAGTTTCAGTATCATTCTGGTACCTGAACTGAACTTTTTTTTAATGTTCGGCCAAACCCAACGGGCCCGAACATCCATGGGTCCACCACCACTAATCATGACCCAGTGTATTTGTTACCCTACAGATAAAGTGAAAAAGCCTTTTAATTGTTATTTTCTCTAAAAGTTTTATCCTTCCAATATGCTTTAGTTCACATTTTTTATTTAAATCAATAACAGATTTGACATCAGATACAAGAAAAATCACTAAAAAATGTAAAACCTAAAAAACACAAATGTGAATCTACATTTACTGTAGCATAATAAACACTGTTGAATATTTTACTGCACATTGTTAGTGAACATGAATAGAATAACTGACATTCCCATGTTGAATTTGTAGTTTAATGGGACATCATCTCTTGACAATGCTCAGAATTCTTGCTGTATTCGTTTTTCTTGTAAAACAATCAACTACACCATAGCAACTTATCATGATTTCTGTAATGAAGCATATATGAGCCAGGAAATATTGATGTATCGCTATAACTGCCAGTAATAAATAATTAGCAATCCTGACTTATTTATGACTTTATGTGAACTGATGCTTGACATTGCAATGGAAGGACATTATGATTAACGTTTCTCTTGTATTATTTTAATTATAGATATCAATCCCTATGGATTAAAGAGCACATGTCCTCATTTTTTGAGGGGAAGTGTACAACTAAACAAAGATAGAGATTGCCTCTTCTTTATACTTATAAATTGCCCATAAGATATCTCTTGCTTTCAATGGAAACTGGGCTATGTAGAGATTGAGACACATGAGAAAAGAATCATAATCTATATGTCATATGCAGATTTTACACCAATCACATCACAAGTAAATATCCATACTTACTACTGCGGGTTAACACTGAGGTTCATCTTTAGCCCTGACATCTGCAATTGAAATTTTCATTGGAAACTCCTCTATACAGCTATTAAAAAAATCGATGCATTGGATATAGTATTCCTTTTTATTTATTTGTTTGTTTTTAAAAGCTGCTTATTAAAATGTTGCAAATGTAATGGGGTTGTCTACTATTCATACAACCCCTTTCTCAATCAAAATGTTTCCCTCAAGAAAAAATAAAAAAAATGTTATACTCACCTCCAGTGCCAGTGCCGTTAAAGCAATGTCGGCACTGGCTCGCCTGTGGCTCGCGGCTCTCCTGTGGGCAATCACCGCCTCACTGTCCCCTCCTTCGGGCGTAAGTGACATCCAGAGGAAGTCAGAGTTGTTGCTGCTCTGTTACTTCCTCCAGATGTCTGATTTGTCTGAAGGAGCAGACCGTGGCGCGGCTGCTGACTGGTGAGTCCTAGGAGAGCCAATGCCGACATCGCTGCATCAGAGGTGAGTATAGCTGTTATTATCCTACTTGGAGGAACCAGTGATTGAGATGTAGTTGTCCGAGTAGTGGAAAACCCCCTAAAACAAAGTTCTCTCACTTGTTTTTTAGGATATTTCCTGTTTATTTAGAGAAAATACCATATATATGCTTTCGTTCCAGCCTGTAAGCACCTATAATTTTTCCATACAATGGAAAGAGTTGACAACTGGCTACTGCCATGCCTTATTTCCAATAATGGTTTTCCAGTATGTCTATAACAAATTTCAACTGTCCATGATTTTTTAATAATTTCTAAAAAAAAAACAACTTGGATTGGTAACGCTAATGGATTTTCCTATTTAGTACATCTTTCTTTGTATATCTACAAACTCTGCCTGTCCACCTATACTGTAAGCAAGATCAGCAAGAACAGTGATATATGAGACCTCTGAGATCCACGCTGATCCTCAGAACTAGAATGTCATAGCACTGGTGTAGCACTCTGTCCGCCTAATGTATTTTTCAAGCGGAATTTACTCCTATAATATATTAAGAACAGTTTATCAAGCTCCTAATAATGTTGTCAATGATGACTTTATAGTGCTGTGTGTGTGAAAATGAGGCTTAATGCCAGCAATTGTGTATCCAGGCTAGTCCGGGAGTGCTGTCACTCATCTCTGCTTGTATCGTACCCACATCGGCGTGATTTACAAACACAAGAGTATGCAGGTACAAAAAATACAGAGGTCATATAAAACCAGTTTATCTCATTGTATTCTGTGTCTCCATTGAAAGTTCCATTGGAATTTCATTTTTGGGGTATTCAGACATAATACCAGAAGGAAGGAGCAAAACACATTGTTAATAGCTTCTAAGGCTAGGGTCACATTGCGTTATGTGACCGCGTTTAATGGACTACGTTACACCGCGGCATAACGCGGTGTTAACGTAGTCCGTTAACGCCGCCATAGCCTGTAATGGTGAACGCGTCGCTGGTGCCCGCCCACATTGGGCGTGCGCTAGCGATGTGCCGTCATTTGAGTGACGGCCCGCGAACGCTGCTTGCTAACCCTTTTGGGACATTGCGTTAGCGCAGTCCGTAGCGCTATGCGCTAAACGGACTGCCTTAACGCAATGTGACCCTAGCCTTAGACTTAGGTGATAAAGCCTTGCCAAAATGATGCATATAATGAAGTATTTATGTTTCATTGAGTTTCTGTATTGCAGTATTTTTCTATGTTGGTGTTTAAGCTTCAATATTATCAATTATATCCTAAAATCCATCAATGGAACAATTAACAATGGAAGCCTACAGTAGCTAACTACTTCTCTGCCTCTTTACTCAGCAGCTGTCAGTCACCCACAAACTGGATTGTGTTAGTTGCCAACATTTTGTTGCTACATAGTTTAGAATTTGCATGAATTTATGTAAATAACATATCAAGAATTTTAACATTTTCATGTTGAAAATAGCAGCAGAAATCAAGATTTTACAATAGACGTTCATGAAATTTCCAGATGTTGCAAACAATGGAGTTCTTGATCAGTTGACATGGAAAAATGCCACCAATTACCCTTCTACATACACTCCTCAACAGAATAGAACATTCCTCAGATAACCGCACTGATAGCAGCCAAGGCCTCTAAGTGCCAGTAGTTCTGCATGTGGTGCTCATGCTCCATACTGATGGAATCGATTTGTTGTGAAAATTTTCTTTAAATGTTCTCATCATTTGCATATCATTAACATGTTTATTGATCCTTTGACTTCCATACTTCCATGACTTTCCGTCTTGATGTTGCAGTTTCAATGTTCAGGAGTATACAATGTCATTTGTTCACACACTGACCTCACAACACTACTGATTATCTGCAATAATATTGAAATGGCTCTGTTAGGTCATCCATGCTACCTGATTGGCATATAATATTAATAATCTTTATTTTTATATTTTTATATAGCGCTAACATATTCCGCAGCGCTTTACAGACATTATCATATCATAGCAGATAAGATACCATGCTCAGGGTAGGTAGTTTTTAATTTTTTATTTTTTTTTCCATTTAAACTGCTTTTCTCATGAAAATACTAAATGAATTATTATGCACCAAAGTGGAACCCTTATTCAAAGCCCATCATAGAAGTCACGATTAATATGAGTATGTGGAAACGTTACAAATCCTTGCTACTTTGTGAGAATAGGGCTCATAGGGGTCCATCTCATTTTTCCTACCACAGGTCACTGAAACATCAACTTACGGTAACTAGCAATAATTGAAGGTATGGATAGCAGTGCCAGGGGATTCAAATTATGACCTTTCTGTTGATTATTCCAGAATTCCCTTAGAGAAGTTCACAATGGGGTTTTTAAAGCCAGATAACTCTTTTAAGGCCTGTGAAACTTCCAGGGTTATGGCAAGCTTCCCTGACAAATGAGACATTAGTTGAATGTTCAATAGGTTTGTAAGTACTAAGCTGGGCCCTATCACAGATATTGAAATGGGGGTCCACACCAATCAGTTGCAAGGGTGTGGAGTGGACTGTAGTGTCCTGTTCCTGCCCCTGAAAACAACAATTGTGCCTTGTGTGCAGTGTCATGCTGTTTTATATTTATTGTGATAGGCGAAGTGAGAACTGTGCTCTGCGGTATTTCAATATACATTGTGTAGTAAATGATACTATGTAATTTTCCATGTATTGTGATATGGTATACGTTAATGTACAATGTGTGTAGTGGATAGCGCAGGGTAAGCACAGGATAAGACACTAGGATTCGAGGATAGAGTAGGGACAAATAGGGCAGAATGGATAATGACAGGCATAGTAAGTGCAGAAGTGATCTGAATAGTATATGATAGAGTTAAATGTGTGCGACTAGCCCATTATGGGAGGGGACTGGGCTAGTAGAAAAAGGATGACATTCCTGCAACATCTGGTGCCTAAAGGCCCCGTCTCACATAGCGAGATCGCTAGCGAGATCGCTGCTGAGTCACAAGTTTTGTGACGCAACAGCAACCTCAGTAGCGATCTCGCTATGTGTGACACGTACCAGCGATCAGGCCGCTGCTGTGAGATCGCTGGTCGTGTCGGAATGGCCTGGACCATTTTTTGGTCGTTGAGGTCCCGCTGACATCGCTGAATCGGTGTGTGTGACACCGATCCAGCGATGTCTTCACTGGTAACCAGGGTTAACCAGGTAACCAGGGTAAACATCGGGTTACTAAGCGCGGCCCTGCACTTAGTAACCCGATGTTTACCCTGGTTACCCGGGTGCTGCAGGGGGACTTCGGCATCGTTGAAGACAGTTTCAACGATGCCGAAGTTGTTCCCCTGATCGTTGGTCGCTGGAGAGAGCTGTCTGTGTGACAGCTCCCCAGCGACCACACAACGACTTACCAACGATCACGGCCAGGTCGTATCGCAGGTCGTGATCGTTGGTAAATCGCTATGTGAGACGGGGCCTTAAGGCATTAATCACTGGGTGTGATAACCTAATTTGCATGAGCCGGTGTCATCGCCAGCTCATGCAAATCTAGCACATGCATGCCGCTCATTTAGGGAGCTTCAATGCGTCTCTGAAGCTGGGCATACGCGTCCCGCCTTGAGAGGCACACTGCACATGATCAGAAGTTTGAAAGTTCAGAAGATGGCTTCCGCTCATGTGCAGTGAGCCTCTGAAGATGGGAAGCGTTCAGAGACGCATTGATGCTGTCGCCACAGGGCAGTGATAGCATGGAAAAAGGGCTGACTAGTCTGGGGCAACTAACGCCCTATGGACTAGTCAAAACCCTCATTAGCATAGCAAACAGAAACTTTATAAATGCTTTTTTAAAGCATTTATTTAACTGAATTAGATTATAGAGAGATGGGGGGAAGTTTAATCACACATAGGTGAATACTGCAGGTTGGAGGGCACGGGGGACCTGACAGGTTCCCTTTAACAACTAGGGAAATTATACCTCTAGGTATAACCTAACAATATTAATGCATGGTGGGAGTTGTTACCTTCCATTTTTATTGCGCAGACAGTACAGTGGCTACGGTGCTGATCAGGCGCAAAATAAACATTCACATACATTAAGTTACATGTTACGTCTATTCTGGAGTTGTCTCTTTTTTTTCTTCTCCATCTGCTCAAGACATTTATAATTACTGCTCCTGGTCACAATTCGACACTGCAGAATTGATAGAGCAGATGTCTTCAGTTCCTCATTTTTGCAGCAGTTCCACATTCCCCTGAAATAATATTATATATACAATAGTCTGCAAAAGGATCAGGCAGGTGTGGAAAATCGCTGAAAAATAAGAATGTTTTAAATAATACAAATGTGTATGTGTATAGTTTTTTTTTAATTAGCAAAATACAAGCTGAATGAACAAAATATTAATCTAAATCGATATTTGGTTTGGCTACCAGTTGCATTCAAAAAGCATAGATTCTTCTATGTACACTTGAAGGGAAGTTCTTCCAAACATCTGGGAGAGCTAACCACAGATCTTCTGTGAATGTAGGTTTTCTTTTTGTCTCTTCATGTAATCCCATATAGACATGATGATGTTGAGATCAGGGCTCTATGGGGACCATATCATCACTTCCAGGACTTTACACTGAAAATAGTTCAGTGCTTCACTCCAATCAAAGTTTTTATCCTCTTAATATATTGCAGTCATCATATTATACAGCACTGTGTACTTACAATTCCTCATTTTGCCTTTATACCCAGTTAATTTGTCTCTTTTCCTTTAGGTCTGTGACATTACGTGATTAAAAGCTGACTAACTGAATCCTTCTAAACTCAATGCAGCAACTGGAAGTCAATTTTCCTGTATGAGTCATGAGTCCTTGCAAAAGTCCCTGGCAGGGGGGATTAAGCAGCTGGGTCAGGAGTTAAAGAGGGGATTGATTTTTGCAAGGAAAAGAGACTTCCTGTTTCTATATAGAGCAGACAAAAGAGAATTATCTGAGAATAAGGGCAAATTGAGCAATTGAACATATATAGTGTCATATAATATGATCATAAAGAGAAGGAAATCCTGGTACCCATGTGTTGGTTAGTACTCATTTCGTGGAAGTCCATGCAAGACATTTCAGCTTATCCCAAGCTTTTGTTAATTGGCAAAAGCCTGAGGTGTGCTGAAACGTCTTGAGTGGATTTCCATTAAATGGGTATTAATCAACAAATGAGTGTCAGGATTTATTTCTCTTTGCTGTTATTTCCTATATATTTATATTGTATGGATTCACTATCTCTGGTAGGCATTAGACCAGTGTTCCCCAACTCCGGTCCTCAAGAGTCACCAACAGGTCATGTTTTCAGGATTTCCTTAGTATGTACAGGTGATGGAATTATTGCCTCTGCAATACTAAGGAAATCCTGAAAACATGACCTGTTGGTGGCTCTTGGGAGCAGAGTTGGGGAACACTTCATTAGACATTGAGTAATGTTCCTGCAGGCAATGCAGTTTTTCAACCTGCTGTAACTGCTGCTGATGCTGCTGCTGTTGTAATGGAGCGCCCACTAGGGCCGTGGGGTACTCGGGTCGGGTCCAACGGTTTTTAATGGGGTGGTTATGGCAGCAGTGACCCGGTCCGTAGCCCTGGGCATCCAATAAAAGAGTAAATTAAATTAAAGGGGAATAAAGTGTATGGGGAGATTGTTCGTGGCGCCACCCCTGGTGTTTGGCAATGAGGAAATGGCCGACGCTGCAGTTCAGGTCCCCTGGGGCAGTTGGTGACACAGCAGAGATGGTGCAGCTCTCCACGGGTAGAGCTAGGCTCCAGGGCAGTTAAGGAGTTAAAGTCAATTATGGTGAATGTTGTGATGTAGGGCAGGTGGTCGTTGCAGTGCAGGGCAGGTGACGCAACAAATAATTCAGAGGACACAGCAGGGTTCTGTTTCCACACTTTTACTCACAGTTCTTAAATGCAGTCCCAGCCGGTGCTGTGTCCTCCGTGTCTGTGGTCCAGTCAGCTCTTTCCTGACCGTCTCACTGTGCTGGCTTCCTCCTCTCCTGCCCTGCGCCTTCACACACAGTGTCCCAAGCCAGCAGCCTCAGATCTTGTCGGGCAACATCCTCTTGGTCCCCTTGACCTTATGCGGCTGCCTTTTCAGCAAGTGTGTGTGGTTGTGGCTGTGGCACATACAGATAGCACAGCCTCCGGCTGGCTAGCTGAGCCTTGTAGTTCTCCACTAGTCTGGGGGCCAGCTCCCCCACTGCAACCTGGTTCCTCCACGCAACTACAGTCGGCATCAATACGGGCCCCACAGATGGATTGTTCACTACCCATGCCCCTAGGACCCCTTCTCTCTCTTTCTCTCAGGAGTTTCTCTCTGTTCTCTCTCTCTGTTATCTGGTGCTGGGACAAGCTCTTCACTGCTCAAGTCCCCAGCTCCAACTGTCTCTCACATCTGCTCTGCTCTCCTCCTCCCCATAGACTAACTAACTTTCTAGACCTTTCCTGACTCCTCCTACTGTTTCCATGACAACTCAATTCTCTCCACCCACACCCTCTACCTAGTTCCTCCCTGGCATTAAGAGGTCTGGTGTTGGATGTAAGTGTGTGGGTTCTGGGTAGTGCCCCCCTCCTTACCTGAGAGCAAAGCACCACACCTCGTCCGAGGTGCAGTACCTCTGTGGTGACTGGACGCCACAGTAACTGCTGCCACAACTCCTGCTACTGTTGCTGAAATTGCTGCTGCTGAAGCTGATGCTGCTTTAACTCCTGCTGCTGCTATTGAAACTGCTGGATCAGGAGTTTGTTAGTCTCCTGTTGGGTCTGCTGCTGAAGCTCCAGATTGGCCTGGACCGGTTGATTAACAAGCTACTCCATGCTTTTAGACTGCGTTTGCAATGCTGTAGCTACCTTTAACAGAACACTGAATCTTTACACTGCAATCGCCTGTGGTCTCTGGGACTTCACACCTGCATTTTATGCACCAATTGTAGGGCTTAACTCTCTCTGGTAGGCATTAGGCCTTAGGTAGCGTTCACACAGACAATGCAGCTTTGGTCCAAACACGTGCAGTTTTTATTGCTTTCCACAGGTTGTACAGCACCAAAACAAACTCATAAACATAAATCTCTAGCCTTGTCCAGGCGCTAACTAAACAAAACAGACCATGGCTACTCATACACGGTTTAGATAGACCCAGCTCGGTCAAACAAAACAGCTACTGTCCATAACTACTGTTACAGGTTTTCTGTGACAGACAGGAGCCAGAAGACTGCAGTGTCTAATGTTTCCTACTCCTGCACTGGTTAGAAGCCCTTCATCTTTGTATTAAACGGTGTAAATTTCTTTTGGTAGTGCAAGGGTTAATCTGCTCAGTTGAGAGTTCCTGGAGAGTTTCAGCTATATAATCTGGGTCCTGGCTAGCTTTCATTGTCAGAGATAGATTATGCTGCATGGCTGGAAGTTGGTGGTTATTAGAGTAGGCGTTTGGTAGATTTATCTGTAACAGTTGCTAGGTTTTGGGTGTGTGATAATTCCCTTTCTTCTGCTTCTACTTTGGTTTAACCCCATCCTCCACTCCCCGATGCATCCCTCTGTTATTTCTGTGTGTATATTTGTATGTTTGGTATTTTTCGTTACTTTTGTTCGTAATACCTTGTTAGTCTGGTTGATGTATTACCGTGCACTACTGCTCCCTTCTTCCCTGAGTGGGGGAAGGGTACAGACTGAAGGCGGATTCAGGAGCTAAGGCCAGGTATGTGGCATCGGCGTTTTCACCATCAGAAGGAACCAAGGGAACAGGGCGAGCTAGGGCGCCTCTAGTGTTAGGGACAGGGAAGGAGCCCCTGGTCCCGGGACATCTGACAACAGACACATGACAGCAACCACTGATACTTGCAGTTCTCTGCACGCAACCTGCACAGACTCTTCTCACAGAGGGATTCTGGTCTATCTCTCTCTTCAGCTCCAAGACACAATCAGTCTGGTCTGCTCCTCTGAGCTGACTGACTAATGAGGACAGCCTGGTTATATGTAGGGCTCGCCAGATTATCTAATCAGAACCTGTAGAGCTAGGATTTAACTCTAGTTTACCTGGCTTTGCTACAATGTCCTCTAAATTAAAGATACCCCATACAGAGACATTAAATACAACAATGACCTTCAGTGTCTCACTACAGTAAAAATGCAAGTTGTCTATTTAGACAGGAAGAGGAATAGAACACTCTAGTGCAACATATTGGAAGTAGCAATCCTAAAAGTCAGTATCAACCCTCTAACAAGAAAACCACAAAAAGAGGAAAAAATCCTCCAATATTCAAGAAAAAAACAAAAACAGGCAGAGATGCTTAACTGTCTAACTGGGCCTCAATACAATTGCACTGACGGTGCAGCGGACCCAAGTAAAATGGCAACTGCACAGGTGCAATACCAAATGAAAAAGCCAGCCTTCAATCAGGGATTGGCTGTGTGGTACACCTATGCAAAAAATTATACTCTGCATGTGGCAATGTTCACACAAGGAATGCAGAGCATCTGGTTCTCAGCCTATTAATGACGCGCTATGGCGGGCTGCCCAATGCTAACTATGATGCATCCTGTGCGAACAGAGACCACAGTGTACAGAACCATTTGGGCCCAACTGCACCCTGAAAAAAATCTAACGTGCAAAAAAACATATCAATATATGCAAGTTATTGGTTGATATTCTGACTGGCAAACGTAAGGACCCTTGACGTGGGTTGCCAGCTTACATATTATGGCCAGAATATCAACCAATACCTTACATACATTGCCTAAAAGTAGTATTCAACCCCCTGCAGATTTAGCAGGTTTAATAAGATGCAAATAAGTTAGAGCCTTCAAACTTCAAACAAGAGCAGGATTTATTAACAGATGCATAAATCTTACAAACCAAAAAGTTTTGTTGCTCAGTGAAATTTTTATAAATTTTAAACATAAAAGTGTGGGTCAATTATTCTTCAACCCCTTGGTTTAATATTTTGTGGAATAACCTTTGTTTGCAATTACAGCTAATAATCGTCTTTTATAAGACCTGATCAGGCCGGCACAGGTCTCTGGAGTTATCTTGGCCCACTCCTCCATGCAGATCTTCTCCAAGTTATCTAGTTTCTTTGGGTGTCTCATGTGGACTTTAATCTTGAGCTCCTTCCACAAGTTTTCAATTGGGTTAAGGTCAGGAGACTGACTAGGCCACTGCAACACCTTGATTTTTTGCCTCTTGAACCAGGCCTTGGTTTTCTTGGCTGTGTGCTTTGGGTCGTTGTCTTGTTGGAAGATGAAATGACGACCCATCTTAAGATCCTTGATGGAGGAGCGGAGGTTCTTGGCCAAAATCTCCAGGTAGGCCGTGCTATCCATCTTCCCATGGATGCGGACCAGATGGCCAGGCCCCTTGGCTGAGAAACAGCCCCACAGCATGATGCTGCCACCACCATGCTTGACTGTAAGGATGGTATTCTTGGGGTCGTATGCAGTGCCATCCAGTCTCCAAACGTCACGTGTGTGGTTGGCACCAAAGATCTCGATCTTGGTCTCATCAGACCAGAGAACCTTGAACCAGTCAGTCTCAGAGTCCTCCAAGTGATCATGAGCAAACTGTAGATGAGCCTTGACATGACGCTTTGAAAGTAAAGGTACCTTACGGGCTCGTCTGGAATGGAGACCATTGCGGTGGAGTACGTTACTTATGGTATTGACTGAAACCAATGTCCCCACTGCCATGAGATCTTCCCGGAGCTCCTTCCTTGTTGTCCTTGGGTTAGCCTTGACTCTTCGGACAAGCCTGGCCTCGGCACGGGAGGAAACTTTCAAAGGCTGTCCAGGCCGTGGAAGGCTAACAGTAGTTCCATAAGCCTTCCACTTCCGGATGATGCTCCCAACAGTGGAGACAGGTAGGCCCAACTCCTTGGAAAGGGTTTTGTACCCCTTGCCAGCCTTGTGACCCTCCACGATCTTGTCTCTGATGGCCTTGGAATGCTCCTTTGTCTTTCCCATGTTGACAATGTTTGAGTGCTGTTCACAAGTTTGGGGAGGGTCTTAAATAGTCAGAAAAGGCTGGAAAAAGAGATAATTAATCCAAACATGTGAAGCTCATTGTTCTTTGTGCCTGAACTACTTCTTAATACTTTAGGGGAACCAAACAGAATTCTGGGGGGTTGAGGGGTTGAATAATAAATGACCCTCTGAAAATACTTTTCACAATTTAAAAAAAAAAATAAACAAAGAAATAACATTCTTTTTTGCTGCAGTGCATTTCACACTTCCAGGCTGATCTACAGTCCAAATGTCACAATGCCAAGTTAATTCCAAATGTGTACACCTGCTAAATCTGCAGGGGGTTGAATACTACTTGTAGGCACTGTATATGTCTCCATTTTCCCCATTCTTTCAGTTTGTGGAATTCGTACTTCACTTAGATGCCATCCGAATGCAGTTTGATTTTTTTCCATTAACTTGCATGGCCTCGGCCCGAGGAAATATTAGGACAAGTGCACGGCAGGATATTATTGGGCTAATTGCGATCAGATGTTTTGTCGGATCGCACTTGGACCTAAAATCCAATCATATGCACAAGCGCTAAGGTTAAGTTTCCATGATGGTTTTTTGGCGCTGCATATTTTCACTTCATAAAAGAACTGCACATCTTACGGTTTCAGGAGACTGGATGGGATTTAAAGAAATCTCATCCCCATTGTAGTTTTCTGTAGGCTACGTAAACTGACCTGCGGTGCGTTTTTCAGATTCCTAATGCAGCGCCCCAGAGTCCTGGTCGTTGCAGTACTGTGGCTCCGCCACTATGGGGAGCTACGGTGCGTCCGATGGCACTGAAGGAGTTCATCTGATCAGGTATCACAGACACCAATAGATTTCACAGCTGGGCCTCCGGGGGGAGCTAAGGGTTCTATTCATTAGGCCACTCCCCACCATAGTGGGTAAACTGGGGGTCAGGCAGGAAGTTAGAGGAGAAAGCTGACTGGATTGAACGAAGCAACACCTGGTGGCAGAGGGTGTTGTGGAGGAAGAGACAGTAGGGTCTCTGTCAGGGGTGGGATCCTGACAGAGGCTTGGCATTGAAAAAGAACGTAACGGGTCCGCGCCAGCTCCGGGAAGCGGCGGGACCCAAGAAAGGACTAGAAGCGAGATAGATTGTGCTGAGTGAGAAACGAGATCAAGCAATAGGAGAATACCAGTAGGGGTCATGCTGTAAGACCGGAGCAACACCCTACTGAGGCGCATTACCGGTGGCCGGAACGCCGAGGGAGTATTTCATTAGACAGCTTCAAGCAATACTCTAAACAGCGGCAGGACAGTCAGTCTCAGGTGGGCTGTCTCACCTAAATCACCTATGAAGTCTTGGGAGGCAATTGCGGGAGAGGGGCGTCTCTAGGGTCCCGGAAGAACTCCAGGCCTACCCGACAAACGGGTGCCGTTCTAACTGTAACATCAGGAAGGGACGGAAGATTAGCAGAAGATCAGTTAATCGAGTTGTGAGGGAACACGAGAAACAGACACAACAGTTGTGGGGTACTTTCCGTAAGCATAGCAGGGAAGGACTACAACACATAGCGCTAAGAAGGAAGGCACCGATTTCCACCTGTGAAGTGAACTCTGGAGGTGCCATTGGACCGGCCGGACTTGCGCAGCCTGGTGAACCATATTCTGGACTGAGGACTCAGAGATCTCCAGTAAAGAGGTAAAGAGACTGCAACCTGGTGTCCTCGTTATTTACCGCGACCTGCACCCCACAACTGCACCATTATCACCACTTATTGCACCGGACGTCCCCCACTGACAGACAGGGCCACGGACCGGGTCTAGCCACCGTGACAACCCCAGAACTGAACAGAGACTCTCAGAGGCCCGGCTCCGGGTACCCCTCGGCCCTGCGGCGGTGTGGGGGCGCTTCACTAACATGTCAAATTCCCTTGTGAGTACTCTGAGCTTTGTGTGGATTTTCCCATAGAATAGTATTAGATATGGAAAATCCGCATGCAAGTAACACATGTGCTTTTTCAGTGTTTTCCGATGTGAAAATGTACTAAAACACATGTAAACCACACATGACTGCATCAATAAAGTTTTGTCAAAGTCATATTCCAGAAAGTATCGAAAACTAAGCAGTTTTATATAAAACATGACAAACCACAAACAGACAAAAAGCACAGCATCAAAAATGCAATAAAAACTAATGTAAAAAAAACTCACACAAAGATGGAATATACTTGTAGAAAATGCAAGTAAACTAATGTGGGCAGAAATGCTGCAGAAAATCTGCAACATCAAGAACTCCCCAGACAGTGGGAACGTCGCCTTAGGTTATGTGTCCACGTTCAGGATTGCATCAGGATTTGGTCAGGATTTTACATCAGTATTTGTAAGCCAAAACCAGGAGTGGGTGATAAATGCAGAAGTGGGGCATATGTTTCTATTATACTTTTCCTCTAATTGTTCCACTCCTGGTTTTGGCTTACAAATACTGATGAAAAATCCTGACCAAATCCTGATGCAATCCTGAACGTGGACACATACCCTTAGGGTATGTTTCCACGGTCAGGAAACGCTGCTTGTTTGACGCTGCGCAGAGCTGCAGCGTCAAACAAGCAGCATCCAGATGTTCCAGCATAGTGGAGGGGATTTTATGAAATCCCGTCTCCACTATGCGTGGAAACTCGCACGCGGCGGCCCTGCGACTCCGGACATGCTGCGCGTCTTTTCAGATCGCAGCATGTCCGTACACCTTGCGGGGACGCAGCGTCCCCGCAAGGCATATCACAGGGCCCTATGGGACAGAGCGATCATCCCGGATGTGAAGAGTTAACACATCCGGCATGATCACGTCCCAGAAAGGGGGCGGGGCTTAGCGCCGAGCGGCTTCGCCGCTGCGGCGATACCGCCGCCCATCCTGAACGTGGAGACATAGCCTTAGGGTATGTGTCCACGTTCAGGAAACGCTGCGTTTTTGAGGCAGCGTTGAGCCGCAGTGTCAAAAACGCAGCGTCCAGATGTTACAGCATAGTGGAGGGGATTTAATGAAATCCCGTCTCCACTGTGCATTAAAAAACGCATGCGTTTTTCCCGCAAAAACGCACATGCGTTGCGTTTTTTCAGAACGCAGCATGTTGCTACAATGAGCAAAACACGTAGGAACACCGCAGGTGACCTGCCAGTGACGTCAGGTGCATTTTTGGTCAGGATTTTACCTGCATAAAATCCTGACCAAAGCCTGAAGCAAACCTGAACGTGGACACATACCCTTAGACCTCATTCAGATGTCTGTGTTACATGGATGTGTTGTATCTAATGTTTTTTTTCATGGATACAGCACAAACCTGTTATAATCTACAGTATAAATCACATGTCCATGTTTTAACACAGACGATGTGTCCATGCTAAACACACGGAGGCATGTCCGTTTTTTCTCGATAAGGATTAATACAAATCTATTGGTTCGTGAAAAACACATACAGCACATGGATGGCATCAGTGTGCAGTCCGTGTGCTGTTTGTTTTAAATGAACCTGTCAGGTCCCCCGTGCCCCCCAGAACCACCAGCAATTGTATATAAATACCCTGCATAACAGTCCCCTTATTACATTACCCACATAAACAGATCTTTAGAAAAAATATTTCAAAAGTCCATTTATGAACCCTTTGACTAGTCACTGGGGCGTTAGTGTCCCCAGCCTAGTCAGTCCACTTAACATGTTATCATGTCCCTGTGGGCATGATAACATGGCTTAGAAGTGCAGGCGTTATCGCCAACGTTATCCTTACCTCGTGCATGTGCGCGGCCTTGTTCCCTCACACCCTTGAGCCTGAGACCAGTTGTACGCCTCACAGCTTCAGAGAAGCGCACTGCTCATGATCATAAGTCTTCTGCACTTCTGATCACACGCACTGCTTCTCTCTGAGGCCGACACGCGTACACCCGGCTTCAGAGGAATAAGTGAGGGAAAGAAGCCGCGAGCATGCGCGAGGTAAGTATAACGTTGGCGATGACGTCTGCTCTTGTAAGCCATGCTATTACACACACAGAGGCGTGATAACATTCTAAGTGGGCGGACTAGTCTGGGGAAACTAATGCCCTCATAACTTATCATAAACAGACTTCAGAAATACTTTTTCTAAAGATTTGTTTGTGTAATGTAATACAGGGACTGTTAAGAAGGGAATTTAGCTATGGAGACACAACTGCTGGTGGTGCTGGGGAAGGGGGGATCTGACAGACTCCATTTAACATTGCAAAGTATAGGAAAGGCTTTGTAATTTATGTATTTCCCCATCCATGAAAAACACTGATTTAAATCGATTAAAAGCGCAGCAAAAATGTTGCGTCGTTGCAAAAACGGGCTCAATAAACACTGTGTGTGTGAGGTTTCAGAAATCTCATTGATTCTGCTGGTGCTATAAAACTCTGCTTATGTTATACATATTTACATGTTGTAGCTGCTTATTTAGCCATCATTGAATAGATAGGATCTGTTGTGTTCGGACTTGGATAAACCTGATCCCCTTCACTATACCCCACTACTAATCACATTCCCCATCAGCAGTGACATCACTTAGGGTACCGTCTCACAGTGGCACTTTTGTCGCTACGACGGTACAATCCGTGATGTTCCAGCGATATCCATACGATATCGCTGTGTCTGACACTCAGCAGCGATCAGGGACCCCGCTGAGAATCGTACGTCGTAGCAGATCGTTTGGAACTTTCTTTCGTCGCTGGATCTCCCGCTGTCATCGCTGGATCGTTGTGTGTGACAGCGATCCAGCGATGTGTTCGCTTGTAACCAGGGTAAACATCGGGTTACTAAGCGCAGGGCCGCGCTTAGTAACCCGATGTTTACCCTGGTTACCAGTGTAAAAGTAAAAAACAAACAAACCGTACATACTCACATTCCGGTGTCCGTCAGGTCCCTAGCCGTCTGCTTCCCGCTCTGACTGACTCCCGGCCGTAAGGCAGTACAGAGCACAGCGGTGACGTCACCGCTGTGATCTGCTTTCACTTTACGGCGACACTCAGTCAGTGCGGGAAGCGGACGGCGAGGGACCTGACGGACACCGGAATGTGAGTATGTATGTTTTTTTTTTTTTTTACTTTTACGCTGGTAACCACGGTAAACATCGGGTTACTAAGCGCGGCCCTGCGCTTAGTAACCCGATGTTTACCCTGGTTACCCGGGGACCTCGGCATCGTTGGTCGCTGGAGAGAGCTGTCTGTGTGACAGCTCCCCAGCGACCACACAACGACTTTCCAACGATCACGGCCAGGTCGTATCGCTGGTCGTGATCGTTGGAAAGTTGCAGAGTGTGACAGTACCCTTAGTGTCTACTCTGAGAAACCCTGGTAATGTCACAGAGGTCATCTGCTTTCAGATCATCAGCTGGTACCTGGGGAGGAGAAGGAAATTTGCTTTTCCACAAACCTAGCTGGAGAAAATTCTACCGGCCCCTCATGAGAAGTCCTGGAATATTAATGTAGAGTGTAAATGGGAAAGACTAGGAAATCGATCCCATCCCACTGCCCCTAAAGATCATGTTTCCCAATGTCTGTGTCACAAGAAGACAGACCTGCTAGTAAAGCATCTGGACATTCTAAAGGTTTCTTTATTTACTAATTCTCATCATACCTTCATGTCTATCAGAACCTGCTGAGGAAAGGATGCAGAGGGGTCATCATGCTGAGAAATGGAAATGACCCTGACTGGGCTGCACTGAGTTTGCATTGGAGGGGGAGGGGGAGAGAGAGGAAAGACAGCAAGAACAGGCTGGGAGAGACTAAGGGGAGCACTAGCTTCATCTCTTAAAGGGAGGGGAGAAAAGGAGCTCAGCTGCAGTTTGTGGCTGTGTCTGGTTTGTGCAGAAAATTCTAGGCATCGGCGCTGGGGAAATATCGAGCTGAGCACAGCTTCTGCCATCAGGGAGAATCATGTCTGGCTCCAAGTGACAATGGAATGGATCAGTACAGGTGACTTCAAATATTCCGGATGATGGAGGAGCTGTGGATGACAATAAGGTAGGGGCTGCCTGACTGTGTCTGTCCCTTGCATTGTGTCCTATATATTGGAGCCTGTCTAGCAGACCCCAGCACAGGCTCCTGGATGGCAGAGCCATTGTGGGCTTCTGGATTGCTGTTGTCTTTGGAGTGCTGGTCATAGATCAGGCTCTTGTTGGCTTGTGTTGTGTATATTGTATACACTAATTGTATCTGCTGCTGCAGAGCATGGCTTTATTACAGTGCTACTTGTGCCTTTCATGAATAAGCAATGCCTATGATTTTCAGTTCCCTTTGTCTCTATTGAGCTGCCTATATTTTCATAATCTGAACCATACCATGTAGTGTGTGGCAGATTGTGTGTCTCTTTCCAGTAAATTGCAGGGCTTATTCGCTGTACATGACAAAGAATGGCTGCACTTGCCTGGTGAGGGCACAGGGCTTGGAGTTGTGTATGAGCAATAAATGCATTTCTTCTCTTAAGATCTGGGTATTTAAATGGAATGAGAAGCATGCTGCAAATTGACATTCAGGAATGGCAGAGTGTATCAGGAAGCGTTTAAGCCTATTTGGACTGCTGCTTTCAACTCTGCAGTCTTCAGTGATACATAAGGGGCTTAGGGTATATTTAACCCATCCTATGTGTCTAGTGCACATCAGCCCAGTGTATTGTTTTAGTATTGGGTTAAAAAGCCATGTAACACTGGTGCGGTATATAATATGTAACTGAGGCAGAGCCTTTTCTCATAATTGGGAACCTGTTTACGTTCCCCCATTTTTGGCATGTTTGTTCTGACTTTCACATACTACTGATTAGTTTTGTTTTCCTTGTCATTCACTTTATCCTGAGAAGACTGATGTGACCTGTGTTTAATGGCTACATACAAATTTGCTCTTATATTGTGGCTGCTACTTCATCTGGAGTCCAGTCCATAAGGCATATGGCATAGCCGTTTTATTGACATTGGCTGCTTTATTAGGTGTTTCAAGATTTGTGCTTGGTATGGTTTTACCCATCTGTGTTCTATCACAGCATCTGCAATCTGCACTGTTTCTATATTATTGGTGCATGTGTTTAATTTTATTGCACCATACAGGGTGACAATGTGGGTCCACAATGTTGTCATTATGACTGAACTCCAGCAGCATGATCGGTATTTTTTTGCTCATTCTGGATTCTATTTGAAGGATAAGGCTGACATCCTAAAATATAGCAAGTCCGCCGCTGCCCCAAACCCTCCAGTATGTTACTTCCGTGTATGTAAGTTTATCAAAGCCCTGACCGGCGGAGCCTGGGTGCATTGTGCAGGGTAAGGCTGGCCAGTGATAATATGGGGAAGGCTGGCTGCATCCTGGCTTTGCAGCCACTGAAGTGACACTGGACTTGGCTGAGATGCAGAGGGTGGCTTAAATATTCAGCAAAAGGTAAGAAGCCCTACAAGCCGCTTGCTAGCGTGTGATAAGGGATTAATGCTGGCGAAGAGACGTGATAAACCTGATGGATGCTTATTATGTACATTTCGTTAATAAACAGGCAGCTTTTTATAGCATTCTGTATTACAGGCAGCAGCTGTCCGTAAGAAATACCTTAAGGCCATCATCACTTTGAAAATATAGATTTTAGGGCTTTAAATGTCTTTACAAAACATCAATTTTGACCCCTTAACCCCCTCCGCATCTCTCCAAACAAGCATGTTTTTATTTCTTGAAACCTAAATACCTGTAATTGTTTTCTGTGTTACAAGCTATGAGGCTTTTGACTGATTTCTTTGAAAAGATGATATTGTCCAGGCATCCGAAGCTGCTATTGTGATGTGTACAATCATAATTCTACACAATGGCAAAAAAAAGGCATCCTTTCCAAAGATATTCATTTTGCTGGACACAGATCATTTGACTGCTTAAAATGCTTTATTTGTGGAAATCAATGCCATTGTATCAGAAAGAGGTGGAAGGCAAGCAGACAATGCAGATCAGATGCATCAGGGGTGACAGTGCCATGAAAGGTTCCCCTTTTGCTAACCATTTGTAACTAATCTGACTTGCTGCATCTAATACAATCGACTGTTACATTGGTGCCACACTGTATTAGCTGACAAAAAACAATAAAATGGCAGCAATTCCAATAGCTAGTTCTGTATATAATGCAAGAGTAGCTTCTTAATAGAATACTGGTAAATATGACTTTACATTGCTAAGCGATGTTAAGATGGCAGCATAGAAGACTGCATTATGGTATTTGCAATCATTTTCTGTAAAAGAGTAGTGAAATATATATATATATATATTTTCTAATTCGGTGTTCTAGCCGAGTCCAATTGTGCCGAAACCACAGACAGCCAATTAGATTGTTTCCTACACTCAGGACATAGACTGGATCTGTGATGTAAACTTAATTCCTGGGGAATCTTGCTCTGTGCAGTGACCGCTTATAACATCATTAAGAACATATGACCCAAGTCATAACTATAACCATCACAGACTAATGTAGCTGACGGGAAGAGTTAACTACTGCATTTCTAATCTGCCTCTTGAATTTCTGAGTCAACTATTTGCTCCTTATGTGACATTAGATACGCAACCGGGATTCACTCTTTTGGGGTAGGATGAGCATATCATTTTGGAGACTGACTGTTCCCCTATAACCTTGCATTGATCAAAGGTGAATGCTGTTGGTTGTTAGATGTTGGCTATCTTTACATTGTGCAGGCCCATTTATTAAAGCTATAATTCAGAACTACAAAACGATCATTTGCTATACATGGAAGCATGCAAAATTATTAAAAGTAAATTAAAACAGTCAAAAATTAAGTTGTAAAGTTGATATTTATATATCTTTTAATTATTAATTTGTTTTTCAGCCTAAACACAAGTCCTAATTAACTTATTGTTGTATTGACCATTTGTGAAGACAGGATTTTCAATATAATTTTTCAGTTCTTATTTGTAAAATCACCTATTAAGGAGTATACAGTGTGTATAATATATTGGGTAACTACTTTATCTTGTTTTATCTCCTATTTCTAGGGGATAGGTCTGTCAGTCGTTTTTATGATGTGTTCTGTCTAAAGGCCCCGTCTCACATAGCGAGATCGCTAGCGAGATCGCTGCTGAGTCACAAGTTTTGTGACGCAACAGCGACCTCCATAGCGATCTCGCTATGTGTGACACGTACCAGCGATCAGGCCCCTGCTGCGAGATCGCTGGTCGTGTCGGAATGGCCTGGACCTTTTTTTGGTCGTTGAGGCCCCGCTGACATCGCTGAATCGGTGTGTGTGACACCGTTCCAGCGATGTCTTCACTGGTAACCAGGGTAAACATCGGGCTACTAAGCGCAGGGCCGCGCTTAGTAACCCGATGTTTACCCTGGTTACCAGCGTAAATGTAAAAAAAAAAAAACAATACATACTCGCCTTCTGATGTCCGTCAGGTCCCTTGCCGTCTGCTTCCTGCTCTCACTGACTGCCGGCCGTACAGTGAGAAGTGAGAGCACAGCAGTGACGTCACCGCTGCGCTCTGCTCTCACTGTACGGCGGCACTCAGTGAGAGCGGGAAGCAGACGGCAAGGGACCTGGACACCGAAAGGCGAGTATGTACTGTTTGTTTTTTTTGGTAACCAGGGTAAACATCGGGTTACTAAGCGCGGCCCTGCGCTTAGTAACCCGATGTTTACCCTGGTTACCCGGGTGCTGCAGGGGGACTTCGGCATCGTTGAAGACAGTTTCAACGATGCCGAAGTCGTTCCCCTGATCGTTGGTCGCTGGAGAGAGCTGTCTGTGTGACAGCTCCCCAGCGACCACACAGCGACTTACCAACGATCACGGCCAGGTCGTATCGCTGGTCGTGATCGTTGGTAAATCGCTTAGTGAGACGGGGCCTTAATAAGCCCTCTTGATTTACAACTTTTTGCATAAACTTTACACAGACATAGAGCTGCCAATGAATAGGTAGGGTCAGGGCTATCCAAAGCTCAGGACTATGAAGGACTACCTAGCAGGAGCTAGTCACTAGGTGGAAAGGGGACCAGCAGAGATGCTGTATATAAACCAGAGATTTATCAAAACTACAGCAAGAAGCCCAGTAAGAGATCAAGAATTAGGTCGGTGTCACACTTGCAACTTCAATGGGAGAAACTCGCGCTTCAACACCCAGCAGTGGCGCCGGCGGTTCGGACCGGATCGTTCAGCTGCATAGAAATACATGCAGCCGCACACGCCAGTCCTGAGCAGTGCCGGGTATTGATGCAAGAGACTTGCATTGCAGTTGCAAGTGTGACTCAGGCCTTAGAATCTGGATCAATGCCCAAAATTTACGTTTCTCTCAAATGGAGCAGCATAGACCTGGTAAAAAATTAGTCTGCTAGGCTTCTATAAGGGTACGTCAGCGAACGAGAAGGGAGATTCCCCAGAAGGAATGATTATACTACCAACGCTGGTGTTTATCGGTACGAGGTGATTGGTGCAAGATGACGTTGAGCACCAATAGTAGACTCCCGGAAGGGAATGTGTATCACTGTTCTTCTTCCTTCATATAAGTAACGCTGTGGCATACTGCATGACGATTTAGAAAAATGAGATTATGAAATGTTTTGTAAGTACCTTTGGTGACGTGTAGGAGCATTATGGAATAATGTGATGCATTTGTACATTATTTCTGGGACTATTTATCACATAAGATTAGCTGTGATTGGTCTGATGTCTTATATGCTCTGATTTGTCCATCCTAAGCCGTCTCTGGTTGATGACATCACACCAGATCTTTTAAAAGATCCGGTTACCCATGTGCTCACTCAGTCTAGCCGCATACCCTGAAGAAGCCAGTTAAGCTGGTGAAACATGTTGGGGAGGCATAGGAGTGCTTTTTTTTATTATTAGCAGTTAGGCGTGCATAATAATGTGAATAGGGATATAGGTAGCCGCTGCACCTTTCCCATATATCAAATGAATATTGTATTGGGATATTAGACAGTTAATGCAATTGGTCAGATGGTCTCCTAATACTGAGTTGTATCCCTAATAACCCGGTGGTTTTCACATGCTAACTTTGCGTTTTTAACTGTCCTATTAGTTCAATAAAAGTTATGTTTTAGCATAGTCTTTAGTTAGGGATTAGTTGCCTTTGGCAAATTGTAACTTCTATATGATCAGGCAGAACACTTCATCAGCTCTTTGCCCAATCATTAAGGAAGTAAATAGGTGGAGATGGCAATGCTGTGCCTCCCTCCACAGGAACTACAAGGCGCACACTTATAAACAAGATTTTTTTTTCTAGCTAAAAATTCTTATGGCCCTAAAAGTACATTGTATAGAAAACACTATAATGGGGTTGTCCAAAAATAATGAAAATGATGCACATAGGAAGCAATATATACTCCTCCTTTAGTTTGCAGATCTCCAATGCTTCTATTTACATGTTCTGCAGATGGCCCAACCTGCATACCCTAAGTGTCTTTTGCAGCTTGTCAGTTGTACACGGCTATAAACCATGAAGCCAGTGATTGGCTGGAGATGTCACATCGGGCATATGGCCTGAGACGTCTGCAGCCATCATTAAACGGATGAATCGGGGAATGTGACACAAAAACCTGCAAGGAATTAGAAGATAAGTATCTAGCAGTTTATGGTCTGCGCCAACATTAATTATGTCACCGTTCTCCCAGACACACGACTGCTGCAGCTTGTGATGCATGCAGTTCAAGTTACCTGACCGCTGCAGACTATCATAAGCTGCAGTGTTCCTGTGTCTGATAGAATGGTGACATCATTGCTGCTGGTACAGATCAGTCTGCAGTGGATCCAGAAGGGTGACAAAATCTAACCCCTTTCCCCCATAAGAACCTTTTAGCAGATGATCTCTTTAATGTACATGTATTACGGCTGGTGTGCAGAGCTTTCATTATTTTGGAAAAACTCCTCTTAAAGCGAACCAGTCAGCAGAACCACAGGCATTGTCATGTTGCTGCTGTTACACTGATTAAAATGATACCTGGAGTGAAGAAATCCATTTTGTGGTTCTTGTTTTCAAACATGTTCCTCATCATAGAGACAGTGCTCCCAGGGCGGCCTGTGGGCAGGTCTTTCCTTGGTTTCTCTGGTCTAGAGTAGGAAGATAAGACTCTGCCTACAGTCCCGCCCCAGAGCACGGGCATATCATTAGCTGAAAACTCCTAACACTGATTACACAAGATATAATAATAAACTTGGCACTCAGTATTTGAACAAAAAAGAGCTTTTATTTGTGCATCCAGACAAAAATGGTTATGAACATTTTCGGTCCGTCACAGGACCTTCATCAGAACATTCTTTAACATGAACTGGATGTGAAGGGGTGCTCTGTAAGCGGTCATGAGCGTCCAAATTATAGGGACCTCCTGCAGCAGGTATGTATTGTAGACCAGCTGGGCATCATAAGCCAAGGACTTGGCGCTTACAGAGCACCCCTTCACATCCAGTTCATGTTAAAGAATGTTCTGATGAAGGTCCTGTGATGGACCGAAAACGTTCATAACCATTTTTGTCTGGATGCACAAATAAAAAGAAGCTCTTTTTTGTTCAAATACTGAGTGCCAAGTTTATTATTATATTTTGATGGGTTGGATACCTGACTTGAGCACCAACAATACTTTTACTATAGAGTGCCGTGTTAGTCTATACTAACTGATTACACAAGAACTACAAGATGAATTTCTTCATCCCAGGCATCATTGTAATCAGTGTAACAGTGTGTGTAGGTTACTGGGCAAAATCCTGTTGTCAGATTCGCTTTAAAGGGAACCTGACAGCTGATACATGCTGCCCATGGATTATGGGTATCAGGCACCGGCTGTATGATCTGAGCCAGGTATGTGTCAGTCTGAAACACTACAGCATTACAGAGGAAAACAGACTTTAAAAGCTTTTGGTGACTTAGCCACACAGTGCATAAATCAGACAGACATAACCCAGCGGCTCCTCACCTCCCGCTGCCAGTGACTGACAAGTCTGCAGTATTACTGCATGTGTAATTAGAAACTGGTGGTTAGTCACTGGCAGAGAGTGGGTGAAGCCACTTGGTCACGTCTGACCCACTAGTCCATCAGGAGGTTCATTCCACGGAGGTTTTTAAAGTATGTTTTTATCTGAAACTCCGCCATGTTTCAGAGAAAAGCATTCCTGGCTGAGATCATCCATCCATTAATGATAGGTTCACTTTAGGCAGCACTCTATATGACAGGTGAGTTCAGAACAGGGACAGATCCTCCAGAGGAAATACAACAAAACAGCTGCACCATAGACATAATTAAAGGTATTTATTCACCTATATGTTCACATGTGGCCATTCAGCCCCACCACACAGGACCTTTCACAAATTTGTAATGAAGCTGAAGCTGAGAATACATGGGTGTACCCACAGATAGATACACATGCATCACATACACACATCACATGTACCCAAATGCATAGACATGACATATTTCAAACACATACACAGTGTAATTGCATTCAACTGTTGAAATTCTGATGGCAGAGGGGATCGAAGGGTCTGATGCTGTTGAGCATCGGCCCCCCATCTCACGGGCCCCATAGTGGCAGTGTATCACCCAGAGCGGGGTACTCAGGTCACCGGGCAGCTTTGGATTCTGGGGGTCACGGTGATGGCAGCCGTGCCTGGTGCCTGTGCTCCGGAGACAGATAAATAGGGATTAAAAATAAAAAGGAAAACAAAAAAATTAGAAAGAAGAGTATGTGATGCCAGTTGGAGTGTTCGGCTGTAAGATGGCCGGGACTGCAGATGATCCCTGGGGCTGGGTGATGATGGCAGTGCAGGTATTTAACCCCCCCTCCAACTATGGATGGCCCCCAGGGATAGTGATAGAACTAGATGGTACAGAGTAATAAAGCAGGAGACAAGGAAAGTCACTTTACCATTTACTGAAGTCCAGATGCAGTTTCAGAGGATGGAATACAACTCTCACCAGGTATACAGTCTGCTCGGCATGATGGGAATTGGCTCTCTCTGCTGTGATTCAGTATAAACTCATTGATGCTCTAATCCCTTCTGGGATAAAGGTTTCCTGGAGTCTGAAACTTCCAGTACAGCCAAGTACTCACGGCGTTTTCTCCCGCCTGCAACTTGCAGCGTGAGTCCTATGTGAAGCACGTGTTTATTCTTGCATAATCTCTCACTGATTCTCTGTTGCTATGGAGCTCCGGGAAAAAACATTTCACTGCTGGTTATGAAAACCCTACAGCATCTCAGCTTACCACCCAACTCTGGAAGACTGGATGGCCTAGGAGTGGATGCCCTGATCCTTAGCACTGTCCCTGGAGAGAGCACAGGTCTCTCCTCCATGAACATTCTCCATTTTTCTTTTCACACTGTTTCCTCACAGGCTAACTAATCACCTCCCCTCCCAGTTAGGGTATCTCTGCAGAGCTACCAATAACGCATTTAATTTGGCTTTTTCTCTTCATCCAACACAGACTATTAATTATTCCAGGTAGGACTAGTATATGCTAAAAGTAACACACATATATTTGAGTGACCACTTCTTCCACACACCCTCTCCCCCACTTCTACACTGTATGAAATGAAGAAAAAAAGAAAATAGTACCACCCTGAAGTCCTACACATTAACGGTACCTTTTGCCCCCCATACTCCCCCTTCTATACGGTAACAGTATCCACAAAATATGAAATGCATAACTGTAGTGATGTGGCCTCCATACAATGTCCATCACTTGCTGCAGTAAAATAATAATGTATGGTCCTAATTAGACATGAGCGAATGTCGTTGGCTCCCTCCTTATTCGGCAAGTTATAGCGCTTATCGAATAGCTACAGTGGGAACCTGGATACCTGGAGCGCTCCCGATAATCAGGTGTCTGGCACCGCAGCTGCATATGTCACGTTTGTGTGACAGTCACAACACAAAAGGCTCTCCTTACATGTGTTGTCACACAGCCGCAACACATGCAGCTGTGGTGCCGGAACCTGAATATCGGGAGTGCTCCAGGTAACCGGGTTCCCGCTGCAGCTTCTTTGGTGAGGGCTATAGCTTGCCAAATGAATAAGGAGGGAGCCGATGATATTCGCTCATCTCTACTAATTATGTTCCCCATCCTGCCCTGTAATAATGTCCTTCATCATGGCCCCTATCATGTAAAAAATAAATAAAACATCCCCAATCCTTGCTACTTTCAGTACAAATGCCTCCCATACTGTAATAACGTTCCATGTCCAAGTCCCGATTCTTTAATGAGATGAATTGAGTTGTACTCGATTTCCCAAAAATCTGCATTTATCAAATTTCAGATTTTTTTTTTTTTGGTAATTCCCTTTCTCATAGAGTCAGCAAAATCGTATCAGTTAACGACCATTTTTTTTTAAATGTTAAGCGCCATTATAGTGGTTTTAAAAAAAAACAAACTTACACTTCACCACTCACCTCTCCAGCCCCTCTGGTCCTCACCACATCTTCTGATCATTGCCACCTACAGTGAAATCCCTTATGAGGTCCAGGAGAGTTCTGCACATGTATTATTATTATTATTATTATTTATTTATATAGCACCATTGATTCCGTGGTGCTCTACATGAGAATGGGTTACATACAAGTTACAGATATCACTGACAGTAAACAAACTAACAATGACAGACTGATACAGAGGGGCGAGGACCCTGCCCTTGCAGGCTTACATTCTACAGGATGGTGGGGAAGAAGACAATATGTTGAGGGTTGCAGGAGCTCCGGTGTTGGTGAGGTGGTAGCTTTGGTAGTGGTGAGGAGGCAGCAGGGTCAGTGCAGGCTGTAGGCTTTCCTGAAGAGATGGGTTTTCAGGTTCCATCTGAAGGATCCGAATGTGGTTGATAGTCGGACGTGTTGGGGTAGAGAATTCCAGAGGATGGGGGAAATTTGGGAGAAGTCTTGGAGGCGATTGGATGAGGAGCGAATAAGTGTGGAGGAGAGAAGGAGGTCTTGGGAGGACCGGAGATTACGTGAGGGAAGATATCGGGAGATTAGTTCAGAGATATATGGAGGAGACAGGTTATGGATGGCTTTGTAGATTTGCACGGCGAATAAGCCTCCTTACCTTGACAAGCCAGCTGATATGTCACTCTCCATAAGGAGAAACGCTACCCCTTAGACCCCAGTCCAGAGCCTCTCACCTAGCCAAATCAGTTCTCATGCTTCGCACTGACGAGGGCCAACAGCCCGAAACACCGTGTCTGCGAATTGAGATACTGATTTGGCTTTTATCCTAAGTCATATTGCACGACTCGTTAAAGGGTTGATCGTGACTTGTAGGATCGCTACTTCCAACAGGTGGCGCTATAAAGTTTAAGTCCTCTTTTTCTCAGAAGCGGCAATTTGAATATTTAGATCAGTATTAGTAATTTGAACTGGATACGCTGAGGGAATGGGAGCCAAGGTCATGTAAGGTCACAGCGCACGCCGTGATTTTCCATGTGTTTGCACAGAGCTCTCTTGGGTCTCATCAGATCCGGAATTCCTGACCTAGCGTGACTTCAGTGCGAGCTGTAGTGATCATAAGATGTGTTGAGGACCAGAGAGGTGACAGAGAAGCGTTAAGGTGAGTATAAGGTCTTTATTTTTTTACATCGGGTTCACACTGCGTTAGAGGCGTCCGTTAGATGGACTACGTTACACCACGGCATAACGTGGTGTAACGCAATCCGTTAACGCCACCCTTAATTCCTATGTCGGATGCATCGCTAGCGCCAGCGATGTGCCGTGATTGAGTGACAGACCCTGGAACGCGAGCTGCAGCTTTTCCGGGTCCGTCACTGCTAGCACAGATAGAGCATCTGCTAGCTTTATCTGCGCTAGCGCAACGACATATTGGCACTTGCGTTAACAGCAGCCCGTTAACGTATGTGTTGAATGGGCTGCTGTTAACGCAACGTGAACCTGGCCTTAAGAGAGCATAATAAGGAACATTACATTTCCCGGGGAAATCTGATCATGTGAATTTGAGTTTTGCCTCACCCACTCATCTGTAATAATGTCCCCCATCTTTGGTGCTCTTCGAAAGCACATTTTAAAAGTCAATGATTCCTCTTACCTGTCCCCGCTCCCACGATGACCAACATGTTGACATAAGCTGCCGGACTCTGGCTCAGTAGTATGCATAGCTTTTACAGTGCATGGTGCCAGGAATGTACCAACAGCCAACATAGATGGGGCCTTAGTGGGCCCCCTTTGTCCACAGTTGTGGTTGCATCATCTGCAACCGCAATCTTATGCCCCTGGGGTATACTGCTATCTTTGGGGTATATTCATGTTTTCCAATGCATCTTTTGCGTATATATTCCAAAAGCTGAAATTCCTTGTGAAAATCTGCAACATAAATTGATTGCTGTAAAGCTGGCACTACATGTAATTTCCTCAGTGAAATTTTTTGTTCCTACAGTGTGTGGTTGAAATTTTAAGAAACTATTTTCAAACTACATAGATGTATTCTTTATATGAACGTTATCACATCGTTCTATAATGAATGAATGAATATTCTTTTTGAAAACTCAAATAGCCCTATATTATTTTATTGTTGTGGTGTTGTTGTCTAAATTTAATGACCATCCAAAAGCGGTGTAGTAATGTCATGGCATATGCACCGATTCTGTCCATAGTAGTTGCTTTCGTAGTGTGATCCAAGCATGGACATTATATCAAGGCGGCATGAACCCGGCCTAAAGTTGCTATCGTAAAGTGTAAGTTATGCAGCATTTCTTAACAAGGTTATCATATTATTATTATTATTATTAATAATAAAAAAATATATATACCGAGATTTTCAGCCCATTTTTCGAGGCTGAAAGTCCCCCTCGTGGCTTATACTCGAGTCATACCCAGGAGTCAGCAGGGGAGGTGGAACAGGGGCTGTCTAATTATACTCACCTGCTCCTGGCGCGGTCCCTTCACGTCCCTGGCTTCCCCGGCGCCGGCAGCTTCTTCCTGTACTGAGCAGTCACATGGTACCGCTCATTACAGTAGTAATGAGGGGTGGAGTCGCATATTCATTACTGTAATGAGCAGTAACGGTGACCGCTCAGTACAGCAAGAAGCAGCGGCTCTGGGAAGCAGGGACTGCACCGCGCCAGGAGCAGGTGAGTTTAACGGGGAGGGGGAGCGCAGCGCTGCGCGATATTCACCTGCGCCTTGTTCCGGTGCCACTCCATCTTCTGCAGTGACGCTGAGGTCAGAGGGCGCGGTGACATGGTTAGTGCGCGCCCTCTGCCTGAACGTCAGTGCTGAAGATGGAGCGGCACCGGAACATGGAGCAGGTGAATATTGAAACTGCCGGGGGCCTGAGCGACGGAGAGGTGAGTATGTGATTTTTTTTTATCGCAGCAACAGCAAATGGGGCAAGTGTCTGTATGGAGCATCTTATGGGGCCATAACGTTTGTGCAGCACTATAAGGGGCAAATATCTTTATGGAGCATCTTATGGGGCCATAATCAATATTTGTGCAGCATTACATTGGACAAATGTGTCTATGGAGCATCTTATGGGGCCATTATTAACCTTTATGCAGGAGTATATGGGGCATTTTTTAATATGGAGCATCTTATGGGGCCCATCATAAACTTTATTGAGCATTATATGGGGCCATCATGAACTGTATGGAGCATTATATGGGGCTCCTGATTCAATATGGATATTCAAAAACACTTAACCTACTGATGTCTTGATTAATTTTACTTTTATTGGTATCTATTTTTACTTTTGACATTTACCGGTAGCTGCTGCATTTCTCACCCTAGGCTTATACTCGAGTCATTAAGTTTTCCCAGTTTTTTGTGGCGTCGGCTTATACTCAGGTCCGCTAATACTCGAGTATATACGGTAATAATAATAATATATGCTGTATATTTTACATTTTAAAAAATTGCTGCAATGTAAACTAACAAACTGCTTCTCTTCTTTCCTCCGGCAGTTTAGTGTTAACACTTAGGATGTCTCTTTAGTCTCTGATTACTAGTGTTGAGCATGCCAACACTGCAGCTGATCAAAAACGGGAGACAGTGCGACACATGGCTGCCGCAATCCATTCTAGTTAATGCTTTACAAAAACTGCCTTGATTGCTGGGGAAAAAAAGGTGAATAGTGTTTATTTTGTTACTGTATAACTTTTTGCTGTGATTTAAAAAAAAAATAAATGAAAAAAAAAAATTAACATGGTAGAAATGAAACACTATCATTTTTAGACTGAAACATATTAAAAAAATAATTCCAAGATACTGGCTGCAGCTGTGGAGAGATCGTATTAATCTATGGATGTCCTGCAGTGCAGCTATTTTTTTTTTTCTTAATAGAACAAAAAAAAAAAAAGAAAAAATGCCTGAGACCAAGCCAAGGTGGTAGTAGTGCCTGGTCCTTCTGCCAAAGTGACAGACATCACAGATTTAGGCCTGTTTCACACGTCAGTGGCTCCAGTACATGTGGTGACAGTTTTCTCACGTATCGGAGACACTGACTCACGTAGACACATTAAAATCAATGTCTCTGCACATGTCAGCGTGTTTTCACGGACCGTGTGTCCGTTTGAAAAACACGGAGACATGTCAGTGTTCGTGGGAGCGCACGGATCATACGGACCCATTAAAGTCAATGGGTCCATGTAAAACACGTACCGCACACGGATGCGGTCCGTGTGCCATCCGTGTGCCGTGCAGGAGACAGCGCTACAGTAAGCGCTGTCCCTCAGCTTGTGGTGCTGAAGCCACCATTCATTTCTTCTCTCCAGCAGCGTTTGCTGGAGAGAAGGAATTAAAAATCATTGTTTTGGGTTTTTTTTGTGGTTAAAATAAACATCCTTGTCACCACCCCCCTCCAACCCCCTGTGCGCCCGCCCGCTGGAAATTGAAATACTCACCTAGCTCCCTCGATGCTTCCTCTCAGCGCCGCAGCTTGTCCTGAATGAGCGGTCACGTGGTGCCGCTCATTACAGTGATGAATATGCGGCTCCACCTCCCATAGGGGAGTATTTTATTTCCAGCGGGTGGGCGCACAGGGGGTGGGAGGGGGATGGTGACAAGGATCTTTATTTTAACCACAAAAAAACAAAAAAAAACTGATTTTTCATTCCTTCTCTCCAGCGAACGCTGCTGGGAAGAAGGAATGAATTCCAGCTTCAGCACCAGATGCAGGGGACAGCGCTTATCTCTAGCGCTGTCTCCTGCACGGTCCGTGTGGTACCCAGTCGGCACACGGGCGGCACACGGCTGCCGCACGTGTGCCACACTGATGTGCCACGTGAGCTCACGGACACACGGACACGGATAACTCCGGTACCGATTTTTCCGGTACCGGAATTATCTGGATGTGTGAGACTGGCCTTACCTGTGTAAAACACCCATCTCTGTTTTTTCTACACCTCCTTTACTTGGTCTGCAGAAAGGAAATTAAAATATAGAACTCTTTTTTGGACAATAGTTCTATACTGTCTACATAATGAGAATTATTGCTAGAATTAAAGGATTATTTCCACAACTGCATTATTTTTCACAAAACATAGTAAACGTATACTTGTTGTTAACATAGAGTGCTAACATAAAGATTGTTTTTTGGGTTGTTTTTTTACTTTTTTTTCACCAATATTTGTACACCAGCTTCATATTGCAAATAAGAATAGGACCACCCATTTGGCTAAAACTACATTTTCCAGCAGCACTTGCTTGCCTTCATGGCTGCAGATCTCCCACCCTTATAAGCACAGCCCTATCCTTTCTGCAGTAGATCCCTCCTATTTACACAATGAGATCTGTAAACAAAAACAACAAAATAAGCCTTTAGGTTGAACAAATAAACACTAAGTGGCTACTCATTTTTTATTGGTAGAATATTCTGAGCATTGAAACTTTCACAGTAAGCAGAGCATCAATGGAGATCACCAGGTTCACAGACAAACATCCTTGTGAAATGAAAAGGCGGTTTATCCACTAGGATTAACTGCTTGCAGTGCATGGTCTCCATGTACTGTGGGAACGAGCCTTCCATTCTGCTCCGAGTGATCTCTACATACAATATGTCTATTGACTGTGACAAGAATGTGAATTGTAGTATCAATTCTGTTCCTAAGCAAGATAATATAATCTGATTAATTCACCTGGAGAAGAGATAAAGATTATTCATGTTGATGATCTAATGTTGTAAAGATCTCAGAGCTATAAATGGCTGCACATTGGTATCTGCAGACATTGGAACACAACTTTATGGGAATACGAGAATGTTCTCGTAAACTACTCGTTCTTTTAATTGGACTTTTTTGCAGACTTGTAACCTTGATCATCTTTTGAAAAATCTAATCAGAAAATTATTTTGCAAAATGTTCATGATAATCTACCCAATTCATGCTTTGAAGATCCATCATGAAATGCTTTGCCTTCTGAAAGTCGCGATCTAAGTGGCATTTCCCTGGTTGCTTATTTCAGTTATGGCAGAAGTTTATTGATTACAGTAGTAAGGTTTCTCCTTATGGAGAGTGACATACCAGCTGGCTTGTCAAGGTAAGGAGGCTTATTCGCCGTGCAATGCTCCTCTGGGAATTTAAATATGCAAATTGCCTCTACTACCAACAGGTGGCGCTATAGAGTTAAGTCCTCTTTTTCTCAGAAGAGGCAATTTGCATATTTAAATTCCCAGAGGAGCATTGCACGGCGAATAAGCCTCCTTACCTTGACAAGCCAGAGATGGTATGTCACTCTCCATAAGGAGAAACGTTACCCCTTAGACCCCAGTCCAGAGCCTCTCACCTAGCCAAATCAGTTCTCATGCTTCGCACTGACGAGGGCCAACAGCCCGAAACACCCAGTCTGCGAATTGAGATACTGATTTGGCTTTTATCCTAAGTCATATTGCACGACTCGTTAAGGGGTTGATTGTGACTTGTAGGATCGCTACTACCAACAGGTGGCGCTATAGAGTTAAGTCCTCTTTTTCTCAGAAGAGGCAATTTGCATATTGATTACAGTAGTCATTTATAGACCTTTATCTGTCCATAGACTACTGATTGTTGTTATCAGCTATAATTTTTCACTCCCAACAAATGCAACATTTAGGCTGTGTGCACACGTTGCGGTTTTTTTTGCACTTTTTTTCGCTATTAAAACGCTATAAAAATGCATAAAAAACACATACATATGCATCCCATCATTTAGAATGCTTTCCGCAATTTTTGTGCATCGCGGTAAAAAACGCAGCATGTTCATTAATTTTGCGGATTTTTTGCGGATTTCCCACTATAATATTGCATTTGGAACCTCCGAAAAAATCCGCAATAAAAACGCACAAAAAACGCGAGAAAAACACGCAAAAAACGAGAAAAAAATGCATGCGGATTTCTTGCAGAAAATGTCCGGTTTTGTTCAGGAATTTCCTGCAAGAAATCCTGACGTGTGCACATAGCCTTAGGCTAGACCTAAAAAGACCCCAAGCACCATACACTTAACATAGTTTACCCAAAATATCTATTATGTCTCTCCCGTACACCACAGCAAAAACGCACGTTTTTGCCGCAGAAATCTTGCAGAAACTTCTGCAATCAAATTCTCAATGTGCTCACATTGCCTTATTGTACCGCTCTTCAGTCCATGTAAGCAACTGCATCCTGAGTATGCAGGTACTGCTGACATGGAGTTACCAGAGGAATGAGCAGCTGTAAGGTGCGAGACGCCATTGTTTTCCTGCCTGGTCCACAACCTCAAGAGAAACTGCCTTTTTTTCACCAGGTCAAAAATAGCTAATTTTTGCTTGTTTTAATTTCTGCATCTTTTCTTTCCTTTTTATCTGCCATACTGTTTGAGATGTGAGCCTTTTTATTCAGTTCAAATTTTGTGTCTTTACGAAAGGGGCGGGACTCGCAGGACTCTCTGGGGGTGGCCTTTAGGCTGCTCTATTTTTATCCAATGAGCTACACCTTGGTAAACACCATACAAATTGGCACAAATGCCCATATCGCTGGAAAAGTGTAGTGGATTTACAAATGAACAAAAAAAAAAAAAGCGGAATACTTGGAGCCGCGGAAATCAAATAAGAGCAAAAATGGGCCACTTTTGACCTGTTCACAGGTCCTTTATAAATCTATTTTTAGATTTAAAAATAAAGTTAAAAAATTGAATGACATGTTGAATATCCTTTCTGCCATTTCTCTTTTTTAAATGATCTGCCAGCCAAAATTGATGTACATAGGAAGTAAACATAACACACTTATTCTGACATTTGCAAATGCATGAGTATTCTGAAAGGATTGTGAGTACAAGTCATTAATAATGTTGCACTTACAGTATGTAAAGTTTGTTGTTACTTTGGGTTATATAGTTCGTTAAGGAAAATGACAGCATAAAAAAGTCAGTCAGACAGTCAGTCCCACGCAGCAATCCATGTCTATGGGAATGTATAGTTTACAAGCGGAGAGCTGCTAATGCGACCACTTCTGGCTGTTAACTACTGGTGAATGAATGAAACGCTGGGAGGGAAGCTTTGGTGAATAGCGGTGATGTCACCGAAGTTGCGCTCCCTGGCGGCCTGAAGTAAAATGAACTGTTCAGCATGTGAAAATGCCAGCTGATTTCCCCACGCTGAAGAGTTTATTTTAGTTCAGGCTGTCAGGTAGCACAGCTTCGGTGACGTCACAGCTATTTACCAAAGTTCCACTCCCAGCATTTCATTCATTCACCAGTAGTTTACAGCCAGGAGTGGTCGCATTAGCAGCGCTCCCAGTTGTAAATTGTACATTACCCTAGACATGGATTACTGCATGGGACTGACTGTACGCTGGACAGGTATGGTATTATGTGTATTTTTTTTAACTTTTTTTTCCCAGGAGATTGAGAGCTTCACTTGGAAACGCAGAGTAATAAAGATGGAAAAAATGTGGATTTTATTTTATTTCATTAAAAGACTTTTTTCTGCCTGTGTGGTGTTTAATTTACCCTTTAACTACTTTAGGATTAGTAATGGATTGGTGTCTTATTGACACCTCTCCATTATTAAGCCAGCTTAATGTCAACTTACAATAGGAAGGTGACATTAACCCCTCATTACCCCACTTGCCAATGCTACAGGGCACTTGGAAAGAAGCTTGCAAAGCTCCAGAATTAGCGCATCTAATAGATGCACCTTTTCTGGGCAGCTGTGGGCTGATTTTTTTTAAGGCTGGGGGGGCCATATCCATTGCCCCTTACCAGCCTGAGAATAGCAACCCGCACCTGTGAGTTTTGCAGGGTTGGTTGTAAAATATAGGGGGGACCCCACGTCGGGTCTTTCATTCATTGTCCTCTGCTCGTGCTGCTGCCGGCATAGAAGGGGACAATGGATGAAAGCCAGGTTCTGCACCACAAGGAAGGGAACAGCGGCTTACAGTAGCGCTGCTTCCCCCGCTGCCGACCATGCACACAGAGGACAGTGTACGGGATGTTTGGCGGGCCGTGTGTCCGGATAAAAACGAACATGTCTGCATGTTTTGCACACGGACACACGGTCCGTCAAAACACGCTGACATCTGCATAGACCCATTCATTTGAATGGGTCTACATGAGTCAGTGTCTCCGGTACATGAGAAAACTGCCACTACACGTACCGGAGGCACTGACATGTGAAACCGCCCTAAACCTGGGGCGCGTCTTTTAGAAAGGTGCATCCTATTGTCCAAAAAATGATGGTAGCTTTTGTGTTAATAGTTTCAATGCTATGGTAAGGGTTTCATACTCATTTACAGCATAGCCTCTTTTTATGCATCTAGTGTACAAAATTTTGTTTTCCTTTGCTTTATCTATGGGACCATGTGGCTACAACATGGAGAGCCCTTACCGTATTTTTATGTAGCCAATTTATCAGGTGATGGTGCAGTGTATACTGTGAGGGGCACTTCACGTGCGCTTTGCTCTTCCGAGATCCAGCTGGATTCTGATGGAGATGTACTTCAGAAAACTACGCAGCTGTGGTATGGAAAATCAAATTTGGTTTAGAAGAAGGTAAAATGAACAACATTTACTAGTTGTGGGTTGTCTATTCCTATAAAGTTGTGTTTGTGTTTTTTATTTATTTCTTTTTTATACTACTTTTTATCAGTGAGCTGCTCTCTATTTTGTGTGTAAATGTTAGATTTCAGACTGATTCCACTGCAGTACATATATAGTGAATCAATAAATGTACAACTTTATTTAAATGTTTCTCCAGGGTCAGATTTTCAGTATGGCCCAGTCATGTTTTTGGTTATGGCAGAATGGGCCTGCTCACGTAACTTTTGCATTCATTAGAGCGTACACGGAGTGTGCTAAAAGGGAATCCTGAAGTAATGAGGACCAGGAATCTGTGATCGCTGGATAAAGAGGGGGCTCTGATGTGCTTACTGGGGACGGAAGTTCATTGGGGACTGGGGACAGAGTGGGGATGCCAATTTGTGATTCTGAGTAAGAAATCTGGAAAGGCAATAGTGCAAATAGGGTCTTATCCGAGTACGAAAATGTTAATAAAGGAACTTGTAGATTTGCTCACCTGCCAGGATTGTGTTGGCACCAGGGCCGGACTGGCCATCTGGCAATTCTGGCAAATGCCAGAAGGGCCTGTCTGGTCGTGCGCTGCCTTGTCTGCTACGTTGTTAACAGAATCGGTGTTCTCAAGATACCCATACAGTTAAGAGTTGTGACTGAGCACAAAGTCGCTGACTCTGTCACTTACCCCAGTAGGCCACAGGTATCATTAGAAATATTGGTCTTGTAGTAAATCTTGCTTTCCTCCATCCAGGGAAATATTAGTAATATATCCCATCTGGTGCTTGACGATGGGGACAACATGGGACTGTGTGATTGCAAATGCCAGGGCTGAATTTCAAGCCCAGTCCGTACCTGGTTGGCACAATCACTTAATACACTTCTAACACTGGCTGCTGTAGACCCACAGGATGAAGGACAATCAAAGGTGAAACCGAATGGTTAATTCTTGTGCTGCGTGGACAGGGAGAACGTTGATAGATGGAGTCAAATACCCGTGAAGGGTAAATGCGGTTTATTTGTCATCACGTTTCAAAGTAGCACACTTCTTTCTCAGGACAAACCACTGTGACTGTGCTTAAAAGAAACTGCAACCAAACTTATGAAGCCAGCCATAAAAAAATGGCTTTTGTTTCTATAGAATACTTAAATGAAAATTGGCTATTGTTAGCCCTCCCCCGTCCATAATTTTACATTATAGGGGGGGTCTCATGGCCTCACAGGCTCTGAAAATAAGCTGTTTTAGGTTTTAAAAGTAATGTTTAAACTTTGTGATTCCTGAGGTAAGCTTTGGCTAGGTAAGCCAAGAGCAAGTTTTATCCGGTTTTATGCTTGAATTGGCGGTTCAATTCAAGCATTTTCATTGGTGGTTCTCAGTTTGGCGGGCTTTTGTGTTGATATAAAAGCCCTTTCAGTTTGAATTTCCTGTCATTCAACGGTTATCCTGGAAGAACCGAAGATGGACAACCTTATGCAGCAGCTGCTTCTGAGGGCTGGCAAAGAGGATGGGGAGGCTTGGCTAAGAAGCTGCCTTGCTAGTGATCCATTACCTTCACCTGCTATTGCTGTTACCACTCCGTCGGATTCGGTATCTGAGACGCAGCCTCCGCTCCTTAATACAGCGGTAGCTGTGACAGCGTGCGGTCCGGGCCGTTCCAGAAGGAAGACGCCCCGGAGATCGATATCTCCGTCACTTCCGCCGGCAACTCCCTATAGCCGGGCGAATAATGTGAGTAGGAAGCGGAACCGTCCATCAAGCGGGTCTCGCAGCGCCGCGCGAGATTCTCAGCCTCAACATTCAGAAACGCCGGCTACCTCATCATCAAGCGCCGCCATCTTGCTCACCGCCGGCAGCCGTAAAAGCGCTGCGGCGGCACCTTTTACACAGGCTGAGGCAACGGTCTCATCCTGGAACCTTAGCCATCAGACTTCAGCGACATCCAGCAACTTGGCGACAGAAGACCCAGTCTGCATTCAACTATCTCCTGCTCCAGGAAACCCTCAGATGTGCTCGCCTCCCCTTGTAGGCTCGAGCGTTGGTCCTCAGGCTGACCTGATACCCAGAGGTGTTGTACAAGCAAGGCGTGAGATTGTAAATGTCCCCTTGTCTGTCTATCCTGATCAACTCAGGGATATTATAAAAAGTGTCTTAGCCGAATCCTTAGGGGAATTTGGTAGTGTACCCTCTGATTCCCCATCCATTATCCCTGAAGTTAATTTGTTACCTCAGAATACATTTAAGGAGGCTTTGACTTGTGAACTCTCTCCACTTGGGTTTCACTTGAGCTCATCAGTCAAAGACCTTATTTGGAGTAATTCTTACGTGGACTTATTTTCTTTACTCCCCCGCAAAGACTTGCTGAATAGATCTGAGAGAGAAAGTAAACCTGAAAATGAGGATTCTAAGCGTTCTGCTTTTAAGTCCTTTAATAACTGGATTCAGGCCTTTTCGATCTATTCAGCTGTTCTGGGGGAGAAGTTTCCTGGTCTGTGTTCTAAATTATTCCAGCACATCGATATTATTTTGGAGGCTTATCGTAACTTTGGAGGTGTTGCATGGCTGCATTATGACGAGGCCTTTAGGCAAAAATTGGCTGTGCACCCAGATATTAATTGGGGGGTTAAAGATGTAGGCTTGTGGTTAAATCTGATGCTGCCACAAAGGCAATACTCTAATAAACAAACAGTTTCCAGCTTTTCAAAAAAGGGCGTCTGTTTCGCTTTTAACGAGTCCACATGCAAATGGGGTAATTCGTGCAGGTTTCGCCACGAATGCTCTATTTGTGCGAACTCGCACCCCTTGTTTAAGTGCTTTCGTAGACAGTCATCCAAAGAACCCATTCCTAAAAGCGCAGACGCCAGTGAATCTCCAAGAAATGCTGTGGTGGCTAAACTTGTACCCAAAACAGGAGACTAGTAGACTTTTGTTTAATGGGTTCTGTTTTGGCTTCAATGTCCCTCAATTTAAGGGCCATGGCTGTACTATTGTTAGGAACCTTTCTTCATTGATCCACCACCGTGAGGTGGCGAGTAAAAAGATTTTAGAGGAATTAGTTTTAGGAAGGATTTCGGGCCCGTTTCCGAACCCCCCTTTCGCTAATTTTCGGATTTCACCCCTTGGGATTGTTCCCAAGAAAGAAATTGGGAGTTATCGCTTAATTCATCATTTATCCTTCCCTTCAGGTGCCTCCCTGAATGACGAAGTAGATAAAGCCGAGTGTTCCGTTTCATATTCATCATTCGATTCCGCCATAGATTTACTTAAGAAATTTGGCAGATTCTCCATGATGGCAAAAGCAGATATAAAATCCGCGTTCAGGCTCCTTCCCGTTAACCCCTCTGGATTTAACTCCCTGGGTTTTCACTTTGAGAATCAATTTTATTTCGATAAGTGTTTACCCATGGGTTTTGCGTTGTCATGCTTTTATTTTGAGAGCTTTTCATGTTTTTTGCATTGGGTAATGGAATCCAGCATTCAAAATGCTGGGATTCTACATTACCTAGATGACTTCCTTTTTGTCGGTCCACCATTTTCGCAAGCTTGCCAGATGGCTTTGAATACTTTTTCTTCAATGTGTGACAAATTTGGGGTTCCTCTGGCTCATGACAAAACTTGCCAACCCACTAATGTCATTGAATTTTTGGGTATTACCCTAGATTCAGTTCGGATGGAATCTAGACTTCCGGAAGTAAAGATTACAAAACTTTGTACAGCCTTGGATAAATTTTCACAGAGTAAGAAAGTGACGCTTAAAGAAATCCAATCCCTTTTGGGCCTTTTGAACTTTGCTCTACGGGTCATTCCAATGGGTAGAATTTTTTCCAGACGCTTGTACGACTCTACCATTGGAATTTCTTCCCAGGAATCGCATATCAGAGTGTCATCTGACTTAAAGGAAGACGCCAAGATTTGGCGGACTTTCTTAGGAAGTTACAACGGCAAAAGTTGTTGGCAATCTACCTTTACCCTTTCTGATACTTTGAATTTTGCTTTCTCTTGTAAAGCTGATTCGGGCTGTGGTGTCCTGTTTTCTCCTCATTGGTGCTTCCTCGAATGGCCGGATCATTGGATCCAGAACGGGATAGTAAAGAATTCTATGATTTTGGAAATTTTTTCCATTTTTCTAGGTTTAACGTTGTGGGGGCACCTTTTGAGAGATAACAGGATTTTGATTTTGTCAAACCATCCGGGTGTTATTCTTGGGATTAACACCCTATCATCTAAGAATTTCTGGGCCATGAAAATTCTAAGGCAGTTAGTTTTACTTTGTTTAAAGTTGAATATCTGGCTCAAGGCAAAAATTGGAACAAGTAGCTTATCGTTTATTACTGACTCCATTTGCTTCCAACTTTGGCATATTTTTCGCCAACAGGTTCCTTCAGCGGATTTGGACCCAACAGCTTGCCCTCAGCAGATTTGGGATTTAATTCTGACTTAATTCCTCACTTTATTGAGAATTCTTTGTCACCTAGAACATGGGCTGATTACTCGGCCGCATGGCAACAATGGATTAATTTTTGTAATTTAAACAATTTTAATTTTAGCATATCCAGTCCTATCTCTGGTTTGAGGTTTCTTGAATTTCTTTGTAACAAAGGTTTATCCTTTTCGGCAGTTGCCAAATCTCTGGCGGGTATCTCATTTTTTCTAAAACTTCTTGGGAAAAACCCTTTGACTGGATTATTTCCTATCAAACAATTTTTGAAAGGATTTAAACGGTCAAGCTTCAAACCAGACAATAGACGCCCGATCTCCCTCCCATTTTTAAGAGACCTTTGTTTATCACTTCATGAAGTTTGTACCAATTCTTTCGAAGCTATTTTGTTTTCCGCTGCGTTTTCCTTAGCTTATTTTGGGGCGCTACGTGTCGGAGAATTAGTTTCTGCTAAAAAATGTAATCCCTCTGGGCTTATGGTCTCTGATGTGACCATTACGGACCCGCATCTGTTTTTATTTGTTAGGCGTTCCAAAACTGATCAGCTAGGAAGGGGCGTTAGATTGAAGATAGAGGCTAAACCTGGTGAACCCTTCTGCCCTTTATCTACTACTGCTAACTGGCTTAGCGTTAGACCTTCTGTCCCCGGGCCTTTATTTGTTCATTTAGACGGGTCCCCAGCTACTATTTTCCAATTCAATTCAGTTTTAAAAAAATGCTTACAATTTTTAAAAAAAGATCATTTAAAATTCACCTCACATTCTTTCCGTATAGGTGCAGCCACGGAGGCAGCGAGAGCTGGTCTACATAATTCTCAAATTATGCAACTGGGAAGATGGGAGTCGGGAAGGTTTAGACTTTATGTGAGACATGACCTGTATGATAACTAAATTTGATTTCTTTCAGGTGTCAAGGTGGTATGGATCGTGGGACACTCTTATGTGTATTGGGCTCAGAAGAGAGCTAATCAACGTTTTTATTCTGAAAATCTTTCTTTTAGCCAGGACTCGGTTTTAGTATTTTGGCACAGTATAAGAGGCCTATATTGGTTTAATCTAAGTTATGAGTTGAACAGATGTTTTGTCAAATTTCCTCATCCGGATCTAATAATCTTTCATTTAGGGGGCAATGATATCGGGAAAACAAAAACTTTGGATCTTTTATCCTTTATGAGATCCGATTTTGTTTACTTTAAGCAGTTTTCTCCTCTCACTTGTTTTGTTTTCTCCGAAATCATCCCCAGGTTTATTTGGTCTACGAAAGAACTTTCCTTTATTGAAAGAATTCGGAAGAGAGTCAACAGAAATATGTGTAAATTTTTACCAATGATTAACGGCTTCTCTTTTAGACATGCCGAGTTGGAAGGTTTTTTATTGGGTTTATACCGCAACGATTTAGTCCATCTCTCTGACATAGGCTTGGACATTTTTAACTTAGACCTTCAGACAATAGTGGAAAGATGGCTGTGCTTTGGTGGGGGGGCCAGGTCTCTTTGAGCCCTGGCTTATGGAAAATCGCCCTTCGGGTGGATTGGTTGCATCGTGATTAAATTGAAGGTTATTTAAGAGTTAATAATTTAAAGATGAAGTAATGTATGTTATGAATTTTAAAGTTACTCAAAATAAATGACACGGCCATTTCTTCCACTTATTGTTTCCGGTCTCTTTATTGTATGAATGGGCCTTGTGAGGCCATGTTAGCCCTCCCCCGTCCATAATTTTACATTATAGGGGGGGTCTCATGGCCTCACAGGCTCTGAAAATAAGCTGTTTTAGGTTTTAAAAGTAATGTTTAAACTTTGTGATTCCTGAGGTAAGCTTTGGCTAGGTAAGCCAAGAGCAAGTTTTATCCGGTTTTATGCTTGAATTGGCGGTTCAATTCAAGCATTTTCATTGGTGGTTCTCAGTTTGGCGGGCTTTTGTGTTGATATAAAAGCCCTTTCAGTTTGAATTTCCTGTCATTCAACGGTTATCCTGGAAGAACCGAAGATCCCGCCCACCCTTCCCCTTTTTTTTTTTTATGGTTATTCCCTGTCGTGTCATTTATTTCGTGAGGAAAATCGCCCTTCGGGTGGATTGGTTGCATCGTGATTAAATTGAAGGTTATTTAAGAGTTAATAATTTAAAGATGAAGTAATGTATGTTATGAATTTTAAAGTTACTCAAAATAAATGACACGGCCATTTCTTCCACTTATTGTTTCCGGTCTCTTTATTGTATGAATGGGCCTTGTGAGGCCATGTATTTCCACTGTCTTTACTCTCACACATTTATGGATTTGTAATGTTAGGTGCCATTTTCATTTCATATATAAGGGTACACATCAGCCAAATTTCAAGACATTTGTGCCAAATTAAAAAGCCAACTGGACAGCCCATTATTGAATGGTTGATGGCTCTAATGTTAAAACTAGTATATTTGTGTGCTTTTTAAAAAAAAATCTAATATATAGGAAAGTATTTAATAAAAAAGCCCGATTTGATAGTATAAACTAAACCCCTTTACTTGTAGGTTATATCAATTATAGAAATTGAACCTTTGGGGTCTATATCATGAACCCTGGCATTGTGTACACAAGTCTTAATGAAAGCACCACTGGAGTTAGATTTGAATAATTCATCATAAAGCCATGCCTCTTAAAGAGTTAAGCGCATCTTAAGACAAGCAGTGCACTTCTACCAGCAATGGTGGACTGCACTTCTGGCAAAAATTATGCTTTTAAGGCCGGGGTCACACTACAGCGTAATACGGACGAGTGATATGCGATAGAAAATCGCATAGCACTCAGACCAGTATTCTTCTATGGGGCAGCTCACATCCCCGTTTTTTTCCTCGGCTGTTTTCAGTGTGTGCGAGTGAAATGGCAGCATGCTGTGATTGTCACCGACACTCGGCCAAGTCTCGGCTCACTCGCACCCATATAAGCCTATGGGTGAAAGTGAGACAGCGCACATCACTCAGATATCATCCGAGTGCGGTGTGATATACGCTGACCCCGGCAATGGAGGAGATGGAGAAAATAATTTCTCCGCCTCCTCCTCAGCTGTGCTCCGATTCGCTCTGTGCGAGAGGCTCGGAGTACAGGCGCATGACACTTGGCTCCCGCACGCAGCAGAGCAGGAGCCGAGGGTCACTAGCATATCGCATCCGATGCTCTCGCATCGGATGCAATATGCTAGTGTGACCCCAGCCTAAAATGGAGAAAATTTTGAGGAATTTGTCAGGCAGACTTTACCATGCTCAGTGCCAACCAAGCTTCACTGTCATGTCGGACACTGTTCACACTAGGGCGTCCGACAGACAGCAGTAATTCCACTTACGTCCACTACACGATCAGTGGCGTCGGCTAGATTTTATCCAGCTTGCTCGGGGTTAATCTAGCTGGTAATCAGGTTGGAGGCTGGGTCACGCCCACAGCCTTTAAATAGTCGCGCTGGACTTTGGGCGTCGCCGATTATAGCTTGTGCTTTGTGCCTAGTGATTCCGGTCTGGAGTGGTGGTCTTATTGGAGGAATATCGTATCTGGTGGTGTATTATCCTTTTGTCATATTTCTCCTTCCTATATTTGTATTTGTTTTGCCCTGTGCACATTATAGTGTATTCCTGTGTGTCTGCGGCGTGGTGCGTTTTTCAGTTTTCCCTGTCTGTGCTTTCTGTGGGGATTGGTGTGTGGTCTCTTCACTGGGTGGCGGGTGTTGGTCTCAGCTTAGGGCTGAAACAGGAGAGAGGGTCAGGCCTGGCGGCCCAGACATGCACACCTTTAGTGTAACTTCTGGGAAAGGGACAGACAGGGTTTCCCTAGCCTAAGGGAAATCGCAGGGGCCCGGGTAACCAGCCTTAGTCTACCCAGTACTCCCGTGATATTCACCCACTTTAGCTGAGATGATTGGGGCTGTTATAAAAGCTTCGGAAGTCCCAATTTATTTATTTTTTTCATTTTCAAGTTGCGCAAAAATGTTGCAACATTTCAAGGTGTTTTACACAAGAAAACTTTCCAAAAACATCTTGATTAATCAATCCATTGGCGATTTTCATTGTTGCTACTATTCTGTGTAAATTCAAGTTTAAACAAATATGCTATTTAGTGAGCTTGATCAGTGGACTGTCCTCGCTCCAGGCAAGTCAGTGCTGTTGCAGTGTTTTTAGTTTTTTGTGTTTTTTCCCCTTTAATTCCCCTATAAGGTTATGTGCTTAGGTTATACTGTCACTTTGGACTGACAGACTCGCTTTAAAATGTAATATATCAGGGCAGAACGGGTTCAATTCCCACCACAGACAATATCTGCAAGGAGTTTGTATGTTCTCTCTGTGTTTTTATGGGTTTCCTCCTACACTCCCTCCCTTACTGATAGGGAATTTAGATTGTGGGCAACAATGGGGACAGTGATGATGATGTCTGTAAAGTGCTGTGGAATATGATGGCGATATAGATGCAATGCTTAATAAATACCTTGATGCCTCTTTTTGCTTTACAGAAATCTTAAAATACCAATACTCGCCTTTTTCTGTAGTGTGAGATTACTGTAAGCTCACATGAGGCTTGGGCAATTAAATAGTAATCAGATTGTGGGTGTCTTGAGTCCTGACCCTCTTGCTGATCACTTGTCCCGATGGGCTACAGTCTACAGGGTTTGTCCCCTTGATAAACAGGGCACTGCTTCTTGCTTATTAGCTACTATGCCTGATATTACATAAGATGTACAGTAAGTCTTGACAGAACTAGAAAGGTGTGGCCCAAACATGGGTTGTCCACTACTCGGACAACACTTAATCAGCATATTTGAACCAGTAAAATAACACTTATACTGACCTCCGGTATCTGCGCCATTGAAGCGGTGTCAGCCCTCGCTCTGAAAATCTGGTACAAGCCCTGCAGCCAATCAGCCCTGGCTTGATTCTCCCCTTCTTCAGACGTATCAGACATCAAGAGTAAGTGAGCGGCAAGTTGCATCTCTGACTTCCTCTCTGTCCGATGGTGCCGACACCGGTGGTGAGTATGTGTTATTTTACAGAGGCAAATGAGCTGATTGAGAAGGGATTGTCCGAGTAGTGGACTACTCCTTTAATACGAATTCATCATTATTAGAAGGCCAGAATAATCCCATTATTAAAAATGGCAATAACAGTCAAGTATTTTCTTACACTAGTTTAATTTAGGAAACATTGGTATGGGTTCTGTTATTCAATCTTCAAACTTTGCAGCTCCATGCTGAATACTTTCTCTGCATCTCATACAATGATCTCCTTTATATTTTCTTCCACCATTCTGTACCCTCAATTGGTTTTAAGATTTACTCCTAAGTTTTGTGCTAAACATCACGTCATGGAGCATCTAAAGGAAAATATTGTCAGCATTCACAGCTGATTCGAGGTATTATGCCGCAGGCAGCAAAATTCCATAGAGGGACTCCACAATTTATTTTAAAAATGCAACATAAAAGCTTTTCTGAAGGATTTTCAGTCCAAGTCCAATAAACATTTACATTACTATATGTCATTAAGTAACAACATGCCTTACAGTGTACCTGGAACCCCATGTTCTTCGTGTGTGTATACGTATATATGTCATGTTATTATAAATCAGTGTGGAACTTTCCACATAGCTACGCAGTAATATAAAAGAATTTTGTCTTTTTATGTTCATTTAATTCTTAGGTTTGTTTTGCGCTATGCAAATAATCTCCACCTTCTGATGAAAAGAAAAAAAAAAAAAACTTTCTGTTTTCTATAAAGCCGACAGCTTTTTTATATGTATAAATCAGTGTCATGCAACTATTAGCAGCAAGTCCACCCACGTTAATTAAAATCAACACGATAAGATGTGCCTTTTCTGGGGTGGCTGAGTGCTGATGTTTTTAGCCAGGGGGGCAATATCCATGGTCCCTTCCTAGGCTATTAATATCTGCCCACAGCTGTCTGCATAGCCTTTGCTGGTTATTAATTATAGGGGGACCCTCGTCATTTTTTGTGGGGGTTCCACTATTTTAATAGCCAGTAAAGGCTAAGTGTACAGCTGTGAGCTGATATTAATAGCTTGGGAAGCTCCATGGGTATTAGCCCCTTCCCAGGCTATAAACATCTGCCCCCAGTCGCTGGCTTTCCCTCTGGTGGTTTTGTAAATTGCATGGGAGCCCATACCATTTTTTTTTCATAAAATAATCGTTTATTAATTACATACATGTCCGCTAATTTGCACACAAACTGTACTAATTGTATTTGTCACTGACATCTATTTATCTACCTATTTTATATGTATTTACAGTATGTAAACCATCTCTTCTATCCTGTCAGCTCCTGCAGTAAATTTACAGAACCCGGCAAATTAATTATTACTGGCTATTCTACTATCTCTCTCTCGCTATCAATGTAATATATATATATAAATCCATATATATATATATGTGTTACTGATGTGTGTGTGTATGTATGTATGTGTGTGTATTCTATGTGTATATTTCTATTCTATCTTTTCTATTATAACTTGTCAGTGTGATTTTTACAGTAGCCGCATATGAATTGCTGGCTTTTCAAAGGACACCGGTGCGTAAAAAACGGACAGCACTCGCATGGTTTGAGTGCTGTGCATTTTTTTCTCACATCCATTGACTTGCATTGGTGAGTCTCGTCCGAGATACACAGCAATCTGCTGCGATTTTTTTTTTTAACTCAGTCCGATTTCGGCTGGGGAAAAAAAATATTAAACAAATGAGAAAACAAGTGAGTTACAGAACAATTTTGAACATGAACAGCTACAATTCCGAAACCAAAGTGGGCACATACTGAACTTTACTAGAACTGTGTTTTCTTATGTAAATGTAAATTGGTTCAATAGCTGAGTCTTTTCCATTGGCATCCCAAACGCATATTTGTTTTTAGGAGGGCCACATGCACTACTTTCATAAGTTTTGTGGATAGAAAATGCTCATTGGAGTCAATTAAAATTCAGTGCTCATATGTGGTCCATATTGCATCAGTACGTACCGTAATCATCATTTTGCCTACATTGTATCCATAGTGTCTATCTTTTGGTATTACGGTACTTCTTGCCTAGGGCTGCGTCAATTTGACAAGTTTTAATCTTAGCTGTGAAACTCCCTTTTAAAAATATAAACAGTTTTCCAAATTAATATTTCTATTTTTTACTTAACCCCTTAAGCACCAAGCCACATTGTAGGTTAATGACCGGGCCTCATTTTTTAAATCTGACTATTGTCCCTGTCACATAGTGGTAATAACTTTGGAATACTTCAGCAAATCCTGCTGATTACGAGATTGGTTTTTTTTTGGGACATATTGTCCTACATGATGGTAACATTTCTTTGCTATAACTTGAGTTTATTATTGAAAAAAAATTGAGGGGGTCTAAATGACATAAAATACCCAAAAGTGACACCTTGCTATAAACTACAACCCTCAAGGTGCTCAAAGCCACATTCAGGGAGTTTATGAAGCCTTCAGATGCTTCACAGGAACTGAAGTAATGTGGAGGGAAAAAAGAACCATTTAATTTTATTTCACAAAAAAAATTCCTTTTTAGACCAAATTTTTTTTATTTTTACAAGGGTTAAAGGAAAAAATGGACCCCATTAGTCGTGCAATTTATCCTGAATTCACTGTTTGGGAGGGCTAGGAAAGGAAGTAGCATCACTTGACTTTTTTAACGCAAAATTGGCTGGAATCAAGAGAGGATGCCATGTTGCGTTTGGAAAGCCCATTATGTGCCTGGAACCTCCTCCCACCCTCCAGGTGCTTCACATAAAGTTATAGCAAAGAGCCATGAAAAAATCCACAAAAATGATCTTTTAGTCCCAATTTTTATTTTCACAGGGTAAGAGGAGAAAATGGACCCCAAAATTTGTTGTGCAATTTCTCCTGAGTGCGCCAATACCCTGCATTTAAACAGGAACTACTTTTGAGGCACAGTGCAAAACTCAGAAGGGAAGGAGTGTCACATTATTGCTCTGAATCTCTCACTGAATTCATCTAGGGGTGCAGTGATCATAATGGACTCCACAGATGTGTCACAGAATTTTATACCAATGAGCAGTGAAGAAACAATTTTTGTGCTAAAAGTGTAATTATTTTGTTTTAACCAAGATTTTACATTTTCACAAGGGAAATGGGTATAAATGATAATAAAATTTGTGCAACAATTTCTGCTAAATATAGAAATATCCAATATTTGTCTCTACAGTACTGCTTAGCCACACGGCAAGACTCGGGAACGCATATTTTCCTAGAATAGCTTGCGGACTCCATATACAGAGCCCCTAAATGCTAGAGCAGAATCCCCCTCAAGTAACTCTATTTTGGAAATTATACCCCTGCCAAACATGTGAATTCTAAATTTGGTATATGCACATTGGGGCTCAGAAGGGAGGGGGCATTTTGATTCACTGAATTTCTTATGGGTGCGAGGAACCATTTAGCTTTTCCACAGCTTTTGTGCTACTAGTAACGTGGAAACTCCCTATATTTCCATTGACAGATGATGGACCTGAGTGGGGACTTGCGTTTTTTTGTGGATTGAGTTGAAGCTTTTATTGGGAACATTTTACATAATATTTTGGATCTCCCTCTATGCTGAGCACTTTCTTTGGGTTTTCCATCTAAATCTCTGAGAGGTATAAGTCAGATGAAACCCTCAGTTGATCTATTCACTGTAATGAGGCAGCAGAGTTACTCTGGACATCCGTCTGGCCTATGTTCAGTGGTGTCCTTCTTTTCAAAAGTGCACAAAACTCTGGTGGACCCCGATTTTCTGCACGCTTTAAAACTGACACCGCCGGATCATAGGCCAGATTGCTTCCACAGTGCCTCCATCTGCCTCATTACAGGAAATCTTCTGCCGGGGGTTCCGTCTCAATCACTTATTTCAGAGATTTACATGGAAACCCCAGTATAAGCGCTCATCGTAGAGCGCAGGATAAATGTAAGCCGAGCTTTACTGCAATCTTTAAGAGGCAGAATGAGCAAATAAAAAGAAGGCACAGAATTGGTTTTATTTATTTCTTATGCTGTTCCTCTTGCGATATAAGTGAATAGACTCCTTTATTCTTCGGGTCGATGCGGCTACATGATACCAGAGTTATATTGGGTTTTTAATGTTTGGCTGCTGTTACACAATAAAAAGCTCTTTTTATTGCAAAAAACAGTTTTCTTCACCATATTTTGAGAGCTATAATTTTTCCATATTTCGACTGACAGTCCTATTCTGTCCTGTCCTGTTTTTTGCAGGATGAGTTGACGTTTTCATTGGTCCTATTTTCGGGCACATAATGTTTTATCATCGCTTTCTATTCTAATTTTTGCAGAGGCAGAATGAACAGAAAACTGCAATCCAGGAACTGTTTTAATTCCATTCACCGTGTGATAAAACTGATAAGGCAGCTTTTACTTTGGGTCAGTAAGATTACAGTGATGCCACATTTACAGTGCCTTGCGAAAGTGTACCGCTCCCTGGAACTTTTCAATCTTTTCCCACATATCATGCTTCATACAAAAAGATACCAAATGTAAATTTTTGGTGAAGAATCAACAACAAGTAGAACACAATTATGAAGTTGAACAAAATTAATTGGTTATTTTAAATTTTTGTGGAAATTCAAAAACTGAAAATTGGGGCGTGCAATATTATTTGGCCCCTTTTACTTAATACTTTGTTACGAAACCTTTTGCTGCAATTACAGCTGCAAGTCTCTTGGGGTATGTCTCTATCAGTTTTGTACATCGAGAGACTGAAATTCTTGCCTATTCTTCCATGGCAAACAGCTCGAGCTCAGTGAGGTTTGATGGAGATCGTTTGTGAACAGCGGTTTTCAGCTCTTTCCACAAATTCTCGATTGTATTGAGGTCTGGACTTTGACTTGGCCATTCTAACACCTGGATACGTTTGTTTGTGAACCATTTCATTGTAGTTTTTGCTTTATGTTTGGGATCATTGTCTTGTTGGAAGACAAATCTCTGTCTCAGTCTCAGGTCTTTTGCAGACTCCAACAGGTTTTCTTCAAGAATGGTCCTGTATTTGGCTCCATCCATCTTCCCATCAATTTTAACCATCTTCCCTGTCCCTGCTGAAGAAAAGCAGGCTCAAACCATAATGCTGTCACCACCATGTTTGAAAGTGGGATGGTGTGTTCAGGGTGATGAGCTGTGTTTCCTTTACGCCAAACATATTGTTTGGCATTGATGCCAAAAAGTTCGATTTTGGTTTCTTCTGACCAGAACACCTTCTTCCACATGCATGTTTGGTGTGTCTCCCAGGTGGCTTGTTTCAAACTTTAAACAACACTTTTTATGGATATCTTTGAGAAATGGCTTTCTTCTTGCCACTCTTCCATAAAGGCCAGATTTGTGCAATGTACGACTGATTGTTGTCCTATGGACAGACTGTCCCTCCTCAGCTGTAGATCTCTGCAGTTTATCCAGAGTGATCATGGGCCTCTTGGCTGCATCTCTGATCAGTCTTCTCCTTGTTTGAGGGACGGCCGGGTCTTGGTAGATTTGCAGTGGTATGATACTCCTTCCATTTCAATATGATCGCTTGCACAGTGCTCCTTGGGATGTTTAAAGTTTTGGAAATCATTTTGTATCCAAATCCAGCTTTAATCTTCTCCACAGCAGTGTCACAGACCTGCCTGTTGCGCTCATTGGTCTTCATGATTGTCTCTGTGCTTCAAACAGAACCCTGAGCCTATCACAGAGCAGGTGCATTTATACGGAGACTTGATTACACACAGGTGGATTATATTTATCATCATTAGGCATTTAGGACAACCTTGGATCATACAGAGATCCACAATGAACTTCTGGAGTGAGTTTGCTGCACTGAAGGTAAAGGGGCCGAATAATATTGCATGCCCCACTTTTCAGTTTTGAATTTCCACAAAAATTAAAATAACCTATAAATTTTATTCAACTTCACAATTGTGTTCCACTTGTCGTTGATTCTTCACCAAAAATTTACATTTGGTATCTTTATGTTTGAAACATGATATGTGTAAAAAGGTTGAAAAGTTTCAGGGAGCCGAATACTTTCGCAAGGCACTGTATATTTTTTTTTTAACGTTTTGGCACTTTTACACAATAAAAACTTGTATAGAAAAAAATAATTTTTGCATCACTTTATTCTGAGAGCTATAACTTTTTTTTTATTTTTCCGCTGATGGAGCTGTATTACAGATTGTCTTTTGAGGGACAATATGATGTTTTCAGCAATAACATTTTTAGTTATATTTGTCTTTTTGATCAAGTTGTATTCCATTTTTTCCAGCGGTATGATGATACAGCATACTTTGCTAATTTCTTTTTCCTTACATATTTTACTTTTTCTTTTATTTTTTTTTTACTTTGATTGCAGTGCATTAAATTTATAGTGAAAGCTTTGGGCATGGTCTCAGATGCTTTTTGTAGCATGGCGACCCAGGAGTCATCATTAGAGATGAGCGAACTTGCTCGGAAAACGTTCGCCAATCTGAAATTTGGCACGAACGTAGCATATTTGGATTAGTGTTCGGTTTCACGAGCATTTGTACTCAAGTCGGTAAAATTTTGTCACAGTTCGGAAATCATCGCTTTTCAACTAATGCTTTTATTACTTTGGCTCGGATAGTGGTACTTTTTGATGGGGGAGGGGGATGTGTCTAGGTCAGAGGACCTGCGGAATGTAATTTTTTTTTCTGTAATAACTTAATGTGTGTACATTCCGGCAGCCAATCAGGGCGCAGAAACCATCCACAACATCCTGACCCTGGCCATATAAAATGCGGACATATTGTGCTGGCGCCATTTTCTCAGTGTTCCAGTGCAGAGAAGCCACTCCTTCTAGTGTTGCAAGCGAACTTGTCAGCTAGATAGGATCCTGTCCGGTGTGAAATCAATCTTCCAGCATCTAACTAGATTGCTCTAAAACTGTGTTGCAGTCTCAGGAGGCCCCATTTGCTAATCCAAATAGTTTGTAATAAAACTGTTTTTCAGTAAGAAATTAGAAGGCCACATTTCCACTTGAAAAATTGTTAGGTATAACAGGATTCTGTTGTTCAGGCACACTATTTAATGAAATAAATAGTGATTGTTCATTTAATGACAGGTGACTGACAAGTGTTGGCCTAAAGGTACCGTCACACTCAGCGACACTGCAGCGATATAGACAACGAGCCGATCGCTGCAGCGTTGCTGTTTAGGTCGCTGTAGAGACGTCAAACACAGCAGCTCCACAACGATGCAGGAGCGATCCTGTGACGTAACGGTGACTCACTTATCGTTCTTACAGGTCGTTAGCTCCATGTAAAACATTGCTGACATCGTTGCTTTTGCTGTCAAACATTACGATACACGCCGACCTGACGACCAATTAACGTTCTGGACTTCTAGCTCCGTCCAGCGATATCACAGCGGGATCCAGATCGCTGCTACGTGTCAAACACAACAAGATTGCTATCCAGGACACTGCAACGTCACGGATCATTGTCGTTCTCGTTGTAAGGTTGCTGAGTGTGAAGGTACCTTAAGGTTGTGAAACAGCAGGTTACAAGAGGGGAAAAGTACATACAACATGAGTGGGGGAAAGTGAGGTCATGGTATTGTGTTTGACGTGTGCGTGGGTTAGGTGTTAATGTAAATGAAAGCTCAACTGAACAAACACTGTCTCGTCCTATTCAAAGACCACTGACAACATTTGTTACTGGACAGGCTACTCAACTCCCTTTCTTTGGCAGTTGAACAGTGGTCCACCTTGTAGATGAGGCTCAGAAAGAGCATTTTCTCCAATGTATGGCAAGCACTGCATCAAGTAGCCTCTCCTGCTCTTCCTCAACTTTAACATCACACACAGTACAATCTTTAGAGGTGTGTTGTGAATTTGGATTCTGGGCTCCCCCGGTGGCCGCTTGTGGAATTGGACTTGTCATCCTCTTTCCTGTTTCACCTGATTCCATCAGTAGTGGGTGTCGCTATTTAAGCTCATTTCTCTGGTGGTTTCTTGCCGGTCAACAATGTTATCTGATGCCTCTCAGTGCTTGTTCCTGCTTCTAGACAACTACTGATAAGTTGGACTTTTGTCCATGTTTTGTTTGCCTATTTGTTCCAGTTCGCAGCTGAAGTTTTGTTACTGTGTCTGGAAAGCTCTCGTCGATCAGGGATTGCTACTCTGGCGTTATGAGTTAATGCCAGAGTTTAAGGTAATCTCTGGATGGTGTTTTGTTAGTATTTTTCTGCTGACCATGAAAGTATACTATCTGTCTTCTGCTATCTAGTAAGCGGACCTCAAATTTGCTAAGACTATTTTCCTGCTGCGTTTGTTGTTTCATCTGAACTCACCGTCATTATATGTGGGTTTTCGTGATCTGCCGCACAGATTTCCTGCAGACAGTTTGACCGGCCCCTAAAGTGTTAAAGACCCAGGTTGAGAAAGGAGAGTTATAAGAAGTCTGCTGGAATTTTTTTTTTTTTTTTTCCTCCAGTCTGCCTTGCTGCAGTCTTTTTTCTCTCTCTCCTCCTAATCTCTGTATGCTCTGTGTGCACCTGACAATAATGGATCTCCAGAGTGTAACTGCGGGTTTGAATAATCTCATCACGAAAGTACAAAATTTACAAGATTTTGTGGTACATGCTCCGGTATCTGAGCCGAGAATTCCTTTGCCGGAGTTCTTCACAGGGAATAGAGATAGCTTCCAGAATTTCCGAAATAATTGTAAGCTTTATTTGTCCCTGAAGTCTCGTTCAGCTGGAGACCCTGCTCAGCAGGTTAGGATTGTGATTTCCTTGCTCAGGGGTGACCCTCAAGATTGGGCCTTCTCATTGCCAGCAGGGGATCCTGCGTTACGCGATGTGGATGCGTTTTTTCTGGCCTTGGGCTTGCTTTATGAGGAACCTCATTTGGAACTTCAGGCAGAAAAAACTTTGATGGCACTATCTCAGGGGCAAGACGAAGCTGAAGTTTTCTGCCAAAAATTCCGTAAATGGTCTGTGCTTACTCAGTGGAATGAGTGCGCCTTGGCGGCAACTTTCAGAGAAGGTCTCTCTGATGCCGTTAAGGATGTTATGGTGGGGTTCCCTTTGCCTGCAGGTCTGAATGAGTCCATGACAATGGCTATTCAGATTGATAGGCGTCTGCGGGAGCGCAAACCGATGCACCATCTGGCGGTGTCTATGGAAAAGACGCCAGAAAGTATGCAGTGTGATAGAATTCTGTCCAGGAGCGAGCGACAGAATTTTAGACGGAAGAATGGATTGTGTTTCTATTGTGGGGATTCTACTCATGTTATATCGGCATGCTCTAGGCGTACAAAGAAGCTTGATAAGTCTGTTTCCATTGGCACTATTCAGTCTAAGTTTATTTTGTCTGTAACCCTGATTTGCTCTTTGTCATCCATTGCCACGGACGCCTATGTTGACTCTGGCGCCGCTCTGAGTCTTATGGATTGGTCCTTTGCCAATCGTTGTGGTTTTGATTTAGAGCCTTTGGAGACTCTTATTCCTCTGAAGGGGATTGACTCCACCCCATTGGCTAATAATAAACCACAATACTGGACACAAGTAACCATGCGTATCAATCCGGATCACCAGGAGATTATTCGTTTCCTGGTGCTGTATAATTTACATGACGATTTGGTACTGGGATTGCCATGGTTGCAGTCTCACAACCCAGTCTTGGACTGGAGAGCTATGTCTGTGTTGAGCTGGGGATGTAAGGGTATTCATGGGGACGTACCTTTGGTTTCTATTTCGTCGTCCATTCCCTCTGAAGTCCCTGAGTTCCTCTCTGATTATCAAGACGTCTTTGACGAACCCAAGCTTGGGTCGTTACCTCCGCACCGTGAGTGCGATTGTGCCATAGATTTGATACCGGGTTGTAAATATCCAAAGGGTCGTTTGTTTAATTTGTCTGTGCCGGAACATGCTGCTATGCGGGAATATATAAAGGAGTCTTTGGAAAAGGGACTTATTCGTCCATCTTCTTCTCCCTTGGGAGCTGGGTTTTTCTTTGTCTCAAAAAAAGACGGCTCTTTGAGACCATGTATTGATTATCGGCTTCTGAATAAGATCACTGTTAAGTATCAATACCCATTGCCATTGCTTACTGATTTGTTTGCTCGTATAGAGGGTGCTAAGTGGTTCTCTAAAATTGATCTTCGTGGGGCGTATAATTTGGTGCGGATCAGGCAGGGGGATGAGTGGAAGACCGCATTTAATACGCCCGAGGGCCACTTTGAGTATTTGGTCATGCCTTTTGGTCTTTCTAATGCCCCTTCAGTTTTCCAGTCTTTTATGCATGATATTTTCCGCGATTTTCTGGATAAATTTATGATAATATATCTGGATGATATTCTGATTTTTTCTGATGACTGGGACTCTCATGTCCAGCAGGTCAGGAGAGTTTTTCAGGTTCTGCGGTCTAATTCTTTATGTGTGAAGGGGTCTAAGTGCGTTTTTGGGGTCCAGAAAATTTCCTTTTTGGGGTATATTTTTTCTCCCTCTTCCATTGAGATGGATCCCGTCAAGGTGCAAGCTATTTGTGACTGGACTCAGCCCTCCTCTCTTAAGGGTCTTCAGAGATTTTTGGGCTTTGCCAACTTTTACCGCCGATTTATTGCTGGTTTTTCGGATGTCGTTAAACCACTGACTGATTTGACCAGACAAGGCGCTGATGTTGCTAATTGGTCCCCTCATGCTGTAGAGGCCTTTCAGGAGCTTAAGCGCCGTTTTGCCTCTGCCCCTGTGTTGCGTCAGCCTGATGTGAATCTGCCTTTTCAGGTTGAGGTTGACGCTTCGGAGATCGGAGCTGGGGCAGTGTTGTCGCAGAAAGGTTCCGACTGCTCCGTCATTAGGCCTTGTGCCTTCTTTTCTCGCAAATTTTCGCCCGCAGAGCGGAATTATGATGTTGGGAATCGGGAGCTTTTGGCCATGAAGTGGGCGTTTGAGGAGTGGCGCCATTGGCTCGAGGGGGCTAGGCATCAGGTGGTGGTATTGACTGACCACAAAAATTTGATTTATCTTGAGACTGCCAGACGCCTGAATCCTAGACAGGCGCGCTGGTCTTTATTTTTTTCTCGCTTTAATTTTGTGGTGTCATACCTACCGGGTTCTAAGAATGTTAAGGCAGATGCCCTTTCTAGGAGTTTTGACCCGGACTCTCCTGGTAATTCTGAACCCACAGGTATCCTTAGGGAGGGAGTAATTTTGTCGGCCGTTTCTCCTGATCTGCGGCGGTCCTTGCAAGAGTTTCAGGCGGATAGACCGGATCGTTGTCCGCCTGATAGACTGTTTGTTCCGGATGATTGGACCAGCAGAGTCATCTCTGAGGTACATTCTTCTGCATTGGCAGGTCATCCCGGAATTTTTGGTACCAGGGATTTGGTGGCAAGATCCTTCTGGTGGCCTTCTCTGTCACGAGATGTGCGAGTCTTTGTGCAGTCATGTGACGTTTGTGCTCGGGCCAAGTCTTGTAGTTCTCGGGCTAGCGGACTGCTGTTGCCCTTGCCTATTCCTAAGAGGCCTTGGACACACATCTCGATGGATTTTATTTCAGATCTGCCTGTTTCCCAGAAGATGTCTGTCATCTGGGTGGTCTGTGACCGTTTCTCTAAAATGGTCCATTTGGTTCCTCTGCCCAAGTTGCCTTCTTCTTCTGAGTTGGTTCCTCTGTTTTTTCAGAATGTTGTCCGATTGCACGGTATTCCTGAGAATATTGTTTCTGACAGAGGTACCCAATTTGTGTCTAGATTTTGGCGGGCATTCTGTGCTAGGATGGGCATAGATTTGTCTTTTTCATCTGCTTTTCACCCTCAGACTAATGGCCAGACCGAGCGGACTAATCAGACCCTTGAGACATATCTGAGGTGTTTTGTCTCTGCTGACCAGGATGATTGGGTTGCTTTTTTGCCATTGGCAGAGTTCGCCCTCAATAATCGGGCCAGTTCTTCCACCTTGGTGTCCCCGTTTTTCTGTAATTCGGGGTTTCACCCTCGATTTTCCTCCGGTCAGGTGGAATCCTCGGATTGTCCTGGAGTGGATGCGGTGGTGGAGAGATTGCATCACATCTGGGGGCAGGTTATGGACAATTTGAAGTTGTCCCAGGAGAAGACTCAGCGTTTTGCCAACCGTCATCGTCGTGTTGGTTCTCGGCTTTGTGTTGGAGATTTAGTGTGGTTGTCTTCTCGTTTTGTCCCTATGAGGGTCTCTTCTCCTAAGTTTAAACCTCGGTTCATCGGCCCTTATAGAATATTGGAGATTCTTAATCCTGTTTCTTTCCGTTTGGACCTCCCTGCGTCCTTTTCCATTCATAACGTTTTTCATCGGTCGTTATTGCGCAGGTATGAGGTACCTGTTGTACCTTCTGTTGAGCCTCCTGCTCCGGTGTTGGTTGAGGGTGAGTTGGAGTACGTTGTGGAGAAAATTTTGGACTCTCGTGTTTCCAGACGGAAACTCCAGTATCTGGTCAACTGGAAGGGTTACGGCCAGGAGGATAATTCTTGGGTCAATGCATCTGATGTTCATGCTTCTGATCTTGTTCGTGCCTTCCATAGGGCTCATCCTGGTCGCCCTGGTGGATCTGGTGAGGGTTCGGTGCCCCCTCCTTGAGGGGGGGGTACTGTTGTGAATTTGGATTCTGGGCTCCCCCGGTGGCCGCTTGTGGAATTGGACTTGTCATCCTCTTTCCTGTTTCACCTGATTCCATCAGTAGTGGGTGTCGCTATTTAAGCTCATTTCTCTGGTGGTTTCTTGCCGGTCAACAATGTTATCTGATGCCTCTCAGTGCTTGTTCCTGCTTCTAGACAACTACTGATAAGTTGGACTTTTGTCCATGTTTTGTTTGCCTATTTGTTCCAGTTCGCAGCTGAAGTTTTGTTACTGTGTCTGGAAAGCTCTCGTCGATCAGGGATTGCTACTCTGGCGTTATGAGTTAATGCCAGAGTTTAAGGTAATCTCTGGATGGTGTTTTGTTAGTATTTTTCTGCTGACCATGAAAGTATACTATCTGTCTTCTGCTATCTAGTAAGCGGACCTCAAATTTGCTAAGACTATTTTCCTGCTGCGTTTGTTGTTTCATCTGAACTCACCGTCATTATATGTGGGGGGCTACTGTCTTCTTTGGAATATTTCTCTAGAGGTGAGCCAGGTCTTATATTTCCCTCTGCTAGCTATTTAGGTCTTAGGCCAGAGCTGGGCATCTAGCGATAAATAGGAAATGCTACCTGGCTATTTCTAGTTGCGCGGCAGGCTTAGTTCATGGTCAGTATAGTTCCATCTTCCGAGAGCTTGTCCCTCTATAGGCTTGCTATGATCTCTGCCTGCAGAGATCATGACAGAGGTGGCACCCCAATCACCCTTGTTTTCTCCCACATCACAAATTTACAAACACTCAACTGACGGTGGGGAACCACAGATGGGCTATTTTGCAAACTGTTAACACATTCTATTCCATGGGCTTAGACTTCTGCTCCAAATATTCACAGAATCCAAAGGAGGAAAGCATCTGCACAGATCCCCAAATTTTTTCATGTTTGATCCGGATCCAGACAAAGCAGAGGCCAAGCAGAATCATTCCCAGATTTTAACTGATGGGGTTGGAGGGGATCCTGATGAGATGCAGAAATCAGAGGTGCACGCGGACTGTATTGTGGTGTCAGGACAGTAAGAGGAGGAGAGTGAGTCTCAGGGTGAAGAGTGTGAGAATAGAGAGGATGTTGATGAGGTTGTAGATGCCACTTGGTGTAAACCCAAAGGTACACAGCTGAGTAGCTCAGCATAAGAGGTGGACTAGGAGGAAGACTGACCAAACACAATGCATTGAGTGTGGGGACCGACAGTATGAGTCCCTGCACCTCTTCTTGTGCCTCTCAGCTGTCATTGACAACTGTCAGCACTCAACTGTCACTGCGTGTTTACACGCCATGGCAGTTCAAAGTCATGATGGACATAGTACATCATGGTGCTTGAACTGACAGGTGGTCATGATGTGCTATGTCCGTCATTGAACATAAATGGGTTAATGCTACATGAAGTGTATTAATTGATTTTACATTTTAAAATCTATTTGTACATTTTATATACTTTATGTAGTAAGATATATCTTTTTTCTGGACACTGCCCTGTAATAAATAAATCGTCCAACTTTCTGTCTTGTTCTGCGACCAAGTACCTTCGCTCCTTCAAATGGTTTGATTATAACACATCTTTCATAAATAAGTAATGTGTTCTTCAGGTTTTTGTATTGATTCAGAGTCATTAGAGAAGTACAGGGCTATTCTGAGCTTATGGCCTCCGTAGAGATATATAAATACACATGCATAATTCATAGACAGTACTTTAAATTAAATTGGATATGAAAAGATGACAGATTATTTTTTTTATATGCAGTATTCCTCTAAATGTGAAGTATACTACACAGTTCAAAAGTCAGCCTGCAGTTACTTATACTATGCTACTTACATTATCCCTCTCAGGAAATGTAGCAGTTTAATAGAATTTTTGGCCAGGATTGGCAAAATAGTGAATAAAGAGTGTTTATGACCATTACTAGTCTTTCTCACATAACATATGTAACAACCTAGTGGTGTACGATATGACCACTCCAGGAAAGAACCCTCTTCCTTTTTCAGAAATTTTGAAGGAATTTTTTAATTTTTTTAATTTTATTTTTATTTATATTTTTTTAGCCTTTTGAATGGAGAGTGCCTAATTTTGAATCGGATTCCATCAGGAGCCATTTTCTTTTCTCCCACCAGGTGTTTTCCAAACCTAAAGTGGATTACATGCCCAAACGGCTGAGCACTTGAACAACAGTGGTTATACAATATAAATGAGTATGATCCACTCCCAAAAACTGTGCACACACTCTAAGTATATAAGTGGATATGAATTTGGCCACTTGATTTCTCTTTACTCTAATAAAGGAGACCGACAATTTGCATAGATTTTTTGCGCAATTATAAGGGTATGTGCACACGTTGCGGATTCTCTGCGGATTCTCAGTGCAGAAACGCTGCAGATCCGCAATTGATTTACAGTACAATGTAAATCAATGAGAAAAAAAATGCTGTGCACACTTTGCGGAAAATCTGCTGTGGAAACGCTGCGAATCCGCTGCGGAAACGCTGCGGTTTAAAAGAAATAGCATGTCACTTCTTTTTTGTGAATCTGCAGCGTTTTTGTACCCATTCCATTATAGAAAACCGCAGGGGTAAAAAACGCAGCAAATCCGCAAGAAAACCGCAGCAAAAACGCACAAAAAAAACGCTGCGGAACCGCATAAAAAACCGCAGGTGCGTTTTCTGCCAGGAGAGACAGAATCCGCACCAGAAATTCCTAAGCCTAATCCGCAACGTGTGCACACACCCTAAAGGTTTGTAAAGTAGACTTGCGTCCACCTGCTGAATTTAAAGTTTGTGGCCAGAGTTTGTTTTTCATCTGCAATTTTCTGAAATTGCAAAAACTACAACATTTTTGGAAAATTGTGGGAAGAATGCTCTTTGGTTACCAAAATGTACCTGTATGGACCATGCTCTTACTTAATACAATGCTATATAATAACATGACTTTTTAAAGATGATTAATTCTATAAGTAAAAATATAAATTTTGGTGATATTACTATAAAACAAAATTCAGCTGTGTACAGGTCTCGCTCCTGTTTTTTTTTTTTTTTTTAAATATCTATCTATATATGTGTGTGTGTGTATATATATATATATATATATATATATATATATATATATATATATATATATATTTATATAATCTCGAAAGTAAAAATACAAATATCATTTTAGATTTATTTTCTCACGTTTTCATTACTGGTAATTCTATTACACAGAAAGCTGCATAACTTCCTACCCTTTTTTGATGATTTTCTACTTTTGTGCTCTAAGCTTTTCTTGTGGGAATGCTGTATTCACTGACATCTACCATTGGGCAGTCTATATACCATAGTACTATTTAACCGTACAATACTACATGTTTTCCGCTACCTTACACAATTCACTTTGAGTTCATACATGACATGATGTGCCAAATACAGAAATTGGTCAGACAAATTTAACAGAATATGATCTACTATTTTTTTTGGATCATTGGACGTACCTTAGTTTTAACCCCTTCACGCCGCAGCCCTTTTTCGTTTTTCGCTCCCCTCCTTCCCAGAGCCATAACTTTTTTATTTTTCTGACAATATGGCCATGTGAGGGCTTATATTTTGCGGGACGAGTTGTACTTTTGAACGACACCATTGATTTTACCATGTCTTGTACTAGAAAATGAGAAAAAATTCCAAGTGTGGTGAAATTGCAAAAAAAGTGCAATCCCACACTTGTTTTTTGTTTGGCTTTTTTGCTAGGTTCACTAAATGCTAAAACTGACCTGCCATTATGATTCTCCAGGTCATTACAAGTTCATAGACACCAAACATGTGTAGGTTATTTTTTATCTAAGTGGTGAAAAAAAATTCAAAACTTTGCTAAAAAATTTTTTTTTGCCATTTTCCGATACCCGTAGCGTCTCCATTTTTCAGGATCTCAGGTCAGGTGAGGGCTTATTTTTTGCATGCCAAGCTGTTGTTTTTAGTGATACCACTTTTGTGCAGATACGTTCTTTTGATCGCCCGTTATTGCATTTTAATTCAGTGTCGCGGCGACCAAAAAAACATTGAGGTTTTGAATTTTTTTCTCACTACACTGTTTAGCGATCAGGTTAATGCTTTTTTTTATTGATAGATCGGGCGATTCTGAACTCGGCGATACCAAATATGTGTAGGTTTGATTTTTTTTTATTGTTTTATTTTGAATGGGGCGAAAGGGGGGTGATTTAAACTTTTATATTTTTTTTTCATATTTTTTAAAACATTTTTTTTACTTTTGCCATGCTTCAATAGCCTCCATGGGAGGCTAGAAGCTGGCATAGCCTGATCGGCTCTGCTATATAGCAGCAATCATCAGATCGCTCCTATGTAGCTTAATTACAGGCTTGCTATGAGCACCGACCACAGGGTGGCGCTCACAGTAAGCCGGCATCAGTAACCATAGAGGTCTCAGGGACCTCTATGGTTACTATCCTGATGCATCGCTGACCCCCGATGTGACGGGGGGTCGGCGATGCAAGCATTTCCGTCCGCGCGTCCGGAAGCGCTGGTTAAATGCCGCTGTCAGCGTTTGACTGCGGCATTTAACTGGTTAATAGTGGCGGGTGAATCACGATTTCACCCGCCGCTATTGCGCGCACATGTCAGCTGTACAAAACAGCTGACATGTCACGACTTTGATGTGGGTTCACCGCCGGAGCCCACATCAAAGGGGGAGACACGACATGAGCCGTAATAGTATGGGGCATGTCGTGAAGGGGTTAAGGGAGGAAAATGGAAGCAAAAAAATGTGGTTATTGGGGGGATGCTGACACTGTTATAAAGGTAATGTCCTGTACTAATATCCCCATACCGCTGTGTGTGTCTGTGTCTTCCCCCTCACCCAGGTATACATGGTCCCCCATCCTGGTATATATTCCCCCCCATCACGCTGCACACATGAAAAAAATAAACAATTCTACTTACTTTCCCTCCCTCACAGCGCTGATTTCAGCATGAGGTCTCTGCCGAGGACAGCTGCTGGAATATTCCCTGCTCCCCTCACCCAGGGCTATGGTAGTGGAGAGCAGAGAATAATCATCTTCTTTAATAGCGTACACATTGTTAGCACAGCTGCCAGCTTCCTGCAGTGGCTGGGTGATCACATGTGCCCACTGTTAAAGAGAATTAATATTCACTGCTCTCCACTCACATCTTCCCTCCCAAATCTCAGCACTGGCTTCAGTTCATAGAGGGGAGGGACTATGGGCATGGGGAGCAGTGAATATTCATTTTCCTTAACATCTGGCACACGTGTAAGCTGCAGCCGCCGGCTCCTGCCTCCTGTGAGATGCTCCTCCACCGTTGCCAGTCCAGGCCCTAAACGTCACAGCCACAGCCGGACGAATGGTACATCTGGACCATAAGACACCCCCACACACACACACTTTCCTGCAAAATTTAAGGAAGAAAGTGCATCTTTTAGTCTGAAAAATACATTAAATGTTCCCTGTTCTTTGGGTACAGTTTGGTTGGGGTATGTGCACATGTTGGCTATTTTCAGCTGAATTTTCTGTACTAATAATGTGTCTTATAATAAGAAAAGCTCAGTTTACAATATGAGCATTTTATTTACGGAGTCTTACGGAGCCAGTGTCCTTACTTGACTGGCAATCTGCTTATTCCATCTTTACTACAAAAACTGGCTTAAACTTTTATCAATAGCTCCAGTAATTGAAAATTGTGCATGGGCTGGCCGTTGTGTATTTATCTGTGTGTGCTATAAGCATAGATGTGCTGAGTGTAACAGTGTGTGTAGGAATAAAGCATACAATAATTGCTAGTATATCCTAATTATTTCCGTACAATTTGATTTTACAGGATTAATATTAAGTGGTGTTTCAAGTGGAGCTGTACTGATCTATGATGTTGCTGTATGATATTCCAAATTTGTGTGCTGTTTAAGGCTATGTGCACACATTGCGGATTTTTCTGTGGGTCCGCAGCAGTTTTCCATGAGTTTACAGTATCATGTAAACCTATGGAAAACAGAAACCGCTGTGCACATGCTGCGGAGAAAACTGCGCGGAAACGCAGCGGTTTACATTCCGCAGCATGTCAATTCTTTGTGCGGATTCCACAGTGGTTTATACCTGCTCCATAATAGGAATATGCAGGGGTAAAACCGCAGGTGGAATCCGCACAAAATCCGCATAAAAACCGCGGTAAATCTGCAGGTAAAACGCAGTGCCTTTTACCTGCGGATTTCCAAATTGTGCTTCATCAATTGTAATAGTTTTGTGGAAGTTTTGCTTTTTAGAGGTTCCTTTCTACAGGGTTTATATAATTTTCTTTTAAAACCTACATAAAATATGGGATAGAATACCTTCTCAATCTCATCTTGTATTATAGAAAATGATGGTTACATTTGTTTTTGAAAGTCGGTAAAGGTGTGTTTCCTCTAATTTCACCATTTTTGGTTTGCTATGTGTTATTATTTTTACTACTTTCTGTCCATGGTGAAAATGGTTTATTTGGTGCCCACTTATCTATTATATCAAAATTTGTTAGAAGCGCTTTGCCTTTATGCTATTTTTATTTCCTCACTTTATTTGAATGCTATGTGCTGCCTATCTATTATGGGCTCACCTGGTGAGAAAAATTCACTAAGCTATAGCTCAGGGTGAGCGGCCCAGACCTGGTAGCCAGACTAACTGGTTGGCAAGTAGTACAGCAAGTACAAATATAGCTGGAAATGCAGGAAGGCATGTGGGTAACTGAAGTTCAAAGTGCTACATGCAGCTGAACCAAATAAGTATGTGGACAGCACCTTGAATCAGCAGAGAGGAGTATGCTAACAAGTGCCTTGATTCAGCTGGGATGAAAGTAAAGCTAGCACCTTGGAATTGTAGGTACCTTGATGCAGTACAGTTGAAGGTGTGGACTACGCGTTTGAATAGCCAATTGTGAATAGGCAGTCCAAGCACCTGGTTGTGGCAGGGTTGGATGTGTATACAGTATTTTGAAACAGCACAGTTGAGTTGGTCGTATAATTAAATGTTCAATAGCATGCAACATCAGGCATCTGGCTAAACCAAAACGAAATGGAAAGTGTGACTTGATTCCTTGAAAATGTTAAGGTAGAACAACACGGCACTCATAGTAGTATAAAGAGTAGGTGATCAAGTAGGGTATCCAGCCCCAAAAATCCAAACCAAAAGAAAACTTGGCACTCTAAATGAACTGTTGTCATACAAAGAAAAAAGTTTATTGATTGAGCTACCTACACAGCATCTTGCATTATATGTGCGCCGACGTGGACAGGACTCCCTGCTGCATCCAGGCTACCCGATAACTATTGGAACCTGTAGAGACAGAATATAGGCTTCTCTCTGCACCAGTATATTTATTCTGATGAAGGTCCAGATGTGGACCGAAAACGTTCACCTTGCCTCTATGGATGCACATCAATAAACTTTTTTCTTTGTATGACAACAGTTCATTTAGAGTGCCAAGTTTTCTTTTGGTTTTGATTCCTTGAAAGTAATGTACAGTACTACCTGAGTACTTAGATGGCCTATAGCCCACAGAGCTGGCTATAGAATTAGTCTTAGGCCACATTCACATGTTCAGTATTTGGTCAGTCTTTTACATCTGTATTTTTTAACCATTCCTGGTTTTGGCTTGCAAATACTGAAGTGGTGCCGTGTTTCTATTATACTTTTCCTCTGATCGTTCCACTCCTGATTTTTGCTTACAAATACTGATGTAAAATACTGACCAAATAATGAATGTGGCCTTAAAATGTGTCTTCAGAAGTGTCCAGCTCCCCAGTCACTCTACTTCCTTGTTACTGGGGGTGGGCACTCCTCCTCGAGTGACAGTTGTGGTTGAGCAGCATTGTCCTTCTTCAGACCTGATTCTGCTGCTATGATACTTGCACCAAAGTCTATACAGTTATTTCTAAATTTCCATAGAACAAAGATAAAGCTCAGCACATGGCTTGTGATTTTTTTTTTCAGGAATGATAACAGCAGCTCCAGATCATGAGGTGACCAGGAGGGAGATATGAGCAGCTGTCTTAGTTCTGTATAGACATTAATCCAGAGGTAGCTAGGAACTTATGAGTTGACGCCTCAGCCTGGAATATAACTACTGGGACAGGCTTTAGTGCTTGGTCTGCTTGGCAATGAGCTGGAAATGATATCAAACAAACCCTCTTATAGCAGGATATCATAGGTGTGCGCCAACTTTCTAGTCTTTAATGTGGAGGAACGAAAACTTTTGATGGGGAGGCTGGGAAAAGCGAGTAACACATTGATAGACCAGTGGCGATATTCCTATCTCTGAGTCTTAAAGTAGAGAACAGAACTGATGTCATCTGGGAGCTTCTCTGCTTGGTGACCTGCAGTAAGGAGGATGAAACACATGACCATAAACCTAAGCATGAAGAACATGCGTAGCCTCCACTCTTGCCTCTTGCATTATTCTGGTCAGTCCTTGTGTTCAAAGGTTTACCTTCAATGACTTCATTTATTTGCCAATAGTGTCAGCAACTGCAAACAAGAGAAACCTTTAGCGAAATCTGAGAAGCCACTGGGAAATTAAATTTCATGCATCTCATTTACAGGCTACAGTATATAATTATTTTGTGGGCTTCAAGGGCAAACACAGAAAACTTGGCTTTCCCTGCAATAGCTTTAAATCTCTATTGCCTGTAACTGAGGTGTGTAGATTCTTTTTTACAGAAACCACATGCATTTCAAGTGATCTGACACTGCATGCCCTTAAAGTGATTTTACAAAGATTATCATGAATGGGCAATCCTAGGAATGATTTCACGATAAATGGGTCGTTGAATAGTCGATGAAAGCAAAAAATTCATTGGGTGAAATACCTTTTTGTACTGCACAAAACCTTATTTTCGGCAGAGCATCATGCTGTGTAAACAGAGCTCGCATTGCTGAGAATGTCAATCTATGCACAGTGAACGGCCTGCAGGTCATTCCCATAGTTGTACCAGTCTGTTCATTGGAAACAAGCTTTTGAATGACCGTCGATCTGCAAACAAATTGATGATTGGCTGTTTTGTGCTGTGAGTTATTTTTGGAGTACCAGCATCTTTTAGGATAAATTCATACTAAGCGTTTTTGCTGCAATTTTTTTGTTTTTTATGCTAATTTTCAGCTTCTTTTTGTTTTTTTGTCACTACCCATTGAAGTCAACGCTGAAAAAAAAATGCCGAAAGTGACATGCTCTGTCCAAAAATAATGAATTGTGCTTGTCTTAATGTATCGGACGCCTCTGACTCCAGCACACCCTCTCATCAAGATAGACCTGAACAACACCAGTCTGGATGAATCAGGGCCTTTTGTTTTTTTCTTCTGTCTGGACTTCATAATTTGCCAGTACATGAGTTGGCTATGATTTGTGAAGCTTGTCTGAGATGATTCATCAAGCCGATGTGTGCAGAAAGAGTCAAAGCAATATGTGTAATACAATTTCTTCTGTGGTAAATATAGATGGGTCTGATTCACAATGAATGACAGAAATTGGAATATTATGTGCATTATTTTATCATTTATTTTCCTCTTCTGCTGTGCACAGAAGGGCTCCTACAATGCCACAAATGAATTTTGTTTTAATAATCATAGTCTGACAACCTGTCCTGAATCTAAAATCTGAAAACTAGAGCTTCTTCTGAATATATCTGCCTCTACAACAGACATTTGTAAGGAAAAATGTCACTCGCGTTCCATTGTGCTGCGGACCCATTCTTCTACACGGCACCTGACAAGTGTGAGCGCCATATTACATTCAATCTACAACTTAATCCTGGCACTACATCTAACATTAAGAATCCATCTGTAGCATGATGAAGACACAAAAGAAGTTTTCCTGTGATCATACTAGTATCAGATGAAATTTACCTCGCTACAAAACAAAATGAACACACCCAGCCTGATTTGTTCTTTTTGAAGTATCTGCACTTACAGTATCTACATTTAGAACTAATGTTTTCTGTTGGATCAGTAACCTATATATTGACTCAAGTAAAAAAAAAGGGTACAGACTTGGACAATTTTGTTAAAGTAAGAAAAACCCACAATGATCACTGAAATAACTTGAAACCAACAAAAGTAATTTTCAATTTACATTTACTGAATATGAACTAATGAGAATTGGAACTTGCTTTTTAATGGTGGTTCAACAGACAGAAAATTGAAGAAAAAAAACCAAACATCCATAAATATGGCCTGGAAAAAAATACTATTTGCATTAACTTAATATTTTGTTGGAAAAGGGCCAAGGTTGTGCATCAAATTGCAGTTGTTTTTTGGTGTTCAAAAGTGTAATATTCTGAAGGATTCTGTCCAATGGTATAAAAAAAATCCTGTCCTTAAAAACATGTTGGAAACCAGAGAGAAATTTGAGTATGTGCACACTATCTTTTCCTGGTGGCCAAATATGTCCTTTTTTTTTCAAGCCAAAGACACTTCCATAAACTGGCTTTTTTGCTGATGGTTTTTGTACTGAAATTTTACGGATGCTGCTTTAAAGTAGCGCTGCCATCATAGTTTTTATCCTCTTAATATATTGCAATCATAATATTGTATAGCACTGTGTACTTACAATCACCCATTTTGCCTTTCTACCCAGCTAATTATTCTTTTTTTCCATTAGGTCTGTTACATTACGTGATTAAAAACTGACTAGCTGAATCCTTCTAAGCTCTATGTAGAAACATTAAGTCAATCTTCCCTACACGAGTTATAAGTCACTGCAAAAGTCCCTAGCAGGGAGGAGTAGAGAGTAAGTGGGTCAGGAGTTGACAAGAGTCTTTTTGCAGGGAAAAGAGTCTTTGTTTCTACACAGAACAGAGAAAAGAGAAAAATTTACTTGGTAGAAGTGCAAAATGAACAATTACAAGTACACGGTGCTGTATAATATGATAATTGTGATGTATTAAGAGGATACAAATTTTATCGGAGGAGGGCTTATTTAATTAATTCCACTCAATGGTGAAGTAACCACTAGCTGTTTTTGAATCGGAAGTGCTGTGTGCGTCTGTCTGCGGGTGTGTGTCTGTGGGTTTGTGTGTATCTGTCTGCAGGTATCTGTGTGGGTGTTTGTGTACCCAGGCATCATCTGATGGGACTGCTACTCCCATCCGGCTATGTCTGCTGTAACATATAACAGAGACAGCATGAGCCGATGATGTGAGAGTAGTCCCATCATCCGGCGCCTGTGTTCAATTGTAAAGAAAATAAAAACATTTACATAATTACATACAATATACATACTCCCGAAAAACCTAATGCCCGATGCCCACATCTCCTGTAAGCAATCAAAAATAATAAACCAACATATACTTAACTTTCCAACGTAGTTCATTTAACCCCTTCATGACCCAGCCTATTTTGGCCTTAATGACCTTGCCGTTTTTTGCAATTCTGACCAGTGTCCCTTTATGAGGTAATAACTCCGGAACGCTTCAATGGATCCTAGCGATTCTGAGATTGTTTTTTCGTGACATATTGGGCTTCATGTTAGTGGTAAATTTAGGTCGATAATTTCTGAGTTTATTTGTGAAAAAAACGGAAATTTGGCGAAAATTTTGAAAATTTCGCAATTTTCACATTTTGAATTTTTATTCTGTTAAACCAGAGAGTTATGTGACACAAAATAGTTAATAAATAACATTTCCCACATGTCTACTTTACATCAGCACAATTTTGGAAACAAATTTTTTTTTTGCTAGGAAGTTATAAGGGTTAAAATTTGACCAGTGATTTCTCATTTTTACAACAAAATTTACAAAACCATTTTTTTTAGGGACCACCTCACATTTGAAGTCAGTTTGAGGGTTCTATATGGCTGAAAATACCCAAAAGTGACACCATTCTAAAAACTGCACCCCTCAAGGTGCTCAAAACCACATTCAAGAAGTTTATTAACCCTTCAGGTGTTTCACAGCAGCAGAAGCAACATGGAAGTAAAAAATGAACATTTAACTTTTTAGTCACAAAAATGATTTTTTAGCAACAATTTTTTTATTTTCCCACAGGTAAAAGGAGAAACTGGACCATGGATGTTGTTGTACAATTTGTCCTGAGTACGCTGATACCTCATATGTGGGAGTAAACCACTGTTTGGGCGCACGGCAGGGCTTGGAAGGGAAGGAGCGCCATTTGACTTTTTGAATGAAAAATTGGCTCCAATCTTTAGCGGACACCATGTCGCGTTTGGAGAGCCCCCGTGTGCCTAAACATTGGAGCTCCCCCACAAGTGACCCCATTTTGGAAACTAGACCCCCCAAGGAACTTATCTAGAAGCATAGTGAGCACTTTAAACCCCCAGGTGCTTCACAAATTGTTCCGTAAAAATGAAAAAGTACTTTTTTTTCACAAAAAAATTATTTTAGCCTCAATTTTTTTCATTTTCACATGGGCAACAGGATAAAATGGATCCTAAAATTTGTTGGACAATTTCTCCTGAGTACACCAATACCTCACGTGTGGGGGTAAACCACTGTTTGGGCACATGGTAAGGCTCGGAAGGGAAGGAGCGCCATTTGACTTTTTGAATGAAAAATTATCTCCATCGTTAGCGGACACCATGTCGCGTTTGGAAAGCCCCCGTGTGCCTAAACATTGGAGCTCCTCCGCAAGTGACCCCATTTTGGAAACTAGACCCCCCAAGGAACTTATCGAGAGGCATAGTGAGCACTTTAATCCCCCAGGTACTTCACAAATTGATCCGCAAAAATGAAAAAGTACTTTTTTTTCACACAAAATTTCTTTTAGCCTCAATTCTTTCATTTTCACATGGGCAACAGGATAAAATGGATCCTAAAATTTGTTGGGCAATTTCTCCTGAGTACGCCGATACCTCATATGTGGGGGTAAACCACTGTTTGGGTGCACGGCAAGGCTCGGAAGGGGAGGCGTGCCATTTGACTTTTTGAATGGAAAATTAGCTCCAATCGTTAGCGGACACCATGTCGCGTTTGGAGAGCCCCTGTGTGCCTAAACATTGGAGCTCCCCTACAAGTGACCCCATTTTGGAAACTAGACCCCCCAAGGAACTTATCTAGATGCATAGTGAGCACTTATAACCCCCAGGTGCTTCACAAAAGTTTATAACGCAGAGCCGTGAAAATAAAAAATAATTTTTCTTTCCTCAAAAATGATTTTTAGCCCAGAATTTTTTATTTTCCCAAGGGTAATAGGAGAAATTGGACCCCAAATGTTGTTGTCCAGTTTGTCCTGAGTACGATGATACCCCATATGTGGGGGTAAACCAGTGTTTGTGCGCACGGCAGGGCTCGGAAGGGAAGGCACGCCATTTGGCTTTTTGAATGGAAAATTAGCTCCAATCATTAGCGGACACCATGTCGCGTTTGGAGAGCCCCTGTGTGCCTAAACATTGAAGCTCCCGCACAAGTGACCCCATTTTGGAAACTAGACCTCCCAAGGAACTAATCTAGATGTGTGGTGAGCACTTTGAACCCCCAAGTGCTTCACAGAAGTTTATAACGCAGAGCCATGAAAATAAAAAATAATTTTTCTTTTCTCAAAAATGATTTTTTAGCCCACAATTTTTTATTTTCCCAAAGGTAACAGGAGAAATTGGACCCCAAAAGTTGTTGTCCAGTTTCTCCTGAGTATGCTGATACCCCATATGTGGGGGTAAACCACTGTTTTGGCACACGTCGGGGTTCGGAAGGGAAGTAGTGACGTTTTGAAATGCAGACTTTGATGGAATGCTCTGCGGGCGTCAGGTTGCGTTTGCAGAGCCCCTGATGTGCCTAAACAGTAGGAACTCCCCACAAGTGACTCCACTTTGGAAACTAGACCCCCAAGGGAACTTATCTAGATGTGTGGTGAGCACTTTGAACCCCCAAGTGCTTCACAGAAGTTTATAACGCAGAGCCGTGAAAATAATAAATGTGTTTCCTTTCCTCAAAAATATTTTTTAGCCCAGAATTTTTTATTTTTGCAAGAGTAACAGGAGAAATTGGACCCCAAAAGTTGTTGTCCAGTTTCTCCTGAGTACGCTGATACCCCATATGTGGGGGTAAACCACTGTTTGGGCATATGCCGGGGCTCAGAATGGAAGTAGTGACGTTTTGGAATGCAGACTTTGATGGAATGGTCTGCAGGCATCATGTTACGTGTGCAGAGCCCCTGATATGCCTAAACAGTAGAAACCCCCCACAATTGACCCCATTTTGGAAACTAGACCCCCCAAGGAACTTATCTAGATGTGTGGTGAGCACGTTCAACCCCCAAGTGCTTCACAGAAGTTTACAACGCAGAGCCGTGAAAATAAAAAATAATTTTTCTTTCCTCAAAAAAGATGTTTTAGCAAGTAATTTTTTATTTTCACAAGGGTAACAGGAGAAATTGGACCCCAATATTTGTTGCCCAGTTTGTTGTGAGTACGCTGATACCCCATATGTGGGGGTAGACCACTGTTTGGGCATATGCCGGGGCTCGGAAGGGAAGTAGTGGCATTTGAAATGCAGACTTTGATGGAATGGTCTGCGGGCGTCACGTTGCATTTGCAGAGCCCCTGATATGCCTAAACAGTAGAAACACCCCACAAGTGACCCCATTTTGGAAACTAGACCCCCCAAGGAACTTATCTAGTTGTGTGGTGAGCACTTTCAACCCCCAAGTGCTTCACAGAAGTTTATAACGCAGAGCCGTGAATATAAAAAATAATTGTTCTTTCCTCAAAAATTATGTTTTAGCAAGTAATTTTTTATTTTTGCAAGGGTAACAGGAGAAATTGGACCCCAACAGTTGTTGCCCAGTTTGTCCTGAGTACGCTGGTACCCCAAATGTGGGGGTAAACCACTATTTGGGCGCACGTTGGGGCTTGGAAGGGAGGGAGCACCATTTGACTTTTTGAACGCAAGATTGGCTGGAATCAATGGTGGCGCCTGTTGTGAAATTGGATTCTGGGCTCCCCCGGTGGCCACTTGTGGAATTGTACTTGTGTGCATCATCCCCTCTGTTCACCTGCTCCTATCAGGATGTGGGAGTCGCTATATAACCTTGCTCCTCTGTCAGTTTCATGCCGGTCAACAATGTAATCAGAAGCCTTTCTGTGCATGTTCCTGCTACTAGACAACTCCCAGCTAAGTTGGACTTTTGTCCTTGTGTGTTTTTGCATTTTGTTCCTGTTCACAGCTGCTGTTTCGTTACTGTGTCTGGAAAGCTCTTGTGAGCGGAAATTGCCACTCTGGTGTTATGAGTTAATGCTAGAGTCTTAAAGTAATTTCTGGATGGTGTTTTGATAGGGTTTTCTGCTGACCATGAAAGTGCCCTTTCTGTCTTCTTTCTATCTAGTAAGCGGACCTCGATTTTTGCTAAACCTATTTTCATACTACGTTTGTCATTTCATCTAATATCACCGCCAATATATGTGGGGGCCTCTGTCTGCCTTTTGGGAAAATTTCTCTAGAGGTGAGCCAGGACTGTCTTTTCCTCTGCTAGGATTAGGTAGTTCTCCGGCTGGCGCTGGGCATCTAGGGATAAAAAAACGTAGGCATGCTACCCGGCCACTTCTAGTTGTGCGGCAGGTTTAGTTCATGGTCAGTATAGTTTCCATCTTCCAAGAGCTAGTTCTCATATATGCTGGGCTATGTTCTCTCGCCATTGAGAATCATGACAGTTTGACCGGCCCAAAAAAAAGGGTTAAATTACTGGCTGAGAAAGGAGAGAAAAAAGAAGTCTGCTACAATTTTTTTTTTTTTTTTTTCCTCTAGTTCTGAGTGTGCTCTTAATTGAATCACCTGCTAGTCTGCCTATACTGCAGCCTTCCTCTCTTTCTCTCCTTCTTATCCTTGAATGGCTCTGTGTTCACCTGTTTCAAATGGATCTTCAGAGTGTAGCTACAGGTTTGAATAATCTCGCCACAAAGGTACAAAATTTGCAAGATTTCGTTGTTCATGCACCTATGTCTGAGCCTAGAATTCCTTTGCCTGAATTCTTCTCGGGGAATAGATCTCACTTCCAAAATTTTAAAAATAATTGCAAATTGTTTTTGTCCCTGAAGTCTCGCTCTGCCGGAGACCCTGCACAGCAGGTCAGGATTGTAATTTCCTTGCTCCGGGGCGACCCTCAAGACTGGGCTTTTGCATTGGCACCAGGGGATCCTGCGTTGCTCAATGTGGATGCGTTTTTTCTGGCCTTGGGGTTGCTTTATGAGGAACCTCATTTAGAGCTTCAGGCGGAAAAGGCCTTGATGTCCTTGTCTCAGGGGCAAGATGAAGCTGAAATATACTGCCAAAAATTCCGCAAATGGTCTGTGCTTACTCAGTGGAATGAGTGCGCCCTGGCGGCGATTTTCAGAGAAGGTCTCTCTGATGCCATTAAGGATGTTATGGTGGGGTTCCCTGTGCCTGCGAGTCTGAATGAGTCCATGACGATGGCTATTCAGATCGATAGGCGTCTGCGGGAGCGCAAACCTGTGCACCATTTGGCGGTGTCTACTGAGAAAACGCCAGAAAATATGCAATGTGATAGAATTCTGTCCAGAAGCGAGCGGCAGAATTTTAGACGAAAAAATGGGTTGTGCTTCTATTGTGGTGATTCAACTCATGTTATATCAGCATGCTTTAAGCGTACTAAGAAGCCTGACAAGTCTGTTTCAATTAGCACTTTACAGTCTAAGTTTATTCTATCTGTGACCCTGATTTGTTCTTTGTCATCTATTACCGCGGACGCCTATGTCGACTCTGGCGCTGCTTTGAGTCTTATGGATTGGTCCTTTGCCAAACGCTGTGGGTATGATTTGGAGCCATTGGAGGCTCCGATACCTCTGAAAGGGATTGACTCCACCCCATTGGCTAGTAATAAACCACAATACTGGACACAAGTGACTATGCGTGTTAATCCGGATCACCAGGAGGTTATTCGCTTTCTGGTGCTGTATAATCTACATGATGTTTTGGTGCTGGGATTGCCATGGCTGCAATCTCATAACCCAGTCCTCGACTGGAGAGCTATGTCTGTGTTAAGCTGGGGATGTAAAGGAACTCATGGGGACGTACCTTTGGTTTCCATTTCATCATCTATTCCCTCTGAGATTCCTGAATTCTTGTCTGACTTTCGTGACGTTTTTGAAGAACCCAAGGTTGGTTCACTACCTCCGCACCGGGAGTGCGATTGTGCCATAGACTTGATCCCGGGTAGTAAATACCCTAAGGGTCGTTTATTTAATCTGTCTGTGCCTGAACACGCGGCTATGCGAGAATATATAAAGGAGTCCTTGGAAAAGGGACATATTCGTCCTTCGTCATCTCCCTTAGGAGACGGTTTTTTCTTTGTGTCTAAGAAAGACGGCTCTTTGAGGCCGTGTATTGATTATCGACTTTTGAATAAAATCACGGTTAAATATCAATATCCGTTACCACTGCTTACTGATTTGTTTGCTCGTATAAAGGGGGCCAAGTGGTTCTCTAAGATTGATCTCCGTGGGGCGTATAATTTGGTGCGAATCAAGCAGGGGGATGAGTGGAAAACCGCATTTAATACGCCCGAGGGCCATTTTGAGTATTTGGTGATGCCTTTTGGTCTTTCAAATGCCCCTTCAGTCTTCCAGTCCTTTATGCATGACATTTTCCGCGATTATTTGGACAAATTTATGATTGTGTATCTGGATGATATTCTGATTTTTTCGGATGACTGGGACTCTCATGTCCAGCAGGTCAGGAGGGTTTTTCAGGTTTTGCGGTCTAATTCCTTGTGTGTGAAGGGTTCTAAGTGTGTTTTTGGGGTTCAAAAGATTTCCTTCTTGGGATACATTTTTTCCCCCTCTTCCATCGAGATGGATCCTGTCAAGGTTCAGGCTATTGGTGATTGGACGCAACCCTCTTCTCTTAAGAGTCTTCAGAAATTTTTGGGCTTTGCTAACTTTTATCGTCGATTTATTGCTGGTTTTTCTGATGTTGTAAAACCATTGACTGATTTGACTAAGAAGGGTGCTGATGTTGCTGATTGGTCCCCTGATGCTGTGGAGGCCTTTCGGGAGCTCAAGCGCCGCTTTTCTTCCGCCCCAGTGTTGCGTCAGCCTGATGTTGCTCTTCCTTTTCAGGTTGAGGTCGACGCTTCTGAAATCGGAGCTAGGGCGGTGTTGTCGCAGAGAAGTTCCGACTGCTCCGTGATGAGACCTTGTGCTTTTTTTTCCCGTAAATTTTCGCCCGCCGAGCGGAATTATGATATTGGGAATCGGGAGCTTTTGGCCATGAAGTGGGCTTTTGAGGAGTGGCGTCACTGGCTTGAGGGGGCCAGACATCAGGTGGTGGTATTGACTGACCACAAAAATTTAATTTACCTTGAGTCTGCCAGGCGCCTGAATCCTAGACAGGCGCGCTGGTCGTTGTTTTTCTCTCGGTTTAATTTTGTGGTGTCTTACCTACCGGGTTCTAAGAATGTTAAGGCGGATGCCCTTTCTAGGAGTTTTGAGCCTGACTCCCCTGGTAATTCTGAGCCCACAGGTATCCTTAAAGATGGAGTGATATTGTCTGCCGTTTCTCCAGACCTGCGGCGGGCCTTGCAGGAGTTTCAGGCGGATAGACCTGATCGTTGCCCACCTGGTAGACTGTTTGTTCCTGATGATTGGACCAGTAGAGTCATCTCTGAGGTTCATTCTTCTGCGTTGGCAGGTCATCCTGGAATCTTTGGTACCAGGGATTTGGTGGCAAGGTCCTTCTGGTGGCCTTCCCTGTCACGAGATGTGCGAGGCTTTGTGCAGTCTTGTGACGTTTGTGCTCGGGCCAAGCCTTGTTGTTCTCGGGCTAGTGGATTGTTGTTACCCTTGCCTATCCCGAAGAGGCCTTGGACGCACATCTCGATGGATTTTATTTCGGATCTGCCTGTTTCTCATAAGATGTCTGTCATCTGGGTGGTGTGTGACCGTTTCTCTAAGATGGTCCATCTGGTTCCCTTGCCTAAGTTGCCTTCTTCTTCCGAGTTGGTTCCTCTGTTTTTTCAAAATGTTGTTCGTTTGCATGGTATTCCGGAGAATATCGTTTCTGACAGAGGGACCCAATTCGTGTCTAGATTTTGGCGGGCATTCTGTGCTAGGATGGGCATAGATTTGTCTTTTTCGTCTGCTTTCCATCCTCAGACTAATGGCCAGACCGAGCGGACTAATCAGACCTTGGAGACATATTTGAGGTGTTTTGTGTCTGCGGATCAGGATGATTGGGTTGCTTTTTTGCCTTTGGCGGAGTTCGCCCTCAATAATCGGGCCAGCTCTGCCACCTTGGTGTCCCCGTTTTTCTGTAATTCGGGGTTTCATCCTCGATTTTCCTCCGGTCAAGTGGAATCTTCGGATTGTCCTGGAGTGGATGCTGTGGTGGAGAGGTTGCATCAGATTTGGGGGCAGGTGGTGGACAATTTGAAGTTGTCCCAGGAGAAGACTCAGCTTTTTGCCAACCGCCGTCGTCGTGTTGGTCCTCGGCTTTGTGTTGGGGACTTGGTGTGGTTGTCTTCTCGTTTTGTCCCTATGAGGGTTTCTTCTCCTAAGTTTAAGCCTCGGTTCATCGGCCCGTACAAGATATTGGAGATTCTTAACCCTGTGTCCTTCCGTTTGGACCTCCCTGCATCCTTTTCGATTCATAATGTTTTTCATCGGTCATTGTTGCGCAGGTATGAGGTACCGGCTGTGCCTTCCGTTGAGCCTCCTGCTCCGGTGTTGGTTGAGGGTGAGTTGGAGTACGTTGTGGAAAAGATCTTGGACTCTCGTGTTTCCAGACGGAAACTCCAGTATCTGGTCAAATGGAAGGGATACGGTCAGGAGGATAATTCTTGGGTCACTGCCTCTGATGTTCATGCCTCCGATCTTGTCCGTGCCTTTCATAGGGCTCATCCTGATCGCCCTGGTGGTTCTGGCGAGGGTTCGGTGCCCCCTCCTTGAGGGGGGGGTACTGTTGTGAAATTGGATTCTGGGCTCCCCCGGTGGCCACTTGTGGAATTGTACTTGTGTGCATCATCCCCTCTGTTCACCTGCTCCTATCAGGATGTGGGAGTCGCTATATAACCTTGCTCCTCTGTCAGTTTCATGCCGGTCAACAATGTAATCAGAAGCCTTTCTGTGCATGTTCCTGCTACTAGACAACTCCCAGCTAAGTTGGACTTTTGTCCTTGTGTGTTTTTGCATTTTGTTCCTGTTCACAGCTGCTGTTTCGTTACTGTGTCTGGAAAGCTCTTGTGAGCGGAAATTGCCACTCTGGTGTTATGAGTTAATGCTAGAGTCTTAAAGTAATTTCTGGATGGTGTTTTGATAGGGTTTTCTGCTGACCATGAAAGTGCCCTTTCTGTCTTCTTTCTATCTAGTAAGCGGACCTCGATTTTTGCTAAACCTATTTTCATACTACGTTTGTCATTTCATCTAATATCACCGCCAATATATGTGGGGGCCTCTGTCTGCCTTTTGGGAAAATTTCTCTAGAGGTGAGCCAGGACTGTCTTTTCCTCTGCTAGGATTAGGTAGTTCTCCGGCTGGCGCTGGGCATCTAGGGATAAAAAAACGTAGGCATGCTACCCGGCCACTTCTAGTTGTGCGGCAGGTTTAGTTCATGGTCAGTATAGTTTCCATCTTCCAAGAGCTAGTTCTCATATATGCTGGGCTATGTTCTCTCGCCATTGAGAATCATGACAGGCGCCATGTTGCGTTTGGAGACCCCTGATGTGCCTAAACAGTGGAAACCCCTCAATACTAACTTCAACACTAACCCCAACACACCCCTAATCCTAATCCCAACTGTAGCCATAACCCTAATCACAACCCTATCCCCAACACACCCCTAACCACAACCCTAACCGCAACACACCCGTAACCCTAATTCCAACCCTAACCCTAATCCCAACCCTAACCACAACTGTAACCCCAACACACCCCTAACCCTATCCGTAACCCTAACCACAAGCCTAATCTTAACCCTATTTCCAACCCTAGCTCTATTTCCAACCCTAACTCTAATTCCAACCCTAACCCTAAGGCTATGTGCCCACGTTACGGATTCGTGTGAGATTTTTCCGCACGATTTTTGAAAAATCTGCAGGTAAAAGGCACTGCGTTTTACCTGCAGATTTACAGCAGATTTCCAGTGTTTTTTTGTGCGGATTTCACCTGCGGATTCCTATTGAGGAACAGGTGTAAAACGCTGCGGAATCCGCACAAAGAATTGACATGCTGCGGAAAATACAACGCAGCCTTTCTGCACGGAATTTTCCGCACCATGGGCACAGTGGATTTGGTTTTCCATAGGTGTACATGGTACTGTAAACCTGATGGAAAACTGCTACGAATTCGCAGCGGCGAATTCGCAGCGGCCAATCCGCTGCGGATCCGCGGCCAATCCGCTGCAGATCCGCGGCCAATCCGCTGCGGATCCGCGGCCAATCCGCTGCGGATCCGCGGCCAATCCGCTGCGGATCCGCGGCAATCCGCTGCGGATCCGCAGCCAAATCCGCACTGTGTGCACATGCCATAACCCTAACCCTACCCCTAACCCTACCCGTAACCCTAACCTTACCCCTAACCCTAACCCTACCCCTAGTTCTAACCCTAGTTCTAACCCTAACCCTAGTGGAAAACGAAAAAAAATAAATAATTTCTTTATTTTATTATTGTCCCTATGGGGGTGATAAAGGGGGGGTTTATTTATTATTTTTTTTATTTTGATCGCTGTGATAGAACCTACCACAGCGATCAAAATGTACCTGTAAGGAATCTGCCGGCTGGCAGATTCGGCGGGCGCACTGAGCATGCGCCCGCCATTTTGGAAGATGGCGGCGCCCAGCGAGGAGACGTACGGACACCGGGAGGATTGGTAAGTATGAAGGGGTGGTGGGGGGGTGGATCGGAGCACAGGGGGGGTAATCGGAGCACAGGGGGGGTGAATACAAACAAGGAGGGAGCGGACAGGAGGACGGGGGAGCCGGCAGGTGGACGGAGGGGACCGGACCCCATAACGGAGGACTGGGGGGGCGATCGGTGGGTGTGGGGGGGGTCACTTGAGTATTTCCAGCCATGGCCGATGATATTGCAGCATCGGCCATGGCTGGATTGTAATATTTCACCAGTTTTTTAGGTGAAATATTACAAATTGCTTTGATTGGCAGTTTCACTTTCAACAGCCAATCAGAGCGATCGTAGCCACGGGGGGGTGAAGCCACCCCCCCTGGGCTGAAGCACCACTCCCCCTGTCTCTGCAGATCGGGTAAAATTCGAGTTAACCCTTTCACCCGATCTGCAGGGACGCGATCATTCCATGACGCCACATAGGCGTCATGTGTCGGATTGGCACGGGTTTTCATGACGCCTACGTGGCGTCATGGGTCGGGATGGGGTTAATAATGAGTGTCCCACAACAATCTCACATGTAGAACAGTCACATTGGTAGATGTGACTGCTCTACCCGGCCACCATCGATACACTGACAGGAGGTGATTGCTCCTGCAGTGTATCACTGAGCCACCATGAGAGTTCATCGGAGTTCATCAGCTGATCAGCTCCGATGCTCTCATTTGCGGCACCGCTGCGTAAGAAAATTCCACTGAACTCTCAGTGAAACACTGTGGGAGCGATTATCTCATGTCAGTGTATTGCTGGAGGCCGGGTAGAGCAGAACTGTTCTACACGTGAGATCGTTGCTATTTTGTCTGTGTTGCAGGAGACGAGGGCGTCAGGTATTAGGCATTCTAAAAGATGCGCCATTTATGGGACGGCTGAGAGCTGATGTTTTTAGTCTGATGGGTGCCAATATCCATTGCCCCTTCACAGGCAAGTGGCATCAGCCCGCAGCTGTCTGCCTAGTTTTTGCTGGTTCGATTTTATAGGGAGACCCCATATCAAGCAATATTGCATTTCACCCAGATTTGTGACAGTTCCGTTTTTTTCAGCATATGTAGGTTAATTATGTTAATGCTCCTACGTAGAATAAGAAAAAACAGTCTTGGCACTCAAAATAGCATTCTTTTTTGACAAAAGGTTTTTTATTGAAGGAATATATTCCAGAAATGTAGTAACGTTTCGGTCTTTTAAATGACCTTCATCAGACTGGAATGCATAAACAAAATAAAGAAAAAAATTAAATATTTGAAAATATATACATCCATCGATTATACATTTCATAAAAATATAAATCCATAACACTTTTAGAAAAGTAGACAACCTTTTCCTAAGAGAGCAACATAATAGAGAAGAAAGAAAAAAGAAACCAAGATATAAAAAATAACAGTATATTATTATGCCAATATAATAGTGGGATAACGACCAATAAGTGGCTAACTGCAAGGGGGTCTAATATGGGACCAATATCTCTAATAATCCCTCAATAGTGGGTTCAAGCAAGGTAATCTGGTCACACAATTACTATGACTGATCATACTCAAAGTATATTTAGAAAATAAAGATGTCTCCTGGTACGAACGAAATGAACAAAAAAACAAAATAAAATAAAATAAAAACAGAAACCAAGGAAGAAAAAAGGAAAAAAGGGAAAGAAAGGGGCAAAGTATGAATGCAAAAACAGTAAAATATAGTAAAATATAGAAGGCGGGCTGGTTCTCTTACCAAAGACTCGTTAAAGCATATGTGCTCATGTATGAAGACCTGTGAGTTCTCTATAAGAAAGAGGGGCCATCCATGTAAATGTCCTAAGGTAAGACAGCAATCAAGATATAATATATAAGTGCACCCCGTTGTCTAGTACAAGCCCTCATTAACAGTGCTTACCGAAATGCCCCTGTCATAAAAGTGAAGTTTCTTACCAGTCAAAAGTATAGTGGTGGGATCCGACGCTATCGCGTGTGGAGTACAGGAGATGGTGCATGGACGCCATGAGCTTACAAGGAGCGGCTCCCTCTTTAAGTAGTGGCTAGACCGGAAGAATTAGGTAGCGGCGCTTAAGTGACATGGTAAGTGTCACTGGACCGCATATGGAGCGCAAATCTGTCCTAAGTCGCGCTCGCAATGAGCGTCACTGTTGTAAGTGATCCTGTCTAACACAGCGCGTCTCAACCGGAAGTGCGTCACCGTGCTCCTCGGTCCGGCGGAAGTGCTCAGTGAAACGCTCCGGTGGAGCGCAAACAGTGCTCGGAGGTAGAGGGGACGGGAAAGAGGGCGGTGTAGGAGGCAGTCCTCATCGCTGAAGTGCTGGATAAGTACAACGTTCCAACAGACAGAAAGGAAAAAAATGCAAAGAAGAGGAATATCATGAGTTGACCTAGGAGACATTAAAGAAAGATCAATCAATATATGAAATATATACAAAGTTTCAGAAATACATGGCTAATTTTGCGTAAATATTGTAATATAAGAGTAAGTATGTAAACATTAATACATACACAATTCAAAGAGGAAGGACGGACAGTAGATGATCATGATACAAGAGTCAAAATAGGCTAATGACATCAAAGTCTCTATTGAGCCCCCGTGGTTCCATACTCTGTAGGAAATGAATCCAATAAGCCTCTCTTGTTAGTAATCTCTTAGTTATATCACCGCCCCTTCTACTCATAGAAATTTGTTCCAAAACCAAAAAACGCAGCTGAGCTATTGAATGTCCTTCGGTATTAAAATGAAATGGTACTGGAAGGTGGTTCTTTTTGCAGCGGATGTCAGACTTATGATGGGAGATGCGGTCTTTGATTGCCTGTGTGGTTTCACCCACATAAATCTTACCACAGGGGCACTTAATTGCATAAACTACTAATTTCGAATCACAAGTAAAGAAACCATTGATTGGAATGTCTGCTCCTGTTTGGGGATGTGATATCTTAGGGCCCTTCAGAACGTTTGCGCATTGCGCACATTGTAAGCAGGGAAACGTACCCTTGCGTTGAGTTGATAAAAAGGTTTGTCTGGAACTTACCCGGGCTGAACCTATATCTGCTCTAATAATCTTATTTTTTAGGTTCTTTGGTCTCCTAAAGCAGGGCAAAAATGGTTTTTGGAATTCTGGAATGTCAGGGAAACTTTCTTTTAGAATGTGCCAATATTTACGGATTTTCCTGTGTATCCTATACATGAATGGATGGAAGGTATGTACAAATGCCACACGATGGGAGGTGTCTAGTCTTGAAGGTCTGGTCTCAGGCACAAAACAATGAGACCAGACCTTCAAGACTAGACACCTCCCATCGTGTGGCATTTGTACATACCTTCCATCCATTCATGTATAGGATACACAGGAAAATCCGTAAATATTGGCACATTCTAAAAGAAAGTTTCCCTGACATTCCAGAATTCCAAAAACCATTTTTGCCCTGCTTTAGGAGACCAAAGAACCTAAAAAATAAGATTATTAGAGCAGATATAGGTTCAGCCCGGGTAAGTTCCAGACAAACCTTTTTATCAACTCAACGCAAGGGTACGTTTCCCTGCTTACAATGTGCGCAATGCGCAAACGTTCTGAAGGGCCCTAAGATATCACATCCCCAAACAGGAGCAGACATTCCAATCAATGGTTTCTTTACTTGTGATTCGAAATTAGTAGTTTATGCAATTAAGTGCCCCTGTGGTAAGATTTATGTGGGTGAAACCACACAGGCAATCAAAGACCGCATCTCCCATCATAAGTCTGACATCCGCTGCAAAAAGAACCACCTTCCAGTACCATTTCATTTTAATACCGAAGGACATTCAATAGCTCAGCTGCGTTTTTTGGTTTTGGAACAAATTTCTATGAGTAGAAGGGGCGGTGATATAACTAAGAGATTACTAACAAGAGAGGCTTATTGGATTCATTTCCTACAGAGTATGGAACCACGGGGGCTCAATAGAGACTTTGATGTCATTAGCCTATTTTGACTCTTGTATCATGATCATCTACTGTCCGTCCTTCCTCTTTGAATTGTGTATGTATTAATGTTTACATACTTACTCTTATATTACAATATTTACGCAAAATTAGCCATGTATTTCTGAAACTTTGTATATATTTCATATATTGATTGATCTTTCTTTAATGTCTCCTAGGTCAACTCATGATATTCCTCTTCTTTGCATTTTTTTCCTTTCTGTCTGTTGGAACGTTGTACTTATCCAGCACTTCAGCGATGAGGACTGCCTCCTACACCGCCCTCTTTCCCCTCCCCTCTACCTCCGAGCACTGTTTGCGCTCCACCGGAGCGTTTCACTGAGCACTTCCGCCGGACCGAGGAGCACGGTGACGCACTTCCGGTTGAGACGCGCTGTGTTAGACAGGATCACTTACAACAGTGACGCTCATTGCGAGCGCGACTTAGGACAGATTTGCGCTCCATATGCGGTCCAGTGACACTTACCATGTCACTTAAGCGCCGCTACCTAATTCTTCCGGTCTAGCCACTACTTAAAGAGGGAGCCGCTCCTTGTAAGCTCATGGCGTCCATGCACCATCTCCTGTACTCCACACGCGATAGCGTCGGATCCCACCACTATACTTTTGACTGGTAAGAAACTTCACTTTTATGACAGGGGCATTTCGGTAAGCACTGTTAATGAGGGCTTGTACTAGACAACGGGGTGCACTTATATATTATATCTTGATTGCTGTCTTACCTTAGGACATTTACATGGATGGCCCCTCTTTCTTATAGAGAACTCACAGGTCTTCATACATGAGCACATATGCTTTAACGAGTCTTTGGTAAGAGAACCAGCCCGCCTTCTATATTTTACTATATTTTACTGTTTTTGCATTCATACTTTGCCCCTTTCTTTCCCTTTTTTCCTTTTTTCTTCCTTGGTTTCTGTTTTTATTTTATTTTATTTTGTTTTTTTGTTCATTTCGTTCGTACCAGGAGACATCTTTATTTTCTAAATATACTTTGAGTATGATCAGTCATAGTAATTGTGTGACCAGATTACCTTGCTTGAACCCACTATTGAGGGATTATTAGAGATATTGGTCCCATATTAGACCCCCTTGCAGTTAGCCACTTATTGGTCGTTATCCCACTATTATATTGGCATAATAATATACTGTTATTTTTTATATCTTGGTTTCTTTTTTCTTTCTTCTCTATTATGTTGCTCTCTTAGGAAAAGGTTGTCTACTTTTCTAAAAGTGTTATGGATTTATATTTTTATGAAATGTATAATCGATGGATGTATATATTTTCAAATATTTAATTTTTTTCTTTATTTTGTTTATGCATTCCAGTCTGATGAAGGTCATTTAAAAGACCGAAACGTTACTACATTTCTGGAATATATTCCTTCAATAAAAAACCTTTTGTCAAAAAAGAATGCTATTTTGAGTGCCAAGACTGTTTTTTCTTATTCTATGTAATAAGGGAGTGGTGACCCTTGTCTCAGGCACCAGCATATACGGCAGAGGAGTGACGTGTCAATTCCTTCAACTTAATGCTCCTACGTAGGCTGGTGACTGTGTGTGTGTCTTTATTTAAAATTAATGAGGGTATCTGGCTGAAGAGGAAGAACAAGGAAATTACATCACAATTCTTTTTTTTTTTTAATAATCTTTATTTAGCTCTATGGATTTACAAGAATGCAAGAAAATCCGCATAAAAACCGCTTGGATTTTCAACTGCATTTTCTGCCAAGAGAGACAGAAACCTTGCAGAGTTTTACACAAGCAAATCCGCAGCATGTGCACATAGTGTGCACATAGTGTGTGCTGGATAGGCTGATCTTAGTTTACAGCTAATAAGCATTTTCCCACCCATATATGTTAAACATATCTGAAACATTATTCATGTGAATGACTTCCCTTGTTTCAAAATCCATGATCTATCCACTGTCATGCTTTGGGTAATCTGTGTAATGTCTTTCTTTGTGATACATGTTGTATTTTCTCATTCTAATATCAATGTATTCAGCTGAAAGTCTAGTGTTTGGTCCCTGGACAACTGATCGTCAGGGGCCAAGAGAGTGCTCATGTGTAATGAGGGAGCCTTTAAAGATGGTTGTCTGCCAAACGATTGTCTGAAGCATCGCTCATCTGACAGCCATCTAATGTGCATATCAATTAGTACTGCAGAAAGCAAAGGGTTTAATTCCCTGCTTATTAATTACACTAGATGGTGGCCCGGTTCTAACGCATCGGGTATTCTAGAATATGTATGTAGTTTATTTAGGAAGATTTAAGAATAGTGCAATGAATACACAGGATTTTGCAGGTAAAATATATACATTATGTTTTTATTTTAGTGCTCATAGAACTTAATACAACTAAACAAAATTATGAAACAGATCATCAAAATATATAAACCATTACATGAATATCTAACTGTATTTAAATAAATCATCGGACGAAAGAAGTACACCGACACTATAATATATTTGTTAACAATATCAACCCAAAATATTTTTGTACACCACATTGACTGACTGAACGTGTTCAGTAAACGTGAGTGAACTATGTCGCACTGTGACTGACAGAACGTGTTCTGTAAACGTGACTGAACTACGTGGCACTGTGACTGACAGAACTTGTTCAGTAAATGTGACCGAACTAAGTGGCACTGAGACTGACAGAACTTGTTCAGTAAATGTGACTGAACTACGTGGCACTGTGACTGACAGAACTTGTTTAGTAAATGTGACTGAACTAAGTGGCGACCAATCAGCGACGTGGGATTTCTGTTACAGACAAACAGAATTAGATGACTATATAGTAGAATCCTGGTTGTGGTTGGTGACCTATTGAAGCCCTAATCCTTTAGCCAAGGGGTCAGCTCTTTTTGATCTTTTGTCCTAATGCAGGAAGGCTCTCGCTGAGGCCAGTTGTCCTGCCGCCAGACAGATGACAGTAGTTCACCAGAGATGGGGATGATTTCCTTATATACTTCTAAGTGATAACTGTAATTCAAGACAAAATAGTGTGAAAATAGGAAACAAATTAGTGAGAAATTGTTTGAATAATTTGTTCACTTTGTGATTAATGTTCTTTTAAAGCCGCACATTTCATATGAATACTGTACCACTATTTTAGTAGTAGGTGTAAGCTCAAGATGTCATAAATTATGTGCACCACTGCAAAGTTTAATTTACATAAACACCTTGTACAACTGATCAGATGCAAATGTATTTACAGGGAAACCTATGTTTATGTATGGTAAAGTACGGTCTTTATTTAGGAATGGTTTCTCAGGTTTGCCGTCCCTGTTGATTATCATGCACATTTCGTATTTAAGTATTTGCATAATTGTAGGACATCTAGGACAAATGACTAGAATATGTGGACATTTCAGGAGAATATGATAATCTGCTCTACTGCCAACACTGTAAAACTAATTTGGTTTCTTAAAGAAGCGCTTCCATAAAATTTTATAACCTCTTAATATATTGCAATCATCATATTATATAGCACTGTGTACTTACAATTGCTCATTTTGCTTTTCTACCAAGTTATTTTCTTTTCCATTAGGTTTATGACATCACATAGTTATGCAAACTGTCTCTTCAGAGAGGAAAAGGACTAGAACTCGGCTACTTCTCATAGGAGGCACTAATCTTAAAGGTCAATATCGACTCTCCAACGAGCCTTGTCACATGACTTAGGATAAAAGCAAAAATCTAAGTTTGCAGACACTGTTTCGGGGTACTGCCCCTCGTTCAGTCTGGATTGTCTGTGTGAGAGGCGTCTGAATGAGAGCCAAGGGGTAACATTTCTCCTTGCATAAAGTGACCTGTTAGGAGCTTTGTGCCTTAAAAGTCTCATCACCATGGCATGCGTGACACCATTATTTGCGGGCCTTTTTTGCCAGCAGTATTCCTGCAATTTTCATGGTCTGCCCGCAATAACGGACCGCAAAAAACTTGCTGATCGCCAGTTTTCAGGTTTCCAATACTATGGCAAAAGTATTTGGAAAAAAAACAGCGTTCCGCAAAACCGGAAGTCACAGTGCACTGCAAAAGCAATCTTCCGTTGTTTTTGCAGCCCCATTGATTTTCAATGGGAGCCGTGTCCGTAAACCCTGAAAAATATCGAGCAGGCTCAATATTTTTTCAAGGCCATAAATATGGCCCTCACGACCATACAGTGTACGGTGCTCTGTGGAATTATTGCGGGCTGTTTTTGCGGCCCCATACAAATCTATTGGGGCCGCAAAAACGGGACGCAAAAGCATAGTAAGTGTAAAAGAAGTCTAAGTCCATTTTATGTTCTGGCTGGCTTTGGCTACCACAGAAACACTAAAAGTGAATATATGTGCATGGATATCATCATGTGGTTAGATATCCTATAAATTAAAGGGCTGTACACAGTTTGTTAAATCTTATCTACTTGTTTGCTGTTGTAATCTAAACATTTCCAACCTGTGTACGGCCTTCTTCACACGTCAATGAATAGGTAGCATTTAAAGGGAACCTTTTAGCGTTAAAACCGTAACTTATTAGCCAAGGTCAATGTGACGCTCTCTAGAAATGCGTAGCTGAGAAAGGGGGGCACACTCTTGTTTGTATAAAGTAGAAGAAACTATAGCAAAACCAAAAAAATGAGCCTGCACATAAGTTGGTATTTGTGTAATGTGTACGAGCACATTCCCACTGTGGCCATTTCACAGAAAATAACCAAGATGAAAACAAGACAAACATGTACCTTATCGTAAGTAAATGGTAATAGTACATTTAAATTACACTTTTTTGTTCAAAATAGTGTTAAAGCCATCCCATCACGACAAGGTGTACCCAATTAGTATACAGTAGTTACAGGTATAGAAAACAGGTGTCTCTAGTATTCACAACAGATTGTCTGGCTGGAGTATGCAACTTTGTCAAAGAAATTTCTGTCCATTGTTTTTCAGTGTCTCCTTGGAAACAGACTACAAACTGTCAGGTACTTTAAATTAAATGGCAGTTTGCAGTCTGTTGCCAAGGGGAAAGTGAGAAGCAAATGACAAAACTTTTTTTAATATGCAGCAAATCTTAGTGAAAGTTGGGCTACGTTCCAGCAATGGGCTTTTGCTGAGTTTGTGACAATGCAGAATTTCTGAACAATTTCTGTTTAAATTTGGTTTCTTTGCATTTTTTTATTGCGTTTTTTGTGCATTTCTGACGTTGGCGCGAGCGTGGTGGGAAATTTTCCCACCGGGCTGACGTCAAATGGGTGAAATGAGTTCATTGCTTGTGAACTCCCAGGACCTGTCTGACGGCACCGCGAGCAGGAGAACTTTCTCACGCTATACACATATATCTATTCTATTCTAACCTGTCACTCTGTGATTTCACTGTACGTGGCAAATAAATTGTCAGCTTTATTGTATCTAATAAAAAATTATATATATGTACTGTACAGTGTTTTGCAGAACATTTCTTTTTTAAAATGATGTGTAAATGACATAGAGAATTGCTCTATGCAAAAACTCATGTTAAAATCACATTGCAATCGGATAGCAATCGCACTGCATTTGAATATAAATTGGATGCTAAGTGTGAAAAATCGGATTGTACCCGCATGACACTCGTACTACTCTCGTCAGTGAGAATCGGACTGATTTTTTTTTTTTTTAATTTAGTTTGACTCCAGCCTAGAGGGGAATCTGTGTTAGGGTTGGCGGAACGCACCGAATATATTTATTAGATGGGATTGGTGCGTTCGCAACCCGGGATCCACCGTGCAGGAAAGAACCTGCTGCTAAGTAATTGGCGGCACTATATGGCGGTATGAACCAGCTCTGTTAGCTTCACAGAAGCTAGAAAAGCAAAGCTCTGTTCCCTGTTAGACTTTCACAGAGGCACAGGCTATCTACCCAAATGAGAGCAGTCAGTGGTCATGCATGCACACAACACTCCTCCTCGGAGGTGCCAGCGTTCTAGGGGCTTATTTCAGCCGGGTCCCTGAACACATACAAACACATGACCACACTGGCGCAAAGCACATAACTTAGGAAGATACTAGCGCATGGCCGTGCAGCCATGCGAGCCTTAAATAGCTGCAGCATGTACAGGACCTTCCTAGAAGGACCAATGAGAGGCTGCTACAGAGCCTGTGCACCTGCAGGACCTTCCTAGAAGGACCAATAGATTTGGCTGCAGTACCTGAGCATGTGACCCTTGATCTCCACTGAGAGATCTTACCCTGGGCATGCTCAGTGTGTGCAAAGCAGAACTTAGTCCCAGAAAAGCCTGCTCGCCGCAGATCAGTGCAGGGTACAATAGCAGAGCCTTGAGAGGCAGCAGTAACCCTTTGCACAGTATCAGTCATAGTGAGACACTGGGACTGACGTCTCCGCTGAGCAGGCTCCACTGCGGCCGATGCAGAATGGGAGACCGCAGCAGACACGGATCGAGACTTCCCCTGTGCAGCAGCGGAAACTCGGCTCCTAACAATCTGTCAGCAGGTTTTTGCTATGTAATTTAAGGACAGCATGAGGTAGAGCTATCAGAATATACTCATTTGGAGTACAAAAGATGGCAGTAAAGGGTCAGCACCAGTCTTTTTTCTTTTAGTGTTTTTCTTATCAAAACCTTACTGCCACTGTAATGGAATATATTTATGATATCAATGCAGCAGAAAGGAGTTTGGAGGCCAAATACATTCATTTTTTTTAAAGAAATGAAGACAAATCTCCCGTGTTTGTTTTTTTTTTTTTTGTGATTTGAAAATTTTTATGACTTTTAGATGTTGGACAAAATTATAAAAAACAAACCGTTTTTAAGGTTGAGTATTAATAGTATAAGATAGCCCCCCATTCAGGACCTTGATCTATTAGCTACTTACGGCACTGTGGAGGACCCGTAAATGCACACATTGGATGTATTTTCCCATTGCCTAATGTTTGTCTTCTTCTGTGTTAAATATTAAATGGTTTGATAAATGAAATAATTGTATTTTTCCCTGGAACCCTAAAACCAACATATAAGTTGATTGCCTTTCTATACTGAATGTCACATGCTCTTTCAACATGTTCACATCAAATTATCTAAATAAAGTGTTGTCCTTCCTTCATGGTGAAAACTGACATTCATTCTTTGTGAGACTTTTACATATTGCCAAACCCTCCATATGCGAAAAAATCCACAGACCACCGCTTTACCAAAGCAAAATTTCTGTTGTCATGGAAACTTTAACTTTTGCCCCAAGGTTTAGCTTTGAATATGGTTGAAACATCATGTTTAAAACACAAAATGATTTCGTACTAATGTGTGTTCATCCGGGAGCAGCCACGATCATACCCAATGTGCAGTAATATGGATACAGATATTGCTTTAGGAGACAAGTATTGTGTGTATTATTTGGATGTGTATATTCTGTATGTAGAGAAAATATGAATTTTTCTGTAGTAACATTTTCATAGCATGTATTAAGTTCTGAATCCCTATTCTTAAGCATTGCTCTATATAAAAAGATACAATAACATTTCTTTTAAGCCAATACGATTTGACAGCCATGCAAACGGGCACACAGAAGCACAGCATGACAAAGATAAATATATATCTACAAAGTCAGACTCTAATGCAGAACAAGCTCTCTGAACTCATAAGAGACAGGCAGAACAGAAATCATACAGTGGAAAAAAGGCAGTAGACTTCAGCAATATGGACATTGCAGTAAGATTGTTGAATTGCATGTACACAGTATGTCATTAGAAACCTGGAATCTATGATGTGAAGGGCTACTTAGTAAAAAATTGTTATTATATTTATAACTGGGCCGTAGTCAGATAATAGTGGTTCCTCATGGGCCCCCATTTGATCTTATTAGGGTGAGTGGGAACATGAGGACTGCAGTATCTTTGATGACAAGAATAGGGCCACAGGTGCGCTATTCCTTAGAGAATAGTCTTTTTAATTTTAATAAATCAACAGTGCACTTGAAAATATGAAACTTGGCTCTTATCTTAGAAATCTGCTTATTTCTCCTGGTCTGATCTTTCATTTTCAAAATTCTTAACTTGTAAAGTTAAAATCTGTCAGTTTTACCATTAAGTCTCTAGACTATTGTTTTTGACCATCTAGGCAATAAAATGCTCGATATTTGAAAGTATAGTTATATTTGAACCATTAAAGAAGGTTCACTCACTTTAGAGGATTAAGAGAACATAAGCATTGAGCTATCACAGTGCAGTTTCATACCTAACTTGACATTGGTCAATGCCCTGTACAGTGTTAATTATCTGACTCAGGGTAACAATTATGTCACAACTGTTATCAAGTGACCCAGGACCAGGGGTTCCTTCCCTGTCCCTAACACTAGGGGTGCACTAGCTTGCCCTGTTCTCCGGATTTCTTGTGATGAAGAGTCTGGGGCCACGTACCTTGCGTTGGCTCCTGATTCCGCCCTCCGTCTGTACCCTTCCCCCACCCAGGGAAGAGGGAAGTAGTAGTGTACTGTAATGCACCAACCAGATTAACAAAGTAATACAAACAGGGATAAAAGAAATTACGATTTAACAACAGAGGTAAACTCTGGGGAGTGGAGGATGGGGTTAAACCAAAGTAGGAGAAGAAGGGGAATTATCACATGCTCAAAACCTAGCAAAAGTCTCAGATAAGTCCACCAAATGTTTTCTCAAATAACCAGCAATCAATAACTTCCAGCCGTGCAGCATAAGCTAACTCTGACAACGAGTGCTAGCCAGGGCCCAGTTTATAATAGATCGGAGTGGCTAACAGTGCACAGCTGAGAGCCTTAATGTGGAAAAGCTTTCAGGAGCTCTCAACTGAACAGATTAACCCCTGCACTGCTAAAATAAATTTACACCATTAAACATGAAAGTGAAGTGGTTCTAATCAGTGTAGAAGTAAGACAAATCAGACAATGTGGTCTTCTGGCTCCTCTCTGTCGCGGTAAAGCCATGACAGTTTGTGAGATCTATCAGTTGTAGATGACTTCATATCCATTTTGTATATTTACTGGTTGAATGAATTGGTCTGTCCTTGGCAATCTGGCAACCTAATATTTCCGGCTTTATTGGGTAAGATGGCTGTGATGTCTAGGCTAGTGCATAACTTACTGCATTCAAAATCATAAAAAAAACAAAACCTGCCACAATGTATTCCTAGTAGAAATACCTCCTATGGCGTTTCTGTTGGATTAGGATTGCCCTTCCTGACACTCTGTAACATTTCATTTGGCTTTAATAAATCTTTCTACATGCACAGATTCCAAAATCTCCTCTCCTAACTCTTGGCTGCTGCAGTCTCGTTGCTGTTGTTTGCCTTTCATATTGTAGCCAACTTGTACAAAATATAATCTCCCTCCTTTGCATAGATTAATGACGTGGATGGGATGAGCAGGAATCCAGCATGAATGAGAGATGGAATAGGCATGTATTTGGAGATTTCTCTCATGCACACTGTATATAATATTTCACATAGAAGATATTGTCATATTTTTTATGATGCTAGAGAACTTACTTCATTTTTTTATTTGTAATTATTTTCTCATTAGCGACATTAGACAATTATAAACATAAATATGTGTCAAATTATCAACATTGTCCAATAGGCTATTGTAAGGATGATCAGCACAGAGGCCAAATCCTCAGCACTGTTACCTTGTTAGTCAGGACATCTATTCTACGTGCTGTCAAAGGTCATAACGCTTCAAAACTATACGCTTTAAAAAACTTTGTCAACTTAAACATTAGACTAAACCCACAAATCTCTATAAGATCGGCCGTCCTTGTAATGGATGGAAGCTTCCTAACTTTCCTCAAGAGATTGGGCCTGCAGAAAAATTAAGAATAAAAGCAGTCTGTTCTCTTTTCCCATTGAATATTCTTTAACCCTTGGAGCTTTGAGTCTAATGAGTATGGAGGAGTTTTTTACTCGACCTTGCTTTGATTGTTGGTGCCATAATATTTAGTGATGAGCGAATAGCATTGTTGCTCGGGTGATCTCCGAGTATTTGTAAGTGCTCGGAGATTTAGTTTTCGTCACCACAGCTGCATGATTTACGGTTGCTAGACAGGCTGAATATATGTGAGGAATGCTTGTTTGTTAGGGAATCCTAACATGTATTCAGGCTGTCCAGTGTTGTGAAATTGGATTTTGGGCTCCCCCGGTGGCCACTGGTGGAATATAACTGGTGTGCATCATCCTCTCTGTTCACCTGTTTCCATCAGGATGTGGGAGTCGCTATTTAGCCTTGCTCCTCTGTCACTTCCATGCCGGTCAACATTGTAATCAGAAGCCTTTCTGTGCATGTTCCTGCTGCTAGACAACTCCCAGCTAAGTTGGACTTAGTCCTTGTTTGTTTTTGCATTTTGTTCCAGTTCACAGCTGTAGTTTCGTTTCTGTGTCTGGAAAGCTCTTGTGATCTGAAATTGCCACTCTGATGTTATGAGTTAATACTAGAGTCTTAAAGTAATTTCAGGATGTATTTTGATAGGGTTTTCAGCTGACCATGAAAGTGCCCTTTCTGTCTTCCTGCTATCTAGTAAGCGGACCTCAATTTTGCTAAACCTATTTTCATACTACGTTTGTCATTTCATCTAAAATCACCGCCAATATTTGTGGGGGCCTCTGTCTGCCTTTCGGGGAAATTTCTCTAGAGGTGAGCCAGGACTATATTTTCCTCTGCCAGGATTAGTTAGTCCTCCGGCCGGCGCTGGGCGTCTAGGGATAAAACGCAGGCTACGCTACCCGGCTACTGTTAGTTGTGCGGCAGGTTTAGTTCATGGTCAGTTTGGTTTCCATCCTTCCAAGAGCTAGTTCGTATGTTTGCTGGGCTATGTTCTCTTGCCATTGAGAACCATAACAGTTTGACCGGCCATAAAGGGTTAAATTAATTGACAGAGAAAGGAGAGAAAAGAGAAGTCTGCTGAAGATTTTTTTTTTTTTTTTTCTCAGTTCTGAGTGTGCTTGTAATTGAATCTCTTGCAAGTCTGCCTATATTGCAGCCTTTCTCTCTCTCTCTCCTTCTAATCCTGGAATGGCTCTGTGTTCACCTGTTTAAAATGGATATTCAGAGTTTAGCTGCAGGTTTGAATAATCTCACCACGAAAGTTCAAAACTTACAAGATTTTGTTGTTCATGTTCCTATATCTGAACCTAGAATTCCTTTGCCTGAATTTTTCTCGGGGAATAGATCTTGCTTTCAAAATTTCAAAAATAATTGCAAGTTGTTTTTGTCCCTGAAATCTCGCTCTGCTGGAGATCCTGCTCAGCAGGTCAGGATTGTGATTTCTTTGCTCCGGGGCGACCCTCAGGATTGGGCTTTTGCATTGGCTCCAGGGAATCCTGCGTTGCTCAATGTGGATGCGTTTTTTCTGGCCTTGGGGTTGCTTTATGAGGAACCTCAGTTAGAACTTCAGGCGGAAAAGGCCTTGATGTCCCTATCTCAGGGGCAAGACGAAGCTGAAATATACTGCCAGAAATTCCGTAAATGGGCTGTGCTTACTCAGTGGAATGAGTGCGCCCTGGCGGCGAATTTCAGAGAGGGTCTCTCTGATGCCATTAAGGATGTTATGGTGGGGTTCCCTGTGCCTGCGGGTCTGAATGAGTCCATGACAATGGCTATCCAGATCGATAGGCGTCTGCGGGAGCGCAAACCTGTGCACCATTTGGCGGTGTCTACTGAGAAGACGCCAGAGAATATGCAATGTGATAGAATTCTGTCCAGAAGTGAACGGCAGAATTTTAGACGAAAAAATGGGTTGTGCTTCTATTGCGGTGATTCAACTCATGTTATATCAGCATGCTCTAAGCGTACTAAGAAGCTTGATAAGTCTGTTTCAATTGGCACTTTACAGTCTAAGTTTATTCTATCTGTGACCCTGATTTGTTCTTTATCATCTATTACCGCGGATGCCTATGTCGACTCTGGCGCCGCTTTGAGTCTTATGGATTGGTCCTTTGCCAAACGCTGTGGGTATGATTTGGAGCCTCTTGAAACTCCTATACCCCTGAAGGGGATTGACTCCACCCCATTGGCTAGCAATAAACCACAATACTGGACACAAGTAACTATGCGTATTAATCCGGATCACCAGGAGATTATTCGCTTTCTTGTGCTGTATAACCTACATGATGTGTTGGTGCTTGGATTGCCATGGCTGCAATCTCATAACCCAGTCCTTGACTGGAAAGCTATGTCTGTGTTAAGCTGGGGATGTAAGGGGACGCATGGGGACGTACCTGTGGTTTCCATTTCATCATCTATTCCCTCTGAGATTCCTGAATTCTTGACTGAATATCGTGACGTTTTTGAAGAACCTAAGCTTGGTTCATTACCTCCGCACCGGGAGTGCGATTGTGCCATAGATTTGATTCCGGGTAGTAAATACCCTAAGGGTCGTTTATTTAATCTGTCTGTGCCTGAACATGCTGCTATGCGAGAATATATAAAGGAGTCCTTGGAAAAGGGACATATTCGTCCTTCGTCATCTCCCTTAGGAGCCGGTTTTTTCTTTGTGGCTAAGAAAGATGGCTCTTTGAGGCCGTGCATTGATTATCGGCTTTTGAATAAAATCACGGTTAAATATCAATATCCGTTGCCACTGCTGACTGATTTGTTTGCTCGCATAAAGGGGGCCAAGTGGTTCTCTAAGATAGATCTTCGTGGGGCGTATAATTTGGTGCGAATTAAGCAGGGGGATGAGTGGAAAACCGCATTTAATACGCCCGAGGGCCACTTTGAGTATTTGGTGATGCCTTTTGGTCTTTCAAATGCCCCTTCAGTCTTTCAGTCCTTTATGCATGACATTTTCCGTGATTATTTGGATAAATTTATGATTGTGTATCTGGATGATATTTTGATTTTTTCGGATGACTGGGACTCTCATGTCCAGCAGGTCAGGAGGGTTTTTCAGGTTTTGCGGTCTAATTCCTTGTGTGTGAAGGGTTCTAAGTGCGTTTTTGGGGTTCAAAAGATTTCCTTTTTGGGATATATTTTTTCCCCCTCTTCCATCGAGATGGATCCTGTCAAGGTTCAGGCTATTTGTGATTGGACGCAACCCTCTTCTCTTAAGAGTCTTCAGAAATTTTTGGGCTTTGCTAACTTTTATCGTCGATTTATTGCTGGTTTTTCTGATGTTGTTAAACCATTGACTGATTTGACTAAGAAGGGTGCTGATGTTGCTGATTGGTCCCCTGCTGCTGTGGAGGCCTTTCGGGAGCTTAAGCGCCGCTTTTCTTCCGCCCCTGTGTTGCGTCAGCCTGATGTTGCTCTTCCTTTTCAGGTTGAGGTCGACGCTTCTGAAATCGGAGCTGGGGCGGTTTTGTCGCAGAGAAGTTCCGATTGCTCCGTGATGAGACCTTGTGCTTTTTTCTCGCGTAAATTTTCGCCCGCCGAGCGGAATTATGATGTTGGGAATCGGGAGCTTTTGGCCATGAAGTGGGCTTTTGAGGAGTGGCGTCATTGGCTTGAGGGGGCTAGACATCAGGTGGTGGTATTGACTGACCACAAAAATCTAATTTATCTTGAGTCCGCCAGACGCCTGAATCCTAGACAGGCGCGCTGGTCGTTGTTTTTCTCTCGGTTTAATTTTGTGGTGTCCTACCTGCCGGGTTCTAAGAATGTTAAGGCGGATGCCCTTTCTAGGAGTTTTGAGCCTGACTCCCCTGATAATTCTGAACCTACAGGTATCCTTAAGGATGGAGTGATATTGTCTGCCGTTTCTCCAGACCTGCGGCGGGCCTTGCAGGAGTTTCAGGCGGATAGACCTGATCGTTGCCCACCTGGTAGACTGTTTGTTCCTGATGATTGGACCAGTAAAGTCATTTCTGAGGTTCATTCTTCTGCGTTGGCAGGTCATCCTGGAATCTTTGGTACCAGGGATTTGGTGGCAAGGTCCTTCTGGTGGCCTTCCCTGTCTCGAGATGTGCGAGGCTTCGTGCAGTCTTGTGACGTTTGTGCTCGGGCCAAGCCTTGTTGTTCTCGGGCTAGTGGATTGTTGTTGCCCTTGCCTATCCCGAAGAGGCCCTGGACGCACATCTCGATGGATTTTATTTCGGATCTTCCTGTTTCTCAGAAGATGTCTGTCATCTGGGTGGTGTGTGATCGTTTCTCTAAGATGGTCCATTTGGTTCCCCTGCCTAAGTTGCCTTCTTCTTCCGAGTTGGTTCCTCTGTTTTTTCAAAATGTGGTCCGTTTGCATGGTATTCCGGAGAATATCGTTTCTGACAGAGGTACCCAATTCGTGTCTAGATTTTGGCGAGCATTCTGTGCTAGGATGGGCATAGATTTGTCTTTCTCGTCTGCTTTCCATCCTCAGACTAATGGCCAGACCGAGCGGACGAATCAGACCTTGGAGACATATTTGAGGTGTTTTGTGTCTGCAGATCAGGATGATTGGGTTGCTTTTTTGCCTTTAGCGGAGTTTGCCCTCAATAATCGGGCCAGTTCTGCCACCTTGGTGTCTCCCTTTTTCTGTAATTCGGGGTTTCATCCTCGATTTTCTTCTGGTCAGGTGGAATCTTCGGATTGTCCTGGAGTGGATGCTGTGGTGGAGAGGTTGCATCAGATTTGGGGGCAGGTAGTGGACAATTTGAAGTTGTCCCAGGAGAAGACTCAGCTTTTTGCCAACCGCCGGCGTCGGGTTGGTCCTCGGCTTTGTGTTGGGGACTTGGTGTGGTTGTCTTCTCGTTTTGTCCCTATGAGGGTTTCTTCTCCCAAGTTTAAGCCTCGGTTCATCGGCCCGTACAAGATATTGGAGATTCTTAACCCTGTGTCCTTCCGTTTGGACCTCCCTGCATCTTTTTCTATTCATAATGTTTTTCATCGGTCATTATTGCGCAGGTATGAGGTACCGGTTGTGCCTTCCGTTGAGCCTCCTGCTCCGGTGTTGGTTGAGGGCGAGTTGGAGTACGTTGTGGAAAAAATCTTGGACTCCCGTGTTTCCAGACGGAAACTCCAGTATCTGGTCAAATGGAAGGGATACGGTCAGGAGGATAATTCTTGGGTGACTGCCTCTGATGTTCATGCCTCCGATTTGGTCCGTGCCTTTCATAGGGCTCATCCTGATCGCCCTGGTGGTTCTGGTGAGGGTTCGGTGCCCCCTCCTTGAGGGGGGGGTACTGTTGTGAAATTGGATTTTGGGCTCCCCCGGTGGCCACTGGTGGAATATAACTGGTGTGCATCATCCTCTCTGTTCACCTGTTTCCATCAGGATGTGGGAGTCGCTATTTAGCCTTGCTCCTCTGTCACTTCCATGCCGGTCAACATTGTAATCAGAAGCCTTTCTGTGCATGTTCCTGCTGCTAGACAACTCCCAGCTAAGTTGGACTTAGTCCTTGTTTGTTTTTGCATTTTGTTCCAGTTCACAGCTGTAGTTTCGTTTCTGTGTCTGGAAAGCTCTTGTGATCTGAAATTGCCACTCTGATGTTATGAGTTAATACTAGAGTCTTAAAGTAATTTCAGGATGTATTTTGATAGGGTTTTCAGCTGACCATGAAAGTGCCCTTTCTGTCTTCCTGCTATCTAGTAAGCGGACCTCAATTTTGCTAAACCTATTTTCATACTACGTTTGTCATTTCATCTAAAATCACCGCCAATATTTGTGGGGGCCTCTGTCTGCCTTTCGGGGAAATTTCTCTAGAGGTGAGCCAGGACTATATTTTCCTCTGCCAGGATTAGTTAGTCCTCCGGCCGGCGCTGGGCGTCTAGGGATAAAACGCAGGCTACGCTACCCGGCTACTGTTAGTTGTGCGGCAGGTTTAGTTCATGGTCAGTTTGGTTTCCATCCTTCCAAGAGCTAGTTCGTATGTTTGCTGGGCTATGTTCTCTTGCCATTGAGAACCATAACAGTCCAGCAGCCGTAAATCATGCAGCCAAGGCAAAGAAAACTTAATCTCCGAGCACTAACAAATACTCGGAGATCACCCGAGCATGCTTCGTGAGACCCGAGCAACAATGCTATTTGCTCAACACTAATAATATTCTAAGCTGTCAAGTAAAACAAATCCATTAAAACACTTTTCCCACCCCAGATCAAACTTGTATACTAACAGTATGAACAATTAAGAATCTAGTAGGCACATGACTGCAAATATGCAAATTCCATACCCTATGCCCTCCAACCCAGCAGCATTCACTAATTTGAGCAAATTCACTGCTTATCCATCCCTGTATAACATTTTTCTGTACAAATGAGGATTAAAAAAAGCATTTATATTGTCCCCATTTGCTATGCCAATAAGTGCTTTGACTAGTCGATGGGGGGACGTTGGTTGCCCCAAACTAGTCAGCCCTCTTTCCTTGTTATCACGCCCCTGTGGAATTGCACTTTTTTTGCAATTTCACCGCACTAGGGAATTTTTTTCCCATTTTCCAGTACACATTCTTTAGACTTTAGACTCCAACACTGAAGTGCAACATAAATTGCTTTTCTTAATGATGAAGTGCAAACTTTGATCTGTGGGGAACTGAAAAAAGAATGAAAAATGAAAAGCATTCTGTTTTTAGTTTTTAGCCTTTTGATATGTATGACTAAGTACTTTTTGTAAAATTTTTAATGAACAATGGAAATACTGGTTAGTAATTCAATAACAATTGTGTTCTGAATCCTTCATAACGTTATCAATGCCAAATTTGTTTGACAGTTTTTGTAAATGGCTGTCTTTCCAGTTTGTCTAAATTGTTACACAGAAGGTCAACTTTAAAAAAACATTCTGTACCTAATTCATTTATAGGAACACAATGCTGACATGACCTCAGAGAAATAACAAGGTCTTACACTAAGATATATTTTTATTTTATTGTATACAATATGGTTTTTCTACAGTTTGCCAGTGAAATTCATAATACAAATAAAAAAACTTGATCCAATTGTATTTTCTGGTATAATTTTAATATTTTAAAGAAGAAAAGATGAAAAACATTTCTTATTGTGAATGTTTGGGACTACTTCTTGTATACTTTTTTGTTGAATTGATCTTTTGTACAAGATGTAATCATCTTCATTTATTTTTTCATGTTAGAATGTATTCATTCGACAGTGAAATTTCAATCTATCCATTGGAAACATTTGAAATAAGACATTACAAATGTTACTTGTTCCCTAGCAACGCTGATATTTGCAAGACATTTAATCACAATGGGGATGATTAGCAGGAAGAGTGGAAAACAAGATATTCACATAACTTAGCACATGATTACACTTTGCGATATGACTAGTTAATGACCATAATCTTCATAAACCTATCGTAAATACTTGAGGACCTTTTTACATGTGGGATCACTGTCCAGTCATTGACAAACGGTCTAGATTTAGGATTTTCTAACATGACGACGCACACATGTAACAATGCAGATAATTGTAACTTGACTCCTAGCTACTTAACTTGTCCAATGGCTTTTGCCTGTGTAACCAGTTACTAAATGTAACTTTTTAAAGTAGTCAACACCTTTTCTACGTCTGTGTCATTTAGCTCATAAATGCCGATTCACTTGCTATATTGGTAATCATTACAGCGTGTTTATCTGCACGCATAGAACTGTGTGAAATTAGCCTCAAACAGTGCAGAGGTAACTTTTCCAGTACAGCGGAGCCTGATCTATGGCAAAAAGTGATCTAATAATGAAGGCTCTCTCGTTTTCCATAGGGTAGCAGGGAAGTGTATTGATTCTAATTCAACATAAAGCTGACCAAAACACAAATTAAATGGTATCTGTTAATTTTTATAAACGTTTCACGTGAAAGCAGTAATAAACTTAGTGCTATTTCCCTTTTGGTTTTGATCAAATAATCCTTGGGGAGCCAAGCGTGTGGTGTATGGACTTTCTGGTGATACATATAGTATACTCAACTCTCAGGCAATCAGTAGAGTAAAGCCAATCAAAGTCAAAGCAGATCAATCATAAGCCGACTGGTTTTCCCCTACCGGTTTGACATGTCAAATGTTTTATAAAATATCTTTTTAAGCATCAATCAAGGGCATCTAATCAATCTACCATCAAAATGGGAGACTGTGTTTTGTATTTAAAAATATAAAAAGAGTAGGCTTGTGCAAAAGTGCCATAATGTCACACTCTTGTATTTTCTGTGGCCAAAATATCCAAACTGAATATTAAACGTTTAAACTTTTTTAGCCTTCCATTGGCCATACATGTACTATTGACACTGAAGTTGCTGACTATTATCCTTTGTGTGTAGATTGTTTCACAAATGTAATCAAAGCTGGATACCATTAAAAGTGAGGCTAATTGCCATAGGAGTTGATAAGGTTGCTGCTTTATTTTTTCTAATTGGCTCTTGAAAATAGTATATGGAGTGTCATTGTTTGGAATGAGCACCAGCATTATTCATTGTTCGTTCTTTGATATATGTTCATTAGTCATTTTCCTTCCATTAGTTATAACTTATTATTTAAGTGACTGAGCTGTTGGTTGCTGTTTCTTTATAAACTATAGAAATCAACCAAATCGCATTGTTTGAAACCATGTGCAGTTTTATTTCACTGAGAAGGTTCTGAGACTGACAATCGTGCGTGTACAGTGCCTTGCAAAAGTATTCGGCTCCCTGGAACTTTTCAACCTTTTCCCACATAACATGCTTCAAACATAAAGATACCAAATGTAAATTTTTGGTGAAGAATCAACAACAAGTGGAACACAATTGTGAAGCTGAACAAAATGTATTGGTTATTTTAAATTTTTGCGGAAATTCAAAAACTGAAAAGTGGGCTGTGCAATATTATTTGGCCCTTTTAACTTAAAGGGGCTCTGTCACCTGAATTTGGTGGGCTATGTAAATGCCCTCTGTCCGGTCCGATGGGCGCTGTTTTCTCGTCTTTCATTCACCCCTTCCTTTCCCACTGGCCACAATATTTTCTTGAGTATGAGTCTGTTTCCTCCGTAGTTCACGCGTGCGCGAGGCAATCTTGCCTTGCGCACGCACAGTATGCTTTGCCCAACTGCGGGCAAAGCCGAAAAGTATTAATGCGCATGCGCCACTGAACTATGTCCCAGAACACAGCGAAATACTTCCGGGACATAGTGCGGCGGCGCATGCGCACTAATGCTTTTCGGCTTTACCCGCAGTTGGGCAAAGCATACTGCGCGTGTCCAAGGCAAGATTGCGTTGCGCATGCGTGAACTACGGAGGAAACAGACTCATATTCAAGAAAATATTGCGGCCAGCGGGAAAGGAAGGGGTGAATGAAAGACGAGAAAACAGCGCCCATCGGACCGGACAGAGGGCATTTACATAGCCCGCCAAATTCAGGTGACAGAGTCCCTTTAATACTTAGTTGCACCACCTTTTGCTGCGATTACAGCTGCAAGTTGCTTGGGGTATGTCTCTATCAGTTTTTTACATCCAGATACTGAAATTCTTGCCCATTCTTCCTTTGTAAACATCTCGAGCACAGTGAGGTTTGATGGAGATCCTTTGTGAACAGCAGTTTTCAGCTCTTTCCACAGATTTTCGATTGGATTGAGGTCTGGACTTTGACTTGGCCATTCTAACACCTGGATACACTTATTTGTGAACCATTCCATTGTAGATTTTGCTTTATGTTTGGGATCATTGTCTTGTTGGAACATAAATCTCTGTCCCAGTCTCAGGTCTTTCGCAGACTCCAACAGGTTTTCTTCAAGAATGGTCCTGTATTTGGCTCCATCCATCTTCCCATCAAATTAACCATCTTCCCTGTCCCTGCTGAAGAAAAGCAGGCCCAAACCATGATGCTGCCACCACCATGTTTGACAGAGGGAATGGTGTGTTCAGGATTATGAGCTGTGTTTAATTTTGGTTTCATCTGACCAGAGCACCTACTTCCACATGTTTGGTGTGTCTCCCAGGTGGCTTGTTGCAAACTTTAAATGACACTTTTTATGGATATCTTTGAGAAATGGTTTTCTTCTTGCCACTCTTCCATAAAGGCCAGATTTGTGCAGTGTACGACTGATTATTGTCCTATGGACAGACTGTCCCACCTCAGCTGTAGATCTCTGCAGTTCATCCAGAGTGATCATGGGCCTCTTTGCTGCATGTGTGATCAGTCTTCTCCTTGTTTGAGATGAAAGTTTAGAGGGATTTTGTATCCAAATCCGGCTTTAAACTTCTCCACAACAGTATCACAAACCTGCCTGTTGTGTTCCTTGGTCTTCATGATGTTCTCTTTGCTTCAAACAGAACCCTGAGACTATCACAGAGCAGGTGCATTTATACGGAGACTTGATTACACACAGGTGCATTATATTTATCATCAACAAGAAAGGATTGGGCGCACTACATATACAATGTAAAGAAGTTTCTGCGGGTGCGGTGGCAGTGATAAAAAGACTATATCAAAGAAAAAGAAAAAGCATCACTGCAGTGAATCGCACACCTACAAACAGTAAACGACAATATGTATAAAATACAAACTGTTTTATTAATAGCTCAAAAAACACATCACAAACAATAAAAACATAATTAAAAACATATAAGCACCATCAGAGACACACAGGAAAAATGGACCATAGCACAGTGTAATAACGTGACCCAAAACCTAATGGCTCATGGTGTGTAGCGCAGACCTGTATATATAGTATAGAGACAGTGCCCAGAAAAAGGTACAATAAATGATGCCTAAGCAAACAAAAATATATATATTAGGCACAATGGATAGTCCCAAAAAGAAATAGTACCTGAGGGTGAGCCAAAGAAAAAAAAAAAAAAAAAAAAAGGCCAATGGGTCACAAATATGCAATAGTACCACTAGGTCACAGCAGATATCACAGGAAATAAATTCCCATAAACATACAACCTGGTGAGGTGATGCCCCACGCGTATCGCCCGGCGAACCAGGCTTCGTCAGGGAAGATGTGTACTTGAGCCCTAACAAAGTCTTATATAGAGAAAAGCAAAATAGCATAATTAGATACCGGTGTGTGCAGCCAGCAATGGACCGGAAGGCGGTGCAAGAGAATAGTGATTCCACAGGCGGCAGCTGTGCAACCAGAAAAACATAATGGAAAATGGGCAACGGCAAGCTGAGAGGTACAAAAAAAAATAAAAAAATATCAACATACGTAAATTGCCGTGTCCGTGAGTGCACGCATGCACAGGGGAGCGCAAGTGGTAATGTTCAGGCACAGCATACAGCGGCGAACCGGAAGTACCAGTACCCGCAACCAAAAGTATCCGGAGTGTACAAACCGTACAAGCGCGCAAGCGCAAGGAGAAGCCGGCAGAATAGGCACTTGCAGGACCAGAGGGGGAGATGTTAGTACAACAAAAAGTGTGCTTGACTGATTGGAGCGGGGGTGAAGGAGCATACGGAACTGGATGATAAACCCAGTACCTAATGATAAATAGAACAACACCAGCATATATAGCCATAATGTATATAAAATGATTAACGACCTCCAATGTAAAGTCAACAATAATCTGCAAGCCAAAATGGGTTGCAGATTATATAAAGGGATGAAGAATATAGTAACCATAAGAGGATATGACAATAAATGGTGAGGTTGTACAGTTCACTGAAGCACAAGGTAATATAAGACTATAAGGGGATATAAGAGTGGATAATATTAAACACTGAAACAAGAGGTAATGTGGAACGATATGTTGGAAAAAGCATAAAAAACACCATATGCCAGGTAGAACTTGGCGACAATAGTGCCAATCTGCCTACCCCCACTCAGATATAACCAACCAACGCATACGTACCACCAATCACCCCGTATCAGACATCCCCCGGGGGAACTTAAACATGCACACAACTCACATACACAGTTATAAGTCACATAAGTACGGAGATCTACATATGATGACTAAACATAGTTTTATTAGAAGGAAGATATAACCATCAAGAATATACAGCAAAACATGTAGATAATTTAATATGATTATGAGCTCATACAGGATACTAAGAGCCAATATATTCATTGTGAAGAACAATATACAAAAATGGAGAGCACAAAAGAAGGGCCACTAAGGCCAAATATGCGCAGTGCTAAAAAATAGCACCCCCCATGAGCCAAATACCATTTTATTATACTTTATTGCACGACCCCTTGAGCCAATAAGTTATACATATGGAGTAAAAAGTACAAAAACCCCCAAATACAATGACTGCATAAGAGACCTCACCATAGTTAACAAGAGCTGGCATTTGAAGCACCAAGAGATGCTAAAGGTGGAATCTTATTATAGGGAGATCCAATAAGGCAATTGCGCAAAAGAAAAGAACCACCATTAATAATGAGAACAATATCCAAATGAAGTCCATGACACATGCAGCGGATGGTGAATTGCAGATCACATCCATAAAGAAAGACAGACAACGGCAGATTCTCATAGTCCCACGATGTACCGAAAGCACATAGGTTTATCCAAGATATCCAGTAAAAAGCAAATCTTCATTAAGACCTACGGGAGCAATGGAACCAAGATTAAAGATCCATCTAGCCTCCATACGCAAAAGCAATTGTTTGTAAATGCCGCCCCTATGTCTGTCACTGGAGTCGATATATAGATGATCTATTCTTCATCTGGTCTGGCAGTATTGATGAGTGTCAGGATTTTATCGACTCTCTTAACAGGAACTCTCACAATATTGTGCTGACTTATTCTTTTTCTTCCACGACAGTGACCTTCCTGGACCTACAGGTTATGGCTAGAGATGGTTCCCTTTACACAAAACTATTTCGGAAGCCAACGGCAACTAATAGTCTATTAGACTACAGGAGTTTTCATCCGGCACATACCAGGAATGGGGTCCCTATGGGGCAGTTTCTGAGAATTAGAAGAAATTGTACTTCGGACGAAGATTTCCGTCAAGAAGCTCTCCAATTGACAAATCGGTTTAGACAAAGGCACTATCCACGGAGATGCATCTCTACAGCCTTTCAGCGGGCCAATGCACATACGCAGGAGTCATTGCTGGTGTCTCATAATAAGGTACGGGATAACAAGCCGAGATTCATCACTGGCTTTAACAACAATTGGTCACAAATCAGAACTATCCTTCAAAGACACTGGGGTATTCTGACCACTGACCTTTCTACCTCTAGGTTAGTGGGTGACCAACCATTACTTACAGCTAGGAGGGCACCCAACTTTAGGGACCTCCTTACAAGCAGCCACTACAGACGACAGACCATTAGGCTGAACCGGGGCATTGACCTTCATGGGTCGTTTGTCTGTGGGGGTTGCAACATCTGCCCTTATATGTGCTCCACCAGGGACTTCTTTGTGAATCCTACTAACCAGAGCAGACATAGGTTGAGTTCCTACATTAACTGTAGGACAACCTTGGTCATCTATGCCCTTATTTGCCCATGTCAGCGTGTTTACGTTGGCCAGACATCTCAGGAGTTACGGCGTAGGGTACAGAAACATTTTTCCACCATTCATCTGGCACGCAGTGACTCCTTGAAGGGAAAAGTGCTTACTCCAGTGGCATCTCATTTTTTGGCACACCATGATGGCCAGACTGTGAACACAAAAGTCATTGGGTTGGATAAAGTTCGTACATCTAATAGGGGCGGCATTTACAAACAATTGCTTTTGCGTATGGAGGCTAGATGGATCTTTAATCTTGGTTCCATTGCTCCCGTAGGTCTTAATAAAGATTTGCTTTTTACTGGATTTCTTGGATAAACCTATGTGCTTTCGGTACATCGTGGGACTATGAGAATCTGCCGTTGTCTGTCTTTCTTTATGGACGTGATCTGCAATTCACCATCCGCTGCATGTGTCATGGACTTCATTTGGATATTGTTCTCATTATTAATGGTGGTTCTTTTCTTTTGCGCAATTGCCTTATTGGATCTCCCTATAATAAGATTCCACCTTTAGCATCTCTTGGTGCTTCAAATGCCAGCTCTTGTTAACTATGGTGAGGTCTCTTATGCGGTCATTGTATTTGGGGGTTTTTGTACTTTTTACTCCATATGTATAACTTATTGGCTCAAGGGGTCGTGCAATAAAGTATAATAAAATGGTATTTGGCTCATGGGGGGTGCTATTTTTTAGCACTGCGCATATTTGGCCTTAGTGGCCCTTCTTTTGTGCTCTCCATTTTTGTATATTGTTCTTCACAATGAATATATTGGCTCTTAGTATCCTGTATGAGCTCATAATCATATTAAATTATCTACATGTTTTGCTGTATATTCTTGATGGTTATATCTTCCTTCTAATAAAACTATGTTTAGTCATCATGTAGATCTCCGTACTTATGTGACTTATAACTGTGTATGTGAGTTGTGTGCATGTTTAAGTGCCCCCGGGGGATGTCTGATACGGGGTGATTGGTGGTACGTATGCGTTGGTTGGTTATATCTGAGTGGGGGTAGGCAGATTGGCACTATTGTCGCCAAGTTCTACCTGGCATATGGTGTTTTTTATGCTTTTTCCAACATATCGTTCCACATTACCTCTTGTTTCAGTGTTTAATATTATCCACTCTTATATCCCCTTATAGTCTTATATTACCTTGTGCTTCAGTGAACTGTACAACCTCACCTTTTATTGTCATATCCTCTTATGGTTACTATATTCTTCATCCCTTTATATAATCTGCAACCCATTTTGGCTTGCAGATTATTGTTGACTTTACATTGGAGGTCGTTAATCATTTTATATACATTATGGCTATATATGCTGGTGTTGTTCTATTTATCATTAGGTACTGGGTTTATCATCCAGTTCCGTATGCTCCTTCACCCCCGCTCCAATCAGTCAAGCACACTTTTCAGTTTTTGAATTTCCACAAAAATTTAAAATAACCAATAAATTTTGTTCAACTTCACAATTGTGTTCCACTTGTTAATTCTTCACCAAAATTTACATTTGGTATCTTTATGTTTGAAGCATGATATGTGGGAAAAGGTAGAATAGTTCTAGGGGCCCGAATACTTTTGCAAGGCACTGTATGTTAATCTTTCTGATCTGATCAAGGTGGTTAATCCATCTGACAATGTAAAAGACTACCCTTCAAGTCTGGGTCATATGTATAATATTACAATAATGAGTATAAGAATAACTTTAATACTAATGAATTAAAACGATTTTATTTTCTATTTACCTTGAAATTTGAGTATTCTAAAAAACGTACTGCAACACAGTCAACTACAGGATGGGCCATGTATAGGGATACACCTAAATAAAATGGGAATGGTTGGTGATATCAACCTCCTGTTTGTGGCACATTATTGTATGGGGTGGGGGGAAACTTTTCAAGATGGGTGGTGACCATGGCGGCCATTTTGAAGTCTGCCATTTTGGATCCAACTTTATTTTTCCAATGGGAAGAGGGTCATGTGAAACATCAAACTTATTGAGAATTTCACAAGAAATACAATGGTGTGCTTGGTTTTAATGTAGCTTTATTTTTTCATGAGTTATTTACAAGCTTCTCTTTGTTTACAGCCATTGACATGTCGCAGAGGTTAACACGTGAGGAGTGGATAGAAATTGTCTTGATGTCTGGTGAACGCAGTACCCGGGTCATTGCAGCAGATTTCAATGCAAGACACCCTACGCAAGACAACTGTCACCATTTCCATGTTATTTAGGTGTATCTATATAAATGACCCACCAAAAAAAGTTTGCCTCATCACTGAACATAATGTTCTGTTTAAACAGAAGGTCCTGTTCCAATTTTTGTTTTGCCTATTCTGCAAATTCAGCATACTCTTCAAATCCTTGAGTTCCACAGGTTCATTCTATGAACTCTGAGCTTTAGTTTCTTCCATAATTTTTTTTAATTAGATTCAGTTCAGGTGATTAACTGGGCCATTCTAGCAGCTTTATTTTCTTTCTCTAAAATCAATTGAGAATTTCCTTGCCTGTGTGTTTGGGATCATTGTCTTGCTAAAATGTCCACCCTCCTTTCATCTTTATAATCCTGGTAGATGACAGCAGATTTTTTAAATTTTTTTTTCAAGAATGTGTCTGTTCATTTATCCATTCATCCTTCCTTCAATAACATAAAGTTTGCTGCCATATGCTGAAAAACAGCCCCCCACAATGATGGTTCCACTTCCAAACTTCACTATTGATATGGTATTTTTGGGGTGATATGCAGTGCCTTATGGCCTACAAATAAGGTGTGTATTTTGGCATCCAAAGATTTAAAATTTGGTCTCATTTGACCCGACTATGTTCTGAAAGTATTGTACAGGCTTGTCTAAATGTTGGTGAGCTAACTTTAAACCCGATTGATCATACTTTTTGTTCAGCAATGGAGTCTTGCGTGGTGAGCATGTATACAGGCCATGGAGGTTCTGGATCTTTCTGTAGCTCTCCATAGGTTAGTGGACAACCTTTCTGATTTTTTTTGTAACTCCTTTTGTCTGAAATCTTGCGAGGAGCACCTCGTCGTGGCTCTGTTTTTAGGCTGTAAAGTGAGCATAAATCTCACCCTGACACATTCAGCAAAACCCGGTTTCTTAACTCGCTAAGGCTGGTTTCACATTTGCGTTTTAAAACGCAGCGTTTTAACGCAAACGCATTTGGTGCAAAAACGCATGTAAACGCGTTTAAACGCTGCATTTTTTAGACGCATGCCTTTTTGCATGTGGTAAAAAAACTCGGCGTTTTGACGCATTTACAAGCGTTTTTTCCTGCGTTTGCGTTTTTGAAACGCATGATGAGAAGTGTGTGACAGCTGCCAATCATCAAAATCAACTAGAAAACCCACTATAAACAGAAATAGCTAGGGTTAGGGTTAGGGTTAGGATCCCTACTAACCCTAGGGATCCTAACCCTAACCCTAGGGATCCTAACCCTAACCCTAGGGATCCTAACCCTAACCCTAGGGATCCTAACCCTAACCCTAACCCTAGGGATCCTAACCCTAACCCTCGGGATCCTAACCCTAACCCTAGGGATCCTAACCCTAACCCTAGGGATCCTAACCCTAACCCTAACCCTAGGGATCCTAACCCTAACCCTAACCCTAGGGATCCTAACCCTAACCCTAGGGAACCTAACCCTAGGGATCCTAACCCTAATCCTAACCCTAGGGATCCTAACCCTAACCCTAGGGATCCTAACCCTAACCCTAAGGGTTAGGATCCTAACCCTAACCCTAAGGGTTAGAATCCTAACCCTAACCCTAAGGGTTAGGGTTAGGATCCCTAGGGTTAGGGTTAGGGTTAGGATCCCTAGAGTTACTGGGGATCCTAACCCTAACCCTAACCGTAACCCTAGGGATCCTAACCCTAACCCTAAGGGTTAGGATCCTAACCCTAAAGGTTAGGGTTAGGATCCCTAGGGTTAGGGTTAGGATCCCTAGGGTTACTAGGGATCTTAACCTTAGGGTTAGGGTTAGGATCCCTAGTAACCCTAGGGTTAGGGTTAGGGTTAGGGTTTTCTTGTTTTTTCTTGTGTTTTTCTATAGAAACGCATGCGTTTAAAAACGCATGCAAACGCATGTGCTTAAAAACGCATGCGTTTACATAGACAGCAATACATTTTTTTGCTGTGAAAAAACGCATGCGTTTTTTTGCGGCAAAAAAACGCCGCTAGAAATTACTACAGGTTGCATTTCTGCAACAAAACGCAAGCATAAAAAAAGCATGCGTTACCAAAAACGCGTCAAAACGCATGCAAAAAAGCATGCGTTTTTAATGTTAAGTATAGAAAAAAAACGCATGCGGTTTTTTAGCGCTAAAACGGAGCGGCAAAAAACACAAGTGTGAAACCAGCCTAACAGCACTCTCCAAACACATGAGGTGATGAGTCCCCAAAATATGTTACTGTCAGACAATCAAAAGATCACATCATCTCTGAAAGGCTTCTGAATTCTTTTAGAGCATAAAAGGTCAAGTGTATTAGTTTTTAAGCTTTAATTTAAAAATATACAGTGCTTACAATAAATATATACAAATTAAAAAAGGCACATATATGCAAAACAGTTATCAAATAAAAAAGGAGAAATAACAGAAATACCTAAAATGTTTCTGTCTACAGTTATCGTCTGTTGTCCTGAGGAAAGGAGAATTCTGGATTGCATCTGCCCTTAGGCTGCCCTCACATGTGACCACCTTCTTTGTGTTACCCTGCTTTTTATAACCCTGATCATAGGCTCATATTTCAAAGATGACCCGGATTGGTTCATTCAAAGGTTGCTGTCTGTGATTGAACAAGGAGTCAAGCTGAAGCATTTCAAATATCCTGTGTCTCCCCCCCTCTTTCTCTATATATACAGACAATAGGCAATATTTTTTCTAGTTACTACCATCTGCTATATCTGTGAATCTGCCATATTTTGACACCTCTTCTTGCTTACAGGAGATTCCCCCTGAGGCTGAGTTTCTGAAATAAGAGCAGGCAGATGTTGCCATTTGTGTAGAGACAATATATGGATGTAGTCTTAACAATTTGTTCTACTAACATTAGTTTACTCTACAATTATATACTTCCTTCACAAATAAGGTTGTGATGGTCTTGAGACGACCCATCGTGAGATTTCTTGTATGGCACTTTGGTATTTTTGTTCACCAATGCAGCATTGCTTTCTAATTACGGCAAGATTTTAGTTGCTGGCATGACTTTCCATGGATTTTTGCACTTCTCTCTTCATGTGTTCAATACATTTTCCCTGTCTCATTTATCATTATTAAAAATAACTTAATTTATAGACATTTATGGTTTGATTTCTTTGCTTATGAGAATTGGGTGGATTGCTACTGACATCTGATGAAGATTTTATGTCAATAGCACCTTTATAAATATATTTACTTAGAAAATTAGTGATGTGTTCAATACTTATTTCCCCCACAGTATGTATTCAGAGAAAGTCTGGACTTCAGATGAAATTATAAGGGATGGTAGGAAATTACTTAAAATCTTCAGATACAGTAATTATAATTTAATCACATAAGCACGTCTGATTTTATATAACCACTTAGCTTTTCATAGTTTAAAACATACAGATTATGTATCAACTTTGTATCAATCCTTTTAGGCTCTAAATAACGTGACATATTTCAGGCTGTACTGTTAAAATTATAGATGATTTGACAAGTACTTAATAAGCTGCTATGAAAGACACCAAAATACTGCAGTGTCTTTCCAAGTTGCCAACCTTTAAGCTTGCTCAAAACCATGTACCACAAGAGCTGTCCAAGAAGTGTGACAGTTTGTGATGGGAGATCAAGGTCAGCCAATGCATGTTATCTACATATCTGCCTTTTGGCTTACTCGTTAATGACACATTTTGACGAGACAAGGCCGTGACATGTTTTTGTCTATAGGACTAAAATATCCTTGTCTAAACTTTTTTAAGAGTCAAACTAATGTTCTAGTTTGAGAGCAAGGGCCAATTGTGGTTGCATGTGTTATTCAGCTTGGTTAAGCATTTTCTGTTGAATATATTGAATAATCTTCATTATTAAATTGCTACTGTTCCTGTAAATGGTGCAGACCCAGTAACAAAGCAATTAGTTAATGTTATTACATTTTTACATAAATTGCAAGTAGGTGTAGGTTGACCTGATGGCTAATTAATGACAAAGCATTAGTGCCAGTGGTTACAGTCTGTTTTATCAGAGCAAAAAGACTAATGAGCAGGTGCAGTAGATACTTTGGAAATGTCATTGCTTTTCCTTAATATAGCCCACAATTATGTTGAGTCCATTGCACATTGATTCACAGTGTAAAATCGCTGATGTATCCCTGAGTCTCCGCAGAACAGGCTGGTAGATGTGTGACTTGCAGTTAAATATTGGTGACCTATCCTTCAGAATCATCATCAGCATTCAAGTCTTTGAAACGCTTTAGATTAAAGGGCTTTTCCAACACCAGTGGAAAACAAATGTCAATATAAAATATTTACATCATGACAAATGTGTGTATAAGCAGGTAAATGCTGGTATATTCAAACACTAATCAGTGGGTAGCTTATTGGTATTATCTTCACCCTGATGGCTTACATGCGTTATCCAGCTATGTTGCTTTATTAGCATATGCCTTCTAAGCCATTTTAAAAAAAAATAATCCTACTCTTACGAATCTCCCACTCTGCCAGTTTATTTACCCTGTTTCCCACCAGCCTCTACTACGCTCCATCGATGATATCCCGAGGCTTATCAATGTCTAGTCGTCACATGTCCATGATGGACATATCTGGAGCAGGGAGTATAAACTGAAAAGGGATCAGTAAGCATCAGGACTTAAGCGATGGACGATTAGTTTGATTTGATTTAATTCTCTTACAAGTCATTTAATAAATTCCTTAGCTCGACAATCTGTGAAACTTAATGTCTACCGTAACATCCTAAATGTTTACTGTTTTTTTTTTTCATTTCTTCCACTGTTAGAGGGCTTGTACGCTTACATTATCATCTTATAGCACATCTCTGCATTCTGAAATCCTGATATCACAAAGTTTTGATGACAAAACATTTGAATTTCATATTTAGATAGGAAAAGTCAGGTTTCTTAAATGGGACACAAAAATAAAGTCCGCAAAAATTTTGTAGTACTGCCAGTTCCAGGAACAATATGAAAATGTAAATCCAGCATCAAAGTCGTCATCTTATAAAAAATAAAAAAAAAATCCTTTCATTTTCCAAACATTAAAAGCCTCTGCAATCAACACAAGCAATATGTATGTGCATGCGGTGATTGCATAAACGCTTCAGACATTGCATAAAATTGATGAAAATTCATCCAGTGAGAAACCTATGGTCCCTAGATATTAAAAAAAAATATGGCTTTAGTTGGTGAATATTTTCAGCAGATGACTATATTTAGTAATCATTTGTAATGCTATATAATGCCCTGCTTCATATTCATACCAAGAGATATCTAGTTTTCAAAATTATAAATCCGCCATGACTCCCAAGGTAGTAATTTGTCTCCTCCTCCTTTTTGTAGCTTCCTTTGCTTTTTCAATTCTTAGTATATTACATGTGTCAGCATATCTTCCATGTCTTTCCATAAAATAACGTGAGGCTGTGGAACATCAGATTACTAATTGGTTTGAAGCATCAGAAAAATAACTTCTGATATGTGCTTTCAGGGGTCCCTTCATGCAGCTAACACATTGTATATCGCAACATGAGCATGTGATCAAATAGATCACATAGCGTGTATTGCAATTAATAAAGGTTTGTTTTTTAAACTGCAGATGAAAGAAATATTCTACATGATTGCAACAAATGCATATCGAAAGACTGCACCTGTAGAATCCATTTGTTTGCTCTCCTCTAGTCTGTTTGTCAGAGACAGTAACTTCCTGGAAAAGGAGAGAGAGAGAGAGAGATAGACCCCAGAATGGAAAATCAGCATCATTTCAATGGAAAATGCTTGAAAAGGCCGGATTCATTGTTTCACATCTCCATTTCATGCGTTTTTGGCCTGTTCTGTCACTGTGCTCTTTTTTCACCGGACAAAAAAACATTCCTCTGGATGTTTTCTCCGTCCACCGGAAACGACTATTTGGACGGATCCGGACAAAAAACGGATGAAACGTCTGGCCATCAGGCACAATCCGGCGCTAATACAACTCTATGACAAAAAAATTGATCCGGCGTAAAAAAAAGGATCTGTTTTTTTCAAAAGCTGCCAGATTGTGCCTGAAACAAAAAACCTGATGTGTGAAAGTAGCCTTAGCTCCATATTAAAATTAAAAACTGGATCCGGCAGAAAAACGGATCCGTTGCATCAGTTTTTACACTATTTGCAACGGATCCGTTTTTTGAAACATTAGCTGGATTATGCCTGAAAAAAACACCTGATGTGTGAAAGTAGCCAAAGCAACACTGTGGTTTGGTTATAAACTGTATGCTGAGGGGGCTTTATGGCTACAAATGAATTGGAATAGTGTTCAATTTTTTTAAACTTTTTATTTTTTATCCTAATAGAGCATTGGCATATATTTTAATTACTATGGTGAATTAAAAATAAAGTGTAGGCAACAAGCATTAGGCCAGGTTCACACTGCATTAACAGCAGCCCGTTCAACACATGCATTAACGGGCTGCTGTTAACGCAAGTGCCAGTGCAGCGCCCCAGAGTCCTGGTCGTTGCAGTACTGTGGCTCCGCCACTAAGGGGAGCCATGGTGCGTTCGATGGCACTGAAGGAGTTCCTCCAATCAGGTATCACAGACACCAATATGTTTCACAGCTGGGCCTCCGGGGGGAGCTAAGGGTGCTATTCATTAGGCCACTCCCCACCATAGTGGGTAAACTGGGGGTCAGGCAGGAAGTTAGTAGAGAAAGCTGACTGGATCGAACGAAGCAACACCTAGTGAGAGAGGGTGTTGTGGAGGAAGAGACAGTAGGGTCTCTGCCAGGGGTGGGATCCTGGCAGAGGCTTGGCATTGAAAGAACGTAACGGGACCGTGCCTGCTCAGAATAGCGGCGGTGCCCTAAGAAAGGATTAGAAGCGAGATAGATTGTGCTGAGTGAGAAACGAAATCAAGCAGAAGGAGAATACCAGCAGGGGTTTTGTTGAAAGAGGCAGCACCTTGCTGAGGCGCATTACCGGTGGCCGGAACGCCGAGGGAGTGGAATAATATACAGCTTTAAGCCATACTCCAAACAGCGGCAGGACAGTCAGTCTCAGGCGGGCTGTCTACCACATATCACCTATGAAGTCTTGGGGGGCAATTGCGGGAGAGGGGCGTCTCTAGGGTCCCGGAAGAACTCCAGGCCTACCTGACAAACGGGTGCCGTTCTTACTGTAACATCAGGAAGGGACGGAAGATTAGCAGAAGATCAGTTAATCGAGTTGTGAGGGAACTTAAGAAACAGACACAACAGTTGTGGGGTACTTTCCATAAGCACAGCAGGGAAGGACTACAACACAAAGCGCTAAGAAGGAAGGCACTGATTTCCACCTGTGAGGAGAACTCTGGAAGTGCCATTGGACCGGCCGGACTTGCGCAGCCTGGTGGACCGGATTCTGGACTGAGGACCGAGAGATCTCCAGTAAAGAGGTAAAGAGACTGCAACCTGGTGTCCTCGTTATTTACCGCGATCTGCACCCCACAACTGCACCGCTATACCACCGTTAACAGCACCTATTTGCAACGGACGTCCCCCACTGACAGACAGGGCCACGGACCGGGTCTAGCCACCGTGACAACCCCAGGACTGAGATCCCAGAGGCCCGGCTCCGGGTACCCCTCGGCCCTGCGGCGGTGTGGGGGCGCTCCAAATCTTGGCGTCACGAACAGGATCTACTTAAGCCTGAAGAATCAGGTCATGTGTGCCTAGAGACTGTGATTTGTTGTGCATGAACTGTAGCTTTATTGAGAGACTGTGTGCTACCACTGACCAATAGAAGTTCCCACCAAAAGCCGCCGCCATTGCTACTTTGGAGAAGAAGGAGGGCGTGCTATGGGAGACTACCAGAATGGCGCGAGAAATGGATACCGCCCTCTGCGCTTCGGGCTGCAAGGAGATGACCTGCCCCAAAGCAGAAGACAACCTCCTGATTTGCGACGGCGGGAAGCAGGAGATGGAGAAGCCCGACCTCGGAGAAATGGCGGAGTCAGGTGCATGCACTGCCACCGACTATCAGGCAGCGATGATGAACAGCAAGTGCCTGAGCGAGGAAGATGCGACTCCGGCTTGCCCCTCTTCACCGGAGACGGACTTATGTCCCCTGCAGCCGGAGGACCTGAAACCCCTGGAACAGATAGCAGAGCTGAGTCCACCAACCCTGACCTTGGAGTCCGTGGAGGAGGAACCACAGCGAGCGGAGCAGCGTTCGGGGGCCGCATCGGAAGAGCCGCGGTCCGAGCAGCAGCCGACTCCAGCGTTCTTGTCAGCGGACCGGATCGACATCGGTGGAACCACATCAGGCGTAGGTACGGAAGACGCCCCTGCTCCCCCTCACGAGTCCGCTTCCACGACCCACCTCCATCTCAGTAAAGGTCGACCCTTCTCGGCAGGGTTAATGGTGTTATCCCCTGGTGACCTGGGGAGGATGGTGCCACCGCTGTCGACTAGAGTGGGAGAGCCCGTGGATGTGAGTCTAGATGGAGTAGTTCTTCGGTGGGACAGCCCCTGGGTTGGGACAGATGGATCCCAGGAGAACGGGTCCACTCTTGCGGTGCTTACGTGGGAACAATATAGACAGTGCTTGATTCTACAGTGGAAAGGCCGGAAAGAGGCCGAGCCGATGGGTCCATCGAAAATACAACAATCCCCTCCGGCATGGGATGACAGAGACGTGATAAGGCGGGGCACTGTGTTGGCCTACCATGCAAGAAGGGGGTGGGGCCTCATACACGAGCCGGGATTGGATACTGACGTTTTTGTTGCGCACTGTAACGTGAGGGCTCCCTGCTGTGGCCGAAGTGGAGAACCATTGCAAAAGGGGGATCAGGTGACCTACAGCCGCCACCAGAACCCGCTCGGGTAGTATGCACGGAATGTTCGGCGGTGTATGTTTGGAGCCGCGACCCTTACCACCTCGGACCTGGTCCCAGGAGCACCCGACCTTGTCACCATCGCGACAGTGCGCCTGGTAGCGGCCACCGAGTTGGCCAGTCGAGTTCATCTGCACGTTCGAACCGTGGACACTGGCACCACAGTGGCCGGGGGGCAGGAGCCCAAGCCACCTGAGCAAGAGTAAACCTCGGAAACCTGAAAATGTAAATAGTTACTGTTTGTTCTTTAAGTTGCTGCTAAACCCGTCCAGGGTAAACTTTAAGAAAGGTGACCCCTTTGTTGACCCGGGGTCACTATTGTTGTTTTCTTGAAGTTTTGCACAAAGTTACACAAACTGCGAAATCATGGACTGTGCATGATTTGAACTTTCTTGTAAATAGTTTCCACCTTCTTAAAGGTGCTTCCTACTGGTTTTGTTTAAAGACATTTTGCGAAGATACCATTCCGGAGCCTTTGCATGGACTGGTAGGCTGAGAAGAAGAGCTACCTCAGAAAGACTTGATCTCCTCTTAAAGGGGAGGTTAGAATTGAACTTGAAAGTGATACTGTTTTAGAACAGTAATGTCAAGATAATGCTTTGAAGGAAATGTAACTGTTTTTCATGGAAAAGTTATGTGTGTTTAATTTGTTTAAAATGTGAAACCTAGATAATGTTCTTTGAAGAGAAAGATGCAGAAAGCCCGTAGGGGTAGATGTAGAGTTCCGTTTAACTGAAAGTAAAGAAGTAATAACGAAGGTGAGGATAGAAGGTAAACCCTGCGTCCCCATAGAAAGTTAGTTCGTTACTAAGGACAGAAAGTAGACCCGTAGGGGTTAGTGAGTGAGTCCTTATAGGAGCCAAGCAGAGTGTGCTCCATGCTCTCAAATTGAAAGGAATGTTATGTCTATACTATGTATAGTAGAGAAAGGCAGTAGGCCCTGGCTGAACGGGGCGGTCCTGTAAAAGAAAGGAGAGGCAGTAGGTCTGGTGCCATAGGGACAGGCGGTCCTGCAGGTTCAAAGTAGGAGAATGTGAAGTTACCTTGCCCTGTAATGTGATTATAGGAAGGCCTTTGATAAACTAAGAGTGTATGTTTCTTAAAGGCAATGTTAATTTATTGTTCCAGCATTTGCACTTAGTAGAATACCCGGTTGGGTAATGAGAGTTAATTGTAGCCTGTTGCTATGATATTTGATTATGTTTTGTAACGTTAAAGTGTCCTCACCTCCCATAAAGGGAAGCCTGTTCAAGTATGCTTATTGTTTTGCACTCAACAAATTTGTATGTCTTTTTGCTAACCTGTATTGTTGTTTTCTTCCCAGTCCCGGAGTACTGTGTTTAACCAGGGGGGAGTGCAGCGCCCCAGAGTCCTGGTCGTTGCAGTACTGTGGCTCCGCCACTAAGGGGAGCCATGGTGCGTTCGATGGCACTGAAGGAGTTCCTCCAATCAGGTATCACAGACACCAATATGTTTCACAGCTGGGCCTCCGGGGGGAGCTAAGGGTGCTATTCATTAGGCCACTCCCCACCATAGTGGGTAAACTGGGGGTCAGGCAGGAAGTTAGTAGAGAAAGCTGACTGGATCGAACGAAGCAACACCTAGTGAGAGAGGGTGTTGTGGAGGAAGAGACAGTAGGGTCTCTGCCAGGGGTGGGATCCTGGCAGAGGCTTGGCATTGAAAGAACGTAACGGGACCGTGCCTGCTCAGAATAGCGGCGGTGCCCTAAGAAAGGATTAGAAGCGAGATAGATTGTGCTGAGTGAGAAACGAAATCAAGCAGAAGGAGAATACCAGCAGGGGTTTTGTTGAAAGAGGCAGCACCTTGCTGAGGCGCATTACCGGTGGCCGGAACGCCGAGGGAGTGGAATAATATACAGCTTTAAGCCATACTCCAAACAGCGGCAGGACAGTCAGTCTCAGGCGGGCTGTCTACCACATATCACCTATGAAGTCTTGGGGGGCAATTGCGGGAGAGGGGCGTCTCTAGGGTCCCGGAAGAACTCCAGGCCTACCTGACAAACGGGTGCCGTTCTTACTGTAACATCAGGAAGGGACGGAAGATTAGCAGAAGATCAGTTAATCGAGTTGTGAGGGAACTTAAGAAACAGACACAACAGTTGTGGGGTACTTTCCGTAAGCACAGCAGGGAAGGACTACAACACAAAGCGCTAAGAAGGAAGGCACTGATTTCCACCTGTGAGGAGAACTCTGGAAGTGCCATTGGACCGGCCGGACTTGCGCAGCCTGGTGGACCGGATTCTGGACTGAGGACCGAGAGATCTCCAGTAAAGAGGTAAAGAGACTGCAACCTGGTGTCCTCGTTATTTACCGCGATCTGCACCCCACAACTGCACCGCTATACCACCGTTAACAGCACCTATTTGCAACGGACGTCCCCCACTGACAGACAGGGCCACGGACCGGGTCTAGCCACCGTGACAACCCCAGGACTGAGATCCCAGAGGCCCGGCTCCGGGTACCCCTCGGCCCTGCGGCGGTGTGGGGGCGCTCCACCAGTATGTCAGCGCGCTAGCGCAGATAGAACATCTGCTAGCTCTATCTACGCTAGCAGTGACGGACCTGGAAATGCTGCAGCCCGCGTCCCAGGGTCCATCACTCAATGATGGCACATCGCAAGCGCACGCCCATTGTGGGTGCGCGCTAGCGATGCATCCGCCATAGGACTTAATGGCGGCGTTAACGGACTGCATTACAACATAACATAGTCCGTCTAACGGACGCCAAAGACGCAATGTGAACCTAGCCTTACCGAATGTTGACTTTTATCACATGATTTTTTTTTTGCTTCATTAACTGCCTTTTTTCAACATCCAATTTGGATAGCCCTAAGGTACCTTCACACTAAACGATATCGCTAGCGATCCGTGACGTTGCAGCGTCCTGGATAGCGATATCGTTTAGTTTGACACGCAGCAGCGATCAGGATCCTGCTGTGATATCGCTGGTCGTTGAACAAAGTTCAGAACTTTATTTGGTCGTCAGACCGGCGTGTATCGTCGTGTTTGACACCAAAAGCAACGATACCAGCGATGTTTTACACTGGTAACCAGGGTAAACATCGGGTTACTAAGCGCAGGGCCGCGCTTAGTAACCCGATGTTTACCCTGGTTACCAGTGTAAAATGTAAAAAAAACAAACTACATACTCACCTTCGCGTCCCCCGGCGTCCGCTTCCCACACTGACTGAGCGCCGTAAAGTGAAAGTGAAAGTACAGCACAGCGGTGACGTCACCGCTCTGCTGTTAGGGCCGGCGCTCAGTCAGTGCAGGAAGCGGACGCCGGGGGACGCGAATGTAAGTATGTAGTGTTTGTTTTTTTTACATTTTACGCTGGTAACCAGGGTAAACATCGGGTTACTAAGCGCGGCCCTGCGCTTAGTAACCCGATGTTTACCCTGGTTACCCAGGGACCTCGGCATCGTTGGTCGCTGGAGAGCGGTCTGTGTGACAGCTCTCCAGCGATCAAACAGCGACGCTGCAGCGATCGGCATCGTTGTCGCTATCGCTGCAGCGTCGCTTAATGTGAAGGTACCTTTACTCCTGTAGCCTTCCATATACTTCTTTTTTTCTGAGTATTTGTTTTTATGCCAATTGGTTCACTTACAGATACATTTATATACATGTTTGGAGTGACATGCCATGGCCAGTAAAGTGGAGTAGCAGTAAAAAAAATGTTTTAATTTTTTTTTATTTTTATGGGGAAATTAATATACCTTTCATAAGAGATGAATGTGATAGCCTGCTTTGTAGAGCAGATCGTCAATATAATGACCATACCGCAAAAGGATTAACTGGCGAAATCTGATAAAATTCTTCTGATCTGGGCATTTATATGTTTACTAACTATGGTGAGGAATTGGCCCCCATTGGGGCACCCTGTGTTAAGAAAAAGCTTGTACTGAAAGTAAAGTAAATTATATATACATATCCAGGTGATATGAAAGTGTCTGTACCAACATAGCATGAGGAATCAATGGATGAAGTGGAAAAACTTTGTAATGGCCATTTCAAATTTTCTAATAATTGAACCAAATGGTGTGATAATATTTTGTGTCTTTATAATAACCTGCTAGGTCCCTAACAAATGGTTGAAGATGCATGTCCACTCAAGAACTGAGTTTTTCACCTAAACTATTAATCTATGCAATAAGACATTTAGGGGATTTTAGGAAGTGCGTACAGGGATACTTTTTTTTTACTTTCATATATAGTACAACGTTTTTAAAATTGCTAGCATAATTAAAAAAAAAAAAAAATTCCAATGCTCTATCAGGATAAATAAATGCAATACATGCAATGTGACCTATTTGATCACATGCACATGTTGTGATATTCAATATGTGGGTTGCACCATGGGATCCCTGAAAGCGCGTATAAGAAGATATTTTTCTGATGCTACAAATTGATTAGAATGTTGATGTTCCTCAGCCTTCTGTCATTTTACAGAAAGACTTGGTGGAAATGTTGACACATGTAAGGCTTTGAAAAAGTGAGGAAACCAATAAAGTGGCAGACTATAGGAGAAAATTACTTTATTGGAAATCACAATGGATTTATAGTTTGTAAACAAAATGCTCATTAATTATGAATATTAAACATGACATTATATAAAATTAGTAAGCTATCTGGTAAATTATATAATTTTTAACAGATAAATAGTAATTACTCAATGGTACATATTTCCCTGTTTAATGTTGTGTGTAAAATATATTATATATAGGGGGCAACACGGTGGCGCAGTGGTTTGCACCGCAACCTTGCAGCGCTGGGGTCCTGGGTTCCAATCCCACCTTGGATAACATCTGCAAGGAGTTTGTATGTTCTCCCCGTGTTTGTGTGGGTTTCCTCCGGGTTCCCCAGTTTCCTCCCACATTCCAAAGACATACTGATAGGGAATTTAGATTGTGAGCCCCATCGGGGACAGTGATGATAATGTGTGCAAACTGTAAAAAGCGCTGCGGAATATGTTAGTGCTATATAAAAATAAAGATTATTATTATTATTATATATAGTATCTTTTTATGTTAAATATCTAGGTACTATGATCCAGATCAAAGCTTTTATGCCTGAAAGCTGCCATAAAAAGCTTGCTTTGAAAAGTAAAACATTTTTGAAGAAAGCAAGACTGTACAAGAATTTAGTGACTTTCAGTGTTTGAATTTGACAAGCAGGGATTGCCTGGCCCTGTCACGTCTCCATCCACCCCAGCACCGCCCATTTTTCAGAATCTAGTAATCCCCGCTGATCAAATTCATGAAGAGCAGTGGCGAACCTTTTGCCACAAATTTTACTCCAGTCCTCGACAATTCGTGCCTTACCCGATTCATACGCTTCTTTATGAGGGGGTGGAATGTAGTGTGAGCCAGCTGATTCATTAAGACCTGCATGAAAAATAAGTGTTTTTGAATCGGGCCTATAGGTTTCTCATGTGGATGAATTTGATCATGTGAACTCATAAGGTATGGCTTAAAGAGAACCTGTCAGCAGGATTGAGTCCTATAAACTAAAGGGATGGCCTTAATGACTCTGTGATACTGATTTAATATATTTGATGTGAAGGATCTGCTCAGTGGTTGTTTGATAATCCCCTTATAAAGTTTTCATAAAATTACATGTTACATGTGACATACACCCACCTTCTTTGCAGGTTCAGTCACCACTCTGAGAATAGAGTGGGCTACTGTAACTGCGCCGCCGGCCCTGACTGACAGCCAGCCCCATCGCAGAGCCAGTGTCAGTCAAGGCCAGGGGTGTGGTTACAGTGGAGCAGTGACTGAACCGGTGCCGCCCCGTGACTGAAACCAAATGCTGCACGGGAAAATAAAGTTCATTTTCTCCCCACAGTTTTCGACTACATACAGGTGCTGAGCATGTTAGTAATGCTATTAACCTGCAGACTAACCCCATATCTGCAGGTTAATAGCGTTTTTGCTGGCAACAGGTTCCCTTTAAGCTGGTATTTTACAATCTACTTACAATATTATAAAAAATGAACACATGAGTAGGGTTGAGCGAAACGGATCGGTCATTTTCAAAAGTCGCTGACTCCCGAAACCCGACCCGACCCCAGCGTGGGATCGGCCACGCGGTCGGCGATCTTCGTGCCAAAGTCGCGTTTCGTATGACGCTTTTCCCGCCATTTTTTCAGCCAATGAAGGAGTGTGGGCAGCGTGATGATAAAGTTTCCGGCTTGCTTTCTGTGGCGTCATAGAGCCATATTACTGTTTGGGATGTAGCGATTTCCACAGGGGGGAGAGAGAGAGAGAGAGAGAGAGAGAGAGAGAGAGAGAGAAAAAAAATATTCCCAATTGACTTGCATTGGGTTTCGTGTTGGGTTTCGTGTTTCGGTCGGCCCCCCGACTTTTCACAATAATCGGCCGATTTCACACGATCCGACTTTCGAGACAGTCGGGTTTCACCGACTCGATCCTAAAAAAGCAAAAGTCGCTCAACCCTACACATGAGCTAGAACAGTAGCACCTGTCATACAGCAGAAGCTATGAAGATCCTTTTATGGATGGTCAAGATGTAGATGTACTGACAGCTGCATTACCTGGTTCATTTTGCTTTCCAAATTATGCTATAAGTAGTGTTGAGCATTCCGATACCGCAAGTATCGGGTATCGGCCGATACTTGCAGTATCGGAATTCCGATACCGAGATCCGATACTTTTGTGGTATCGGGAATCGGTATCGGGATTAATATCAATGTGTAAAAGAAAGAATTAAAATAAAAAATAGGGATATACTCACCCTCTGATGCGCCCTGGACTTTACCGCCGTAACCGGGAGCCGTTGTACCTAAGAATGCGCGCTTAAAGGGCCTTAGATGACGTCACGGCGCTCTGATTGGTCCGTAGCGGTCGCGTGACCGCTATGCGACCAATCACAAAGCCGTGACGTCACCTAAGGTCTTTCAAGCACTTGAAAGACCTTAGGTGACGTCACGGCTTTGTGATTGGTCGTGTAGTGGTCACGCGACCGCTACGCGACCAATCAGAAGCTGCGGACGTCTTCTAAGGTATTTCAAGCGCTTGAAAGACCTTAGGTGACGTCACGGCTTTGTGATTGGTCGCGTAGCGGTCACGCGACCGCTACGGACCAATAAGAGTGCCGTGACGTCATCTAAGGCCCTTCAAGCGCGCATTCTTAGGTACAACAGCTCCCGGTTACGGCGGTAAAGTCCAGGGCGCGTCAGAGGGTGAGTATATCCCTATTTTTTATTTTAATTCTTTCTTTTACACATTGATATGGATCCCAGGGCCTGAAGGAGAGTTTCCTCTCCTTCAGACCCTGGGAACCATACAGGATACCGTCCGATACTTGGTGTCCCATTGACTTGTATTGGTATCGGGTATCGGTATCGGATTAGATCCGATACTTTGCCGGTATCGGCCGATACTTTCCGATACCGATACTTTCAAGTATCGGACAGTATCGCTCAACACTAGCTATAAGTAATCAAAAAGTGAGACCTGAAGGACAGACATGCTGCCTAATATTACTATGTAAGAGGCCTTATTAGTTTCAATCAGTGACTAAAAATTAGTGATATTTCATGAAATGATTTGCCTTCTTCTGCTTTCCAATTAATTCCATATGCGTTTGTTGCACACTCACTTAATTGTTTTATGCAAATCTGCAATCAGGTGTGACTGGAGATTAAGACATACTAAATGAATAGGTAATTGTGCATTGAAAGGTTACTTACCTGATCATTTTAGCGTTGATTAATGTAAATATTGCTTAGCTTCTCCACTGATCATTAGAATGGCTTCATAAATCACAGAAGATGGTATTTCACTGCTTGGGTTTGGATGACGACATGTCTTTCCAAATTACTTTGTGACCTGCACAATTTAAAACTAAAAGATGAGTGAAATGGAACATAAATCTGCTTAAAATGTCAGCAACATCCTTTAATTGAGCATTGAATTTGATACCCCTCCTAGAACAAAAAGTAAAAGTAAAGCACCAGTTAGCAAATTTGGAGAAGAAACTTACCGTATGTGCGTGTATATATATATATATATATACATATATATATATATATATATATATATATATATATATATATATTTATTTTCCAATTTTTCTAATTGGTGCTTTAGTTTTTGTTCTAGGAGGGTCATCAGATTTATATTAATATTTTATTTTATGTGTGCAAGTACACGAACTTCTAGGCTACGTGCACACTTTGCGGATTCTGCTGCGGATTTTTCCGCAGCGGATTTGATGAAATCCGCAGTGCAAAAAGTACTGCGGATTTATCGCGTTTTTTTGTGCGGTTTCCACTGCAGTTTTAGACACCTGCGGATTTTTAACATGGAGCAGGTGCCAAACCGCTGCGGATTCCGCACAAAGAATTGACATGCTGCGGAATGAAAACCGCTGCGTTTCCGCGCGTTTTTTTCCACAGCACGTGCACAGCGTTTTTTGTTTTTCATAGGTTAACATAGTACTGTACACCACATGGAAAACTGCTGCGGATCCGCAGCGTCCAAAAACGCTGCGGATCCGCAGCAAAAACCGCAAAGTGTGCACATAGCCCTAAACTGATTCTATACTGATAGCCTGTGAGGCAATTACCAGATTTCAGGCTGTCAACTACCTTTTTTTTTTTTTATTTATCAAATTAAAGGGAAAGGGAACAGCACAGAAGTTTTTCATGGGAGATATAAAAACACCCATATAAGGCCTCTTTCACACGTCAGTGTCTCCGGTACCTGTAGTGACAGTTTTCTCACGTACCGGAGACAATGACACACGTAGACCCATTCAAATTAATGGGTCTATGCACATGTCTCCGTGTTTTCACGGACCGTGTGTCCGTGTGCAAAACACGGAGACATGTTCGTTTTTCTCCCGCAGCACGTACTGCAATATGTCCTGCACACGTGCACACGGAGAACAGTGTGCACTCTCCTCCGTGTGCACGTACCACCCGCAGGAGAGACAGCGCTACAGTAAGCGCTGTCCCACCTGTGTGGTGCTGAAGGCAGAATTCATCTCTTCTCCCCCAGCATTCGTTGGAGAGAAGAGATGAAATATCTTTTTTTTTTTTTGGGTGAAAAATAAAGTTTGCAAGTTTCCCCTCCCAGTGCGCCGCCTGGCCCCTTGCCGAAGAAATACTCACCTAGCTCCCGCGATGTCTCCTCTCTCCTCTCCGCGCTGGCAGCTTCTCCTGTGTGAGCGGTCACGTGGTACCGCTTATTACAGTCAGTGAATATTCCCTTCGGCAAGGGGCCAGGTGGCGCACTGGGGGGGGAGGCGGGGGGCACATGCAAACTTTATTTTTCACCCCCCCAAAAAAAAAAGATCTTTCATCTCTTCTCTCCAACGAACGCTGGGGGAGAAGAGATGAATTCTGCCTTCAGCACCACATGCAGGGGGGACAGCGCTTAGTGTAGCGCTGTCTCTCCTGCACGGTCCGTGTGGTCCTCAGGCGGCACACGGGCGGCACACGGATGCCGCACGTGTGCCACACTGATGTGCCACTTGAGCACACGGACACACGGACACGGATAACTCCGGTACCGATTTCTCCGGTACCAGAATTATCCGGACGTGTGAAAGAGGCCTAATAGTGTTTTTCTTAGTTGTTTTTTTACGGTCTGATAAAATAATAAAAAGTTGATGCATACACAAATGGAGCAAAGTAACTTGTCAAGGATCTTGAGTCACAAGCTCTGCTAGCTTTGTGACTCCAGACAAGGAATTTGAAGCAGGGAATTACTTCAGCAAAGATGTAAATGTCCCCCACCCCAACAACACACGTTAATTGTCCCTATCCACCTATATAAAATGTAACTTTGCATATGTGCAGCGTTACAGCACACTATGTACTGATATACTGCAGGCATTCATAGTCCTGCTAAACTGTGCTAAACTGCATATATTGCCAATGCTGAAAGCATAATGCTATATGATCCACACAAGATGATACATAGTGGGTACGGAAAGTATTCAGACCCCTTTAAATTTTTAACTCTTTGTTTCATTGCAGCCATTTGGCAAATTCAAACAAGTTCATTTTTCACATTAATGTACACTCTGCACACTTTGCATCCCATCTTGACTGAAAAAAAACCAGAAATGTAGAAATTTTTGCAAATTTACTAAAAATAAACAAATATCACATGGTTTTAAGTAGGGTTGAGCGACCTTGACTTTTTTAGGGTCGAGTCATGTTTCACGAAACCCGACTGTTGGAAAAGTCGAGTCAGGCGAAATCGGCCGATTACTGCGCAAAGTCGAGGATCGGCCGGAACACGAAACCCTATGCACGTCAATGGGGATTTTTTTTTTTTCTTTTCCTCTCTCTCTCTCTCTCTCTCTCTCTCTCTCCCCCTCCGTCCCAGCCCAGAAAAATTCGTTTTACACATTCCAAATCGCTACTGCGCACAAGCGATAAAATGATGATAGGCGTGCACGCCCTAACCCCTATGTCATCACTCTGCCCACGCTCCTTCATTGGCTGTAAAAATGGCGCTAAACGCGTCATACGAAACGCGCCAATATCGCGTACCGCATGGCCGACCCCACACAGGGATCGGGTCGGCTTTCATGAGACGCCGACTTTACCAAAAGTCGGCGACTTATGAAAATGAACGATCCGTTTCGCTCAACCCTAGTTTTAAGTATTCAGACCCTTTGCTCAGACACTCATATTTAAGTCACATGCTGTCCAATTCCTTGTGATCCTCCTTGAGATGGTTCTACTCCTTCATTTGAGGTCAGCTGTGTTTAATTAAACTGATAGGACTTGATTTGGTAAGGCATACACCTGTCTATATAAGACCTCACAGTGCATGTCAGACCAAATGAGAAACATGAGGTCAAAGGAACTGGTCAAGGAGCTCAGAAACAGAATTGTGGCAAGGCACAAATCTGGCCAAGGTTACAACAGAATTTCTGCAGTACTCAAGGTTCCTAAAAGCACAGTGGCCTCCATAATCCTTAAATGGAAGAAGTTTGGTACCACCAGAAGTCTTCCTAGTCCTAGCCGTCCAGCCAAACTGAGCAATTGTCAGAGAAGAGCCTTGGTGAGAGAGGTAAAGAAGAACCCCAAGATCACTGTGGCTGAGCTCCAGAGATGCAGTAGGGAGAAAGGAGAAAGTTCCACAAAGTCAACTATCACTGCAGCCCTCCACCAGTTGGGACTTTATGGCAGAGTGGCCCAACAGAAGCCTCTCCTCAGTGCAAGACATATGAAAGCCTGTATAGAGTTTGCTAAAAAACACATGAAGTACCCCCAGACTATGAGAAATAAGATTCTCTGGTCTATCAAGACGAAGATAGACCTTTTTGGTGATAATTCTAAGCGGTATGTGTGGAGAAGGCCAGGCACGACTCATCACCTGCCCAATACAATCCTAACAGTGAAACATGGTGGCAGCATCATGCTATCGGGGTGTTTTTCAGCTGCAGGGACAGGATGATTGGTTGTCATTGAAGGAAACATGAATGCGGCCAAGTACAGAGATATCCTGGATGAAAACCTCTTCCAGAGTTCTCTGGACCTCAGACTTGGCCGAAGGTTCACCTTCCAACAAGACAATGACACTAAGCACACAGCTAGAATAACAATGGAGTGGCTTCAGAACAACTCTGTGACCATTCTTGACTGGCCCAGCCAGAACCCTCACCTAAACCCAATTGAGCATCTCTGGAGACACCTGAAAATGGCTGTCCACCAACATTCACCATTCAACCTGATGGAACTGGAGAGGATCTGCAAGGAAGAATGGCAGAGGATCCCCAAATCCAAGTGCGAAAAACTTGTCGCATCATTCCCTTGAATCTCATGGCTGTACTAGCTGAAAAGGGTGCTTCTACTCAATACTGAGCAAAGGGTCTGAATACCATGTGATATTTGTTTCTTTTTTTAATAAATTTGCAAAAATTACTACATTTCTATATTTTTTTCAGTCAATATGGGGTGCAGAGTGTACACTAATGAGAAAAAATGAACTTTTTTGAATTTACCAAATGGCTGCAATGAAACAAAGTGAAAAATGTAAAGGGGTCTGAATACTTTCCGTACCCACTGTACATTTTATACACATTACACACACACCGAACCATATACTTACACCTTAGTAACATACACATACATGCCACTGCTCTGCAGAAGAGAATAGGCCGCAGTGAGCAGAAGTCAGAGCCTATTTCCAGACTCTTTTGTCTGTACAAGAGTTACGGTATGTTTCCACAGGGTGTATTGCTTGAGTTTTTGCTGCGGATTGGACGCTGCAGCGTCCAGATGTTACAGCATAGTGGAGGGGATTTTATGAAATCACATCTCCACTAAGCGTACAAACACGCAGGCGGTAAACCTGTGTATACGCACATGCGGTGTGTCTTTATAGACCGCAGCATGTCTATTTATCTTGCAGAGATGCTCCGTCTCTACAAGATAAATAACACAGTCTATGGATAGGATGCAGTGATTCCGCCTGTGTTCAACGATCATCGCGCGTACAAAAGGAGGCAAGGCTTTGGGCAGAGCAGGTTATCCGCTGCGTCCAAAGCTCTGCCAATACGCCCCGTGGACACATAGCCTTACTGTCTTGATCATGTTAAAATCCTTTAGAAAGAAGCTCCAGCTGTAACTTAAAGGTAGGCTCTCTCCTTTCTGCCTATTATGCCAGTAAACGCTTTACGGCCTTTGGGAGATATCTGAAAGCAAGGATCCGACTTTTATCAGATTGTCCAGTTTTAAAACTATCCTCCATAAACCCTGCCACATGCCATCCCCTGTTTTGATTGTCTGCCCCAGCATTCATCACTTTTTTATTTTCTGTGCTGAAATCTCATGTATTCACCATGGAATTACATGAAGATGCATATGCAGTTCTCACCCTGCTGTTGAAAATGACCAGTGACTGTCTGTGTACATGCTACATCTTTGTTCTTGGCACCTTGCAGAATTTTTCAATATATGAGCAAGATTTCAGTGTTCAAGAGGGTTGGAGATTGGTGCAGGCAGGAGATTATCACAAGAGGACTAGGTAGTCAGGCTAGTCTGTGTAACTCCGCCACCATCAATGATTGGCAGCTTCCTGACAAACTGTACTCAGGAAGCTGTCATCAGGGGTGTGGGCGGGTTATACAGAGCTCAGCATTGTGACCACTGCTACATTTACAACTAAAAAGGGGTTTCATCCAAACTACACCAAGAAGTCAAATAAGTGACACATCCATGGAATCCATGAGGTCATTACGCCTACATCATGCTGCTCTCAGATTGCATAGCAAAACCTGCTGACAGTTCCCTTTTAATATCTTGTTTAGATGGACTGACCAAAATTCTATGTTCACAGCTGGATCATTAGTAGAATTGCTCTGTGCGCATATATTTTATGGTTCTTGACAGCTAATCTGTTTACTTAGTATGATATGCTGCCAAGACTGATGATTTTAATGCCGCCATGAACAATTCAATAACTCGATAGACAAACATTTTGCCTGTTCAGGTGATTGCCATGATATTTATACAAGCCAATATTTAGTGAACCAGCCTTCTATTGAATATTCATTCCCTACTATCAACTTGCCTTTATTGGCCTTAAAAGCTATTTGCTCCCTCATCTGAGAGCAGCATAATGTGGGAAAAAGAGACACTGATTACAGAGATGTATTGCTTAGTTTACTGGATGCAGCAACTGTGATGCAATCAGAGTTCTTGGATGCAGCAGAGCTGAGTAAGTTAACCCCGCCCTCACCACAGCTCTCTATATACATTGTCAAAGGACAGTGAGCTGCTGATCAGAGGAGGGGGCGTGGTCAGACAACATGGCATGAGGGAGCTAGTCTGGGCAATGATCAGGTCCTAGTGAACAATAGCCTGATAAGTGATACATCGTTGAATTCAGTGTTTTAACCCCTACCTCTTTATGTCCTCAGATTGCATAGTAAAAGCCTGTTAACAGATTTCCATTTGCCTTGCCCTGCTTGTTACCCACCTTTCGGCCAAACCACTGAGGCATCTAGTCATCAAAGATCCTCTCCAATCTTTTTAAAGGTTAAAGCAATTTGTGGTTGCTTGTCATAGAATATATAGATCCTTAAAAATCCAGTGTTTCACAGATTTCCAAATGCTATGTTCAGAACATTGCACAGTGTAGGTGTGCAGTGACTATATGCCAACTATTACATGGCTTATTCATTGATATGAAAAATCACACCAACTCACATTCTGCACATGGCTCTTCCAGTAGCTATTACTCTGAACACTGAAATGTTCTCTTCCCATTTGCAAATTATCCACTGAAAATTTGTGTTTTCAGGTCTATTACAGTATGTTACCACTGTAGTCAGATATGTTATTGTAGTGAATAGGAATCCATAAAATCCTAGTTCCACTGTGGAAGAAAATTGCGTTTTTTTTTTTTTTGTTTGTTTTTTTATAGGTCATGATACATTTTTGTTTTGGTCTTTTTTATAGCAAAGCTCACCCTATCCATAAAAGTCTTCTTGTTTTGTCCTTTGTTTTATATTTACCTCAGTGGAGAAGAGCATAGCTTCAAAAATCTGTGAAACAAGAGTCAATTTTGCCATTTAATAATTTTCCGTGTAGTAATAGTGCAAGACAGCAGATCATAGAAACAGGTCTAGAAGCATTTACTAATAAAGTATTTGATACATCTATGATCTACGATGACCTTTCCGAAAACTTTTTTAGGAGGAAATTTTATTAAAAATAAAACCTTTCAGAAAACCTAAAATGTGCATGTGTTTGTGTGTTTTTAATATTTTCATTACTAAAAAATTGTAAAATTACCAAAGAATTGTCACACCTAGACTACTTTGCAATTAAAGAGAAATTGAGCATGCACTAAATTTATTAAAACATACTACCGTCAGCACTGTGAAAATGAAAATATTGAGCTGTCATTATTTTCCCACCCAGTTTTTTACAACGATCAGTTATTATATTGAAGCAGTGATGTGTTTATTCATTAATTCCTTTGCAGATTAAATAATTCAGCAAAATAGAAGAATTATTACATCTAAATGAACTGAAGCTTTAATTCCTACAATATCTTGTGCTAGTAGTTCTGCATTAGTGTTGTATTGGTATAATAAAGTTACAAAATTACAATTTTTATATTGCAAATGTCATGGTTATTTTAAGGTTGTATTTACACTGACCGTGTAAAAACGCTCGTTTCACGATTATCTTGCCATGTAAACGGGCTGTCAATCATCTGATAAATGGGCAAAAGGCTCCTTCATCAGGTAGAATTATGTTATTCTCTTCAGCACGAGTTCTGTATACATAGGATGATTCACTGCCGAGGATTAATAATTATTTTTTTGCACTTTGAGGCACGTTTTTGCTCAATTATCAGGTGATCGACAAACTGTTTACATGGCAAGATAATTGTGAGTGAGCATTTTTAACAAGGCTCATTTCTGATTATCTTGCAGTGTAAATGCACCTTTAGCTACATCTGTATGTACAGTTGTCATGGTTACCAGATACAGACCAAGGTACTTGTATATTGTGATGCCCAATCTTTGCAGTCATATCATTGTACTTGAGGGGGGGAATTATGTAACTGATAACATATAGCTTCTCCAGAGAAAAGAAAATCTGTATAATGACTTTATCATGTTTATGCCTTTTGTAAGTGCAATATAATTCCTTTCACATATCTAACAAATGGCAGTCTATGTGCACTGACTGATCTAGTATAGGTTCTCACAATGTACATCATTGACAGAGATTTAATCGATGACCAAACAATAATGTCACAATGTAAAGGGATCATCCTTATTCTCATTTCCAAAAGGAAACACGAGAAGCCATGGAATGAAACTGAAAGGGAGAAGATACAGATTAGATATTGGAAAAAAACTTTTTGACAGTGCAGGTGATCAATGAGTGGAACAGGCTGCCATGAGAGGTGGTGAGTTCTCCTTCAATTTAAGTCTTCAAACAGAGGCTGGACAGACTGTCTGGGATGATTTAGTGAATCCTGCATGGGGTTGGACACGATGACCGTGGAGGTCCCTTCTAACTCTAACATTCTATGATTGTATGATAAGTTGTATCATGCCGTCGGTCGGTCCATGGTAACAGACTCTTTTCTTTTACTTCCATTGTATACCAATTAATCTGCATGGGAATTCTGACCATCTCTCCACTTAAACAAGTTGTCTTCTACTTGGCCAACCCCATCTCATATCCCATGTTTGGCCCGATTAAAATAAAAAAGCTTTGTACTCACATCCTGTGTCAGCACTCATGTTCCCGGGGCTCTCGGGCTATTGTTATGAATTGTCCAAAGAATTGGAGCAGCAATAAAAAAGTTTGGAACACTGAAGTGGGAGGTTTGAATTCTTGAGGATGTTAGTCTTAGGTCATTAGCAGAATGGATGGCACGTGTAGGTGGATAGACGAGGGACATGATGTAGGGGGGTGCTGAACTTTGGAGCGTTTTATGGGTGAGTTTTATAGAACTCTGTAGCAGATGGACAACTGGTGCAATGACTGGCACAGGGTAGAAGCATCGGTGTAGCGGTTGGAAAGTAATATGATCCTGGCTGCTGCATTCAGGATAGATTGGAAAGGGGAAGAATTTAATCAGAGGGAGACCAATTAGTAGAGGGTTGCAATAGTCCTGATGAGAATGCAAAAACTCCTACTGTTACCCTTTTTCAGAGCCAGTGGTAAGAAAAGGTTGAATTCTAGAGATATTTTTAAGGTGAAGGAGACCTGAGTAAGTGAGTGATCAGATGTGGAAAAATGTACTTATTCCTCTGGGAGCCAACAGCTTTCAGACATGTGGGGTCTTGCACACAGTGGATAGTCATTGCTCACAACACCCAGCACGTTGACCGCTCACCCTGCACAGATACGCTGCAGAGGTAGATGTCAATCAAAATAACTAGGGCATGCTTACAGCCACTGCTCACAGTACAGTGATTGATGACTTTAGTCCCTCTATGACTGAAAGCTGGCAGCTTCTGAGAAGAAATAAGTTAATTTTGTCCTGGTAGCTGAACTTAAAGTAAAAGTGGCTAGGCAGCATTGTAACGGTATTTTCTTGCAGATTAACCCTAAATTATTCAGGTAAATGGCATTTTCCAGGGTGACAGGTTCCCTTTTTAAAACTAATGTATGCATGGTTCAATAAAATTCTATGGGTCAGTGAGCTGTCCGAGAGGAAAAAACAAATCGCACTTGAATGTGTCACACGGATGTGTGACCAAGCACGATAGGGCCCCGTTCTTAAGATTCAGGCAAGTCCCCTATATGGGATCTTCTACTACTATAGGCTTATAACATCCACAGGATATACCATGAACATGTGCGATGGCAATAACCCACTGCCTTGCACTAGTTTTGATATGTGTCCCAATGGTATTAGAGAGTTACTCAACTTGGCAAAGAAAATAATGTATGCAACACTTCTGTAATGGGATGATGAATTGTATTAAAATGAAAATACTATTAATGTTCAGTTACATTTGAGTCTGTGTTATGCCCCTGCTGGCGTTCTATCACACCAATGATTGGACCCCCAAAGAGTAGAAATCTGGGAAATAGAAGTACAGTTTGGTAATTCAAAGGGATTTCAGATGTTGTATTTTGATGTTCTAAAATTAGAAGCATGTTTAAAAAGAAAAGCAAATGCTAAGCCTTCTGAAGTGGTCTGTTTATGGACTTTAAAAACATCTTCGTTGAATTCGAGTCACATGCGTGTAGTCCGTGAACTTAAAAATATGTTGGGGGTGTCTGAATAAATTGTCATTAACTGCACTAAAGCATTATTTGGCCCAAACTGATTCTACTTAACTATTTTGTTTAAATAATTTTCTTTTAACAAGTAAAATTAAAACCGTAATCAAAATTTGAAAACTGTTTTAAAACATTTACATTTTTTAATGGTATAAAATATCAAATTTTATATACCATTTACTGTATAATGTTCAACATTCAAACACTAGGGGAAGCAGCTGCTTACATTTAACATGAAAACCAATTGCATTGCTTGCTCTCATTATGATTGCTGTAGATGTGGGCAGGATCTGACTGCACTCCTCTCCTCCCCTCATTTTCTGGGCTTTTGTAAAAGAAAAAAAGGACAATGATTAAGTTTAGGCTCACAGTACAACGCCATTGTATTGAGGACTACAATGTGATATTGACATTTTAACAGGACCGCTGGCAGTGCAGATTCTAGCTTGCCTTAGGGTACTGTCACACAGTGCAACTTTCCAACGATCACGACCAGCGATACGACCTGGCCGTGATCGTTGAAAAGTCGTTGTGTGGTCGCTGGAGAGCTGTCACACAGACCGCTCTCCAGCGACCAACGATGCCGAGGTCCCGGGTAACTAGGGTAAACATCGGGTTACTAAGCGCAGAGCCGCGCTTAGTAACCCGATGTTTACCGTGGTTACCAGCGTAAAAGTTAAAAAAAAAAAAACGTACATACTCACATTCCGGTGTCCTTCAGGTCTCTTGCCGTCTGCTTCCCGCTCTGACTGAGTGCCGCCGTAAAGTGAAAGCAGATCACAGCGGTGACGTCACCGCTGTGCTCTGCTCCGGCCGGCAGTCAGTCAGAGCGGGAAGCAGACGGCAAGGGACCTGAAGGACAATTTAGACTTGAGGTCAAAATTAAGATGATGCCCCTCCCCGCAGTGCAATACAATCTTGCAGTGAATAAACAAAACTCCATTGTTTTTTGGGTTTTGTTTATGGCATCCACTCTGATAAAAATGACCGGTCTTCATGATTCACAGTTATGATTATGGCTATACAAAACTTGGATAGCTATTCTTTATTATTTTTTAATGTTGAAAAACATTTATAAGCTTCTATACTTTAAAGAAAAGAGTTTGTCACCATTTTTTTGGAAACCCATAATATCTATTTTTCTATGAATGGACGTATGCAAGGACTTGTTTTTTGCATGGCGAGATGTGTTTTTATTGTATCAACTTGAAGTACATACAATGCCTTGAGCCCTGTTTTATTTTGTTTATTTAGGGTGGGGAGGAATAGAGTGAACACAAATACACTAATCTGGAATTTCAATTATTGTTGTGTTTATGACATTTTCCATAGGGTTAAGTACCGTATATACTCGAGTATAAGCCAACCCGAGTATAAGCCGACCCCCTAATTTTGCAACAAAAAACTGGGAAAACTTATTGACTCGAGTTTAAGCCTAGGGTGGAAAATGCAGCAGCTACCGGTAAATGTCAAAAATAAAAATAGATACCAATAAAAGTAAAATTAACTGAGACATCAGTAGTTTAAGTGTTTTTGAATATCCATATTGAATCAGGAGCCCCATATAATGCTCCATACAGTTCATTATGGCCCCATAAGATGCTCCATACAAAATAGGCCCCATATAATGCTCCATATAGTTCATTATGGCCCCATAAGATGCTCCATATACAAGTATGCCTCATATAATGCTCCATGCAGTTCTTTATGGCCCCATAAATGCCCCATATAATGCTCCATGCAGTTCTTTATGGCCCCATAGATGCCCCATATAATGCTCCATGCAGTTCTTTATGGCCCCATAGATGCTCCATATAATGCTCCATGCAGTTCTTTATGGCCCCATAGATGCCACATATAATGCTTCATGCAGTTCTTTATGACCCCATAGATGCCCCATATAATGCTCCATGTAGTTATGGCCCCATAGATGCTCCATATAATGTTCCATGCAGTTATGGCCACACAGATGTTCCATATAATGCTCCATGCAGTTATGGCCCCATAGATGCTCCATGTAATGCTCCATGCAGTTATGGCCCCACAGATGCTCCATATAATGCTCCATGCAGTTATGGCCCCACAGATGTTCCATATAATGTTCCATGCAGTTATGGCCCCATAGATGCCCCATATAATGCTCCATGCAGTTATGGCCCCACAGATGTTCCATATAATGTTCCATGCAGTTATGGTCCCATAGATGCCCCATATAATGCTCCATGCAGTTATGGCCCCATAGATGCCCCATATAATGCTCCATGCAGTTCTTTATGGCCCCATAGATGCCCCATATAATGCTCCATGTAGTTATGGCCCCATATAATGCTGCATGCAGTTATGGCCCCATAGATGCCACATATAATGCCCCATATAATGCTCCATGTAGTTATGGCCCCATGGATGCCCCATATAATGCTCCATGCAGTTATTGCCCCATAGATGCCCCATATAATGCTCCATGCAGTTATGGCCCCATAGATGCCCCATATAATGCTCCATGCAGTTCTTTATGGCCCCATAGACAATCCATATAGCATTGTGCCACATGTAATGCTGCTGCTGCTGCACTAAAAAAAAAAAGACATACTCACCTCTCGTCACTGCCCGCTGCTCCTCAGCGTCCCGTCTCCGCACTGACTGTTCAGGCAGGGGGCGGCGCACACACTAATACGTCATCACGCCTTATGACCTGAACAGTCACTGCAGAGGACGCGGAAGACGAGGCGGCGGTGGAGCGCGGAAAGGTAAATATGACATACTCACCTGCTCCCGGCGCTCCTGGCGCAGTCCCTGCATGTCCCATGTCTCCGGGAGTGGCAGCTTCTTCCTGTAGTGAGCGGTCACATGGTACCGCTCATTACAGTAATGAATATGCGGCTCCACCCCTATGGGAGTGGAGTCCATATTCATAACTTTAATGAGCAGTACCACGTGACCGCTGAACAGGGGAAGAAGTGCAGTGCCCGAAGACCGTGGGACATGCAGGGACTGCATCAGGAGCGCTGGAAGCAGGTGAGTATTTGACAGGCATCACTTCCCTTCACCCGCCGACCCCCCGCCTTCCATGACTCGACTATAAGCCGAGAGGGGCACTTTCAGCCCATTTTTTTGGGCTGAAAATCTCGGCTTATATTCAAGTATATACGGTAATACCAACTATGTGGGGTTTTTTTTGTTTTATCTTTTATTTTTTATTTCTTAGTCCCCTAAGGCTACATACCCATGATGAGCATTAGGTGAGCGCCTGCACCTATTACTTAGAAATAAAAACACACCCAAAAACGCAATGAAAAACCCGCAAGTAATCTAATTTCACATGCATTTTTATCGTGTTTTTTACTCTGCAGTTCTTGTGTGCATAGTCTGTCGTTTTAAATAAAGCTGTGGTGTTTTTGATACTTCCTGGTATTTAGCTTTGACTCTTTGACAAAACGTTATTGATATACAGGCGATTTTAATGTGTTAATGCCATGGAAAAGCACTAAAGACACATGTGATTTTTTCACCTGCAGATTTTCCTCATCTAATGATAGTCTATGTGAAAAATCCACACAGAATACTCAACGTACCGGCAAGAGAAAGTTGTAAGCCAAAATCAGTAGTTGAACAGTCAGAGAAGTATAAAAGAAACACGTCACCACTAGGGTTGAGCGACCTTTACATTTATAGGATCGGGTCGGGTTTCACGAAACGCGACTTTTTCAAAAGTCGGGTCGAGTGAAATCGGCCGATCCTATAAAAAAGTCGGGGTCGGGGTCAGCCGAAACTCGAAACCCAATGTAGTGCATTGGGTTTCCAATGGTTCCCAGGGTCTGAAGGAGCGGAAACTCTCCTTCAGGTCCTGGGATCCATATTTAAGTGTAAAATAAAGAATTAAAATAAAAAATATCGCCATACTTACCATCTGATGCGCCCTGGTACTAAGCGGGAACCTTCCTTCCTTAGAATCAGCCTTCCAGGACCTTGCGGTGACGTCGCGGTGACGTCGCGGCTTGTGGTTGGTCGCGCGGCCGCCCATGTGACCGCTCGCGCGACCAATCACAAGCCGCGACATCACCGTGATGTCACCGAAGGTCCTCGAAGGGCTGATTCTTAGGAAGGAAGGCTGCCGGAAAGAAGGCGAGGGTGAGTATATTCCTATTAGGTATATACTCACCCTCGGACGCGCCCTGCTTCTTTCTGGCAACCTTCATTCCTAAGAATCAGCCCTTCCAGGACCTTCGGTGACGTCACGGTGACGTCGCAGCTTTTGATTGGTCGCGCGAGCGGTCACATGGGCGGCCGCGTGACCAATCACAAGCCTGTTATGATCCCAATGGCAGAGGATCTCTGATATTCCGGCAAGATAGCAAAAATATAAATACTGCTCTAGGGAGGTGGAAACTGGGCTAACCGCATACCTGATCCTGACACAAACAACTAAAAGTAGCCGGTGAACGTGCCTACGTTGGTTCTAGACGTCTCGAGCCAGCCGGAGAACTGACTACCCCTAGAGGGAAAAAATAAGACCTCGCTTGCCTCCAGAGAAATTGAACCCCAAAGATATAGAAAGCCCCCAACAAATAATAACGGTGAGGCAAGAGGAAAACACAAACGTAGAGATAAACTAGATTTAGCAAAGTGAGGCCCAATAGTCTAGATAGCAGAAAATAGATAGTGGACTATGCGGTTAGCAGAAAACCCTACAAAACATCCACGCTGAACATTCAAGAACCCCCACACCGACTGACGGTGTGGAGGGAGAATATCAGCCCCCTAGAGCTTCCAGCGAGTCAAAAATCAAATGTAAAGCAAGCTGGACAAAAACACTGAATAATGCAAACCATCCAAATTGTACAAAACAGACTTAGCTTTTCTTGCATGAGGCAGACTGAAAGGAATCCGGAGGAGACCAAATAGGTCTGGATACAACGATGCCAGGCAAGAGACTGAGTCCAGAGGAGACTCAAATAGGAAACACCCGCTGCTTAACGACACAGATGGAGCTCAGGCCTGCAACAAGACATACCTAACACAATACCGTTAGTGACCACCAGAGGGAGCCCAGAAACACAGTTCACAACACAAGCCGCGACGTCACCGCAAGGTCCTGGAAGGCTGATTCTAAGGAAGGAAGGTTCCCGCTTAGTACCAGGGCGCATCAGATGGTAAGTATGGCGATATTTTTTATTTTAATTCTTTATTTTACAATTAAATCTGAATTCCGATACCAATTCCCGATATCTTAAACATATCGGGAATCGGTATCGGAATTCCGATTCCAGATTCAGAAGATCGCCAACTTCATGGCCGACCCCACACAGGGGTCGGGTCGGGTTTCATGAAACCCGACTTTGCCAAAAGTCGGCGACTTCTGAAAATTGCCGACCCGTTTCGCTCAACCCTAGTCACCACTTCTGTATTTATCACCCACTCCTGGTTTTGGCTTACAGATACTGAGGTAAAAAACTCACCAAATACTCGTGTGCACAAAGCTTTAGTGGACTTGATTCTTCGATCATTAGATAACTTTTACATGCTGCAGTACCATAGTATTTCAGTACAGGGGACAAATTACGGTCCTCTATGAAGATGGGCCTGTGACAACTTCTACACTTACTCGTCCCAACTTTGTCAGGTGAAGGAGTCTACGTGGGAACGTTTCTACTTGTGGAAAGTGCCAAGCCCGCTAAAATAAATACATAGGTCATGCAATACCCCTCTGGAAATGTTAATATGCAAATTGTCTCTTCAGAAAGGAAAAGGAATTGAACTTTAGTACCACCTATTGGATGTAACAATCCTAAAAGTCAATATCTACCCTTTTAACAAGCCTTGTCACATTACTTGGGGGTGGGGGAAGTCTAGTACTGTAACACATTGTAATAAAAGTAATACCCCAAAACTATTATACCAGTTAATTTTATACGGTTTTAATTATTACATAATTAAAAATCATTAAATTAATCTGCTACATAGAAATAATGATATTCGTAGGATGGAGTGTATGACCGTGATCCTAAATGGAAGCATGGAAAATTTTGACTCGGTCTGGGCTCCCTGGGACTACTTCTGGGCACAAAGACTGGATTAGGCTACGTTCACATTTGCGTTGTGCGCCGCAGCGTCGGCGCCGCAGCGCACAACGCAAACAAAAACGCGGCAAAACGCACGCTAAAACGCTGCGTTTTGCGCCGCATGCGTCCTTTTTGGCCGAAAGTTGGACGCAAAAAAAATGCAACTTGATGCGTTTCTTGCGTCCAACGCTTGCGGCCATGCGGCGCAAAACGCAGCACAACGCATGTCCATGCGCCCCCATGTTTAATATAGGGGCGCATGACGCATGCGGCGATGCTGCGGCTCCCGACGCTGCGGCGCTGACCGCAAATGTGAACGTAGCCTTAGATCAATTCCTGAACCTTGATTCTCCCCTTCCTTGGTCTTTGCTCTGTTCCATTCCCTTTCCTTCCCACTGGTGCGTGTCTTGTCTTTTTGTTTGTCCATAATAGGGATTCACGCTTGTTAAATTGTTATAGGTCATTAGATGTTTTGGAGAGATATTATTATTCTCTCCATTCCTTTTGTTATGTATTGTAAAAGATGCTTTTGATTTTTCCATAATTGTCAATAATTGATAAAACTTAAAAAAAAAACATTACAGTTGGAAAAAAAAAATCATTAAATTAAAAGTAGATCCTCTTTAAGACTGAAGTTACAGTACAGTATGTGCCTATGTATACTGTAGATATTTTATTTGCTCTGATGTAACTCTTGCTTTGACAAGAAAAACTAACTGTATACATTTAAGCATCTGCGTCTAGCCAAGAAAACTTATTTGTCTGCTATTCCCTGACTGCTGCAGAAATGAGCAATATGTCTTCTGTCCTCCTTCAGTGTGTGTGTTTGTGTGTACAGCTGCCCCATACATATACTGGGCAAGTTGTGTGTTTTTCAATAATTATTATAAAGGAAGAAAGGAATTATTATAAAGGAAGAAACTGTTCTAAAATATGAACAGAATAATAATAATTTTATTTATATAGCACCAACATATTCCGCAGCACTTTACATTATAGAGGGGACTTGTACAGACAATAGACATTACAGCATAACAATAAACACAGATCAAAACAGATACCAGGAGGAATGAGGGCCCTGCTCGCAAGCTTACAAACTATGAGGAAAAGGGGAGACACGAGAGGTGGATGGTAACAATTGCTTTAGTTATTTGGACCAGCCATAGTGTAAGGCTCGGGTGTTCATGTAAAGCTGCATGAACCAGTTAACTGCCTAAGTATGTAGCTGTACAGACACAGAGGGCTATTAACTGCATAAAGTGTATGAGAACATGATGCGAGGAACCTGATTATGGTTTTGGTTTTTTTATAGGCCACACAGGGATAGTTAGGTTAATGCCTTAAGGCAGTAGGCCAGTCTGAACAAATGTGTTTTTAGGGCATGCTTAAAACTGTGGGGATTGGGGATTAATCGTATTAACCTGGGTAGTGCATTCCAAACAATTGGCGCAGCACGTGTAAAGTCTTGGAGACGGGAGTGGGAGGTTCTGATTATTGAGGATGCTAACCTCAGGTCATTAGCAGAACGGAGGGCACAGGTAGGGTGGTAGGCTGAGACCAGGGAGGAGATGTAGGGTGGTGCTGAGCCATGGAGTGCTTTACAGAACTAACAATTTTATGTGAAAACATTTTTCTTATAGGACTGTGATCCAAATGCCCTTGCTGTCATTGCTAGTGATGTGATATAGGGATGTTACAACTACTAACCAGTGTGTGTATAGTCAAATGATGGTGTTAATCGATTTTGTATAACATTAGTTGCAAGGTTTTTTGTTAGATTTTTTTAGGAGCCAGTTATTATTTATTTATTTTTTAATTTGTTGTCAAACACATTTTATAGATGTCCAAAAACAATTATTAAAGTTAGATGCCAGAAAAAAGTTTCAAGTCCTGCTAGCTTAGTTCATGCCTACAATAAAGGCAGAGGCGTAGTTAGGGTTATGGTTAAGGGAGTACGAAACTTCTGAGTGGGCCCCTAACCAGGTAACCTTGATTACAATATGGTGATGCCCCCTAATAGTGGAGGAGAACCTCAGCAGATGACCGCGCTGTTACTGAAAATTATCTCTATACAAAGACCAATATGGATATTACCGCCATATGGTCAGTGGTAGATACCAGTCATACAGAACATAGATCACAGCGCAGTTACAGATAATGACTTAGGCTACGTTCACATTTGCGTTGTGCGCCGCAGTGTCGGCGACGCAACGCACAACGCAAACAAAAACGCAGCAAAACGCATGCAAAACGCTGCGTTTTGCGACGCATGCGTCCTTTTTTTGGTTGATTTTGGACGCGGCAAAAATGCAACTTGCTGCGTCCTCTGCGCCCGGATGCGTGCGCCGCAGTGACGCATGCGTCGCAAAACGCAAGTGCAACGCATGTCCATGCGCCCCCATGTTAAATATAGGGGCGCATGACGCATGCGGCGACGCTGCGGCGCCCGACGCTGCGGCGCAGACCGCAAATGTGAACGTAGACTTACAGCTGACGTTCTTTCTGATGGAGTCGTTCACTTTTCAGATCCTTTCCATCTGGCCCAGATCGGCATGACAACTTCTTCTATATATACATACATCACATATATATACTGTATATATATATATATATATATACATATATATACATATATATATACATTTACATACATTAAATATATATATATAATAAATATATATATATATATATATATATATATATATATATATATATATACACCTCAGTTTAATACCCACCAACTCTACAATAGTTGTTTATACAGGCCGATTGGACACCCATTACAGGTAGCGTATGGCTTCAGGGGTGCATTTTACAGAGCAAAAGGAACAGAGCCATTAAATTTTATATATTTAATCCACAAAGGTAGGCAGTGTTTAAACAAAGAAGCACAGATCATACAAAATGAAAACAAAACGTTACAAAATATACAATTGCATAACATAAAATAGATAACAAAAGAAACTTACTAAACCTGATGTCACGGAAAAAACCCCGAGTTTAGCGAAGATACTCCTTAGGGAAACGGTACAAACCCATAACAAGCTGTACCTTTCAGGACTGACCTAATGCGAAAACCCAAAGGCTACGTTCCCACGATGAACTTTTGGTGCGTTTTTGACACTGCATGTTTTTGCTGCATCACAGTTCCAAAATCATGTAGTAAAACCCAGAACAATCTTTATTATTAAAATGAAGGGCAAACAGTGCTACCATAAAGTGACCAACCAAAAATACAAAAATTCAAACCGTGTTCCACCCAGTTAAAAACTATGGGATGTAGCTAGCAATCCCTGCACCAGCTCCTAGATACTCTCTGCCTGCCAGCGGAGGTTGGCACCCTAGGGGGGAGCGAACTGGCGCCCCTGCTCCACGATGACTGACCCTGGGAGCCCTGATATACCCTACAACCACTGGTAAGTCCCACTACCCTTTGGCTAAAGGACCACTATACAGACAATAGCTATTCTAGGGAGAGCTAGCACCCATATACATATAAAAACATATTGAACACACGAGGACCAGACCGGTGTTAGGGTACCGTCACACAGTACCATTTACATCGCTACGACGGCACGATTCGTGACGTCGTAGCATCGTATGATTATCGCTCCAGCGTCGTAGACTGCGGTCACACGTTGCAATCACGGCGCTGGAGCGATGCCGAAGTCCCCGGGTAACCAGGGTAAACATCGGGTTACTAAGCGCAGGGCCGCGCTTAGTAACCCGATGTTTACCCTGGTTACCAGCGTAAACGTAAAAAAAAACAAACAATACATACTTACATTCCAGTGTCTGTCCTCCGGCGTCTCAGCTTCTCTCCACTGTGTAAGCACAGCGGCCGGAAAGCAGAGTGGTGACGTCAGACGTCACCGCTGTGCTCGCTTTCTGGCTGGCCGGCGCTCACAGTGCAGAGAAGCTGAGACGCCGGAGGACAGACACCGGAATGTGAGTATGTACTGTTTGTTTTTTTTACGTTTACGCTGGTAACCACGGTAAACATCGGGTTACTAAGCGCGGCCCTGCGCTTAGTTACCCGATGTTTACCCTGGTTACAAGCGAACACATCGCTGGATCGCTGTCACACACAACGATCCAGCGATGTCAGCGGGTGATCAAGCGACGAAAGAAAGTTCCATACGATCTGCTACGACGTACGATTCTCAGCAGGGTCCCTGATCGCTGCTGCGTGTCAGACACTGCGAGATCGTATGGATATCGCTAGAACGTCACGAATCGTACCGTCGTAGCGATCAAAATGGCACTGTGTGACGGTACCCTTAGACTTGGAAGGTCTGAGCAGATGTAGGTAACTAATTATGGTGGCTGATTAACAGATAGACCCCTACTACTCAAAACAGGGTTATCTGTAAAAATCTAAAAGATACTCTAAATACTAAGCCCCATGTGTGTGTCAACCTGATCCACTGATAACTGATCTCCAAGTGTGTGTGTCAGCACAATACGGATCCACCTATACAAATTCAGATATGCTATCAATACACAGCCTGTTGATGCTTACAGGCCACCATCTGACATCAATACACACACTATCTGCTATCAGTACACACACTATTAGTGCTTAACAGCCACCATGACACCATGGTGTCATGGGTATATCAGGGCTCCCAGGGTCAGTCATCGTGGAGCAGGGGCGCCAGTTCGCTCCCCCCTAGGGTGCCAACCTCCACTGGCAGGCAGAGAGTATCTAGGAGCTGGTGCAGGGATTGCTAGCTACATCCCATAGTTTTTAACTGGATGGAACACGGTTTGAATTTTTGCATTTTTGGTTGGTCACTTTATGGTAGCACTGTTTGCCCTTCATTTTAATAATAAAGATTGTTCTGGGTTTTACTACATGATTTTTTGCAATTTGAAAACCCTCTAATCCATTATAAACGGTATAGATTCTGCATCACAGTTCCAGCAAAGTGGATTGGATTTATAGAAATCTTATGCCCACTCTGCTTCTTTTTTTATGCTGCGTAAACTCATCTGACGTGCATTTTATCAAAACCTCAGCAGGTCAATTTCTCTTGCTGGTACTCTGAGTGTTTTGTGTGGATTTTCTCCCCATAGATTTGTATTAAATGCAAGAAATGTGCGTGCAAAAATGCATGTGTTTTTAGCTTGTTTCCTCAGCGGAAATGCATTAAAAAAATGCATGTAATCCACACCTTGGTACATCGATAGTTTTGTCAAACCAAAAAGAAAAAGAAAACACAGGAAGTATCAAAAAAAAAGTGGCTTTATTTAACCCCTTAACGACCGCCTATACGCCTTTTAACGGCATTACTTAAAGGTACTTATTCCTCAGCGACGCTTTTTAACGGCGTTGAGAAATAAGGTTATAGTGCATCCCAGTGTCTGAAAATCTCCGGAGTTGCTGAGGTGGTCCTTAATTTACAAAACCTTTTTTTTTTTTTTTTTGTGGAAAAATTAGAAATTGCTGGTCAACTTTTAACTTTTATAACTTCCTAACAAAAAAATTATGTTTCCAAATTTGTGCTGATGTAAAGTAGACATGTGGGAAATGTTATTTATTAACTATTTTGTTTATTAACTATTTTGTGTGACACGACTCTCTGATTTAAGGGCACAAAAATCCAAAGTTTGTGAATTGTAAAATTTTCAACATTTTTGCCAAATTTCTGTTTTTTTCATAAATAAACGCAAGTCATATAGAAGAAGTATCCAGTAGAAGAAAAAATCGGCACCGCTGAAACCCAGAGTCTATACCTCCACCGCTTAATGTCGCTGCTGTTGCCACAACTGCCTGAACAATCAAGACCCTCGGGTGCAAAGATCCAGAGATAATATGAAATCCAATGAAAGAAAAAATAGGAATGCACTCACCGGTCTGTTGAAGCAAAAAAATTCCTTTATTGGGACATGTGCAGGAGACGACAGGGAGAACGTGGAAAAAAAGGATGACGATCGTTTCGCTCTGCTGCGCTTCTACGGGTCCTACGTTCTTCCTGTCGTCTCCTGCACATGTCCCAATAAAGGAATTTTTTTGCTTCAACAGACCGGTGAATCATATAGAAGAAGTTTTACCACTAAAATGAAGTAAAATAGGTCCTGAAAAAAAATCTCTGAATCAGTGGGATCCATTGAAGCATGCCAGAGCTATAACTTAATAAAGTGACAGTGGTCAGAATTGTAAAAATTGGCTTGCTCATTAAGTACAAAATTGGCTCTGTCACTAGAAGCGCGACATACCAAAAAGAGACATACCAAAAAAACAATCAAAATATATGGTTAAAAAAATTACAATGAAAAAAACACAAATAACCTAATTTAAATAATTGGTGCAGAAATTCTGCAACATTAAAATGCACCAAAAACTCATCATGGGAACACAGCCAAAATCTGCTTGTTATTAGGTTACTTCCCTTGGTGAGCTCATATAGGGCTAGTTGTGGGACGTGCTGCGTCTTTTAGCAGTTTGAGATCCCTAGTTTTCAAGATATATTCTCCTCTAGAGGTCCCAGGTGGTAGATATTGTCATTTTATTTCCTATTGCTATTTTACTATTCTATAGAGATGAAACATGCCATAGATATCATCTTCCATCGGTTTTGCTTTTAAGTTGGAGGGGTAAAAATGGTGTTACGATGATGTGAGTGATTGTGTTATTTTTATCTACGATGCTGAAAATGTCTCCTATAAATATCGGATTTATGCAAATGCCAATATTCATCACTGACCACTGGCTCCAAAGTGTCAGAGACGAGCCCTTTGAATAGAGGAAGCACTTGCTTCAGAAGTGTACTTCTCCTCCTCTACGTAAACGAATACCAGTCTTGGTGACTGGTTCCCAGCGCAAATCTGTGCTGCAATTACTTGTTCACAGCAGATGTCCCTACTTCAATGGAGGTTGAAGTGTTGGCTATCTCACTTCCCCAGTTATTATTAATCCCATATCTTCAATGTGAGGATATGTCCCCTCTCTGGAGATGTCTGTATGGAGTTTATAACTTTTCCTCTACAGCTATTATTATTGTTATAACTTTGAAAAACATTAGGGCTACATAAATTATGTATCCTACATAATGCTTAGTATTCTATGTCCCTTCTTATATTATATCTGCTTTGTCCTGTACATATTTTTTTCTCTTCCTACATGATAGCAAGATATCAGAACAGCAAACCCCTCTGTACAATACTTGCTACAGATCCTGTTGTTTTAGAAATGTGTGTATATATAAGTAGGTCTGTGCTTGTAGATAAATGTATAAGGAGATAAACAAAAATTCACATAGGATTAGTTTTTAATGTGTGGGATTATCTGATACAATGAAATCAAATTAGTTTTTATTGCTGAAAGCTGTTTCTTATGCAATCAGCCACAAGTCTTGCTAAATACGCAGCCTTAATTCCGAAGTAGCAAATATGCCACAAGGGAGCTATATATTATTGCTTCCTAATGCAAACTATGTGCAGCAGTTATTGATCGGCACAATTAATGATGCATTAAATAGGAGACAGGCTGCCAGGACATAAACTCAGCTAGTGTTTGGTGAATGGAAAGTAAATGACTGTATAGTATATTATTAGACAGTGAACTGTTCTGATGCTCTTATTGGTAACTTATGTTTTCCTGAAACTGTTTTGGAATATTCTGCTCTTTAGTATAATGCAAAACCACTTTACATCGACAACTGTATTTAACGCTGATTATTCTGTATATACCAATATGGATTTGGTATGGGTATAAGAGGGCTCCAAAAACTTTTATGGGTGCCATATTAATTATTTCTACAACTGTTGTACATTGATACAGATAGGATAGGTTCCTGATTTGTGTTAATATAATGGCAATCGCTGATTGTTCTTCCAATTATGTAAAGACTGATTGCTTTTATGCTGCTGCCACAGTGGTTAGAATGTGTATTTTTGCTTTTAGCGATTTCACACATTGGTGACGTTACTGCAAAATCGGATGTTGACTCACTGTTAAATTTAGCCTGTACCTGGCAACACTAGAATTGGTGTCTAGATACATAGTTTCTTTCTTTAGAGCAGGAAGTGAATGAGTCAGGAATCACATTGATGATGAATGACATTGCGTCCTCTTCCATACCGTGAAGAATGAAGTCCAGAAGTCTTCAGAATTGTAACACACTCTTAAGAGAAACTACTTTACCTTTGTTACAGCTTGAAATTGTTTGGATTGTTACTTGAAGTGCCATTTTGCACTAATTTTTTAAGTCTTGCATTGTTAAAGTAGGTTATTTGCATAATGCTTTAATTGTAACTTGTAATAGAAATTAAGCCATACTTGAAACACTGCCAAGTGAAAATACAATGCAGAGAAATGGGTCTTCTTTGTGGTTCTGTTACCAACAAATGTGGTGCTTTTAAAGTTTGTCATTGAAATGTTAGCAAAATTGGCACATTTAGGTAGTTTTTCATTATACTTCCATAACAGGATGGCCAGAGGTCACTAAACATTGCAGCAATGAAGCCTGCTCTTTTCATCCTGGAGGGATGCGTTTTTTTCCGTTTTGGCTTTGACCTTATCTTGGTCATGCTTTCTCTTTAGTTTGCTGCTGTTGATAATACTGTAATTAGAGGACTATAATCATTATTATGTTGTAATATGTAAAAGTTGCTTGAATTTAATTTGGAAGGCTAGCCTCTGAAATTTTAATTATGATATGAGCCAAACTCATTTTTTTTGCCAAGTTAGACGAAGACAGAAGATGTCCACTGTGTCCACAGTTGGTTCTCTAACAAATCCTTTACTAGTATGCCAGCTGTAGTTTTTTTTTATGGAGATGTCCCCCTTTACCAATAAGACCCATGTGCTGTTGGTAAATGGTGGGTCTTCCCTTGATGGTCTTTGTCTTGAATGTAACATATTAAGAAATCATGAGCTGCTATTAAATACTGTGTTCATGTTCACTTTGAAGACGGTAAGATCAGATGTGTATATTGCCCTGATAAGATTCAGTTACCTTCTTAATCTTCTGGGATGACTTTGCCTTCACTTTCAGGAGCTGCCTACTTGCAGTTTTCACACTGAGTCAGATAACATTGACTGGCCCTCATGTTCCCCATGCCTGAATCCAGTTGAAAACTGGTTTCTGCTGGAAAAGATAACTTCCGAACGGTAAACTACAGTCAATTTATTGTCTATTCATTTTGGTATTGACCAAGTGCCTTCATCCAGTCATTCTACTGAGTTCACTGTAGTAGCCTTATTTAGCATAAACTGCACAAGGAGGGGCAACAGGAGGTCCCCTTCTTACAAGGCTTTAGATAGAATTGTGCCTGCTATAAATTTTCCTCTGTATAACATTTAGTGCTATGGTGGTAGAGAAGGTAGACTGTACATATCACAGACAGGCTACATCATCCGGCTTTGACTGAAACTTTTTGACATACAGTACAGACCAAAAGTTTGGACACACCTCCTCATTTAAAGATTTTTCTGTATTTTCATGACTATGAAAATTGTAAAATCACACTGAAGGCATCAAAACTATGAATGTTAACACATGTTGAATTATATACTTAACAAAAAAGTGTGAAACAACTGAAAATATGACTTATATTCTAGGTTCTTCAAAGTAGCCACCTTTTGCTTTGATGACTGCTTTGCACACTCTTGGCATTGCCTTGATGAGCTTCAGGAGGTAGCCACCGGAAATGGTTTTTGCTTCACAGGTGTGCCCTGTCAGGATTAATAAGTGGGATTTCTTGCCTTATAAATGGGGTTGGGACCAACAGTTGTGTTGTGCAGAAGTCTGGTGGATACACAGCTGATAGTCCTACTGACTAGACTGTTAGAATTTGTATTATGGCAAGAAAAAAGCAGCTAAGTAAAGAAAAACAAGTGGCCATCATTACTTTAAGAAATGAAGGTCAGTCAGTACGAAAAATTGGGAAAACTTTGAAAGTGTCCCCAAGTGCAGTGGCAAAAACCATCAAGCGCTACAAAGAAACTGGCTCACATGAGGACCGCCCCAGGAAAGGAAGACCAAGACCAAGAGTCACTTCTGCTTCTAAGGATAAGTTTATCCGAGTCACCAGCCTCAGAAATCGCAGGTTAACAGCAGCTCAGATTAGAGACGAGGTCAATGCCACACAGAGTTCTAGCAGCAGGCACATCTCTACAACAACTGTTAAGAGGAGACTTTGTGCAGCAGGCCTTCATGGTGAAATACTTGCTAGGAAACCACTACTAAGGACAGGCAACAAGCAGAAGAGTCTGGTTTGGGCTAAAGAACACAAGGAATGGACATTAGACCAGTGGAAATCTGATGAGTCTAAATTTGAGATCTTTGGTTCAACCACCGTGTCTTTGTGCGACACAGAAAAGGTGAAAGGATGGACTCTACATGCCTGGTTCCCACCGTGAAGCATGGAGGAGGAGGTGATGGTGGTGTGAGGGTGCTTTGCTGGTGACATTGTTGGGGATTTATTCAAAATTTAAGGCATACTGAACCAGCATGGCTAACACAGCATCTTGCAGCAGCATGCTATTCCATCCGGTTTGCGTTTAGTTGGACCATCATTTGTTTTTCAACAGGATAATGACCCCAAACACACCTCCAGGCTGTGTAAGGGCTATTTGACCAAGAAGGAGAGTGATGGGGTGGTATACCAGATGACCTGGCCTCCACAGTCACCAGACCTGAACCCAATCGAGATGGTTTGGGGTGAGCTGGACAGCAGAGTGAAGGCAAAAGAGCCAACAAGTACTAAGCATCTCTGGGAACTCCTTCAAGATTGTTGGAAGACCATTCCCGGTGACTACCTCTTGAAGCTCATCAAGAGAATGCCAAGAGTGTGCAAAGCAATCATCAAAGCAAAAGGTGGCTACTTTGAAGAACCTAGAATATAAGACATATTTTCAGTTGTTTCACACTTTTTTGTTAAGTATATTATTCCACATGTGTTAATTCATAGTTTTGATGCCTTCAGTGTGAATGTACAATTTTCATAGTCATGAAAATACAGAAAAATCTTTAAATGAGAAGGTGAGTCCAAACTTTTGGTCTGTACTGTATATTCAATTATGCTGTGCTTCCTCCCCACTGATAATTTTGCCAGAGATAAAGTTGACCAATTGGGATCTTTTATTTCATATTACTGCCACGATGGATGCTGCAGGAAGTTCCATAGATGCTGCTGCCAGCAGCTCCCACGGTTCTTGCCATAGTATGGGTAATTTTGTTATTGCATTACACTACATCCATTGCCAGTGCCACGTTTTGATTTAACCTCTCCCCGACATTGGATGTATCCATACGTGCTTGCCGACCTATGACATATGAATATGTCATGGCGATCACCCACAGGGCTGGGGCTAAAGCAAAAATTTGGTGGTAAAAATGTAATTATTTTTTTCTTCACTGCCCAATGGTATAAAATTCTGTGACCAACCCCCGTGGTGTCAATATGATCATTGAATTGAACCCAGATGAATTTATTAAGAGGTATGGGGCTTCTTCCCTTCTGAGCTTTGTACTGTGCCTCAGAAGTAGTTCGACCGCATATGGGGTATCGGCATACAAATTTTGGGTTCCATTTTCTTCTGTTACCCTTTATGAAAATGTAAAACTATATATAGCTTCCAAATTTAATTATTCCAGCAAATTTTGCATTCAAAAAGTCAATTGGTGCTCCTTTCCTTCTGAGTCTTCTGAGCCATGCACCCAAAGAGTATGTTTCCCCACATGTGGGGCATTTGCATGCTCAGGAGAAATTGCACAACTAATTTGGGGGTCCATTTGTTTCCTGTTACCATTGTAAAAACAAAGTTTGCATCTAAAGTAAAAATTTTCTGAAAAGTTAAATGTTCATTTTATTTTCTTTCCACATTCCATTAATTCCTGTGGAGCATCTGAAGGGCTAAGAAACGTCTTGAATGTGGTTTTGAGCACTTTGAGGGGCACAGTTTTTAAAATGGTGTCACTTTGGGGTGTTTCTGTTACATAGGCCCCCAAAGTCACTTCAAACGTGGTGTACTCCCCCCCCCCCCAAAAAAAAAAAAAAAAAATGGTTTTGTAAATTTAATTTAAAATAATGAGAAACCACTGGTCAGTATGGTTCTGGTGCATACAGTTTGTTAAATTTAACTTATAGAACCGTTGTAAAACTTTTTTTATTTCCCCTTTACCTTGAACAAAAATGTAAACTCAAATGCTACATTACAAAGTAGGTACATGTAGGATCGCTCCAGAAAATGAAACTATGGTAATAGTATGGATCTCTGGTGTAATGGTTAATTAATTGGACTATTAAAACAACAGGTATTCATAAAAAGGTAAATGTGCCCATCACATAAGACATAAAAAAGCACCCTGCTATTTTCCTTAAAAGAACGGGACAAAAAATTTTGTTAGTTTCCTGTCCCAAAAGGGAGCACTTGCAACCTGCCTCAGTATTTGGGTGGTGTATATGGATCTAAAGTTGGACTTCTAAAACAAAAAATTCTGCAACAAAAATGGAAATTTTTCATAACCCAATTGGTTTGTGAGGTAGACAGTTAATTTTAAATTAAAGGAGTCAGGAAATTTGTGATTTGCATTTAAAAAAAAAATCCATAAATAATTATGACTTCACTGTCTGTTATGCACGAGCCTAGGTTTCATGGTTCTTATTTACAAAAAAATTAGGACTTAGGGGTATTAAACTGCACTCTTGGTTTGCAATTGCGGTGTGTACATAAAATAATATACTGTTAAGGTGCAGTGCTGTAACTGTGGTATATCGCAGATTAATGAGATCACAGTAACAGGAATTATACAGCTACAAAACTTTCCCCATCTAACTTGAATCTTTGGATATTGCTCAGACTTGACTACCACTACCATTTTCTAAGTTCAACAGTGTTTTGGCCTTTTTCTGCTATTAGGTGGGATAAGCTGTCCTCTCTGACTTCTATCCCTAGGCTGTTTAAAGCATAAAATGGTGCTGCTTGACAGACCCCCATATTTTATACTAACTGAAATGGTACTCCCTCATTGGCTATGCTAAACCTTGTGATTGCTGCAGGGCATTAGGGGGAATTCCATCTGGCCAATCCTAACTTCTTTTGCCTGTTCTTTGACTTTTGTGAAATTGTGCCAGTCAGTTTATTTTATTTATTTTTTGGGCTCCTCCACGCGCAAATCGAATCATATATAAGAAGAATAAAATCCGTGCCATCAATACATATGCCCTGCCAGTTATCAAATACCCTGCTGGCATAGTGTGCTGGCCATGAAATAAATGGTGCTATATAAATGTATAATAATAATAACACATAGTGGCAGGATGCAAGAACAGCGTATACCATACGGCACAACCAAGTAGCGGGAATTGTATACAGGAATATCTGCACAGCATATGGGTTAAGTCCCCCTAAGTCCAGGTGGGAGACCCCAGAGATAGTGGTGGAGACTGAAAGGGCTAAAATCCCACGGGACTTCAAGATCCAGACGGATAAGCAGGTGTTGGCTAACCAACCAGACATTGCTATCTTCTGATCCTTGTCTACTATCACAATGATAATAGATGTGGCAGTGCCAAGTGATGGCAACATAAGAAAGAAGGAATATGAGAACCTGGAGAAATATCAGGGCCTCAAAGGAGAACTGGAGAAGATGTGGAAGGTGAAGGCAACAGTGATTCCAGTGGTGATATGAGCACTTGGAGCAGTGACCCCTATGTTGGGAAAATAGCTACAACAGATCCCATGAGCAACATCTGAACTCTCTGTCCAGTAAAGCGCAATGCTGAGATCAACTAAGATCTTGCACAGAACCCTCAAACTCTCAGGCCTCTGGTAGAGGACGTGAGAATGAAAGAAGTAAAAAAAGACCACCCCCATTGGGGGTTGAGAGGGAAGATATATATATGTATATGTATATATATATATATATATATATATATATAGTAAGGAGTGTACTTACTCGGGTGTGTAGGAGGAAACAGGAGGCACATTCTCTTCAACGTCCATGTGGGTTTATTTGCTTCATAAACCATCAAGTCAGCATCAAAAAGGTAAACAGTCTTTACATCAGGCCGAAATAGTATCAATGTCCATAGTAGAGCTTTGCAATGTCCAGCACTCAGGCTCTCTCTGAAGCCATGGACACAGAAAGACTTCTCCCTCTCAAGACACAGACCACTCTGTAATGTCCAGCCTGGACACATAGAAGTCTGTCCACACTGGCAGACTCCCAAACATTCACTCACATGTGCCAAACCCAGCTCCATTATGTGGTTGTAACCACACCCAGGTACCTATCACATGGCTAGTTAGGTGATCGTGACATTACCGCAGGTCCTTAACACACCACAACCATCTTAGGTGTTCAGACACACACCCCTTTGGGTGGGTATGTGGGTGACTGGACCCACCCATCTCTCTGAGTCACCTGGAAGCCTTCCCAATGTAAAACAAATCCCTCAGCAGTAGATTTGCTGAACAAAACACGCTCAGGCTTCCATCACAGGGCCATCCACCTCTGCGATACATACCACCCATTAATCACATGACCAGTCCCCATACCACTATATATACCGTATATATATATATATATATATATATATATATAATCAAAAAAAGAGGCAGCACTCCATATTCCAAAGTGAAAAAAATGTGCAGGATTTAATCACATCTCAAGGCGACGTTTCAGCTCGCAATGAGCTTTTCTCAAGCCTGAGAAAAGCTCATTGCGAGCTGAAACGTCGCCTTGAGATGTGATTAAATCCTGCACATTTTTTTCACTTTGGAATATGGAGTGCTGCCTCTTTTTTTGATTATATTTGAACTTGGATGATCGGTGGACAGGTTATCTGGGGGCCTTGCACCCAAAGATAAGTATATCTGTGCTGTTCCCCTTTTTTTTTACTATATATATATATATATATATATATATATATATATATATATATATATATATATATATATACATATATATATATATATATATATATATATATATAATATGTATACATGTATATATATTGAAGATTTATGTATATACATTTTTAATATTCAGTTGTGCAAACCTCTGGACTTGCACTTCAGAGCATCCTTACCCTACTAAAGGTCAAATGGAAGACAAATAGAAGTCATATTTGTTGTGATCTTCTGGTTTACTGGAGTAAAATGTTCAAATATTATTTTTTTTCAACATAGATTCATATGAAGATCACCACTACTTTTTTTTGTAAACTTTTCCCTATTTGTAATAACAATCATAAGTACCTTGCATTTCTGCTTAGATGAGCTGAAAAATAAACAGTGAATTCTAATTTTATTTTGTTTGCTTAGATGTGCTTTTATAATAGAATTCTATCTGCAGAGAACATAAAATCCATTCAGGTTAAAATAATTTCATTTTTTGTAATGACATTTTGACATATTTCTCAGGGTGGAAGATTTATCATCCTTGTATGTTATTATACCCTTCTTAATTTTACAGTTAACACCTTATTGCAGTGTAAAATGTACTGTCCACCTTTCAGCTGTTTTCATTACAGTGCAAATGGTGCTTAATAATAATGAATTAAAAATGCACAATTTTTCATACTCATCTGAACTTATCTTAACAGGTTCCCATAGTGGAAAAACATCCTGGTTCTGCCAGAAATTTTGGGACTGTTTACCAATAAAATTGGGTTAAGTACCAAAGCCAGACTTATTTCTGCCCCAGAGCTTTTGCTAGTCCACCTGCATTTCACTTGATTTTATATACTATAGATTTGTATGTATATGGCAAGTCGGAAAAACACCACTAGATTGTATTGCTAATTTGTCTAATGTATTTATTAAAACATTCTGCAATTTACCTTTTCAGCTAAAATGGGATAGTTGAAATCCATGCAATGCACATGCTGCAAACTCTATTCTCTATTTTAAACCTGTAGAAAGCATTTTCTAGTTCTTGAAATTTCAGAAAAAAACAAACACAATTGAACACACCCTAGGGTTTCACCATGTGAATTTAAGTTTACTGGCAACATTGCCAACTTTAAAGCTTTGTTTATAAAAACTTGCTGTCCCATTAGTATTCTATGAAATTACAGATTTCCAGCCGGCGGTGGCAGGTGGGGCAATGCTGCAGTCGCGGGGTACAATGCTGCAGGTCCGGTGTCGGCAGTGAGGCAGAGCTTGGAGCAGGGTCCCCTCCTCAAGATGCTGGAGGCGGCAGAAGTGGGGCAATGCTGCAGTCCCGGGGTGCGATGCTGCGGGTCCGATGTCGGCATTGAGGCAGAGCTTGAAGCAGGGTCCCTTCCTCAGGATGCCGGCGGCAGAAATGTGGCAACGCCGTGACCTGGTGTCCATGGTGAAAAGAGCAGAGTGCATCACCGATTTCTCGGCGCCATCTTCCTGCAGTCCGCGTGTGCACAAATTGAGATCTCTGCTGCCCTCAGCTTCAGGAAAATGGCTGTCAAGATCTCAATCTGCATACATGCCGCCTCTGCTTCAGGAACCAGGCCATAGCATCGCCACGGAATGCAGAAAACTGGAACGCGAAGCAGCTGCAAGAAGCCAGCTGCTGCGGATAACACTGTGCTCGCTATTAAAGAGAAATGACTATTCACTTCTTTCCACATCCATGGGCGTGGAATGGAGTAAATATTTATTTCTGTTTTGCAGCGGGCACAGGAGTTAGCTGCAGCAGCCAGATCCTGCCTCTTGTGACCCTCTGTTCTGTGGCTTCCGCTTCCTCACAGCCATATTAGGAATATCAAAACTTTAATACACCCCCCCATTTTCCTCCACATTTTTGGAGGAAAAAATGCGTCTTATAGTCCGAAAAATGCGGTAGGTTTATTTTAAAACCTGTAGCGCCAGCGTCCCTGCACACGTCTCCCCTCACCCCGGCAAGGATGCCATCTCACGCACCATAGCAGCCCCCGTCCCACCACAACCAGCTCACAGATTCACAGGCACTGTGCTAAGGGTGGGTGCACGCCCTCCTTCTTAAAGGGACAGCACTCCCCGTCCTAAAGTGTCCAATGACTGGGAGACTCTTATTATTTAAGGCATCTCCACCTGATGGGAGGTACCTGAGCAATGTGTAAAGTCAGTTATCTGCACACTTGCTAGTTGTCATGTCCCCAGTACCCACCAGTCAGTTTACCTGTCCTGTACCTGTCTGCCTGTACTTGCCTTGTGTCCCTGTATTCCAGTCGTGCCCTCCTGCACCAGCCTGCCTTTATATCAGCAGTGCCCGCCTGCACCTACTGTATCAATCTGCATACCAGCTGTACCTACCTGCACCTGCCGTGCCAGTCTGTATACCAGCCGTTCCTGTCGTGCCTACCTGAACTTATCAGGTCAATCTTGTCTTGGCCGTTCCATCTACCTACCTCTTTTGGGGTCAGCTGCCTTGCATCCGAGGTCTGTCCTGGAGTAGCCATACGGATGTCATACGGATGTCACACGGATGGTTACATGTGAGAAAATCACATCCTCGCACTGCACACGAATGACATACGGATCACTGTTCAGGGAACATTTTTGCAGTTCTCGTCCATGTAAAACGGACCGATTTTTTATTTGTTTTTATATGTTGTGTGTGACTCCAGCCTAAAGGAGATCCCCCAACATTAAACATAATGGTATTTTACTTACTGAACAGAAGGGGTCTGATTGTCAGGACCTTACAAAAGAACAGGGGCAGCAGCATTTTTTTCCACTCCACAGCAGCACTGCCATCTATCTGCCATGTAGGGAAGTGCAACAGAGCCCTATGTATGTGAACGGAGCAGCTTCCTGTACAGCAGTGCCACTTTGACAGTAAAAATGATGAAGGAGAATTGACCCGATAACTGAGCATATTTACACCATTGTATAATAATTGGGAATATCCCTTAAAAAAAAATAAAAGTAATATCTGCAGATTATTTAACCTTTTTTTTTCCCTATGGTTGGATTTTTTTTTTTTTCAATTTTTGCAAGGTTGTTACTCCCATCGGGAAACAATGTACAGTCTGGGTTATGTCAACGCTGCAGTTTTTTACTTGGAACCAGAGGTGACTCTAGGTCACCAATAAGCTGCAACCTTAGGCTAAGTGCACACGTTGCAGAATTGCCGCGGAAATTTCCGCGGCAATTCTGCAGCTCCTGCCGCGGGTATATCGCATGCGGAATTGGCGTGCATATTCCCGCAGAAAACTAGCGTTTTGCAAGCATAATTAGCTTGCAGAATGCTAGCGTTTTCCAAGCGATCTGTAGCATCGCTTGGAAAACTGATTAACAGGTTGGTCACACTTGTCAAACATAGTGTTTGACAAGGGTGACCAACTTTTTACTATTGATGCTGCCTATGCAGCATCAATAGTAAAAGATAGAATGTTAAAAATAATAAAAAAAATTTAAAAAATGGTTATACTCACCTTCCGCAAACAGCCAATCTCCTCAACGGCTTCCATTCCTATAGATGGTGTGTGTGCAGGACCTTCGATGACGTCGCGGTCACGTGACCACGACGTCATCGCGGTCATGTGACCGCGACATCATCGCAGGTCCTTCACACACACCATCTATAGGAACGGAAGCGGCCACGTGCACCGCTGAGAGGGGGGAAGGCTCCGGGGCCATCAGAGGGTGAGTATATTTTTTATTTCAATTCTTTTTTTTTTTAACAATTATATGGTGCCCAGTCCGTGGAGGAGAGTCTCCTCTCCTCCACCCTGGGTACCAACCGCACATGATCTGCTTACTTCCCGCATGGTGGGCATAGTCCCATGCGGGAAGTAAGCAGATCAATGCATTCCTAGGTGTGCGGAATCCCCGCAATTCCGCAAATTTAATGAACATGCTGCATTTTTTTCTGGAATGCGATTCCGCTCAGGAGAAAAATGCAGCATGTGCACAAAAAATGCGGATTGCATTCTATTAAATAGGATGCTTAATGTGAGCGTTTTTTTCGTGGTTTTATAGCGTTTTTATAGCGAAAAACCGCAAAAAATCTGCTACGTGTGCACATAGCCTTAGAAGGAAGATAGACTTTTCAATGACTGTCCAATAATACGGAAAATCTGATGGTTCAGAACCTGTCCCGTCCCTTTTAGGCTGCATTCATTGATATCTTCAGTTTTAAAGCTGAAGTCTTAAACAGGTAAAGTTTTACTTTTATTCTACGTTCACATATGTAGAAAATATTTTATATGTACCTGCCTGAAATCGTCTGGGCAAGGAGTTCGGCAAGCTGGAAAGCCCCCAAGGCAAATGTTAGGATTTGTTGCAGCCTTGTGGTATTGTGCTTTGGGGTAGTGTAGTGCCACCTGCAGGTCATTTTTCCGTACTGCAGTTTTATGAAAATTAATGTTTAAAATGTATTTTGTGATAACATCGTGGATGTGTGGTTTGTTTGACTATTTTCTTGCTGAAGGGGGCAAGTTTACCTTTCAAATGGTGTATCATTTGTGTGTGTGTGTGGGTGCAGTATGAACGGAGATACAAAGTAATCACCGAAAAAGAGTGTTTTGAAATAATATAGAAGGAACACATTCTGTGAAACTTGCATATCTTTTGAATCTATCTCATTATAATATATTTGTGAAGGTGCAGCATACCTCCATGACTAAAGCAATTATACATGCAACACTGCTTTGTGTTACAATTGTCGGTTTTGGTCTACTAAGATATTAGAAAACATAACCTATTCCACAGTGAAGTACTTTCAAGAGAAACAGAGATTGCTTACTAAGAATCTAGCAATAGATAATTATAAAATAGCCTTTTCTATGATTGATATCCCAATGCCATTAATTACAAGGTCTGAAATCCTATAATAAAATTTATGGTTTGGAAAATTGGATCATTGAATCAGTTGAGTTATCAGATTTGCTGATAAACCTATAATAAAGGAATGCTTATCTGATAGATCTCTTCCTCCAATTCTGATGGCAAAGAATCACTCCCAAGGAATTTCTGCAAACCAGTCTATGCGTGTAATGTAGTGCAAATGCAACAAAACTTTAACTGATCACCATCTTACCCAGTCTCCGCTGCTTGAATTTCTTCTGAGAACTGTGTTTGGCAGTGTCTGGGACGGAGGGGCGAAAGTCCCTTGAGAAATGCTGAGCTGCACTACAAGAAGAGATTTCACATACTATGCTCCAAAAACAATGAAAAAAGCGCCCTTTTCTATTTTCATGTTATATCACTAAATTGCAAAATATCATTAACAGAATTTTGGCATCTATGGAGGAAGTAAGTTATTTATAATTACGCTTCCTTGTACAGCACCATCATATTCCGTAGAGCTTTACAGACATTATCATCACTATCCCCATTGAGGCTCACAATCTCTAAATTCTACCCGCACCCCCAGCACTGACTGACTGACAATCGGCTCTAATGCAGTTACAGCTAACACGCTCTATACATAGAGGGACTGATCCCATGCCGATCCCACCCCAATGACTGAAACGTGAGGGGAAAAAAGGTAGTTTACTCCCAGCAATGGCGGTCTTAATGCCAGTGCCGGGTAGGATCAGAATGGTATCAACCTGTACATTAAACAAAAATAACTCCCCAGTCAATAATGCCAACTATATGATTGTGACATGAAAGTGTCATGGCCAAACCCCACAAAACAGTTTCATGGCCTCTCCTTCACAGAAACCTCACACGGTATCCATCCCCACAGCCTTTCCACACATAGGGGCATATGGGTGCCATCATTCTAACATAGCAGTATAACCCCCCACAGGTTGTCCACATGTCATGGCAGACCACATTCCCTCCACACAGAGCATCATGGCCCCATCAGTACGCTACACACAGTATCATTGCACCCACAGCACTGTGGAGGTCATTATGCTGTTATTGGGCCATTATACTTTGTGGGGGGCTGTGGAGGCCATCATACTTTGGTTGGGATGACTATAGGTGCCATCATACTCTGGGTAGGATGATTGTGAGGTGCATCATACTTTGTGTCTGGACTCCATGGGAAAAATCAAACCAAGTTGGAATGCGGAGAGTATTTTAACAATGTTAGTGGTCACTGTGTGGTGGGCATGCTGTGTGTATGGTGACAATTTGTGCAGGATAATTCATTTTGAGGGTGGGGTGTCTAATCTTACTGTGTTAGGGATGTATTTTGTGCTGCAACATACTCTGACAGCCATGAAAGGGGTAGCATAGTGGGTGGGAATACGACGGGGATTCAGCATGGGCACAATTACTGTGTTTGTCACAATTAATTTCCTCTCCATCTTGGCAAATATTCCATCTATGACAGCACTTATGTGCTGTGACCCCGCCTACTCCCTCAAATATTTTTGCAAGGATTAGGACTTGCTATGGGGCCCTTGATTTCCTATTGAATAGAATGTGCAGTATACATTTTATCCCAGGGAGTAAGCATGTGGTAGAATCAACACTGCATAATGGTCTTGCGTATAATCTGCATAATAGCATACATTACTGGCACTAGAGTGATGTTGGATACATAATTTTGCTGTTCAGGCAAGTTAGTTGTTGTGAATAAGGAAAGAGAATGATTCTGAACATAAAGTGGACTATTACTGTGCATCCGATATTTGATTTTAAGATTTGAGGAGTAAAAATTCAGAAACGTTGTAAGAAGAGGTTCCTGATGCAGCAATCATTCTGCATGTTCCTTTGTAAACGTGAATTGCATATGTTACACTAGAGAAAGGAAAGAAAATTTGGAAAGATTTCTGTGCAATTATGTGTCATGCCTGGGTAAATCCTCAGAATATTGTTCCCGATTGATCCTTTTGGTTAAGTGTGCATAGTAAGGAAAATAACTTGTGGTGGCACTTTACTGCTAAAACTTTCTGATGTGCAGTGGGACAATGTTATATATGGCATATAATACGGGTATTTTGGATAACCTAGAAATTTAGTGTGAACGGTAGAGTTTTTCATCTTATATTTTATGATCAGATTTGTTTTTTGTTTTGTTTTCTTCTTGTGTCTTTCATCTGCTGCACTAAGTTTTCTTGGCCAACCACCTAATTAATAATTGTATTTTCCAGCATTGAGGATATACATTGGAATGTTTCTAAAAATTCCTGGTCTGTGACCTTTTCCTCGATCACAGACAACAAATTAAAATTGTTCACATCAAGGATATTTATTATCTAACTGTATTGGTGTTTAAACATTGAATAAGCAACATTCAAGCGTGTAACTCAATGGGGTTGTCCACTATTAGGGCAACCCCTTCATGATGAAAATGCTTGACCCCCATAAAATAATAAAGCCTACACTCCCCTCCCATGCCAGCGCCGTTCCTGTGATGTCAGCACTCGCTCTTGTGCGGTTGTTGTGTTGTCCCCGGAAGTCGGGCAGCAGCTGATCTCGGACTTCATGCTCAATTTGACAGGAGGTGGAGACAGTGGCACTGATTTACCGCCGGTGTCCCATGCCACAACAGCACGAGAGCCCCCGGGAGAGCGACTTTTGAGACTGCGGGAACAGCGACAGCATGAGAGGGGTGTATAAGCTTTATTATTTTATGGGAGCCAAGTGAAGGGTATGACAAGAAGTTGTGCAAGTAGTGGACAACTTCTTTAAGTAACCTCTGCTGTACAAGTAAAACACTTTATTCCGAAAATTAAAACACAATAGCAAAAAGAATAATAGAAATTTACAAACTTACTCCAGGTTAAAAATGGAATCACTGACTAGCACAGGGTGAAGGCATCTGTGTACAGGCTGGACAGAAATGATCCTGTCAGCTGCGTTCAGGATTGAATGGAGAGAGTTTAGTGCAAGAAGGGTTTTGTGCACGCGACTGTATTTTCGGTCCGAGTGTGGTACATGAAAGAAAACTGACTGCACTTGGACTAATGCTATTCAATGGAGCAGTGCAGTTGACCGTCTTATTTCAGTTGATTGTAGCATGCACTAGATGACAATTGCCCATTCAATTCTATGGATGCGTAAAAATATATGCATAGCATATTTTTGAGGTGAAGGTGATGTGAACGTGTGAGGGATTGGATATTGTGGTTGAATTAAAGATCTGACTCAAAAATAACCCCAAGACAGCTGGCGCTGCCTAGGAGTTGTGGTACCATACACCGATAAGCTGAAAGAATGCAAGATGTTCAATTTTGGAAACATTCAGTATGATAAGGAAGAAAACGTGATGTTAGAGATAGCGGCAGACAGACAATAACTGGTATTTTGTATTTAATTAAAGTACCATAAAAGACAAGCATGAAGGGTTATAGTAATACTAGAAAGGAGAAGAGTTAATAAGAGTATAGTAGAAAGCCGCCATAAACCAATTTGGGATAACTGACATATTAAATGATGCATCTTTCTGTGTAGATGAAGCAGCACTGCAAACCTATAGTGATTTTAAGGTTATTCTTTGGAGCTCTCTGTCATACTGCCCAGCTTGGAGGAATCAAGTGGGAAGATGAATAGTTATGTGATGCTATTTAAACATTTATTCTACTTTGTCAGATAACAGCTGCCTGCAGCACAAAAATCCATTTGTTTTCTGCTGCTGGAAGATGAAAAATATATTCATGTTAAATAAGCAATAAGAACGATCCTTGCTGACACTTCTAGCACAACACTTTGGAAGCAATATGCTTAAAAGCCCTCAAAGTTTGCCATGTAACAACGTTTAAAGGTTTTTTTAATCTATCTTGGTTGAGAAAATGTGAGGGTCATACAATTAGAACCCCCCTCATAGTGATCAACAATTCACATGTTTAATGAGGAGCCCTATGCTAGGCTTGCACACAGTTTTGTAGGGTTACTAATGCTAACTTTTGACAATGTAAGCTTAGACGTGGTGGTCAGTAGATGGGACCAATGCCTCACTTGGTGCATGCTGTTATTTTGGCAGGTTAGATTATGGTCCCTTTTTACATCTTCTCTTGGGTGGTATAGATGAAACCAATATTTTATAACTAAAAACTGGCACATTTTAAGGCTCAAAAAAAATCCCCCTCTTTCCATTTTCAACATCAGTATTGAGCATGTCAGAAACATCTATTCTTATTTTATGCATTTCACTGATTAATCTAAAATTATTTGAAATACAGTTATTATGCATCTTAAACCAGGCAGCATATTTCTTGCCTTTGCTGCAGTTTTACCTGCAAAAACCAAATGGACGCAAACACATTGGAGATTGACCTCCAATGTCCATGTTCCTGTATTATATGAAGTCTAGAAGGGGTGGGACTAGTTATTCATATAAAGCGTTCCCTTTTCAATTGTTGGGTCTTTTTTTTTCTTTTTTCTATTGATTCATGTAACATTTTGTATACCAACTCTGATTATGTTTAGAGATCAGACTGTATAGGCTACAAGCTTGTAGTCTTTCCTGATGAAGAAGTCATTTGTACTTTAAATCTCGTCAAATAAACCACCATTTTGTTTTATATCCTGAGATTAGTGTTGATCGAATAGCTTGGGATAAGCACTTAACCAAATAGCTATAGCTCTCACCGAATAGCTGCCTCGGTAACCTGGAACCTGGAGCTTTCCCGATAATCAGGTGTCCGGAGCCGCAGCTGCATGTGTCACAGCTGTGTGACAGTCACAACGCATGTATGGAGAGCCTGTGTGTTGTGACTGTCACTCAGCCGTGACACATGCAGCTGCGGCTCGGAACAGCTGATTATCGGGAAAGCTCCAGGTATACGGGTTCCCGATGCAGCTATTCGGTGAGGGCTATAGCTATTCGGATAAACACTTGTCAGAAGCTATTCGCACATCCCTAGTTGGCAGTAAAACTATTGCGGAAAATGTGTGTTTGATGGCATTGTTTTTTCATTCTTTATTACCATCCACCTCTCGTGTCTCCCCTTTTCCTCATAGATTGTAAGCTTGCGAGCAGGGCCCTCATTCCTCCTGGTATCTGTTTTGAACTGTGATTTTTGTTATGCTGTAATGTCTATTGTCTGTACAAATCCCCTCTATAATTTGTAAAGTGCTGCGGAATATGTTGGCGCTATATAAATAAAATTATTATTATTATTATTATTATTATGGTTGAATAATGCAAAACAAATTGACATTCTGCAGAATTGAAACTTCAAATCTACAAGGAAAAATATGGTGAGCAAGTGCATAACATTTCAGGCATCTCATTCACTTTACTGGGACAATAAAGTGCTGCTTTTTTATGGCAAAAAATGCGAAGGGGGGAAAAGTGGCATGTGAACATGGCCTTAGAGTGAAAATCCACAAAATAAAAATGGAGAGGCTGCAGTTTATTTTTATTTTACTTATTTTTGCTATATACTGGCTAACGTAGTGCAAAGATATATTTTTCTTGGAAGATCCGGACAAAACTGATATGGTTAGGCCCTCTTCACATGTCCGTGTTTCAGGCATCCGTTTTTTTTCACAGATACCACCTGTATGCTTTATAATCTATGGTGTTTCTCACACTGTGTTCTTGCACACCACATGGAAACATGTTTTATCAGCAGCATGGATAAGAATGGCCAATACAAGTCTATGGGTGCATGTACAACACATTTGGCATCCATGTGCTGTCCTTGTGCTGTACAGTATGTGCTTAACACTGCAAAGTATAGGAGAAGCTTTAAAATACATTTTTCTTAAGCTATACCAGAAAAAAACAAATGGCACGCTGACACCGGTACCCGTATTATACGTACGGCCGCGTGAAGGGGGCTTTATAAGTAGTACAGCCTCTGAGAGCTGCTGGTTTGTCTCCTTGATGCTCCTATGTTTCTTGCTTCCTGCAGTAATAGAAACTGCATATGAAGCCATAGCGATAATGTATAACCAATACAAAGAAAAAATCCTCCTTAAACATTCTGGTATGGAGGAGCAGAAGGCTTCAGGAAAGTTTATATTAGTGATTGAATAGCATGCTACTTTTTTGTTTTTCATTTTAAGAAATGTTGATTGTGAGGGGGAAAATTTGGTCTACAGCATCTTGTGCTTAAAGGGGTTGTCAACTACTAGGACAACCCCTTATTAAACTATTTTTTTTAAATAAAATAATAAAGCCTGTGCTCTCATCCCGTGCCAACGCCGTTCCCAGGGTGTCGGCACTCGCTCTTCCCGTGCCTGTGATGTTTAGTTTTGACTCATACTAAAAGCGGATAGGATCAGGCTCAACCACTGTTGGTGCTCAGGGGTAAAACGGTAAGACAATACAAAAGATCTAACCCCGGCACACTGCAAAGATATGAAGACAGAACTGTTGCTTTCAAAGTTTTTTTTAATATATCTTGTGCAAAAGAGAATGGTTTCCAATGTTTTGGCTCAGGCACGAGCCTTCATCAGGAAGACAATCTCATGGTAGTTATATCATATGTAGGTCCTAGGCTCTCAGATTGCCCTATGGAAGTCTGTCAAAAGTGGCCTTGATTGGCCAGCAGAATGAAATTAAATAAAACTGTTCACACCCATAGTGGACTATCCGTTGTTATCAATTGCTAGGAATACAGATGTATTGAGGTAGACGTAGCCTTTGTATTGTAAGAGGTAGTTAGACCACAATGACAAGGCTCCTTGCCTCCTCACTGAAGCGGTCACTAACAAGGACACAGGGTGGGAGCCACATGCCAGCTGCAGCCTTCCCTATGAACAGTGAATAAGGCTCATTGTGGTCTAACTACCTCTTACAATACTTTATGCGCATTCCATTACTTTTGAAATATACAAAGGCTAAAGGCCCCGTCTCACATAGCGAGATCGCTAGCGAGATCGCTGCTGAGTCACAAGTTTTGTGACGCAACAGCGACCTCCATAGCGATCTCGCTATGTGTGACACGTACCAGCGATCAGGCCCCTGCTGTGAGATCGCTGGTCGTGTCGGAATGGCCTGGACTTTTTTTTGGTCGCTGAGGTCCCGCTGACATCGCTGAATCGGTGTGTGTGACACCGAACCAGCGATGTCTTCACTGGTAACCAGGGTAAACATCGGGTAACTAAGCGCAGGGCCGCGCTTAGTAACCCGATGTTTACCCTGGTTACCAGCGTAAATGTAAAAAAAAACAAACACTACATACTCACCATCTGATGTCCGTCAGGTCCCTTGCCGTCTGCTTCCTGCTCTGACTGAGATCCGGCCGTACAGCGAGAGCAGAGCACAGCAGTGACGTCACCGCTGCGCTCTGGTCTCACTGTACGGCTGCACTCAGTGAGAGCGGGAAGCAGACAGCAAGGGACCTGACGGACACCGAAAGGCGAGTATGTAGTGTTTGTTTTTTTTGGTAACCAGGGTAAACATCGGGTTACTAAGCGCGGCCCTGCGCTTAGTAACCCGATGTTTACCCTGGTTACCCGGGTGCTGCAGGGGGACTTCGGCATCGTTGAAGACAGTTTCAACGATGCCGAAGTCGTTCCCCTGATCGTTGGTCGCTGGAGAGAGCTGTCTGTGTGACAGCTCCCCAGCGACCACACAGCGACTTACCAATGATCACAGCCAGGTCGTATCGCTGGTCGTGATCGTTGGTAAATCGCTATGTGAGACAGGGCCTTAAGTCTACCTCAATACAGCTGTATTCCTAGCAATTGATAACAAAGGATAGTCTGGCCAATCAAGACCAGGGGTTAGATCTTTAGTATTGTTGATACTCATGACGCCAGCACCAAATCAGAGCTAACATTACTGTCTCCTCCTTTGAACAAACTAAACATGATGAGGAAGTCTGGCTGCAGCTGATTTCTGACTTCCTCTCCATGTGCAGTTTGTCTGAAGGCAGAAACAGTGATGCCAGTGCTGATTGGGCACCGGTGTCGCGTGTCCTCGTAGCCCCAGGGAGAGTGAGTGCCGATACCATGGGAATGGCGTAGACACTGGAGGTGAGTATAGGCTTTATTACTTTATCTGGGCCGAACATTTAGTTTTAAGGAAGGGATGTCCTAGTAGTGGAGAACCCCCTTAACCTGAATTGTGACAAGCAAAATAAATGCAACAGTACATGAAACGTTTTGGACGGTTAATAACTTGAATACCTTTTTATGCGATCAATCTACGTAGAAACAGTTCTGAAAAGAAAGTTGTAAAAAGTATAGAAAATAAATATCAAGTGATAGGAAGTAATTGGTCACAATTATAATCATAAAAGGTGGCAAAGTTGGATGCTATCAATGCAGGTAATGTTGGTCCATAACTAAATACCATAATTTCATAAAACATTTCTTTAAATTGGTATATTTAAATTGGTAGATATTCCGTATGTTGCAGCTGCACAGTGACCCTGTAAGCAAAAGAGGCCCAGTCCCACCATTAAAAAGAAAATGATAAATGACAATGGCAAACGACTGTCAGTAAATAGCAGTGGTCGCCAGGCAAATATTTGTCTAATACATTTTTACAATCTTCACTGAGGAATTTACTCGGGCATATTCAAATATGCTATTTTTTTTTTAATTGACAAAACTATGCAATTCTCCTTAGTGTAAAAAAACAAATGCCATGCTCCGGTCTTTATCAGACACTCTTTGTTGTTTTTCTGTCTCCTACTTCTTTCAGAAGTCGCCTGATTTGCTCCGGGCACACGACAGTGTCATTTTAATCATACACACTTCCCTGGAGATCAGGCGGCACAAAAGGAAGATCTACACTTCACCATCCAGTGTACTCCGTGTGCAGCCGCATTATTTATTGTTAGTAGTAAAAATGAGCAGAACAGCACATTTTGGTGCCCATATGGAAGTAAAACACATGAAGTATGCCATACAATTCCATATCTTTGCCACAAATGAAAATGCATATGAACATCGTACTTTAAACTATATAAAAAAATATTCATAGCATACATATACTGTTTTCACTGTAAACAAGAGGCTCACTCTTTCCACTATACTAAAAAAAAAACGCTATGGCCAATAATCCAAAGCATGTAATGCATGCAGGTTTTTAATTAATTTATAAGGTAGCGTGGGTGCGCTATAGTGGACGGCATGGGACTATGGTGAGAATTTATCACAAGGGGAATTTTTGAAGTCTGTTTTGCTTGAGGTCGCGTAGGAATATTGATGTCAAATTTATCTGTGACAAACCCTGTATATCTTTTGGATCGAAAACTCTGCTGCTGTGTTTTTCCATTCTTTATTAGAGTGAGATTACAGCTTTTTGTGCTACCTTTTTTTTTTTTGTAAAAGAAGCAATTCATAACTCTGACTTTATACTTTTATTTGCATAGCTTACCATGTCCAGATTACCATTTTTTCATGTGGTGCTTCATTTTGAAAATGTGTAAAGTTGGAATTTTTTTGCCCCCTTTTTTAGTTTTTTTATTCCAATAAAAATGACACTAAACCCTTGACATATGCCCCTTTTGTCTTTGACTACAGGCCAGGCCACCACATGTTGGCATTTAGATAAATCAAGAGAATTTACAAGTCTGGGCATTTTAATTTTAATGGCTGTTGGTGATAAAGTAATGGTTTGATGGTAACATCAAGGTAAATGGAAAATCATATGATATGGATTTGTGATGCTGCTCCATACAGTGATCACTATTAAAAAAAAAAACATACAATTTAGGAAAATTGCTTAACGTGTAGGCCACTTGACCTTTAAATAATTTCTTCTGTATCTTAAACACAAATGCTATCCCATATACTGGTTATTATGAAATCAAGTGCATGGTAAATAAAGACACAGCCAGAATAAAGTCCTTTAATTGAAAGAAACACATAGAAGATGCGACCGTCCCGGCTGAAAACCACTGGTGAATGAGATGCTGTGAGAGCAGCTTCAATGACTAGCGGTGACGTCACTGAAGTTTCGCTCCCTCACAGCCTGAACTGCGGTGACCTCTGGACCGTGGGAAAATGACAGTGCATTAGCATAAAAAAGCTGCAAAAGAACGCAGCAAAAACGCCCAGTGTAAACATACTCTTAGCCTAATCCTCCTTATAAAACAGCTTCAACTCTTTTATATTGGTGTTTTCTCATATGAACTAGATGTTTCAGGTTATTTCACAACATTTCTCTAGGAATAATAAACTGGAAAGACCATAAGATCAATTGGTAAAAACTGAGTGATACAAGTGCTTACCTGGTAGGGTATCACAACTGCGTAAACAGGCTGCTGCAGACCCACGGCTTGGAGAACCGCAAAGGCTGGAGGTGAATGGTTTAATATCTGCACTGTGTTTTGTCCTAATGAAGTGTTACTTCGAAATGTGTTGACAATAAAACAGCATTCCTGGATATCTGATTCCTCTCCATGGATGATCCTTTGGCAGCACAGTTATTAATCCATTCATCTCCAGCCTATAACATTTCTATAAGGGTGCAGTCAGATGGTCATATGACATGGTCGACTATCACACTGCAGTGCATGGACTGACCATCAGTTCTTTTAAAAACATGTTGCTCAGGCACCCGCGATACTCTGTGCATACCTGAGCACCCTAGGCAAACTTGAATAACAAGCACTTGTTCTCACTACTAGTTATTAAAAAAAATAGTTTTAATGGGGTTGTCATTTATTTCAAAATTTCTGTAATGATGGACCAGACACACAGCTTTTAGAATATATTCTTATACGCCCCAGAATTGTCTGTTATTTTTTTACTTTTAGAATAGAGTACATAATGTACATTTAAGTCCGTAGGCGAGATTTAGGAATAACTACTGGAAGCAAAACCAGTGTAGGATGATAATCAACAACAGCAAATGGAGCTGTAGAGAGAACATCTATTACACACCAAGAGAGCTATGAAAAAGCAGTCATCTTTGTGTGAATAAGAAGCAGGGATATATTTTAATCCACTACCATGTACAAGCGCTTGTTGGTTGCCAGGGGATGTTTTATTCAGTAAAAAAAAAAATTTCTTAGATTTTCTTTTGCATTTCAGATTCATGGCTGCAATATCTCTTTTTCTTATAATATTGGTTCTTCACTACTGATGAGCAAATATACTCATTAGTCGAGATTTCTCGAGCACGCTCGGGGGTCCTCCGAGTATTTTTTAGTGCTCGGAAATTTAGTTTTTATTGCCTCAGCTGAATGATTTACAGCTATTAGCCAGCATAAGTACATGTGGGGGTTGCCTGGATGCTAGGGAATCCCCAAATGTACTTATGCTGGCTAATAGCTGTAAATCATTCAGCTGCGGCAAGAAAATCTAAATTTCCGAGCACTAAAAAATACTCAGAGGACATCCGAGCATGCTCGAGAAATCTCGAGTAACGAGTATATTCGCTCATCACCATTCTTCACATATGTTTCTAAATTTTTTCAGGCCTTCTGTTTTATTAATATTGACAGCTATTTGGCGGCGTTTTGTATGGTATATTGCCACTGCAAAATATAGATCACCTTCAAGCCATATAGTTAAACAGAGCTCACAGATATTAAACATTACAGAGGTCATAGCAGTAAACAGAGCTTTTCTAGCTTCTGGAGCTCAAGAAGTTTCTGTGCGAGCAGTCAGACTTATCAGAAAACTATTGTCTGAGCCAAAAACAAATTGATACAGTGTAGACGTGTCCTGGTAGTCCTTCACTTACAAGGTAAGGGCAGACATAATATAGAGGTCTTATAGTCAAGGGGAGCCCATACCACTTAAGAGGGCACTTTGCTGAAGGATGCTAGCCTGTCAGATGTTGTTAGATTGATCTGAGAGAATTCCAATTCTACAAACTGTGTGGATTTTCTTGGCAAATTTAGATTTCCAGCAAAGTTCCAGAATTCCAATTCTACAAACCGTGTGGATTTTCTTGGCAAATTTAGGTTTGCAGCAAAGTTCCAGAGAATAATGAATGTAAGATATAGAAAATGGAAAAAAAGTATTTATCACTCATTTGTCCAGTCCCTCCACTCTTCACTTCACCCTATCTGGACCTCATTGCCTTTTCTCATCAACGTTGCCAAGCACTGAATTCCAACTTTTCTGTGCTAAATCACAGCTGTGCAATGCAACCTTGTACTCACGCGGGCAATGTCACCATGCGCGCACATGCACAGAACTGACCTGGGTCCCATCCTGGACCTTTTAATGGCCTTTTATGGTTCAGCAAAGTGGCAACCAACTATTTTCTAGAAGTGAATTGCCCAATATATTGGTATTTTGGCAAATAATAATTTTTGTAATGTTAGAGTAGAATTCAGTTCTATGTCAATGTATTGACTCATCTCTACCAGTCAATCACTCTTGGTTAATTAGCTCTTAAACATCAGGGAGCCAATACGCTGTTTCTGTACAGGGGTCCCCTGCTGTTTATTATATATACACCCTTGTTATGAGACATATGATTACCATTTTCAATCTGCCTTTGGTCAACACTGCTCATTGATTTAGCAGTGGTGTCTTAGATTTGAGTGCAACCAGAAATAAAACCTCCATGTTCGTTCTCCTGTCCTTGTTTTGTGTGGAGTTTCTTCCGCATACTTCGGCTTTGACCCACACTCTAAACACATGCTCAAGCAAACAGCTTAATTAATATTAAATTAGTCTTAGTTTGCGTGTGCCTAAAAATCTGATTGCTAGCCTAGTTGTTGATGTGAATAGTGATATTCTCCATAGTTCTAGATCAGGGTTTCCCAAATTCGAATCCAGTCCCCATGGCCCCCAATACATCATGTTTTCAGGATTTCCTTAGTATTGTACAGATGATGGAATTATTGCTAATGCATCAGAAACTGCCACAGGTTCTCACCTGTGCAATACTAGGGAAATTCTAAAAACCTGATATGTTGGGGGGCCGTGAGGACCGTATTTGGGAAACAGTGTTCTAGATGTTCCTAAGATAATCAGCATTGTATTAAGTAGTGCAAAGTGCAGAACTTCAATGTGAAAATCCATGTCTCGTGCACCTCGGTACAAAGAATTATTCAGATTTATCAAGTCAAGTAAATTTGTCTAGAGTTCTAATGAATGAGGATTCAGAATCATTATTTAATTGGAACTCTATGTTCCTCTATTATTCCTACTGGAAAATTAGGACTAAACTGACAGCTAGGCATTCCCATCCACTCAAAAGTTTGGACACTGTGTAGGAACTCACACAGGTCTATATAAACTCTGTAGAGAGATACATTATTTGAAATATAACATAAGCAGTAACATATAGAGTTTGCGAAAAAGTACTCCAAAAATTGTATTTTATAGGGAATGCAAATCCATTATTAAAACACATGCGGTGAGCTGACTGGTCTTCTTTACTATATAGAAATAATGAGGTGTAGTAATAGCACATTATTGGCACCATGTTTGTGTGCTCTGTTATGTCATTGATCCCCACATAGCATATAGTAAAGCCTTGTGAATATTTATATTAAAGATGCAAATATCCCTTCTTCCTTCCACAGTTTGGTCTGTGTGATCCTTTTGTATATTTATCAGAAAGCCCAGACCAGTTTTTTTTTAAGTTAGGAATTATGTACTTTTTGCTTCTTTTTAAAGAATTATAAGATGTGCATGACCTGCTTGCCAGTAAAATGGAGGTTTATCTAATTGCATTAGCTCCTGGCCAGGATTTGACTTTCACAGGGCTTTGCCAATTATCCACAAAGCTCCACTGCAAAAAAAAAAAATATGAGGAAATAAAAACAAATTTGACAGACCAGTTCTTCAAATGTTTTTGGTCTCATGAAGTGCCATGGGTTCGTTTTATCAGAAGGGGTGGTGCTTGATCAGTGAGCTAATGAGGATGATGATGATGAAAGATCAATTTACCATTAAGAGCTCAATGCCCAGGTGCCATCATAGCAATGAACCCATGCAACGATGTTGCTTGTGCAGTGAGCTAATAATAATGAGTTTGTGGGAGCTGGTATATTGGTCTTAGGCCGGGGTCACACTTGCGTGTGCAATACAAGAAACTCGCGCATCAATACCCAGCACTGCCGCCAGAACTCAGGAGCGGAGCGTGCTGCTGCACGGTATTTCCATGCAGCTGAACGCTCCGGTCTCGAGTGGCGGCGGCAGTGCCAGGTATTGATGTGAGAGACTTGTTCAAGTTTCTCGCGCTTCACACGCAAGTTTGACCCTTATAGTGTTTTCAGGAGCTCACTGTGCAGGACCCTTCTGATGACATAAACGTGGACAATGGCCACAGAGGAAGAAGTCACCTGTCAATCAACAGCCTGAGGCTGGCGGTGGGCAGTGAAGTACAGCAGAGCCAGTGAGAAGTGACAGCACTTTAGAAAAAAAACTTCAAAATTGGATTTCTCACTAATGCACTTAATGAATGAATAAAAGTAGTAAGCATTGATGGTCCCTTACACTCACACCTTTACTTAGGGAATAAATATCCTGCAAGTTCTCTTTAATGGATCAGTTTCATACTGTATTTTTTGGCCCGTAATCTTTGTTTTACTAATATTTGCGACTTATTTCACTCCACCAGGCACTACAAGGCAACCTAAAGAAGGGGAGGTGCCGGGTGTGGATTACAACTTTATTTCCGTGGAAGCGTTTATGGAATTAGAGAAAAGTGGAGCCTTATTGGAGAGCGGTACTTATGAGGGTGAGTTTGGAAAGCTGTGATTGTTTTAATGAAGAGGCTATATAATGGTCCTCTTTCATGAATGTTAGTGCAAATATGTATCAACCAACGAGACGCCATCTCTTTCCATTACAAATGTATGCAGTCATTTGATTATACCAATTGTTTTGCGCTAGTTTCCAGAAAAGCCGCCTACTCTGAATAGCACGTGGAAGCTAGAGAGGTGACCTTCCAAAGACCATTCTAGTTCTGAAAAACCACTGATGTTGTAGATCACCTAGACCTCTATTTCATTAAACCTCATGTAATGTGTTTTGTTTAGCTTTTCCTTACGGGATCTGCTCAGTGAGAAGGGCTTTCTTACAGAACATAACTCCTTTGCACACAAGCATTTTGATGTCTCATAAAAATATTTGAAATGTTTTGTAAACTACCTTTTCTTTGAATGGTTTTTAAAGCATTAGTTGTGTTTCAGCTTATTTTATAGAAGTCTGCAATATGGCTGTCCAAGAAAATATTAATTATTTAAATAGTGCATAAAATATTATTTCTGTTTGCTCCAACACTCCTTGAACAAAAATGTTTAATGTAAAAAGGTTGTCCTGTGATGTAACAAGTACATTTTTCTACTTGGAAAAAAAAAGAATACATTTTCAATTAGAATACCTTTCATAAAACTCTTCTGCTAATACATGCTGCTTATGCTGGTGGTGTTTTTTTTGTTTTTTGTTTTTTTTTCCCTTCTTCAATCTCCAATCGCCACTCAGACCGTCTGGTATTAAATGTGTTCACCCACTAGCAGATCCTCTTGTACACGAGCAGTAGAGATTGAGTGACTGAGCATTTGTGACCACCAGCATTGGCTTTGTTAGGTGACATTCTCATTGTCCGCCTCTGGTTCTTCAGAATCCTTCTAACGGTGAAGAGCCCCTGTACAAGACCTGTTAGCCCCCTCTATTAAGTTCTGCCCACATATACAGTGAAGGAAATAATTTTTTGATCCCTTGCTGATTTTGTAAGTTTGGCCACTGACAAAGACTGTTTATGAACTGTCTATAATTTTAAGGGTGGGTTAATTTTAACATTGAGAGATAGAATATCAAAAATAAAATCCAGAAAATCACATTGTATACATTTATATAAATTTATTTGCATTTTGCAGGAAGAAATAAGTGTTTGATCCCTCTGGCAAACAAGACTTAATATTTGGTGGCAAAACTCTTGTTGGCAAGCACAGCAGTCAGACTTTTTTGTAGTTGATGATGAGGTTTGCGCACATGTCAGGAGGAATATTGTCCACTCCTCTTTGCAGATCATCTCTAAATCATTAAGATTTTGAGGCTGTCGCTTGGCATCTTGGAGCTTCGACTCCCTCCATAAGTTTTCTACGGGATTAAGGTCTGGAGACTGGCTTGGCCACTCCATGACCTTAATGTGCTTCTTTTTTATCCACTCCTTTGTTTCCTTGGCTGTATGTTTTGGGTTATTGTCTTGATAGAAGACCCAGCCACGACCCATTTTTAATGTCCTGGCGGAGGGAAGGAGGTTGTCACTCAGGATTTTATGGTACATGGCTCCATCCATTCTCCCATTGATGTGGTGAAGTAGTCCTGTGCCCTTAGCAGTGAAACACTCCCAAAACATAATGTTTCCACCTCCATGCTTGAAAGTGGGGATGGTGTTCTTTGGGTCATAGGCAGCATATCTCTTCATCCAAACACAGCGAGTTGAGTTAATGCCAAATAGCTCAATTTTTGTCTCATCTGACCACAGCACCTTCTCCCAATCACTCACTTAATCATCCAGGTGTTCATTGGGAAACTTCAGACAGGCCTGCACATGTGCCTTCTTGAGCAGGGTGTTATGATCCGGTGACCTTGGAGCCGCATTAAACTTTCTCTGGAGTAGGTGGAAACTATACTGACCGCAGATCCTGAACTAACACCGCAACTCGAAGTAGCCGTGGGGTGTGCCTAACAAACCCTAGACACCTCGACAGAGCCGGAGGACTAAATACCCCTATAGATGGAAATAGGAATACTACCTTGCCTCAGAGCAGAACCCCAAAGGATAGGCAGCCCCCACGAATATTGACTGTGAGTAGGAGAAGAAAAGACACACGCAGGCAGAAAACAAGATTTAGCAAAAGAGGCCACTCTAGCTAAATAAGAAAGGATAGGACAGAATACTAGGCGGTCAGTATTAAAACCCTTCAAAAAATATCCACAGCAGATAATACAAAAAATTCCACAATCTAACTAAAGACGTGGAATGAATATCTGCAACCCCAGAGAATCCAACAAGACTGAGAAAATACTGACACAATCTAAGCTGGACAAGAAAACACAAAAGAATAGCACTGAATCATGAAGCACACAGCATGTGTGCCACAGAAAAAACCCAGACACTTATCTTTGCTGATTTGGCAGAAAGGCAGGAGGAACCAGGCAGAGGTCCAACACCTCCCAACAACAATTGACAACTGGCAAGGACTAATGAATCATGCACACCTAAATACCCCAGTCAGAACTGCAATCAGCAGAAACACCTGACCAGGACTGCAACTCAGGGACAACTGCATTACCACCTACCACCACCGGAGGGAACCCAAAGGCAGAATTCACAACAGCAGGGGACCATGCGGGCACTGCAGGATTTTAAACCTTTACGGCGTAATGTGTTACCAATGGTTTTCTTGGTGATTGTGGTCCCAGCTTACCTTCCTCATGATCAAGGATACCCCACAAGGTGAGATTTTGCATGGTGCCCCAGATCGATGTCGATTGACAGTCATTTTGTATTTCTTCCATTTTCTTACTATTGCACCAACAGTTGTCTCCTTCTCACCCAGCATCTTACTTATGGTTTGGTAGACCATTCCAGCTTTGTGCAGGTCTATGATCTTGTCCCTGACATCCTTATAAAGCTCTTTGGTCTTGCCCATGTTGTAGAGGTTAGAGTCTGACTGATTTAATTGAGTTTGAGCGCAGGAGTGTTTTATAAAGGTGACTATGTAAGACAGTTGTCTTTAGCACAGGTAGCGAGTTCATTAGGAGCCTCTAACCGGTCTGCAGGAGCCAGAACTCTTAATGGTTTGTAGGGGATCAAATAGTTATTTCTCACTGCAAAATGTAAATACATTTATATAATTTATACAATGTGATTTTCTGGATTTTATTTTTGATATTCTGTCTCTCAATGTTAAAATTAGCCTACCCTTAAAATTATAGACTGTTCATGTCATTGTCAGTGGCCAAACTTACAAAATCAGCATGCAATAAAATAATTATTTCCTTCACTGTATGCACACACATTAGCATGAACATTCTCATGTATACGTATTCACAATAGGTACACGTATACACAATATATACAAGCTAACAACGTATATATGTATTAACACATTACATAATGTAGGTATACAAATAATACATATAAGCATAAATAAGAGATGCATGGGCTCAGTAATTAGCACGGTTACTTTGTTGTGCTGGGTCCTGGTTTCAACTCCACCATGCACAACATCTGCAAGGAGTTTGTATGCTCTCCCGGTGTGTGTGTGGGTTTCCTGAGGGTTCTCCGGTTTCCTCCCACACTCCAAAGACATACTGATAGGGAATTTAGATTGTGACCCTCTGTGGGGAAAGTGATGATAATGTCTGTAAAGTGCTGTGGTATTAATGGCACTATATAAGTGAATGAAATAAATATACACATAATATGCGTATATATAAAAGACACACACATATACCTAATAAACACATATGTACATATTCTGCATATAGGTTCACAGGAAACCAAAATCTTCTACATTTAACAATGCAGCCTGTGGCTCACTGTTAATGTTTCTGCCTTCCAGGTTAGCGTTTCTGAGATTAATTCCCATGTAAGAAAAATGAATTCAGTGTATAAGCATGCAGCGCATTCAGATCCTTAGAGTGATCCTGTCTATAATGGGAGGTAAAATTAGATGCAAACATCAGCCTGGCTATGCTCCCCCGCGCCCATCAGCTGCACATGCAGTATGTCCGCCCCTTAAAAAGTACGATGTGTAAAGTCAATATTTAGATATAGGACCGTTTCATAAAAATGTCAATTTATACACATTCTTTCTGCCCATTTAATTGTAGACTAACCCCTTTAACACTTTATTGCACACTTTGCATAGATCTTACTACAGTCAAGCAGTTTTAAAAATAATATTTTCAGTTATATAAATGTTACTATGCATTTACTATTTCCATTTATTTTCCTCAGTTGGCAGAATATCCCTATTGCTTACCTTTTGCACTAAACAGGCAACATACCAGTTTTACAGTTTACGCACACACAGTGCAATTTCAGCTTGCAATAAATGGTTCAAGGTATATGATGGCAAGACATATAAAAGATTTCAATCTTCTCGTGCAGCTTTATTGGGAAAGGAGGAATATTTTAAAGGCAATCTGTCATCAGGCTTTTGCTACCCAAGCTGAGAGCAGAATGATGTGTAGGGTTAGCGTCCCAGATTCCAGAGATGTCACTTTCTGGGCTGCTTGATGCAGTTTTATCAGTTCTGGGAGTGCTAAGCTGAATAAAACCCAGCCCACACAACTGATCGACAGAGGCGAGGTTATACAGAGCGCATGAATATGAAGGACATATGGCAGCAGGCTTACTAGTCCTCTGGAGATAATCTCCTGCTGATTTAAAGCAGTGGTTTAAAAAAAAAAAAAAAAACGCAAGCAGCCCAGTAAGTGACACATTGTTGGAATCTGAGTGACAAATTAAGCATTAAAACTGAAAAGTCCAAGAACTGGAATATTGGGTTAGCAGCAGTATGAAAATATGATGATGTCTGCAGAGCGCTGTAGAATTAGTGGCGCTATTTGAGTGAGATAAATATTAAGCCCTGTACTCATTAGTTATGTGCAGATTTTAATATCATCGCACAACCTAGTATGTTTGTTAGGAGTGAAAAAATGTTTAAAAACCTCCAAGTTAAATAGTCTGGGCTGTTCAAAGAATATCTGTGAGATACAACTAGCGCCATGCTTATTTAGTTTACGCTACATCTTTTAACCAAGTAATGAAAAAAATTACATGGGGGAAACAGGCCACAGAGAAAAAGGCCACAGAGGACTTTCAGCTGGTGGAATTGCAACATACCCTCTTAGGCTAGTTTCACACTAGCGTTAACTGCAATACGTCGCAAATGCGTCGTTTTTGCGAAACGCCGCATCCAGCAAAAGTTTTTGCTGGATACGTTGTTTCGTCATAGAGTAACATTAGCGACGCATTTGCGACGCATTTGCGACGCATTTCCAAACGGTGAATGCGTTTGGCGGCGTTTGGGCGTATGGTAGCGGTCCGTCGGGAGAAAAAAACGTTACATGTAACGTTTTTTGCTCCCGACGGTCCGCTTTTTCCGACCGCGCATGCGCAGTCGGAACTCCGCCCCCACCTCCCCGCACTTCCCCGCACATCACAATGGGGCAGCGGATGCGTGGGAAATATGCATCCGCTGCCCCCGTTGTGCGGCGGAGACCACACTAGCGTCGGGAACGTCGGCCCGACGCGCAGCGACGGGTTGTTCCCGACGCTAGTGTGAAAGTAGCCTTAGGCTAGTTTCACACTAGCGTTAACTGCAATACGTCGCAAATGCGTCGTTTTTGCGAAACGCCGCATCCAGCAAAAGTTTTTGCTGGATACGTTGTTTCGTCATAGAGTAACATTAGCGACGCATTTGCGACGCATTTGCGACGCATTTCCAAACGGTGAATGCGTTTGGCGGCGTTTGGGCGTATGGTAGCGGTCCGTCGGGAGAAAAAAACGTTACATGTAACGTTTTTTGCTCCCGACGGTCCGCTTTTTCCGACCGCGCATGCGCAGTCGGAACTCCGCCCCCACCTCCCCGCACTTCCCCGCACATCACAATGGGGCAGCGGATGCGTGGGAAATATGCATCCGCTGCCCCCGTTGTGCGGCGGAGACCACACTAGCGTCGGGAACGTCGGCCCGACGCGCAGCGACGGGTTGTTCCCGACGCTAGTGTGAAAGTAGCCTTACTGTGTTTGGGAAAGACCTTGGACCATGGACCCATGTGGGTGTCATCAGATGAATATCATTGTTGTATTTTACAGCCTCAAATATTGCCAATTCAACATCAAGTTGGACATGTGGATAGTGAAATGTAATTGTTTATAGTTCCTATTGCTGTGTCTTTTTTGCAGTCATACAGTTTAATCTTGTACAGAAGTTTTAATGATCATTTCTATTAGTAGAGAACCTGTGAAATTATGTTTTCAGTGTATAAAATGTTCATGGCATTAGTTTTTCATACAGCAATAAACTACATAAAGTCACTTCTTATGCCAAGAAATCTAATACTTAGTGAGAGACATGGAACCTGCATTAGAACAAGATGCTAGAGTAGAATAGAAGCTCATAAATCCATCATTATGTATGGATCTGCTCTGCTGTACTCAGCAAGTTATTTTAAAAGCCTTGAAGGTTCATTTGAAAAGATATTATTTATGTTGCCAGGCTACATGATCCATATAAATCATCCGTGAACAAGATTTATTGTCTTTGCTACTTATAATCAACATTTACCAACAGGAGTTTGACCAGGTTCAAAATTGCATCTAGGAGAGACTGGAGGGCATTTGTGTGTTTTTTGTATTTATTTATTTAATTATTTATTATTATTATTTTTATTATTATTTATATAGCACCATTAGTTCCGTGGTGCTGTACATGAGAAAGGGGTTACGTACAGAGTTCTAGATATCGTTTACAGTAAACAAATTTACAATGACAGACTGGTACAGAGGGGATCCTGTTTTTGTGGACATATATTCTACGGGATAATGGGGAAGAGACGGAAAGTCGGGTGCAGCAGCTCTGGTGGTGGTGAGGCGGCAGCTCTGGTGGTTGGTGAGGCGGCAGCTTGGGTGGTTGGTGAGGTGGCAGCTCGGGTGGTTGGTGAGGCGGCAGAATGGTTATTGCAGGCTGTAGCCTTTCCTGAAGAGATGGGTTTTCAGGTTCCGTCTCAAGGATCCGAGGGTGGTGGATAATCGGGCGTGTTGAGGCGTGAAATTCCAGAGGATGGGGGATATTCATGAGAAGTCTTGGAGGCGGTTGTGTGAGGAACAAATAAGTGTGGAGGAGAGAAGGAGGTCTTGGGAGGACCGGAGATTACGTCAGGGAAGATATTTATTTATTTTTTGTGCAAAATCTGTTTTATAAAAAAAATCTCCTATAACTTATGTCATTGCACTGCCAGTAAAAAGAAACAAAAACAAGACACAAACATATTTTTTAATATAAAAAGTGTGTGTAAATAAATAATGCTGAGCAATGAGTTAATGTTGCAGCATTACTACTAAATCAAAATCCCAAATGGAGAAAAATTTTGAAGTCACAGCTATTCCTTTTGGTTGTTATGTGTATGTGTGTGTATGCATGTGTGTGTGCGCATGCGTGTTTGGGCATGCGTGTGTGTGTATGTATATGTGTATATATATATATAGTATGTGTGTGTATACCTACACTCTCCGTTATTATAATTATGGACTCCCTTTTAGACAGCAATAGAAAAAATACTGTTGTGATGCTGAGATACATTTTTCACACTTGATATGCTGCTAAGTGTACAAGTTGCCCACTGTTGTGCCTAATGGTCTAAAACTAATTGATAAATAATTTGGGTGGGCGCCATAAATGTTGACCACGCACAAGTCAGCATGTATCAGTGTACAATTTAAAAGCTTAAAGAACACATACAACTGAATCTCCTATAAATTCCAACTCTGTAATTGTTAAGCATTGTTTAAGCCAACACATACCAATATTATAAATCTTTTAACATCATATATGAGGGGTTCAAATAGGGTATATCTCCACCCTCTAAAGTCAAGTAGTCACTCACATGATGTTGGTTGAATGTCGTGTATTCTACAGTAATTAAGACATGCAAAAATGTGTAAGGGTAAACCCTGAAGAACATTGCAATGTGCTGAATCTTTATATAATATATTTAATAGACATGTTTAAATTTTAAGGAAAAATATGTAGACAAATGTCACCAGGGGAAAAGTGATTTTAAAGGGTACATTTTACATTGGTTCCTGTCTTACATCTTTTGAAAAAGTAATCCGGGTTCTTTACTACTATAGTAGAGAAACTGAATGTTTTGCGCCACTATTTTTTGGTATAATTGTGATTTATCCGCTTTCAAGCTAAGATAGGCTTTAAACATTAGTCAGATGTCAGTTGAGCACCTATAGGCCCTGGTGAATTCTAATAGGGTATATCAAAGTTCCATCTACATTTCTAATGTTTTGTCCAGAAATTAAGTTTTATGCTGTGCTATTCTTGTTGGCAAAAGTGGTGGGAACGATAAAAATTGAACAGAACCTTAAATATGATTATTCACATGAATCAGTATTGTAAAGTTAAATTTTGCATTGAATGTTGTGCGATTGTAGTAAAAGCCACTTTCCTTTCTTTAAAACACAAATAACTCCTTGATAGGTCTCAATACATAATATAAAATTGAATAGCCCATGTTGAATTGCACTTTGAGACGTGATGTGTAACTTGTTCTCAACTGACCTATTCCTATGGGAAAAACCTGGTAACAGGTTCCATTTAAGCAAGGCCAGCACCTCTATGCCCTTATATACATCATTCTAGAATACTGTATATGTCCCCGATGCACTGTGGATAACAAAAAAAGATCTTTTATTGTAATAATCTATGCCGCTGTCCAGTGGGCATCGCTAGCATTGATCCATTTCCTCCTCTCTTCTTGTGATCACCATGCTCCTTCTTGCCTTGTGTAACTGACGCATCTTATGTCAAACATAGAGTGTCCTACATAGCGCTCCTGAGCAGGCTTACTTCTCTCTGGCCTGCCAAGGGCCGAGCAAAGTATTGTAGTGTGCATGTAGTGAGCTCTTTACCCTTTCCCCATGCACGCGCATGTCAGTACTTTGAGAGAAGTGCACTGGCACAGGAGTGCAATAGAGGACACGATGTGGATGACGCAGGATGCATCTGTCACATAATGCAAAACGAGAGGAGGTGCTGGATCAAGATGAGCAACGCTCACCAGACTGGACGTTGCCTTGAGTGTAATAAAAGCTATTTTATGTGTTATCCACAGTGCTTTGGGGACATATACAGGATTCTAGAATGATGTATATATGAGGATGTACAGGTGCTGGCCCTACCTGGTGACAGGTTTCCTTTTAAGGCAACCAAATGCCAAATCCAAGCAATGATAGAAATTTTGAAATATTTTTTTCTACTTTTAAAATGTAACTTTTTATTCTGTCAGACTCAGAGAGATTTGTAATGAGACCTCTGTGTGAATAGAGATAATATTTTAACTTGAATTGGATGTAGGCTTGTTTCTGTCTTTAGTCTTGCTGTGATTAATCCAGGGGTGGTGCTGAGGTGCACAATACCTCTCAGTTTTACAAGTTGACATGATAAAAAAATAAATAATGCATGCAGCCCCAATTACCATGCCCCATGCTTTAGAGAGGGTTCTCTGGAATACGAGATGTCCTACATATTTGGTGGTCTTGCACTAAGATGATCAGGTTTTTGAGCCAGTTATTTGCCCTTATACTAAACTGGTTTAGCTTTATTGCATTTCAAACCCCCTTCCTTTAGGCCCATTCAGTTGCTCAGTTTTGTGCCATTAACAGGGACTGAACAAGTATATGCAAGTTGATCAGTGCTAATTTACTGGCCCATTGACTAGAGATGACAAAAACTTTATGGGTAAGAATGATTGTTACTGCTGTTTCCACTGGCTCCTGTGGGTTGTGACTGCCAAACATAACCACCCTGATTTTTGTTTCTCTTGGAAATCCTCTGTAACATGTGTTCTCAATCTTTTCCTTGCATCATACTGTCCTCCATTATTATTGTACATGTAATTCTTGGTTGAGAACCTGTTATGAATAGAATCTTTCTGGTTTATTTAAATAACTGTGAACAAGGCCGAAGTAGGTCGAAATGTTGGTTCTTTTGTTAATGCCAAGTGTGTGCCTGTGAAAATAAAAGACAAAATATATCTTCAAATCACCTACTGTGCCTTAAGGTTTTCTATACCATTTGTTACTGTACGGTGAAATAATTGCATTATCGTGTTGTCAGAAGCCATTACTATGCTGCTCACAGCTATTATTTTTCCTTCACTCATGACAGCACCACCTGAGAGAGGATCCACCCGCCCAGGACAAGAAACCCAATGAAATAAAAAGTCGGCACCTCTCTATTGCATCAGTTGGTTTCCTGTCCTTGATGAGAGACCTTGAGAACAAAAGTTGCTGCTGGAAGTGTCCCAGGCCTGACCCAATAGCTGGAAGGGTGGCTTACCTGGTCATGGCACCAGTGAGTCGGGTCTGAAAGCACTACCCCACTACCCCAGAGCCTTAAATGGTTGATGCGGTAGGTTAGCGTGGGCTGCAAAATGTCTGGGTGATCCACTGCTTACATGCTGCTCGGGACTGTGCACACACATGGCTATCAATGCAATAGTAAGCCCCGTTGAGTGGTGCGCCGAGTGAATCCAGGAAGCCGGCACCAGTAGAATCCAGGAAGCCGGCACCAGTACACGGCCCATTACGTGGTGTGCCCTGTTGACACAGTGCCAAGCAGCATAGTAACCACCAGGCAGTTTACATAGGAACATACGATGAGTCCATCTGACACGCAGCAAGTGATTTCACTTCTGGGGATCTATGGAGGCTGCAGGCACACCATTTGAAAGGAGGCATATTGAAGTGAAGGTTGTGATGCTCCACCTCTTCTCTATAATGGAGGAAGAGCAGCAGAAGGATCCACAGTAGCAGCATCAGAGGAGCAAGCGCAGTGGTGGCAGTCGTGCGAGTAAGAGTGAAAATAAGACCAGCTAGAGGTCCAGAGTAGAGATGAGCCACCTCCCTAGTGTTCGGGTTCGGTTCATCGAACAGGGAGATGTTTGCCGAACTGTTCGTCGAACTGTTCGACGAACACCGTCGAACCCCATTGAAACCAAAGGCAGGCAAACACAAACACATACAAACACATGGAAAACACATAGAAAACACCTTAAAAGGTGTCCAAAAGCTGACAAACTGCTCAGAAGACACAACAAACACATGGAAAAGTCACAACTACACATAGTCATGTGAAAAGAAAAGAGGTGGAGGAGTAAAAGGAGGAGGAGACACAGATATAGGCATGTCATGCCCTTCTAAAGTTAAGAAAGGCTGGAGTAAAAATGTAAACTCACTCTACCAACACCTAGACGTCTTGACAAAAAAAAAAAAAATCTTTAGGTAGAATGGCGGCGGGTCCATTCAGAACACTTTCCTTAGAAGACGTAGTGGTACCCCTGTTGGGAGTTGTGCCAAAAAATTAACCCAATACATTCAGACTAATCCACCATTTGTCATATCCAAGGGGCAGGTCAGTAAATGACAACATCAACGCGGAACCAAGTACAGTACTATGTACTGTACCTCCTTTGACGAGGCAATCAGGTGGGTCAAGAAGTTGGGAAGGGGCACCCTAATGGCCAAAACAGACATTGAGGGGGCATTCCGGTTACTACCTGTGCCTCCGAATAGTGTCCTCCCATTGGGCTGCTTCTGTGAAGGAGCCTACTACATAGATCGCTGTTTGCCCATGGGGTGCTCCATATCCTGCTCACTATTTGAGGCATTTAGTTGCTTCCTCGAATGTGTCATCATGGACATTTGTAAGGCGGCACATATTATCTATTACCTCGACAACTTCTTATGCCTGGGCCCAAAAGATTCGCCACAGTGTGAAAACACGCCTTAGTCCACCTGTGAGAAGGAGAGAGCTGGAGGGAGAGTGGACACCCTAAAGCCGAGGGGTTAGATTGAGAAAGAAAGAAGGCGGTGTAGCTTGCTTCATGGGTGGGGTACTCTGCTGAGTAGCAGAAATTGCTACTAGGCCCAAAAGGATTTCCTGGGCTAGATGCTGTTACAAAATAGTAGTTAGGTAAACAGGCGGTATAGCTTGCTTCATGGGTGGGGTACGCTGCTGAGTTGCACCAAATTCTACTAGGCCCAAAAGGATTTCCTGGGCTAGATGCCGTTACAAAATAGTAGTTAGGTAAACAGGCGGTGTAGCTTGCTTCATGGGTGGGGTACGCTGCTGAGTAGCACTAAATTCTACTAGGCCCAAAAGGATTTCCTGGGCCAGATGCCGTTACAAAATAGTAGTTAGGTAAACAGGCGGTGTAGCTTGCTTCATGGGTGAAGTACGCTGCTGAGTAGCACCAAATTCTACTAGGCCCCAAAGGACTTCCTGGGCCAGATGCTGTTAAAAATAGTACTTAGGTAAACAGGCGGTGGGTGGCTGGGCTACTTTGCTGACTAGCAGACACTGAAGCTTTGGAGCAGACCTCTGAATCCCAGGCCATAGTATGAGTAAACAACTCTGCAGACGACCCCACCCACCTGGAATTGACGATGGCAACGTCATGTAAAACTCAGCAAGGAGACTAAATCAAAGAGTCTCCATTTTTGCCAAAAATTCGGCCACAGACACCACTTAAGTGGCATCAATTTCGCCAGAGTTTTTTTTAAAACGGTTGGTGAGGTGATTTTCAAAAATCATCAAGCTTTTAGTCTCCCCAAGATGACACAGGGGTAGAAAAGTCCTTGCGGATCCAGGATTTGTTCATCTTGATGAACGTTAGTCTGTCTACATTGTCACTGGACAGCCGCGTGCACTTATCTGTCAGTACACCACCAGCAGCGCTGAACACACATTCAGAGAGAACGCTGGCTGCGGGGCACGACAAGATCTCCAAGGCGTGAGTGGCGAGCTCAGGCCATTTTTCAAGATTGGAAGCCCAAAATGAACAAGGGTCCCGTTCCACAGTCATGGCATCGATGTTAACTTGGAGATACTATTGTACCATCCTCTCTAGGCGTTGGCTGTGAGTCAGACTTCTTGTCTCCTGTGGCCTTGCAAAGGATGGTCTAAAAAAATCTTGAAACGATTGGAAAAAATTGCTGTTACCACCAGATACTGTTACGGTTTGAGTGATGACTCGATAGTCCCACGGTTGGCAAGTTAGAACTCAGAGATTCACTACGTGCACCACTGGTGTTTTGTGGAAAAGCAGATGTTAGATTCTGTAACAGTCTCTGCTGATACTCCTGCATGCGTGAATCCCTTTCTATGGCAGGAATTATTTAGCCAAATTTGCTTTTGTACCGGGGATCTAAGAGTGTGGCAACCCAGTAGTCTGCATTACTTTGGATTCTGACAATCCGAGGGTCATGTTGCAGGTAGTGCAGCAAGAAGGCACTCATGTGTCTTGCGCATCCAGGAGGACCAAGTCCTTGTTGTCTTGGTGGTGGCGAGGTGAGAATCATGCTTCCATCGTCTGCCCTCTCCCCCCAACCTCGCACAACAGAAATTTGATCAAGGTCTCCCTCATCTGATGAGTCTTCCATGCCCAGCGCCAGTTCGTCCTCCACTTCTTCCTTGCCTCCTGCACCTTCCTCAACAGTTTGGCTGCTACCATGCGCCCTCGGTAATCCCTCTCCCCCAGCCTCCAATGCCAGCCGCCTTGGTGCTGCCAACCTTCTTGACCTTGGAGATACGATCCCTTCTGCATACGACTCCTCAATGTTCCTCCTCCTCCTCTTGTTCCACCACCTGACTCTGAACACTGTGTAAGGTGTGCTCCAGCATGTAAATCACCGGAATGGTCATGCTGATAATGGCATTGTCAGCACTAAACATCTTCGTTGCTATTTCAAAACTGTGCAGAAGGGTGCATAGGTCCCTGATCTGAGACCACTCCTGCAGCGTGATTTGCCCCACCTCTTAAGCTCATTGGCCCAGGCTATACATCATAACGTATTGCACCAGGGCTCGTTGGACAGTGCAGACACTGCTCCTAGGCCCAAAACTATTAACTGGATTAGATGCAGTAAAAATTGAGATACACAGGCGGTATACTTTGTTTCACAGGCGGGCTACTCTGCTGATGTGCAGACAATGCTACTAGGCCCAAAACTATCAACTGGATTAGATGCAGTGAAAATAGAGATACACAGGCGGTATAGTTTGTTTCACAGGTGGTCTACTCTGCTGACATGCAGACAATGCTACTAGACCCAAAACTATCAACTGGATTAGATGCAGTGAAAGTAGAGATACACAGGCAGTATTGTTAGTTTCACAGGCGGGCTACTCTGCTGACGTGCAGACACTGCTACTAAGCCCAAAACCCCAAAACGATTCACTGGGTTAGATGCCGTAAAAATTGAGATACACAGGCGGTGTAGCTAGCTTCACAGGTGGGCTACTCTGCTGACATGCACACACTGCTACTAAGCCCAAAACCCCAAAACGATTTACTGGGTTAGATGCAGTAAAAATTGAGATACACAGGCGGTATAGATAGTTTCACAGGCGGGCTACTCTGCTGACGTACAGACACTGCTACTAAGCCCAAAACCCCAAAACAATTTACTGGGTTAGATGCCGTAAAAATTGAGATACACAGGCGGTGTAGCTAGCTTCACAGTCGGGCTACTCAGATGACTATCAGACAATGCTACTAGCCCAAAAAGATTGGCTGAGCTAGAGTACACCAAATGCTGTGACTAACACTTGCACAGCACTGGCTCAGACCTGCCTGGCAAACAGTGCTATGAACTGCTGTAACCTACCCTGAAAAGGGCTGATTTTACAACTAGTCCCAACTCCCGACTCCCTAAACCTATCTCTCAGAAAATTCGCTGGCAAAGAAATACTTTTTGACTGTATAGCGCCCACAGCAGCAGCGGTGCCGTCTAACACTAAGCTGCAGCAGTGAGGAAATGGGGAAGACGGGGCAAATGGCTGGTTCTCATTGGGCAAGGAGTGACATGTGACATACACAGCCAATGACACATGCCCTTGCTTGTCTGCATCACATGCACATTGCTGTGTGTGTGCGCACTGCTTATAGGCTGAGAGACTGCACCGCCCCTCTGTAAATGCGGGAAAGAAAAAAAAATTGAGATCGGCGTTATTTTAGCACAGATCTATCCCCCGCCCACTATACACTGAAACAGTCCATTAACAATTTTAAACAGTTTTAATGTGCAAATCAAGCTAGGCTTTTGGTGAACAACTCGAACAGCCGAATTTTAAGCAAATTGTTCGGGTTCATCGAACGACTTGAACACTGCCCAAAACAGCTCGAATTTGAAATTGGCGAACAGTTCGACTCGAACACCGCTCATCTCTAGTCCAGAGTCTCCAGGAAGGGACAATCCTGTCATAGATCTAGATCGACCAGTAGTCCAAAGATTCCTCCTTGTGATATGAATCTAAATCTAGAAGCTCTGACGTAAAGCCCTTACAGGAAGCTTCGATCAAAAATCTCACCCTTATGGTCATAATACTCGTAGCATTGACATCAGCTCAAAGTCAGTGATATTCAAGCCTTGTCAGTAAATCCACCATACACTAAGGTGCTGGAAGATAGTGCTATTGAGACCTGACCTGGCTTACCTGCAAAAGGTGGCTAAGAAGTTCCATAGGACTCAGGAGATTGTTCTCCACTCTTTTTGTAGTACACCAGAAGACACAAGAGAAGAACGGTTCCATACATTAGATGTCAGAAGAGCCCTAATTAAATATATAGAAGCAACTAAAGGGTGGAGAAAAACCCAATCATCGTTTGTGTTCTTTCAATGGGCTAGGAAAGAGCTTAAAGCCTCAAAGAGCAACTTGGCAAGGTGGATTAGAGAGGCCGTAGGTATAGCTTATTTGGCCAGTAATGTGTCAGTGCCAGGAGGCATTAAAGCTCATTCCATACGAGCAATTGCAACTTCTTGGGCAGATACGGTGAAGGTATCAATCGACCAAATATGTAAGGCAGCAACTTGGTCCTCTCCTTCAACCTTTTATAGCCACTACAGGCTGGATTTATCTAACCTTTGGTAGAAAGGTTCTACAAGCAGCGATCCCTCCCTAAGGTGGATGGTTATTCAATATAAGCTGGTCAGGTAGTGCTGTCATGTGTGAAGCGAAAAATCTTAGTTACTTACCTGTAATGGGATTTTATAGAACTTATGACAGCACCCTTTATCACTGGTAAAGTCCCCCCCTTTATCACTGGTTGTGAATGCCCGTTTGTGTAAACCAACTGATGTGAAGGAGAGGTGCCGCCCTTTTATTTCCATGGGTTTCCTTTCCTGGATGGGCAGATCCTCTCTCAGGTGGTGCTGTCATGCGTTCTGTAAAATCCCATTACCGGTAAGTAACTAAGATATTCTTATATTGGCAGTTTTTCTTGTTTGTTTTATGACCAGCGCAGTTATTACACAGACTGATAATTTTGGATTCAATGTTTTTTATTAATGCTTATTCAGCAATTATCGGACCATGTAAAGTTTAAGCTTTTCACTTCTCTCTTCCTTAATCTTTGCTATGCCTACCCCTACATGTCTTCGAAATACTTAACTGAACTACTACCCCCAGAAAAATATAGAATAATAAAAATCTTCTGCAGGCCCTTCCCCCAAGATAGAGGAATGGGCATGGACTGTGTTTATTTCCTATCCTTTTCTACCAATCAACTTTCACATGAAATGTGTATGTTATATAATTTTCATACATTTCAAAACTCTGTAAACAATTAAAGCAAGTTGACTGAAGTATTGACTGAACAGAACTGAGGATTTATATATTCTGATTAAATTGTAGGTTTTTGGTATCTTTTATTGTGTTTACTGCCATGTTTTGTGCTTTCGCTTTTCATGACATGGGCAGGGGTCATGAGACATTTTCAATTCAGAGCCCTATTTGGCCTCTCTATGGCGAAAAAGGTATTAACAAAATTTGTTGCAGAGATGTTGGCTCAGATTCGGGAACAAGACACACTGATCATCCCATACCTGGATGATTTTTTTATTATAGGGAGTTCAGTGGAGCACTGCAACACCCAGCTTCTAAGAGTCAGGACTATTTTGTTAGAGTTGGGATGACTCTCAATGGTTTTAACTTTGATTTTTCCAGATTTAAGTGCAAACCTTTCTAGGTCTCATTCTGGACTGACCAAACCAGATACGCGTTCTTCCAGAATAGAAGAAATAAAAGAACATGTCTTGGGTTTACTTGTCAATAAACAGGCCAAACATATCTCTCAGGAGGGTTATATCCTTGGTGGGTTCCCTAGAATCATGCATCACCACAGTATTATGGGCTCAGTTCCATTCCTGGCAACTACAGTGGAAGTGTTGAGAGGGCAAAAGCAATTAGTAGGGCATTTGGAATGAAAGATAAATCTCTCCTTGACAACAACAGACTCCCTTCTGTGGTGGTTAAAGAGCAAAAATCTTTTATCAGGGGCCCCTTTGTAACTACAATAAGTGATACTAAAACAGATGCAAGCACGACTGGGTGTGGGGCACATTTAAGAGTGTGTAGTCCAGGGTGTGTGGATGAACCAGGAAGGAAAGGATTCTACCAATATGAGAGACCTGTTAGCCATAAAGATAGCATTGGAGCAGTTTCTGCTAAGCCTTCAGTGCATACTTAAACCATCAGGGGGAGTGATGTCTCGCTCCTTGATGAAGATATCGGGGGCATTGTCTGTATGGCAAAGCAACACCTCTCATCCCTGACCACACTTCATGTAAAGAGGAACGAAAACAACAAGGCAGATTTCCTGAGTCGGAACCAGATAAGGAATGGGGAATGGTCCCTGAACCCCCTCAGTATTTAACTAGGTTGTAGATCGGTGGTGGGTTCCAGAAATAGACCTGTTCACCAACAGGGGGAACAGGAAAATGAACAGATTCTGCTCTTTAGACCCAAGAGAGGAGTCTTAATTAGTAGACACTTTACAAATACCTTGGGGGCCTAGCTTAGCCTATGCCTTTCCTCTCCATAGTGATGCCATCAGTTCGGAGGAAAATCAGGGACGTTTGATTAAAGGTAATATTAATAGCTCCATTTTGGCCCAAGAGACCATAGTCTTTTTTGGATTAGGAAGGTGTTGATTTCAGATCCTTGGATCCTACCAGAGATCCCAGATCTGCTCTCCCAGGGCCCAGTTTATTACCTACAGGTTTCAGGTCTCCATTTGACAGCGTGGATTTTGAGAGGAAGTTGTTGATAGGGCTGGGGTTCTCCTGGAGGTTGGTATCTACTCTTTTGAAGTGTAGAAACCTGTAACGATGAAGATATACAGTAAAACATGAAAGAAGTTCCTATCTAGTTCAATGGAGAAATCCCAATAAGATCTATACTACAATTTATCCAAAAGGGTTGTCCACTAGCGCCCTTAAGGTTCAGGTCTTGGTTTTGGGGGCACTGTACAATTGTAATCTAGCAGCCAATAGTTGGATTGTGCAGTTTATCAAATCCTGTCATAGATCTAGATCGACCAGTAGTCCAAAGATTCCTCCTTGTGATATGAATCTAAATCTAGAAGCTCTGACGTAAAGCCCTTACAGGAAGCTTCAATCAAAAATCTCACCCTTATGGTCATAATACTCGTAGCATTGACATCAGCTCATAGTCAGTGATATTCAAGCCTTGTCAGTAAATCCACCATACACTAAGGTGCTGGAAGATAGTGCTATTGAGACCTGACCTGGCTTACCTGCAAAAGGTGGCTAAGAAGTTCCATAGGACTCAGGAGATTGTTCTCCACTCTTTTTGTAGTACACCAGAAGACACAAGAGAAGAACGGTTCCATACATTAGATGTCAGAAGAACCCTAATTAAATATATAGAAGCAACTAAAGGGTGGAGAAAAACCCAATCATCGTTTGTGTTCTTTCAATGGGCTAGGAAAGAGCTTAAAGCCTCAAAGAGCAACTTGGCAAGGTGGATTAGAGAGGCCATAGGTATAGCTTATTTGGCCAGTAATGTGTCAGTGCCAGGAGGCATTAAAGCTCATTCCATACGAGCAATTGCAACTTCTTGGGCAGAGAAGGTGAAGGTATCAATCGACCAAATATGTAAGGCAGCAACTTGGTCCTCTCCTTCAACCTTTTATAGCCACTACAGGCTGGATTTATCTAACCTTTGGTAGAAAGGTTCTACAAGCAGCGATCCCTCCCTAAGGTGGATGGTTATTCAATATAAGCCGGTCAGGTAGTGCTGTCATGTGTGAAGCGAAGAATCTTAGTTACTTACCTGTAATGGGATTTTATAGAACTTATGACAGCACCCTTTATCACTGGTAAAGTCCCCCCCCCCTTTATCACTGGTTGTGAATGCCCGTTTGTGTAAACCAACTGATGTGAAGGAGAGGTGCCGCCCTTTTATTTCCATGGGTTTTCTTTCCTGGATGGGCAGATCCTCTCTCAGGTGGTGCTGTCATGCGTTCTGTAAAATCCCATTACCGGTAAGTAACTAAGATATTCTTATGTTGGCAGTTTTTCTTGTTTGTTTTATGACCAGCGCAGTTATTACACAGACTGATAATTTTGGATTCAATGTTTTTTATGAATGCTTATTCAGCAATTATCGGACCATGTAAAGTTTAAGCTTTTCACTTTTCTCTTCCTTAGTCTTTGCTATGCCTACCCCTGCATATCTTCAGAATACTTAACTGAACTACTACCTCCAGAAAAATATAGAATAATAAAAATCTTCTGCAGGCCCTTCCCCCAAGATAGAGGAATGGGCATGGACTGTGTTTATTTCCTATCCTTTTCTACCACTCAACTTTCACATGAAATGTGTATGTTATATAATTTTCATACATTTCAAAACTCTAAACAATTAAAGCAAGTTGACTGAAGTATTGACTGAACAGAACTGAGGATTTATATATTCTGATAAAATTGTAGGTTTTTGGTATCTTTTATTTATTGTGTTTACTGCAATGTTTTGTGCTTTCGCTTTTCATGACATCACTTTTTTTCTCCATTACCTTTTATAAACAAACGCGTAATCCATTTCATATTATCTGTTTCTACTTGAATGGCTCATTATTTGAATGAATGAAAATAAGTCATACTTGAAAGCTTTAAGCCTTGTTATAGTAAGCTTAAGGTTTATGTGAGACAGATGGAAAATCTATGTTAAATTGAATTTGTTGAAGCGGAATTCTTTACAAATAGTCCTCATTTTGAGAGTTTTTCTATATTCGTTGGGAAAGGGTTTTGTCTGCCTATTGCATATAACGTGTAAAAGAATACAATGTCAAAAGTTCTTAAAGTAACAGCAGGTGAATGGTCCAATGTAAAATGCCAAGAACGCAAATAGAATGGTTAACCCCTTCACGACCTTTGAGATATCCATATGGTACTTGCTGCCCTTGGACGTATGGATACATTATGGCAATTTTGTGCACACAGGAGCTGCGCACACGCGATTGCCGCTGGTTAATCAATGCATGATCTAACTAACTTATGTCAGGGCAGCACTGACAGCTATAAAGCATAGCAATGCTCTTGCATTGCTATGCTTTATAACTGCGATCACAGTGCTGAAAGTGAAAATATATATAAATATATATTGTACCCATAAATAAATATTTTTAAGAAAAAAATTACCCTATAAAAATGTCTAACTAGTTAAGCCCTCCAGTGAACACTATAAAAAAAAAAGGAGGCAAAAAACAATGCTTTATCATACTTCCAAAAAAGTGGATTAAAACAAAAAGGTGAATGTAAATAAAAAAGGTTATTGCTGAAATTGTCATCTTGTCCTGCAAAAAAACAAGCCATCATACAGCTACATCAGTGAAAAAATAGTCATAGCTCCCAGAATAAAGTGCAAAGTAAGTAATGCAAAGCAAATTCTATAAAATAGTTTTTATTGTGTAAAAGAGCCAAAACACAAAAAAATATGAATGTGGTAAAGCTGCCTTAGCAATTTTACCATATACAGAATGGCATAAAAACGATAACTCGTACTGCAAAAAACAAGCCCTGACATGACTGTCTGCTGAAATATAGAAAATTATAGCGATCTCTAAATATTGGGATGCAAAAACTAGTTTTTTTTTTAAAAAGTGTCTTTTAGTGCGTGACAGCAGCCAAACATAAAAAAAATATATACACCTGGTATCGCTGGAATTGCACCGACCCAAAGAATAGTCATCCAATCACTTATACCGCACAAGAAAATGCGTAAAAAAATAAATAAAACCAATTATTCAGCTTCTGTTGATTTTTTTTTTCATTGTCTCCCAAAAATTGTAGTAAGGCTAGGTTCACATTGCGTTAGGGCAATCCGTTAAGCGCATAGCTAACGCAATGTTTCTCTAGGGTCCGCGTTCGCCGTCCCCGCTAGCGCAGATCGGAACAGACCTCGGGCGCACCTCGGACGCTGCTTGCAGCGTCTGAGGTCCGTCACAAAAGAACGGCACATCGCTAGTGCGTGCCGAAAATGGCAAGCGCTAGCGATGCGCTACAGGGAAAAATCACATTGCTGTCAATGGGTGCACTAACGGACCCGTTGCACGGCGTTAATTGCGACAATTTCGCCGTGCAACGCAGTCCGTTAGCGTTAACACATTAACGCAATGTGAACCTACCTTAAGGCTCGGCTCCCTTTTATCTTGTTCTCTTGGTTTTCCGTGTAAATCCCTGAAATACGTGATTCAGACACAACCCCCGACAGAAGATTCCCTATAGAATGTAAGCCCGCAAGGACAGGGTCCTCTCCCCTCTGTACCAGTCTGTCATTGTAAATTTGCTTACTGTAAACGATATCTATAACCCTGTATGTAACCCTTTTCTCATGTACAGCACCATGGAATTAATGGTGCTATATAAATAATAATAATAATATCCTGAGGCACTGTGGATGCCATCTGACTTGAGATCCAGCGGTGTCCATTTTTTTTTCAGGCGTGCAGAAAAGTACCGTAGGCCACAGTTTTGTGCACTTCTGAAAAGGAAACTGCTGAGCAGAGGCCAGAGTCCAGAGTAACTCTGCTGCCTTATTATAGTCATACCGATAATCATAAAGCACATCAATAAATTGTGGCCAAGAGCAAAAAAATGAAGCTCTGCCAGAGTCAGTACCCAGATTCACTGGGATAAGAGGACAACTCCAATATACATGAAACAAAACATAGAAACGGAGTATAAAAATCCCACAAAGCATAATTGCCGTTAGAAAAAACTTTATTTAAGCAAGTACAAATACAAATCACTGTATAAAAAGTAATGCAACCCATACAGTGAGGAGATATGCAGGAGACATGAAGGTAGGCTCGTTTAAGCAGGAAAAGCTAAATACATCCTGAGCAAGCTATCCATGAGTGACAATGGTTACACAATGCCACCCACATGGCAGAGGATTATAACAAAATAATGGGTGCAGAAAGCAGTACCCCACAAATGACTCCCAACTTAGTAGTCATTCATACATGCTTACCCATAAGTACACGGATGGCTTGTGCCACTTAGCCCAGCAGCCCCTTGACGCGCGTTTCGCGGTCCAGCTTTCTCAAAAGGGAAATGATCCTGCCTAATTTACCTGTGCGTGTCTCCAGAAACATGAGCTGGGCACTACAACATACTGGGGACTACAACGTACTGGGGACTTCAATGGCAGTTTGTAATTTTCACTCAGCAAGATCCACTGCTGCTTGTTTCTGGAAAACATACCATGAATTAAAATCATCACTACACCAGTAGATAAATTACTAAAGGTGTTTAGTTTCCAAAATGGGGTCACTTGAGGGGGGATTCTGCTCTTCTAGCACTTAGAGGCTCTTTATATGGAGTCCACAAACTAATCTAAGAAAATCTGCGCTCCAGGAGGCAAACAGCACTCAGTCCCTCCCGAGTCTTGCCATATGTCTAACCAGTACTGTACTGCTACATATATTCAGCAGACATTGTGGGACAAATTTTAGTGCAATATGTATCCACTACCCCATGTGAAAATGTAAAATCTGGGGCAAAAACAAATTTTGGTGAAAAAAATGTACCGTAATTTTGTCCTACACTGTCCAATTGTATACAATTCTGTGAGGCACATGCAGTGCCAATATGTTCACTGCACCCCTAGATGAATTAATTGGGGGAGTAACATAGTAACATAGTTAGTAGGGCCGAAAAAAGACATTTGTCCATCCAGTTCAGCCTATATTCCATCATAATAAATCCCCAGATCTACATCCTTCTACAGAACCTAATAATTGTATGATACAATATTGTTCTGCTCCAGGAAGACATCCAGGCCTCTCTTAAACCCCTCGACTGAGTTCGCCATCACCACCTCCTCAGGCAAGCAATTCCAGATTCTCACTGCCCTAACAGTAAAGAATCCTCTTCTATGTTGGTGGAAAAACCTTCTCTCCTCCAGACGCAAAGAATGCCCCCTTGTGCCCGTCACCTTCCTTGGTATAAACAGATCCTCAGAGAGATATTTGTATTGTCCCCTTATATACTTATACATGGTTATTAGATCGCCCCTCAGTCGTCTTTTTTCTAGACTAAATAATCCTAATTTCGCTAATCTATCTGGGTATTGTAGTTCTCCCATCCCCTTTATTAATTTTGTTGCCCTCCTTTGTACTCTCTCTAGTTCCATTATATCCTTCCTGAGCACCGGTGCCCAAAACTGGACACAGTACTCCATGTGCGGTCTAACTAGGGATTTGTACAGAGGCAGTATAATGCTCTCATCATGTGTATCCAGACCTCTTTTAATGCACCCCATGATCCTGTTTGCCTTGGCAGCTGCTGCCTGGTATTGGCTGCTCCAGGTAAGTTTATCATTAACTAGGATCCCCAAGTCCTTCTCCCTGTCAGATTTACCCAGTGGTTTCGCGCTCAGTGTGTAATGGTGATATTGATTCCTTCTTCCCATGTGTATAACCTTACATTTATCATTGTTAAACCTCATCTGCCACCTTTCAGCCCAAGGTTCCAACTTATCCAGATCCATCTGTAGCAGAATACTATCTTCTCTTGTATTAACTGCTTTACATAGTTTTGTATCATCTGCAAATATCAATATTTTACTGTGTAAACCTTCTACCAGATCATTAATGAATATGTTGAAGAGAACCGGTCCCAATACCGACCCCTGCGGTACCCCACTGGTCACAGCGACCCAGTTAGAGACTATACCATTTATAACCACCCTCTGCTTTCTATCACTAAGCCAGTTACTAACCCATTTACACACATTTTCCCCCAGACCAAGCATTCTCATTTTGTGTACCAACCTCTTGTGCGGCACGGTATCAAACGCTTTGGAAAAATCGAGATATACCACGTCCAATGACTCACCGTGGTCCAGCCTATAGCTTACCTCTTCATAAAAACTGATTAGATTGGTTTGACAGGAGCGATTTCTCATAAACGCATGCTGATATGGAGTTAAACAGTTATTCTCATTGAGATAATCCAGAATAACATCCTTCAGAAACCCTTCAAATATTTTACCAACAGTAGACGTTAGACTTACTATCCTATAATTTCCAGGTTCACTTTTAGAGCCCTTTTTGAATATTGGCACCACATTTGCTATGCGCCAGTCCTGCGGAACAGACCCCGTCGCTATAGAGTCCCTAAAAATAAGAAATAATGGTTTATCTATTACATTACTTAGTTCTCTTAGTACTCGTGGGTGTATGCCATCCGGACCCGGAGATTTATCTATTTTAATCTTATTTAGCCGGTTTTGCACCTCTTCTTGGGTTTAGATTGGTTACCCTTAATATAGGGTTTTCATTGTTTCTTGGGATTTCACCTAGCATTTCATTTTCCACCGTGAATACCGTGGAGAAGAAGGTGTTTAATATGTTAGCCTTTTCCTCGTCATCTACAACCATTCTTTCCTCACTATTTTTTAAGGGGCCTACATTTTCAGTTTGTAAAATGAAGTAACATATGGGGAGATATCTGCTGTTCTGGCACTTCAGGGGCTCTGCCAATGTGAAATGGCACTCTAAAACCATTGCAGCAAAATCTAAACTCCAATATGGTGCTTCTTCATTTTGGAGCTCTGAACTATGCCTGAAAAGTAGTTTTCAACCAAATATGGGGTATCTGTGTACTAAGGAGAAATTGCAAAACAATTTATGGGGTCCATTATAGTATAATATTTTTTTTTTCATTTTATCAGATTAACGTTGTAAAATTGTGTGAAGCACCTGTGGGTTCAAGGTGATCCTCCCTCCTTTCTGAGCCCTGCTGTGCACCCAAATGATAGTTTTCCCCAACATATGGGGTATCCACATGCTCTGAACAAATTGCACAACACATTTTGGGGTCTATTTTCTCCTGTTACCCTTGTGAAAATATGTAAATTTGAGTGTAAAGTAAATTTTTTGCAAAAAATTGCAAAAATTCCTGTGAAGCCCCTGAAGGGTTAATAAGCTGCTTGGATGTGGTTTTGAGACCCTTGAGGGGTGCAGTTTTTAGAATGGTGTCAATTTGGGATATTTTCTGTCATATAGGCCCCTCAAAGTCACTTTAAAAAAAACAAACAGTTTTCTAAATTTTGTTGGAAAAATAAGAAATCACTGGTCAATTTTTAACCCTTTCAACTTCCTAACAATTTTTGCTTTCCAAAACTATGCAGATTTTAAAGTAGACATGTGGGAAATGTTATTTGATAACTATTTTATGTAGCACTCTGGTTTCAGGGCATAAAAATGAAAAGTGTGAAAATGGCAAAATTTTCTACATTTTTGCCAGATTTCCAATTTTTTTCACAAATAAACGCAAGTCATATCAAAGAAATTTTACCCCTACCATAAAGTACAGTATGTCACGAAAAACAGTCTCAGAATCAGTGGGATCCATTGAAGCGTTCCAGAGTTATTACCTCATAAAGTGACAGTGGTCAGAATGGCTAAGTTTGGCCTGGTCATGAAGGTGAAAGCAGGCTTAGGAGGGGTTAATATATATATATTATATGTCCATGAAATGTTTTACTAGATTTATTGAATTTAATAAGTTTATTTTGAAGATATCCATGTACAGTGAGACCTCAGACTTACCGTATATTATGGCCTTATACTGTTTCCAAGTGATGCAACACTATTATATACTGCATATAGTTGTCTATGGGCTTATGCTATATCTGCTGTGGTGGCATGTTTTGCCACGCAGGATGTTCACTACCAACATGCAGCCTGGCATTGTTGTGTTTAAAAAAAAAAAGAAAAATTCTCCTGGGATACACAGGAGTACTGCAAATGAAATTGGATTACACAATACCATGCCTAAAGGTACCGTCACACTAAACGATATCGCTAGCGATACGTGACGTTGCAGCGTCCTGGCTAGCGATATCGTTGTGTTTGACACGCAGCAGCGATCAGGATCCTGCTGTGATATCGCTGGTCATTGATTAAAGTTCAGAACTTTATTTGGTCGTCAGATTGCCATGTATCGTTGTGTTTGACAGCAAAAACAACGATACCGGCGATGTTTTACAATGGTAACCAGGGTAAATATCGGGTTACTAAGTGCAGGGCCGCGCTTAGTAACCCGATGTTTACCCTGGTTACCAGTGTAAAATGTAAAAAAACAAACAGTACATACTCACCTTCTGATGTCTGTCACACGTCCCTCGCCGTCCGCTTCCTGCACTGACTGTGAGCTCCGGCCGGCCGCAAAGTGAAAGTACAGCACAGCGGTGACGTCACCGCTCTGCTGTTAGGGCCGGCGCTCAGTCAGTGCAGGAAGCGGACGCTGGGGGACGCGAAGGTGAGTATGTACTGTTTGTTTTTTTACATTTTACACTGGTAACCAGGGTAAACATCGGGTTACTAAGCGCGGCCCTGCGCTTAGCAACCCGATGTTTACCCTGGTTACCCGGGGACCTCGGCATCGTTGGTCGCTGGAGAACGGTCTGTGTGACAGCTCTCCAGCGACCAAACAGCGACGCTGCAGCGATCGGCATCGTTGTCTGTATCGCTGCAGCGTCGCTTAGTGTGACGGTACCTTAAGACATTGGTGTCTACACAAAGCTCCAGAAGGCATTTGCATGACATTGGTCTACCAGCCAGACATCCATCTACAAGTGGTCCATTGACTTCAGAACACAGCTCTCAAATTCCATCGTAATGCAGAGCAAGGCAGCAAAGGAGTCTATCCTTTTCAGAAAGGAGTCCTACTCTTGTCTTAGGCCGGCGTCAAACTAGCGAGTTTTACAGACGTATGAGCGCAGAAAATACATCCAGAAAATACGGATTGCACACGGCCCAATGATTCTCTATGGGGTAGCTCCTATCTGCCGTATATTACGCATCCGTAACATACGGTATGTTACGGGCGTAGAAAATCGCAGCATGCTGCGTTTGTCAGCGTATTGCGCAAAAAATCCGCCAATGAAAGTCTATGGGGGTGAGCAAATTATGGATTACACACGGACCATGCGTGTGACTTGCGAGAAATACGCATCGGTGTTCAATAGAAAAGCCGGTAATTCAGTGCAGTGTGCAGTAAAATCACACTGACAGAATAGAATAGAATAGGTAGAATAAATGTGTACACATAGAATGTGTGTATATATATATATATATATATATATATATATATATATATATATGTCAGTGAGACACATATGTATATATATATATATATATATATATATATATATATATATATATTATATATATATATTTTAATTCAGTGCTAGATAGCAGAAAAGCCGGTAATTCAATTGCCGGCTTTTCCTATCTCCTTCACAAACCCGACATGATATGAGACATGGTTTACATACAGTAAACCATCTCATATCCCTTCTTTTATTACATATTCCTCTTTACTAAGGTAAGAAGTGTCTTTGTGACAGAGTGGGAAAGCCAGTGACTGAGGGCAGATATTAATAGCCTAGAGAGGGACCATGGTTATTGGCCCCCCTGGCTAAAAATATCTGCCCCCAACCACCCCAGAAAAGGTACATCTGGAAGATGCACCTATTCTGGCACTTAGCCTCTCTCTTCCCACTCCTGTGTAGCAGTGGGATATGGGGTAATGAAGGGTTAATGTCACCTTGCTATTGTAAGGTGACATTAAGCCAGGTTAATAATGGAGAGGCATCAATTATGACACCTATCCATTATTAATCCAATAGTATGAAATGTTAATAAAACACACACATTATTAAAAAGTATTTTAATGAAATAAAGACACATGGTGTTTTAATATTTTATTATACTCTTAATCCACCTGAAGACCCTTGTCACCTGAAATAAAGTTAAAAAAACAAACAACAATATTCCATACCTTCCGTCATTACAGTCTTGTCCCACGCTGTAAATCCATCTGAAGGGGTTAAATCATTTTACACCCAGGAGCTCTGCTAATGCAGCTGTGCTCCTGACTGTAAAACTTGGTGAATGAATTAAATGCAGGGGAATGTACTGCAGTTACCTCGAGTCGCGGTGATGCGCCCTCTGCTGGATGAACTCATATGAACTCGAGCGTGGGAACTTTTCTGAATAGTATCTCACGCTCGAGTTCATATGAGTTCATCCAGCAGAGGGCGCAGCACCGCGACTCGAGGTAACTACAGAACATTCCCCTGCATTCCATTTATTCCCCAAGTTTTACAGTCAGGAGCACAGCTGCATTAGCAGAGCTCCTGGGTGTAAAATGATTTAAAGGGACTCTGTCACCTGAATTTGGAGGGAAAAATTTTCAGTCATATGGGCGGGGTTTTCGGGTGTTTGATTCACCCTTTCCTTACCCGCTGGCTGCATGCTGGCTGCAATATTGGATTGAAGTTCATTCTCTGTCCTCCGTAGTACATGCCTGCACAAGGCAATCTCGCCTTACGCAGGTGTGTACTATGGAGGACAGAGAATGAACTTCAATGCAATATTGCAGCCAGCATGCAGCCAGCGGGTAAGGAAAGGGTGAATCAAACACCCGAAAACCCTGCCCATATGACTGAAAATTGTTCCCTCCAAATTCAGGTGACAGAGTCCCTTTAACCCCTTCAGATGGATTTACAGCGTGGGACAAGACTGTAACGACGGAAGGTATGGAATATTGTTGTTTGTTTTTTTAAACTTTATTTCAGGTGACCAGGGTCTTCAGGTGGATTAAGAGTATAATAAAATATTAAAACACTGTGTGTCTTTATTTCATTAAACTACTTTTTAATAATGTGTGTGTGTTTTATTAACCATTTCATACTATTGGATTAATAATGGATAGGTGTCATAACTGACGCCTCTCCATTATTAACCTGGCTTAATGTCACCTTACAATAGCAAGGTGACATTAACCCTTCATAACCCCATATCCACCGCTACACAGGAGTGGGAAGAGAGAGGCTAAGTGCCAGAATAGGCACATCTTACAGATGTGCCTTTTCTGGGGTGGCTGTGGGCAGATGTTTTTAGCCGGGGGGGGGGGGCAATAACCATGGTCCCTCTCTAGGCTATTAATATTTGCCCTGAGTCACTGGCTTTCCCACTCTGGTGGAGAAAATTGCGCGGGAGCCCACACCAATTTTTTCCGGGATTTAACCCTTTAATTTAATAGCTAGAGCCCCCAAATTTGACACAAAGACACTTCTTACATTAGTAAAGAGGAATATGTAATAAAAGAAGGGACATGGGATGGTTTACTGTATGTAAACCATGTCTCATATCATGTCGGGTTTGTGAAGGAGATAGGAAAAGCCGGCAATTGAATTACCGGCTTTTCTGCTATCTAGCGCTGAATTAAATATAAATATATATATATATATACTGTATATATATGTGTGTCTCACTGACATATATATATATATATATATATATATATATATATATATATATATATATAGACTGTATATATGTTTTTAAGAATATTTGAGCCATGATATGTCCTGCGAGAAAAAATCGCCATACGGATGCCATACGGATGCCATACGGATGACACACGGATAAATTTGTGCGTAAAAATCGCATCCTCGCATTGCATACGGAACAGTGTTTTGGGACAATTACTGCGTTTTACGGCCATAAAAAACGGACCGTATTTACTTACGCCTAGTGTGACGCCGGCCTTAGATGCTGAAGTTTGTTCTAGCAACCACATGGGAAACACCATGAAGAAGCCTTCACAAGAGAAAGTGTGGCTTAATGTACTCTAGTACCATGATGCAGCTCACAAAGAGCTTGACATTTGCATTGAGAGGCCACGGTTGCCCTGTGCTGGAGGCATTATGATTGCATAGCATATATGAATAAAAAGCATGATAAAATCTAAAATTCATGAAGCATTCTTGGTTACGTAGATTGAAAAAAGACACTGGTCCATCAAGTTCGACCTTTCTCAACTAGTTATATATTCTCTGTCTCTAGATTATTTATAACCCACAATGTTATTTATTGTGAGAATGGCATACTGCCCTTTTTAAAGGTAACCTGTCACAAGAAAAAAATGCTATTATCTCTCAGATGTGCGGTTAATCTGCAGGTCAATAGCGTTATGAACCTGATTGGTTCCCGCACTTTGAACTTCGCTGCTTTGATGAATTTAAATTATTCCTTCCAGCAGTGCTCAGGTTTCAGACACATGGGTGACGTCGGCGCGGTTTCAGTCACCACTCTGTGTCTAGAGAGCAGGGATTGTAACTGTGCCCTCAGGACTGACTGACTGACAGCAGAATTGAATTTGAGTCGCATTTCCTGAAATCCGTGATTCTATGCGAATTTGAATAATTTGCGACTCAATTTGCGAGAATTGGCAAAAAAGAATACATGCCGGCTTCATTTCACACATGCTACACACTAATGGCATCAGGTGTGGCAGGGCATAGGATCACTCAGAGCACACAGCATAGCGCTAGAAGGCGACCTAACGTGCTTGCTGGGTACTGTCAGTCTTCAGTGCTGATGTGCCAGATTGAAATTATGAATGATAGTCTCAGTTTGTGAATAGAAATCAAAGATTCAAGTGATGTACAGTGAACTGTGGTAGTAGTCTCATCATCACCACTTTGTGTGACTATGAATTAATAATAACTGTAGTAAACTTCAGTAACACCTTAACCGCTACTATTTTATGTTCATACAGTCGCAGCAAGCAAGATTAGTATTAAATGAGTCACTGCAGATTTTGAAACTAAATCTAAATTCAAGTCTTGCAAATGAAAGTGGATCCCCTTATTTTGGGACATCTTTTTTTATTTATTTTTTTTTAAAGCTAAATCTTTATTGTTTCCCTACCAAAGAGTGCATGTTAAAATAATTTTTTTGAGCCCACTTCATAGCTCTGATAGTTTATCAGATGTATACAACAACCAGAAGAAAAAGATGATCAGAGAGGCCAAATATTATATGCAAAAATATACAAAAAACTTTATTAAAATTAGATACGAACAACAGGTAGCGAGGTGGATACAACCACAGTGCAAAACAAACAACTTTTGTAAAAACGGGACGTGGAGAAACTGGCAACCATAGTACAAATAAATCATGATCAAAAAGTAGTAGACTGGAATAATATTTTATATAGTAAAGCCCCCCAGAACGGGTATAAATACACCCAATATCCAAACTGGATCCCCTGGAGCACAGTCACTCATAGGCATATATATAGAAGGTAGCAATCAAATCAAAATCAGTAAGGTGCGTGATAAGGGATATACCTGTACTCAAGTCCAGCGGGTCACCCAGAAAATAGAGAGGGTGGGTTGCAGGTAGTGCCAGTCGTCCCCACATCACTCCGACGCGCGTTTCTGCGGAGCCTTCGTCAGAGGGTCCCCTGACGAAGGATTGTATCCGAAACGTGCGTCGGAGTGCGCTGTACTTGGAGGAACGGACCCCAAAAGGTATATAGATTATACATTATTTTCTTACTTCGAGCCTGGCATTCACTATATGTGCTTTGGGTGCACATAGTACCAATATCCATGTGAACACTGCTGACTATAACATGTTTTTGGCATATATATATATTTCTTTTTGCACTTGTGCACCTTTTTGCAATTTTGCACATATTTCTATATATATATATATATATATATATATATATATATTTATTTTTTTTTTGCACTTGTGCACCTTTTTGCAATTTTGCACATATTGCTTTATATATATATATATATATATATATATATATATTATTTTTTTTTTACTGCACATGGTCATTTATATATTATATTTTTAATGCACTGTTGCATGCACTATTTGGTTGCTATTTTTTGCACATACATATATGCTCCTGTATGCACAGTTGTATGCACCATTGGATTGTTATTGTGTTGGTCGCTTGCTCTTTTTTGCATACGCATACTGTATATGCCCCTGAATGCACAGTTACACACATCATTGTTCAAGTGATTGATTTTTTCTGCTGATGATTTTTTTCTATGTATTCATTTTTCCTTTTGTTTGTGTCCGTTCTATTTGTGCTACTTATAGATAGATATATTTTTCTATAAATTATTTATAAAAAATTGTTTTTTAAAAATATAAGCACAAATTTGGTATTTGCCTCCAAGTACAGGCACAATGGCACAATTCTGTAGTGCCACTCCTTTACCATTAAATCTAATAAAGGTATTTTATACTTTATTATGCTTCTGCGTTATTTGATTTATGTTTATTGATCCTTATACACATATATATATATACATGTATTTTTTCTCTCAGTATTATTTATATATACCGTATTTTCCGCTTTGTAAGACGCACTTTATTTCCCCCAAATTTGGGGGGGAAATGGGGGTGCGTCTTACAAAGCAGATATACCGCTTACCGTTACAGGCTGGGATGAGGGGGTGTCCGCTGCCGCCCGCTGCTGCTGCCGCCCACCACCGCTGCTGCTGCCGCCCACCACCGCTGCTGCTGCTGCCCACCACCGCTGTCGCCCGCCACCGCGGTTGTCCGCTGCTACTCCGGTGCTGCGAGGGCTCTGGCGACATTTTGTGAAAGACCAGAGCCCCCCGGCAGTTCGTCCATGCGTTCCTTCCTGTATGACTGACTCCGGGAAAATGGCCGCCGAAATCTCGGGAGATGAGATTTCAGCGCTGAGATCTCATCTCTCGAGATTCCGGCGGCCATTTTCCCGGAGTCAGTCATACAGGAATACATGGACGAACTGCCAGGGGGCTCTGGCCTTTCACAATATGTCGGCAGAGCCCCCGCAGCACCGGAAACAGCCCTGCAGCCCCGAAGCCCCCCTGCAGCACAGGAGCCCCCCCGCAGACCGCCTCATCCCAGCCTGCAGCACAGGAGCCCCCCTGCAGACTGCCTCATCCCAGCCTGCAGCACAGGAGCCCCCCTGCAGCACAGGAGCCCCCCTGCAGACCCCCTCATCCCAGCCTGCTGCACAGGAGCCCCCCTGCAGACCCCCTCATCCCAGCCTGCTGCATAGGAGCCCCCCTGCAGACCTCCTCATCCCAGCCTGCAGCAATGATCCACTCCTGCCTCCAGCAACGACCCTGGGACCCTGATCCACCGCAGCCACAACCCCTGGTAAGTAATAAGACGCATGGATTATAAGACGCCCCACCAATTTATTAAAAAAAGTTTTTTCCTATTTTTCTCCTCAAAATTTGGGGTGCGTCTTAGAATCCGGAGCGTCTTACAAAGCGAAAAATACGGGATATATATATATATATATATATATATATATATATATATATATACGTTACAAAAAAAGCAGGCAGCACTCCATTTTCATTTAAAGATAGTATGTAGGATTTTAATGGACCCACATGTCTCCGCGACGTTTCGGCTCAAATGAGCCTTTCTCAAGGCTTGAGAAAGGCTCATTTGAGCCGAAACGTCGCGGAGACATGTGGGTCCATTAAAATCTTACATACTATCTTTAAATGAAAATGGAGTGCTGCCTGCTTTTTTTGTAACGTATTGACTAAAGACGACCGGTGGACGGGTGGTCTGTGGGCTTTGCACCCGAAGATAAGTATAGAAGTTGTGCTGTTCCTTTTTTCTGATATATATATATATATATATATATATATATATATATATATATATATATATATATATTTTTTTTTTTTCATATTTTTCTGATTTCCATATATAGGGCTCTTTGTTGCTATATAATTGTATTGGGACGCTCCGGAAAAAAAATGCGAAAAAAAACGCGATCAGATTTCCTGCGAAAGGAGTCCGGTTTTGATCAGGAAACTTCTGCAAACATTCTGCAATGTGGGCACATAGCCTTAATATTTATGCAGTTACGCCTTGATGTTCCCAGGGTTGGAAGTCTAGAACTGCGATGCACACTGTGTGCCTCGCTGCTGTCTTGGGGAAAACCACTCTTAAGATTGTCTACAAGCATGTTTCGATTCTCCAGCATGCGCGCGTCCCTTTCCAAGGGGAAGCATCTGGCAATATTTACTCTTGTCCTGTGGATCTAACAGAGTGGCAACCCAGTTGTCAGCACTATTTCTGACCCTACGAGAACTGGCATCATGTTGAAAATACAGGGTGGTCCAAAAGTAGGTGGACAGAAAATAATAACATTTATTTTGATTTATTATTATTTATTTTGAATTTTTATTATGTTAAACCAGAGAGTTATGTGACACAAAATAGTTAATAAATAACATTTCCCACATGTCTACTTTACATCAGCACAATTTTGGAACCAAAATTTTTTTGTTAGGAAGTTATAAGGGTAAAAATTTGACCAGCGGTTTCTCATTTTTACAACAAAAAAAATGGACCATCTCACATTTGAAGTCAGTTTGAGGGGTCTATACGGCTGAAAGTACCCAAAAATTACAGCATTCTAAAAACTGCACCCCTTAAAAGTGCTCAAAACCACATTCAAGAAGTTTATTAACCCTTCAGGTGTTTTACAGCAGCAGAAGCAACGTGGAAGAAAAAAATGAACATTTAACTTTTTAGTCACAAAAATGATCTTTTAGCAACATATTTTTTATTTTCCCAAGGGTAAAAGGAGAAAGTGGACCCCTAAAGTTGTTGTTCAGTTTGTCCTGAGTACTCCGGTACCCCATATGTGGGGGTAAACCACTGTTTGGGCACACGTCGGAGCTCGGAAGAGAAGTAGTGACGTTTTGGAATGCAGACTTTGATTGAATCTTCTGCGGGTGTCATGTTGAGTTTGCAAAGCCCCTGATGTACCTAAACAGTAGAAACCCCTCACAAGTGACCCAATTTTGGAAACTAGACCCCCCAAGAAACTTATCTAGATGTGTGGTGAGAACTTTGAACCCCAAAAACCATGTTTGATAAATCTACCCCGTCATAACCCTATTACACATACTGTCTACCTACTTTTGAACCACCCTGTATTGCAGCAAGAAGGCGCTCATGAACAGGCGCTTCCATGAAGTGCATGGTGTGTTGGTAGTGAGGTAACACTCACGTCCCCTCCTGCCAATCACAGATAAGAGAGGGGATTATTATCCTCTTCATCTACTGACAGTTGCATGGCCATCACCTCTTCTTCCTTGTCTTCCTCAATTTGTTTCTTGGCTCCTGCACCTTCACCAACAATTTGTCTGGTTCTTCAATCGCTGTAATCCACCCTCCCATGGCACCCACCTGTGCTATGTGACAGTTCAGAACTGATGCTGATGATGGCATCGTCAGTGCAAACCATCTTAGTAGCCATTTCAAAACTGTGTAGAAGGGTCCTGAGGTCCTTCATCTGCGCCCACTCCGCAAGCGTGATTTGCACCACATCAGTACTGCGTTGGCCTAGGCCAGTGTTCCCCAACTCCAGTCCTCAAGAGCCACCAACAGGTCATGTTTTCAGGATTTCCTTAGTATTTCACAGGTGATGGAATTATTGTCTATGAAGGTGATGCATTTATCACCTGGGCAATACTAAGGAAATCTTGAAAACATGACCTGTTGGTGGCTCTTGAGGACCGGAGTTGGGGAACACTGGCCTAGGTTATGCAAAAGGACATACTGCACCACTGCTCATCACTGCTGCCACAGTCGCTGAGTGGAATTTCACCATGTTGAGGAAGTGAGCCATGCAAGTCACATGTGAGCTTGCCCTGGCATAGGGCCGGCAACAGTTTTGCGCCATTAATGCACACAGCCTTCCCTGGCTCCAGGTTTAGTGGAGATAGCCATTGCTATAATGTAGCCAAGATAACTGCGCATAACTTTTGAGTTGTGTGACTGTGATCTCCAAGGCATATTCACTTTCACATTACCTAATTGTGGTGAGCCCTGGCTGCACAGTACAGAGGTGGTGGGATTCTCTGTACTGTTGGAATGCATGTCTCATTAAGGGAGAGGTTGAGGGCACAGGTGGTGGTTCTAGAGGAGGTGAAGGAGCCACATGTAGTGGAGGAAGTGTTGGATGCAGAGGTTTGTCCCACAAGCCTTGGGATAGCCACCCAGTGCCCAGTCAGTGAGCTGCAATGCCCCTGTCCATGTTTGCTCATCCAGGTGTTAGTTGGGAAATGCACCCTGGCAGATATAGATTTTTTTTTCAGGGAATGAGTGATGTTGTCTGTGACATGCTGTTGTAGCTCAGGTGCAGTTTTCTTACAGAAGTAATGGTGACTGGTCAACTGGTACTGGGGGACTGCAATGGCCATCAACTGTCAGGAACCGTCTGTATCCACCAGGCGGAAAGGCAGCATTTCCGTGGCCAACAGATTGGAGATGAAGGAGTTCAAGCTCTTAGGTTTGGCATGTTTTGAAGGAAACCTTCTTTTACGTGACCACAACTGCATGATGCTGTGCTGAGAGAGGGTGGAGTAGGGTGAACAGGACAAACTGCTGGGCTGTGAGTGAGGTGCAGACAGAGATGTTATGGTGGATTGAGAAAGATGTGTTGTGCTACGTGACACAAACACAGCAGGCATGTCCACTTCTATAACAGCTGATGGGCTCTCATCACCCCTGTAAGAGGTAAACAAGTGGAGCTTCTGCGGCCGGAGATCTCTGTGAGAAAACTTGGTACGGTGATGGAGAAGGAAGTAGCAGCAGATGTGTTTGATACGACAGCTGGTGGCTGGCAAGGCCTGCTATTCAGTATTTTAGCGCAGTGAGTTTTCCAGACTAAGGCATGTTGATCGCGCATGTGCCAGTTCATGCATGTAGTTGTCAAATTATTGCAATCTTTGTCTCTACTGAGTGTTTTTTGCAAATTTGGCAGATAACATGAGTTTGGGTCATCCTTTTTGGTCTCAAAAAAAGCCCAGGCTAAGCAACCCTTGCCGCCTCTGTGAACTGCAGATTTGTGACCAGTGCTAGCCACAACCAGAGTTGTGGCTGAGAATGCAGTGCTTGTCGTGGTTGCATCACTGTGTTTGTTCGGGAAACTGCAACATAACCTCCTAATCTTCCTCCTCTGCTGAACTACTCGGCTGCGTAACACTGGGTTCACACCAAGTGGGATCAACAACCTCATCTTCATCCTCTCTGTTCTCCCACTGCTCACCCTGAGAGTCCCCCTCCTCCTCTTCCAGCCTTGATACCACAGTACAGTACGCATTCACCTCTGGTATATAGTCTCATCAGGGTCACCTCCACCCCCAGTGGTTAACATCTAGTTATGAGGGTCTGGATTCTGCTCAGACCCTGCTTCGTCCTGCCCCGGATCCAACGTGAAAAAATTTTGGGCATCGGTGCAGATGCTCTCTTCCTCTGGATTCTGCGAATCTTTGGAGCAGACCTCTGATGCCTATGGAATAGAATGTGTGAACAGCTCTGCAGAGTGGCCTATTTGTGGTACTCCACAGTCAGTTGGGAGTTTGGACATTTTTGACACAGGGGGAAACAAGGGTGATTGGCATGACACTTCTGAGTATTGTACTGATTGTGTGATGTTAGAGTGGAGGGATAGGAGGAGAGTCCACTTGATGCAGTGCTTACCATCCATTGGTGCACATGCTCTTTCTAGCTCTCACCTACAAGACGTACCACAGTGCGCTGCCAAAGAAAGGGAGTAGAGTAGCCCATCCATTAAAGGGAACCTGTCTCCCCAAAAATCGTATATGAGCTGCAGTCACCGGCATCAGGGGCTTGTCTACAGCATTCTGTAATGCTGTAGATAATCCCCCAATGTAACCTGAAAGGTGAGGAAAGCAAATTATACTATACTTACCCAGGGGCGGTCCTGCTGCGGTCTGGGTCCTATGGGCGTTGCAGACCGGTCCGGGGCCTCCTATCTTCTTACTATGACATTCTCTTCTTATCTTCACACCGCAGCTCCGGCGCAGGCGTACTTTGTCTGCCTTGTTGAGGGCAGAGCAAAGTACTGCAGTGCGCAGGCGCCTAGAAAGGTCAGAGAGGCCCAGCGCCTGCGCACTGCAGTACTTTGCTCTGCCCTCTACAGGGCAGACAAAGTACGCCTGCGCAGGAGCCACAGCAGGAGGCCCCGGACCGGACCGCGACGCCCATCGGACCCGGACCGCAGCGGGACCGCCCCTGGGTGAGTATAATATAACCTCTTTTTCCCACCTTTCAGGATACATCAGGGGCTTATCTACAGCATTACAGAATGCTGTAGATAAGCCCCTGATGCCGGTGGCCGCAGCTTATCTTCGATTTTTGGGGTGACAGGTTCCCCTTAACAGATGTTGTCAGTGGTCTTTGGACAAGACAGTGTTTGTTCAGTTGATCTTTCATTAGCAGCTAACCCACGTACATGTCAAACACAACACCATGACCTCACTTTTTCCCCACTCATGTCAATAAATGAACAATCACTATTTATTTTCTTAAATAGTGTGCCTGAACAACACCATTATGCCTAACGATTTTTAAGAGGAAATGTGGCCTACTGATTCCTTAATGCAACACATCATTTATCCCAAACTATTTGGATTAGCAAATAGGGCCTTCTGGCTGAACCCCTATATTAGACCTAACGATTTTTAAGAGGAAATGGGGCTTCCTGATTCCTCACTGCAACATAGTTTTTGCCAAAGCAATTTGGATTAGCAAATGGGGCCTCCTAAAACTGCAACACATTTTTCACGCAATCTAGTTATATGCTGGAAGATCGATTTCACATAGGACAGGATCCTATCTAGCTAACTGACAAGTTTAGTTTCAGCAGGAGTGGCCTCTCTGTTGTTACTCATAAAATGGCGCCAGCAAAACAAGATGTCTATTTTTTATATGGACAGGGACATGTGACTCATCTGTCCTAGACACACACCCTCCCCTCATAAAACTCGTTCCCTCTGCTCATCATACAGCACCATTATCCTAGACAAAGTCAAAACAAAAGCATTAGTGGAAATGCAATAATTTTCCGATCTGTGACCAAAATTTGCTGACCATTTCTGAGGAAAAATGCTTGGGGAAACCAAACACGAATCCAAATGTGCTATGTTTGTGCTGAGCTTGAGTTTGGCAAACATTTTTCTCAACAAGTTTGCTCATCTCTAGAAACAATCTCACCTTCCTTAAAATGTTGGGTGAAATCAAATCAAATTTAATTGTGACTGCATCTTGGTTTAATTATTCAGGCAGCACCCTCAATAGGATTTTGAGAAAGTGCCAATTTTTTTTTTAAATGTGACAAACCAAAATACTTTTAAACTTCATAAGTAACAATTTTTAGTGAAAAATATATATATATTTTAATTTTGGCTTAAAAAAAAATAAAAAAAATTGTTAGGTTGATGGAACTGGCAAATTATCAGGGAAATCGGTGTTCTCTAATCAGGAAAGCACTTGCATAGCAAATGGTTGTCAACTGTATGTCTGACTAGGAGAACCATTTACACTCCCTGCAAACTAAACACTTCCTTGCGTGTGATTGTTTACTGTTTAAAATTATACACTTTACTTCCTTAGCTGAAATCTTCTTTACCAAAATTATCAATTTTTTTTTCAAAAATTTTAAATTTTGAGGCTGGGGAAATACTGGTATTACCAGGAGAATCTGTGTTCCCTAATTAATTAAGTTTTTCCAAAGCGGATGTATGTCAATCACCTGTATGACTAGATGAGTATCCGCTGCCTAGAGAGTCAACACTACCCCTTGTGTGCAGCCCCCGTGCAGGGCAGGTTAAATAAGGACTAAATTGCAGTCAAGGGATTCAGGAATTTTGGTTTGATCATTTTGAATAATTTGCCAAAATTATTATTGTTTTTTTAATTAATACATTTTTGGGGCAAGGGAATTGGTGTATTAGGAAAATCTGTTAACATTCGGTGAAGCTTTAACAAAGTAGATGGTTGCCAATTGCATGTATGACAAGGGAACTTCCTTTTGCTCTTGCAGAGTCAACACTTTCTCACTTGTGTAGCTACAAATTAGAAAAGAAAAATTGTCAAAGGGCTAAAATGTTTAACCCTTTTCTGCCAGCTGACGGAATAGTATCCCCCGCTTTGAGGTGGACTCCGAAGGTGAGCCCACTTCAAAGACACGACATATCAGCTGTTTTCAACAGCTGACATGTGCCTGCAATGAGTGCAAGCGGAATCATGATCCGCCCGTGCCCATTAACTAGTTAAATGCCGCTGTCAAACTCTTTAACAAGCGCTGCTGGTCGCGCGGCCGGAAGTACATGCACCGCTGACCTCCATCACGTGATCGGGGGTCATCGGTGCCTTTCCATCACAACAACAGAGGTCTCCTGAAGACCTCTATGGTTGTTGATGACGGATTGCTATGAGCGCCACCCTGTGGTCGGCGCTCATAGAAATGGTGTAATTCAGTTACATAGAGGTGATCTGTGTATCACCTCTATGTAGCAGAGGCGATCGAGTTACGGCAGCTTCTAGCCTCCTATGGAAGCTATTGAAGTATGCCAAAATTTAAAAAAAATGTGATTAAAAATATAAAAAAAAATAAAAAAATATAAAAAGTTCAAATCACCCCCCTTTTGCCCCAATCAAAATAAAACAATAAAAAAATCAAACCTACACATATTTGGTATCACCGCATTCTGAATCGCCCGATCTATCAAAAAAAAGGATTAACCTGATCGCTAAACGGAGTAGCGAGAATAAAAATCAAAATGCCAGAATACTGTTTTTTTGGGTCACCATGACATTGCGTTAAAATGTAATAAGGGGCGATCAAAAGAACGTATATGGACAAAAGTGGTAAAATTAAAAATGTCAGCTCGGCACTCAAAAAATAAGCCCCACTCGACTCCAGATCACGAAAAATGGAGGCACTACGGGTCTCGGAAAATTGTGCAATTTTTTTTTTTTTTTTTTAATCAAACTTTGGAATTTTTCACCACTTTGATAAAAGAGAACTTAGACATGTTTGGTGTCTATTAGTGTTGAGCGAATATACTCGTTACTCGAGATTTCCCGAGCATGCTCGGGTGACCTCCGAGTATTTTTAGTGCTTGGAGAATTCGTTTTCATCGCCTCAGCTGAATGATTTACATCTGTTAGCCAGCATAAGTACATGTGGGGGTTGCCTGGTTGCTAGAGAATCCCCACATGTAATGAAGCTGGCTAATAGCTGTAAATCATTCAGGTGAGGTGAGGAAAACAAAATCTCCAAGCACCAAAAAATACTCAGAGGTCACCCGAGCGTGCTCAGGAAATCTCGAGTAATGAGTATATTCGCTCATCACTAGTAATGACCTGTAGAATCATAATGGCAGGTCAGTTTTAGTATTTAGTGAACCTAGCAAAAAAGCCAAACAAAAAACAAGTGTGGGATTGCGCTTTTTTTGCAATTTCATCGCACTTGAATTTTTTTTCCGGTAATCTGTTACATGACATGGTAAAACCAATAGTATCATTCAAAACTGCAACTCGTCCCGCAAAAAATAAGCCCTCACATGGCCACATTGACAGAAAAATAAAAAGTTATGGCTCTGGAAAGAAGAGGAGCGAAAAACCAAAACGCAAAACCGAAAAAAGCTACGGGGGATAAGGGGTTAAAATTATCAAACCAAAATTCTTTAAACTTCATAAGGGTAATTTTCTTTTTTTTTTTTTAAATCAGATACATTTTTATTAGAACATGTCAAAATATAACACAAATATTACATGATAATATTCATTTTACATTATAACGAATCCCCCCTCCCATGGAGACCTCCCCAAAAACAGACACTACTTTCTTGACTATTGACAATATCCAACAATAATATAATTCACCATAAGTATTACTTTACAGTAGAATACACAGGTGTTACTCTAACTAATACTATCCACCCACGGCTGCCATAATCTATGGAAATATTCCTCTTTATTTCTTTTAATATACATATTTCTTTCCAATTGTATTATATGATTCGTTTGAGCAATAAATTCCCATCTGGACAGGGGCTCTTCTCTAATCCAATATTTTATTTTTAATTTTCTGGCAATAGACAATAATCTTGCAATTATTATTTTGGTCGTGCTGTCTGTTTCTATTTCCTCCACATACCCCAATGAACATGTCAGTGGGTCCCTAAGGACAATACACCCATACACCACTCCAATACAGTTCAACACCACAATCCAAAAGGAAGACAATCTGGGACAATGCCAAAATATATGCCGTATGCCTGCCCGAGAATGCGAACACCTCAGGCAGTCAGAATTGGGCCGCAACCCTGCTTTGAATAACATATCAGGGGTTCTTTACACCCTGTGAATCACGTACAACTGTGACAATCTCCCAGGTTCAGGCTGCTGTCACCCTAGCAGTATTTGGTCAGTATTTTACATCAGTATTTGTAAGCCAAAACCAGGAGTGGAACAATCAGAGGAAAAGTATAATAGAAACATGTCACCACTTCTGCATTTATCACCCACTCCTGGTTTTGGCTTACAAATACTGATGTAAAATACTGACCAAATACTGCTAGTGTGACGGCAGCCTCACTCATAGATATCTTGGGTACATATTCCAGAGTAGACTCCCACCTATCGTCATTTATCTCTCCCACATCCGTCTCCCACTTCTCTCGAGCTTTGATAGGGTGTCCTCCCAAAAAGGCATGTAGCAGGTCACCATATACCTCAGATATCGCCCCTTTCGTTCCACTACTTTTAAGGGCCCCTTCACACTGGTCGATTCTGCTACGATTACGACGCATTTGCGTCATATTCGACATCGCAGTACGAGCTCGTAGCCAGCGGTCACACTCTACGATGTTAACGCTTTTTCTGACGTAGTTGCGATGTGAACGTCACGCGTCGCAATCGTACGCTACCCTTCACACCGCCATAGTCCTACGACTCCGAGCGTGACGTATTACCAGCATGGGCGTGCTAAAACGTCACGCCCAATCAGGAGACAGGTATGCGGAAGCCCAACCCACGTAGTCGCATTACGAGCTCGTATGACCGCCGTCACATACTACGATTTTGACCGCCACAGCGAGACATTTACGACGAAAGAAAGTTCTGCTCTTTCTTTCACATCGTACGATGCTGGGCTGCGTCGCAAATCGTAACGCCATGTCACACTTTGCAACCTCGGAACGAGGACGGATAAACGTCACAAATCGAACGCTCGTTCAGACTTTGATTGCACAGTGTGAAGGGGCCCTAAGTATAAAATCTATCGTGAGATCTGTTTGAATTACTATAGGCCCTCTCCTACTTTGTGTCTGGAATGCATGCTGAACCTGTCTATATTGAAAGAGGTTTGGCCTTGGGATCCGAAATACTTCCTGCAACATCTCCCATGATTTAAGCTTCCCCTGGTATATCAACTGATAAATCAAACTAATGCCCACCTCTTTCCACTCACCAAATCCCTCCATATTACTAAACTCCTGAAAATAGATATTCCCCCATATAGGCGAAAACCTAGTGAAGTGAGTCACCCCCCCTAACCTGCTTAATTTTCTACCACACCTTATGAATTTATTTTATAGTAGCATAGCAAGGTCCCTACCTATTAAAATGTCCCATACTTAAAGGTAAAGTCTTTATTAAGTGTCCCAAGCTGGATGGTAAGGGTAATTTTCTTTAACAAAATAAAAATACACATAACAAGGCATTGCATAATTATTTAATTAGCAGGCCAGTTGCAGACACCAAAATTTCTCACCCCTGCTTCAGAAGACCTAACTTCTTAATGTTCAAAACAGTTCAACTGAAAAAAGAGCCTTTGTGATTTCCTAATCATTTTGTGATTAGTAAACCAGTTGCGTACCGCCAAATTTTTTTTATTTTTTCACTTTTAGTTGGTTATTTCTTAACCTTAAAAACAGTACAGTACACCTATTTTTTTTCTTACTAATTAAAGGTAAAATGTTGAACAGCTTATGAAAGTGCTATAATTTCTTTCTCCCCAAACAGGGATAATTGTTGCACCCAATATGCTGTTGGTTACGTCTGGTTAGCATCAGTTTTCCCTAGCCAGATACAATTATATTCCTATACTCATTTTGGGGGGCCAGTACCATCTCATATTTTTTGTTCTTTTTGTCTTCAATTTATTGATGTTGGAAGTTTCATTCTTTGTAATTAGCTTTTTTAGCTTGATTGCTAGAAAGTTAGCTACAGAGCATGCTATTTCTGACCACATGCCCTTCACAGATTTTAATGCACTTTGTTTCTGTCTTATTATACTTGGCATTGTCCTATGGTTTCTTTTTTATTCCTGAACATTTTGTTACATTTTGGGGGTTATAAATTATCCTCCAAAATGAGGATATAGTCCACTCCTACAACACTAAACTGTTTGCTTACTTTACTGAATTTAGCTATTTCCGCATTTTTGTTTTTTGTCTTTTTTCTTGTAATGTTTTGTTGAAAACTACGTTGAAATTATGATGCTATGATCTCTGCTGCCAAAATGCTCATGGACCTGCAAATCTGATACTTTGACCTTCTGTTTGAGAGGACCAAATCCAGCAAATTAACTCCTCTGGTTGGTTGGTTGGTTGGTTCATCAACCAACTGAGTTAATTGTTTTGAATTGTGGATGAAAACTTAGTTTGTTGAGTATACTAAAAGCTATGTCCTACTGATTATCTTGATTTTTCAAATCCTGAGCTCTCATTATTTGCTGCTTTTTCCACTTGTCGCAGCATTTCACCCTCTGCTTGTTAAGTTATTTTAGAAGGCTTATAGCAAACTTCAATTAATAGTTTTCCATTGTTGCCAACCCCGTGTATATTTACCCATAACGACTCCATGCTGTTCCAGCTCCCCTAATGTCGTCATAGAGCACAGGTCTTAAGTTGGATTTAACAAAAATACAAACTGCGGCTGACATTAAAGCCTCTAATTCATGCATCTAGCTTTCAAGAATTATTGCATTATCCAGCAGACAACTGATGCTTTTTAGAAAATATATAATACTGTATATTCCTATTCACTTCCCTATCTCCCATACTAGTCCTACCCCCTTCTAAATTTTATTAACTCCTACTGTATCTCTTATAAGCTCTATCTCTATTTCTTTGGAAAAAACCCTCTCTACAGATTCCCGATCCTAGCTTAAATGCTCCTCTAGAACTCTAATCATCCTTTCCTTAGCACAGCTTCACCCTAGTCATTTAGGTGCAGCCTGTTGCTACTGTGGAGCCAGTTCTCCTTGAACCCAAACCCTTCTTATTTAAGTCTTTAAGTTCTTTTCTCGTGACACATATGGCACTGGCAGTATTTATGAAAGCATGACCTTTGAGATTGTGGACTTTACGTAATACTATTGTAGGAACTCTAGGATTCTGGTAGCGTGGGGCAATGAACAGACAGAGACGGGTTTCTTTAGTGCAAATAGTGTATTTGTAACACAGCAATAACACACAAAACAATATACTGATAACCCACAATGAAACAAGTCCCTTAACCATAAACAGCAAAAGAGAAGAGTTCTTAGGCCAAAGTCCTTGGCAAGGTGAGTGTGACGGGTGACGTGCAGATCCAAAACACAGACTCTAGCGAAATCGGGGCCACAGTTCTCAAGCTCTCGGAAGGGACAATAAGCCGAGGCTCCTCTTCCTCCTCCTCAGATGATACAACGGAGCGAGAGAGAGCATCGGCATGAATGTTCTTCTCCCCGGAAAGAAAATGGAGGGTGAAATGAAACTGAGAGAAGAACAAGGACCATCTGGCCTGGCGAGAATTTAGCCGCTGGGCAGTCTGTAAATAAACCAAATTCTTGTGGTCTGTGAATACTTGAAAGGGAAAGCGAGCCCCCTACAAGAGATGTCTCCACTCAAAGAAAGCCAACTTCATGGATAGCAACTCCCTGCCCCGATGGAATAATTCCTCTCCGCCGGTGTGAAGGTCTTGGAGAAAAAGAAGCAAGGATGCTTCCCACCTTGAGCATCCTTTTGGAAAAGGACTGCTCCAGCACCAACGGATGAGGCATCCACCTCCATGATAAATGGCTTATCTACATCGGGGCGATGTAGGATGGGAGCGCTAGCAAAATGTGACTTAATAGAAGAGAAGGCCTTGGAGACCTATTCAGACCATAATTTGGGATTTGCTCCCTTCTTGGTGAGGGCTACCAAAGTGGACAAGTGGGGAATGAACTGGCAATAGTAATTAATGAACCCCATAAAGCGCTGCACTGCTTTAAGAGAATGGGGTTCTTGCCAGTCCATCACAGCCTGTAGTTTGGCAGGATCCATAGCCAATCCCTGGGTGGAGATGATATAGCCCAAGAAAGGTAAGGACTCCTGCTCAAACATACACTTCTCCAACTTTGCATAGAGGGAATTTGCCCGTAAGAGGTCGAAGACTCTGCCAACATCTCTCCGGTGGGATTCAATATCTGGAGAGTAGATGAGAATATCATCCAGATAGACTACGACCGAGGTGGAGAGCATATCCCGGAAGATATCATTAACAAAGTCTTGTAAAACGGCTGGGGCATTACAGATCCCGAAGGGCATCACCAGATATTCATAGTGCCCATCCCTGGTGTTAAAAGCCATCCTCCATTTGTCCCCCTCACGGATGCGAATCAGGTTGTAAGCACCCCGCAGATCTAATTTTGTGAATACCCTTGCTCCCCGAAGCCTATCAAAGAGCTCCGGTATCAGGGGCAGAGGATACTTATTCTTAACGGTGATAGCGTTAAGACCCCTGTAATCTATGCAGGGACGTAGTTCCTCGTTCTTCTTCTGTACGAAGAAGAACCCAGCCCCTGAAGGTGACACTGACTTCCTGATGAACCCTCTTGCCAGATTCTCTTGAATGTGAGACATTGCCTCCATCTCCGGGAGAGATAACGGATAGACTCGACCCCGAGGAGGCTCAGCACCAGGCAAGAGATCAATAGGACAGTCAGAGGGGCGGTGGGGCGGAAGGGTCTCCGCCGCCTTTTTGGAGAACACGTCCGCATAGGGCCAATATTGCTTGGGGAGAGAGGATAGATCTGCGGGTACCTCAGTAGTAGCAACCTCAATGCATTCCCTCTGACACCTACCCCCACAAGATTCACCCCATCCCAGAATTCTGCCTGAGGACCACTCAATATGAGGAGAGTGGTACCGTAGCCAAGGTATCCCCAACAGGACCTCATCAATTCCGTCAGGAATGACGAGCAGAGATATAATCTCCTGATGGGATGGCGACATGGACAGAGTAAAAGGGATGGTCTGGTGTGTTATCTGTGAGGGCAGTGTCAACCCATTCACCACCCGTACCATTACTGGTTGAGCTAGCATTACCAGGGGTATTGCACGACGTTGGGCGAAGGCAGAAGACATAAAATTGCCCTCCGCCTCAGAATCCACGCAGAGCTCTACCGAGTGGTTGGATGAGCCAATAGTAATTGTCCCCTTAGAGGACAATTTGGAGGCAAACGTCGCCGTGTCTAGTGTACCTCCACCTACTACCACTAGACGCTAACGTTTCCTCGACCGCTGGGAACATCTGGTGGCAAGATGTCCTGACTGCTGGAAAACATGACAGACCTTGAGTGCACAAGCGGTCCGGGACTTAGATCCCGCTCGTGACACTTCCATGGCCTCATGTGACTCAGGGACCAGGACCAGAGATTCCAGAGGTTTGGCGAAGGTGGGAGCCCACCGAAACCTCTGCCTACACTGGGCTCGCTCTAACCTCCGCTCGTTAAAACGGAGGTTAATACGAGTGGAGACAGCTATTAACTCTTCCAGTGTGGCGGGAATCTCCCTCGTGGCCAGAGCGTCCTTCATGTGGTCAGCCAGCCCCCTCCAAAATATGGGGATAAGGGCTTTATCCGACCACTCCAGCTCAGATGCTAGGGTACGGAAGTGGACGGCAAAATGGCTGACCAAGGACAAACCCTGAGTCAATGCCAGCAGTTGGAGCGCCGTGTCATGGGTGACTCGAGGTCCTAAAAAGACCTGTTTCAGAGTGCTCAGGAACAGCGGAGCACTCTGCACCACATGATCACCACGCTCCCACAGCGGTGTAGCCCATTTCAGCGCCCTGTCCGACACAGAGAGACACAATAAATCCCACTCTGTGGGAAAACGTGCAGCCAGGAGCTCGAGGTATATAGAGCACTGACTCACGAAACCCCTACAAGATTTACTATCTCCAGAAAATTTTTCTGGCAGCGGGAGGCGAGATAATGTCAGAACAGGGGTGGCAGTGGACAAGGTTGCTGCAGCCACGCTAGCAGCGTATACAGCAACTGCGGTAACATCCACAGCTGAGGTTGTGCTCTCGAGAGCCGCCAACCTACCCTCCAGGTGCTGGATGTACCGCAAGGACTGCTGTATGTCCGCCATTTACTAGCCAGACCCTGGCGCTAGTATTCTGTTAGGGCTGGTGGAATGCACTGAGTTAATTGAGAGATTTTATTTGGTGCGTTCGCAGCCCGGGGTCCACCGTGCAGGAGAGGACCTGCTGCTGGCAAATGGCGGCCCTTTATGGCGGTAGAAGCGAACTCTGTTACTTCACAGAGACGCTGTGCCAGATCTCACTCTGACCCTCGGTGGCTTTTGAGCCTGCGCCTGAGGATGCCCCGAGTCAGCAACTGAGACCTTGGCAACTACGAAACACGGAACCCTGTTGACTTCACAGGAATATCCAGCAACTGCTGAGCTGATGGCAGTGTGTGGCAACACAAACATACAATCTCCTCACCGGAGGAGCCGGTATTCTAGGGGCTTATTTCAGCCGGGGCCCTAAATCCACGCACACAATCTCCTTGCCGGAGGTGCCGGCATTCTAGGGGCTTATTTCAGCCGAGTCCCTGAACACACATAAATGTGACCACACTGGCGCATGCACATAACTGATTCAATACTAGCGCATGCCTGTGCGGTCATGAGAGCCTTAAATAGCTGCAGCAAGTACAGGACCTTCCTATAAGGACCAATGAGAGGCTGCTACAGAGCCTGAGCACCTTCAGGTCCTTCCTGGAGGACCAATGGATTTAGCTGCAGTATCTGAACATGTGACCCTCGATCTCCACTGAGAGATCTTACTCTGGGCATGCTCAGAACGAGAAAAGCAGGACTTAGTCCCATGGCTTCAATGGCAGAAGCTGGAAAAGCAGCAATAACCCTTTGTACAGAGTCAGACTGAGTGAGACGCTGGGTCTGACGTCTCTGCTGAGCAGGCTCCACTGCAGCAGGAGAAGAATGGGAGACCGCAGCAGAGATGGCACGAGACTCCCCTCGTGCAGAGGCGGGAGCTAGACCTCTAACACAGAGAAATATTTTTCAGCGCTGCTTGATTTGCAAATGGTTAAGATGAATATGCAATTACATGACCACGTTCCTGAAGCGAGTGTATTTTGTTAAGAAATTTTGCACGATTATGTTCAGAGTATGCGCTATGCAGAGAGCGCAAGTTACTTTGTAAAAAGGTTTTCCCATGAACAAAAGTTGATTTTAATATATAGATATTGTAATAATAACTTCCACAATTGGATGTGTTTAAATAAAATGTTCCTGTGCTGAGATAATCCTATAAATGTGCCCCTGCTGTGTACTGTGTAATGGCTGTGTCTGACCGTACAGGAACATGGTCTGATTATACCACAGCTACTGGGCAGGGGTGGGTGGGGAGAAAAAAAGTATACAGACATTACAGCATAGGATTGCAAATTATTCTTTTTTTGAAGTGAAACATGAAGGGAAATGTTTTACCTCACAGAAAGAATCCGCTGTGATCCCATGTTGTAATGTCATTATACTCTTCTTCTTCTTTCTGGCCCAGGAGCTGTGGTATGATCAGACCATGTTCCTGTATGGTCAGATACAGCCATTACACAGTACACAGCAGGGACACATTTATAAGATTATCTCAGCACAGGAACATTTTATTTAATCACATTCAATTGTGGAAGATATTATTCCTAGATCTACTGATTAAAATCAACTTTTTTGTGTGTGTGAAAACCCCTTTAAGGTAGTCAGAATGTTTTGAACATTGTTGCTCATGACGACGTCCATTGCAGTCGATGAGGAGATACCAAAACTAGATTTGCTGCTGGTGCACACCAGCAATTCTTCCACTGTATGGCTAGTGTCCTACTTTATTATCCATGAATGAAAATGTCTATGTGGATTTAAAATGTCTTGATGTCAAAAACGTATGGTCAAAATGACAAAATCTTTAAAGGTCATAGTACAAAAATAGATAAATAAAACCTTTATAAAGATGTGAACCGTATCTTGCTTACACAATGCTAGGGTTACTCCTAATAAAGTAATTGTGTACCCATTGCTGGGTTAAAAATTAAATCTTTTTATTGGAAATACAAGATACTCTTTCTGATCAAAGTTAAAATGTTATAGATAACCTAAAATGTTTTTAAACTAAACACTGAAAATCAAATAGTAAATTAAAGTTAAGCGCCTGTAGTATACAGTGGGTGAAATAATCATTGAACTTGTCAACATATTTCTAAGTAAATATATTTCTAAAGGTGTTGCTGACATGAAATTATCACCAGATGTTGGAACAGCCCATCCAATCCAGACAGGAAATGAAATCAAACCATAGACATCCATAAATTTAAGTAATAATGAGAAATGTCGCAGGAAAAACTATTGACCAAGCTTACTGGAGTGTTAATGGTTATGACAGCTTCAAGATACCTCCTGTATGGAGAAACTAGTCGCATGCATTGCTCAAGTGTGAATCTGGCCCATTCTTACACACAAACACTCTTAAGATCCTGAAGGTTCCGTGTGCTCCTTACATGAACACTGAGTTTTAGTCCCTTCCATAAATTTTATATTCAGGTCAGGTGATTGGCTGGGCCATTCTAGTAACTTTATTTTTTTTTCTCTGAAACTAGTGGAGCGTTTCTTTAGCTATGTGTTTGGGATCATTGTCTTGCTGAAGTGTCCACCCTTGTTTTTTCTTCATCATACTGGTACATGATAGCAGATTTTTTTTTTCAAGAATATCTCTGTACATTTGTGCATTCATCCTTCCTTCAATTATATGAAGTTTGCCAGTGTCCTATGTTGAAAAACCCACCCCACAGCATGATGTTCCTACCTTCAACCTTCACTGATGGTATAGTGTTTTTGGGGAGATATACAGTGCCTTTTGGCCTCCAAACATAGTGTGTATTATGGAATTCAAAGAGTTCAATTTTGGTCTCATCTTCCCAGAACATATTATCCCAGTATTTCACAAGCTTGTTTAAATGTTGTTAATCAAACTTAAAACCCACTTGAAAATGCTTTTTGTTCAGCAATGGAGTTTTGCGTGATAAGCGTGCATACAGGCCATGGAGGTTGAGTGTATTGCTTATTCTTTTCATATACCTACTGATTCCAGGTCTTTCTATATTTCTGCACAGGTGGTCCTTAGCTCTTGGACAACTTTTCTGATTCTTTTCACTCCGCTATCTCAAATCTTGCACGAGGCACCTGGTTGTGGGCGATTTATAATGAAATGATGCTCTTTCCACTTCCAGTTTACAACACCAACAGTGTTCACTGGACTCTACAAAAGTTTAGAAATTCTTCTGTAACTAATACGATCTATGACGCTGACTCACTTCTCATGACCGAGCCGTGAGACTGCGTAGTCAGGCGTCTGACAACCCAGTTAAGTTACTTGGCAGTCACCTGGAATATTGAACACTTGGAGGCAGCCAGAACCTCCCAGTCTCAGATTGGATGACCAAGCAGTCATTTAAAGTACTGATAGCTTCAGCACGCCCCTGTACCAGATTGGATGGCTGAGCTCTCATAAACTACATCCCAGACAAACTTACTAGTGGAATTGTGACACCATCTGTATATTTTGCAACAATAAGGTTGCGAAGGTCTTGAGACCGCTCACTGGTTTTACCCATCATGAGATGTTTCTTGTGTGGCACTTTGGTATTGAGATGTCTTTTTATAGGCAATCAGTTGAACCAGCTGATACTATTTTTCACTAAGTGGCAGGATTGCTTTCTAATTACTGATGGATTTCAGCTGGTGTCATGACTTTCCATGGCTTTTTGCACATCCTTCTACAGGTGTACAATACTTTTTCGATGTGTCATTTCACATTATTACAAACAACTTAATTTCTGGATATCTATGGTTTGATTTCTTTGCCTGTGAAGATTGGATGGATAGCTGACATCTGGTGAAAATGTAATACCTGTAGAACCTTTAGAAATATATTTACTTAGAAAATTGGTGACGTGGTCAATACTTATTTCACCCTCTGTATGTGTAGGATATTCAAGGCTGCCATATCTTGGTAAATTGGTGTAAAGGGTGCATATGCAGTAGTCATGAGCAAAGTTGTGGACTTTTTTGGGAGATCATGTGTATTTTAGTTGCCAAACACACACTCCAGTAAATCTTTTATGATTTTATATTTAGATAAAGTACAGAGAAATGTGTGAAGATGAGCTGTTCTCTTACCATTGTTAAGCACTATGGGAAATTACATTACCAGTACATGAGCTACTTATGTGTAGCGCTATTCATTTTCTTATACTTATTGATTTGCATCTCAGAAACCAAACAGACAAAAGAAGACACCTGCTCTAAAAGCTGACTAATTTAGCAAATGCAAGTTTAATCAATAGGACATAACAGACGTAATTACAGCATTGCTATGGAATATGCATCATACTGTGGATGTGAAAAACTGTGTCCTTTTCACATAATATTCAAGCCATAAAAAGTTTTGTGTTGAGTATATTCAGCACAGCATCTGACCCACAGTGCCATTATTCTACCACCAGACTATGACAGGTTTTAGTCATTTGACCCACTTAGCTCTGTACTCTACCACCGAACTACTGCAAGTTTTAGGCATTTGATGCACATTGCTATGTTGGGATCTGTTAACATGGTGTTCTACAGTGCATTCATGACTTGTCTATATCTTAATCCCATGAAGGAGAAATGAAGTTAATGAGACAAAGTATCAAGTATGAAACTTTGGACTCCATTTGTGCTCTATCTGTCTGTATCCATCTTTTCAGTTGTACCCAGGGTACTTGCCCATCATTAGTATAGAGTACAGTTTGACTGGCTGGCTTTTATGCAGCTTTATGGGGGACTAGCTTTCCTTAAGTTATGTATAGTGTGTTTTTCGAAAATGCTCTGTGGGAGATCATGTTATTTAGTTTTCTTTCCTTCCATTGAGAACTCTTGCATAAGATGAGTTTGAGTCCTGAGAAAGACCACATTTCAGAAAAAAAGAGAATAAATGAATGTCAGTAGTTGCGTATAGACCAGACATATACCGGCCCCGCAGTTGGAGCAGGTACTGGACAATTACAACAGTGTTCTTTCCTCAGTGATACATGCAGAAATCCTGTAGTGTCAGGAGATTTTGCAGATGCAGAGTGGACATAATCCAGACCACCTTAGATAGCTGAACTTCTCCAATTTGGGACTGTCTTCCCAGATCTGGTACTGTTGGGAGCTGTGGTTTTTTATTGGAAAGTACCTATTTAAAAAAGCTCTAAATGTAATTGTTTTTACTTTACCTGACAGTAGGCAGCACAATAACTCAGTGGTTAGCACTGTTGCTTTGCAGTGCTGGGGACCTGGGTTCAAATCCCATTAAAGGGAATCTGTCACTTAATTTTGGGCCTATAAACTGCGGCCACCGCCATCGCCGATGTAACCTGAAATATAAGAAACACAAGTTAGATTATACACACCCGGTGCGGTCCGATGGGCGTCGTGGTCCGGGTCCATCTTCATGTGATGGCGCCCTCTTCTTTGCTTCCTGTCGCGGCTACGGCGCAGGCGTACTTTGTCTGCCCTGTTGAGGGCACAGCAAAGTACTGCGGTGCGCAGGCGCCGGGAAAGGTCAGAGAGGCCCAGCGCCTGCACACTGCAGTACTTTGCTCTGCCCTTAACAGGGCAAATCAGTATGCCTGGGCAGGAGCCACAACAGGAAGCAAAGAAGAGGACAACTTTGTATGAAGATGGGAGGCGCCGGACCCGGACCTGCGATGCCCATCGGATCACAGCGGGACCGCCCCTGGGTGAGTATAATCTAACTTGTTTTTCTTATCTTTCAGGTTACATCGGGGGCTTATCTACAGCATTACAGAATGTAATGCAGTTTATAGGCCCAAAATTTGGTGACAGATTCCCTTTAAAAACTACATCTATGTTCTCCTGTGTTCTCTGTTTGCGTGGCTTTCCTTTCGATACTCTGGTTTCCTCCCACACTCCAAAGACATACTGTGTGGACTCCCAATCTTAATTACCTTACTGAAACAGTGATTAAAAAATATCTGTAAAGTGTTACGGAATATGATGGTGCTAGCATAAGCCAGCACAATAATGGTGGCAGGTCCAGCTTGCAAGACCCTTGGTAAAAAATAGTTAAAGCCTCATTTTCCCTCAGCAGCCCCTGCAGAGAAAATGTAGCATTACATGACATCTTTGGAATTAAAAGCAGAAACAATACATCCAATTAACTGGTGAAACAGAGCTTTGCTTTCTGTTAAGTTTTCTCCATTCTGACTCCTTTGGCCTTGACCAGAAGAAGCCAGCGGCGAAAACGTGCGTTGGGGTGGAGGGTAGCATTGCCAGAACCCGCAATAGGATATCTGATCCTTGGAGGACCATCAGAGCAATAGGTAAATAATCTTTTCCTCTTCTTGTTATGTATTTGCAAATCTGCATTGCATACTAGGCACTTTGGCACAGGACTTATATCATAATACCATGTTGCACCTATGCACCTGCACTTTAATCTGAAAGTGCGGGTAATTGTTTTCAGCATATCCTGACAAGTGTTGTGATGTTTTGTTTGAAATATAAGCCTATTTGAGATCTGTATTGCATGCCTTTCCAAATGATCTTCCGTGATATGATTTAAACGCAGTATATTCTGGCTTTCATGAAGAAAAATGTTGTAGATTCCAGCTTCTTAAAAACTTGAAAGTCTTTATTAGTGCATTCCAATATAAAATATCACAAGTCCTTACTTCTAGGTGGATGCAGATAGAGAGTATAGACAACGCATTTCGATCTAACCGCTCTTACTCATGTCGGAGTCCCGATCAGAGTTACCTTGACGAGGTGGGATGGCTTTTGTGCTAATTTTTGATCAAAAAACAGTATTACTAAAAACTCTGTGTTATGTAAATGCACTTTTGCTTTTTTACTTAGTTATATCAGGGTTTTTGCTTACTTTTTTTCTCTTGTAGGTTTTAATGTTTTGTGGCCAATGTGAACATGCGTTTAACCTCTGCATGTGTACCAACTCAAGTTAAGCTCAATTTTTGTGTTTTTTTTTTTTTTATGAAAAGGAGTTGTAGAGCTGAGACAACCGGCTTCTCTCGTAATATATGGATTGCAAAATCTGTAGTATTTGGAGAACTGTAAATTTATGCAGTGTGAGAATAATTGCTGGGATAAGACGGCATAGTTCTTTGATGAGAATATAGCAGTTTTCTTCTATTGTTCCCCACGATTTTAGCAGTATTAAAGTAAACATCTATTCCCTGCAGTCATTACCAATATCCTCTGGTAGCAGCAATGGAAAATCTTTGTTTTGTTTGTTGAAATCTCCATAAAATTCAATTAGTTGTGTATTAGAACAAATATAGATAAAGTAGAAAAAAATTGACTGCTGCCAAAATATTAGGCATTTGCAAATGGGGAATTTATTTAAAATGCAATGTAATGTTTTTAGCTCTAAGCCAAATGCCATCAAGAGAGGATTTCAGTGTATGTAGATCTGATAACGCTATTCTCCTTGCTACCTATCCGCGTGGTGTATGTGTATGACAGGAAGTGCTGCGTACTGTTGTGCGGTCCCAGTTACCAAGGAAACAGATTTCATTATGGAGAGATGTATGGGACATCTGTGTCACTATCAGCTGAGTTCTGTAAATTATAATTATGGTAGAGTGTCATCTGCATGAAAGAAAAAGTACTATAAATCCATGAAACTACTAAAATATTCCAATTTATGTGTGTATATAGCATGATGACTCATGTATTACTGGTGTGGTATTTACAAAACGTTTGCTTTAATAACTCAAAATCTAACATGTTTTCTATATTATCTTGTATTGTGAGATCTGTCTTTTCAATCGCTTATAGCTGCTATGAAAGCTCTGATTTGTTACTGTAAAATAAGGGAAAAAAATGTACAATTGTGATCAACATTATTGGCACCCCTACATAGTAAAGGAGTTTTTATGGGGGGTAAAATTTAGAACCTATCCTGAGGATAAGTGATGACTTTTAGATTTTTGTGAGCTCTAACTGCTGAGACCCTCGCTGATCACCAGAATGAGGAACTCTTGTTTCTTTGAATGGAGCAGCATTGTGCATCCTGGACTGCCATTCATTCTCTATGGGAATTTTGGAGACTGGAGAGTACAGTAAAATATTTCCTGAAATAAAATGTTTAGTAAAACTGCATGAATATCTATAAAACATGTGTCTAAAATTAAAACTTTGCAAGAATAAGAATGCAAAGTTGTGAACATTGCCAGGAAAAGATTAATGTCACCGACTGTCTAAAGGGTACAAGGCTATCCGCAAAAGTCTTGGGCATCCTGGCTTCAATAGGTCTGAATATTATCAAGAAGTTTGCTAGCCATGCAAAAGTCAAGAACCTTCCAGGATGTGCTAAAAAGAGGAGTATTGATGAGGAAACACTGAGAAAATGGTTTAAAGTGTGGTATATAAACTACATACAATATCTAAAGAACCTCAGACTGAGGTGGAGACACTTGGAGTGAAAGTTTTTACTCTTACCATACCTCTCACAATGTACAAAACAAGCTCTGAGTTAAAGGCCTACGTGTGTCCCATTAGTTAAAGGAAATCTGTCACCACATCTAAACTATTAATATGGTCGTACAGGTTCCAGACTGCTGAAAAAAGTCCTAACTGTATGCCTCATATCAGATGCCATGTTGTTGAGAAATCTTCTATCACTTTTTGCAAATGACCTCTTCCAGGCTCTGGGGAGGACACTGCCTGGAAGATAACTCTGCCTCCAGAGCTTGTTTTACATGAAGGGGGAGTTACCAGTGTGAGACAAGTAACTAACACAGAACAGAAGAAATGAACTTTGTCGTATTGCAAACACATTTTTTGCTTCTCTCTCATCTCTGCTCTATTGTAAGCGTAAGTTCACACAGGGCGTTTTTGTTGCTTTTTTTTCTGCAGCAAAACCTGATCTTCTTGGCAGGAAAGAAGCTGCATCAATAACGCAGGTTTAGGTGCGTTTTTGATGTGTTTTTTGTTGTGTATTTGGTGCGTTTTTTTCTCTTTGTCCATGCTTATGTCCTTGGATTTTCAGCAGCAAAATAATACCTGCATTTTTGCTGTTTTTTTTCAACACCCATTCAAGTCAATGGGTGAAAAAACGCAGCAAAAACGCTGAAAAAAGTGACATGCTCTATGTCTAAAAAACGCAGCAAAGCACAAAATTATGATCAAACAAAAAAACAATGTGTGTGCACGAGATTTCTGAAATCTCATAGGCTTTGCTGGTATTGTAAACAGCAGCTGAAAATTAGCATAAAAAAACGCAGCAAAAACGCCCTGTGTGAACTTACCCTAACAGTTTTGCAGCCCTTCCTGCCTGTGAGCTGGAAGCTGAAGCGGAGAGGAACCTGCAGATGTGTCAGGTATAATCACACACAGCTCTGCTGTGAGCACAGGAGAGCAGAGAGCGGCCATTGCACATCACACTGGTAACACTGGTAACCACTACACATCACACAAGTAACCATTACGTATCACACTGGTATCTGCCTACTTGTAAAATAAGCTCTAGAGTCAGAGTTATCTTCCAGGTATATAAAGTGATAAAAGATGATTTCTCAACAAGGCATCTGATATGAGGCATCACTCTCCTTAGCAGTCTATGACCCTTCTCCTTAGCAGTCTATGACCTTTATGGCCATGTTAATAGTTTAGATAGGTTAAATGTGGTTACATATTCTCTTTATAAAAGGGCATAGGGCTGCATCCAAGACACAGGGACTGTTGTTTTTTTTTTTCGTTGTTTTGGCTAACCCCCTCCCCACCCTCTTGTCATCCTAGTTGCGTCTGTTCTTTTTGCAACCTTCTGTTTCTTTCTTTTTTTCATTGAAGCAGGTAGATTGTTTGCACTTTTTTGATCAATTGACACTTGGCAATAGAGGAGTTAAAAATAGATAGAACAAAGAAGTGCAAAGTGTCTTTCATGTGTTATCCATTTTATACAGATTCCAATAGCCTTTTGTGGCAGAGACTGATTGGCAAAATTGTCTCTGACTCCCATGGATCTCTCTCTCCCAGATCCAGTGTTTAAGGTATCTGTAAATGCATCCATTTTACTCTATGGGTTCAGGGGCTGTCCGATAAATGTCAGACCCCACTAGAAAAACACAATTTTGGGAAAATGATATTTGTACAGATGAAACAAAACTAGAACCCTTTCCCAGTACATCACAACATTGTTTATAGATGACAAAATGAAGCCTATACATAAAAGTGCACAAAACTGTAGTGAAACATGGTGGAGGTTCCATAATGTTGTAGGGCATCTTTCCCAATCCCGGAGGCCTTCAATGTATTATAGTAACCATAAAATAGGGGGTCAATGCATTTTAGAGCAAGATGTGCTCCCAAGTGCAAGAAAATTATAATCTTGCAAACTAGGGTTAAACAAAATGGGTCTTACAGCAGGATTATAATCTGAAGCACATACAGTATTCAAAAGTACATAAGAATGGTTGCGAAGGAAACAATGGTTTTAAGTTGACCAGTCATGGTCCCAATTCAATTGCAAATCTTTGGAGAGAAATTACATCTCCTATTGGGAAAAGGAACCTGCATTCAAGAACTAGAGTGGAGACCATTTCAGTATGAGAGTGGAAGAAACTACCAGACAGGCACAAAAATCACTTTAGAAAAGTATCGAGACTGTCATAGCTGCACAACCTTTAACGACAAAATATTGGGCACAGGTGCATTTTAATCCTGTCCTTATTATATCTTCGGTTTCTTCTTCCTTTGCATTTCTTTTTTAAATGTCTGTAAATGCGCATAGCTCAACTTTTTTACTGAATGTTTTGGACATTGTTAAAATATTATATTGATAGTTATGCAATTCCTACTTATTTCTGAAGATATTGCAAATGCTGCAGAATTCTTCTGCACAAGCCAAACAACTTTAATGTTGTATATTTTAGGTGGAATTTACGGTAATCCTTTCCTTGATGGAGGGTGAAAACTGGTGAAATCCACTACAAATCCACAGTGAAATCTGCTTATTAGGCTATTTTCCCACAATGAACTTTACGCTTTTTTTTAATTGCATTTTTGTGTGCATTTTTTTTAACATGCGTTTTTATCATGTTTTTGACATGATTGTGGATTTTGTTTTTCTCTTGGTGTCATTTGGCTTTGACAAAACTTCGATATATTTATGTGCTGATTACATGTGATTTTTATACATTTTAGCATGGAAACTCATTTACGTAAAACGTGCGTTTTTTACTTGCGGAATTTTCACACCTAATGCAAGTTCATGGGGAAATTATGCACAGAAAACTCACTGTACCCGCAAGAGAAATTGACATGCGTATTTAACATTGCGTTAAAAAAGTACAGTGGGTATGAGATTTCTATATATCCCATCCACTTTGCTGGAACTGGAAGACTCTGCATTTTTGACGCAGCAAAAATTCCCAGCATCTGAAACACACCAAATCTCATTGTGAATAAGCAGCTTCAGGCCACATGCACACGTTGAGTATTTCAGTTTTTTACCCTCAGTATTTGTAAGCCAAAATTCTGTACTTATCACCCACTCCTGGTTTTGGCTTACAAATACTGAGGTAAAAAATTCACCAAATACTCAATGTGTGCACGTGACCTAACATATGGGGATGTTTGGATTTAAACTGAACATGACAGCTCCACGGGCAGCGTGTATCTCTAGCATCAACTGTCTGATCTCAGCCAAGTATGTTTGTTTCTGAAATGCGCACATAGGTAGAGGCCTGTCATTCCAGGGCAATAGATCTGGAGCAGCAGTCATCCTTTTAAAGTATATTTTTCTCTGAAATTCAGCAACCTTATGTCAAACATACCTGGCTGAGCTCAAAGAGCCTGTGCATGATACATGCTGTCTGCTGATCAGGCATCATGTATCAAATATCAGGTTTAATTTCAGGGAAAATTTTCCATCTTTGGAGCTGCCCAAATTGTGATGAGCATTGGTATTAATCAATAGCCTGCATATTAAAAAAAGACATAAAAAAGAATATTTCCCTACTGAACCATTTGTAAATCATTGTCAGTTTCTCTACTTCTCAGCAGCAGATTCCCTTTTTTTTACAATTGGACAACACCGACAAAGCTGTCCTGCTATTACACTACTCAGTTTACTATTTTACCTATTGAATTCTGAAACGTCTACTTAGAATCCATGCCTATAAACTTAGAAAACCCCACAAAACTAAGAGATAGATATACAGTGTGTGTGTGTGAATATATATATGTGTGTGTGTGTGTGTGTGTGTGTGTGTGTGTGTGTGTGTGTGTGTGTGTGTGTGTGTATATATATATATATATATATATATAAGCATACGGTGGGGGAAATAATTATTTGATCCCTTGCTGATTTTGTAAGTTTGCCCACTGACAAAGACATGAACAGTCTATAATTTTAAGGGTAGGATAAGTTGAACATTGAGGGATAGAATATCAAAAATAAAATCCAGACAATCACATTGTCTGAATGATATACATTTATTTGCATTTTGCAGTGAGAAATAAGTATTTGATCCCTCTAGCAAACAAGACTTAATACTTGGTGGCAAAACCTTTTTTTGCAAGCACAGCAGTCAGACTTTTTTTGCAGTTGATGATGAGGTTTGCGCACATGTGAGGAGGAATTTTCGTCCACTCCTCTTTGCAGATCATCTCTAAATCATTAAGATTTTGAGGCTGTCCTTGGCAACTCGGAGCTTCAATTCCCTCCATAAGTTTTCTTTGGGATTAAGGTCTGGAGACTGGCTAGGCCACTCCATAACCTTAATGTGCTTCTTTTTGAGCCCCTCCTTTGTTTCCTTGGCTCTGTGTTTTGGTTCATTGTCTTGCTGCAAGACCCAGCCACGACCCATTTTCAGTGTCCTGGCAGAGGGAAGGAGGTTGTCACTCAGGATTTTATGGTACATGGCTCCATCCATTCTTCCATTGATGCGGTGAAGTAGTCCTGTGCCCTTAGCAGAGAAACACTCACAAACTACAATGTTTATAGTGTTCTTTGGGTCATAGGCAGCATTCCCCTTCCACCAAACATGGCGAGTTGAGTTAATGCCAAGGAGCTCAATTTTTGTCTCATCTGACCACAGCACCTTCTCCCAATCACTCACAGAATCATCCAAGTGTTCATTGGCAAACTTCTGACGGGCCTGCACATGTGCCTTCTTCAGCAGGGGGACCTTGCAGGCACTGCAGGATTTTAAACCCTTATGGCATAATGTGTTACCAATGGTTTTCTTGGTGACTTGTCCCAGATGCCTTGAGATCGTTAACAAGTTCTCCCCATGTAGTTTTAGGCTGATCTCTCACCTTCCTCATGATCAATGATGATCAGATCAATGTCGATTGACAGTCATTTTGTATTTCTTCCATTTTCTTGCTATTGCACCAACAAGTTGTCTCCTCACCCAGCATCTTACTTATTGCTTTATAGCCCATTCCAGCTTTGTGCAGGTCTATGATCTTGTCCCTGACAACCTTATAAAGCTCTTTGGTCTTGCCCATGATGTAGAGGTTAGAGTCTGACTGATTAATTGAGTCTGTGGACAGGAGTCTTTTATAATTGTGACTATGTAAGACAGCTATCTTTAATGCAGGTAACAAGTTGATTACATACATAGTAACATAGTTATTAAGGTTGAAGGAAGACTTTAAGTCCATCTAGTTCAACCCATAGCCTAACCTAACATGGCCTAACATGTTGATTAGGAGCATCTAATTGGTCTGTAGGAGCTAGAACTCTTAATGGCTGGTAGGGGATGTGAGGCAGTGACCCCTGTTACAGCTAGGGGGCGCTGTATGTTCTCCCCAGGATGCACACGGAGGCATATTGAGGCTAAGGGAATGTATTGCGGTCACAGGCGTAGCTTGGATTGCAATGGGGAAGCAGTGACCGATGTTACAGGTAGGGGTTGCTGTGTGCTCTCCCCAGGATGTGCATGGAGGCGTATGAAGGTCATAGGTGTGCATGGCAGTCACGGGCTTAGCTGTTGCTGCAATGCAGACTGATAATAAAAGTAAGTGTTAGTCTTGGACATGTTAGTGTCCAAGACAGAGGTAGGGAAAACCTGCTCTGGATGTTGTTTATGAAACAGGTTGCAGTATGATAGTGTTGCAGTCTGTTCCATTCCGGAGCCAGGTTTTCCATTTGGCTGAAAGCCACAGGTTTTTGAGATAAAAACCCTGTAGGAAAGGGTTAGTGAGATCTGAGTAGGTCTGAGGGAGTGCTTAGTGAGGCTCAGGTGTGTCAGGGCCAGAGTGAGGCCTGGCAACCCACAGCATACAAAGTGGTGCTGCTGTCCAGGATGACTGGTCAGGGATGTGGACAGGTTTTGTGCCCGGAGGTGAAACGGCGGTAGGCTGTTCTGTGCCCAAAGGAAGGACTGGTGTGTGTCACAGCTGCAGACAGGAGGATGTCAAGCACACCAATAGAGAACTATGAAGACTCAGGATCAAAAAGTAAGTATAAAATCCCAATTTTTATTACAAAACATGTCTAAAATCATACACAGATAAAAAACACACGTACTGGTGAGACGTTATAATAAACAGATGCAGAGTCAGGAAACAGAAGCTACAGACTAATAAGACCCCTATACACAATCATCAGCGAGGTGTCAGCTCGCCATAAAATCTAGATGGACATACCGTGTAACCGGCTTGCTACCACATATATTAAGTCTATACAAGGTATATGACTATTGTTATACTACAGCATCCCTGAATATACATAGTGGTCAACAGGTGAAAAGTACTAAGTCCCAGCTAGCAGCAGTAATTACCTGTAGTCATATTGAGCCAGGGGAAAAGGGGTCGTATAGCCTGTGCGCACCTCGACGCGCGTTTCACTGCGACAACAGCTTCGTCAGGAGGATGTCAAGGTCTGTGTACGGCTGTGAGTAGAGACTGTGATACAGCTCTGGACTCCCACAGGAACTAGTCAGAGGAGGAATAGCGTGTGTAGTGACTGCAATCTAAAGGATGCTGTGTACTATGAAGTGCTATGAAATGGTGTGAATTGAACACTGATAACATGCAATGAAGTTACAGTGTTCCAAATTATTATGCAAATTGGATTTAAGTGTCATAAAGATTTAATTGTTTTGTTTTTCAAATAAACTCATGGATGGTATTGTGTCTCAGGGCTTAATGGATCACTGAAATCAATCTTAAACACATGTGATAATTAGTTTTCCAGGTGATTCTAATTAAAGGAAGCTACTTAAAAATGATGTTCCACATTATTAGGCAGGCCACAGTTTTCAAGTAACATGGGAAAGGAAAAGGATCTCTCTGCTGCCGAAAAGCATCAAATAGTGCAATGCCTTGGTCAAGAGATGAAAACATTACATATTTCCCGAAAACTTAATCGTGATCATCGTACTGTTAAGAGATTTGTGGCTGAATCTGAGCACAAACATGTTTGTGCTGATAAGGGCATAATGAGGAATATTTCTGCCAGGCAAGTTCATCGGATTAAGAGAGCAGCTGCTAAAAAGCCATTACAAACCAGCAAACAGATATTTGAAGCTGCTGGTGCCTCTGGAGTCCCTCGAACCTCAAGGTGTAGGATCCTTCAAAGGCTTGCTGTGGTGCATAAACCTACTATTCGGACACCCCTAAGCAGTGTTCACAAGCAGAAACGGTTGCAGTGGGCACAGACAGACATGAAGACTAATTCTCACAGTCTTATTTACTGATGAGTGTCGAGCAACCCTGGATGGTCCAGATGGATAGAGTAGTGGATGGTTGGTGGATGGCCACCATGTCCCAACAAGGCTGCAAAGTCAGCAAGGAGGTGGAGGAGTCATGTTTTGGGCCGCAATCATGGGGAAACAGATGGTAGGGCCCTTTAAGGTTCCTGAAGGTGTGAAAATGACCTCTGCAAGGTATATAGAGTTTCTGACTGAACTTTCTTCCATGGTATAAAAAGCAGAAACGTGCCTGCAGGAGCAAAATCATCTTCATGCATGACAGTGCACCATCTCATGCTGCAAAGAATACCTCTGAGTCATTGGCTTCTATGGGCATAAAAGGAGATAAACTCATGGTGTGACCACCATCTTCCCCTGACCTTAACCCTATAGAGAACCTTTGGAGTATCATCAAGCAAAAACTCTATGAGGGTGGTAGGCAGTTCACATCAAAACCGCAGCTCTGGGAGGCTATTCTGACTTCATGCAAAGAAATACAAGCGGAAACTCTCCAAAAACTCACAAGTTCAATGGATGCAAGAATTGTAAAGGTGATATCAACGAAGGGGTCCTATGTTAAACATGTAACTTGGCCTATTAGGATGTTTTGGAGTTGCATGCTGCAAATTCAACAAATGAGCATTTTCAGTTGTTTAAAACATATCAAATGTTTAGAAATTCTACTGTGCCTAATTAATTTGGAACAGTGCATTTTGAGTTTTTATTAATTTTGGAAATTATACTGTTATCATTGGGAGGTTTCTTCAATAAAATTTGATTTATACTCTAACGGGCGATGACTTTTATTAGACTGACTGTCATTTGCACTGACCATTAGGAAAATCAGAGAAAAATATCATTTGCATAATAATTTTGAACATGGTGTATATGCACTGAACATATATGCATTGGTGTGGTTTGGAACCTTTTCTGTGTGAAGATAACACATTAAAGAGAGTTTTATGTTTGAACTTTGTGGGTCACTGACTCTTCACTGCGATTGTGTGCTACCAGTGCACTACAGGGATCAAATACTTATTTCTCACTGCAAAATGCAAATACCATATTTTTGGCTTTATAAGATGCACCTGATTTTAAGACACACCCCCAAATTTGGTGAAGAAAAATAGAAAAAAATATTTTTTTATGTTAAATTGGGGTCTGTTTATAATGCTAGTGTCCGTCTTACATATCATATATACGTCCCTCATCCTGGTATCTATATAACCCCCATCCTGGCACATTGCCACCCTGTGTTGCTGGCACATTGCCCCCTGTGCTGCTGGCACACTGCCCCCTTGTGCTGGCACATTGGCACATTGCCCCCTCTGGGACGTGGCCCCCTTGTGCTGGTACACTGCCCCCCTGTGCTGCTGGTTCATTGCCCCCTGTGCTGCTGGCACATAGCCCCCCAATCCCATCCATGCTCCCAGCTCCTCGGTTGCGCTTCCTGTTTCCTGGGCATCCGATCATGTGACCTGGCACACAGTGATGACATCACTGTGCTGTGCCGATCGGATGTCGGCACAGACACAGGAAGAGCCACGGGGCAGCTTGGAGCACGGAGCCATTATCATGTGCGTGTCAGCAGGGAGCATATAGAGTCACCGGGGGGCATATTGATGATGGGAGGGGGGGAGTGCAGGCACATGCAATATGTACCGCTCCCCTGACAACCAACTTGGCGTGGCTTCAGCACCAAGGTGATTGACAACAGGTGCAGTGTATATTACATGAGGCTAATAAGCGGAAGCATGTGACCTCCCACTGTCTCTGCAACCATCCCACTCCAGCCCCCCTCCTCTACATCACAGCATGCAGATTCGGATTGTAAGACGCACCCCCCACTTTCCCAAAAAATATAGGGGAACAAAAGTGTGTCTTATAATTTGAAAAATACGGTAAATTTATATAATTTATACAATGTGATTTTCTGGATTTTTTTTATATTCGATCTCTCAATGTTAAAATTAACCTACCCTTAAAATTATAGACTGTTCATGTCTTTGTCAGTGGGCACTGTACACACACACACACACACACACACACACACACGCACACACATACACTGTGCATATATAGGCTGGGTTCAAATGGGTTTAAATGGGTATTTTTCTTATTCTTAGTATTACATCCATGAAAGATATACTGTATGCGCCATTAAAAGCTTCAGCTCTAGTTCTCTCCAAAATGCTCTAATGACAGGAAGTGATTAGAGTGAAAAGTTCTCACCATGGTCAAGTGAGACACGTCAATCCTCCCCAGATAAAATTGTTGCTTTGACATTCTGTGGGCTTTTGCTTTAATTCCTTTCTATGAAGATGCTGCATACCCTGGGGGGATTAATAAGTCACACAAATTGACTTCAGAGTTATCGATTTGGACTGAACAACCTCTTTAATATTGGAAAGCAAAAAGTAAATGCCCACACAGCAGAATCTGTTGCTGCCCCCTTGGTTGGGTGGGGAAAGAGGAGATTTGCATATTGGATACCATGAGCCTCAGGAACCCATCTCATCCATGCAGTTGAGAAGAAAAATACTTTTTGTTAGTGCTTTCGCTCCCTTTTTAGTAAGTTATACAGTTTAAAATAAATGTAATGAAAGTTCTTCTTTAAATGCTAATTGTTTTTAATTGATTGCTCCTAATAATTTAACCCCTGAATGCCCCATAATAACAGATAAATCCATCATGGAGCACGTCTGGGTGTGTGGTGGGCTTAGCCCTCATATGCTGCAGGTGCCAGATAAATGAAATGACAGACATTGACATCTTATTAGCTGCGGCCAGAGCTGAGATCTACACGCTGTTATTTCAGTTTTGGATGCCACTGCAGTCTGTCTCTAACAGCATTAAATGAAGAGGCTCAATTTACGCTCCATAACTCTATCGCAGGGAAATGATGAGATACATTAGGAGTCATGGGCCTGCTGAAACCCCATGTCACTAACTTCTTGGTGCTCCTCTGAAGCTCAGCCGTGGACTGAAATTCATTGAGGCCATCTACTATATAATTGTCTAAGGGTCACTTCCGTCTTTCTGTCTGTCCTTCTGTCTTTCTGTCTGTCACGGAAATCACAAGTCGCTGATTGGCCGAGGCAAAACAGCCACGACCAATCAGAGACGGGCACAGTCCGGCAGTAAAATGGCCGCTCCTTATTCCCCGCAGTCAGTGCCCGCTCCATACTCCCCTCCAGTCAGCACTCACACAGGGTTAATGGCAGCGTTAACGGACCGCATTATACCGCGGTGTAACGCACTCCGTTAACGCTGCTATTAACCCTGTGTGACCAACTTTTTACTATTGATGCTGCCTAAGCAGCATCAATAGTACAAAGATATAATGTTAAAAATAATAAAAAATATAAAAAATTGTGTTATTCTCACCTTCCGTCGCCTCCACAGCAGCTTTTCCTGCAGCCCACGATGCTCCGGTCCCACCGCTTCGCTGATTGCTCGTGCTCAGCCGGCGCGACCAATCAGCATGGCGCGCGATTGAAATCACGCTTTGCTGATTGCTCGCGCCCAGCCGGCGCGACCAATCAGCGACATTGGCACGGGATTTAAATCACATTTCGCTGATTGCTCCCGCCCAGCCGGCGTGACCAATCAGCGACATTGGCACGGGATTTAAATCCCGCAGCAACGACCAATCAGCGACGGGCACAGTCCGGCAGCAAAATGGCCGCTCCTTACTCCCCGCAGTCAGTGCCCCCTCCATATTCCCCTCCAGTCAGCGCTCACACAGTGTTAATGGCAGCGTTAACGGACCGCGTTATGCTGTGGTGTAATGCACTCTGTTAATGCTGCTATTAACCCTGTGTGACCAACTTTTTTACTATTGATCCTGCCTATGCAGCATCAATAGTAAAAAGATCTAATGTTAAAAATAATAAAAAAAAATAAAAAAATCATTATATACTCACCATCCTTCGGCCCCCCGGATCCAGCCGAGGCCTTTCCCGCTCCACACGATGCTCCGGTGACCGATCCATGCATTGCGGTCTCGCGAGATGATGACGTAGCGGTCTTGCGAGAACGCTACATCATCATCTCGCGAGTCCGCAATGCACTCTTGGGACCGGAGCGTCGCGAGGAGCATCGGTAAATGTCTGGGCTGGTTCCGTGGGGCTGACGAAGGGTGAGTATATAACTATTTTAAATTTCAATTTTTTTAACAAGAATATGGTGCCCACATTGCTATATACTACGTGGCCTGTGTTATATACTGTGTGGGCTGTTATATACTACATCTCTGTTCTGTATACTATGTGTGCTGTGCTATATACTGTGTGGCTGTGATATATATTACGTGGCTGGGCAATATACTACATCGCTGTGCTCTACACTACGTGACCTGTGTTATATACTGCGTGGCCTGTGTTATATTCTATGTCTCTGTGCTATATGTTACGTGGCTGTGCTATATATTACGTGGCTGTGCAATATACTACGTGGCTGGGCAATATACCATGTGTCTGTGCTATATACTATGAGTCTGTGCTATATACTACGTGCCTGTGCTATATACTACGTGCCTGTGCTATATACTACGTGCCTGTGCTATATACTACATGTCTGTGCTATATACTACGTGGCTGGGCAATATACTACGTGGCTGAGCAATATACTACGTGGCTGGGCAATATACTACGTGGCTGGGCAATATACTACGTGGCTGGGCAATTTACTATGTGGCTGAGCAATATGCTATGTGGCTGGGCAATATACTACGTGGCTGGGCAATATACTACGTGGCTGAGCAATATACTACGTGGCTGGGCAATATACTACGTGGCTGGGCAATATACTATGTCGCTGGGCAATATACTACGTGGCTGGGCAATATACTACGTGTCTGTGCTATTTACTACATGGGCTGTGCTATATACTATGTGGCTGGGCAATATACTACGTGGCTGTGTTATATACTATGCAGCTGGGCAATATACCACGTGGGCTGTGCTATATACTACGTGGGCTGTGTTATATACTACGTGGCTGTGCTATATGCTACGTGGGCTGTGTTATATACTACGTGGGCTGTGTTATGTGCGACTTGGCTGCGCTATATTTCTCTGCTGTATCTGTGCATCATGAATCGTATGTGATAAAGAGGAGGGCCCACTGAGACTCTTTCGCCCGGGGCCCTCAAAAACCTGGAGCCGGCCCTGGCTTCACTGTCACGCCCGGCCGCGAACAATCAGCGACAGGCGCAGTCCGCCCGCGAATTGGCATGGAATTTGAACCATGCTTCGCTAATTGGTCGCGTCCGGCCGGCCGAATCCTGTGTATAAATCGCATTATTGTGACAACTTCATAAATAAACTACATACATATTCTAGAATACCCGATGAGTTAGAATCAGGCCACCATCTAGTGATTTATATCCATGTACTTTAGTATATAGTATAAGAAATCAGATGATTACAAGTTCAAGTCTCTCGTGGAGACTAAAAAAATAAGACTAAAAAATAAAAAAAAGTTCTTAAACATACAAAACTTTGTTTCATCCCCCTTTTTCTGCCATTAAAAATAATGAAATTAAAATAAACATATCTGGTATTGCTACATCCATAAAATCTGATCAATCAAAATATAACATGAATTAAACCACACAATAAACATCTTAAAGAGCAAAAATATAAACTTAAATGACAGAACTGCTTTTCTTCAAACACCACTCTTCCTAAAAAAAATGAAAAAAAAATGCAAGTGATCTTAACACCATATCTATTCTAAAATGGGATCAATGAAATAATCACTAAAAAAAACAAGTCCTTACACAATTTCATTGCCAACAAAATAAAAATGTTACAGTTCATACAGTACAAAATAACAACAGAAACCATTTTTACAGACATTTTTTTTTTCATCATTTTAAAAACATTAAAAAAAAAACAGTCAAGGCTGGTATCGACGTAATCATATTGACCTGGAGAATCAAAATGTTTCTAGGTCCTTTTTTTACAATGCGATGACCAACGTTAAAACAAAGCCCAAAAAGCTATGGCAGAATTGCATTTTTTCACTGTTTCATCTCAATTGGAATTTGTTTCCTGTGTTTCATTACATTGTGTGGATGGTGTCATTCAAGATTACAACTCTTTAAGCAAAAAATAAGCCACTTTGTGGCTAGGTCAAGAAAAAAAAGGTTTTTCCTTTTGTAAGAAGGGGAGAAAAAAATGAGAGCACAGAAAGGGCACCTGTAAAATTTGTTATTGCTGATACTAGAGGTTTGGATCTGTAGATCCCAATACAATTCAATAACAAAAATAATATATACACTGGCGCTGCACTGGACCAGAAACAGGGGGACAAGAAGCGGAAGAAGGAAAACAAAAAACAATGAGCAGCTGGTGAGGTGGCGCGGTCTGTGCTGCACCGCGTCTATGATGGATACTACAGTGCAAAAATACTAATCACCTGCGCTTGTGGAGTGGTCGTGCTGGAAGGTACCTTACATACTGCCTTCCACCATAAGGGAGTGCTGAGGTAGGCAGTCACTGTGTTTAAACAATAGGCCTGGATGTTTAAGGGACTATACACAAATGGATATGAACAAAACTTCCCCAAAATAGTTCACCCAGTAAAAGCCCGTATGCAGACGTGCTCACCGCTATGAAGACATGTACTTACAACTGAGTGTGGAGGCAGGAGTGGATACAGGGTGCACCGTAGGGATCCCTGACGAAGAAGGTGTGTAACCTTCGAAACGCGTTGGATTGGTTGTCCTGTCCTAAGCCCGCCCTCCTACCCTGTGACGTCACATCAGGTCCACGCCCCCAGCTAACACCGCTACAGCTCCGACGTTGCTTCCGGCCGGGGCACGCCAGGAGTTCGCGGTCTCCGCACACATCGCCCAGTGAGCGGACATAGCCTCAGCCTAGTCGGCCCTGACATTACCCCGCAGCCCTACGGTGCAGCCTGGACCCATCAAGTCCAACACAACACCGCTCTCAAGCAGGACGATCGTCACTTTCTACGCTGTATCCACTCCTGCCTCCACACTCAGTTGTAAGTACATGTCTTCATAGCGGTGAGCACGTCTGCATACGGGCTTTTACTGGGTGAACTATTTTGGGGAAGTTTTGTTCATATCCATTTGTGTATAGTCCCTTAAACATCCAGGCCTATTGTTTAAACACAGTGACTGCCTACCTCAGCACTCCCTTATGGTGGAAGGCAGTATGTAAGGTACCTTCCAGCACGACCACTCCACAAGCGCAGGTGATTAGTATTTTTGCACAATTCAATAACACTTGTTTTGTAGCAATTGAATGTGCCAGTGCAGAGAAATGAAGCTTGGGGGCATGTCTATGTACCCGCAGGACCCAGACCCCCACCAAGCTGTAGGTAATACAAGTGCCTGAAAAATATGGAAAAAACCATGTGAAAGTTTAGCTCTTATTTAAGAAACAGTTATATCGTATTATGAAGTTTAATTAAATGTAATAAAAACATTTGTAAACAGAAAACGTACAGCATAAACCCTAAGTGAATAAGTAGTATGATTTATGTCTTATTAGTAGACTGTGAAACCTTCAATGGAAATAGCCACACTGTGATTAAATAGATTTAACAGTGCAACTTACTGACTGCATCCAACATATTGAAAGCTCACCACTCACAGGAAAGCCATGGAAGGCAAGAAAATGAATGACTATCTACGGTAGTTCAACCTATAGTATGCACTAAAATGGCTGGCCTTTCCCAAAGTGGATTTGGTAAAATAACACTGAGCAAAATCTGTTTTTCTCCTTGTAGTCTCTCCTTCCCCATGTGGTACTTCAAGTTGCCTAGCAACCAATTGATTTGCTTCTTAAATACATTTGATCAGACATGGTTACATTTACAGTTGTAGTGAAGGGCAGTTGTATCTTATAATAACCTAGCAATGATGCTAAACCTCATAATGCGATTAATGGCCTTAAAGGGCTATTTTTGTTAACTATAGAAATGTATTTTTTAAATTCTCCATGTTTGACCCAAAAATTAACTTGCAGCTATACGATTAGCTGCAAATTGCAATACTGCAAGACCTCCAATTGCCCTGAAAATTGTGTGTAACACTTTGAAGTTTCCTATGACTGTATCTAACCCCTTTTGAAGCTATTTAATACAAGCACAGCCTTAGTAATGTCAGTGACCTTACCATAAAAATTGATAGTAGCCCAATAGTATCCAACAGCCCATTTAATAACAGTGTACCGACAGACTTTTCATCTCTTTAGCATTAAAAAGCAGTCTACAAATGGTGAATTAAACAAACTGACAATGTCACTGTCAGAGGTAACACTATCCTACTGTGACTGAGATGCGTAATGATGTACTATGTATTCCATAATGCCATCTGCCTCCTCCCTAATACTACATTTGCCAATGACAAAGGAGACACATTTTAAACTGTTTGGCAGAACTACTGCCCGGACAACAGAGAGTGGGCCCCCCTCTTGCTCAGGCCCTGACACTTGCCTGGGTGCACCAGGTGGTGACACCGGCCCTGCATAGAGGTGCCACCTTAGAGTTGGTGATTCTTGTGGGTGTCAGCTGTATCTGCCCAGCCAGTTTTGCGTAACATGCGACAGCAGTATGTAAGTTGTTCCAAAGGGGTCACATTTAGTAACCGTCGGACTCCCACGATGAGAATCGCAGATCCCGATAGTAACCATGGCACCCTGAGGTCATGTGATGACCCCATGGTGCGGTGACCTGTGAGATCCAGCAATAAGCTGGGGTGAGCTGGACCGCAGAGTGAAGGCAAAAGGGCCAACAAGTGCTAAGCATCTCTGGGAACTCCTTCAAGATTGTTGGAAGACCATTCTCGGTGACTACCTCTTGAAGCTCATCAAGAGAATGCCAAGAGTGTGCAAAGCAGTCATCAAAGCAAAAGGTGGCTACTTTGAAGAACCTAGAATATAAGACATAATTTCAGTTGTTTCACACTTTTTTGTTAAGTATATAATTCCACATGTGTTAATTCATAGTTTTGATGCCTTCAGTGTGAATGTACAATTTTCATAGTCATGAAAATACAGAAAAATCTTTAAATGAGAAGGTGTGTCCAAACTCTTGGTCTGTACTGTATACAGTGAACGGCTACCCATAAAATTAAAATGAAACCAATAAATTGCTGTTTTTTTTTCATTCGGGGTGTAAAAAATTTGAATGAAAAGCGATCAAAAAATATTATGTGCCTCAAAATGGTACAAAAAAAAAGTGTTTAACTCGTCCTGCAAAATATAAGCCCTCATACAGCTCTGTTTGATAAAAGAAAGTTACAGCTCTCAGAATATGGTGACAAAAAAAAGTACTTTCTTTTATAAACAAGCATTTTTACTGTGTGATGGCAGCAAAACCATAAAAAATAAACTAGATAAATCTAGTATCTCTGGAATCACACCGACCCGAAGAATAAATCCACCTTAACACTTATATCAGTGAACTATGCAAAAGTAAGAACTATTCTTGTACTGCTGTCTTTGTTCATTCCATCTCCAAAAATCGGAATAAGGCTCACATTTATCCTGTGCTCTCCGCTGAGTGCTTATGTTGAGTTTTCCTTGAAAATTTGCTAAAACTGCAATTCAGACAAAACCCCAGAAGGAACCACTGTCTTATAAGGCAGATGGAGTCACTTTTGACCGGTCTGTGTTCCAGCGGTGTCCCATCATATTATGCGTCTTTTTAGATCACAAGTGTGGTTGACCAGTGACCACAGATCTGTGCACGCCTAAAAAGATAGATGTCACCGGAGCAGATGCCAAACAGAGTGTGAAGTGTGTACATCTGGTTTCGACTAAATCACTCTTTTTTGTGGGATTTACACGGAAACCCTGACGTAAGTGCTCAGTGTAGAACACAAGAATGTGATCCCAACCTTATACCAAAAGCGATTAAAAAAATATGTACCCCAAAATGTTAATATTAAAATCTCTAATTTATCCTGCACAAAAACCATTCAGGTCTGTCATCTGTCACTGGAACTGTTAGTGCTAAAACAAAGACTCTGGAAAAACGACATGGTTCTTTCCGGCAGCCTTCCTTCCTAAGAATGAGCACGTTCAGGGCCTTAGATGACGTCACGGCTTGTGATTGGTCGCGGCCGCCCATGTGACCGCCACGCGACCAATCACAAGCCGTGATGTAATTCTCAGGTCCTAAATTCCTAGAATTAGGAATTTAGGACCTGAGAATTACATCACGGCTTGTGATTGGTCGCGTGGCGGTCACATGAGCGGCACGCGACCAATCAGAAGCCGTGACGTCATGGAAGGCCCTGAACGCGCTCATTTTAAGCAAAGAAGGCTGCCGGTTACCAGCGGTGATGTCCAGGGGCCTCCGGACGGGTGAGTATATCAATATTTTTTATTTTAATTTTTTATTTTACACATTAATATGGATCCCAGGGCCTGAAGGAGAGTTTCCTCTCCTTCAGACCCTGGGAACCATAGTATCCCATTGCACTGCATTGGGTTTCGTGTTTCGGCCGACCCCGACTTTTTTATAGGATTGGCCGATTTCGCTCAACCCGACTTTTGAGAAAGTCGGGTTTCGTGAAACCCAACCCGATCCTATAAAAATAAAAGTCGCTCAACCCTAGTCAAGGTAATTTCAGATCGGATGGGTCCCTGACCTGACTGCCTAGTGTGTTTGAACACTTACCTCTGGCTAATAACATGGTAAAGCCTGCATTTATAGAAAGGTCGGAACCAACTGTGTTTGGATGTAATTAAAATCACAGAATGGTGAAGGGGGTGGGGCGTCCAAGTCAGAAAAAATAGTACATAGTAAATATAGGTAAACTGATGGTGAAGGACGGTCCTCCTTCCCTGCCGTGTGCCCAAACAGTGGTTTTCCCCCACAAATGAAGTTTCCGCATGCTCAGGATAAATTGCACAATATTTTGGGGGCCTATTTTCTCCTGTTACCCTTGTGAGAAAAACATAGGTTTATAGTAACATTTTTGTGAAAAAGTTAAATGTTCATTTTTTCCTTCCACATTTCTTCAGCTCGTGTGAAGAACCTGAAGAGTTGATAAACTTTTTAAATGTGATTTTGAGCACCGTGAGGGGTGATATTTTTAGATTGGTGTCACTTTTGTGTATTTTCTGTCATATAGGCCCACTAGCGTCACTTCAATGTGATGTGGTCCCTAAAATTAAAAAAAAAAGTTTTGTAAATTTTTTGGGGGGAAAATGAGAATCTGCTGCTCATCTTAACCATTATAACTTCCTAACAAATATAAAATGTTTTAAATTTTGTGCCGATTTATTATTATTATTTTATTATTATTATTTATTTATATAGCACCATTAATTCCATGGTGCTGTACAAGAGAAGGGGTTACATCAAAATACAAATATCACTTACAGTAAACAAAACTAACAATGACAGACTGGTACAGAGGGAAGAGGACCCTGCCCTTGCTGGCTTACATTCTACAGGATTATGGGGAAGGAGACAGTAGGTCGATGGTGTTGAGGTGGCCGTGTGGTCATTACAGGTTGTAAGCTTCTTTGAAGAGGTGGGTTTTCAGGTTTCTTTTGAAGGATCCAAACGTAGTGGATAACCGGATGTGTCGGGGCATTGAATTCCAGAGGATGGGTGATATTCGAGAAAAGTCTTGGAGGCGATTGAGTGAGGAGCGAATAAGCATGGAGGAGAGGAGGAGGTCTTGGGAGGACCGTAGATTACGTGAGGGAAGATATTGAGAGATTAGTGTGGAAATATACGGAGGAGAAAGGTTATGGATGGCTTTGTAGGTAAGTGTTAGTAATTTAAACTGGATACGCTGGGAAATTGGGACCCAGTGAAGGGATTTGCAAAGAGGGGAAGCAGGAGTGTAGCGAGGAGAGTGATTAATTAGTCAAGCAGCAGAGTTAAGGATGGACTGGAGGGGTGCGAGAGTGTTAGAAGGTAGGCCACAGAGGAGTATGTTGCAGTAGTCGAGGCGGGAGATGATTAGGGCATGCATGAGCATTTTGGTAGACTGTGGGTTGAGGAAAGGACGGATTCTGGAAATATTTTTTGAGCTGGCGGCGACAGGAGGTGGCGAGAGCTTGGATGTGTGGTTTGAAGGACACTGCAGAGTCAAGGGTTACTCCGAGGCAGCGGATTTTGGGGACAGGGGAAAGTGTGATTTCATTTATTTTGATAGATAGATCAGGTAGGGAAGATATGCGTGATGGATGAAAGATAATGAGTTCTGATTTGTCCACATTGAGCTTGAGGAAGCGAGAGGAGAAGAAGGAGGATATGGCTGATAGACACTCTGGGATTCTGGAGAGCAGAGAGGTGACATCTGAGCCAGAGAGGTAGATCTGAGTGTCATCGGCATATACATGGTACTGGAAGCCACAGGACCTTATGAGTTGTCCCAGGCCAAGTGTATAGATTGAGAATAGTAAGGGTCCTAAGACAGAGCCTTGGGGGACTCCAACAGAGAGGGGGCGAGATGAAGAGGTAGTATTGGAGTAGGAAACGCTAAATGTGCGGTTGGCAAGGTGTGAGGAGATCCAAGATAGGGCAAGGTCTTTGACCCCAAAGGATGAGAGGATCTGTAGTAGGAGGCAGTGGTCAACTGTGTCGAAGGCAGAGGACAGGTCTAGGAGAAGGAGTATAGAGAATTGTCTGTTAGCTTTGGCTGTAAGTAAGTCGTTAGTAATTTTGGTCAGGGCAGTCTCAGTGGAATGGTGGGGATGGAAGCCAGATTGTAGGTTGTCGAAGAGAGAGTTAGATGCAAAGTGAGAGGAAAGTTATGGAGCGATAGCTGGACATAGCACTTGGGTCAAGGGATGGCTATTTGAGGATAGGTGTGATTGTGGCATGTTTGAAGGCAGAGGGGAAGGTACCAGAAGTTAGTGACAGGTTGAAGAGATGGGTTATGGATGGGATTAGTGTGGTGGTGAGGTTGGCGAGGAGGTGGGATGAGATGGGGTCAAGTGCACAAGTGGTGAGGTGTGATTTGGAGAGAAGGGGTTGTGGTGGTTGGACAACAAACACTTGCCTTGTTTGGTCTATCTTATTTTTGAAGTGCATGGCAAAGTCCTCGGCAACGATTAGGGAAGTCGGAGGGGGCAGTGGTGGGCAGAGGAGGGAGTTAAAAGTGTTGAACAACTGTTTGGGGTTGTGGGATAAGGAAGATACGAGGGTTGTGAAGTAGGCCTGTTTAGCAGAGGAGAGAGCTGATTTGAATGCCAGTGTTGCTTGTTTGAGTGCAGTGAAATCATCTTGTGGATGCTTTTTCTTCCAACGCCGTTCTGCAATTCTGGATACTTGCCGAAGCTTTTTAGTGATGTTATTGTGCCAGGGTTGTCTATTGGTTCGTTGCACTCTGCTATGCATGACAGGGGCGCCCGTGTCAATAGCTGGTGCAAGAGTGGCATTGTAGAAAGCAGTGGCAGTGTCTGTGTCGCGGAGTGAGGATATAGAGGACAGTGGTAGGATAGAGTCAGAGAGTGTGTTGGTGTCTAGGTGTGCGAGTTTCCTGCGTGGGTGCGCATGGTGCTGGACATGGGTGACAGGTGAGGAGAACAGGGATGAGAAAGTGAGTAGATGGTGGTCAGATAGAGGGAGAGGGGAGGTTGTGAAGTTAGATAGGGAGCATAAACGGGTGAAGACCAGGTGTAATGTGTGTCCGTCTGTGTGGGTGGCTGAGCAGGACCATTGAGTAAGCCCAAAGGATGAAGTAAGGGACAGGAGTTTGGAGGCTGCTGACTGGTGGGTGTTAATGGGGATGTTGAAGTCACCCATGATGATGGTGGGAATTAGGGTTGAGCGAAATGGATCAGATAAATTCAAAAATCGCCAACTTTCGGCAAAGTCGGGTTTCATGAAACCCGACCCGATCCTTGTGTGGGATCGGCCGTGTGGTCGCCGATCTGCGCGCAAAAGTCGCGTTTCATATGACGCTTTCAGCGCCATTTTTCAGCCAATGAAGGAGGACGCAGAGTGTGGGCAGCGTGATGACATAGGTCTCGGTCCCCACTATCTTAGAGAAGGGCATGACAGTGATTGGCTTGCTTTCTGCGGCGTCACAGGGGCTATAAAGGGGCATGCATGCCGACCGCCATCTTACTTCTGCCGATCTTAGCATAGGGAGAGGTTGCTGCAGCTTCATCAGAAGAAGGGATATAGTTAGGTAGGGAAGATTAACCCCCAAACTGCTTGTGCTGTAGCGATTTCCACTGTCCAACACCACCTTTTTTTTGCAGGGACAGTGGAGGCTATATTTTTGTGCATCAGCTCTGTAGCTTATTAGGCTGCCTTATCAGGCTCCCTAATAGCTGCATTGCTGTTTGCACGCTGCTGTGCAAACCAACTGCTTTTTTAAAAGCAAAAATCCTGTTGCTCCTTTCTGCACAGTTATCTTGTTTATTTGTCCACACTTTTGTGTGCAGCAGTCCTTTTTATTGCTGCCATGCTTGTCCTGAGATCATTGTAGGGAGATTGAAATTGTACTACAGTCCTTGTATTTTTTCATATATCTTCCAGCCACTTTCCGCCACTTACATTGTGTGGTTTTATACATTGGGCCTGAGTTTTGGTTCAGTCTCCCAAAAAAAAGTGAGATTCAAATTCTCACAAAGTGGATATACTTCAGTCCTGTTAGTTTGTCGTGTATCAGCCAGTCACTTTCTGCCACTTACATTGTGTTGTTTTATGCACAGAGCCTGAGTTTTGGTTCAGTCTCCCAAAAAAAAGGGAGATTTAAATTCTCAACAAGTTTATATACACCTTCTACCTTGTTTTACAGTACCATATAACGGTTGTTATTTTGGTTAGATGTTCCAAAAAATGAGGAAGTCTGGTGGAAGAGCCTATGGGCGGTGGTTGCCAGCTGGTACTCAAATTATTTTGCCCCACCTTTCCCTGCTGACACGTAGCTTGCCTGAAAAATGTCTTGCTTTTGGCCTCCTCTTACTGACTTCTCCAAATCCTCCATTTGCAGCTGCTGAATGTCCACCATAGGCCATTTTTATACCTCCCTAAATGGGCTGACTCCCCCCACAGGGCCGTGGTCACCACCTGGCGCAAGCACCCGTGCGAGTGCCGTTTGCCTGGACAGGTGGGTGTGCCCACTCTTGGGCGACAACACTGGCACAGGGTCCCTCATAGTACAATGAAGTGTCTCTGATGGTGTTGGTGCACAACCAACATCAGACACACCGTCGTAATATGAGGGGCCCTCTGCCAGTACCGCTGCCCACGAGAGAGTGTTCCCCCCAGCTCGAACAGTGCTCTACCACTTACCTCTCCCTGCTCCACCACTGTGTAGTCTGTGCTGTTAAATCCTTCAATGGCACTGCCAATACAAATTTGTTGAAATGATAGATGATAGTTAAAATATGCAGGGGCCCTGGCCTCCATTTAGACCAGTTAATACTTTGCGCCTACTACCACTGTCTGCTACTCAGCAGAGGAGCCCACCCCTGTACCTAGCTATGCCACCTGTTTATTTATGAACAATTTTTTGGCAGACATTTAGCCCACTTTATTATTTGGGCCTACTAACTTAGTCTGCTACTCATTACAATTTTCCGACACTAAGTCAATAAAGGCAGTGGTCGGGCCCGGAGGTCAGTATATGATGGCCATTTGGAGGTTGTAGGGGGAGTAGATGCGGACAGAGTGGACTTCAAAAGAGGGGAGAATAAGGGAGGGTAGAGGTGGGATTGGGTTAAAGGTACAGTTGGAAGAAAGGAGAAGGCCCACTCCTCCACCATGTTTGTTGCAAGGGCAAGGAGTGTGGGTGAAGTGGAGGCCACCGTAACATAGTGCAGCAGGGGAGGCTATGTCAGAGGGTGTCAGCCATGTTTCGGTGATGCCCAGAAAGAAAAGATTACGAGAGGTAAAGAGGTCGTGAATCACGTGGAGTTTATTGCAGATGGAGCGGGCATTCCATAGTGATCCAGAGAGAGGGTGCAGAGGGGTGGGCGTCATGGGCATGGATTTGAGGTGGGCAAGATTTCGGGTGTTTATATTGGGTTGGGAGCGATAGGAGGGGGTAGTAATGGGAGGTATGAGCTGTGGGGGCCCAGGGTTGGGAGATATGTCGCCAGCAGTGAGGAGAAGCAGAGAGAGAGACAGAGCAGGAGGGAGAAGGAGAGTGGGCGGCTCGTTTTGTGTTTTATTAGGAGAGATCTGAGGTTGAGGAGCAGGTCAGCAGAGGAGGTCAGGTGGGCAGGCAGGAGGGAAGGAGAGATTATTACTTGGTTAGGGGGTGCTGGGGTTTGAGGATAGCGAAGGAGAGTGGGGAGTAATGGAGCCAAAACTGTTAGAGCGTATGTCAGCATGATGAGAATAAGTGATGTAGCTGATGTAAGCTGATGTAAAGTAGACATGTGGGAAATTTTATTTATTAACTATTTTGTGTGACATATCCCTCTTATTTAAGGGTGTAAAAATTAAAAGTTTGAAAATTGTGAAATTTTTGCCAAATTTCAATTTTTTTTCACAAATACCGTAATCGCAAGTCATATAGAAGACATTTTACCACTATCGTAAACTACAATATGTCACAAAAACAGTCTCAAAATAGGTGGAATCCATTGAAGCATTCCAGAGTTATAACCACATAAAGTGACACTGGTCAGAATTGTAAAATTTGGCATGGTCATAAAGGTGAAAATAGGTTTGGGAGGTGAAGGGGTTAAGCCATTCTCAAAAGCCTTTGCCCTTTTTTAACATTGGCTGGTTTGAATGAAAAATGTGGTATTCCTAGAGTTTCTTGACTCACCCTTGACAGCTTATGTCAGAAAGGAGAATTATCTGACACTGAGATTTTTTTATTATTTTGGAAAATAACATGCAAAAGAGAACTTGTCTGTCAATATGCTTTCACTATTCTACCAAATGTCATTTCTGCCAAATATTATGCATGCTTTGCTCCAATTTTTGTAACCAGAGTAAAATGTCAGCTTTCTAATAGTATATCTGTGTTTATTTTTCATTTGCTTCTTAATCCTTAATTGGATTAGAAACCAATAAACAAATATACATTATTATACCATTCACACTTCATAATAATGACTGATAAGATGCTGCTTCATTGAGTGGCTTTCAAGACTGGAGAGAGTGGGAGAATACTTTAACCCAGCCAAGTAAAGCATGCGGAAATGTAATGTTAAAATGACACACACACACACACATATACTGTGAGGCAGTGAGGGGGATCATATGCGAGGGTTGATATGGGTCCCCAAGGACGCGGACGTTATCTTATTCAACCCGCTGGAGTGCCTTGTGTTCATAGCAGGACACCTGTGAGTCACAAGGTAAAACAGAAAAAGTTTATTGTGTCCAAGTGTTACGGCTGCCACCGCTGACGTCGCCAGACATAACGACGTGGGGCGAGCGTCCCTAGTGGGACATGTGCATGTGGACAAGATGGCGATATGCAGAACTAGATTACACCACACAACTTCAGGTATGAAGAAACAAAGTTTACTCAAATGAAAACACTACATAACAAAACATAATGTCAGGATCCCGATTCCACACATCAGAGTAGGGTACACGTCTCAGGATAACAGACGAAGGCAGGACATCACGGGTTGATGAAGTCCAGCGTCATCTGGCATGGACTTACTAGGATGGCCTCTCTCTCAGGTCTCAGGCGCAGCACAGGCTCAGCAGGAGAACATCAGACACGGACCTTGGACAGACATCAGACGATGGCAGGGGTCATCATGGGTTGATGCAGTCCAGGGTCATCTGGCATGGGTTTACTAGGACGACCTCTCTCAGGCCTCAGGCATAGCACAGGCTCAGCAGGAGAACATCAGACACCGACCCAGGACAGACGTCATCACAGGGTGGACCCCGGGAAACTGGTGGAACATCGGGTCACAGGCAGTACATCAGACACAGGCAGGACATCAGACACAGGCTGGACATCAGGACATCGGACACAGGCTGGACATCAGGACATCGGACACAGGCTGGACATCAGGACATCAGGTCATCGGCACAGGATAGACATCTGGGACACTGGCGGGGCAGCCCAGGTCATCAGCTGGGACACTGGTGTTGCAGCCCAGGGCATCAGGTCATCGGACACAGGAAGGACATCAGACACAGGCTGGACATCAGGAATACCGGATAGACATCTGGGACACTGGCATGGCAGCCCAGGTCATCGGCTGGGACACGGATGGCACAGGACCAGGTAGCGGTGGTCATCAGGCTCCTATCTACGGCCGTCAGGCTCCGGGCATCGGACCTAGGAAGGAACTCAAGTGTGATGGTGCAAGCACTGCTGGACTGGAACTGGGCCAGACGGGGTTAGCACTGCTTGGAAGGCTGAGCACAGCATAATAAGAGCTCAGCAAGAACACCAGACTCCATCTTTAAAAGATGAGCCCTGAAAGTTCAGTCACTGGGTGCGGTGTTATGGTTCTCAATGGCAAGAGAACAAGCCCAGCAAACATAAGAACTAGCTCTTGGAAGGATGGAAACTAAACTGACCATGAACTAAACCTGCCGCACAACTAACAGTAGCCAGGTAGCGTAGCCTGCGTTTTATCCCTAGACGCCCAGCGCCGGCCGGAGGACTAACTAATCCTGGCAGAGGAAAATATAGTCCTGGCTCACCTCTAGAGAAATTTCCCCGAAAGGCAGACAGAGGCCCCCACAAATATTGGCGGTGATTTTAGATGAAATGACAAACGTAGTATGAAAATAGGTTTAGCAAAATTGAGGTCCGCTTACTAGATAGCAGGAAGACAGAAAGGGCACTTTCATGGTCAGCTGAAAACCCTATCAAAATACCATCCTGAAATTACTTTAAGACTCTAGTATTAACTCATAACATCAGAGTGGCAATTTCAGATCACAAGAGCTTTCCAGACACAGAAACGAAACTACAGCTGTGAACTGGAACAAAATGCAAAAACAAACAAGGACTAAGTCCAACTTAGCTGGGAGTTGTCTAGCAGCAGGAACATGCACAGAAAGGCTTCTGATTACAATGTTGACCGGCATGGAAGTGACAGAGGAGCAAGGCTAAATAGCGACTCCCACATCCTGATGGAAACAGGTGAACAGAGAGGATGATGCACACCAGTTCAATTCCACCAGTGGCCACCGGGGGAGCCCAAAATCCAATTTCACAACAGTACCCCCCCCTTAAGGAGGGGGCACCGAACCCTCACCAGAACCACCAGGGCGATCAGGATGAGCCCTATGAAAGGCTCGGACCAAATCGGAGGCATGAACATCAGAGGCAGTCACCCAAGAATTATCCTCCTGACCGTATCCCTTCCATTTGACCAGATACTGGAGTTTCCGTCTGGAAACACGGGAGTCCAAGATTTTTTCCACAACGTACTCCAACTCGCCCTCAACCAACACCGGAGCAGGAGGCTCAACGGAAGGCACAACCGGTACCTCATACCTGCGCAATAATGACCGATGAAAAACATTATGAATAGAAAAAGATGCAGGGAGGTCCAAACGGAAGGACACAGGGTTAAGAATCTCCAATATCTTGTACGGGCCGATGAACCGAGGCTTAAACTTGGGAGAAGAAACCCTCATAGGGACAAAACGAGAAGACAACCACACCAAGTCCCCAACACAAAGCCGAGGACCAACCCGACGCCGGCGGTTGGCAAAAAGCTGAGTCTTCTCCTGGGACAACTTCAAATTGTCCACTACCTGCCCCCAAATCTGATGCAACCTCTCCACCACAGCATCCACTCCAGGACAATCCGAAGATTCCACCTGACCAGAAGAAAATCGAGGATGAAACCCCGAATTACAGAAAAAGGGAGACACCAAGGTGGCAGAGCTGGCCCGATTATTGAGGGCAAACTCCGCTAAAGGCAAAAAAGCAACCCAATCATCCTGATCTGCAGACACAAAACACCTCAAATATGTCTCCAAGGTCTGATTCGTCCGCTCGGTCTGGCCATTAGTCTGAGGATGGAACGCAGACGAGAAAGACAAATCTATGCCCATCCTAGCACAGAATGCTCGCCAAAATCTAGACACGAATTGGGTACCTCTGTCAGAAACGATATTCTCCGGAATACCATGCAAACGGACCACATTTTGAAAAAACAGAGGAACCAACTCGGAAGAAGAAGGCAACTTAGGCAGGGGAACCAAATGGACCATCTTAGAGAAACGATCACACACCACCCAGATGACAGACATCTTCTGAGAAACAGGAAGATCCGAAATAAAATCCATCGAGATGTGCGTCCAGGGCCTCTTCGGGATAGGCAAGGGCAACAACAATCCACTAGCCCGAGAACAACAAGGCTTGGCCCGAGCACAAACGTCACAAGACTGCACGAAGCCTCGCACATCTCGAGACAGGGAAGGCCACCAGAAGGACCTTGCCACCAAATCCCTGGTACCAAAGATTCCAGGATGACCTGCCAACGCAGAAGAATGAACCTCAGAAATGACTTTACTGGTCCAATCATCAGGAACAAACAGTCTACCAGGTGGGCAACGATCAGGTCTATCCGCCTGAAACTCCTGCAAGGCCCGCCGCAGGTCTGGAGAAACGGCAGACAATATCACTCCATCCTTAAGGATACCTGTAGGTTCAGAATTACCAGGGGAGTCAGGCTCAAAACTCCTAGAAAGGGCATCCGCCTTAACATTCTTAGAACCCGGCAGGTAGGACACCACAAAATTAAACCGAGAGAAAAACAACGACCAGCGCGCCTGTCTAGGATTCAGGCGTCTGGCGGACTCAAGATAAATTAGATTTTTGTGGTCAGTCAATACCACCACCTGATGTCTGGCCCCCTCAAGCCAATGACGCCACTCCTCAAAAGCCCACTTCATGGCCAAAAGCTCCCGATTCCCAACATCATAATTCCGCTCGGCGGGCGAAAATTTACGCGAGAAAAAAGCACAAGGTCTCATCACGGAGCAATCGGAACTTCTCTGCGACAAAACCGCCCCAGCTCCGATTTCAGAAGCGTCGACCTCAACCTGAAAAGGAAGAGCAACATCAGGCTGACGCAACACAGGGGCGGAAGAAAAGCGGCGCTTAAGCTCCCGAAAGGCCTCCACAGCAGCAGGGGACCAATCAGCAACATCAGCACCCTTCTTAGTCAAATCAGTCAATGGTTTAACAACATCAGAAAAACCAGCAATAAATCGACGATAAAAGTTAGCAAAGCCCAAAAATTTCTGAAGATTCTTAAGAGAAGAGGGTTGCGTCCAATCACAAATAGCCTGAACCTTGACAGGATCCATCTCGATGGAAGAGGGGGAAAAAATATATCCCAAAAAGGAAATCTTTTGAACCCCAAAAACGCACTTAGAACCCTTCACACACAAGGAATTAGACCGCAAAACCTGAAAAACCCTCCTGACCTGCTGGACATGAGAGTCCCAGTCATCCGAAAAAATCAAAATATCATCCAGATACACAATCATAAATTTATCCAAATAATCACGGAAAATGTCATGCATAAAGGACTGAAAGACTGAAGGGGCATTTGAAAGACCAAAAGGCATCACCAAATACTCAAAGTGGCCCTCGGGCGTATTAAATGCGGTTTTCCACTCATCCCCCTGCTTAATTCGCACCAAATTATACGCCCCACGAAGATCTATCTTAGAGAACCACTTGGCCCCCTTTATGCGAGCAAACAAATCAGTCAGCAGTGGCAACGGATATTGATATTTAACCGTGATTTTATTCAAAAGCCGATAATCAATGCACGGCCTCAAAGAGCCATCTTTCTTAGCCACAAAGAAAAAAACGGCTCCTAAGGGAGATGACGAAGGACGAATATGTCCCTTTTCCAAGGACTCCTTTATATATTCTCGCATAGCAGCATGTTCAGGCACAGACAGATTAAATAAACGACCCTTAGGGTATTTACTACCCGGAATCAAATCTATGGCACAATCGCACTCCCGGTGCGGAGGTAATGAACCAAGCTTAGGTTCTTCAAAAACGTCACGATATTCAGTCAAGAATTCAGGAATCTCAGAGGGAATAGATGATGAAATGGAAACCACAGGTATGTCCCCATGCGTCCCCTTACATCCCCAGCTTAACACAGACATAGCTTTCCAGTCAAGGACTGGGTTATGAGATTGCAGCCATGGCAATCCAAGCACCAACACATCATGTAGGTTATACAGCACAAGAAAGCGAATAATCTCCTGGTGATCCGGATTAATCCGCATAGTTACTTGTGTCCAGTATTGTGGTTTATTGCTAGCCAATGGGGTGGAGTCAATCCCCTTCAGGGGTATAGGAGTTTCAAGAGGCTCCATATCATACCCACAGCGTTTGGCAAAGGACCAATCCATAAGACTCAAAGCGGCGCCAGAGTCGACATAGGCATCCGCGGTAATAGATGATAAAGAACAAATCAGGGTCACAGATAGAATAAACTTAGACTGTAAAGTGCCAATTGAAACAGACTTATCAAGCTTCTTAGTACGCTTAGAGCATGCTGATATAATATGAGTTGAATCACCGCAATAGAAGCACAACCCATTTTTTCGTCTAAAATTCTGCCGTTCACTTCTGGACAGAATTCTATCACATTGCATATTCTCTGGCGTCTTCTCAATAGACACCGCCAAATGGTGCACAGGTTTGCGCTCCTGCAGACGCCTATCGATCTGGATAGCCATTGTCATGGACTCATTCAGACCCGCAGGCACAGGGAACCCCACCATAACATCCTTAATGGCATCAGAGAGACCCTCTCTGAAATTCGCCGCCAGGGCGCACTCATTCCACTGAGTAAGCACAGCCCATTTACGGAATTTCTGGCAGTATATTTCAGCTTCGTCTTGCCCCTGAGATAGGGACATCAAGGCCTTTTCCGCCTGAAGTTCTAACTGAGGTTCCTCATAAAGCAACCCCAAGGCCAGAAAAAACGCATCCACATTGAGCAACGCAGGATCCCCTGGAGCCAATGCAAAAGCCCAATCCTGAGGGTCGCCCCGGAGCAAAGAAATCACAATCCTGACCTGCTGAGCAGGATCTCCAGCAGAGCGAGATTTCAGGGACAAAAACAACTTGCAATTATTTTTGAAATTTTGAAAGCAAGATCTATTCCCCGAGAAAAATTCAGGCAAAGGAATTCTAGGTTCAGATATAGGAACATGAACAACAAAATCTTGTAAGTTTTGAACTTTCGTGGTGAGATTATTCAAACCTGCAGCTAAACTCTGAATATCCATTTTAAACAGGTGAACACAGAGCCATTCTAGGATTAGAAGGAGAGAGAGAGAGAAAGGCTGCAATATAGGCAGACTTGCAAGAGATTCAATTACAAGCACACTCAGAACTGAGAAAAAAAAAAAAAAAAAATCTTCAGCAGACTTCTCTTTTCTCTCCTTTCTCTGTCAATTAATTTAACCCTTTTAGGCCGGTCAAACTGTTATGGTTCTCAATGGCAAGAGAACAAGCCCAGCAAACATAAGAACTAGCTCTTGGAAGGATGGAAACTAAACTGACCATGAACTAAACCTGCCGCACAACTAACAGTAGCCGGGTAGCATAGCCTGCGTTTTATCCCTAGATGCCCAGCGCCGGCCGGAGGACTAACTAATCCTGGCAGAGGAAAATATAGTCCTGGCTCACCTCTAGAGAAATTTCCCCGAAAGGCAGACAGAGGCCCCCACAAATATTGGCGGTGATTTTAGATGAAATGACAAACGTAGTATGAAAATAGGTTTAGCAAAATTGAGGTCCGCTTACTAGATAGCAGGAAGACAGAAAGGGCACTTTCATGGTCAGCTGAAAACCCTATCAAAATACCATCCTGAAATTACTTTAAGACTCTAGTATTAACTCATAACATCAGAGTGGCAATTTCAGATCACAAGAGCTTTCCAGACACAGAAACGAAACTACAGCTGTGAACTGGAACAAAATGCAAAAACAAACAAGGACTAAGTCCAACTTAGCTGGGAGTTGTCTAGCAGCAGGAACATGCACAGAAAGGCTTCTGATTACAATGTTGACCGGCATGGAAGTGACAGAGGAGCAAGGCTAAATAGCGACTCCCACATCCTGATGGAAACAGGTGAACAGAGAGGATGATGCACACCAGTTCAATTCCACCAGTGGCCACCGGGGGAGCCCAAAATCCAATTTCACAACAGTGCGGGGTGTCAGACACAAAAGGACTTCAGGAACATAACACAATGGACACAGTTCAGGCAGGATCAGGTTCTGGATATGCAGCCTCCAGGATAGGCGGGTCTGGGTACTCTGCCCCCAGAATAGGCAGAAAAACAAAACACAAACAGATCTGGATATGCAGCCTCCAGGATAGGCGGGTCTGGGTACTCTGCCCCCAGATTAGGCAGAAAAACAAAACACAAACAGATCTGAATATGCAGCCTCCAGGATAGGCGGATCTGGGTACTCTGCCCCCAGAACAGGCGGAAGACAGGTATCAGCTCTCCCAGAACATACTGCAGACAGAACGGGAGCTGGATACCTCACACACAAGGCAAGACACAGAAACACAATGCAATGCTCTGGCAACACCCAACAGGAAAGAAGGAGTTTAAAAGCAGGGTAGGTGTGGCCGCACGCACCCTAAGCATAAACAGAAACCATTACAGCACAGATAGCACAGGAACTGTGCTTAGGGCACCTGGCAGTGACTGCTAGCCTGAACACACATGGGAAGTCGTGCGCCAGCTGCAGAGGACCTTGCAAGCTGTGGATAGCTTCCACAGCGCAGCCAGAGACTGCACATGCGGGTGGTCATGCAGCAGGGCAAAGACATCACAGCACATGTACAGCTACGCAGCAGTACAAGGAACTGAGCCGCATCCATATAGGTAACAGACTACAGTATCCCTGCAAGTTAGGGGGAGAGGAGCAAGGGTTAAAGCAGAGACATGCAAAACTAACGCCGAAGAAACAAGGTATAAACCCAGCGGCGTTACACCAAGAAGTGACTCAGTCAGATTTTTAGGAAAACATGGTAAGGGCTTTTATTTTTACAGGGATTTGCAGGTTTGGTAATGGGGCACATCCCTCTGTCCATTCTGGGTTTTGGAAGTGGCCCTATGGCCGCGATTCCATTTAAATCTGTCAGTTTTCCCTTGGGTGTGTCAGTTTCAAATTTGCAACTTGCAGAGCAGATGGCTCTGTGCAACCCAGGACTGTGTGAAGCTAAGACAGCCAGGGAATTCCAGGTGGCTGACACACCCAAAAGCCATTTTCCTCAGCAATGGGTTTTGAGTTCTGGACTGTGTTTACAGCAACCCGGCTGCTATCCGGAAAACATCATTCCTATGTGTGAGTTTGTTGCACGTTAGCGACATTTGCTTTGAACTTTTCTGTGGTCCCTGCCTATCTGTCGCACTGCACCAACCCCGCTGCACAACAATACACACACAAACACATACAGTACAGACCAAAAGTTTGGACACACCTTCTCATTTAAAGATTTTTCTGTATTTTCATGACTATGAAAATTGTACATTCACACTGAAAGCATCAAAACTATGAATTAACACATGTGGAATTATATACTTAACAAAAAAGTGTGAAACAACTGAAAATATGTCTTATATTCTAGGTTCTTCAAAGTAGCCACCTTTTGCTTTGATGACTGCTTTGCCTGCTCTTGGCACTCTCTTGATGAGCTTCAAGAGGTAGTCACTGGGAATGGTCTTCCAACAATCTTGAAGGAGTTCCCAGAGATGCTTAGCACTTGTTGGCCCTTTTGCCTTCACTCTGCGGTCCAGATTAGGGCTATGTTCACACATTGAGTTTTTGCTGCGTGTTTTTTTTCTACAGGCAAAACTTGCTGTCTTGTCAGTAAAGAAGCAATATCAAAAAGCAGGTTTTGCTGAGTTTGATGATAATTTGGGGAACATGCAATGTCTTGATAGTTTTTTATTCTTTTTATTTTTTCAGAGAATAGTTGTGACCGTAAAAACGCAATTATGTTGCTTTAATTTTTTCTACGTTATATTACTATTACAGTCTCAGTGACACCAAGTGTGTTTTGTTTTTTTTGGTTTGTAAAGTGGGGAAAAAAAAGTGGACAATTTGAATTTTACTTTTTCATTTTAGATAAAAAAATAATAATAATTTTCTAGTCTCTCTTTAGGGGACTTATACCAATGATCCTTCCATCGCTTATTCTATATGCTGCACCAGCTCTTGTTTCTTTTGAATGGAGTGCTGTCATAGATTGACCGCACCATTTAAATAGTTAGCAGCATGGATCGGAGCTCTGTTCCGACTGCAGCTATTAAAGACCAATGCTAACAAAGCAATATAACTGTCAATACAGGAACTCCTGCAATCGCATACAGTACCAATACGTGATTTTGCGTAAAGGGTTTAATGAAAAAATATACTTTTGTCCCTTGAGTGTAAATTACGTAATAGCCAACATCAGTTACTGTTTCTATGTAATAAGCCCATGCTGTCCTATGGCGTGCAATTGAGGCTTGAAAAGGGTACTATACTATGCAGTCTGACTGCAATGGAATTTGTGTTTTGGAGGGATTACAAACTTCGTAGTTGGAATGGTGCTTTTCTTCCTGTAGAAGGCATGTACAGTTAGAACAACAGGACATCTGTAACTGGCACCCCTGTCAAGTTAAAAAGGATATTCGGTTATATTCCAGAAGCAATTCGGTCAACTGGAATATATGCAAAATATATTAATTGGTCCTGTTTAACATATTGATAATTAATCAATAGTGCTTATCGATGTCTAGCAGCTCTGAGTAAATATATATAAAAGGAGAACAAGAGTCAATGCTACTACTAAAATATCAATTTAATACGTATTAAAAACATGAAAAAAAGAGAACATTAGTCATAATGACTGGATTCACAGCGCAAATAACAGTATCAGTGAGAAGATCCTCGAAAAAAGGGGGCCAATTGTACTACCAAGCTCACCGCCGGAGCCCACATCAAAGGGAGGGAGTCCAACATCGCCCGATGTTGAAAATGGGTTAATATCCCTTTATCTAATACCATTTTTTAAAGGTGCCAGTAATTTTGTTAGGCCCATTTTTGTGATTTTGTGTGAAATTATGTCCAATTTGCCTTTTTTTCAGTTTTTTTTTTGTGGTGTTCCAATACACAGAAAAGGAAATACCGTACATATCTGTATAGCAAAATATGTGTAATTGCAATCATTTTCTGCAACAATTTCAAGTGTGCCAACACTTTCAGCCATGACTGTACAAGTAACTGGCGTAATCCTTTTGTAAAGTACATAGCATATTCTATAAGAAACCAAATGGTATATACAAGCCAACTTGCATTGGAGATTATCGGTGTAGTGCTAGCAATCAAAAACACAATAATACACAGGCTATTCATATTTAGTGCCATTAAGAACTTTACACCTGAGCAACCAATACTTCTCAATATGTTGAAGTCTCAGATAAATTGGTCAGCACAAACTTGTCTAAAATATTACATAGGTTTTTTTTTTAGTTTTGTTTTTTTTAAAAAGTAGATTTTACAGAGTCATATATAAAGACCAGTTTACACCTGGGCAGGTGACACCCAGTTATTTATTTTAGCTTAGTGTCAAATGCTACAGCCTATACTTTTCTGCCTGTTTCTTCTCTCATTGGTATGGCAAGTGTAACGCTCGTACCATGACTAGTTGGCGCGAGCGTGGGGGGGTTGTGGCCCCACTGTGCTACAAACCAGACTACCCTGGAAGGGGCATGACTAAGCAGCTACCTTGGTGTTCACTGGAGCCTCTGATGGTGAGGTCAGGCTTGTGCGACAGGTAGCTGCCAGGTACCACTCCAGAGTGGTGTCTGGCTGTGGCTGCTGATCCCACTGGGGGATGGAACACTGGCAGGCAGGTGGGTATGACTGAGACACTGGCAGGCAGGCACAGCTGAGACACAGGCAGGCAGGCACGGCTGGCAGGACAGGCGGACAGGACTGGTACTCTGGAAGGACAGGTAGAACCGGAATACAGGCAGGTATATGGAAACAGGTAGGTACTTGTTCAGACAGGAGGGAATATGGAAACAGGTAGGGACCTGTTCTCACAGGAAGGTATATGGGAACAGGTAGGAACCTGACCCACAAGTTGAAGAACGGAGATAGAGCAAGACCGCAAGAGCGGATGCAAAGCAGGAACCACAGGAGGTGGAGCAAAGAGCAGAAACTTAGGAGGCGGAGCAAAGATCAGAGAAGAAGGCAGAGCAAAGATCTGAGGAGGCGGAACCAAGGACAGAGAAGGAGGCGGAGCCAAAAGCTGAGAAGGAGGTGGAGTCAAGAGCTGAGAAGGAGGTGGAGCCAAAAGCAGAACCGCTGGAGGCGGAGCCAAGAGCAGAACCGCTGAAGGCTGGGCCAAGAGCAGAAAAGCTGGATGCAGAGCCAAGAGCAGGAGTGTAGAGCTTAATCACAGAGCAAGGTGAGAACGGGACCGCAGAGTGAGAGCAGAGCAGGATTGCATAGAGAGAGCAGAGCGGAACAGAGCAGAGCTACAGGTTTGTGGCAAGCAGTGTAGGAAGGCGCAGTGCCACAGGTTGCGGCAGAAAGAGCAGAGCCGCAGAGTATGCAGCAGAGCAGAACAGAGCAGAGCTGCGGGTTAGCGGCAAGCAGAACAGAGAGGCGCAGAGCCACAGGTTGAGGCGAGCAAGAAGGCATGAACACAAGGGTACGCACAGCTGAGAGGGAAAGGCAAACAGATAAGGAAACAACAGGAACAGATATAGACCAGAGTACAGACAGGATCAGGAACGGGACAAGACACAGAGACAAGGGTTCAGACCAGGGTATCAAGCCCCACTGGGTGGCAGAGACAGAACAGGACCTGACAGCTCAGCAGCAAGACACTAACTGAGGGAAATAATTTGCTCAGGCATCCTCCAATGCCTTAAGGAGGTGTACACAGTCTCAATAAGAATCTGGAATTGCCAACACCGCCCCACTATGCACACAGCCAGGAAGCATGCATGGAGCAGGCAGATGACATGAGGCACAGAGCATGAAGCCAGCAATAGACAGAACTCACAGCATGGCCCAGAGTGAGTAAGTTGATGTATCAGGCAGGAGGGGGATGGGAGGCCATGCGGTGATGCCAGCAGGGTTGTTACAGCAAGACCATGTACCTTGATGCAGTCGGTGATCAGGTACTTAGGATGGTTTGCTCTTTTACTTTTGACTCCAGCCCACCATAGAGCGGCACTTTTACTCAAAGCGGAAGATGGAGTCTAGAAATCCCGATACCTATCCACATAATCAAACTTCTTCGGGACAGTTAAGTAGGTCCCTTTATGTGGCACTACGTTGTGCTGGTTTCATAGGATTTTTTTCTTTACTTTTTTATTTCTTTTTCTGCTGTGTTTTTTTTCTTTTTGGCAGCACCCCACCATCAATGGCCTGTCATGGTGCTCAGGGTCTCCTTACGTCATCCCGCGCCTGCCAGCATTTTAGTGCAACTCACTTCATTCCACTTTAGTCCACTGCACTCCTCTTCTTTTGTGTTCTCTGATTCAGGTCTTTTGGCATCTGGGGTTTAGGGTGCTTTCTCCAACAATCTCCACCTTATCCTTGTATTAGTTAGAGAATACTAGTCTAGGCTAGTGCTGGCCAAATGAAATGGACATGAACGTTTTGGCAGTTTGTCCATACGATTGACTTCTGTTGTGTGGTCTGGACCGCCAGGGCGTTTAGAGATTTTCCGACTTAAGTGGAGGTTTGGGAGACCATCGGAGTTTTTCCTAGTAGGTGTCAAGTCAAGGCGGAGGTCTGGGCACTCCTACATTCCAGGGGAATCTTGGCTTTTCCTATCAAGAAATTAGTCCAAGTTGGGAAAGAAAAATAAAGGTTTTGAGTGCCTGCTATGTTCAGGATTCTTCATATTGGATCCAGAACTCCAGTTCTTTGCAGATGCCCCAGGCACCACCTATAGTATCTAGATAAATCTTTCCCATCAGTCTCCTTTTGTACCTAATTTCTTAGTTAATTTACTGGCTAGACTGTTTAGTCTGCTCTTTGTAAGGCTTCAGTCCTTTCGGATAAGTTGTGTCTGTCTAGGGTTAGAGGGAGCAAGGACCTTAGGCGTCACATTTCTACCATTACATTTAGAAAGTCTCTTGTTCTTAAATGTGAACTTATTGACAAGCTCCTATGGTAATATCCTTCTTTTTTAATATTTGCTTGTCTGTTTTGTGACAAGATTGACTACTACGAGCCAGGTTCCTGCCTTGGCTGTCCTGGTCCTGCTGAATTTGACTTGTAAGTCATACGTCAGGAGTCAGACTGTCCTCGTAGTTAGGGCGTGCTGAGGGCCACTGTATTAACCCCCCAGGGACCTCATTCTGGTCTTGGATGCCATTCAGTCCTTTCCTTTCATGCATACCAGAAATATGAACAAATGGAGAGAAATGTAAGCGCTGACGAACAAGCAATCTTCTTTATTCAGTCACGTAAATATGACTTTGAGGACATACAGTATAGAAAAACTTCAAGTTAAGATATCATGCTGACATCGGTATTTACGTGTTTCAGGTGTCGTAGCGCCCTTAATCGTGAATCGTCATCCGAACACAGAATAGCAAAGGAATAAGTAACGGTGAAATGGAATATTTCTCTGATATCAGAGATATCTCTCCTTTTCGACTTTCCGATAGGGTGGTCTTTTTTTTCCCTTTTCTAACGATCTCTTCCATCAGGTGAGGCTCTGAGGGGGGACTCTTGTTTCTCTCTCTCTCTCCTTCAGGATGGAGAGGTCTGGAATTCAGCTCCCTCCTTAGCATGTTCTCCACTTTTCACCTGATTTGCTCTCCTTCCTTTACATATTTTGCCTCTCATCTCCCAGAGAGGTTCTCACACAATCTGACATAGTCAGAGTTGTGCAGCTCTTCTTGTCTTTCTCAGCTCCATTATAAATTGTCAGAATGTTCTGCAAGGTGTTGTGTTTAAAACATGACACCTAGAAGCATTTTGTGTGATTTATCCTTGAGAACTAAAGATCGTTATGTTTTGCTTTAATTATATAATTATTTGGTCTGGCCATGCATTGAAACTTCTTCAATACTGGGAGCCAGAATATTGATTTAAACACTGCACCCTTCTGCAACAGAAGTTTGATTTGTAAAAAAAAATGTCAGACAGCCTATAGGGCTATTATTATTCTTTCAATTCAATCTGCCAATGAAGAAGGTTGGGCCAAGCCAGGATGCCCCTGCCAGGGCACAACTCTCTCCCTTCACGGCGTAGAAGCCCTCTGGGTCTTACACTTCCAGGTGTTTGTTTTTCTATTTCATAGGGCTGCTACTTAGTCTACTGTCCATTACATTGTGGATCTCTTACTTTTGAATCTTAACAAAATGATGCTAATCTTAGCAGAAGGGTGCTACAAGTGACAGTTGCCTGAGTTGAGGGGGGTGCTATTCTTTCTTATGTAGTACTGGTATTAGTTTTCCCACCCCAAGGACCGTTTTAGGACTTCTGATGGTTTCTGTGTCCCCCAATGAAGCAAATGAGAAAGATTTTTGATACTTAGCGTAAAACCTTTTTTGTAACTTCCATTGGGAGACACAGCACCCTCTCTTGTATTTGGGGATGTTTTCGTTTTGCTTTTGCATTAACTGAATAACTGGATGTTGGCTGCCCAGGTGTAGCCTGGGGGGAAGAGTCAGCTTCTTTTCTAAGATGTATTCTTAGTGTCAGCCTCCAGGTGGCAGCATATTAACCCAATATTATTGTATCCTCCAATGGAGGCTACAGGAAAAAGAATTTACAGTGAGTACTAGAATTTTTTCTTTCTGTACATGTTGCATGCATGGTTGGAAGTCCCTATATTCAGAGGGTCCAATAAAGGGCAGGTATATGAACAGATCCAGCAGTCACCTGTATATTGAATGCTATTGTAGATGGTGTGTAAATGCCATTACATAGATGCAGATATATATCCCGTTTACAAAATACATGGATATTACTTACTGGTATTGTGTTTTTTCTTAACCCATGACGGCACCACGAGAGAGGGGATCCGCCCTTCAATGACAGGAAACCTTCAAGATAAAAAGGACGTCTCCTCTCTCCACATCAGCTGATTTACAGAGCACGAGCGGAAATTCCCAGGGTAGTGTACATACATAAGCCATATATCTATACTCATATTCATCCTTCAGCACCAACACCAAAAAAGGGTGTATGAACAAAACCAAGATCCACCGATCAAAAAGAGTGATTAAACAGGGAGGGAATATCAGGGTGCAGTCATGGGTTACGAAAAAACACATTACCAGTGAGTAATATCCATGTTTTTCAGTCACCCATGATGGCACCATGAGAGAATTAGAGAGACTTATTATTTTAGGAAGGGTCCACAGGACCACAGGAGAACCTTTCTCCCGAGGTCAGATTAAGCAGACAGATCCAGCCTATATTGTGTCTATAGTGTGGATAGAGAGTACCATGTGGCCATCTTACAAATCTGGTTAATGGAGACATCTGTCTTCTATGCCCAGGATGCCACCACGGCTCTTCTAGAATGGGCCTTCAGGAATGGCCCTGCCTGCACTGACATAAGCTAGCTTGATAGCCTCTCTGATTCATCTCACTAAGGTTTGTTTAGATACACTAAGGCCTTTCCTAGATAACCTAGAAGGATACAAATGGGTCCCTCTGTTTTATCCAAGATTCTGTTACCTCTAAATACTGTAGCAAGCACCTCCTAACATTTAGGGTGTGTAGTTTCTCCTCCTTAGGATTGATAGGGTTGGAACAAAAAGATGGTAATATTATTTCCTGTGACCTGAGAAATTTTTGTAACCACCTTAGGGAACTGATCTGGCTCTACCACAGACTTTGATGAACCTGGTGATCCATCTATTACCTGCTAGGTCACAACTGTATAGTGCACCTAGGGCTGAGACCTGCACCGTAAGGGTGCTAACTGAAAGGCGGAGCTCCAGCCCCGTCTGGAGGAATAGATAGACGTTAATGGGACTTCTCCCCTGCAGCCTTGCCCCTGAAAAGGATAAGAACTACTTTCTCCAAGTTCTCCCGTAGATCCTGGTGTTTACCGGCTTCCTGCTACTAAGAAGGGTAGAAACTAATTTAGCTGAGAAACCCTTTTTCTCTAAGATTGACCTCTCAAATTACAGGCTGTTAAATGCATCCCGGACATCTGAGGATGCAGAAGAGGCCCTTGTGGCAGAAGATCCCGGTCCTTTGGAAGAACCCATGGATCCGATACTGACATTCTGATTTAAACTGAGGGTTTCCCATCAAGGACAGGAAACCAACTGATGCAGAAAGTGGAGCTGCCCTTTTTATCTTGAAGGTTTTCTGTCCTTGAAGGGTGGACCCCCTCTCTTGTGGTGCTGTCATGGATGACTGAAAAAAATATTTTCAGACCATTGCCAATGTAAGTATGATCTCGCGATATAGAGTCACTCCACTAGTATTAATTTCTCCGTGGGTGGATAGAACTCCCATTTTATATAGTGACAGGAAAATTATTAGTATATTTCCCAGTCTTGATGGACAATTATACGCAGAAGCGTATACCCTAGAGGTGTCAGATATATGAAAGATGGAACAAATGTGAATCATGTTCTTGCTTGTAATTGTATTAAAGGGTGGTGAACAGAAAACATCTTGTAACTGTTCAGGAGGGGAGTCCCACAAATTTCATACTTGGTTAATCTATAGGACATCTCTAACTGATAAAGAAATTATCCTTCAAATATAAAATAACTATAAGGGTAAAAAATAATACATATAAAAAGTTGTATGCTTGTGAGCAAAGTGAAACTTCTTGCAGGGTGAAAACAGTATAAGTGAATAAAAATGTGATATGTAAAAAGGAGGAAGGTATAAAAAAATGTGTAGCTAAATGGTTAAATAACATGTTAGGTGTAAAAGATAATATAATTTTGGTTAAAGACTTGTTCAAAGATAAGAATAATATATAAGATAGATAGATAGATAGATAGATAGATAGATAGATAGATACTTTAACCAAGTAAAGCAGTAAGCAGTAGTTTCTAATGTAAGCCAAATGGGAAATTGTTTAAAAAATCTCAAAACTCCATCTAGTTTTGAATATAATACTGATTTACAGCAGTCATACCTTCTAATATTCGGACAAATCCTTTCTGAACAGAAAGCCTGAATACCCTGGTGCCTACATCGGTGATGTTGGAATAAATATGAAGCCTCAGAGGTAAGTGGTCCCTTTAAGCTGGTCTACATGTGCCAGAAACATTGTTGAGATAGGATTCTCAACTTGTTTCTTTTATTGTTGAGATGTCTACTTTGTTACAAGAACAGATAATGACACAAATAACTTTATATTTCCCTTAAAATTGTTTGGAATCCATAGGGTTAATGAAAATAGTGGGTAGGGCATATTGGTATATATTACAGTCGCCACTTTGAAATTAACAGTTTAAACTGAACCCTGATTTAATTTTGTATCTGTTACTTTAAAATGTCTCCATACCGGATGGTACCTTTAGATTTGATGCTATTTTAGCGATCATCAAAGGATATTCAAAGAATCCTCTTATGGTTCTACAAAATACTGCCCACATCTGACCAATAGCTGGCGATAAAGCATATCCAACCATCTGGATTTCAGGTTCATGGGCATAATAAAAAACTACATTGATGTTGTCCATGTGCCTCTTCAGGTTACAGCTCTACTGGACAAACAGCCAAGTTACCACTCTTATTAGCTTTTAGAAGAGAGTAGCGGTGCTAATGTGGATTCATTCTACAGGAAAAATGTTGCCTAACTTGGTTGAACTAATTTTTTTGTAATAACTCAAGTAGATACTGGAAAACTTGTTGTTCATCTTCACCACTGTTGTCAATAATACAAGGCGGCACATGTGCAACACCAGCTAGAGCTGTGGGGTACTCGGAAACCGGGTCAGACGGCTCTTAAAGGGGTGGTCACGGCAGCAGTGACCCGGTCCGTGGCCCTGGGCGCGCAATAAAAGGGATGAGGGAATTGTTTGTAGGGGATTATTCGTGACACCGCCTGTGGTGTTTGGCTAGAGATGGCCAACACTGCTTAAGGGGACCGCTGGGGCCGGTGGTGTTGCAGCCAAGATGGTTTGACTCTCCACAGGTGGAGCGGGGCTCCAGGGCTACCATAAGTCTATGAGGGGTTGTGGACATTGGGGTGCAAGAATAATTGCAGGACACAGGGACTGTAGTTTCTTTACCTTTAATTGTAGGTGAAGTCCAGGGCGCAGGTAACAGGTGGTATTAGAGATGCAGGCAGCCTGGAAGCAGTTCAGAATTCCCCTAGCCAGGTGGGGTTGGAAGCCTCCCTACTGCGCTGCTCTCTCGGTTCCTGATGCTTGTAGTTCTCCTCAAGTCTCTCTCTGTCCACTTAGTGAAATCTACCCACATGGCAGGCAGCTTGAGCCTTTTCCAGGTGTCACTCCCTCGTGGTGACTCCGGGCTCTGTTATGCGGTGGTGCATTGGATAGTCAGTTGTGGCCAGGACACCTGCAATCTCCTGTCCTCTGGATTTGGCTGCGGGGCATGTAGTTCCAACACAATCACGGTCTCCAGTGTCCGCTGTGTTGTGCTTAATCCTGGGGTGAGCTCAGTTGCAGCTCCACTGCCAAGCTCTCTTCACATGCTTCCTCTCCCTTCACTGTCTCACACTGAACTCACAAACACCGCCTCCTGGCCAGAACTTATAGGGAAGCTACCCTGAAACCGGGTTTAGAGCTCCCCCTTCTGGTCTGGAGTCAGGAAAGGTGTTGTATGCCAGTGTACCTGCTAAAGGAATCCCTTCTTGCTTCCAGTCATGGCATCACCCCCTATGAGGGAGGCAATGCCACTGTGGGAACCGGACTCCTGGGGTGCCACACATGCAAAAGATGAAGTATTTATTTTCCAACAGAAATAATAATGACCTTTAACTAGAGTAGATTTTTCCATATACAATTTTCATTTTTGAACTTTTTTTCCCCACTTCTTCCAAGAATCTTAACCTTCTTTTTATTTTCCTGCCACATAGCTGTATGATAGCTTCTTTTTTGCAAAATGAGTTGTAGTTTTACATGAATCCACCAAGTTTACCATTCAGTGTACTGAAAAAAACAGGAACAAAATTCCAAGTGCGGTGAACTTGTGGAAAAAATACAATTATGCATTTTGTTATTTTTAAGGTATACATTTTGTGGTAAAAGTTATTCTAAATTATGATTTTCTAAGTCAGTACAATTGGATTACCAAGTTTGTATACATTTTTTTAATTCAAGTGGAGAAAAAACTCTGAAATTTTGTAAAAAAACAAACAAATTCAAACATACTAGTTGGCCAATGCGAAATTTTCGCACATTGGTTGTCGGGGGCGCAGGCAATTTCAGGAAAATCAAGCTGGTCAAATGTAAATGTATTTATTGAGATGATGAACACAGAGAGGTATGTGTCTCACTGACATATATATATATATATATATATATATATATATATATATATATATATATATATATATATATATGTGTTTTCACAAATATTTGAGCCTATGGACCTATTATACCGTATGTCCATTTTGCAAGCCGGCAAGAAAATGTTGCCATATGGATGTCATACTTATTTCACATTGATGCTTACATGCGAGAAAATCACATCCTCGCACTGCATATGGATGACATACGGATCACTGTTCAGGGAACATTTCTGCGATTGTCGTCCGTGTAAAACGGACCGATTTTTTTTTTATATGTTGTGTGTGACTCCAGCCTAAAGGAGATCCCCCAACATTAAACATAATCGTATTTTACTTACTGAACAGAAGGGGTCTGATTGTCAGGACCTTGCAAAAGAACAGGGGCAGCAGCATTTTTTCCCCTCCACAGCAGCACTGCCATCTATCTGCAGTGTAGGCTCAGGATGCATCAGTGTCAGTGAGACCTAAAAAAGCTAGATTGCAATTTTTCCCAAATGTATGCGAGTAACCCAGAATCCTTCTGAGAAAGCATAATGTGGATAGATGAGAAAAAAGATAGAGCTTTTGGGTAAAGCACATAATTCTACTATTTATAGATAATTATATATAGGTGAGCTTCAAAGGAGTACCAAGATGGTGGTGATGGGGAGCTTTCAGCGGGCCCCCGGCTGCCAGTGTAACCCATTGGCGCCCTATGACGGCACGTGCATGCAGCTCTGCCCTTTCCTTTTAAATGCTTCTGTTGCAGATAGAAATTATTGTTTAAATGGTTAGCAGCCGCAGCCAGAACTCTTCTCTGGCCACGTCTGTTAGACTGATGCTGGCCATTTAATATAGATTGTATCTGCCTTGTGTGGAGAGAGCTGCGCTCCTAAGCCTTTTCAAAACTCGATCACCCCTGCAATAATGTACATGTACGTGATGTTGCATGAAGAAATTAACAAGTCAGACCACCTTGCAGAACAGATATTTGATCCTGCGTTTAAATTATTTGTAGACAAGTTTCTTGATTTTTAAATGAGCGAGCAGGAGAATCTAAAATTTCGATTGGTTTCTGACTATCGATAATTGGATCAAATGACATAAAACCTGAGTATATAGTTAGCATTTGTATCGGTTTGGAGTCTTTATGTGGGTGTTGGGCCCCTTTATTTTTGGCTTTCTTGCTCCCTTGCCTGGTTGTGTATCTGTATTTCTTGTTTTTGATGATTAAAAATGAGTAGAACTAGTGTACCTAGAATTGGATTATTTTTACTCCTAACTGCTTTTACGCTAGAACCAACATAAAATATCCCTATGCTTCCACTTGTGCACAATATTTTTGTCGAAATCCATACAGTCATATTGATTAACTTGATTGTCATGTTTTTGTTTTGTTTTTTTTCATTTTGGCATCAGTAATGTCTGTTTCATATCTGTTTAAAGAGGAGTAGATCTTTTTGAAATTTAAATTTGCAAGCAGTACCAATTTTTTTTCAAAATTTCATTTGCATTGAATATGTTTTTTGTGAATTCAAAACTTCTAATTGCCTGGAAAATACCTATGTATCACTTGGTTGTCTCCTAGTACTCTAGCAAACTTTTTGTGCTACTTTTTTCAAACATTGTTTTATTAGTATCCAAGTGACCTCAGTCTGTCTGGCTAGGGAAAACAGGCACTGGTGTAAATCAACTGCCCTCTGGATTTGAACCCAGGACTCCAGCGCTGCAAAGCTGCAGTGCTAACCACTGAGACACCGTGCTGCCCATTAAAAATATAGGATGGGGCAGGCAAGGTGTGGCAGAAGTTGCAAAGTAAGGAATAATGATGGGACAAGCAGAGATATTGTAATACTATTGTAGGAACTCGAGGATTCTGGTAGCATGGGGCAATGAACAGACAGAGACGGGTTTCTTTAGTGCAAATAGTGTATTTGTACCTCAGCAATAGCACTCAAAACAATATACTGATAACCCGCAATGAAAAAAGTCCCTTAACCATATACAGCAAATCAGCAGAGTTCTTAGGGCAGAGTCCTCGGCAAGGTGAGTGTGACAGGTGACGTGGTGCAGATCCAAAGCACTGTTGGTGCAGAAAGAGTCAAATCCAGGTATGTAGTAAACATAGGGAAGTCCAGAACAAGTCCTCAGGTTAATCCCAGGTGTGGCATGAACACAGGTAAGTCCAGAAACAAGTTCTCAAGGTGATCTTAGTTGTGGCATAAACACGGGTAAGTCCAGAACAAGTTCACATTAAAGTATTATACTGGTGTAGATTCCAGTAGCTCCCACCGGGGGGAGTAAATGAAGGATTAAGTAGCAAAAACACAGTCCAGCAACATAGTTCCAAAACACAGTTCAAAAACAGAGTTCTTACCAGGAGGAGTGAACCAAGGGTTAAGTTCCAAAGTCAACAGACTAAAGATAGCTGAGAGTGTAGCTTACATAGGCAGAGAATGTCCAGAGCCAGGGGTAGAAGCGCAGTAGAACAAGCAGCTGAGCTGAAGGGGAAATGGAAGCAGAATACTCCAGCAAGGCTGACACCTGAGCCGGGTTTTAAACAAACGAACAGGAAGTAGGGCAGACAAAAACAGCAAACTCCATCTTAACAAAGGGTGAGATCATTCACAAGGTGACTTGGAAAACCCGGAATACTAACAGATACATTTAACAATGGCAGGCCCAGCAGTAGTACTACATTATTTATAGATGGTGTCATGGACAAGGAGTAGCTGCTCAGGCAGGTAGATGGCATGGCCAATTTTAATAATTTTCATCAGCTGTTAAAGCATAAAAATTGGCACCTATCCATGCCTGCTTCATTTTGACAAATGTTATTCCCACACTTGAAATAACCTGTTCTGCTTGGGTGTGACAAAGCCACTAACCTTGCTGAAAATATTCTTACACTGGAGGCTGGATATATTATAGTTTGCTCATATCAAACGGTGAACTCTTGCCACCGGTCCAATCTGCTGAGTTAGAAGTCCATTGGATCAGCGCTTTGGTTATGTGCCTGAGATGACACAGTCTACGTATGAATGAACATGGCTGTTCAGCCTGTGCATCTCTATTTCCTGAAGTGCATGTGCAAGTTGTTGTTCTTCCACCCTAACTTGCCTTGTAAATTGTGGCGAGTGTTTTTTACAAGTTAAATGAAGGGGATGACATAGTTGATTTCACAATTGTTCCTTCTGATCAATTTTAGCTTATTGAATGTCTTCAGTAGGCAACACCCTTATCAGCTGCCAATGTGGATTTCACCATATCCCAAGCTCTAGTTTGGCTACTGCATGACATAGTCCGCCATTGATCATATTCTGAATTTCACTTTGTTGCCGCTTTGTATGCTCATTCGTGTCGCTGACAGGTGACTGTACTACCTGCCATTTTTAAAATGTACGTTCCTTCATAAATTATAATTGTGCATCCTATGATATAAAAAATTGCTTAGGTTCACTAGGACGTGGACTGACATTCGTGATTATGCGGTCTGTGTGCAGTCTGTTTTGTTTAAAATCAGTACGCTGACCAAAAGCATAGCAAATGCAGCCTTTTAGACCAGGGATGAAGCCATATGTTACTGAATTACATGCACTGATTGGCTGTCTATCAGCTTCACTCAAGTAGAGCAAATTGCTACATTTATTGTACTACAAGTACTGTACAACTCTCTGACATAGGTTGAGTTTGGCTTTATTTATTTGTTTGTACTGTACAAGACTCTTTTATATGGAAGAGTGAGGTCCTATATTTGTTTTTTTTTTCTGCTTACAATAGTCTCCTAATTTCAGTTGACTTTTAGGGGTAAGGTGGCTGACGTTTAAACCATCAACTAATTTTCCATCATTTAGATTTCTATAATTTTGACGTCGACAATAGTTTTACATAAATTGTTACAGCACATGCTTGCTTTTTGGTGTTTGTGTGATTTTTATTTTTTTCGTTTTTTTAATCTTTTTTTAATGAACTAACCTGAAATTAGAGAATGCAATCAATTTTATTCCACTGGTCATGTCCTCAAAATATATCTGGTAATGCTCCTGCCCAGGAATAGGTCTGATAATGCACCTACTACCCTTCATTGGCTGAGCTGTTTTGGGATTTAAAAAAAAAAAACCTGCCTTTTTTTCTAATTCTAAACATCACATTGAATCTGTTGCTGTACTGATTTGTTTTCTTCTGCATTTAGCAGTGTTAAAAATTTTCTTGTCAAAGCCTGCAGTAGAAATTATTGCACGTAAAATCCTATCTTGTGGTGGTACATTTTCTACAATATCAGTTAGTGTTTAACACATTAAACTGTCTGCTGGAACCGTGATTGTGCTGTCAATCTACAGAATGTGTACCTATTTCACATTTGAGCTGTATAATCAATGGCACCTGATTTTCAAACCATTTAGCATTGGTCGGTGGAGTTGGCTGTGAAGACTTACTGATGGAGAGAGTGAAAAGCTATCCCTCAGTTTCTGACCTTACCAATTTGATTCCCAGGGCTTTAGTTGAAAGACATTGATCAGCTAGCAAAGCATGAGTGAAGTATAATTGCTCAAGACGTACCATCTGTCTGAGCTGTGGATAGATTTCAAAGCACTCCAGCTACAAATGTAGTTTCATGAGTATCTCGCAGACAAAAAACAAAAATGGCTCAGAGCTAATTTTCCACAGCAAATTTCCCAAGATACCAGCTATCAGTGAGTGACGAAAAAAACAAACCCATCGACTGCAAGATAACTCCAGTGTCTCATAAGTTTATATAAATATAATTAACATAACAGGTTTGTACAGGTATTTCCCATGATACTGTGAAAAAATGATAAAGTAAATATCTTTATGATAATCTTTTTATCATTGTCATCCAAGAATTATTATTGTTTACTATGTTAAAGAAAATATAAAAGATTTGGAGTGGATTGGGGAGAAAAATAAACTTTCCCTGGTAACACAAAAAAATGAATACAGCTTGGGCATCTTTTGGCTCTACGTGTTGTAAAAACTGGTCTAGATTTCTGCTGTAATTTACACCAATTACTCGTTGAAATAGTAGTAAATCTGTTGGGCTGGTGACATGTGTAATTTATGAAAATGTAAAATGAAATGTCAGAAAAGCCACACATGTAGTAATTGGAGATGAGCTGATCTTCTTGTGCAACCCCAGTCCAATATCCAAGTCTGTGGTCTCTGGCCTTAGATAGTAGCTGCATGAAGTTCCATATTCTCAAGGATACCAGGCTCAGCTTTGGATTTCCTGAGCTGGTGAGACATGACATGTACGCTGCTCACCACATGGATGACATTGTGCTAAGCCGTCAAGTCAAACACATGATGGACAACAAACAAAGAGATCTCAGGTGCACTATCAATATAAATAGCCTATCCAAACTGGACCTATGCACATAAATAAATGAATTGCATAGGGTGCTGCCAAACTGCATAGAAATTGCATGACCATGAAAAGAAAAAGAGCCTATGCATAAATCAGCGCACACCTAAATATATTGGACAAATGATGTAGGAAAATATGAACAATTTTTATTAAGCAAAATGCCAAGACAAAAACACATCAAACAATTTAAAAACAATTAAAACCAAGTGGAACAACCACCCTTCCCCCTGGAAAAATAATATAACCAGAAATAAGGTCCGCTCCCATATAGATGATACATAGTAATGCTTACTGAAAGGACATATTACAGCACATCAAGGTACAATATATCAACAGTATGTCAACTCTCCCTAACCGACAATATAACCAAAATTGGGCGTCCCCAATAAAATAATCAAAGACAATATCAGCCCAAAGGAGGATGAATAGTGTGAGCTGGTAATAGAGGTTATGGGTCCAAGAAAGAATCAGGGAATATGTATGGTGCAACAGCGCAGCAGCACAATGATGATGACTGGTAGTGTGGGTAAACCCATAATAAAAAAAGAGAAATGCAAAGTCAAATAAGACAAAAAATGATAATATATGATCTGTGCTGCCCACAAATGCGCTGAAGAAACACTGTCAATGGAACCCAATACCATACCCTGAGAGCCAAGGGGAAGAGAAACGGACAGTCTCCAAAATGTCAGGAGGCAGGACGCCAGGGGGAAGGAGTGGGAAGAGATCCCACGCGTATCGCTGCCTCTGTGCAGCTTCGTCAGGGTTTACCCCCACTACCAGTCATCATCATTGTGCTGCTGCGCTGTTGCACCATACATATTCCCTGATTCTTTCTTGGACCCATAACCTCTATTACCAGCTCACACTATTCATCCTCCTTTGGGCTGATATTGTCTTTGATTATTTTATTGGGGACGCCCAATTTTGGTTATATTGTCGGTTAGGGAGAGTTGACATACTGTTGATATATTGTACCTTGATGTGCTGTAATATGTCCTTTCAGTAAGCATTACTATGTATCATCTATATGGGAGCGGACCTTATTTCTGGTTATATTATTTTTCCAGGGGGAAGGGTGGTTGTTCCACTTGGTTTTAATTGTTTTTAAATTGTTTGATGTGTATTTGTCTTGGCATTTTGCTTAATAAAAATTGTTCATATTTTCCTACATCATTTGTCCAATATATTTAGGTGTGCGCTGATTTATGCATAGGCTCTTTTTCTTTTCATAAACACACGATGGAAACATGCAGCTATTGTCCACTGTCCATGGCCAGAGAGCACTGACCTAATCCAGGGGTTGCACTAAAGGCCCCGTCACACATAGCGATTTACCAACGATCACGACCAGCGATACGACCTGGCCGTGATCGTTGGTAAGTCGTTGTGTGGTCGCTGGGGAGCTGTCACACAGACAGCTCTCTCCAGCGACCAACGATCAGGGGAACGACTTCGGCATCGTTGAAACTGTCTTCAACGATGCCGAAGTCCCCCTGCAGCACCCGGGTAACCAGGGTAAACATCGGGTTACTAAGCGCAGGGCCGCGCTTAGTAACCCGATGTTTACCCTGGTTACAAAAAAAAACAAACAGTACATACTCACCATCTGATGTCCGTCAGGTCCCTTGCCGTCCGCTTCCTGCTCTGACTGAGTGCCGCTGTACAGTGAGAGCAGAGCGCAGCAGTGACGTCACCGCTGTGCTGTACTTTCACTTTCACTTTGCGGCGCTCAGTCAGTGTGGGAAGCAGACGGCAAGGGACCTGACGGACATCAGATGGTGAGCATGTACTGTTTGGTTTTTTTACATTTACGCTGGTAACCAGGGTAAACATCGGGTTACTAAGCGCGGCCCTGCGCTTAGTAACCCGATGTTTACCCTGGTTACCAGTGAAGACATCGCTGGATCGGTGTCACACACACCGATTCAGCGATGTCAGCGGGACCTCAACGACCAAAAAACGGTCCAGGCCATTCCGACACGACCAGCGATCTCACAGCAGGGGCCTGGTCGCTGGTACGTGTCACACATAGCGAGATCGCTACTGAGGTCGCTGTTGCGTCACAAAACTTGTGACTCAGCAGCGATCTCGCTAGCGATCTCGCTATGTGAGACGGGGCCTTAAGCGATCTGCTAATCTCTTGTGTTATCATTGTTAATGTATAAGGTAGCTAAATAGAGTAGCTATCATTTAAATTTTGTTTTGTATTTTTTTCCTAAATCAGTAATACAAGTGAAGATAAGAAGCTTTGTCTATATCTCATTTCAGAAAAAATGCCTTTTTTTCCTACTGGACTGATCAGTCACTCTTCATTCACTGGTAAAAATCCATGTTCAGTGAAGACAGATTATCAGCTCACGATTTTTATTTCACATAAAATACTTTATACTTGCTTTGTGTTTATTTACAATACAACTATAGGATTAGTAATAGATTGGTGTCTTTGTAGACGCCTCACCATTACTAAGCCATGGGCTTGATGTCCTAGACAATACAAAGGTGACATCAACCCCACAAATATGAACCCCAGTTGCCACCGCCACAGGGCAAGTGGGAAGAGGCGGGCAAAGTGCCAGAAATGGCACATATAATAGATGTGCCTTTTCTGGGCGGTTGTGGGGGCCAGTATTCATGGACCTTTACCTACCAGTCACCAGTTGTCTGCTTTAACTTGGCAGGTTGTCAAAAATAGGGGGATCCTAATTAAAAAATCTGTGTGGTGACCCCTCTATTCATGATAACCAACCCTGCTAAAGCTGACAACTGAGGGTTGCAGCTGTCAGTACTGCATGGTTGGTTATCAAAAATATAGAGGAACCCATGCCATTTTTAAAATTTATTTATAGAGTAGTAGCCGGCTGATGAATACTCAAATCAACCATGTCTGCTCTTGCTATTAGTGGCAGCAGGCATTGGCTGATGGGAGCCAATCAGCTGACGCCAGTGACTGGAGAGAAACAGTAGGTGTTTGGTATGGATGCTGAACTTTACTATTCGGGTTTGCCCATCTCTAATATCGAGCACTTTTTTTATGTGGTATTGTTTACTTTGATTTATTCCCCGGTTTTTATGATTTGTATTAAAAGTTTAATTCTAAACACCCTACTAATATCTATCCTTGCTGCTGCCAATATTTGATTGTTAGGAACTTTTGCTGAATATAATCATGGTGGTGTACCACACTGAACATGGACCAAAGAATGCTAAAGAGAGAGTTGTCTCAGGAGATTAGAAAGAAAAGTTTAAATAAACATGTTAAAGATAAAGACTTTAAGGCCTCTCTAACAGCTTGATGTTCCTGCTACTACAGTTGCACATATTATTCAGAAGTTTAAGATCTATTGAATTGTGGCCATAAAAGGAAAGTTGATAGCAAATTGAGGATAATAAGAATGGTAACCAACGAGCCCAAAACAACTTTCAAAGAGGTTAAAGCTGCACTTCAAGATCAAGGTACACCAGTATCAGATCTCACTATCCATTGCTACCTTGGCTAAAGTGGATTAAATGAAAGACAACTGAGGATTAAACCACTGTTAAAAGCGAATCATAAAACAGCAAGCCTGGAATTTGCCAAAATGCATATTGACAAGCCACAAATTTGCTGGGAAAATGTATTTTGGACAATGTGATGCAGTGACCCCTGTTACAAGTAGGGGGTGCTGTAGGTGCTCCTCGGGATGTGCATGGAGGCGTATCTGTGATTATGAGGGTGAAACATTGACCGGCAGGATTGTAAATGGCCGGTATGTGTCGCAGAGGGAGTCTGCGCTGTAAGCCAGTAATGTTGTTGTTCTGGGACCTGTAGTCCCACAAGTGTTTGTATAGTTTGTAAAAGGAGGCTTGCAGGGTTAGCTGGAGAGCTGTGAGGGTCTGGCTAACCACACACACCACCCATCTATGGGAGTGGTTACAACTACATGTGACCAGGGTTTGGTCACATGGTCTCTGTGATGGAGAGTGTGTAGATCCTGGATGGCTTGTGTGTTGGGAGGTCCTGTATGTGGACCGGATCCCTGAATAGCGCACTGAGAGGCCGTGGATCTGAGAGACTTGTGTGTTGGGAGATCTTGGGAGCCAGGCAAGTTGGTGAACCCTGTAAGGCAGCTCCTCAGGAGAAAGGACTGACAGGAGGTCAGCATGTGGAGCAGGAGCTCCAGAAAGGAAACACCCTGGAAGGGGGCTATCATAACGGCAGAGAAGTATCTGCCAGTGGAACAGACTGTTGGTGCTTGTTGTGTTCCACTGGCATTGATGAACTGTTCGGCATACGGTCACCCATGGTAACTGGACAAAGTGAGAAGTCCGGCATGTTTAGTGACTGTGAGTTGAAGTCGTATAAAATGTATATAATGAACTGTGCATGACCCAGTTTATGCTACATAAAATAAACCGGATAGTCTGTTTAAGTGGAAACCCGTACCTGTGTGACTGAATCCCGTGCTAAGCGAGTGTCCCCCAATACATTCAGTAAACGCTATCTCACAACAGATAAGACAAAACTGGAGGCTTTTGGCACGTTACAGCAGCTCTATGTTGACAGGTGCAAAAATAAAGCATACAAAGAAAAAAACATTGTACCTACTGTGAAACGTAGACAAGGCTTGGTTATTTGTTAGGGTTGCTTTGCTGCATCTGGCACAGAGTGTTTTGAATCGGTACAGAGTACACTGAAATCTGAAGACTATAGAGGCAATCTGGAGCAAAATGTACTGCCCAGTGTCAGCTTGGTCTGAGTCACATGTCATGGGTCCTCCAATATGATAATGACCCAAAATACAGCTAAAAACATCCAAAAATGGATAAGAGCAAAGCTTTAGACTATTCTGAAGTGACCTTCTATGAGCCCAGATCTAAATCCTTTTTAACCTTTCTGGAAGGAGTTGAAACGTGCAGTTTGGAGAAGGCTCTCTTCACACCTAAGGCTAGGTTCACATTGCGTTAAGTACATACTGTTAAACGGATCCGTTAAACGGATGTACAGAAAAGAGCCAAATTTCTTGAAAATTTGGCTTCACGTTGACGCTTGCGTTAACGCACGTGACAGCGTTTATGTCATTCTGATGTCCGTTCGTGAAGCATCCGTTTGTCTGCATTTGGCACTGTCAATAAAGTTGTTCTCTTTTTTTTTTCCTTTTGTCAATGTCGGGTGTGGGTGAAATCATATTTCCTGTCACATGACCACATGGACCACCCTCATTAACGCAATTTAAACGTATGGTTTTATTTGGAAATTTTGCATGATTTGCATCTGGCTGCGTTTGCAATAACCTTCAATGGCAGAATAGACGCTTTCCGTTAGTCTTGCGTTAGCTTGACCGGACCCGAAAACGCTGCAAGCCGCGTTCCAAGGTCCGTCATAAAAAAACGTAATGTGGCAAACGCATGCCAATTTAGGCATGCGTCACGATGCGTCAGACAATGCAAGTCTATGGGTGCGTTACAATGTCCGTTACATTGCGTTTTCACTACTTAAAAACGTGTCCGTTAGACAGACTCCCCTAGCGCAATGTGAACCTAGCCTAAGACACCCAGAAAATTGCACACAAGAAATGGGACAAAATACCAGTGGAAAGGTGCAAAAGTCTCATTGCGGGTTAGTTACAGAAATTGTTTTCTTACAGCCATTGCCTTGAAAGGTTCTGCTGCAAAAGATTAAATTTAGAGTACCATCATTTCTGTCCAGGTCATAAGTTTGTTTTTGAATTTTTGTTCAATAGAAAAAAGTTTGATTTTCATTAGTTGATATTCAGTAAATTTACATTTTCAAATATGTTTTTGGCATTTTCAAGTTATTTCAATAACAATTGTGGATTATTCTTACTTTATCATAATGGTACCAACAATTTTGTCCATGTGTATATAACGCAGGATTAGAGTAGTGAACTTGATTTCTGTCACGGTTGAAGAAAGTACATTTTAAAACTTTGTAACTTCATAATATTTGTAAGGGTATGACTCCACGGTACGGATGGGCGGCGGTATCGCCGCAGCGGCGAAGCCGCTCGGCGCTAAGCCCCGCCCCCTTAATGGGACGCGATCATGCCGGATGTGTTAACTCTTCACATCCGGGATGATCGCTCTGTCCCATAGGGCCCTGTGATATGCCTTGCGGGGACGCTGCGATCTGAAAAGACGCGCAGCATGTCCGTAGTCGCAGGGCCGCCGCGTGCGGGTTTCCACGCATAGTGGAGACGGGATTTCATCAAATCCCCTCCACTATGCTGGAACATCTGGACGCTGCTTGTTTGACGCTGCAGCGCTGCGCAGCGTCAAACAAGCAGCGTTTCCTGAACGTGGAAACATACCCTAAGATTGTTTCAGTCACAATGTTAAGAATCTATAAATGAAACTGAAATGCTATTGCCTCCACTTGCATGATTCGTATATTCAACTTCTTTTAGATTGTAGTGTACTAGAGCAATTTTTAGATACTGTTCTTTTTTTTCTTTTTCTTTTTTTTTTTTTTAGCTTTCTGAATGGCAATTATTAAGTTTCAGGTGGGATTAGTTGTAGGCTACCATTTTACATGTAAACAAAATATTTTTCCAAATGGTTGGATCTCACAGAAAGTTGCAAGCAAGGCTTAAATAACTATGGAAATTTCAAGGGATGAACAATGCATGGGGAAAAGACAACAAAAACTGAAGCAGCTGACCATTTTTTATCTCAATGGTTAATCACTGAACACTACAGTAACATGACCAGATGCTAGATTGCAAATTTCAGGCCAGAGCTTGTACTTGTAATCTGTGTTTTTCTATTTAGATCCCTTGTTTACAGGTTGTCTTACATAGATGCTTTCCAACATGGGCAGTAAAATTATTATTTTACATTTTCTTTAATAAACTATAATAAACTGAAAATGTTACACTTATTCACAGAAAATTACTACGGCACTCCAAAGCCTCCAGCTGAACCTGCTCCACTCTTATTAAATGCAACAGACCATATTTTTCCTGGTGGCATTCCAAGAGTTGAGGGGAAACGCAAGCGCAATAAATCTGTAAGCAACATGGAGAAGACCGGAATCGAACCCCCAGAAGAAGAGGAAGAGGAGAGACCTGTCATCAATGGAAATGGAGTAGCAGTTACACCAGGTAAGTGCAATTTCATCTTTTTGGATAATTTTTAAAATTAATTATTCAATATATATATATATGTGGTCTTGTTAGGAGGGCGTCATAAAGATGAATTGCATTGTACCATCAAAATCAATACAGAAGTCTTTAACGTTATATTTAATAAAATAGTAAGTAAAAGATATAGCTAACTTTGTCAAATACATGTTATGTCAATATAATGTCATGTTAAGATTTGTTACACAATGGTGTGTAACTTGTTTTGTAAAATCTTCATCTAAATTCTTCAAGGCAAATCACTTGGGTCAAAAGCATGACATATTACTGAACGAGTCATACTTGCTCTAATTGCACGCTGAATTCAATCATGTTATTTGAATGTATAGACCCGGAGCTCCAGAAAACTTTAAAGGGGTTGTCCACTATTAGGACAACTCATTTCAAACACTGTTTCCCACCCCCACCCCCTACTCCAATAAAATAAAAACACACATACTGTCCAGTGCTGACGCCGTTCCAGTTATGTTGGTACTGGCTCTCAAGGAGCTCACATGACATAGTCATGCGATCCCTGCTGCCAATCAGTGGCCTCTGCGCTGTCTGACTTCCTACGGATATCTGTAACTTGCGAAGGAGGAGGACAATGAAGGGTCCGCTGATTGTCTTCAGGGATCGCGTGACATAATGTCACATGAGCCTTGAGAGAGTCAGTGCTAATACCGTTGGAAAGGCATCAGCTTCGGAGGTGAGTATAGTGGTTATAATTTTTCTGGGGGGGACTTAGTGATTGAGAAGGGGTTGTTCAAGTAGTGGACAACTCCTTTTTAATGTTCTCGTTTGACTCAAATTCACCTGACGGAAGGCAAAATAAATGAACATATAGTATGATACACCAGGCATTCCCGAACAGTTAAACATTCTCACAGCCTTTCATTCACAAGACAGAAGGCAGAACATATACACTAGGAGCCCCTATATACTGTTCTTTAACATTTTTGAAGTCTTACATTCACCAGACATGACAAAAATGTCTTGTTGGCAGCCGGCATGCATGTATGCATCGGCATACAGTTTATTTAGCCATATAGGAAACCTCAGACGGGCTGCACTTGCCAATACAGAGTCCAACACGCACAAAAAATATATAGCAAATTTTTTTTTTTTTTTTTTGCATTGTGTCCTTATGATGGACACATGCCAATGCATCAATTGCCTTAATTTGATGCCATTCACAAAGTTACCCTAACTGCCATACTGCTTCTTCAGTGAAAATGCATATCTTCTTGGGCAGGAGATTTTCTTGAGCTGAATTTAAAAATAAATGTAATAAGCTTTTCAATTAGCACCGTTCTGTTAACGGTCTGTACAATTTTGTCAGGCCCTGCACATGATTTGAATTTTATTCACGGACAGACAGACAGATAGACATACATACATACATACATACATGCATACATGCATTGCATGTTCTACTGAGTGCCATATTAAGTATTGATAGTATTGTGCCCTAAAAGCATTGTTTTGGGGCAACATGTGATGACACAAAGAGCTGCAGTGACTCTGTACAGGCTCTGTGTAATCAAACAAAGTGCCATAAAGGCAAATACAAATGTTCAAAAACTGTGATATAAAGGAAGTATAATGCTAGCAGACAGTGTGTGCAAAACAAAATCAACCTAGAAAGATCCAAAACCATATGGCTCTCAAAGCATACGTTCTAAATTTTTTATGTATACAATTATTGTGTTATTCTAAAGTCAGACTTTCACACAGGTTTTACTTATTTATAAAAATATCTATAACGAAAGATAACTTGACCAATTTTCAAAAATCTTGTTCTAGTAAAGCAAGCTTTCCTGGTTATCTATTAAACATCAATGATGTGGCTTGACTGTCGCAGGACATTTGCATGTTGTAATGCCCAGAGGAGCAATGGGGTTCAGAGGTGATAAATGTGTATTTTTATGTCTTATGTAGAGTCAAGCGAACATGAAGACAAGAGTACAGATGCCTCAGGTGAGAATTCATCCCAGCCTTATTCTGCTCCATTGTACTGCCAGCCAGATGAGTCAAAGGAAAGCATGGATCTGAAGAAACAGCTGAAGCCTGAAGACAATGATGAACTGGGGTCCTTACCTGATAACTGGGAGATGGCATACACCGAAAAAGGGGAAGTCTATTTTATTGAGTAAGTTCATAATGTTTTTTTCTTTTGATCCAATCAATTAATATTTGCGGCTTATTCACATATTTATAACCTGTGATCATAGCGATGACCTTCAAACCAGAATTGGTTACAATAACTGAAAGTTATAAGATAAACTAAGTTTTCCTACATCTATGCATGCTGCTTTAAGGATATGTGCACATGAATGCAGACCTATGATTTTCATGGTTACAGGCTTCAAATACCTCTGTGTCTTGTGTAGCTTAAAAAAAAGGCAGAGATAATGGATTACGGTATTTCAAGTTTGCAAGATCAGCCTACACACAAGGTTTGAATGAAGAGCTGCACATAAATGACATAACTACCCTTTCCAAATTAATGCAGTAAACCCAAAAGAATATTCAGAAGGGCCTGACAGTGAGGATTCTGAAAAGGTTTTCACTTAGTACTTCAACAAACAACTGCCCCAAAATGGTACACTGAGGAGTCTGAAGGAAAATCTTCACTAATAAATGTAAATGCTCCTTTGTTTTATTTAGTTTTTTTTTTAAATAAGTTTCCCTTTTAAATACTTCTGATTTAAATTGGACCAAACTCTACTTCGTTTTCTGAACATGTGGAATTACCCAAACCCTGTCTTTCGTCCCTACTTAACGTGGCCTTCACCCCCTACTAACAAGGCCTTTACCACCTTCTAACGTGGCCTTCGCCCCCTACTAACGTGGCTTTCGCCCCTACTAACATGGCCTTCACCCCTCCTACTAACGTGGCCTTCGCTCCTACTAACGTGGCCTTTGCCCCCTACTAATGTGGCCTTCGCCCCCCTACTAACATGGCCTTCGCCCCCCTACTAACGTGGCCTTCACCCCCTACTAATGTGGCCTTCACCCCCTACTAATGTGGCCTTCACCCCCTACTAACGTGGCCTTCACCCCCTACTAACGTGGCTTTCGCCCCTACTAACGTGGCTTTCACCCCTACTAACGTGGCCTTCACCCCTACTAACGTGGCCTTCACCCCCTACTAATGTGGCCTTCGCCCCCTACTAACATGGCCTTCACCCCCTACTAACGTGGCCTTCACCCCCTACTAACGTGGCTTTTGCCCCTACTAACGTGGCTTTCACCCCTACTAACGTGGCCTTCACCCCCCTACTAACGTGGCCTTCACCCCTACTAACGTGGCCTTCACCTCCTACTAATGTGGCCTTCTCCCCCTACTAACGTGGCCTTCGCCCCCCTACTAACGTGGCTTTCGTCCCTACTAACGAGGCTTTTGCCCCCTACTAACGTGGCCTTCGCCCCTACTAATGTGGCCTTCGCCCCCTACTAACGTGGCCTTTGTCCTCCACTAATCTGATTTTACCTACTACTACATTTCATACTCACTGTAACCTCGCACTGAAGGACTTGTTTAGCTGATGGACAGTGTATATCTAGTAATTTCCGCAGTGCTGATATTGTAATACTGTTGACGTGAGTATGAAATATTCCACTAATACATGGCTTTAAAAAGTATTTTCTCTTAGGCCAGCTGTAGTTCTGCGACACTTGATTCATTACTGTGTTGCTGCTCGTCTTTCCCTTGTGATAAATAACCTGTGATAGTTTCTCATTCTCGCTGTCATAATAGCTGAAACTGTATTACTGGGAATTCTGCAATGTAAAAGATTATTTTAATATATACAAATACATTTAAATTATGTATCACGCTTTGGCTGCAAAAAATCTATGTTTTTTTTTTTTTGTTTTTTTTTTAATACCTAAGCTTTATGAACTGTAATAAAGGTTTTGGGACATTACAATAGCCTGGCAGGATTGTTAGTGCTATAGCATCAGCAAAACTGTGTCTGTTAATTATTAGTTCTCATTAACTTAAATGTTTCTTCTTTACATAATAATCGTCAGTAGTTTTATCAGTAGAAAGGTGCCTCCCTGTATTTCTTTTGTAGCAGTAACCTATCCCTGTTGCTCGTCTTTGGTGACTGTTCTACAACTCTGTTCTTGAATCTTAAGGCTCATTTATACAGGCCGATAATCAAGAACAAGCATTTGTTGCTCATTCTCAGATTATCAGCTTGTGTAAACGCGCCAGCAATTACCTGTCTAACTAGCAAAACACTCACTTGTAGGGTGATTGGCTCTTTCATGCCAGCATTAGAATCCTCGTTATTGGCAGGGCAATGTCCTTCTTAAACAGGCGATGTGCTATTAATAATGATGATATTCTGTTAGCTTCCAACAATTGTATTAACGATCATTCTGTGCACATGCAATTCTGGTCAGCCATTTAATGAAGGACGATAAGCATGTGTATAGCTGATCGGCAATTGTTTAATGGTCACTATCAGTAAGTGTAAATGGGTCTTCAACTTGAGATGTGTCACAGACACTTCTAATTAAAGAAGTACTCCTATGAACTTTTGTTTTGCCTAAACGTGTATGTGTATGTAGTATAGAGAGTGTGTTTAATATACTCGCCTACCGCCACCTTCTTGGGTATGCAGCACCATTCTGCTCTTCTGAGTGACGTCACTGCTTTGCAGACTCTTCTGGTGGGACAGAAGTTTCTTCTCCAGTGTAAGTCTATGGAACCTTGTTCTGATTCTCTGATTCTTACATTGTAAAAGTTACTTCCGGTTCACACATAGCGCAGTCTGACCTGGAGAGTCTGATCGGTGATATCACTCAGGAGAAGAGTGAAGCAGCACTGAATACCGGAGAAGACGGTAGGTGAAAATATTAACACACCGTCAATACATTACACACACACACATATACACATGTTTAGGATAAAACAAACAGTTCATGGGAGTGCTTCTTTGCATTTATTTTTTTCTTTGGTGTTGGCCATATCATTCAGTATCCAAAGTCCAAACTTGCACAATTAGTCAGGCGTCAGGCAATTGCAGAAGGTCTGATAAATAATCTCTTTTGTCTTTGAATCAGAGAAACCTCCCCATGTGAACACCTGGTTGCATACATGAAAATCAGTGTGGCATCCAATGATTGGAGATTTTGTTGGATTTTTTTTTTTTATCACAAATTGAAAGTCGCACGTCTTTGACCCCCTTTAGCTTTTAATGCAACTTGTATGCAATCTGACTGTTTTTTATAACCAAAGGTCTATAATTGTCCTACTACAGGATTCACAATATTTTAGCCACATGACTTATCCCAAACTAAGGGAAATTTGCCCAAAAAGACAATAGTGAACTTGCATCCTTAATAACTCTCGTTTCATGATAATCTTGCTGTGTAAACAGGCTGCCGGTAATCCAATGAAGGAGCAAAATGCTTGTTCATCATGTGATATTATCGTTTGCGTAATGCAAAAAATAATCATTCTCGGCGGAGCATCACCCAGTATAAACAGGGCTCGCGCTGCCAAGAACAATGGCATCTATGTGCACTGAGCTTTTAGAAGATGTTCAGTATGTTCAGTACTTGTGTTTGCTGTGTTGTGCTATGTGTAAATGGGCTATTAAACAATCGCTGATCAGTAAAGGTTTACCGATAAGTGGTTGATTAGTGCTACCGGACCCTTACTGGATTGTCACTAGTGTTAGTGTAGCCCTAACCTAATAGGACATGCCTTCAAAGTGCCACAGTCAAATGTACACAGTAATTGCCTTGATAGCGAGTTTAGCCTAGGAGGTTCTCTCCCCTAAAATGGACTTAAACAATTAACCATGCACCGATCTAGCATATGTTGCCTTGACTGTGATAAATCAGCACATTGTATATCAAATATTCAAAACTGGTAATGATGTTTGTGATTAAATAAATTATTTATATTTATATTTATAATTAGTGTTATAAAATTGCATAAGGGAAACAAAAATCACAAGAGCAAGAGCAAATACATGATGTTATGTAAAGTAACATAGGAATGGATTAGGGGTTATTTACAAAAAAGATTAATACAACTGATCCATATGATGTCACATAAAGTAACATGCGCCATTGAGTCCGAATATACAAAATACTAAAGTAGCAAGGCAGTAATGATAATAAGATGATATGTATCAGAAAAGGTCAAGTCACAGAGATTATTATAATGTGCAATTATTGCAGAAATCCTCCACAGTATTGGTTCCGTGTGATGCCACATAAAGTGACACATGCCAAAAAGTGTATATATTTATTAAAGTGCTAATATAACAAATGTGAATAATAAGATGCACATTCCAAAAGTCCCATCACACAGAACAACATATACATTGATGGTGTAAAATTACACACAATCAGCAAAGTGAAAATACCGACCCTCACAGAATGTATGCTGTAACACGGGTAACACCACACTGGGATATCGCAGCATAAAAAAGTATAATTTGACCTAAATTTCCATTGGTCAATGCTTTGTGCAATGCTAAATTATTTTAATCCCCTTACCTGGTTACAGAAGATTATCTCACTTATCAAGGTAGTGCGTTGGGAGTCATGATAATTTTAAGTTTTGATTTAAAGGGACGCTGTCACCCCCTCCAGCCGTTATAAACTAAAAGAGCCACCTTGTGCAGCAGTAATGCTGCAGTCTAACAAGGTGACTCTTTTAGTTTTTGTTGCTGATATTCCCACAATAAAGGTATTTATAATTTTGCTCAAATACCTATCTTTGTACCTGGAGGCAGGTCTGAAGCCTCCTCTTTGAAGCGCCCAACTGCCGTCAGTCATCTCTTCTGGGGTGATTGTCGCCGCCCCCTCAGCGCTGTTTTCATCTGAAATCCGGCGCCTGCTCTCTGCTCTTCTGCCTGGAGCAGGCGCATATAGCATTGGCCGTCCTAGCTCTGATGCCGGGTTCCGGTCTGTGCCTGTGCGGGCAGTGCGGCCACCCTGTAACTGAATCCCCGCCCCGCACTGTGTTATGCATTATGCACAGTGCGGGCTGGGATTCCTGGGCATGCGCACTGCGCTTGTCAGACGCTCCCCCAGGTCCCCCGCCTTCCAGCGTTGTTCTGTGCAGCTGTTCCAAACGCCGGCAAGGATACCTGTATATTCCGGCAAGCTGGTGTGTGGTTTGTCTTGGTGTCTGTGTTTGTATGTTGTAAGGCTAATGCACATAGTGGGGGACCTGGGGGAGCGTCTGACAAGCGCAGTGCGCATGCCCAGGAATCCCAGTCCCGCACTGTGCATAATGCATAACACAGTGCGGGGCGGGGATTCAGTAACAGGGTGGCCGCACTGCCCACACAGGCGCAGACCGGAACCCGACATCAGAGCTAGGACGGCCAATGCTCTATGCACCTGCTCCAGGCAGAAGAGCAGAGCGCAGGCACCGTATTTCGGACAAAAACAGTGCTGAGGGGGCGGCAACAATCACCCCAGAAGAGATGACTGACGGCAGTTGGGCGCTTCAAAGAGGAGGCTTCAGACCTGCCTCCAGGTACAAAGATAGGTATTTGAGCAAAATTATAAATACCTTTATTGTGGGAGTATCAGCAACAAAAACTAAAAGAGTCACCTTGTTAGACTGCAGCATTACTGCTGCACAAGGTGGCTCTTTTAGTTTATAACGGCTGGAGGGGGTGACAGTGGCCCTTTAAGAAGTTTGCTTGCTTGTGGATTAGCTATGTAAATTCCTCATTTTGGTTTCAGCATTTTTCAGATATACCGTAAGTCCTGCGTGTTTTTAGAAACATAGATGTAATAAAGTAGGTTTGGGAGACTGATGTCAGAAAAAAACACATGGTCCTTTAGTCTGTTGCGGTGTAATTTCATTTTTTAATGTTAATCTTGGGCTAGACGTAGGTTTATCTCAGGCATGTTCAGATTTGCTTATTGTCTGCTGAAAGATTACCGACATTGCTTCTGATTTCTCCTCTCCCCCAAGTAATTTCAGGTTGTGCCGCTTGTTCTTTGGATGAATTTCTTACTGAAAACATTTTCTTCCTGAACTTTATTTAAACTTTTTCACATTTCAGAAGTTTTGTGTCCCCACCTTCTCATCTTTCCTCCAGGCTATGCAAATTCTGTCTCTCCCAATTAGTTTTGTCCTTGAGACCTTACGTTCTTGTATCTTTGCATCCACTCCATTATATTTATTTTACACATTTATATAGCGCCATCATATTCCATAGTGCTTTACAGAGCTACTATTTTATCTATGTCTTTTTGTAGGAGATGTCTCCAGAAGTGACTCGATTGTGGTTGCACTAGATTGCAATACAGTCGAAATAAAATCTCCCTCTTTCCACTGGTTGTACCTCTGGTTAGGAAACCAAGCATTCAGCTTGCTTTCCCTACAGCTTGGCCACACTGTAGACTTATTGTGAAGATGTCAGATATTAGTACCCTAAGTCCCACTTTTAGGAAGCCCTGGCTAACCGAAAACTTCGAAAATAATCATCTGAAGATCCCCCTCCGCATATATCCATTATTGAACTACAGTTTCCATTGTTTTTCTTCGAAAATGGACATCTGAGATTGACTGACTAACTTACTTTATCTCATATTTGAGATATACCCCTTCAAACCTAGATTCTTGCCTTATGTATTTTACTAGTGACATGTACGTTTAGGCAGTTATTCAGTTTTGCAACACGTTCCTTCTCCCCCAATCAGTACTCTATTGCGTCTTCATGCGGTCGCCGCACACCTCAAATCGCCGCATGCGGACACATCCGCATACATGTCCCTGCCTACCCAATGTTAAAGATAGGTATGCAGGGAAACGCAGGATGCATACAGAAGTAGGCAGAGCTTCAAGGAGGAAGAAGGGAGGAAGTACGCAGCCATCCTGAATGCAAATGTGAAACCAGCCTAAGCTAGACACTAATATTGGCATTATATGGAATTAGTAGTATGGAGATTATTATTTGACCTTGACATTGTTAGTATAATATTGCATTATTAGTATTTACACACTCTATAACCAGTACAAGCTCACATATAAGCTCACTCACTGCAATGGATGTATTTCAAGTTTACGTTGCGCTATTCTTTTGATGTTAAAAAAATAAAAATAAAAAAATAGGAGATTGGAAGTAAGGCTATATGCCTATATGCTTACAAAGTATGTGCCGATCTGCTTAGAAAGTAAACATGCTTTCACAGATTTTAATTTTTTTTAACGTTCTGGGTAAATATTCCCTATATGATGAAAACTTCTATCAAGCAGGCTCTGATCAGTAAGATTGCTTTTCATTGTTCCTGTAGGATGCATGGTTTTCTCCAGCCCACCTGTTTGGGAATAGGGCGCATACTACCGTACAATACCTACCATAACATTGACACAGATGACAATTGTTTGCAAAAAGTGTCAGGGGCAAAACCTCTTCCTTTCAATCAGTTGTGGCTGAAAACCTAATCATAAGGATGAATGTCATGCAGTAAATGCTAAGAAGGTTATACATCATAGTAGAAGAACGCTGACTCTTGCAGTAGCAAGGACAAGGCAATAACTTTAGGTCTTTAGAGGGTTTTTTATATAAAACATCTCCTGAATCTTTTTATTAATTAGATGATTTACACATGTTTATATGGCATGTACTATGGATCTTAACACGTTTCTATACTTTGGAGAACTTTGACACAACTTGTTCTCTAAGCCATAATTCATGCGAATGTCAAAAGCATTTTTCTTTCACGATAGAATTCTAGATAGTAGCTAATAGATTATTTTATCTGTTGATTTCCCGTTAGTACTTCTACTGACTGTTTACAACATTTTATGCTTTGAATGCAGAAAGAAAGAATAAATGTTTGCTCACTAAATAAATCATAGATGGTTCTTTCTAGAAAAGTAGAGATGGAGATAAAAGGCTAAAATGAGTTGGGAAAGCTGGGAACTGTTTATTGTGAATAGATTTCTATAAGGAGATGAAAACGCCCGAAAGAAATCCGTGTCTTGACTGAAGAATATTGCCTGTAACATCGTATCATATGTATTCAATACCCAACTTTAACACTTGGGGGCAGTAGATTGTGTGTGATTTTTTTTTTCTTTTTCACACTTTGGTAAGTGCATTTATATTATAACACTAACTTGTCAAAAATTATTTTTGTCAACATAGAATAAAATTTATACCTGCTAAGAAGAACATACGTCCTAAAATCGGGGCTTCTGAATGTAGTAGTATCATGGTATTTCTCTAATTTTCTTGTAAACTGTAGTGTGTGTGTGTGTGTGTGTGTGTGTGTGTGTGTGTGTGTGTGTGTGTGTGTGTGTGTGTGTGTGTGTGTGTGTGTGAATATAATGTGTGTACACATAATGTGTTTGTGTGCGTGTATATATATATATATAAACATATACACAGTATACTGTATATATATGTGTGTGTGAATATATATGTGTGTACACATAATGTGTGTGTGTGTGTATATATATATATATATATATATATATATATATATATATATATACATATACACAGTATATATATGTATGTTTGTGTGTGTGTGTGAATATATATATGTGTGTGGGTTCGGTTTTATATAAATGCCTAGTAGTATGATGCCATATGGATCACCATGATCTTTCTTTTCACACATGCAAATTGCGGATCGTGAAATTCTAATCCAGCAACATAAGGATGTTGGTAAGCTTGTTAAGTACATTGTTTGTGATGCTGTAAAGGACAGCACATCTGGTATTCCTAGCAGGCTTGCTGTTTTCAAAGTATGTATCTCCATGGCAGTGCTTAATGTCAGCTCATTAGGGGCTTGCCTCTATTCGTTGTACTGTGCCCCAGGCATTCTGTGACACTGACCCACCTCTCTACTGTACAAGAACATAGAAGCCATATTATCAGACCGTGAACATATAGAGCAGAGCTGATTTTCTTATGTCACTGTTGTTTTTTATGCTATGATTATGCTTTGGGTCCTGGTTTTAACTGAATAAAACACATATTCCTGACCTGGGGCATATCTAGAAGGCATACAAAGGTAGTAGTCATAACTGAGCCCTTGTGCTGAAAGGGAATTTGTAACCAGGTCTTTGCTATGTATTCTGAAAGCACCAAACTATAAGGGTACCGTCACACTCTGCAACTTTCCAACGATCATGACCAGCGATACGACCTGGCCGTGATCGTTGGAAAGTCGTTGTGTGGTCGCTGGAGAGCTGTCACACAGACCGCTCTCCAGCGACCAACGATGCCGAAGGCCCCGGGTAACCAGGGTAAACATCGGGTTACTAAGCGCAGGGCCGCGCTTAGTAACCCGATGTTTACCCTGGTTACCATCGTAAAAGTAAGAAAAACAAACAGTACATACTCACATTCCAGTGTCCGTAAGGTCCCTTGCAGTCTGCTTCCCGCTCTGACTGAGTGCCGCCGTAAAGTGAAAGCACAGCACAGCGGTGACGTCACCGCTGTGCTCTGCTCTTACATTCCGGCCGGCAGTCAGTCAGAGCGGGAAGCAGACTGCAAGGGACCTGACGGACACCGCAATGTGTGTATGTACGGTTTGTTTTTTTTTACTTTTACGATGGTAACAAAGGGTAAACATCGGGTTACTAAGCGCGGCCCTGCGCTTAGTAACCCGATGTTTACCCTGGTTACAAGCGAACGCATCATTGGATCGGTGTCACACACACCGATCCAGCGATGACAGCGGGAGATCCAGAGACGAAAGAAAGTTCCAAACGATGTGCTACGACGTACGATTCTCAGCAGGGTCCCTGATCGCTGCTGCATGTCAGACACTGCGAGATCGTATGGATATCGCTGGAACGTCACGGATCGTACCGTCGTAGCGACAAAAGTGCCACTGTGTGACAGTAGCCTAAGGGAAAAGACCCTAATTTCAGCATTGTAACACTTATTGGAATGTGTTTGTTGTTTCAGTAAAATCAATGATTTATCAGCTGGGGATTATCACTACAGGACTAGGTATCTCATGCCCCCTAGTCCAACCACACCTCCAGCACTGATTAGCAGAAAGCTGTTAATCAGGTGTGTGATGGGTTTATACAGGACTCAATATTCTGAGCTCAGCAAGAACTGCGAATGAAGTATAGCTTGGAGAGTCTCCCTAAATACTAAAACTTAGCTTTTAATCAAATACTTAACCCTAGAACGCATACCCATAGAAATCTACACATTCACGCACCTGGGGCCTTTTAGGCCTGTTTACAATTATCATGGAATAACTCAAATAAAAATACTTTTCAAAGTTTATTGCAAAGTAAGGATGCATTCCCACTAGCGCAGGGGTCCGCCAGGACGGGATTCCGTAATGGATCTGACCTCCTGGTGACCCCAGCTAAGGCTGGCGGAATCCAGCCATTCCGGCAGCCTTAGCTGGAGTTACCAGGAGGTCAGATCCATTATGGATCCCCTTCTGGCGAACCCCAGCGCTACTGGGAACACAGCCTAAGATGTGTATATTTCAAAACATAATTATGTGCATAAAACAACAAAAAAGTAAGTAAACGGGCACGCCAAATATAGGCATTCTATATGCAATTTTTTTATGAAAACATTTTTTGGTTGTAGCAAACTTGGTGCAGGAATATTTATTTGTAACTTTACATATTCCCCCGACAATTCTCGCATATTATTTTTTCGGCTGAATGTTCCTTGCATACATTTTGTCCGCAAGTAGAACAGAAACGCTCCGATTTTCTTTCCTTCTTTGCTGGACAAATATAGCAGCGCTTTCTTTTTTTTCTCTTTGCTCTGGATGTTCCAGAAAGCGTATTCCACATTGGATCATTGCCTCCGTAATTTGCCTTGATAAGCATATCATGCTGCTTCTCTCCATCATAGTAGGCATCAAAAGTTCATAACAAAGTTCTGTCAAAAATAGACGTCTCTTGTCTTTCCTGTTGGCATGGAATTCTGGATTAATTTGACAATAAACAATGTAGCTATTGAGGGCTGACACATTAAGGATATTGGAAAAAAGGGCAACAGGCCAACGTTTAGTCTGCCTTTTGCACGAATACTCTCCAATCATTTCGTCCATCTTTTCGTCCAAGACACATGACTTTGTGAGGGAGCCTCCCTTCCAAGATCACTGTCATGCAGAATCCACACTCTTCCCAGCAATAGCAGAGTCATAAAAGTTCTTATCCAGCAACAATACAGACAAAAAGACTGAGTATCACATGTAAACCTAGTACAGGCCTAAAAGGCCCCAGGTGCGTGAATATGGGGTAGTCCCAAAAAAAGGTTGTTATACCGAAATGTCTGTAACATAAAAATATATGAATAACTGGAAATTACTAACAACTATATACCTGAGGATTACCTAGATTTTCAAAATTCTAACTAAAGTACTTTTACAGAAAATAGAAAACAAGTAACCTGGCAGGCCTGCGAGGCCCCAGGTATGCGTTCTAGGGTTAAAATACAAAAAAATCACTACTGTTTTTGCGTATGGTTGGTTAACCCCTAGCAGGCTATACTTGGGGCCTGTCCATGTGAGGGCAGGAGCATTGCAGGGGCACGACAGGGATATAGGGAAACCATATCCCCTTCATTTGTTCCCTTTATTCCCCATGGACATCTGATCCTGCTATTGGGCTGAGACGAACCCGCTGTGAAAAAGCATCTGTACATTGGTGAGATCAAACCAATTTTTATCTGAGCACTCTTATGCACGAGCACTTTATTCATGTGGTCTGTACTGTCATGGTCCATATTTTAAGTATTTGATTAAAAGCTAAGTTTTAGTATTTAGGGAGACTCTCCAATCTATACTTCATTGACAACCCTGAGGGTATCTAATACTGCAATAAATGTACACTATAGCTGTTGGTTTCAGCAAGAACTGCACCAGAGAAAACAGTGAAGAGAATCCTGATCTTTCATATACATCATGCTGCTGTTGAACTACATGGCAAACACCTGCTGATAGATCTCTTTAAATAGGCCACAGATCAGCATATTACGTTTTCAAATGGGACATAGTAAGTGTTAAAATTTTGCATTGGAACCAAGAAGTTCATGTTAGTGTTCCACTGATCCTGACCTAACAAGGAGCTGTGCAACAGCTATGTTTCTGAACCCATCTCATAAAGTGACAGCATATCAATCAGTTATGTCATTACATTCTCATACGTGGGGGTCTGACTCACTTTTCCTGCAAGAAGCTGACACTGTAAAGCTCACAGTGCAGGGTTAGAGCTGCATCCTATTCACTGCTTTCCCTTTTAGCCTTAATCACAGTGGTGTATGGAGCCACAGATCCCCCATGACCACCAGAACAGGGGATTTATGTCCTTCATTCTCCCATAAAGTTGAAGAACAGAATGAATGCAGTGGCAGGGTACCTGTGGAACTGCTCCAAAGTCTATGGCATTATACAGTGAATATAAATAAATATATATATATATATATATATATATATATATATATATATATATATATATATATCTTTAAATACCCCTTTTTGATTAGTGTTGGTAATAAGTCCACCAGATGGCCTGCGAGTCAAGTCATCAGTAGGACTTTGAGTGAACTGGCTTCTACTCGATCAGTTTGTTTTCTAGTGAAATGTTTTCTGCTTTGAAATGTTACAAAATTATTGTGCAACTTGTAGTTGTGCAAAAATCTTGTGATTTTTGGAGATTTTACACCAGTCTTTGTCAGGTCTGTCTACAACACAAGTGAATGGCTCCTTTGGGACACTCTCAGGGTTTCTGGGGGATGCTGACATAGTCTTACTTTAGTACAGTCTTCATCAAGACTGACATGCAAAACTTCAGTCTAGATGAATTTGGGAGCACAGTATTTTTTTGAAAAATGACACTTAAGTTTTTTTATTGGCAGTTTCCAAAAATTGATGTGTGTGAACTAACCGCATGTATTTTAAGTGTGTCCAATACATTTGCTTTATTAGTTTATCCTGCATCCTAATATTTATTCACTTATTTTTTTCCTCATTTTTGTTTTTAGCTTTTATTTTACAGAGAAACTGCAGCCTAGTCGTATGCTGCTGCTTGTGATATAGAAACTGTTGGATGCGCAGAAATATGTTTAGTCTCCAGCAGTGTGATGCTAAATAATGCATTAACCTGTAGTGCTTTATTTTAATTTAGAATCCAGTGGCCCAACTGTGAATCTGAGTATCGTTTGATTATGAAAACCACTAATAATTGCCAATAAAGAGTTGTACGAGTATATTGTTTGGTCCCATAGGAACAATGCTTTCCGCTTGAAAGTTGTGTGTTCCTTGTTGATAGTCCATGCATAATTGAGGCTTTATGTGCGAAGTTGGACAATTTGAGATGTAAATAATATAGTGTATATGTGATAGAAGAGATCAAATAAGCTAGATCGTGAATATGAGCTAGATACAATTTTTGAATATCAAAGATGGATGAATATACAGTACATGAAAGAATAGAGAGATTTACAATAATAAAGTAGTTTTATAATTGTATACTAATAACTGGTACCGCGCTTAGGTTATACAGGTGGCCTATGCCTAATCATCGGAGTACAATAAACCTGAATATGTTGGTGAATGTACCTCCCCCTATAAACAACAGTGCACTACAGGTGCTACTAGAGGCCACCAATGCGACCTAGAAGTACTGTGTCACACACCTTACACCTGCCAACACCGTATGTGCGGATGGATTCAGCACAGATACATGCAACGATCAAAAAATACAAGTGGACCGGAATCCCTTACCATGTGCTGTAACTGTTTGCGCTCTCTGCTGTTCCTGGTAAGTGTCCCTGGGGATGTGTGATGTTCCGCAAATGCTGCGGTGGGTGCGACCAGGAAGTATTCTTGGAAGTTGTGGCCGAGGAGTGGGGTCCACAGGAGTACGGGCAAACGGGGCTAGGATTAGATGCCGCTACTGAGTGCAGAGCCAGGTAACGTCCCGGCCGGAGGCGCTCCTGGTTGCACTAGGAAGTAAAGATGGCCGACGCTGACAAGCAGCGTGTGACGTCACAGACCTATGGAGCCTCACTAGGATCAAAAAGACAAACCTACGCGTTTCGAAGGGTTAACGCCCTTCTTCATCAGGGTTACAGTCCCTGTTGAGAGCTCCTATGCTATATATACCTTTACCAGCCCTATAAGTCCGCCCCCTGCAATGAACTGACCACTTCAGTCAAAATAATGATCGGTAGCACAGAATGACACCACATTAATGTATCCTACCACCCATATATCTATAGTTCTGGGCTGTCAGATATTAATCCTTATTGGAGATGTTTTCTTGCATGCAATCACGTGTGCCCCAAGAGAATATACTATGTGCAAAAGAAAAAACTTTTTATATAAATACACACATATGTAAAAATGTGTACATATACACATACGTACAACCATAAATAAAAAATGTTTAAAAAATATAACTTTATTTTTAAAACCAATTAAAATATGCTACAATACCCTAGCACAACTACAAAAGTTTAAAAAAAACTTAAAAAATGTAAATATCACACCCTGTCATCATAATACTAAAAATACTACACGATTTATAAGTATAGGACATATATAGGCCTGTATGCGTGGATACAATCTTGCACACCCCTATCTCCATTATACGTGCGTTTAACTGCATAGAGATTGTGTATAGCATTTAGCAGTATGTACTATATTCCTGAGAGGGGATACCATCCATCGTTATATTTGAAACCTCAAAAGGCATTTTATAGCTATATGATACATATAATGTTCCACCTATCCCATTAAAATGCATATAATTCAAAATCATGGTTCAGGCCCCTAGGGGTAAGGCAGTCTAGTCTGAATATCCATTCCGACTCTACTTTAGACATTTGCTTCAAGAAGTTTCCCCCCCTCAGATTTTGCCGTACTTTTTGTATTCCACAAAATTGTACATCCTTTATATTCCCATTATGTACCTCTTTAAAATGGCGGGATAGGGGATGACCCAGGAATCCCTTATGAATGTTCCTTAGGTGCTCCTTGATACGTACCATTAATTTTCTCTTTGTTCTGCCCACATACAGTTTCCTGCAAGGACATCGAATCAAATAAATGATTCCCGTGGAATGACATGTAATTTTATCTCGAATATTGAATGTCTCCATGCCGGCGGAATCTCTAAAAGTAGTTTGACAACTACTTTTGGTGCCTGTATGGATACAACAGTAGCACCTCCCACATGGCATGAAACCCCCGTCAGATCTAGATTTCTGATTGCCCAGCGGGCCCTGATCATTATAGGCCAATTTGGCTGTGGGGGCCAGCAGATTGTTCAACGTCTGAGCTTTTTTATACACAAACCTCGGGTATAGAGGTAGATGTTCCCCTATGATCCTGTCCCTCTGCAAGGTTGCCCAATGTTTGCGGACAATCCCCTGAAACTGCTTGTATCCTGTATGGAACTGCGTTATGATGGGCAGTTGTTTGATCTGTTCAGGAATAGATGCCGTTCCTTGGGGATCGGGACTAGGTTTCTTTACCAATACACTCCTGGGTATGGACCTTACTTCATTAGCTGCCTGTTCGACCAGTGGCAGAGGGTAACCTTTCTCCAGGAATTGTTGTGTAAGGTGCTCGGATTCTTGATCATAATCCTTCCTAATAGTACAATTAATAAAAAAGAGTGGATGTTCATTATTAATTCAAACCCTAATGTGGCCTTCTTCTACCACATACCCAAGCTGCACAAAAACCCTGTGGATCCTCCAGGGAGGCCTATTATTTCAGGCATTGGCAGCCTCACAGCGAATTTATCAAAATATGTGGATACCCACTTACAAAAATGTATGCCCCTTATTCCGGCATATCTGAAGGATACGGGGCATACTCTGGAGATTTTGGAAACGCTAAAGTGGAACTCTAGTTACCTTCTAGTAACTTTGGACATTAAATCTTTATACACTGTCATCAATCAAAAATTGGGTTGCCAGGCGTCTGGACATTTCCTCCATAAGTTGGGCACATATTCAACAACCCAAATTGAATTCATACAGGAGTGCATTATGTTCATCGCTGAACATAATTATTTTATGTATGAGGGCCGTTTCTTCCTACAACAATGGGGCACGGCTATGGGGACGCGTTTTGCCCCTGCATTTGCCAATCTATATGTAGCCAAGTGGGAGGAGTCAGCCAGCTATGACAAAGGTCAGCTTCGTACAGGGGTGGTGTTATGGCGCCGATTTATAGATGACGTCATACTTATTTGGGAGGGGTCCAGGGTAGACCTGGACTCATTCATTTGTAGCCTGAATACCAACAATTTTGGCCTGGAGTTTACACCCACTGTAAGTAGCAGTACCATCAATTTCTTGGATTTGACTATTTTCATTGAAGAGGGCCACCTCCACACAAAATGTTACCGGAAGGAGGTGGACTCGAATAGTTTCATCCACACCAGCAGTTGCCACCTCCCGGTGTGGCTTACAAATATTCCGAAGGGACAATTTACCAGGATTCGGCGCAATTGTACTATTATGAAGGATTATGATCAAGAATCCGAGCACCTTACACAACAATTCCTGGAGAAAGGTTACCCTCTGCCACTGGTCGAACAGGCAGCTAATGAAGTAAGGTCCATACCCAGGAGTGTATTGGTAAAGAAACCTAGTCCCGATCCCCAAGGAACGGCATCTATTCCTGAACAGATCAAACAACTGCCCATCATAACGCAGTTCCATACAGGATACAAGCAGTTTCAGGGGATTGTCCGCAAACATTGGGCAACCTTGCAGAGGGACAGGATCATAGGGGAACATCTACCTCTATACCCGAGGTTTGTGTATAAAAAAGCTCAGACGTTGAACAATCTGCTGGCCCCCACAGCCAAATTGGCCTATAATGATCAGGGCCCGCTGGGCAATCAGAAATCTAGATCTGACGGGGGTTTCATGCCATGTGGGAGGTGCTACTGTTGTATCCATACAGGCACCAAAAGTAGTTGTCAAACTACTTTTAGAGATTCCGCCGGCATGGAGACATTCAATATTCGAGATAAAATTACATGTCATTCCACGGGAATCATTTATTTGATTCGATGTCCTTGCAGGAAACTGTATGTGGGCAGAACAAAGAGAAAATTAATGGTACGTATCAAGGAGCACCTAAGGAACATTCATAAGGGATTCCTGGGTCATCCCCTATCCCGCCATTTTAAAGAGGTACATAATGGGAATATAAAGGATGTACAATTTTGTGGAATACAAAAAGTACGGCAAAATCTGAGGGGGGGAAACTTCTTGAAGCAAATGTCTAAAGTAGAGTCGGAATGGATATTCAGACTAGACTGCCTTACCCCTAGGGGCCTGAACCATGATTTTGAATTATATGCATTTTAATGGGATAGGTGGAACATTATATGTATCATATAGCTATAAAATGCCTTTTGAGGTTTCAAATATAACGATGGATGGTATCCCCTCTCAGGAATATAGTACATACTGCTAAATGCTATACACAATCTCTATGCAGTTAAACGCACGTATAATGGAGATAGGGGTGTGCAAGATTGTATCCACGCATACAGGCCTATATATGTCCTATACTTATAAATCGTGTAGTATTTTTAGTATTATGATGACAGGGTGTGATATTTACATTTTTTAAGTTTTTTTTAAACTTTTGTAGTTGTGCTAGGGTATTGTAGCATATTTTAATTGGTTTTAAAAATAAAGTTATATTTTTTAAACATTTTTTATTTATGGTTGTACGTATGTGTATATGTACACATTTTTACATATGTGTGTATTTATATAAAAAGTTTTTTCTTTTGCACATAGTATATTCTCTTGGGGCACACGTGATTGCATGCAAGAAAACATCTCCAATAAGGATTAATATCTGACAGCCCAGAACTATAGATATATGGGTGGTAGGATACATTAATGTGGTGTCATTCTGTGCTACCGATCATTATTTTGACTGAAGTGGTCAGTTCATTGCAGGGGGCGGACTTATAGGGCTGGTAAAGGTATATATAGCATAGGAGCTCTCAACAGGGACTGTAACCCTGATGAAGAAGGGCGTTAACCCTTCGAAACGCGTAGGTTTGTCTTTTTGATCCTAGTGAGGCTCCATAGGTCTGTGACGTCACACGCTGCTTGTCAGCGTCGGCCATCTTTACTTCCTAGTGCAACCAGGAGCGCCTCCGGCCGGGACGTTACCTGGCTCTGCACTCAGTAGCGGCATCTAATCCTAGCCCCGTTTGCCCGTACTCCTGTGGACCCCACTCCTCGGCCACAACTTCCAAGAATACTTCCTGGTCGCACCCACCGCAGCATTTGCGGAACATCACACATCCCCAGGGACACTTACCAGGAACAGCAGAGAGCGCAAACAGTTACAGCACATGGTAAGGGATTCCGGTCCACTTGTATTTTTTGATCGTTGCATGTATCTGTGCTGAATCCATCCGCACATACGGTGTTGGCAGGTGTAAGGTGTGTGACACAGTACTTCTAGGTCGCATTGGTGGCCTCTAGTAGCACCTGTAGTGCACTGTTGTTTATAGGGGGAGGTACATTCACCAACATATTCAGGTTTATTGTACTCCGATGATTAGGCATAGGCCACCTGTATAACCTAAGCGCGGTACCAGTTATTAGTATATATTTGTTTCTTACAGAATTGGCACATGTTCTGAGGTTACCAGCAGCTGGGTTATTACGATAGGCATCCATCTAGACGCCATAGTCATTTGTGTAGAGCGCCGGTGACAATATTTGTTTATACATAGTTTTATAATTGCTCATTGCAAGGAATAAGTATTAGGATGAATAGGGAGGGGTGCTGCCTGGGCTCAAATGCATTTACTACACTATGTGCTGAAAAAATAGTTCTGTGTGAGCAGGCAACACTTTAAAGGGAACCTGTCACCCCGTTTTTTCGGTATGAGATAAAAATACTGTTAAATAGGGCCTGAGCTGTGCATTACAATAGTGTAGTTTGTGGACCCCGATTCCCCACCTATGCTGCCGAAATACGTTACCAAAGTAGTCGTTTTCGCCTGTCAATCAGGCTGGTCTGGTCAAAAGGGCGTGTTGTCTTCCCCCAGATTTTGCGTAGTTTTCCGTTGGTGGCGTAGTGGTGTGCGCATGCCCAAGGTCCCGAATCCTCTGCCAGGGGATTTAAAAGAGCGCGCTGTTCGTTATTTCATTGGTGATCGGTGGGCGCGGCCATCTTCCTTTGGCCGCGCGTGCGCAGAAGCGGCACTCTGCTGGCCGCGACGCTCTGCTGGCCGCGGCTTCAGGAAAATGGCCGCGGGATGCCGCGCGTGCGCAGATGGATATCGCGGCAGCCATTTTCCTGAAGCCGCAGCCAGCAGAGCGCCGCGGCCAGCAGAGCGCCGCTTCTGCGCACGCGCGGCCAAAGGAAGATGGCCGTGCCCACCGATCACCAATGAAATAACGAACAGCGCGCTCTTTTAAATCCCCTGGCAGAGGATTCGGGACCTTGGGCATGCGCACACCACTACGCTACCAACGGAAAACTACGCAAAATCTGGGGGAAGACAACAAGCCCTTTTGACCAGACCAGCCTGATTGACAGGCGAAAACGACTACTTTGGTAACGTATTTCGGCAGCATAGGTGGGGAATCGGGGTCCACAAACTACACTGTTGTAATGCTCAGCTCAGGCCCTATTTAACAGTATTTTTATCTCATACCGAAAAAACGGGGTGACAGGTTCCCTTTAATGACATGATGATTAAACAAACACAATTTTAAATTGCACATAAAAACAAGTTAATATGGAGAATTGAATATTAATTGTTACTCCCAGCCAGCAATAGTTTTTACCTACCTTATTTTGTTGGCCTAATATAATAATAATAATCGGTGTTCTGTATGATTGAGCTCTGCGGTAAATGTTCCATTTAACCTGGAATTGCTCCCTGTCGTGCAGTTATTTAATAGGATCAAATAGTATTGATTTACTACCGCTACTTCCCGAGCCAAAGTTGTGTTATTCAATAATTCCATAACATGCTCAAACTGGTAATGAGCCAAACCGTACAATTCATTCCAACTCTTCATGGAAGTAGATTCTCATGCTCACTATGCTATTCATTACATCAAAGATAAATAATTGTATAAGTGAAATATACGGCCAAACTTTGGTGTGAATATGATTTGAACCTGTTCAAGATATTGGCCCTTTCAGGCAACCAGTTTTCTTATGCCCTGTTGGCACATATGGATGTCACAGCAGGCTGTTCCCGACTTGGCATTTTGTCTTCTAAGCCTCATTAGGGTACTGCTCATTTGCATGGACACCATGAAATTTGCATTTGCCCAGCAATTTCAGGGATCTTAATACCAGCTCACACATCACCAAAAGATTAATAACCTGGCATAGTATGGTTGAAAAAGACAAAAATGTCCGTGAAGTTAAACCATGGGATAGCTGTTGTATAGCGATTGCCAAGCCTTGGTCCCTCTAAGTCCACCATAATCAGTGATGTCCTGTGTCCTAACAGGCATTGAAAATTGCAGACCATAAGACCATGTTCACACTTTCAGTATTTGCTCAATATTTTATACCTGTTTTTGTAATCCAAAACCAGGAGTGGGTGATAAATACAGAAGTGGTGATGTGTTTCCATTATACTTTTCCTCTGATTGTCCCACTCCTGGTTTTGGCTTACAAATACTGATGTAAAATACTGACCAAATACTCAGTGTGTGACCTTAGATAGGTTCAGTTTACTGCCCTAACTATGTATCTAAATGCCTAAACCCAATTACCGCCTCCCTGAGTTTACATCTTTAGCCATAATCTAATAAAGAAAAAAATATATTCTCACTTACCGTATATTTTGTAGCGTGGCTAAAGGGTGTCTAATCGACGGGAGATATGTGTCGCATAGATGGCTTGCCGCTGTGATGTAGCCATAGCTACCTATATGTCTGTCAGGACCTGTGGTGATGTCACAACCACATGCCTCATCATGTGATGGGTTCTGGGTGTGGTTAGACCTATAAAAGAAAGCCTAATACTTAACACAGTGGATATGTGTGGAGCTGCTAGCTTCCAGAGTGTGTTAAAGTTCCAGGTCTGAGCCTGGTGGACTGGACACTTTGTTTTTCCTTTTCCTGAACTAAAGGCTATTTGTTTGCTGTTATTTTGCCACATGGTTTATGATGTAATAAACCTATGAACTTTTTAAAGGAACGTGCCTCCTGAAGTGTCAGCCATCGCACCTGAGCGAGTGAAATCCCTACAATTTATAAACTCCTATTGCAGCTAATTCTGATTATAAATCTACTAGCAATTATTACAACACACACTCGTATGAGTGTCAGTTTTTCTGGCCAAAACAAATACACTTTACATCAATGTAGTATGCTGAGGTCATCATTAGTGATGGATGAACCCAAACAGTAAAGTTCGGGGCTGTACCAAACACATGGACCGCAAACACTGACTTCTCCAGAACTTCTCTCAGGTTTGGCGCCTCAAACATTGGCTGTTTCCCATGCTGTCATCTGTGTGACAGCGTGAGAAACATCGGTGGCACTGATCGGCAGTAAGTTAGTTACCGCTGGTCAGTATAGCTATATACTACCGGGCTGTGTTATATACTATGCGGGCTGTGTTATATACTATGGGTGGTACATTATATTCTATGGAGGAGGCTGTGTTATATACTATGGGGTGCTACATTATAAACTATGGGGAGGTGGGCTGTATTATATTCTATGGGGGGCTACATTATATTCTATGGGGGGGCTGTATTAGATTTTATGAGGGAGGATTGCATCATAATTTTTGATGGGGCTACATTATATTCTATGGGGAGGTGGGCTGTATTATATTCTATGGGGGGCTGTATTATATTTATATTCTATGAGGGGTGATTGCATCATACTCTATGAGGGGGCTACATTATACTATATGAGGGGGCTGCATTATATTTTATGGGGGTTACATTATACTCTGTGGGGTGGTTGCATTATGCTCTATGGGGTGGCTGCATTATACTATATGTGGGCTGCATTATACTGTATCAAGGACTATGGGGAATACATTATACTATATGAAGAACTATGTGGTGCATTATACTATGGGAAGTGAATTGTACTACATTGATGACTATGGCGGTGCATTATACTATATGGAGTACTATGAGGAGTGTATTATACTATGTGGAGGGCTGAGCAGTGTATTTTAATATATGGAGGACTATGAGGAGTGTATTATACTATGTGGAGGACTATGGGAAGTGTAAAATACTATATGGAGGACTAAAGGTACCGTCACATTAAGCGACGCTGCAGCGATATAGACAACGATGCCGATCGCTGCAGCGTCGCTGTTTCGTCGTTGTGTGGTCACTGGAGAGCTGTCACACAGACAGCTCTCCAGCGACCAACGATGCCGAAATCCCTGGGTAACCAGGGTAAACATCGGGTTACTAGGCGCAGGGCCGCGCTTAGTAACCCGATGTTTACCCTGGTTACCAGTGTAAATGTAAAAAAAAAAACCACTACATACTTACATTACGGTGTCTGTCGCGTTCCCCGGCGTCCGCTTCCCTGCACTGTGTAAGCGCCGGCCGTAAAGCAGAGCGGTGACGTCACCGCTGTGCTCTGCTTTACGGCCTGCCGGCGCTGACACAGTGCAGGGAAGCGGACGCCGGGGAACGCGACAGACACCGGAATGTAAGTATGTAGTGTTTGGGTTTTTTTACAATTACAATGGTAACCAGGGTAAATATCGGGTTACTAAGCGCAGCCCTGCGCTTAGTAACCCGATGTTTACCCTGGTTACCAGTGAAGACATCGCTGAATCAGCGTCACACACGCCGACTCAGCGATGTCAGCGGGTGATCCAGCGACGAAATAAGGTGCTGGCCTTCTAGCTCCGACCAACGATGTCACAGCAGGATCCTGATCGCTGCTGTGTGTCAAACACAACGATATCGCTATCCAGGACGCTGCAACATCACGGATCGCTGTCATTATCATTGTTAAGTTGTTCAGTGTGAAGGTACCTTAAGGAGAATATTATACTATACCTATTTGTCTCCTTCCCCATAATCCTGTAGAATGTAAGCCCGCAAGGGCAGAGTCCTCGCCCCTCTGTATCAGTCTGTGATTGTTAGTTTGTTTACTTGAATAGCTAAGAGAATCCTTTATAGAAATTAAAACATAACTTTTAATACTACTGTTCTAAAAACATTTATGGACACACACAACGAACGTGATAAAGTGCAAACAGTGCATACCAGTGCTCAATAAAAAAAAATGGTTTTGTCTCACCAAATAGACGTTTTGACAGGAGCCAGACGATGCTTTGAGGGGGAGAGGGGAGGAAGAGTTGTCTATACTACCCCAGTCGTGCCCCTGTGTTGCTCCTGCCCTGACAAGGGCAGTACCCAAGTCAGACTAAATTTGTACCCACCACAAGGAATTTGGACTTCCCTACGCGTTTCCTCTCACATAGGTGAGACTCATCAGGGGAACTGCAAAATTGTGGGATATATTATCAGAAAAAGGCGCCCCCCCATCGGGAGGTGGCTGCTATGTGTCCGGTGCTATCGGTTTTTAGCATAGACTGATTATGGTAGGGTGAGACACCAGGCGGCAGACCATCCTCTTATATAGTTTCCTGTTCCTTAGACCAGCTAATTATATGGCTTCCTACCTTGCTTGTATCTAGGCCACGTGGCGTTCTATGGCGTTGTACCACCATTGCTGTGAATAGTAGCTCCATATCGGTACTGCGCTCTGCCCCGCAGCACATGCATTGAGGGCAGGCCGCCGTCACTTCCGGTTTACGCTGCCCGGACCTGCTGATTCATTGCGCACGCGCCGCTTCACTCAGGAAGAGATAGTTCCTATACAGCGGCGTGTGTATCCCCTAGGCAACGCGCTTCTTACAGCGGTGATCATCATAATGTCCACGTTTCTTATTATGCACACCCGCGGTGTAACAACATACGGTATATGTATTTTAAAGAAACTGCCAAAAGTGTCCCCATTTGTTATTAAACTGTACAGCCCATATAGATTGCTTCCAAAAGGACAAGGGGGCGGAGTTTAAACAAATGTCATACCAAGCACCTAAATGGTATTAGGATATGCCAATGTTAATGCAAATGCACATATGTACAATTATAAAGACCTGTTTTATTTCTTTATTTCTTATTATCATCATATGCTAGATACACTTAGTTACCAAAGAATACAGATGACACGCTGCATGGGCCAGATTTCCTTATACACAGTCCCCAAGACGTCACATAGGCCACGGGCCACTATTTTACATTTCTCAGGTGTATAAAATTCAAAATGCGGCGATGAAACAACCATGTCCCCATCTGTAAAATAGGTGCATATCAATACCATTGTCCAACATCATGATTATTTGTTCCAGTTGTATAGAATAAATTCAATAATATAATGATTACACACGGAACAGATCCTCCATATATGAAAAAACTATATATCAGGGGAAGGAAAGCTCACCTTAAATATCAATGCAGTCCATAAACAAAAATTCTCAGTTTATATCACACATGTTTGAGTTAGAGAAATAGATATATGTAAGATATAGCAGTGGCTAATATCCTACTCATTCTTTCTTAATAGAAGGCCTCAAATCTGTTTTATTGGCCAGATATCTCCAAAGTACAAGATTCCAAACTACCAACCTATAGATGTATGAAAATAAACCTTACCATATTCATATTTACAAGAAACAGCTATAATTCAGCTGCTCATTTAAGCCATATGGGTGGCATGTGTTAAGACGAAAAATCCACCTGGACTCCCTTTGGAGCAGAATCCTATCATAATCTCCACCTCTTTTTGGTGGCATTACTTTCTCGATACCCATAAATTGTATGGCTCTCGTGTCTCCAGTATGTGAACCATTTACATGTCTTGCCACAGATGTTTCTCTCTTATTACGGATGTCACCCAGATGTTCACCTATCCTTCTCCTGAACTCCCTTATGGTTTTACCCACATAGGTCTTGCCACATTTACAAATGATACGGTAGATTATGCCCTTGGTTTTACAATTGATAAAGTCTCTTATTTCAAAAGACTCACCGGCGTTTTCAAAATTCCTACCTACCAGAATATGTTCACAGGCGATGCACTCCCCACACCGGTAGCATCCCTTAATTCTAGCAGGTAGCCATGTTTCCCTGACCGTTGGTGTGACAAAGTGGCTGTGTACTAAACGGTTTCCCAACGTACGACTCTTCTTATATGTGATTTGTGGTCTCTCACCTATAAATTCTCTGATGTCCTCATCCATCTGGAGGATACTCCAGTATTTTTGGACTATCTCTCTAACCATCTGGGCTCCATTGTCATAGGTACATACCAGTCGAGCCTATTCCATTCACACTATTGAAAAAAGCCAGCACTAAGATGCCACCACCTGGGGGTGATATTTCCGCGATCGATGTGTTCCTTAATTTAACCACTAAGGAGATCAAACAGAATAAGGAGGTGCATACTAGACACAATCTAACTAAGGAACAAATGGAAGCCCTCCAAAATCTTGAAAAAGATACATCCATAGTGGTGAAGCCCTCCGATAAGGGGGGCAATATCGTTATAATGGGTACCAATGGCTATAAAGAGATGTGCTTATCTTTGTTGAGTGATCAAACCACGTATGTTAAAGTTCCTAAGAATCCAATAGAAAAAACTAAGAGCGATTTGAAAGATATCTTGGATGAAGCCAGAACTAACCAACTGATCAGTCAGGCAGAATATGAATTTCTCCTCCCTAAATACCCTATAGCGGCCACCTTTTATGCACTTCCAAAACTGCATAAGGGGGTTTGCCCTCTTAAAGGTAGACCAATAGTATCGGGTATTGGGAGTATTGGTCATAATGTCGGTGTGTATTTAGACGAGATACTTAGACCTTTTGTAAGCTCATTGCCATCGTACGTGAGAGACACGGCTGACTTATTGAATAAACTTGAGAACATCAGTGTGGAACCAGATGTATTCCTTGCTAGTATTGATGTTGAGGCATTGTACTCCTCCATCCCACACGATTGTGGAATGAAAGGTATTGAGCACTTTCTGGTAACAAGAGGCCTCCAATGTGTCCCCCACAATGAGTTTGTCATGTCTCTTCTTGATTTTGTTCTGTACCAGAACTATTTTTGTTTTGATGGTAAAGTCCTCCACCAGCTCAGGGGCACCGCAATGGGCAATCCTTGCGCGCCAAGTTATGCCAACCTGTTCCTGGGCTGGTGGGAGGACACCATCGTTTTTTCAGACACACCTATGGACCTGACCAACAAAATTGACCTTTGGGTCAGGTTCATAGATGATGTCTTCATATTGTGGCGAGGCACCATGGTTGAATTTGAGAAATTCATTAATTTTCTGAATAATAATGAAATGAACCTGAGATTCACGTTTGAAATCAATTTAAAACAATTGGCCTTTCTGGACATCCTGATCACAAAGTCAGAGAGGGGTGACACCTTGGAGACTACCATCTTCCGTAAGTCTACCTCCACAAACTCCTTGTTAAAATGGGACAGTCATCACCCTTATTCTTTGAAAAAAGGCATACCAAAGGGTCAGTACCTTAGACTTAAAAGGAATTGCTCAAATGAGAAAGAATTTAAAAACAAAGCTGATGATTTGCGCCAAAGGTTTCGGATTAGGGGTTATCCTGACCATATACTTAGGGAGGCGTTTAAACATGCTGCTAATCAGGACAGGAGAGGACTGGAGACACGAGAGCCATACAATTTATGGGTATCGAGAAAGTAATGCCACCAAAAAGAGGTGGAGATTATGATAGGATTCTGCTCCAAAGGGAGTCCAGGTGGATTTTTCGTCTTAACACATGCCACCCATATGGCTTAAATGAGCAGCTGAATTATAGCTGTTTCTTGTAAATATGAATATGGTAAGGTTTATTTTCATACATCTATAGGTTGGTAGTTTGGAATCTTGTACTTTGGAGATATCTGGCCAATAAAACAGATTTGAGGCCTTCTATTAAGAAAGAATGAGTAGGATATTAGCCACTGCTATATCTTACATATATCTATTTCTCTAACTCAAACATGTGTGATATAAACTGAGAATTTTTGTTTATGGACTGCATTGATATTTAAGGTGAGCTTTCCTTCCCCTGATATATAGTTTTTTCATATATGGAGGATCTGTTCCGTGTGTAATCATTATATTATTGAATTTATTCTATACAACTGGAACAAATAATCATGATGTTGGACAATGGTATTGATATGCACCTATTTTACAGATGGGGACATGGTTGTTTCATCGCCGCATTTTGAATTTTATACACCTGAGAAATGTAAAATAGTGGCCCGTGGCCTATGTGACGTCTTGGGGACTGTGTATAAGGAAATCTGGCCCATGCAGCGTGTCATCTGTATTCTTTGGTAACTAAGTGTATCTAGCATATGATGATAATAAGAAATAAAGAAATAAAACAGGTCTTTATAATTGTACATATGTGCATTTGCATTAACATTGGCATATCCTAATACCATTTAGGTGCTTGGTATGACATTTGTTTAAACTCCGCCCCCTTGTCCTTTTGGAAGCAATCTATATGGGCTGTACAGTTTAATAACAAATGGGGACACTTTTGGCAGTTTCTTTAAAATACATATACCGTATGTTGTTACACCGCGGGTGTGCATAATAAGAAACGTGGACATTATGATGATCACCGCTGTAAGAAGCGCGTTGCCTAGGGGATACACACGCCGCTGTATAGGAACTATCTCTTCCTGAGTGAAGCGGCGCGTGCGCAATGAATCAGCAGGTCCGGGCAGCGTAAACCGGAAGTGACGGCGGCCTGCCCTCAATGCATGTGCTGCGGGGCAGAGCGCAGTACCGATATGGAGCTACTATTCACAGCAATGGCGGTACAACGCCATAGAACGCCACGTGGCCTAGATACAAGCAAGGTAGGAAGCCATATAATTAGCTGGTCTAAGGAACAGGAAACTATATAAGAGGATGGTCTGCCGCCTGGTGTCTCACCCTACCATAATCAGTCTATGCTAAAAACCGATAGCACCGGACACATAGCAGCCACCTCCCGATGGGGGGGCGCCTTTTTCTGATAATATATCCCACAATTTTGCAGTTCCCCTGATGAGTCTCACCTATGTGAGAGGAAACGCGTAGGGAAGTCCAAATTCCTTGTGGTGGGTACAAATTTAGTCTGACTTGGGTACTGCCCTTGTCAGGGCAGGAGCAACACAGGGGCACGACTGGGGTAGTATAGACAACTCTTCCTCCCCTCTCCCCCTCAAAGCATCGTCTGGCTCCTGTCAAAACGTCTATTTGGTGAGACAAAACCATTTTTTTTTATTGAGCACTGGTATGCACTGTTTGCACTTTATCACGTTCGTTGTGTGTGTCCATAAATGTTTTTAGAACAGTAGTATTAAAAGTTATGTTTTAATTTCTATAAAGGATTCTCTTAGCTATTCAAGTAAACAAACTAACAATCACAGACTGATACAGAGGGGCGAGGACTCTGCCCTTGCGGGCTTACATTCTACAGGATTATGGGGAAGGAGACAAATAGGTATAGTATAATATTCTCCTTAAGGTACCTTCACACTGAACAACTTAACAATGATAATGACAGCGATCCGTGATGTTGCAGCGTCCTGGATAGCGATATCGTTGTGTTTGACACACAGCAGCGATCAGGATCCTGCTGTGACATCGTTGGTCGGAGCTAGAAGGCCAGCACCTTATTTCGTCGCTGGATCACCCGCTGACATCGCTGAGTCGGCGTGTGTGACGCTGATTCAGCGATGTCTTCACTGGTAACCAGGGTAAACATCGGGTTACTAAGCGCAGGGCTGCGCTTAGTAACCCGATATTTACCCTGGTTACCATTGTAATTGTAAAAAAACCCAAACACTACATACTTACATTCCGGTGTCTGTCGCGTTCCCCGGCGTCCGCTTCCCTGCACTGTGTCAGCGCCGGCAGGCCGTAAAGCAGAGCACAGCGGTGACGTCACCGCTCTGCTTTACGGCCGGCGCTTACACAGTGCAGGGAAGCGGACGCCGGGGAACGCGACAGACACCGTAATGTAAGTATGTAGTGTTTTTTTTTTTTACATTTACACTGGTAACCAGGGTAAACATCGGGTTACTAAGCGCGGCCCTGCGCCTAGTAACCCGATGTTTACCCTGGTTACCCAGGGATTTCGGCATCGTTGGTCGCTGGAGAGCTGTCTGTGTGACAGCTCTCCAGTGACCACACAACGACGAAACAGCGACACTGCAGCGATCGGCATCGTTGTCTATATCGCTGCAGCGTCGCTTAATGTGACGGTACCTTTAGTCCTCCATATAGTATTTTACACTTCCCATAGTCCTCCACATAGTATAATACACTCCTCATAGTCCTCCATATATTAAAATACACTGCTCAGCCCTCCACATAGTATAATACACTCCTCATAGTACTCCATATAGTATAATGCACCGCCATAGTCATCAATGTAGTACAATTCACTTCCCATAGTATAATGCACCACATAGTTCTTCATATAGTATAATGTATTCCCCATAGTCCTTGATACAGTATAATGCAGCCCACATATAGTATAATGCAGCCACCCCATAGAGCATAATGCAACCACCCCACAGAGTATAATGTAACCCCCATAAAATATAATGCAGCCCCCTCATATAGTATAATGTAGCCCCCTCATAGAGTATGATGCAATCACCCCTCATAGAATATAAATATAATACAGCCCCCCATAGAATATAATACAGCCCACCTCCCCATAGAATATAATGTAGCCCCATCAAAAATTATGATGCAATCCTCCCTCATAAAATCTAATACAGCCCCCCCATAGAATATAATGTAGCCCCCCATAGAATATAATACAGCCCACCTCCCCATAGTTTATAATGTAGCACCCCATAGTATATAACACAGCCTCCTCCATAGAATATAATGTACCACCCATAGTATATAACACAGCCCGCATAGTATATAACACAGCCCGGTAGTATATAGCTATACTGACCAGCGGTAACTAACTTACTGCCGATCAGTGCCACCGATGTTTCTCACGCTGTCACACAGATGACAATTCAAAGGAATGGAGCACACTCAGCAAATCATGTGGTGCAGGCTGTACTTGGGAAGAACCCAATACCAGTCAAATAAGCGAGAAAACAGCCGCACTCTCTCGGGTTATAGCTTGCAAAGTGGTGTATTTATTCACATGTGTTTGACATTCAAATATATGTACACATACAGCAGGATAAGAAAAAAAGTGACGTTTCGACCCAGTTCCGGGTCTTTCTCAAACTGAGTAGCTGATGCTGTTTGAAAATTTGAAATTAGGTCCCAAAAGGGGCTCCTCTTGGTGTGGCGCTGGGGTATCCTGCTTCCTGGAAGTGTGTCTTCACACTTCCAGGAAGCAGGATACCCCAGCGCCACACCAAGAGGAGCCCCTTTTGGGACCTAATTTCAAATTTTCAAACAGCATCAGCTACTCAGTTTGAGAAAGACCCGGAACTGGGTCGAAACGTCACTTTTTTTCTTATCCTGCTGTATGTGTACATATATTTGAATGTCAAACACATGTGAATAAATACACCACTTTGCAAGCTATAACCCGAGAGAGTGCGGCTGTTTTCTCGCTTATTTGTCACACAGATGACAGCATGGGAAACAGCCAATGTTTGAGGCGCCAAACCTGAGAGAAGTTCTGGAGAAGCAGGGGCACGACTGGGGTAGTATAGACAACTCTTCCTCCCCTCTCCCCCTCAAAGCATCGTCTGGCTCCTGTCAAAACGTCTATTTGGTGAGACAAAACCATTTTTTTTATTGAGCACTGGTATGCACTGTTTGCACTTTATCACGTTCGTTGTGTGTGTCCATAAATGTTTTTAGAACAGTAGTATTAAAAGTTATGTTTTAATTTCTATAAAGGATTCTCTTAGCTATTCAGGTACATATTTCCTAGAGATTTATTAACAGTGTCAGGACCTGACACATTTTTGCTTGTTAGGATTTAGTTTGTTTACTGTAAGTGATATCTGTAATTTGTATGTAACCCCTTCTCATGTACAGCACCATGGATTCAATGGTGCTATATAAATAAATAATAATAATTTGGAGGACTATGGTGCATATTATATTATATGGAGGACTATGGGGTGTGCATTTTACAATGTGGAGGACTGTGGTGCACATTATAATATGTGGAGGACTATGGGGTGTATTATACTAAACAAGCAAAATGCTGCATATTCATCGAGTGATTGGATTGTTTATTCCGGAACAAAAATCATTGTTGTCAGCAGCACATCGCCGGTGTAAACTGTAGATATGCTGCTGATAACATGATACTGTATGGTGATCTGTTAGTGATATATTAGTGACCATTCTGTCCCCATCATTCTTTCCCAGTTGGTGTAAAGAGGCCGGTAAGCAAGCGTTGAACGACTTCAGTATTGTCGATCACACTCATTTATTGGCCTGAACTTAGCGCATATAAATACATCCGAAATGCTTCTGTGAGATGTGCAATATGTTAGCATTTGGGGCCCCATTTTTAACTTTGCCTAGGGCCCCACTTTGCCTAAAACTGGCCCTGCCGGCAGTGCTGCTAATATTGACTGCAATCTGGCCAGTTTATCCTGCCCTGAGGCTTCGGGGGGCCCCTGGCTAGATTGCCCTCATGTGTGGCGGGCAGGGAGCAATCCCTGCAGCTCCACTGCCTGCAGGAGAAAATGGCAGCGGAGCGGAGCTGCAGGGAATGGATCCATCCTGCTTCCTGCCTGCGCTTCCTGTCTCATACAGCAGTGGCTGAATGACATCATCATTCAGCGCCACGGCTGTGCAAGACAGGAAGCTGCCGGCGATGGTGGGGCTTCAGGATACCGTGCACAGAGGTGAGGTGAGTGTGTGTGTATGCAGAGAGGTGAATGGTGCTGTGTGTGTCTGTGTAGGTGGAGGAGAGGGCAATGATGGGGGTGATGGAGCAGAAGGCAATGATTGGGATGACAGAAGGCAATGATGACTGTGATGGGGCAGAAGGCAATTATTGGGTTGACGGAGAGGGCAACGATAGGGGTGGTGGGGGAGGAGGAAATGATGGAGGTGGTGAATAAGCAATAATGGGGTGGTAGGGAGAAAGCAATAATGGAGGTAGTGAAGAGGGCAATCATGGGGGTGGGAGAGAGGGCAGTCATGTGATGGGGGTGTGGGGGATTGGGTTGAGAGGAAAGGGGATTTATAATGGATTTAGGAATGGGGAGGTTGAGGAAGGCGTTATTATTGATTATTATGTCTAACACAGTCCCTTAGTATATAGTGTATTCACTTATGTATAGCACAGTCCCTTAGTGTGTATATATAATTTTATAGATGCACCAATTCTGGGTATTTGCCCTGCTCTTCCCACATGCCCTGGTGCGGTGGCCAGTGGGGTAATAGGTTTCAGTTGATGTCAGCTTTTTTATGGCTGCTAACATCAAGCCCACCCATTACTAACCCAATAGTTAGATAGTAAAAAAAATCCAGCCAGAATAATGTATTTTTAGTTGAAATGAAGACATTGACGCCTTTTATTTGAAATAATGAAACAAAGTTATATACGCCTTTTACGCCTAGACTATTGATGCCCATGTCCCCTGAAAAAGACAAAAAATAAATTACGGCATGGCAAACAACGGATGTTCGGGTCCCCCATTCATCTGCATGGAGTCAGAGTTCAAGTTCGGGTACTGTTCTGGTACCCGAACAAACATTTTTTTAAATGATCAACAGGACCCAAACATCCACGGGTTCACCCATCACTAGTCATCATGATATAACAGTGTATTATCTGTGATTTTACATAGCACTGTGATATAATCCTTGTCCTTTTGTTTGATGTTTTATATGCTGTACACCGCTTCTAACATAATACTTTATTAACCCTGAATCTTAGTATTTCATATTATTAGAACCTTGAGTCTCAATGTGTTATTGTAAGTCTAGAGAAAGTGCTTCATTTAATGTGTCCTTGGGTTTTAGTACACTTTATTCTACTATCTTTGAAAAAGTTCCAAAGTTCTGCCTTTGTTTTAAGAACTGAATTTTTTCCCTTCTGTAAATTTCTAGGCTAAGTTCCAGTTATGTTGCAAACTGATTATCTATATCTGTGACCATACATAGGTAATGGTATATGTCTATGTAACTTGCTGTTGTAAGTTCTGATTGGTGGCCAATGCTTAAGTGGCAATAGTGATGCTCTTCTATCCTTTCTTTGTATAAGTGAGTGGTGCTAGCTATTTAGGGTTAGACTTTGTGCTACTTGTGACACTTGCCTGAGTGGTTTCGTGGTCTCCAGAAACACAGTTGGGAACTATTGGGGGTGAACTGAAAAAAGCATGTATGAGGGTCTTGCCTGGCCTGTACAAACCAAATGGGAAGCTTTTAGGGTGCAGTCAGACGGCCACATAAATAGGACTGAGATTGAAACACAGTGCATGTACTGGCTGGTGGCTCTCCCAACCTGAGCGTGACATCTTCATGTACTCCTATGCAGCTGTCCGGACTGCTGGCCATTCCATGCACTGTGTTCCAATCTCAGTCCAATTTATATGGCCATCTACGCCCTTACTCCAACAACTGCATTACAAAATATTAAATTGTTTAGCTCACAAGATTAAAATAAACATTTCAACTCTGACACGTCTGTAAATTATATAGAAATGTATAATGTACACTGGTGATTTCTTTGTTAGAGATATTTGTATTTATTACACAGTGATGTGTTTTAGATCTCATCATAAACTGATTTAATTTATTTTCCATCTATAAAACTTTCTACTAAAAATCCTTGCTTCTGTGGATGCGTTTACTGTACACTTAAGTTTTAATTTCAGTACTTCTATCTTTCTGAGAAGCTTTTACAAGCGGTAATAATTGTTAAACTTTAAGAACTCTACATTATTACAGTTGTTGGCGAGCTAGTATCAGTGTGCTATTAAGTAGTGCTTATAGTGGTAGTAGGAAGGGGATAATATGTGCTGCTGTGTTATTGGCTGTGCTAACTTCTTAAAGGCTGCAGTTCCACAAATCTTGGAAAAATGTATAAAACTGGCAGTGGATTAATAAAGCCATTTTAATGATAACATATGCTAAATCTGCTAGTTATTACAGAAGATTTGGGCAGCAATTACAATTTTTTATTTATTGCAGGGAACAATTAAAAAAATGTATTTCAATCATTGTTAATTTATCTTATTATAAAACAAGTGAACAAATGTCAACAAATTATTTGTAGTTGGTAACTGTAAAAGTACTAGAAATTGCACATAACCATATAATTGCAGACAAAGCACAGCACAGAGTTTGTCATTTGGATTGATAGGACAGTTACATTTTTCTGACAATGAGTAATGAATTTTGGAGTGTTGCCTGAATATTTGATGTAATTTTATAGCTACATTAAATATTTTGGTAGCTTTGAACGAGTGTGGCTTCAATAAGCTAACAGAGCAGAACCTATTTATTAATGGAAATCAAAATGTCTTATACACTTACTAAAATTGTTATTCTTTATCCTTTAAAGACTGAGACTTTTTTATTCCTTTAATTCGTAAATTAAGTACACAGTCCATTATTAAAAATGTCCTGTAATTTTGCTGCTGTAGAGACTATATAATGCCTTTCCATAGCTGGCTGTCCTGCAGCTTTTCACATAGATTTCGCAGCAGATCACATTTTTCTGTGTGGCATCGGTCTGTTCTCGCCTTCTTTTTCTTTTCCGTGTTAGGAGGGGATGATATACAATGAAGATCAGTGAGTGAAGAACATTAAAGCACAGAAGTCTTTAGGTATATCAGATCAATCAGGCTGTTCTGTGCAGACAGGAAGGAATGCACTCACCACCTATCATTGTCTGCACAAGATACAAGATATTTATCAAGGACCTTAGAAGAGTAAACTAACATATTAAGCTGTGTTCATACAGCAGTGTTGATGAAGGCAGCAGCATTCTGAATGTACAGAATTTACATTTAGCATGTGTCACTAGGTGGGACATTTAACCCAATTCAAAACATTTGACGTACCTATATGTCATGGTCGGATAGGGGTTCTAGACCAATGACTTCTAGGTACGTCATAGCAATCCTGTGTGACTCGGGAGCTGTGCCAGCACAATCGCCACCCGGAGCTCTGCTTACGTGATAGCCATGCCTCAGCTCTCACAGCCAAGAGCCGTGTCTGCACAGCCCCTAGCTGATTAACTCCCTAAATGCTGCAGTCGATAACATTCGCATCATTTAGGAGGTTAGAAGGGAGAGGGAGGATTCCCCTCACTCTCCTGATTGGGCCCCCTGTGACTGCACCGCAAGGGCCCGATGGTTGTCATGACAATGGGAAGTTATCATGATGAACTCTGTGTCTGCCTGCGACTGAGGCATGTTAGACCATGCCAGGAGTCTTAAGAGGCTACTGTCAGTGAAGAACTGCCAAGTATTTTGAATTGCAATGCATTATACCAGTGATCAGAGTAATGAAAGTTAAAGTCCCATATAGGGACTAAGTAAAAAAGTGTAAACAAAAAAACAAAATAATTAAACAAAAAATAATATGCAAATTGCCTCTTCAGAGAAAAAGAGGACTTTAACTCTTTAAAGCCACCTGTTGGAAGTAGCGATCCTACAAGTCACAATCAACCCTCTCTTGAGTCTTGCAATTTGACTTCGGATAAAAGCCAAATCAGTATCTCAAAAAAATTATACACATAAATACGTATATTTAAGTAACAAAAAAGTGCACATATTTGGTATCGCCGTGTCCAGAATGACCTGATATATAAAACAGTGACACTAGTTAACCCGTTCAGCTAACACCATAAAAAAATAAAAAATGTGGCGAAAACTGTTTTTTTATTGTATCGCCCCATAAAAGGTAGAATAAAAAGCTATAAAAAAGTCAAATGTAAATAGAATGGTATCCCTGAAAACGTCATCTTGTCCCGCAAAAAAACAAGTCACCATACAGCTCCGTCAGTGAAGAAATGAAAACGCTTTAGTTCTCATAATGGTGATGCAAAAGCAATTTTTTCCATAAAAAACATTTTTATTGTGTAAAAGCGGCAAAGCAAAAAATTCTATAAATGTGGTATTACAGTATATAATAACAAACTTGCCACTCAGTATATGCAAAAATAGAAGTTCCTTATTATTCACATCAACTTTCAACCCTTTGGACACATTATCATCAATGCTATATGCCAATTTGTAACTATTTGATATTGCATTATTATTATTATTATTATTATTATTATTATTTATTGTTATTTATTCCATGGCGCTTTACATGTGAGGAGGGGTATGCATAATAAAAACAAGTACAATATTCTTAAACAATACAAGTCATAACTGGTACAGGAGGAGAGAGGACCCTGCCCGCGAAGGCTCACAATCTACAAGGGATGGGTGAGAATACAGTAGGTGAGGATAGAGCTGGTCATGCAGCGATTATTATGTGACATTACCTTGTTTCTAATTATCTTCATTTTATGTATATTATAGTTCATGTTAAAGAATGTTCTGATGAAGGTCCTATGACGGACAGAAAACATTCACCAGTAATTTTTGTCTGGATGCACAATAAAAGGAACTTCTATTTTTGCATATACTGAGTGCCAAGTTTGTTATTATATATTAATGGGTTGGATGCCTGACTTGAGCACCAACAGCACCACAGCCTAAGAGTGCCATGTTTTTCTATATTATTGTGGTATTACAGTAGTTGTACTGACCCGAAGAATAAATCTGCCTTATCACTTTTACCATACTGTAAATGGCATAAAAAAAGCAAACCATTACTTCTGAATTGCTTGTTTTTGTTCATTCTGCCTCGAATGACTGTCAGCAAAATTATATAAGACTTATGGCTCTCAAAATATGGTTATTGCAAAAAATAGTGTCTTTAGTGTGTGACAGCAGCCAAACATAAAAAATATATATAAATTTAGCATTGCTGTAATTGCGTTGACCCAAAGTATAAAGTTATCTAACCACACGAGGAACGGCGTAAAAAATAAATAAATAAATAAAGCCAATTCTTGACCTGCTGTGGATTTATTTATTCTGCCTCCCAAAGATCTCAGTAAGGCTCGGCTCGCATTTATCCTGCGATCTAAGCTGAGCACTCACACCTGGGTCTCTGTGTAAATATTTAATTCAGACGGAACTTGCAGCAGAAGATTTCCTGTAATCAGGCAGATGGAGACATTGTGGACACTGTCTGGCCTGTTATCCAGCGGAGTCTGTCTTTTTAGGTGTGCATAGAAGCACGGTTGGCCACCGTGTTGGGCACTTTTGAATTGCACACTGCTGAACAGAGGCCAAATGGAGTCTGGAGTAAAGCTGCTGCCTCATTGTGATTGGATCCGTCTGGGGTTTCATCTGAATCATGTCACTCAGAGATTTAGATGGAAACCCCAAAGTAAGTGCTCAGCATAGAGCGCAGGATAAATATGATCCCAAATGTTATGGAAAATGTTTTCAATAAAAGCTTCAACTTAAACTTCAAAAAAAGCAAGTCCTCACTCAGGCCCGTCATCTGTCAATGGAAATATAGGGAACTTCCAGGTTACTGGTAGCACAAAGGCTCTGGCTCCTCGCTCCCCGAAAGAAATCCAGAAAATTTTGCTCCATCCATATCCAAATCCCCCCTACCTTCTGAGCCTCAGTGTGCCTAAACCACATCTAGTGTCTACACATTTGGCATTTCTGTAGCGATGAGAGCCCGCATAATTTACGAATGCATGTCTCCAGAAGCACGAACTGGGCATAATGTACTCTGTACTAGAACCTACTGGGCACTACAATGTACTGGACACTGCACTGGCAGATTTGCAAATGTCACTAGGCAACATCCATTCCTGCTTGTTTCTGTAAAACACTCATGGAGTAAACATCATCGCTACAGTTGTAGAGACGTTCCCAGATCATTTCCAAAATGGCTACACTTGAGGAGCGATGTTGCTCTTCTATGACTTAGGGGCTCTATATAAGAAGTCTGCAAACTATTTTGGGAAAATCTACACTCCAACAGTCAAATAGCGCTCTGCCCCTCCAGAGTCTCGCCATGTGGCTAAGCACTACTGTACAGCCACATATGGGGTATTTCCACTTTCAGCAGAAATTATGACAAATTTTCGTGCCATTTTTACCCATTTCCCCATGTAAAATGTAAAATCAAGGGCTAAAACTAAATTTTTGTTGTAAAAATGTAATTATTTTTTCTTCAAATCACAGACTAAGACCTTTCTTTGTAGGCAGATGGCAATAAGAGAAGGGCAGTAAGTGTCTGCTATTGTAAGTATATCCCCCTCATTGAAATGTCAGAGCCGCATCTAATCTTCATAGGAAAAGGGGAAAAATCATCCAGCTAGGAAAATTGTAGATAAAAATACTTTATTTTATTTAATTATTAGAAAGCCAACATGGTCTGGTGTTGGCGTATGCATAAAGAGTAAATATAACAAACCTTTTCAGAAGGATGATTAACTCTGTGTGCATACTGGCAAAACACGTAGGATTGCAATATTTCTCCATGTGTGATCCATCACCAATCCATGTTGGACTTTTAATCAGAAAATAGAATAAAGTTGAACATTTTTGCCTGACTTCCCTCCAGATTATGTTCTGTTTCCTAGCAAGATTCAGACAAGCTAAAAACGTATAAACATCCATGAACACAGGTTGGTACCTTCATATTCTAAATTGCATACAGAAAAGGTTATGTTCACACTTTGCAGTCAAATAGTGTTTTTCTTTTTTGTTTGTTTTTTATACAAACCAAAAATATGACTTTATATACTACAATTTAACAAAAATGAAAATGATGGAAGAAGCAGACACAGCAGAACGTTGCCATAGACTCTCAGAGCAGTAACCACAATGCAAAACCTAAAATCCTGTAACATGCGGCTGAAAAGGAGGATACAATTGCAAGAATTGACTGCTATAATGAATGAAAGCACTTAGAAAAAAAACAAAACAAAAAAAGTGTTTCACTGGCTGTTATTCAGAAGAAATGAGGTCACACAACCTCAAAACTGAATGTGTAAAACATAAAATACCAGATAAATTTCATGGTATAGGGGAGAAGGCTAGGACCAGCTGGGGAAGGGGCAATAGAGAAAATGTTGGGGCGGAGGGAAAATAAAAGGGGAGAAGAGAAGCGGCAGATCTTAGGAAGTTTACTGTTGCAGTCAAATTCTGTAAATTCTGAATTGATCACTCTTGAAAGGTGAGTCAGTAATTGAAAATCTTTAAGAATTTGTCATGAGTACCTTTCAATGAAACAGTGAGGTCCTCCATTCCCATAGCCACCTGGATAGCACTTTGGCTTGCCTCCACTGGAGAGAGATGCATAAGTTTGCAGTAATAATTCAGATAGTGTATCACAGAAGGCTTGTAACATGACACAGGAATGTAACACAGAGCAAAAATAGAGCAGGAGACTCGGCAAGAGCCTGTCCATAAATTACTGTCTGCGGCACTTTTCATACGGATCACTACTCTACCTCTAGACACAGTGACTATTTGATAAAGAACCGGGACAAGTCGAAATGTCCGATACCAATCACGTATGTCCCTATTCCCTATAGCACGTTGTGCTGCTATATACACATGGGAAGAAGGAATCAATATCACCATTACACACTAAACGGGAAGCCACTGGGTAAATGTGACATATAGAAAGACTTGGGGATCCTAGTTTATGATAAACTTACCTGGAGCAGCCAGTGCCAGGCAGCGGCTGCCAAGGTAAACAGGATCATGTGGTGCATTAAAAGAGGTCTGGATACACATGATGAGAGCATTATACTGCCTCCGTACAAATCTCTGGTTAGACCGCACATGGAGTACTAGAGGATATAATGGAACTAGAGAGAGTACAAAGGAGGGCAAAAAAATTAATAAAGGGGATGGGGGAACTACAATACTCAGAGAGATTAGCAAAATTAGTATTATTTAGTCTAGAAAAAAGACGACTGAGGGGCGATCTAATAACCATGTATAAGTATATAAGGGGACAATACAAATATCTCTCCAAGGATCTGATTATACCAAGGAAGGTGACGGGCACAAGGGGGCATTCTCTGCATCTGGAGGAGAGAAGGTTTTTCCACTAACATAGAAGAGGATTCTTTACTGTTAAGGCCCCGTCTCACATAGCGAGATCGCTGCTGAGTCACAAGTTTTATGACGCAACAGCGACCTCCATAGCGATCTCGCTATGTGTGACACTTACCAGCGATCAGGCCCCTGCTGCGAGATCGCTGGTCGTGTCAGAATGGCCTGGACCTTTTTTTGGTCGTTGAGGCCCCGCTGACATCGCTGAATCGGTGTGTGTGACACCGATCCAGCGATGTCTTCACTGGTAACCAGGGTAAACATCGGGTTACTAAGCGCAGGGCCGCGCTTAGTAACCCGATGTTTACCCTGGTTACCAAAAAAACAAACACTACATACTCGCCTTTCGGTGTCCAGGTCCCTTGCCGTCTGCTTCCTGCTCTGAGTGCCGCCGTACAGTGAGAAGTGAGAGCACAGCAGTGACGTCACCGCTGCGCTCTGCTCTCAGTGTACGGCCGGATCTCAGTCAGAGCAGGAAGCAGACGGCAAGGGACCTGGACACCGAAAGGCGAGTATGTACTGTTTGTTTTTTTTGGTAACCAGGGTAAACATCGGGTTACTAAGCGCGGCCCTGCGCTTAGTAACCCGATGTTTACCCTGGTTACCCGGGTGCTGCAGGGGGACTTCGGCATCGTTGAAGACAGTTTCAACGATGCCGAAGTCGTACCCCTGATCGTTGGTCGCTGGAGAGAGCTGTCTGTGTGACAGCTCCCCAGCGACCACACAGCGACTTACCAACGATCACGGCCAGGTCATATCGCTGGTCGTGATCGTTGGTAAATCGCTTAGTGAGACGGGGCCTTTAGGGCAGTGAGAATCTGGAATTGCTTGCCTGAGGAGGTGGTGATGGCGAACTCAGTCGAGGGGTTCAAGAGAGGCCTGGATGTCTTCCTGGAGCGTAACAATATTGTATCTTACAGTTATTAGGTTCTTTAGAAGGATGTAGATCTGAGGATTAATTATGACGTAGTATATGCTTAACTGGATGGACAAATGTCTTTTTTCAGCCTTGCTAACTACTGTATGTTACTATGTATGTTACTATGTTACTACTCACTGTGGTAGATCGACTCACTTGGCTGCTTAACAAATTAGTCAGAGGAATTTTTTTTGTTTAAATCTTCAGATTGGTTTATTAAAACATTCCTCATAAATCACTCCAAAGCTAAATTGACATATTAAGTCTTGCTGGCCTAAATAAGCAGCATACAAGCCTCAGCATACATGCCTCAATCACACCTATCCTCAAAAAGCCCTCTCTTGACCCATCCTCTGTATCGAGCTATCGTCCAATATCACTTCTCCCCTATGCCTCAAAATTACTGGATCAACACGTCCATCTTGAACTGTCCTCCCATCTATATTCCTGCTCCCTCTTCGACCACTTACAATCAGGCTTCCGGTCACACCACTCCACTGAAACTGCCCTAACTAAGGTCACCAATGACCTATTAACCGCCAAGAGCAAGTGACACTACTTTTTCCTCCTCCTCCTGGACCTGTCCTCTGCCTTTGACACGTGGACCATTCCCTGTTGCTGCGGACCCTCTCATCCCTTGGCATCACAGACTTGGCCTCATCATGGATCTCATCATACCTAACTGACCGGATATTCAGCGTCTCCCACTCACACACCACCTCCTCACACCGTCAGCGATCTGTCGGAGTCCCGCAAGGCTCAGTTCTAGGGCCCCTGCTCTTCTCCATTTACAGTGTTGGCCTGGGACAGCTCATAGAATCTCACGGTTTTCAGTATCATCTCTATGCTGACAACACACAGATCTACATCTCTGGACCAGATATCACCACCCTGCTAACCAGAATCCTTCAATGTCTATCCGCTATTTCATCCTTCTCCGCTAGATTTCTAAAACTTAACATGGACAAAGCAGAATTCATCGTCTTTCCCCATCTCACGCGACCCCCCCAACTAACCTATCCATTACAGTAAACAGCTGCCCACTCTCCCCAGTCCCACAAGCTCGCTGTCTCAGTGTAATCCTTGACACTGATCTCTCCTTCAAACCGCATATCCAAGCCCTTTCCATTTCCTGCCGCCTTCAACTCAAAAATATTTCATGGATCCGTACATTCCTAAACCAAGAATCTGCAAAAACCCTAGTCCATGCCCTCATCATCTCCTGCTACTACTACTACTGTAACCTCCTGCTCTGTGGCCACTCTCACACCCCTCCAATCTATTCTAAACTCAGCTGCCTGACTAATCCACCTGTCCCCCCGCTATTCCCCGGCCTCTCCCCTCTGTCAATCCCTTCACTGGCTCCCCATAACCCAGAGACTCCAGTACAAAAGCCTAACCATGACATACAAAGCCATCCACAACCTGTCTCCTCCATACATCTGTGACCTCGTCTCCTGGTACTTTCCTGCATGCAACCTCCAATGCTCACAAGATCTCCTTCTCTACTCCCCTCTTATCTCCTCTTCCCACAGTTGCATACAAAATTTCTCTCGCGCATCACCCCTACTCTGGAACTCTCTGCCGCAACATATCAGACTCTCACCTACCATCGAAACCTTCAAAAAGAACCTGAAGACCTACCTCTTCCGGCAAGCCTACAACCTGCAGTATCCACCGATCGACCAAACCACTGCATGACCAACTCTATCCTCACCTACTGTATCCACACCCATCCCTTGTAGATTGTGAGCCCACGCCGGCAGGGTCCTCTCTCCTCCTGTACCAGTTGTGACTTGTATTGTTCAAGATTATTGTACTTGTTTTTATTATATCTACCCCTCCTCACATGTAAAGCGCCATGGAATAAATGGCGCTATAATAATAAATAATAATAATAATAGTAATAATACACTACAGTCCATATAACTGCGCAGGCCTCCCACTCAGAAACCAGGGTTCAGCTTTTTTAATCAAGAGCCCAGCTCCTTAGGTCAGCTCTCCTTCAGAGCACACAGAATAATCATTAAGTCCAGGGGCTTCACGTTTACCTCCTGGATCCCTCCCTAGGGTGGAGATGCAGTGAACTCTTTATATCCCTGTTTGTGTAGCCTGTTTCATAGGGCTAATGATTGCCATATGAGGGGGAGTAGAGGGGCCCTGGTGAAGTATGATACAGTTTGTACTTACAGGTGAAGTAGGACAGGTTTCAGTATTCTGAGTTGCAGACTGATGGTTTCCTCACCGAGAAGTGTCTTCGGTCGGGTAAGAGGTACTGCGCTAGCAGAAGGGGCAAATGTGTCCACCATTTTAGCTGGAAGTATGGCCATGACTTCAGATGTGAAAATACTGGCTGATAGTGATGAGCAAGTGTGCTTGTTACTCGAGTTTCTCTGAGCATGCTCTGGTGGTCTCCGAGTATTTCGGCGTATTCGGAGATTTAGTTTGTCAGTGCAGCTGCATGATTTGTGGCTGATAGACAGCTTGAATACATGCGGGGATTGCCAGGCATAAACTAAATCTCTGAGCACGCTGAAATACTCGAAGAACATCCAAGCATGCTCGGAGAAACTCGAGTAACGAGCACACTCACTCATCACTACTGGCTGATGAAGGATTTGGATTGAGCTGCTAACTGACTCCTCAGTTTCTTCTTCTATGGCATGTCTCTGTCAGGCACTTTGTGGGTATAAACCCAGATAATCTTGAAGATGGTTCCGGAACATTGAAAGGTTGCTGGCTCATGCTGCCATGCCGAAGCCACAGATCCAATATAATGGTTTTTGCGTCAAAATTAAAAATCATGACCATATCATATTTTGTTAAAATGATGGCAATAGCTGCATTATGACTGTGATGTGTGAATACATACGGTTTATATGAGGTGCTGTCATACAATTTCATGTAGCGCACCTGCCTCTTAGGATAGGTAATAACACCCCATCTTCCCCTAACCAATTTGCATTCTTGCCAGCTTGTAACTGACATTACTCTTCTGTTGTCACACTGACTTCCCTCATAAGTCATTGTGGATTGTCTGCATCTTTCTACAAACTGATAATTTACCCCACATCATTATGTATTGTGTTATCAAGCTGTGCGTAATGTACAAATTTAGTTTAAAGGCGTTGTACCCTTTCAGAAAACTTAATGCTATACTGTATATGGAAACCAAAACGGAAACGAAATGGAGTATTATTCTAATGGGATGTAGTGATGGCTCATCACAGCTGCCACGGTCATTGTAGATTTGCAGCAGCGGTGGTGTCACGTCAAACAAACTAGAGCCTGTCTCTGAACTCATGGGCTCTGCCTGTGTTGATAGCAGTTTTCAGGGGTGGTGTACCATCCTCCTTTATATTTTCCACTCCTTTTCAATACAATACATTTGGCTAAAAAAAATCATGAAAAATTGCCACTTAAACAGAAGCACTTTTACACAACACTTTTTGCATTTTTACAACCATTTTTGTGGATCTTTCTTTTATGTATACATGCCCTTTTTAAATATTTTTTTCCTGCAAAGAAACCATAAACTTGAAAAAAATAATTACCGGAAATGTGATTTTCCTGAAATCCATTCTCGCACTAGAAAGTGTAAGATCCACCCCTATGATTGGACAGGAAGCCAAGAGCACAAAATAAAAAGGCAACTCCCACTTCCTCCTAGAATGTGGTTTCCAAGAAGTCAAGTAGGAGTCACCCAAATTATCATTATAATTCTTATTATTTATACAATTACTCAATCCCATTCTTCATTGAGAAGATTGAGAACCACCAACCATAAGCCAGGAGGGAATAAGTAGGAGTGCAGTCATAGATTTCAGGAAAAGCAAATTAGAAAGTAAATATAATTTTCCCCTCACCAATGACCACATCTAACACTGTCCAAGAAATCCTCTGATGGGGAGTGAACACCTCTGTAAGATCTTACGCCTGAAGAAAGATCCCAAGAATATCCCAGTTGAATGGATAGTGCTTAAAGAGGTTGTTCAACCACAAAATTCAATTTTTTTTAAGCTAATCTGTACTGTACTGTAATATGTAACATCCCTATAAATATCATATTTTGTTTCTGGCTTTTGTTCCTCCTGAATTTCACATAATTCCTGCACCCACTTTTTGTTTACCTGCGGCTCTACCAAACTGACAGCTCCCTGTGCTGTATTATCTAACCTCACAGCCAGAGGTGGTCTCGCCCAGCCTCAGTGTCCCGCCCTCTGTCCTCCCACTGCACACTTACTCCAGTATTGGAAATAAGAGAGCAGTGTGCTCCTCTATGGAAAGAAGCGCAATCACTGCACTACCACATATATACCACATAATACACCTCAGCTGCTGCAGAACCTCAGTCTATAGTGATGGATGGAGGGAGAGAATCAGGAGAGAGCTGCTCACATGACTAGCTGTGCCATCTAGGACACAAAATGCTGACAGGGAGAATACTAGAAACTGTCAGCATTCTGCATCCTAGATACACAGGCAAATTATACAGAAAGCTGGGACAACCGCTTTAAGGAAAGAAAATTGTGAAAGTTTTAAGTGTCATTCAATCAAGATAATGTCAAGATAATAGAGCGCTATCAAGAAAAAATATAGGAATTATTTTACTGGTTACAACTTTTTTTTTTCTTTTTCTTATACGACATTTACTTTTTTCTTTATTTATAGACTTCACTTACATGTAAGTTTGACTTATCTTCCTCGGATTTAATTAGATATTCTGTACTTGCTAAATCACCTTACCATCAACTGAAGTACAGTCATGGCTGAAAGTGTTGGCAGAAAATTAAGTATTTCTCCCAAAAAATTATTACAATTACCGTATATACTCGAGTATAAGCTGAGATTTTCAGCCCATTTTGTTGGCTGAAAGTGCCCCTCTCGGCTTATACTCGAGTCATGGTCAGCAGGGGGCTGAGGGGGCACTGAGGAGGGGGAACGATGACTGTCACATACTCACCTGCTCCTGGCGTGGTCCCCGCATGTCCCATGGTCTACGGTGCCGGCAGCTTCTTCCCCTGTTCAGCGGTCACATGGTACCGCTCATTACAGTAATGAATATGGACTCCACTTCCATAGGGATGGAGCCGCATACTCATTACTGTAATGAGCGGTACTAGTGACCGCTGAACAGAGGAAGAAGCTGCCGGCTCCAGGAGACCATCTGTCCGGGAGAAGCTGCCAGAGACTGCGCCGGGAGCAGGTGAGTATTTCATATTCACCTTTCCTCGTTCCACCGCCGCCCTGTCTTCCGCATCCTCTGCAGTGACTGTTCAGGTCAGAGGGCGCGATGACGTATTAGTGTGCTTGCCGCCCTTTGCCTGAACAGTCCCTGCGGAGAGACCGGACGCTGAGGAGCAGCGGGCAGCGACGAGAGGTGAGTATGTCATTTTTTTTTTTATTGCAGCAGCATTACATGTGGCACACTGTTATATGGAGCATCTTTTGGGGCCATAATGAACTGTATGGAGCATTATATGGGGCAATTTTTTATATGGAGCATCTTATGGGGCCATATAAAACTGTATGGAGCATTATACAGTATGTGGCACATTGTTATATGGAGCATCTTATGGGGCCATAAAGAACTGTATGGAGCATTATATGTGGCACATTGTTATATGGAGTATCTTATGGGGCCATAAACAACTGTATGGAGCATTATATGTGGCACATTGTTATATGGAGCATCTTATGGGGCCATAATGAACTGTATGGAGCATTATATGTGGCACATTTTTATATGAAGCATCTTATGGGGCCATAATCAGCATTTGTGCAGCATTATATGGGGCATATTTTAATATCGAGCACCGGCAGCTGCTGCATTTTCCACCCTAGGCTTATACTCGAGTCATTAAGTTTTCCCAGTTTTTTGTTGCAAAATTAGGGGTCTTGGCTTATACTCGGGTCGGCTTATACTCGAGTATATACGGCACACATGTTTTGTTATACACATGTTTATTTCCTTTGTGTGTATTGGAACAACACAAAAGCACACAGAAAAAAGGAAAATTGGATATAATTTAACTCAAAACCCCCAAAATGGGCCGGACAAAATTGTTGGCACCCTCAACTTAATATTTGGTTGCACACCCTTTGGAATAAATAACTGCAATCAATTGCTTCCTTTAACCACCAAAAAGCTTCTTACACCACTCAATTGAAATTTTGGCCCACTCTTCTTTTGCAAACTGCTCCAGGCCTCTCATATTTAAATGATGCCTTCTCCTAACAGCAATTTTAAGATCTCGCCACAGGTGATCAATGTGATTTAGATCCAGACTCTTTGCAGGTCACTTCAGAACTCTCCAGTACTTTGTTTCTATCCATTTCTGCGTGCTTCTTGAGGTATGTTTAGAGTCCTTATCCTGCTGGAAGACCCATGACCTAGGACACAAACCCAGCTTTCTGACACTGGGCACTACATTGTGACCCAAACTCCGTTGATAATCTTCAGACTTTATGATGTCTTTCACACAGTCAAGGCACCCAGTGGCAGAGGCAGCAAAACAACCCCAAAACATCTGTGAAATGTCACCATATTTGACTGTAGGTATTGTATTCTTTTCTTTGTAGGCCTCATTCCATTTTTGGTAGAAAAAGAACGATGTGCTTTACCAAATACCTCTATCTTGGTGTCAGATGCTTTCCCAGAAGGATTTAGGGTTACTTGCATAGATTTTGGCAAACTGCAGCCTAATTTTTTTATGTCTCTGTCAGCAGTGGGTTCCTCTTGGATCTCCAGCCATAACGTTTCATTCCATTCAAATGTGGACAGATAGTTTGCTCTGACACTCACGCACCCTGAGCCTGCAGGACAACTTGAATTTCTTTTGAACTTGATTGAGGCTGCTTATCCACCATGCGCTATCCTGTATTGCAACCTTTCATCAATTTTCCCTGCCGTCCCGATCCAGATTAGCTACAGTGCCATGGGTTGTAAACTTCTTGATTATGTTGTGCACTGTGCACAAAGTAACATAAGATCTTTGGAGATGGACTTGTAACTTTGATATTGTTCAACAATTTTGGTTCTCAAGTCCTCAGACAATTCTTTTCTCTTTCTGTTCTCCATGCTTAGTGCAGCACACTCAGACACACAATGCAAAGATTGAGTCAACTTCTCCTCTTTTTATCTGGCTTCAGGTGTGATTTTAATATTGTACATACTTATTACTTGCCACAGGTGAGTTTGAACAAGCATCACATGCTTAAAACAAAGTTGTTTACCCACAATTTTGGAAAGGTGCCAACAATTTTGTCCTGCTCATTTTTGCAAAATTGCGTGAAATTATATCGAATTTACCTTTTTTCTGTGTTTTTTTTGTGTCGTTTCAATACACACAAAGGAAATAAATGTGTATAACAAAACATATGTAATTGCAATAATATTCTGGGAGAAATGCTTCATTTCCTGGAACAATTTCAAGGATGCCAACATGTTCGGCCATGACTGTATATACAGTAGGAACTGGTATGAAGCCTAAGCATGTTAATGGAAGCAAAAGCCAAGTGATTCAAAGAACCTGGTCCCAGGCAAGACTCCAACATAAGTAGTTACTGAAGCATTAAATTTAGATTCTCCCAAACTGATATTAGCATTTCAGTGCCCAACTGGGCCCCTGAACTCACTGCCTTTCTTACTAGAGGTTGGTATAGAGCCCGCTATGGTGTTCTATGATCCACGGCTGCTTCAGCCCTGTGCTCAAGGCTCCTACATCAAGAGGACAGAAAACCACATTGAATGAGGAAGTAGGAGATGCCTTTCTTGTTTGTGCTCTTGGCTTCCTATCCAGTGATGAGGGCAGATCCCACTCAGGTGTTTGTCATGGGTGAGGTGAAAAATTGCCGTACTTAGGGCATGCAGCGTTTAGTGGGAGATAATGTATTACATAATACACCTGCATTGTTTAAAGTGCATCTCAAATCTTCTTTGTGCCAGCTGACATCTGGTCAGTGTTTCTTGCCACAAAATCCCCCTCAAAAAGGCACTCTAGCAAAGCTTTAAAAAAATTAGTTTAGAAAACTACTAGCTTTTTTTCATCTGTACTTGGTGCCCTTTTAAATGCATTCACACATCGGTTTTTATTTTTTTTATATGTGAAGAAGTGGGGAGAAATTCATCAGTATGCCGAGTCATATTTTCATGTGAAAAAGTCCATAGATTATATTGGATACAGGTTCTATCTGCAAAAATAAAAAACTAGAAGACGTATACAGAATTCAAATATGTAAATGGGTGATAAGAAATAACTTGTTCCTAAGGAGAGGCTGAATGGGTACTGATCATGTCCCCTCTACTATTTGACACAAATCTTCAGAAGGATGATATGGAAAAATTCAGTTACCTTCACATACAAAAGAATCCTTAACATGACAAACTCTGCTCCAAACACATCCATGTTTACCTATTACTTTCCCATCTGCGAGTGGTATGCTTGACCGCGGGCCAGATTGACAGCTTGTCCTTTCTAAGCTGGACTGGCTATAAATAGCTGCAGTAAATATCAAACTCTCTTAGAGAATATTGGAGATTATAAGTTATGAAGAATGATAAATTCTAAAATGCTGACTTTGGAGGACACTGAATAAAAGGTTGTTATCTAAATAATATATATATTTTTGTGGACTCAGTGGTCGCTCAATGGTCATGTGTATTCTGATGTCAATGGAGTTGTAGATAATTAGAAAACAGGACTGCTTTCTTCATTTTAGTAACTAGAGATCGATGGACCCCGGTACAAAATTTGGACCTGCCAACCCCACCCCCTCATGTTGGGCAGATGTATGGGTCCTTGTCGCACTTGTTGCATCCTCTGCGACAGAGATCATTACTCTCCTGACTTTCTTCGTGAAGGATAAAGCTGAATAGCGCTGAGCTGCAATGTTATGTAAGAGTGATGGACTGTAGTTTCACGTTCTTGCCCCTCAAGACAAAGATCGCATTGTAATATAGTGTGAATAAGGTTATGCGTCTTTTATATACAGTATAATGTGATACGGTAATGTATGATGTATAGCGTGTGCTAGGTATTGTTAGTATAATATACATAAGTAATGTTTAGTGTATGGTGTAGGACGAGCTTTGCTAAGCATTATAAGATGTGTTTTGACAGGAAGTAGATGTAATGTATAGTGTTAGATAGGTGATATAATATATACTGTAGTGAGGGTGATCTGCCCAGTTACATATTGTAAGGACAGACATGGTTAAAGTTGGGACTAGCACATAGTGGAAGGGACAAGCCCCAGTAAAAAAGGACTTCTTTCTGTTAGACAAGTTTATTAACCAAGGTCAAGATCAAGTGCAGTGGGTTGTTGCTGTCATCAAGAATCGTTCGAGTTAGTGAGAGGCCTTACTGGAGTCCCTTGCAGATATTCCTGCAACTTCTGGAGCTCAAGGCTCAATACTGGTATTGAGAGGTTTGCCTTATCCTCTGGCATACAGAGGAAGATCGATCAACCACGTGAAGTCAAGGTAGCAAGTCCCACCACCATACGCGAGCAAACAACAACACTAGGAAGGGGAATGATTAAAGAGCGACTTTCACACATCTACACACACACGTTTTCAAGTATATACTAGCACATGGCCGAGCGGCCATGCAAACCTTTTATAGCAGTAGTGCTACAGGACCTTCCAGATGGTCCAGTAGGAGGTGCAACAGGACCTGAGCATGTGACCCCTGACCTCCAATGGGAGGTCGTCCCGTGGGCATGCTCAGTATGGGAAAAGCAGGACTTAGTCCCAGAATGACCTGCTTGCTGCTGATCAGTGCTGGCTACAAAGGCAGAGCCTGGAAAGGCAGCAGTAACCAGTCGCACAGTATCAGCTTGAGCCAGACGCTGGGACCAACGTCTCCGCTGAGCAGGCTCCACTGCTGGAGAAGAATGGGAGACTGCAGTGGACATAGTTCAAGATTCCCCCTGTGTGGAGGCGGGAACTCAACACCTAACATTACCCCCCCTCCTAGGGCCCCACTCCCTGGGCCTCGCTACGTTCAAAGGCTGCAATGAGCAGCGGAGCCCGGATGTGCTCCCCAGGTTCTGTCCTCTGGGCTGTGACCCTTCCAGTCCACCAGATAGAACTTATTGCCACGTACCACCTTGCACCCCAAGATAGCATTCACCTCATAATCGTCTGTGGACGAAACCGATGTCCCGACAGATGACTCAGAAAACCGGGACATGTGAACGGGCTTTAAGAGGGACACATGAAAGGTGTCGGTGATACCCAGGCGTGGAGGAAGAGCCAGACGATAGACCACAGGGTTAACCTGTTCCAGAACCTTGAAAGGCCCTAAGTAGTGAGGCGCAAACTTAGTGGTCTCAACTCGCAGCCTGATATTGCAGGCAGAGAGCCACACTAAGTCGCCAGGAGCAAAGGTCAGAGCGGGACGCCGATGTGCATCGGCAGAGACCCTCAGTCTCTCCTTGGAAGCCCGGATAGCATCCTGTGTACGGTCCCAGATGTCCCATGCTTCCACTGCCCAGTCTGCCACCCTAGAGTCAGCAGAAGACATGGGCATGGGCACAGGAACCCGTGGATGCTGGCCGTAATTAAGGAGGAATGGGGTCTGCCCAGTGGAGTTGGCTATGGCATTTTTCAAGGCAAACTCTGCCAAGGTAGTAGGGATGCCCTGTCATCCTGCCTGGCTGAGACAAAATGTCGTAGATATGTGACCAGGGTCTGGTTGGCCCTCTCTACCAACCCATTCGTCTCGGGATGGTATGCTGAAGAGAGATTCAGCTCAATACTAAGTAGGTGACAAAGCTCTTTCCAGAACTGAGATGCAAACTGGGGACCCCGATCACTGACAATTTTTTCAGGCATACCGTGTAAACGGAAGACATGTTTGACAAACAACGCCGCCAAGGCTCGCGCAGAAGGTAACCGTGGGAGAGGCACCAAATGCACCATTTTAGAGAAATGGTCGGTAACTACCCAAATAACGGTGCAGCCACGGGACTTGGGTAAGCCTACCACAAAGTCCATCCTGACCACCTCCCAGGGCCTATCAGCCACAGGTAGTGGGTAGAGTAACCCAGCAGGCCGTTGTTGAGGAGACCTATTCTTGGCACAGGAGACGCACACATGAATATAGTCTCTAACGTCACGGGCCATGTGCGGCCACCAGTACGTCCTCGCCAAAAGCTCAGATGTCCTTTTGATCCCAAAATGTCCACCCACCCTGGACGAGTGAGCCCAAGAGAGAACCTCCGGTCGCAGATTGGATGGAATGAAAGTCTTGCCCGGAGGCACAGACTCTAGCGACACTGGAACCACAGTTCTCAGACTCCCAGAGGAAACAATTAGCCAAGGCTCCTCCTCCTCTGATGACACCACGGAGCAGGAGAGAGCATCGGTGCGAATGTTCTTCTCCCCAGATAGGAGATGAAGTGTGAAGTGGAACCGGAAGAAGAACAGGGACCATCTGACCTGATGAGAATTCAGCCGCTGGGCTGTCTGCAAATATACCAAGTTCTTATGGTCAGTGTAGACTTGGAAGGGAAAGCGAGCCCCTTCCAGAAGGTGTCTCCATTCTGAAAAAGCCAACTTCATTGCTAACAACTCCCTGTCCCCGATGGAATAATTCCTCTCCACCGGAGTGAATGTCTTGGAGAAAAAGTAGCAAGGATGCTTCCGACCTTGAGCATCCTTTTGGAAGAGGACCGCTCCAGCTCCGACAGATGAGGCATCCACCTCAATAATAAAAGGCTTATCTACATCGGGATGATGCAGAATGGGAGCACTAGCAAAGTAGGACTTAACAGATAAGAAGGCTTTGGAGACCTCCTCTGACCATAATTTGGGATTTTCTCCCTTCTTGGTGAGGGCTACCAAGGGAGCTACCAAAGTTGAGAAGTGGGGGATGAACTTACGATAATAATTAATGAACCCCATAAAGCGCTGTACCGAATGAGAGAATGGGGTTCCTGCCAGTCCATCACTGCTTGTAGCTTGGCAGGATCCATAGCTAATCCCCAGGCTGAGATGATATAACCCAGGAAAGGCAAGGACTCCTGCTCAAACACACACTTCTCCAACTTGGCGTAGAGGGAGTTTACTCGTAGGAGATCGAAACTCTGCAAACATCTTTCGGGTGGGAATCAATATCTGGAGAGAAGATGAGAATATCATCCAGATAGACCACCACTGAGGTGGAAAGCATATCCCGGAAGATGTCATTTACATAGTCTTGGAAGACGGCTGGGGCATTACAGAGCCCAAAGGGCATCACCAGATATTCATAGTGCCCATCTCTGGTATTAAAGGCCGTCTTCCACTCGTCCCCCTTACGGATGCGAATCAGGTTGTAGGCACCCCGCAGATCTATCTTAGTAAGTGCCCTAGCTCCCCAGAGCCTATCGAAGAGCTCAGATATCAGGGGAAGAGGGTACTTATTCTTAACGGTAATGGCGTTAAGACCCCTGTAGTCTATACATGGACATAATTCTCCGCTCTTCTTCTGCACGAAGAAGAACCCTGCCCCCGCAGGTTACACTGACTTCCTAATGAAGCGTCTTGCCAGATTCTCCTGGATGTACTGTGACATTGCCTCCATCTCCTGGAGAGACAGGGGATAGACACGTCCCCGAGGAGGCTCTGCCCCTGGCAAGAGGTCGATAGGACAGTCATAAGGGTGGTGAGGCGGATGAGTCTCCGCAGCTTTCTTGGAGAAAACGTCTGCATAGGACCAGTAGTGTTGGAGAAGAGAACTAAGATCTGTGGGTATCTCCGTAGTGGCAACCTGAACACACTCCCTCTAACATCTACCTTCACAGGATTTACTCCATCCCAGAATTCTCCCAGAGGACCACTCAATATGTGGGGAGTGGTAACGCAACCAAGGTATCCCTAGAAGAATCTCATCTATTCCCTCAGGAATGATGAGAAGGGAGATGATCTCCTGATGAGATGGAGACATGGTTAAAGAAAAGGGGATAGTCTGATGTGTGATCTGTGAAGGTAGTGCCGACCCATTCACCACTCTTACGGTCACTGGTTTGGCTAGCATAACCAGGGGTATTGCGTGCTGTTGGGCGAAGGAAGAAGACATGAAATTTCCCTCTGTCCCGGAATCCAAACAAAGCTCAACCATAAAAGTGGAAGGGCCAAAAGTAATTGTCCCCTTGATGGACAATTTGGAGGAAAACGCCGCTAGACACAGTCGTTTCCTTGCCGCTGTGGACAATTCTTGGAATAATGTCCCGACTGCTGGCAGACACTACAGACCATGGGTGTTCGAGCAGCCTGAGACTTAGGACCTGCTCGAGATACCTCCATGGCCTCATAGGGCTCAGACGCCTGGACAGGTGACTCCAGAAGTTTGGCGAAGGTAGGCGCCAACCGAAACCTGTCTACACTGGGCTCGCTCCAACCTTCGCTCGTTAAAACGGAGGTCTATGCGAGTGGATAAAGTTATTAACTCCTCTAGTGTAGCGGGAATCTCGCTAGTGACCAAGGCGTCCTTGATATGGTCAGCCAGTCCTCTCCAAAACACTAGAATCAGGACTTTATCTGGCCACTCCAGATCAGATGCTAATGTCCGGAAGTGGACGGCAAAATGGCTGACCAAGGACGAACCCTGTGTCAATGCCAATAGTTGAAGCGCCGAATCATGGGTGACGCGAGGTCCCATAAAGACCTGTTTCAGAGTGTCCAGGAACCTGGGAGCACTCTGCACCACATGATCGCCACGCTCCCACAGCAGCGTTGCCCACTCCAACTCCCTGCCCGACAGAAGGGATATATTTAGTACGTTCCGTGGGAAAACGTGCAGCCAGGAGCTCAAGATGTATAGCGCACTGGCTCACGAATCCTCGACACAGCTTACTGTCTCCAGCAAACTTGTCTGGTAATGGGAGACGAGATAATGTCGGAGCAGGGGTGGCATTGGACAGACTGGCTGCAGCCACGCTAGCAGCCTGAACAGCGACTGCGGTAACATCCACAGCCGAGGTTCTGCGCTCAAGAGCCGCTAAACTACCCTCCAGCTGCTGGATGTACCATTGTAATCGCTGTTCATCCCCCATTACTAGCCAGATCCTGGCGCTAGTGTAATGTTAGGACTGGCGGAATGCACCAAATAATAGTAATAGGGAATATGAGGTGCATTCACAGTCCGGGGTCCACCGTGCAGAGATGACACCTGCTGCTGAATAATGGCGGACGGACGATTGATCACACGTGGGTTAGACCTTACCCAGTGTGAATAGAAGCGAACTCTGTTGCTTCACAGAGTCGCCACAAATATGCTGCGCCCTGTTAGCAGTCACAGGGTGCAGCAGAAAGACACTAGTGGGATCCCTATGAATCACTCCCACTAAGCTGGTGATTGGACCGCTCTGACCCTCGGTAGCTTTTGAGCCCGCTCCTGAGGACGCCCTGAGTCAGATGCTGAGTCCAAGTGGGAATTCCCACCTTACACTGACAAGCTGTCAGGAAAGCGCACTGATTGCGCACGGTGCCGTATAAGCAGGCACTGCAAAGGCACTGTAACGTGTGCTTAGTGTGCAGATGGCACTGTCGGGCGCTAGATAGCAAACATCCAACATACGCGAGCAAACATCAACACTAGGAAGGGGGATGATTAAAGAGCGACTTTCACACATCTACACACACACATTTTCAAGTATACACTAGCGCATGGCTGAGTGGCCATGCAAACCTTTTATAGCAGTAGTGCTACGAGACCTTCCAGATGTCCAATAGGAGGTGCAACAGGACCTGAGCATGTGACCCCCGACCTCCAATGGGAGGTCGTCCCTTGGGCATGCTCAGTATGGGAAAAGCAGGAGTTAGTCCCAGAATGACCTGCTCACTGCTGATCAGTGCTGGCTACAGAGGCAGAGCCTGGAAAGGCAGCAGTAACCAGTCGCACAGTATCAGCTTGAGCCAGACGCTGGGACCGACGTCTCCGCTGAGCAGGCTCCACTGCGGCTGGAGAAGAATGGGAGACCGCAGCGGACATGGTTCGAGATTCCCCCTGTGTGGAGGTGGCAACTTGTCACCTAACACCACCCATCTTAAAAAGTTTTCCCCCTCCCATATACTATTGTGCTACAAACAGGAAGTTGATATCACCAACCATTCCCATTTTATTTAGGTGTATCCATATGCACGGCCCACCCTGTATAATGAATCTGTTGGTTTTATCAGTTCCCAGTGGCAGAATCTCAAAAGACTTCTAATACTCTGTTCATACATTTCCCCTATGAAGCAGCCACAGTTCTGCTCATCTGAAAGTAGTCACAGTTATCACTGTAATAAACAGTTGCATCAGTGGCGGCCATATCATTCGGGCAACCTGTGCAGCCACATAGGGGCCAAAGAGGTAAGATGGCCCATTTCTTCTTCAAAAGTAGGTGGAATTGTGCATTATGATGAGCTATTGGACCGCAAAAGACTGTTCTTGCACAGGGGCCAATTTTTATGTGTCCGCCAATGAGTTACATGATCTTGCAGGTAAACAGATAGCAATCTATTTAGAAAACACACCACTCTTTGTTAAAAGTTCATGTTGGTTCGGTTTTGTCTGTATCATGGCCACATCTATATATACTCAGCTTTAGAATTGCTGCATGTTAGCGTGCAGGAGCACTCAAAGTATGCTTTAGATCAAAGGACTTTTTAAGCATTTTTCATATGGACTATATATTTGGACATCTGTAAACCTGAACATAAAACTTGAATAAAATTTTTATTTCTTAATCAGATAATTTTTAGTGAAATTAAGATTTTTGGTACACTCACTGGGAAAAATTTCTATATCTTACAATATACAACAGCATGAAGGTTGCATTCGATTTCAGATAACATCACCAACCCTTTTCTTCATAAAGACCTTTTTTTAAAAATATTTTAAAGGTATGCAAAAATCATAGAAGCCTTGCAATATGCTCTGTATGGAAGCCTCAACTTGGAAAAATGGAAATGAGTTTAAGAGAAAGTGTCGTACTGTGTTGGTGTCCGACTGGTTTTGAGTTAAGCTGGTGCAATGTTCTTCCTTCGATAAGTACACAAGTATCTTAAAATTACTGGAGCATAGAGACCAATATTTTGGGGCCACATTTGGAAATACTATTGTAGTGACCACAGGAGACCTCGCTTTATGAAACCTCAGAGCAGCCATTTTTATTTTTAAGTGTTTGGGACTTTAATAAATGCAAAGACCCAACATGTTATTTCATTTTTTATTAACATTCTGATAAAGGCATGTTGGGAAAATAATACAGATTATTATCTACTAAAGCTCCTGGGATTTCTTTTAACACTGCACAAATGGATTTGGCCATTATGTAAGAAAAGTAAATCTTTAATCGTTAATGTGCTTTTGGTTTTCTGAATACACTTTACAGCATGCGGGTTCTGTAGACAACGCTGCAGTGCAGCAATCTGCAGACAATAAATGTTCTTATTAATCTGTAGTCAAATATGTATTTATTACAATAATGTAATTATAAAGTGAGCATAGTTGGTATGAGTTGTGCTTGCTCACAGATCAGAGTGTTAATGCATTACTAGATAATTAAATGAATCATTCTAATAGAAATAGGTAATTTTATGTACTGTAAAACACAATTTAGACTTGTCAGTGTACTTGGAATGTTTTTTTTCCAAGATAGTTAGCAAGGATTTATTGATTGGATACAGTGTAAGGTTTGCCTCATCCGTAACGGGTCTGGAACCATCGGGTGACTGTCACCTAGGATAAAGGGGGAGAGCTTGGAGTGTCAGAGTGTTCCCTGTACTCGAGAGAAGGGAGTGTGGCTAAGCAGACAGTTAATGCGCTTGCAGAAATTCAAACAGTTCAGGTGGGAATGACGCGCATTCGGGAGTCCTGTCAGGAAAGATCAGGAATGAGGCGACGCTGACTGGAGCCGGGGACGAGAGGACGCACTGACAGGAGCTGACAGACGGGGTCCCACTGACACAATGGAGATACCGCTGTCCACGCTAACACCGCTGTCCCTGCTTACATCACAGACATTTACGAGACTGCTGACGCAGCCGACTGTGTTAATAAATCCATCCAGGCCGACAGCACTGACCGTGAGAGGCAAGGTTTGTGTACGGGATACAGGCGCTGAACTGTATAGTGCAGCGGGATGAGCTGGCCATTATAAACAGTGTCGGGACAGTGTCATAGGCCCCGCTAGTGTAAGTCTCAGGATGCTGATATATAATAATTGGAAAACCAAATGGGGAGTCTGTGAGAAATATTGTATATGTCAGTATTGCCATAAAAGCATGGAGGATATTAGTGGTGATGAAGGACCGCTATACTAGGCACATAGCTTCATATCTACATTGGGACCTTTATTAGAAGGCCTCATTGGTAGTGTTGAGCATTCCGATACCGCAAGTATCGGGTATCGGCCGATACTTGCGGGTATCGGAATTCCGATACCGAGATCCGATACTTTTGTGATATCGGGAATCGGTATCGGGATTAATATCAATGTGTAAAACAAAGAATTAAAATAAAAAATAGGGATATACTCACCTCTCCGACGCAGCCTGCACCTTACCGAGGGAACCGGCAGCCTTCTTTGCTTAAAATGCGCGCGTTTACTGCCTTCCGTGACGTCACGGCTTCTGATTGGTCGCGTGCCGCCCATGTGACCGCGACGCGACCAATCACAACAAGCCGTGACGTAATTTTCAGGTCCTGAATGCCTAATTCTAGGCATTCAGGACCTGAAAATTACGTCACGGCTTCTGATTGGTCGCGTGCCGCCCATGTGACCGCGACGCGACCAATCACAATAAGCCGTGAAGTAATTTTCAGGTCCTGAATGCCTAATTCCATTCAGGACCTGAAAATTACGTCACGGCTTGTTGTGATTGGTCGCGTCGCAGTCACATAGGCGGCACGCGACCAATCAGAAGCCGTGAAGTCACGGAAGGCAGTAAACGCGCGCATTTTAAGCAAAGAAGGCTGCCGGTTCCCTCGATAAGGTGCAGGCTGCGTCGGAGAGATGAGTATATCAATATTTTTTATTTTAATTCTTTATTTTACACATTAATATGGATCCCAGGGCCTGAAGGAGAGTTTCCTCTCCTTCAGACCCTGGGAACCATCAGGGATACCGTCCGATACTTGAGTCCCATTGACTTGTATTGGTATCGGGTATCGGTATCGGATTAGATCCGATACTTTGCCGGTATCGGCCGATACTTTCCGATACCGATACTTTCAAGTATCGGACGGTATCGCTCAACACTACTCATTGGGGATTTCATCAATGTTACTGCTGCACTATTTTCAAGTTAAATGATGGACAGCCTAACAGAAACATGAGGGATCACATTGTAAGCCCAGCAGGGTCCGTCATGTAACAGATCCATCCTTGGCATGAAGTCCATTATTCTGTTCCTAATACTGGACAGAATAACAGAATATTTGAATTCAGAATGCTGGTGTGACCCCTCCCCATCGTATACTATCAGATGTATGCCCAGGGGACAAAGAGCTGCACGATATAGAGGGAGTCCTTAAACTTTAAGGGAACCTGCTAGGTGATTATTTCTGCCTAAACCCCGGGCAGCATGAATCGGAGCCCGGCTGCTCAAATGTAGCCAGATATTTTATTCTCCAAAATGCCCTGGGGTTTCAGGGAACATATACTTTTAAGATCTGGGGACCATAGGGAGAGATGAAACTAGTTCAGCACCGCCCCTGGCCGTCTCTTCCCAGCACTGCAACAGATGATTGACTGGTGTTTTCCTCATGTATACATATAGAGAGACCCATCATTCACCTGCAGTGGAGCTGGGAGAAGTAAAGCGTATTTTCTCTGAAACACTGGAGCATTTCAAAGAATAATATACAGTATCTGCCAGAAATTGCACAGCCAGGCTACGATTCATGCTGCCCGTGGTTTAGGCAGCATGAATCTCCTGACAGGATCCCTTTTAATTGCAGCAGCCCTTTCACATGTATGTCATGATTTTTCTCCTGATCAGTTCTGTTACACAAAATACTCCTGGATTTTGCAGGTTTTGAAAAACATTAATTTTTATGTGATGATGGGGCAGTTTCAGACAAATATGTTTAACCCCTTCATGCTGCGGCCAATTTTAATTTTTTCATTTTTGTTTTTTCTTTCCCTTATTTCAAGAGCCATAACTTTTTTTATTTTACCGTCAATATGGCCGTATGAAAGCTTGTTTTTTGAGAGACAAGATGTGCTTTTAAATTACACCATTTTATCATGTAATGCACTTGAAAGCAGGGGAAAAAAAGTGGGTTGAAATTGCAAAAAAGTGCAGTTTCACAAATGATTCTCCAGACCAGTATGATTACATATATATCAAACATGTATACTTTTTTAAATTTAAGCGGCAAAACTTTTGGGGGAAATTTGGCGTCATTTTTCAAGACCCATAACTCTTTCATTTTTCATGATCTGTGGCTGTGTGAGGGCTCATGTTTTGTGACCTGAGCTGGCATTTTAGCAATGTCGTTTTGGGGTAGATACGATGTTGTGGCCACCTTTTACTGCATTATATTGAAATTTTGCATCAGCCAAAAAACGCTGGCTTTCATAGGAAAATCATTATGACAATCACCGGGTTCTTCAGCAGATCCCTGGCTGTCAATATAATCCAGGAACCGGGGCATCACACGTTCTCCTTTGGTAACGTCATTGTTACAGAAAAATCACAATGTTTCGGCCGCACAGGGCCTTTTATCAAGCCATAAAAAGAGAAATATACAAATCTCTCTTCTTTATGGCTTAATAAATGTTGTGGTTTTTCTGTACCAATGAAAGTACCAAAGGAGGGCATGTTGTGCCCTGGTTCCTGGATTTCTCAGTATTGCTACATCCTTGTGGAGTGTTGCACCAAGTGTGCACGGACAACAAAATGGTGCACATGATTAGTCTATTGCAAGTATAAGTGTCTTTGGCATGTCTTTCTCCCCTGCCGGCGCATGGTGAGTGCCACTGTCTGAGACTGACAGTGGCATTTAACATGTTTACAGTCTCAGGTGGAGCTCTGCTCCATCAGCTGCTGTTAGATGCAGATGATGGCTGAATAACTCGGCGAGCAAGTCCACATCAAAGTCAAGTATATGACCTGTTGTAACTGTACGTCATGTCAGGAAGGTGTTAAAGGAGGCATATCACCAGGTTTAACCTATATAAACTATAACAACCACCTTTCAGCTGCATTTAAAAACCATCCTGAAAGATCCCAGCCACCCCGCAAACATAAGCAAATAACTTGTATCATTCTCTCGCATCGTAAGCTAATCACCTGCCTTTATTGATGTGGCTGACATTTCCTATGCCATCCACAGCCTGTTGCGCCTGTGCAGCTCCTGTTCTCTACTGTGCAGGCACGAGAGTAGAATAGACTGTGTATGACATTAGAGACGTCAGCCGTGACGATCAAGTCAGGAGAGACAGTAAATCGGACCCATAGTAAGTAGCTGTCAGATATGTAACCCCTATATCCAGGGACCAAGCTCAGCCACCTTCACTTTTTTTGTCACTAGTGCCCTGTCTTATCAGCTTCTTATTTTTTGTCATTTTCTCCATTTTTAGATTTAGTTCATCATCCAATGATCTTGTCTGCTTCTCACTCTGTGCTAACATCCTCTGTCATCTGTCTCATTCTGTGAGCTTTTTCCTCTGTTGTCTGCCTCCAAATCTTTGTGCACATGTGGTATCATTTGCTTATCATCCACCCCTTGTGCCTGTGTTCTAGAGTTCTGTTATCAGCCTGTCATTCCCTGTTTGTGTTCTATTGTTTGTGCCTGTTATCAACCTGTCACTTCCTGTGTCCCTGTGCTCTCTGTTATCACCCTGTAACTCCCTGTGTCTGCATTCCTTGTGATTCAGCATTTGTGCCTGTGTCTTCTGTCATCGGCTTGTCACTAGAGATGAGTGAACTAGTTCATAAAACGTTCATTAATCTCAAAGTCGGCACGGAAGTTGCACATTCAGATTCATGTGCGGATTCCCAAGCATTTTCATCAAAATCGGCAAAATTCGGCCAAAGTTCGGCAAATGATAAATACCGCTAAGCCTTTGTGCACACAAAGGTAAAATAAAGAAATAAATATTGAAATAAAAATAAAAAACAGCATATACTCACCTTACACCTAATCCCTGAAGCCCTTGTCTTCTGTAAGAATTAAAAAAATAAAAAAAACACATACTCACCTTAACGCTTAATCCCTGATGCCCATGTCATCTGGAAAAGAGAAAAAATAATAAGCCACCATATCCCTCACCTCTACGGCACAATCCATACTTACCCACGACGATTCAAATCACTTGTAGAGCAGTCACATCAGCTGATGTGACTGCTCTACCCAGCAGCCGGCAACACACTGCCAGGAGCATGTAATCACTCCTGCAGTGTGTAAAGTTCTCACGCAGCAGAAGTGCCGTAAATGAGATCACCAGGGCTCGTCAGCTGATGACCTCTGGTGAACTCTCTCACCGCAGCTCTGCACTACACACTGCAGGAGTGATTGCTTGCTCTTGTCAGCTGGCTGCCGGGTATAGCAGTCACTAAATGTAGCAGTTATCAGGATCAGCATGGGGCATTATGGATTATCTCTTTACTACGGACAGGTGAGGAATATAGTTTATTATTTAAATTCATTTGCAGTGGACATTGGCTTCAGTGGACTAGGTGATGACGTGAATATGGTTTAATTTAGAGTCAATGAAAGAGTGTCTGACATTATTTCAAATAAAGGACTTTATGGTTTTTTTAATACAATATCACTATGGGGTTAGTAATGGATAGGTGTCTAATGGATGCTTCTCCATTACTAAGTAATGAGCTTGATGTCACCGGACAATATAAAGGTGACATCAACCTCACAACTATGAACCCCACTTGCCACCGCCACAGGGCAAGTAGGAATAGCTGGGCAAAGCGCCAGACATGGCGCATCTATTTGCGCCTTTATGTGGTGGTTGTGGGCTGCTATTTTTAGTCTGAGGGGCCAATATCCATGGCACCCTATTAGCCTGAGAATACCAGCACCCAGCTGTCAGCTTTAGCTTGGCTGGTTGTCAAATAGGGGGACCCATTACTTTTTTTTTTAATTGTTTATTTAAATAATTAAAAAATAGCATGGAGACCACTGTATTCTTGATAAAGCTGACAGCTGAAGGTTACAGTCCCCAGCTGTCAGTTTTGCCTGGCTGGTTATCAAAAATACAGGGGAACCCATGTCATTTTAAAAAAAATTATATATAGCGCAATTGATGGGTCAATTCATGACACTTTTCCTGATCTCTGTCCCTAATTTGAGCTGTTTAGGCAGCTTTTGACCCCCATGAAGGTGTTGTCTGTGCATTTGGTTTTGCCTCCCATTGAATTCATTGGGGTTCGGTTATGTTCGGCAATCATCGGGAAGTTCAGCGCAGATAGCCGAAACAAGCCAAAAGGTTCACTCATCTCTTCTTGTCACTCCCTGCTTGTCTGCTGTGTTGTTTACATACTCTCATGTCCTCTGGTCCTGGATACTGCTCCTCGGATGACAGGATCCTCCCAGTTAGAGGCAGACAAGGGTAGTCACTGATCTGAGCTTGCTGTCAGGAGCAGAACCCGCTGTGTCCTGGCTACTGCTAGAGCTGATTGCTTCTCTGGGGGAGGCTTTAAAGAAGCATGAAACTGAGCCAGGCTTCCCCCTCTCCTCCATAGCAGAAGCGTGGTCACATGACTCACTATTTACACTCTGATTGGAGGTCCCTTTTCCTGTGCTTGCCCCTTGTTATCACGTTTGTACTGTGCATGTTAGTTGTGATACATGCGCAGTACAAACTGAGAAGAAATTAAATGATCATGGCCTGGAGGCAGGGGCCCCTTAGTAGATGGGGCCCTTAGCAATTTCCCAGTTTTCCCTCCTTCCTCCTAATGCTGGCCCTGGGCTCATGACTTCACAGACACTGTAAATGCTTTATGGAAAAAGCTTCCACGTTGCCCTCGCAAATTTTGGGAAACACTATGTCTATCACATGACCCATGTTGTTCAAAAATATGGGAATCTCATCTTTGAGACACTCGTGTGTGTGTGTGCTAATATCCCACTGAGGTCTGGTGTTAGAAAGATGCTCAAAATCAAAGTGGAAAATGAAGTTACAGGCTGATCCATCTTCAGTGGAAATGCCTCAAGAAAAGGAAATTAAGCTCAGTAGTGTGTGTGGCCTCCACGTGCCTGTATGACCTCCCTACAATGCCCAGGCATGCTCCTGATGAGGCGGCGGATGGTCTCCTGATGGATCTCCTCCCAGACCTGGACTAAAGCATCCGCCAACTCCTGGACAGTCTGTGGTGCAACGTGACGTTGGTGAATGGTGCGAGACATAATGTCCCAGATGTGTTCAATCGGATTCAGGTCTGGGGAATGGGCGGGCCAGTCCATAGCTTCAATGACTTAATCTTGCAGGAACAGCAATTGTATTGTATTGTATCGCTCAGGCAAATCCTCTGGAATCTGGTCAATAACAATAAGTTTTAATGAATCCAAATTCTTTTGGTGCTCTAGAGAAAAATCTTTGGAAAGACTATGCAACATGAACCGATTCCGGATATTGTGGCGGTGCTTATAGAGCCTAGCATGCATTGTTTGTATCGTCCGACTGATGTATTGCAAACCACAACCACACTCAATTGAATAAATAATGTAGCAAGATTGGCAATTTACACGGCAGTTAATTTTAAAGCTGGTGCCTGTGGTACAGGATTTAAATTCACACGCCCCATTCAATATAGAGACACAGCATAAGCACTTAGAGGTCCCATATGCAAAACAACCCGGATTGGAATTTATCCGGGTTGTAGGGGAAAGTGAGGACTTGAGAGTTGTGTTGCTAGGGGCAACAAGATTCCAAAGAGTTTGATTTTTCTGAAAAAATCATTCTGGCTTGTGCGGGTATGTGTGTTGATAGCATGGGGTCCCCTTTCAGGATAAACCAGTATTTTTTAACAAGATTACGTATGGTGACATGGGATTGGTTAATAGTAGTGATAAAACTCCAGTTCACTAAATCTGAGGATTTACCCGGCCTGTTCTCCTTAGATTTTATTTTCTCAATGCATTTCCTTTGTGTGAATTCTCTAGCCCTGGTGAAGGCATCACCAACCAACTTCTTAGGGTAGCCTTTACTCCTGAAATGATCTTTTAGAATAAAAAAGGGGAGAAGCCAGCGCTGCTTATTGTCAGAAAGCAATACATAAAGTATATATGCACATGTTAATTACTAACTGTATTTCAAAATGAGACATTTAGCAAACAATTGATCAATTCTTTGAGCCACCCCGCCACGTCAAGGCATTCTCAAATGGGGCAGTCCTACTCTACGTTTTTTATATTCGCTGTGCCATTACGGCCTCCTAAATGTGTTAAAAGCAAGACCACATTAAATGAAAATTGTACCTGAAGTGTTTCTGAATCACTCCTATGGCGCCAGAAAGGGCAAGCGCAGATAAAGGTGGACCAGGTCCAGACACAGATATTTCAGAACCAACCTCCACACTGCCTAACCAGCACCACACATGAAGGGTGAGACAGGCCCAGACACAGGTGCACAATCAAACAGAGCCTAGGGCAAGGCAGGGCTGCTGTATGTGTGTACAGCAGCCTAGATCAATCACAATGAACACAGAAAGAATGGCGTGCATAACCCAGCGCGCACAGCAACAGTGGTGGTCAGCCACAAACCAATGTCAAAATAAAAAAGGGAGAAGCCAGCGCTGCTTATGTTCAGAACGCAATACATGAAGTGCATATGCATGAGGTTGGACCAGAAATATCTATGTCCAGACCTGGTCAACCTTTATATACGCTTGCCCTTTCTGGCGCCATGGGAGTGATTCAGAAACGCTTCAGGTACAATTTGCATTTAGTGTGGTCTTGATTTTAATACATTTAGGAGGTCGTAATGGCACAGTGAATATAAAAAACGTAGAGTAGGACTGCCCCATTTGAGAATGCCATGGCGTGGCGGGGTGGCTCAAAGAATTTATCAATTGTTTGCTAAATGTCTCATTTTGAAATACAGTTATAAATAAATCTGTGCATATGCACTTTATGTATAGCGTTCTGACCATAAGCAGCACTGGCTTCTCCCTTTTTTATTTTGACATTGGTTTGTGGCTGACCACCACTGTTGCCGTGCGCGCTGGGTTATGCACACCATTCTTTCTGTCTTCATTGTGATTAATCTAGGCTGCTGTACACACATACAGCAGCCATACCCTGCCTTAGGCTCTGTTTGATTGTGCACCTGTGTCTGGGCCTGTCTCACCCTTCATCTGTGGTGCTGGTTAGGCAGTGTGGAGGCTGGACCAGAAATATCTATGTGCGGACCTGGTCAACCTTTATCTGAGCTTGCCCTTTCTGGTGCCATGGGAGTGATTCAGAAACACTTCAGGTACAATTTGTATTTAATGTGGTCTTGCTTTTAATACATTTAGGAGGCTGTAATGGCACCGCGAATATAAAAAACACAAGATGGCAGCCCGATTGTAAAGAATCGGGAGTCTAGAATCCATATATACTTTATTTATTCAAATGTAAGAATAATACAATTAATAAATAATAGTAAGAAAGAACAAAAAATGGCTGCACTCACCAGCTCTTGACAATTCTTGTTATTTAAGGTACAGTTACACAGGATCCATGAACATGCTTATGAGGGGAGTGATGAAAGACATCAGACAACAACTTTGCGTGTTGTGGCAAATGCCACAACAACGGTTCTTTGCTTAAGAACAATAATGTAAATAATAAATAATATGTATCAATAACTATGTATTATGTATGTATTATATGTATCAATAACCGATTTGGTGGGCGGGGTCCCTCTGCCTCCGCTTTGGTGGGCGGGGCCGCTCGGCCTTCGATTTGGTGGGCGGGGCTCCTCGGCCTCCGATTTGGTTGGTGGGGCCCCTCGGCCTCCGATTTGGTGGGCGGGGCCCCTTATCCTCCGATTTGGTGGGCGGGGCCCCTCGGCCTCCGATTTGGTGGGCGGGGCCCCTCGGCCTCCGATTTGGTGGGCGGGGCCCCTCGGCCTCCGATGTGGTGGTCGGGGCCCCTCGGCCTCCGCTTTGGTGGGCGGGGCCGGGCCCCTCGGCCTCCGCTTTGGTGGGCGGGGCCGCTCGGCCTTCGATTTGTTGGGCGGGGCTCCTCGGCCTCCGATTTGGTTGGCGGGGCCCCTCGGCCTCCGATTTGGTTGGCGGGGCCCCTTATCCTCCGATTTGGTGGGCGGGGACTCTCGGCCTCCGATTTGGTGGGTGGGGACCCTCGGCCTCCGATTTGGTGGGCGGGTCCCCTCGGCCTCCGATTTGGTTGGCGGGGCCCCTCGGCCTCCGATTTGGTGGGCGGGGACCCTCGGCCTCCGATTTGGTGGGCGGGGCCCCTCGGCCTCCGATTTGGTTGGTGGGGCCCCTCGGCCTCCGATTTGGTGGGCGGGGACCCTCGGCCTCCGATTTGGTGGGCGGGGACCCTCGGCCTCCGATTTGGTGGGCGGGGACCCTCGGCCTCCGATTTGGTGGGCGGGGACCCTCGGCCTCCGATTTGGTGGGCGGGGACCCTCGGCCTCCGATGTGGTGGGCGGGGCCCCTCGGCCTCCGCTTTGGTGGGCGGGGCCAGGCCCCTCGGCCTCCGCTTTGGTGGGCGGGGCCGCTCGGCCTTCGATTTGGTGGGCGGGGCTCCTCGGCCTCCGATTTGGTTGGCGAAGCCCCTCGGCCTCCGATTTGGTTGGCGGGGCCCCTCGGCCTCCGATTTGGTGGGCGGGGACTCTCGGCCTCCGATTTGGTGGGCGGGGACCCTCGGCCTCCGATTTGGTGGGCGGGGCTCCTCGGCCTTCGATTTGGTGGGCGGGGCTCCTCGGCCTCCGATTTGGTTGGCAAAGCCCCTCGGCCTCCGATTTGGTTGGCGGGGCCCCTCGGCCTCCGATTTGGTGGGCGGGGACTCTCGGCCTCCGATTTGGTGGGCGGGGACCCTCGGCCTCCGATTTGGTGGGCGGGGACCCTCGGCCTCCGATTTGGTGGGCGGGGACCCTCGGCCTCCGATTTGGTGGGCGGGGACCCTCGGCCTCCGATTTGGTGGTCGGGGACCCTCGGCCTCCGCTTTGGTGGGCGGGGCCCCTCGGCCTCCGATTTGGTGGGCGGGGTCCCTCTGCCTCCGATTTGGTGTGCGGGGACCCTCGGCCTCCGCTTTCGTGGGCGGGGCCCCTAGACCTTCGATTTGGTGGGCGGGGCCCCTCGGCCTCCGATTTGGATGGTGTGGACCCTTGGCCTCCGATTTGGTGGGCGGGGCCCCTCTGCCTCCGATGTGGTGGGCGGGGCCCCTCGGCCTCCGATTTGGAGGGCGGGGACCCCCGGCCTCCGATTTGGTGGGCGGGGCCCCTCGGCCTCCGATTTGGTGGGCGGGGACCCTCGGCCTCCGATTTGGTGGGCGGGGACCCTCGGCCTCCGATTTGGTAGGCGGGGCCCCTCGGCCTCCAATTTGGTGTGCGGGGACCCTCGGCCTCCAATTTGGTGGGCGGGGACCCTCGGCCTCCGATTTGGTGGGCGGGGACCCTCGGCCTCCGATTTGGTGGGCGGGGACCCTCGGCCTCCGATTTGGTGGGCGGGGCCCCTCGGCCTCCGATGTGGTGGTCGGGGCCCCTCGGCCTCCGCTTTGGTGGGCGGGGCCGGGCCCCTCGGCCTCCGCTTTGGTGGGCGGGGCCGCTCTGCCTTCGATTTGGTGGGCGGGGCTCCTCGGCCTCCGATTTGGTTGGCAGGGCCCCTCGGCCTCCGATTTGGTTGGCGGGGCCCCTCGGCCTCCGATTTGGTGTGTGCTCTGCCTGGGGCCACTGTGCTCTGCCTGGGGCCCCATATGCTGCCTGGGGCCCCTGTGCTCTGCCTGGGGCCCCATATGCTGCCTGGGGCCCCTGTGCTCTGCCTGGGGCCCCTGTGCTCTGCCTGGGGCCCCATGTTCTGCCTGGGGCCCCTGTGCTCTGCCTGGGGCCACTGTGCTCTGCCTGGGGCCCCATGTTCTGCCTGGGGCCACTGTGCTCTGCCAGGGGCCCCATAAGCTGCCTGGGGCCGCTGTGCTCTGCCTGGGACCACTGTGCTCTGCCTGGGGCCCCATATGCTGCCTGGGGCCCCTGTGCTCTGCCTGGGGCCACTGTGCTCTGCCTGGGGCCCCATATGCTGCCTGGGGCCACTGTGCTCTGCCTGGGGCCCCATATGCTGCCTGGGGCCCCTGTGCTCTGCCTGGGGCCCCATATGCTGCCTGGGGCCCCTGTGCTCTGCCTGGGGCCCCTGTGCTCTGCCTGGGGCCCCATGATCTGCCTGGGGCCCCTGTGCTCTGCCTGGGGCCACTGTGCTCTGCCTGGGGCCCCATGTTCTGCCTGGGGCCACTGTGCTCTGCCTGGGGCCCCATAAGCTGCCTGGGGCCCCTGTGCTCTGCCTGGGACCACTGTGCTCTGCCTGGGGCCCCATATGCTGCCTGGGGCCCCTGTGCTCTGCCTGGGGCCACTGTGCTCTGCCTGGGGCCCCATATGCTGCCTGGGGCCACTGTGCTCTGCCTGGGGCCCCATATGCTGCCTGGGGCCCCTGTGCTCTGCCTGGGGCCCCATATGCTGCCTGGGGCCCCTGTGCTCTGCCTGGGGCCCCTGTGCTCTGCCTGGGGCCCCATGTTCTGCCTGGGGCCCCTGTGCTCTGCCTGGGGCCACTGTGCTCTGCCTGGGGCCCCATATGCTGCCTGGGGCCCCTGTGCTCTGCCTGGGGCCCCATATGCTGCCTGGGGCCCCTGTGCTCTGCCTGGGGCCACTGTGCTCTGCCTGGGGCCCCATATGCTGCCTGGGGCCCCTGTGCTCTGCCTGGGGCCCCATATGCTGCCTGGGGCCCCTGTGCTCTGCCTGGGGCCCCATATGCTGCCTGGGGCCCCTGTGCTCTGCCTGGGGCCCCTGTGCTCTGCCTGGGGCCCCTGTGCTCTGCCTGGGGCCCCATATGCTGCCTGGGGCCCCTGTGCTCTGCCTGGGGCCCCATGTTCTGCCTGGGGCCCCTGTGCTCTGCCTGGGGCCCCATGTTCTGCCTGGGGCCCCTGTGCTCTGCCTGGGGCCACTGTGCTCTGCCTGGGGCCCCATATGCTGCCTGGGGCCCCTGTGCTCTGCCTGGGGCCACTGTGCTCTGCCTGGGGCCCCATAGGCTGCCTGGGGCCCCTGTGCTCTGCCTGGGACCACTGTGCTCTGCCTGGGGCCCCATATGCTGCCTGGGGTCCCTGTGCTCTGCCTGGGGCCACTGTGCTCTGCCTGGGGCCCCATATGCTGCCTGGGGCCCCTGTGCTCTGCCTGGGTGTAGGACACTGGTGACGTCACTTATCTCCGGACATTAGCTCCGGACATTAGCTCCGGACATTAGCTCCGGACATTAGCTCCGGACATTATCTCAGGACATTAGCTCCGGACAAAGCCACGGAAGTTGGCACAAATTGCAGGAAGTAGTATTCTAGGCAATTATATATTAGATAGAGTACAGCTGCCCAATTTGAGAATGCCGTCATGTGGCAGGGTGGCTCAAAGAATTGATCAATTGTTTGCTAAATGTCTCATTTTGAAACACATTTAGAAATTAATATGTGCATATGCACTTTATGTATTGCGTTCGGACCATAAGCACCACTGGCTTCTCCCCTTTTTGAACTTTTAGAATCTCTGCCTCTTTAAAGAAATCGGTGTCCTCCATACAGTTGTTTCTGATCCTAAAATATTTCCCATAAGGGATGTTTGAAATCCACTTAGGGAGATGGCCACTGGTGAAGCCGAGGTAGCTATTTACATCCACCTTTTTGAAGTTGGTGGAGGTTGAAAACCGACCAGATGGATCGACGTGCACCATTAAATCCAAAAATTGGATCATTGTGTTGGATATATTAACATTGAATTTAAGTCCCCAGGAATTATAATTAAGGGATTGAACAAAACCAAGTGCTTCCCGTTCAGACCTAGTCCAGATGATGAAGAGGTCATCAATGAAGCGACGGTACATAGCAATTTTTCCTAACGCCAGTGGGGACTGCGCGATGAAGACAGACTCGAATGCCCCCATTCGTCCAAAATAAAAATAAAAATAGGAGACGAGGTTGTAGAGGAAACAGACACCGGCACAGGAAATCTAGTTGAGAAATCCAGCATTTTTAATCTTTCTGCTTATACACTGCCAGATAAAGAAAAATCTCTCCTTAAGCGTGGTTTATCTTATTGCCCTGATGCATCATTAAATGCCTTCAATTTATATCTCGATCTGAATGAGTTTTTTTAGGAAACGGACCATTCAGCGTCACTTTCTCATTGAAGCAAAAAATAAGCCCCCTCATATTGACAAATCCTCTACAGTTGAGACTGACTCCTACCTACATGTTAATCTCAAAACAAATTCCAGTAAATTTTATCCTGTTCATAATGAAGGTGCTCATTTAGAAACCTTTCAACAGCTCATATTCAAAGAGCTACCTTCCCTCTCTCTGGTCTCTAAAAAATTTACCAGTTTGAGTTCCGCTGAGAAATTAGCAGTGAAATTACTAAGAACTAATAACAATATAATCTTAAAAAATGCTGATAAGGGGGTGGGGTGGTCATCATCAATAGGGAATGGTATGTCAATGAAGGTTTTAGAATATTGGATGATCCCGATTATTATGCTAAACTGGAACAAGATCCATCTACCTTTATCTTTTCTAAGTATATTATGCTTATTAAGGAAGCCTGGTCCCTTGGTATTTTACACAAAAATAATTAAAATTCCTTAATATCCTCAGATTTAAGCTCCCTTTTATTTTTTTTACCCAAAATACATAAAGACCCTGTTAACCCCCCTGGCCGCCCCATCATCTCGAGCATTGACTCCATAACTAGTAATCTATCTGACTATGTTGATTTGTTTTTACAAGAAAACGTTATAAAATTGGATTCCTCCATTAAGGACTCCTCCCATTTGATTGATCATCTCTTAGCACTACCCAACATACTGAATTGCTTCCTGATAACCATGGACGTTCAGGCCCTCTACTCAAATATTCCCCATAATCGGTGTCTCGAGGCGGTGTCTCAATTCTTTTCAACTGATGAGCAACTACCTCCCTTACAAGTGGATTTTTTGAAAATGCCATAATGTTTGTTCTTGAAAATAATGTCTTTTTTTTTTAAGGGTTTTTTTTACTGCCAGGTGAAGGGCTGCGCGATGGGGACGAGATTTGCCCCCAGTTAGGAAAATTTGTTTATGGGGGCATTCGAGTCTGTCTTCATCTCGCAGTCCCCACTGGCGTTAGGTAAAATTTCTATGTACCATCGCTTCATTGACGACCTCTTCATCATCTGGACTGGTTCTGAACGGGAAGCACTTGGTTTTGCTCAATCCCTTAATTCTAATTCCTGGGGACTTAAATTCATGGTTAATATATCCAATACAATGATCCAATTTTGGATTTAATGGTGCACGTCTATCCATCTGGTCGGTTTTCAAAAAGGTGGATGTAAATGGCTACCTCGGCTTCACCAATGGCCATCTCCCTAAGTGGATCTCAAACTTCCCTTACCGGCAATATTGCAGGATCAGAAAGAACTGTACTGAGGACACCGATTTCTTTAAAGAGGCCGAGATTCTAAAAGATCGTTTCAGGAGTAAAGGCTACCCTAAGAAGTTAGTTGGTGATGCCTTCACCAGGGCTAGAGAATTCACACAAAGGAAATGCATTGAGAAAATAAAATCTAAGGAGAAAAGGCTGGGTAAATCCTCAGATTTAGTGAACTGGAGTTTTATCACTACTTTTAACCAATCTCACGTCAACATACGTAATCTTGTTAAAAAATACTGGTTTATCCTGAAAGGGGACCCCATACTATCAACACACATACCCGCACAAGCCAGAATGATTTTTCAGAAAAATCAAACTCTTAGGAATTTTGTTGCCCCTAGCAATACCACTCTCAAGTCCTCACTTTCCCCTACAACCCGGATAAATTCCAGTCCGGGTTGTTTTGCATGTGGGACCTCTAAGTGCTTATGCTGTGTCTCTATATTGAATGGGGCGTGTGAATTTAAATCCCGTACCACAGGCACCAGCTTTAAAATTAACTGCCATGTAAATTGCCAATTTTGCTACGTTATTTATTTAATTGAGTGTGGTTGTGGTTTGCAATACATCGATCGGATGATACAAACGATGCATGCTAGGCTCTATAAGCACCGCCACAATATCCGGAATGGGTTCATGTTACATAGTCTTTCCAAACATTTTTCTCTAGTGCACCAAAAGAATTTGAATTCATTAAAACTTATTGTTATTGACCAGATTCCAGAGGATTTGCCTGATCGATACAATAACTTATTAAGAAGGGAGAGTTTTTTGATTTTCAAAGTTGGCACACTGGCCCCTGAGGGGTTAAACCTCACCATTGAGAAAGTCACATAATATGTACGTTGTTATAATTTTTTGTGCACATTGTTTTAATTGTCTAAATTGTTTTTAGGTTGGTTTTAATTATATTAGTGCAGCCATATATATATATATATATATTTTTTTTTAACATATTTTTTATTCATTTATATTAGTGCAGCTATAATTTGCATTTTTTATTATGTGGGTGTTCTTAAGAATTGCTTCTCAAATTTCATTTGCTGCTTTTCCTTTATATACCTCCCCTATCCTACTCTTTGTATAACTGCCATCTGAAGAAGACGGAACTATTCCGTTGAAACGCATTGTGGAAATATTAAATGAAGACTTTTTAATACCAGCTGAACTGTGTCGCTTGCGCTCTATATTTCCATTTTTACTTCATTGTAGAAGCTAAGGAATTACAGAATTCTATTCTTTAGGGTCTCCTATTATTTTGCACCAAAGGTGCACAACCTTCTTTGGTCCACAGGCCACGTTGTCAGACCAAATATCTCCCAAGGGCAGCAATAAAACTGTGTACTTGAGATTTCAGGGAACTTTTTGTAATAACAAGCAGTCATGTATATATGGGGAAATACACTATTTCTGACCATTATTTGACTTTTATCCAACATTTTTCCCATTTTTTTCTTCTGTTTTCTATCGCTGATTTTATGTTTCTCCTAATAAATTGAGTTGAAACTAGCTACAGTACTCCTATACACTTTACACGTAAATATGAGGGATTCCTGCTCCCCTCTCTATATGTGGCATATGTTTAGAAGCCGCAGAATGGAGGACATGATACCGAGCAATGTAATTGTTATACCAGCAAGGGAATGTTATTAACACCTAGTAGAAAGCTGCAGAACCATGCTTATTTCTTTCTGCTACTGTCTAATCACCTCCTCCCGAGTCCCTATCAATAGACTATAATATGCAGCAGTATTCTGATCCCTCAGTGACCTTGCAGTCCGTCTTGTGTCAACTGTGTTGTATTTTAGTTCTTTTTCACAGTGAATGAGGAGTTCAGAAGTCAGGGCTCCACAGTATACGATTAGTAGTTGCACATCCTTGCTCTAACCCTGCATGATACTCTTATTCTCTCTATCATGGAAACTATACGTGAGCAATCACCAGAAACAAACAAGCATGCCAGTGTCCAGAAGATTGTGGGCAACCCATAATGGCATCCTGGACCACATGTGGCCGCAGGCTGTGGACCCTTCTGTATAGAATGGAATTATATATGTGCTCCCTTTTTCTTCTCTATTATTCATTTTATCAGCTTGAAGAAGCAAGCAAAACACAAGCAAAACGTTTTTTTTCTGCAACAAAATTAATGTACCATGCATTGAGGGACATTTTGTACAAGACAGAGAGGATATTCTTTTTTACAATACTTTTCCAGACATTACCATAAGTAGTTATGCATATTTCTCTTCCAGTCCTTCAACCTACCTACATAGATGAGCAAACTACTCGTATCATAGATGGAAAGTCTTCAGATTACTAAGTTTAGAGAACTTACAATTTATACTATTTTAGACATGCATTGCTTACTTTGAATTATCTTATGACCTGTGAGGTACCAATATTATCCTATGACCTATAAGGTATTACTAATTCTGCTATGACCTGTAAGTTATTTTCATGTGCTTGTCTATCTATTACTTGTGACTAGTCTCTTATTTTAGGAGCACAGGAGACTACAACTTGTTAATGGAGCTCTCCTGTCTGCTGATATAACTTTTTTGTTTTTGCACTGCTCCTGTCATGTTGTTTTCTGGTGGTCTGCTAACAACACTCTTATGCCTCTTTCCTCTTTTATTTTCATTTTACAGTATTTTCCTCAATTCATTACTCTTCTTCCTCTGCACCAGAATAAAAGTAATACTTTTGTAATGTACCATTTTAATATGTGACTGATCACAATGTTTTGAGCTTTAACTAGGCTCATAGCAAGGCTGTCCTTAGTTTGGCAAGTGACATGTGCAATAACCATAAAGCATTCAAGTAAAGCAAAAATGCCATAACAATCAGTGCACAAATAGCAAAATAGCACTATAGCTCGATACAGTACAGGTGCTTTTTTTTTTTTTTTTGAAGGTTAAAGGGAACCTGTCACCCGGTTTGACCGATATGAGATGAGGTCACTACCTTTCAGGGCTGATATACAGCATTCTATATTGCTGTATGTAAGCCCCCAACCCAACTTGTAAGAGAATAAAAATAACTTTTATTATGCTCACCTGCGGGGCAGTCCTGTTCGAGGGGTGTCTATGTTCTTGATCCAGCGCCTCTCATCTTCTTACAACTGCCTTCCTCCTTCTTGCTTCATGTGGATGATGCATCCCTACATCATCTACACAGTCTCCTCAGTATCACGCTCAGGCGCAGGCATACTTCTCTATCCTGTTGAGGGCAGAGCAAAGTACTGCAGTGCGCAGGCATCGGGAAAGGTCAAAGAACCACGGCGCTTGTTTACTTCAGTGATCTGCTATGCCCTCAGCAGGGCAGAGAAGTACACCTGTTCAGGAATGCGCAGTCGAGGAGACTGTGTGGATGATGCAGGAGGACAGAAGGAAGAAGGATGGCGATTGTAAGAAGATGGGAGGTGTCGGACCAAGTACATTGACTCCTGTCGAATCTGACCACCCCGCAAATGAGTATAATAACAGTTAATTTTCTTCTCTTACAGGTGGGATTAAGAGCTTATATGCAGTATTATAGAATGCTCTATATCCGCTCTGAAGGATGGTGGCCGTATCTCATATTGAACCAAACCTGGTGAACAGGTTCACTGTAAGCCAGTTTGATACTTCTAACATTACAGTCCTAGTATGGATTGTGTTGACCAGACTGGCCGTGGGTCTCTTGACTCTAACTCGCCAGCCTCATAAGCAGATATGAGACTGTTAAAGGTAAACTGTTATGAGATTTCACTTATATAAAGTACTGCCACCACCTTTAACTTCTGTTTAACATTATTCTAAGAAGATGTATATGAGTCTCCAACCCCCTCTGCACAGCCCCCAAAATATCTTTTCTAATGCTGCCATATGCAATGGGGGCATCTCTAGTCTTGATCCGGCGCTGCCTCTCTGTTTGCAAACACTGTTCTCTTTCCCTGCTTCATGTGGATGACTCGTCCGTTATCTTGACACTGTCCCAAATTGTGCTCCTGTTGCAGGTGTACTTCACTCTTTGCCCTGGTTAGGGCAGTGCAATGTGTTGTAATTTGCATGCGCCAGCTTTAGTTCTGGGTGATTGGCTCTTTGGCCTGTATCGGGTGCATGTTCATTACAGTACTTCAGAGCAAAGTATGTCTGCACACGTGCACAATTGGGAACACTGTGTGGATGATGTAGGCTCATCATGCACATGAAACAGGGAAGGAGGATGGTGTTTCCGACCAGAGAGGAAGTACCAGATCAGGACCAAAGACACCCAACAGACCAGACCGCGCTGTATGGGGGTATTCTAAAACCTTATGCATCTTCATAGAGTGCTGTAAAAGAGGCTTTATCAGTGGTGGAAGTACTTTATATTGAGAAAACCTGGTGACGGGTTCTCTTTTAAGTTCGTGTTCGGTGACCCATAGCCGACTTTAAATATCAAACTTGTGACACCACAGTAAGGCACAAAGCAGCCATTCAATAGAGACAAGTGATGCACCTTGTGTATTGACACAGGTCGCATGCTCCAAAGGCTCGACATAGGTCCTACATACTTTCATGACTTTACGATGTATGCTTGCATACTTGTCTGATAGGCTTTATTATGCAACTGCGTATTGATACAAAGTGTTTTTTGTATTATTGGATCTGGTTAAAAACTGCTATAAAAAACAGAAGAAGTATTCAAAGATTATCAATTTATTGTTTTGTACCCCAGCAATGACCTATGATATTCATTGATTATTTAGGGTAATTTCTGGAGAATAAATAATCCTCTAGAATAATGACTGGGTGGCTGGCGATCCAGGAGAGAAGGCTAAAATGTTAGATCATTTTTACTTTATCAATTCCATATGAACACTATATACAAAATGGAGGAAATGTAGCTTTCACCACCTCCATTCTAGCCAGACACTGTCCCTCAAAATTATTTTCATTTTTTAAGGAGGCTTGTGACAAAAAATGTAAAAGTACTGTATATTAAAAATAAAACAAAAATAATAAAAAAACCAATGACCCATTTACTTCTACAATCTGTATACTGGCTGTTAGACATGGAGTTTGAATCCTATTCCGTGTCATCTGACTATGCGCTTTCATCAGAAGAGCAGCAATATTCGCTGCAATGTGTTTTGTGTGATTTGTAACAAGCCAGCGAGCATGCTAATAATGTGATATTCTTGCCGCTGAGCTGATAACGCTTGCTTATTAGCTGTCATGCTGGAGGAAAGGTTTGATTTCCTAGGGCTAGCTTGGTAATTTTTTGACAACATTGTCAGTTATTACTGAGTAGAGGCGCATGGAGCGCAGTTGAATCGCCACCTAATTCCTCCCTGACCTGTGAGTGTGGTTAGAGATGCTCATTGAGAACACTAGTCTGAACGGAGAATTGTGTGTATCTAATAAATTCCTTTCGCTTGGGATGAGCTGTGAATCGTCAATGAGGCTTTCTTGGCAGACGTGCCGGTTGATTTTAATAAAAATAGCTGCTTTCAGTGGAGTGAGTTCAGGATGCCAAATTTACAGCTGCCTTGCACGATTACTCTTAAAACTCCTTTGGGGCTAATTAGAACCAGTGGGCAAATTAAGTGTATCGATTGCAATTCTCTTGAAGTAACCCCCTTCTCTTCCCTATTGTTTTGTTTGTTTCACGAAGAAATAAATGTAATTCTTTTCAACGTCGCCTTCTCAAAGTAGTGTCTTTTTCTTTTCAGCCACAACACAAAGACCACGTCATGGCTGGATCCACGGCTAGCAAAGAAAGCTAAACCCCCAGAAGAGTGCAAGGAGAATGGTAAGTTTTCACAATTCTTCTGGAAAGGGTCCAGTTAACGGCTTCTGTGCCAGATTTGCAAAAAAACCCAACATGTTCATTATGTTAATTAGCTGCAGCAAAAGACAGAGTTTTGGATGAGAACCACTTCGCAGGAAGTAGTCATATTCTCATTTGTGCCTTTCTCAAGCGCCTCCCTTTCCTTGTATTCACACTCAAGGCTTACAAGAAACCTAGTTTTATTTGGTCTGGGGCACTGGTCTATCAGCCCTCCCATACCCGCCTCTGCCAGGGACTTTGTGTGGTGACTCCGGGACTCTGTTCTCCTAAGGAAGATGCAATGCAAGGAGAACCAACAAGACCACTTGAAAGGATTATCATTATAATATCATGTACCCTTAAAGGTAACGGCTCTGTATGAAGTCCTGGCTTCTATGGTTAATGCTTGGCAGGATGTTGTATCGCCTTTTTGGTATTATTTTGTTATAAAATACAGTGATGGTGGAAATTGTTTGTAGCTGGTTTAATCTTCTGCCTTTTGTACTGTAGTAATATATTAGTTGATGCAAAGATGTGCCGTCTGTAACTGCACTTGTGCAATGAGTATATGCTTGATTTCTTTTTTTGTAGTGTTTTTCTGTTGCTGATTTAATATGGAGAAATGCCTTTATAGCCTTGTAAAGGAATAATGGTCCCCATACAACACCTGTTGGCTGCACACGTGTGTGCTATAATCACGAGGCTGCGACTGCGATATTAACACAAATTACTTGCATCTCAAGTGAAAACCGTCAACTTAGGAGCTATTTTCACAGTTGGCTACGGCTCTGCACGTTTTTTTTTTCTTTGAGAATCAGTGTGCTCATTAAGGAAACATCCAGCTCTTCTTGTATGCAGAGGAGAACATCTGACATGCCCATTTATCAATTAACCTCCATATATCCAGCGCGGAGAATAACTTTGCGATGTTCTTGTCATGCACACGGTCGTTATCGTTTATTGTCATTTTTTAGAGAGTGACATTTAGCTATTTTTTACATTTATAACGATGAGGGTAATCCAGTATTTGGTATATGGGCATAGTATATGGTGCCATATGCTATGTAGAAGAATGTGGAATACGGAAATGTTCACATAAGTCACTTACACCGTCGTGTGGCTTCACATTTCGGGAAAGAACAGACAGGCAGACTCTTGTACCGTTGCCATACACGGCACATCTTCACATCTTAATGTGGTCCATTTATAAATGAGGTGTGACAGGAAGACGCATACAAATAAAGCTGTGCTTAGTCATTAATTGAAGAAGAAATGGATCCATTCATATCTCTAATGCAGGTATTTATTCAGGAATAATGACTGTGCCTGTTCTCGGGCTTTTGCATTGATATTCCATTTGCACTAGGCTGCATCTGCTGGAGCAATAATTGCATTTAATTGCTAGCCAGATTGATTTATACCTGTAACCACTTTGAACAGCTTCACAAAAATTACTTTTTTAATTTACTGGTTTCAGGATGGATTCTAAAACATTAGCAACCCGCAGAGCCTAGTTTTATTATTCCACTTGCTTAATAGTTTACCACAAGACTGCTTATTTATCCCTGTTTTTATTGTTTAAGTACATTCATAAATGGCATTTTAATAGATTTTTATCATGACTTGGAATGTTAAGCTTGAGTTTCCTCGCTGAACTCGTCATGTAATGTTTTGTGTGTCACAAAGGGCTAAATAATAATATCATTAAAGTGGATCTTTCACCAGATTTCACAATGCAAACGGCTTTCATTGTACATATATCTCTCAGACCTGATGAGGCTGGTATACTTACCTTGAATATTCATGTAAGAATAACTCTTTAATCGTTTTTGCAGAGTGCAACTCTGTTAAATTTCAGAATTAAACAGTTATTCTAAAATGAGTTTTCAAAGTAAATACAGCAGCCTCCCCAGGTCTGAAAAATTATGTTAATGATGTATACAATATGCTTTGTGAAATCTGATGGCAGACCCACTTTAATTGTTGAAAGGTTTGCTACTACCCTGTAACTACTCTGTAAAATATCTCATGGTTAATGGCACTAATTCTATGCCATCTGCAACATTTTTCAGGATTCCGTTATGCCAGTTTAATAGATGCAATTGAATATGATTTAATCATCAAGAAATTATTTCACTAATGAAACTCCTCATAAAACAGTACCTCTAAAATTGATTGTAAAAGCTGGATTGTAGTCTTCTTTTACATGGACTTTATTTCTGTGTATTGGCTATATAATGTCATAGGCAGAGAATAAAAGGAGAACAAAACCATAAGTGTGCATTTCACTGCCTTATTATTGCGAGTAGGGCATTCCTAGCATTCCTATTCATAATAATCCTGGAATGTAAACAGGCCGCCAATCACCTGTAGAGTGAGCAAAACGTCCTATAGTTTGCCCATAAAATTGTCCTGTGTGAACTGGACCTGCACCGCCGAGAACAATGTCAGCCTATGCGCACTTGAATCATGGTCTATCATGCCAATGAATTAATTAACTGTAGTTACCAATTTATGGCCATTTAATGCTGCAAAATTGACAAAAGTAATGCACCTTACAACTCAGTCAGACAAGTATGCTCATCTAATATGCTTATTTCGGGGACGGATATATAGACTGAATAGCGATGCAGCTATACAGGACCCTCACAATTTTATTTTTTAGAAAGAATGGCCCAGTACAACCTGGGCCCAGACAGGTTCACTTGGTAGATTATAGTCCTATTAAGTTGGCAGTTTCGTTTGGTGGTGGTTGGGCTTAGCTGTGTTAATAGGTGAGGCCAAACTAAAAACAGAGCTTTCCATCTGTGCGATGGACGTTGTTGGCGATCAGCTCTGTCACATGCTTTCTTGATGTGTTTATATGGTGCTTTGTGCATTAATATTTGTAAGTGCTATGAGTCTTTGTTCTTTGTTCTCACATGTGCGCTCATCTTCCGTTGTGTGCATTGTGCTTATGTGATGTATATGTTCTGCTTATCTTTTGTGTTTGCTGTGCTGGTATGATGTCTGACATGTGTGCTGTTCTTCTGTCATGCACATTGTGCTTGTGTAATGTATGTGTGTAAGGAGATGGACCAGCTGCCGTATTCCCCCTGAAGACCATCCTGCCGTGGTATAGAATGTGAGTAATGTTTTGTTCCTGATATGTTTCCTTGTCATAACAATTGTTAATTTCCCCATAGGCTGCAGTACTAACTCACGGTCACAAGATGTCACGCTCTAGAACTAGGTGAAAGGTCAAGTTTTGCCAGCAGCAGTGGAACAGAGACGGTTATGTGAGAGCTAACTAAGTGTAAGGACAGCCCATAGTGAGTGGGCACTTTGTGGATCTATGGGTAGTTTCAGGAACAGGAAGAAGTAAGTTCAGTTAGAGAAAGTGTGGTGAAGTGGCAGTCGTGGTCATAGGCAGTAGGCTGCTATGGACAACGTTAGTCTGTCATGCGGGACAATGGATTTCCATAGAATCCTTTTGTGCAAGTCCGTATGTCAGCCTGGGAATCTCAAGGTGGATTTCAGGGCACTTGCACACACTAAGCCTGTGGAGCTGCAGGGAAAGATGGACTCAAACTTTCTGAGGCCGGAGGTGATGGAATCTGGGTGCACTGCTTGTGGTGCTTGTGGTACTTACTAGTGCTAGAGGAGCTTGCAAGAGGAATGGTCTACCCATACCGAGCACTAGGGCTGAAGTTATTTCCTACGGTAATGACTCTAATCCGTTGGACCTAATCCTATATGATTCATTTAAATGACTGTAATCTGCCAAGTACAAGTTTGACTGTTTTAATGAATTCAGTGTCCCCTGGATTGTTTGATGCAAAGGTTCTGGAAGATCAAAGCCTGGTGCTAGTGGAGGCCTATGGGCCACAAGTAAGTTTGATGCATCCCACACACACAGCAGCACACCGCAACTGGGACATGATTTTCCTGTAGAGTGCCAGAGCGTGCAGAAGCAGCAGTTCCCCCACGACTACCTCTCCTATGTGTTTGCGGTTCTTGAATGACATCTGAAATTTGAGCTGTTCTTCTGTCATGTTCGCTGTGCTTGTGTGATGTATATGTTCTGCCTGTGTTCTGTGTTTGTATGACGTCTGACATGTGCACTGTTCTTCTGTAATGTGCACTGTGCTTGGGTGATGTATATGTTCTGCTTGTGTTCTGTCTGCTGTGCTGGCATGATGTCTGACATGTGCGCAGTTCTTCTGTCGTGCACGTTGCGCTTGTGTGATGTGGGCGTTCTGCTTGTATGATGTCTGTCATTTGCGTTGTTCTTCTGTTGTGTGCGCTGTGATTGTGTGATGTGTGATTTCTGCTTGTCTTATGTGTTTTTTGTGCTGGCATGATGTCTGACATGTGCGCTGTTCTGTCGTGCACGTTGCGCTTGTGTGATGTGGGCGTTCTGCTTGTATGATGTCTGTCATTTGCATTGTTCTTCTGTTGTGTGCGCTGTGATTGTGTGATGTGTGATTTCTGCTTGTCTTATGTGTTTTTTGTGCTGGCATGATGTCTGACATGTGCGCTGTTCTTCTGTCGTGCACGTTGCACTTGTGTGATGTGGGCGTTCTGCTTGTGTGATGTCTGTCATTTGCGTTGTTCTTCTGTTGTGTGCGCTGTGATTGTGTGATGTGTGATTTCTGCTTGTCTTATGTGTTTTTTTGTGCTGGCATGATGTCTGACATGTGCGCTGTTCTTCTGTCGTGCACGTTGCGCTTGTGTGATGTGGGCGTTCTGCTTGTATGATGTCTGTTATTTGCGTTGTTCTTCTGTTGTGTGCTCTGTGATTGTGTGATGTGTGGTTTCTGCTTGTCTTATGTCTTTTCTGTGCTTGCATGATGTCTGACGTGCGCTGTTCTTCTGTCGTGCATGTTGCGCTTATGTGATGTGGGCGTTCTGCTTGTATGATGTCTGCCATTTGCGTTGTTCTTCTGTTGTGCGTGCTGTGATTGTGTGATGTGTGGTTTCTGCTTGTCTTATGTATTTGCTGTGCTTTTATGATGTCTGAGGTGCACTGTTCTTATTTCTGCTTGTCTTATGTGTTTGCTGTGCCTGTATGATTTCTGACATTTGGCCTGCTGTTCGGTCATGTGCGATATGTTTATGTCATGTTTTACATTCTCGCTGAGCTTGTCTAATACTGCATAACAGACACACACAAATCTAGGAGGAAAGGACATGGAACACACACAAACTGAGGTGCTCAGTCACAAATCAAGAGTCTTAGAAATGCTCTTGAGGTAGGCATAAGAAGATCAGGGCAGGTGTAGGCACTGCTCTCTCTGCCTGATGTAATATATTCACCTCACCTCCTCCGCCAAATTCCTTTTTGATTTTTGATTTTTTTTTTTCCTTTTCACCAAAGAGACATAATTTGTTCATTTTTCCATTCATATTGGCAACATTTTTCAGAATGAGTTGTCGTTTTGAATGACACCATCCATTTTACCATTTTGTTTACTAAAAAATGAGGAAAAAATCCTAATGGGATGAAATTGTGGAAAAAATAAATACAATTCCACTATTATTTTTTGGGTTTTGTTTTTATGGTTGTATGCTGAAAATGACCTGGAAACACAATTCTCCAAGTGTGTAAGATTGAGGCAATAGAAAACTTGAATAGTTGTTTTTTTTTGTGAAAAAAAATTCAGGGATGTGGAATTTTTTTTTTTTTACTTCTGTTGCCATTTGCCAAAACTGATAACCTTTTTATTTTTTCCTTCAATAGAACTGTGTGAGGGCTTGTTTCTTTTAGGGAGTTGTGGTGATCAAAAAACATAATTCTGGCAATTTTTCTTTTCTTTTCACTTTAAAGCTTTTGCCATATAGATTAATTATTTGTAGATTTTGATAGACCAGATGTTTATGGATATGGCAATAACTATTTTTTTCATTTATTTTTAATTGGGGTAGAGAGGGGGTAAGAGATGGGCATTTTCATTTTTATATATTTTTAGTTATTTTTTTACTTTAAATTAAAAAAAAAAATTCCCTCAGGAGACTTTAACCTGTGATCATCTGATTGCTTATACTATATTTTAGCTTTAATTTTTTTATTATTGCAAACCAAAAGCAACTTACTGCAGTGCCAGGACTTTACCACCATAAGGGGAATTGATGTGTGCGTTTTTTATGTTATACGAGGTATGTGGCTAGAATGAGGCATTAGAAGAACAGAAGGTTATAGTTGAAAATCCCAAATGTGAAAAATGTGATTATTATCATGTGTCTGAGGTGTCTTCATAAGAATAGTTTCCTCTTTATTTTGACACTGCCAATTTCTTCTGAATCAAGAGCAGGATGTTTTGAGACACTTTGTTTTATTAGTTTTCTTGCACTCTGAAAAATAAGTTGTTAGAAATCTATTAATATAAGTAAAAAAAAAGTCACTCTGTAACAAAGAACCACGTCCAATAATCAAATCCATAGAACAGAATCTTATATAAATATATGCAAAATTACACAATGTAATAGAAAACACAAATAAAAACAATTAAAATACACTACAGTTTATACTATCACTTTTGCCTAACCCTGATATGGTCAGGCACCCCCAAAATTGAATAAGCGTGTAATATATAGCTACTACAATAGTCAATATTGTATTCTAATGTAGCCAAGCACAGTGTAATCAATGAGCCAATCCTAGATTAAAGGCATAAATCAAATAATTAAAGGAAAAGCTCCATGTTCTAAAACAACCAAAAGAAACAACATATAGTATAATAGCTACCAAACAGCACGGGGCAGTCAGAAAGGACCATGTGGGAGATGTGATCTCCACAGTTATCTAATATATCAGAATCAAAATTTCATAGGGATTAATCAAGATGAGAAAGACATGGCTACTATTTCCATAAGCAGCACCACACTTGTCTACAGAGTGTTTGTGGTATTGCGGCTCAATACCATTCACTTCAATAGAGATGATGTCACAGGTGTGTCAGAGGCTGCAGACAGTCACACTGCTTCTAGCTGCAGGAGGACTCTGTGGTTGGCTTTGCAGACTCCTTCCTAATCCTTCTGACTCTAGGACCTAGTGGCAACCTCCCCCAGCTCTAGTTGACTAACCTGGACCGGGGTGTATATAACTCTCAGCTTGCTGCTGGGAGTTGCCGGTGATATCTCTATTTCCATTTCCCCGAGCTATAGCGTTCGGCTGTCTTCCTTCTTTGTGTTGCTAGAGGACGTCTGTGTTACATCTCTAAGGGTACCGTCACACAGTGCCATTTTCATCGCTACGACGGCACGATTCGTGACGTTGCAGCGTCGTATAAGTATCGCTCCAGCGTCGTATACTGCGGTCACGCGTTGCAATACACGGCGCTGGAGCGATAATTTCATGACGTATTTGCGATGTAGAAGCCGTTGGTTACTGTGCGCACATCGTATACAACCTGTGTCACACAATGCAATCATGCCGCCACAGCGGGACACTAGACGACGAAAGAAAGTTTCAAACGATCTGCTACGACGTACGATTCTCAGCGGGGATCCGGATCGCAGTAGCGTGTCAGACACAGAGATATCGTAAATGCATCGCTGGAACGTCACGAATCGTGCCGTTGTAGCGATCAAAATTGCACTGTGTGACGGTACCCTTAGTCTACTCTAGCTAAGTGTTCCCCTTATTGTGTATCCCACCTGTCTGTAGTGGTAGTGGGGATTGACTAGAGCTTATCCTATCCTCACCTTTGCAGGGCTTATCACCAGGGTCAGGCAGGGATTAGGAATCCTGCTCGGCAATAGGTGCGTAACATATATAGGGACGATAGGGCAGACAGAGTAACACTAGATCTGCCTAGGGGTCTCCACTCTCCCCTTCCCTAGTGTTTTGTTCCCTTTCCCTTATCCCTATTGCACTTAGCCTTTCCTACACTGTGCGTGACAAATGAGCTGCAACGCACACACTCTATAGGCAGATTTGATGCTGTATTGGAAGAAAGCAGCAATTAAGTTCTTATCCTGGACAAACATTTTTTAAAAGGAATTGGTCACAGGTTTTTTATGTGTAATCTGAGAGCAAAGCAAACTGAAAAGAGAACAAAACCTACCCCTAAAATCATCAATCTTTATTAATAATTACGTATATTACCAAAACAAATATATATAAAGTGAGATAAAAATACATCCATCTAGGGGTCCCCCAGGGATAGGGATAAAGTTAATGTCAAAAGGTACCCTCTAAGGGGTTTTCATATGATACCAGAAAAACCAAGTAGAAAAAAACAATTAGAAAAAATGAAAATTTTTTTTTAAAGCAATAATAAAAAATTATCAAAAAATGAAACAATCAAAAAAACAAAAAATAAGGCTAATACCTTTCTTGATACACAATACCTCTTCTGGCCCTAATTGGCCCTGGAAACTATTATCCTTCCTGACAGCGGAGGTTGGCACCCTGTATAGCGATATGGCGCCCCCGCTCAACGGCGGCTGTCCCTGCTATCCCTGGGTTGTCCCTAATAAACTAATATTCACAGACAAAAAACATACAAATATGGATTAAAATAGATCCATAATAGTTCAAATGGGTATCTCTCTATATATGTTCCTCATAATAAACTAACACCACTATAATATCTCTGGAGACTTAAAGGTTTGTAGTGTACACCACGGGCTGCAGCTTGATGTCACCATCTAATCATACGCCTGCCAGCCATCTCTATTTGTTCACTGTACTGACTATAGGCTACCATTCTTAATCATGCAGATAGATGTCAGACTTTCGCCAGACAGAACTATTATGTCTGTCTATAGCTCTATGACCTATTAAGGACTGTGAATCTGTAGGTCCCCTGATGAACCCCCTTGAATGACGGGGGAGAAACGCGTTGGGACAGTTGTGAGCCGATGCATTTGCATGGTTGCCTGAAGGGAATATCCAGGAATTATGAGCTAAGTGTTGGTTATGAGCTATACATCTATGACATGTGAATCAGTGTGTGTCATGTATGAAGCACTTTATTTATGTTCCTCTGTTCATATGGAGCGGTGTGTATACATTTGATTGACCTATTAAGGCTATTTGGACTATTACAGTCATATGTCTATGAAGATATAGTATATAGGCAGTAAAATCAGCATCAATATAGTCTATACATCTATCTGCATGATTAAGAATGGTAGCCTATAGTCAGTACAGTGAACAAATAGAGATGGCTGGCAGGCGTATGATTAGATGGTGACATCAAGCTGCAGCCCGTGGTGTACACTACAAACCTTTAAGTCTCCAGAGATATTATAGTGGTGTTAGTTTATTATGAGGAACATATATAGAGAGATACCCATTTGAACTATTATGGATCTATTTTGATCCATATTTGTATGTTTTTTGTCTGTGAATATTAGTTTATTAGGGACAACCCAGGGATAGCAGGGACAGCCGCCGTTGAGCGGGGGTGCCATATCGCTATACAGGGTGCCAACCTCCGCTGTCAGGAAGGATAATAGTTTCCAGGGCCAATTAGGGCCAGAAGAGGTATTGTGTATCAAGAAAGGTATTAGCCTTATTTTTTGTTTTTTTGATTGTTTCATTTTTTGATAATTTTTTTATTATTGCTTTAAAAAATTTTTTTCATTTTTTCTAATTGTTTTTTTCTACTTGGTTTTTCTGGTATCATATGAAAACCCCTTAGAGGGTACCTTTTGACATTAACTTTATCCCTATCCCTGGGGGACCCCTAGATGGATGTATTTTTATCTCAATTTATATATATTTGTTTTGGTATTATACGTAATTATTAATAAAGATTGATGATTTTAGGGGTAGGTTTTGTTCTCTTTTCAGTTTGCTTAGTCATATACTCCCCTGTTAATAATTGGCTGGTTGGTTGTACTGTAATCTGAAAGCACCATGATGTAGTGGCTGGGAGCCTAATTTCAGCAATGTGTCACTTACTTGGCTGTGTGTTGCTGTTTCAATAAAGTCAGTGTTTTATCAGCACAAGATTATCACTACAGGACTAGCTGCCTTGAGCCTCCGGTTTAGCTGCTCGGTGTAACTTTGCCCCTACCACTGATCAGCAGAATTCTGGGGTTATAGCATTGGGCTCAGCATTTAAGCACTGCTAGGTCAGTAAATTAGAAAACAGTGATGGTACCAAAATGACAGCATGCAGACCAGCAAGTGATGCATTGCTGGAATCTGGGTCTCGGGCCCTACATCATGCAGCTGTCAGATAACATATTAAAAACCTGGTGACAAATTCCTTTTAATACATGGTATCCAGTAGTTAGTGTAGGTAAAAGGATTAGGAAATGTATTTTCAAAGTTCTGCAAACCCATCAGCAGATTGGTCAGCCCTCTGGATTTCTCCATGCATTTTCCATCTAATTGTTAACAATCTGTGTGGTGTTTAGTAATTGGTGAAGGTAATTTACATAATTTACAGATTTATATGGAAATTACTTTTTTTTTACTTTAAATATGGTGGTCAAAATAAATCCCATCGTTCTAGAAGTTGAGTATCACTGACCTGACCTGTAATACGTTTTTCAAGAGAGTTAAACAATGCAAATAATGACATTTTTATTCTCTCTGCGTGTCAATGACTTTACATGTTAGTGTGTACATTGGGATTTTTCTTTTCTTTGTTGCTAGGTTTTTAGTTTTGATCATTCCTCTTGTGTATTACAGCAATTTATTTCTCTTGATATGTCAATCTCATCTCGTATGTTTTCTCCTCTAAGAAAAATGACAATTGGTGAAACTGTGTACAAAATCCAAGGAGGGTGTTTTTAGCATCCTCCAGTTTAATAAGTAATTTATTCACGTGTTGGTGAAAGTGTCCATCTTAGATCAAGGAATGTTGTGGTGTTTTTCCAATTTAAAGTATCTAATAAAAGCAGCTAATCTCACCCTGTTATTTTCTACTTTTCTGTTCCCTCACATTAGTGACTTTTTGATGGTGTAAAGCAGATCAATGCTCTTAAATTTATTACAGCCCAGAGATAAGCGATCATATTAATCTTCTCATTCGCCGCCAGTAGATTACCGCTATTACTAATGGCCATGTGATAATGTCCTTTTCTTACTTGCAATGATGATGATTTGCAGTTTATGTATATACATTATTGTATAGGTTTTGTACCCCCACCCAATTTCTCAGGTTAAGTTTATTTCAGATTTACCTATGTAGCAGTTTCTGAAATTTTTCTTTATTCTAGTTTACAAGTACTATCCATTACGTGATTTTTTGGTGCTAGCAGGGAAATTATTTTATTTACTTCTACCAAAATTTGTGTTTCTAACAATTTATCTACTTGCAAATAGCATTGAGCAAAAAGACTCGAAAGACCCTGGTCCAGCGATCACGTCGTGCCGCAACCATTACATCGCGCCGGACCTATTAGTTAGAAGAGGAGTCATAGATCCTGGTAGGTAGAAAAAGGTTCACATGGCTCTCGTCTAGTGGCCATGGACTGGTGGCGTGGGCACTGGATCGGGATCCTCGAATCTTTTTGCTGAAGTCTACTTGCAAAGTCATTTCTGACCTTAAGGCCTCTTTCACACGTCCAGATAATTCCGGTACCGGAGAAATCGGTACCGGAGTTATCCGTGTCCGTGTGTCCGTGTGCTCACGTGGCACATCAGTGTGGCACACGTGCAGCATCCGTGTGCCACCCGTGTGCCGCCTGAGGACCACACGGACCATGCAGGAGAGACAGCGCTACACTAAGCGCTGTCCCCCTTGTGTGGTGCTGAAGGCTGCATTCATCTTTTCTCCCCCACAGGAGAGAAGAGATGAATGATCAAGTTTTTGTTATTTTTTGTGAAAAATAAAGTTTGCGGGTGACCTCCCGCCTCCCATCCCCAGTGCGCCGCCCGGCCCCTTGCAGAGAAATACTTACCAAGCTCCCACGATGTCTCCTCTCTCCTCTCAGTGCCGGCAGCCTGTCCTGTGTGAGCGGTCACGTGGGACCGCTCATTACAGTGATGAATATGCGCATATTCCTCACTGTAATGAGCGGTATCACGTGACCGCTCATACAGGACAGGCTCCCGGCGCTGAGAGGAGACATCGCGGGAGCTTGGTAAGTATTTCTCTGCAAGGGGCCGGGCGGCGCACTGGGGATGGGAGGCGGGAGGTCACCCGCAAGCTTTATTTTTCACAAAAAATTACAAAAACTTGATCATTCATCTCTTCTCTCCTGCTGGGGAGAAGAGATGAATGCAGCCTTCAGCACCACACAGGTGGGACAGCGCTTACTGTAGCGCTGTCTCTCCTGCGGGCGGTACGTGCACACGGAGGAGAGTGCACACTGTTCTCCGTGTGCACGTGTGCAGGACGTATTGCTGTACGTGCTGCCGGAGAAACATGGACATGTCTCCGTGTTTTCAACACATACACACGGTCCGTGAAAACACGGAGACATGTGCATAGACCCATTCATTTGAATGGGTCTACATGTGTCAGTGTCTCCAGTACGTGAGAAAACTGTCACTACACGTACCGGAGACACTGACGTGTGAAAGAGGCCTAACAGATTATAGGAAATAATATTGTGTGTATTGTGTGTTTTGTATGTATTTGTTTGTTGGAGATTTACTATTAATGAGTTGTCCCGGGATCATTTTTGTAGACATCCTCTGCTTAAAAACAACATTATTAAGCAGAGGATGCCTTTTTAATAAAATAAAAACTCCTTTAAGAATAATGAGAAATTAGCATCCATTCATGTATTTCATGCTTATTTTGTTTTTGATGTTCAATAATAATTCATTTAATATTTCCTTTATGCCATTCATCAAAAATTAGACTAAGCCCCTCGTCGTTGCCATAGATACTCTCAAATTGTTTCTTCCTTGTCAAAACATCTCTGGCACTTTCATTCACTATACTGTTCATTGTGTAGAGCAGACTAAAGAATGGTATATATTGAAATTTCTTTTGTGCTCTGCTGCTATTGAAGAAATCCTTCTGCGAAATAAATTCTAGTCTATGAACTGTTATCAGGCTCCTTAGTGAAGCATCTTGTAAGGTCATTAATTTAACTTTTTGCATGGGTGCAACTCTCAAAAAGCAATAAATTAATCATTTTTGTGAAACAGAAATCAACCTTCTTAGCATATAAATTTATCACGTTTTTACAAAAAGAGAGTGTGCACATGAGGTTTTTTAGACCCTTGCGTACCCGCCGAATTTTGCAAGTAGAAGAGGATTCAGGTAAACGTTGACTGCTTCGCATCTTTACAAAAGTGAAGGAAGTGCTTAAAAGAAGCTCAAAAGAACATATGCACAGGAAGTCATTTTTACCTTGCAGAGCATTCGTTCATTATTTCTATTTGATGCTATTCTGCATGGGTTGTTGAGCATAACAGCCTGAGAAAGACGTTGACTCGATTCATCAAGACCAGCATTCTTTACGCCGGTCTTGATGAGGGACGTTCCTAACTCATGAATAGGTGCACGCTTCTTCATGACTCCAGAGCGTCTGACAAGTAACGTGCACCTCTGTTCACTACCCTAGAAATCTCACTTTAGTCCAGTACTGGAGTAAGATTTCTGGCGTAGGGACCACCTCAGGTCTGAATGGATTGAGTGAGCTGTTGTGTCCCACTGAGCTGCGCCACTGGTTCGCCCCAGCCCCCATTAGTTTGTTGGAGCTAGGAGAAACTGGTGTGAAAACACCAAAATTGGCAAAACTTGGGTTCAACTCCCAAATTTATTGTATTGTCTTGTGAAATGGACAATTTTAAAGGAGTCTGTTGCCCCAAATTCACAGTATAAATGAAGCATGTAGCCTTGTAGAGTATATAGCCCCTATAAAATTGTACCTGTTAGGTCAAGTTTCCTCAATAAGTATTTGGTATGTTTTTTGATGCTACTTATGTTTGCTGTGCAAAAAATGCAGTTGATTACAGATCCAGCAGTGTATGGGGTTTATATAAATCTAGTCCACAGCACTTAGATAAATCTCATACCCACTGTGCAATTTTTGTTTGTTTTTTTTACGCTGTGAAAACTAACCTGTGCTTTTGAAATCTGCAACTTGTCGATATGTCTTGTAGTAAATATGCGTTTTGTTTGCTGATTTTCCCCAAAGACTTGAATGAGATGAGGAAAATCTGCAGGTAACAGAACGGATATGCGTTTTTAGCATGTTTTCCCAGTGGAATTGCATTATAAAAGTGCATGTAATCCAAAAAAGATTAATAAGAAAGTTTAATCAAGGTAAAGTAAAAGGAAGTATCCAAAGCAAATTTACTTAAAGCATGCCGTATGCCAAAAAGAGCAAAAATTAAGTTGAAAATATGTGATAAAAATGCATGTTAAAAAATTGCACTGAAATGCAATGAAAAAACTCATGTTACCTAATTTAGCTAATAGGCACTGAAATGCTGCAGAAAATCTACAACATGAAAAATGCACCAAATACTCATTGTATGAGCTTAGCCTTATTTTTCTACACTAATTGCCTTTGTCCTATGTGTGTTGTAAAAACAATATATTTTTTGTACACTTCCTTGTTGTAATAGTCCAATAATAAAACCATACATGTTGGTTTTATGCTAGCCAGATAGTTTGAGGTCACTTGTAAATTACCAGGACTGTGTTTTTGTTAAAGAGCTCAAAACAGACTTAATGTAGTCCTAGGATCTCTCTCCGAGTGTCTTGCACATCTTTTCTGTGCAATTAGAGGCTTTGCAGTATTGGGAATTGGGAATAAATTTGTCATGAATAGTGATAGGCGAACCCGTTGTTTGCCACATTGTCATCAGTGTGACAGTGCGGCAAACACAGGCTCTGATTGGCGGGGCAAACACAGGCTCTGCTTGGCGGTAATGTCGTTACAGCCAGTCATAGAGCTGCAGTATCCTTGCTGTCAGATGACAGCATGGGAGCCAGCAGCTGTGACTAGCAGTAAAAAGGTTACCACCAGTCACAGGTTTTGGCTGATGAGAGAGTATTACTCTGATCAGCATTTCCTGCTGTCGCTGATGGCAGCGAGAACAGACAAACGATGATGAGTATTCATTAGTCAGTGCCTGTATTATAAATGAATAATAATTTAAAAAAAATGACGTGGGGTTTCTTCGATTTTTGATAACCATCGCAGGCAAAATCGACAGCTGTGGGTTGCAGCTCCCACCTGCCAGCTTTATCATGGCAAGACTGGTAAGGGGCCATGGATACTTCCCTCCAGCCTAAAAAATAGCAGCCGCCCCATTAAAAAGTGCATCTATTAGATGCTCCAATTCTGGTGCTTTTCCTGGCTCTTCCCACTTGCCCTGGTGTGGTGACAAGTGGGGTAAAAGGTTTGGGGTTGATGTCAGCTGTTATATGTCCGCCGACTCCAAGCCCATGGGGTCAGTAATGGAGAGGTGTCTATAAGACACCCCATACTTAGATTGTAAAAAAGACACAGCCCAAAAAGTCATTTAATTGAAATAAAGACTCTGACACCTTTCTGTGAAATGAAAAGCAAAGTTATACTTGCCTTTACGTCTAATCCCATGTCCCCTGTAAAAGACAAAAAATAATAAAACCATATTCCTAACCTGTCTGACGATAACACATATCGGTCCATGAAGATCCGAAGTCATTTGAAAAGCGGTCACATCAGTGATGCAACCACTATCCACGCCAGCTGGCTCACACTGAGACAGGAGCTCTCTCACTCAGTGAGCGGTGTGACTAGGGTTTATCAGCTATGACCTCCTGTGATCTTTCTTATGGAAGCTCAGTGCTACACACTGCAGGAGCATGATTATGCTCCTGTCTCAGTGTGAGCCAGCTGGCATGGATAGCAGTCGCATCACTGATGGGATTGCTATCCAAATCATTCGGATCTTCATTGGGCAGGTGAGGAATATGGTGGTTTATTATTTTTGGTCCTTTACAAAGGACATGGACTTCGGTGGATTAGATGTAAAGATGAGTATAATCTTGCTTTTTTAGTTCAAATAAAGGTGTCAGTGTCTTTCAATTAAAGTTCTTTATTCTGCCTGGAATTTTTTTTTTACAATCTAACTATGGGGTTAGTAATGAGAGTGTCTTTTAGATGCCTCTCCATTTCTAACCCCTGGGATTGATGTCAGCTGACAATATAAAGCTGGCATCAACCCCAATACTATTACCCCACTTGCCACGGCATCAGGCAAGTGAGAAGAGAGAGACTAAGTGCCAGAACTGGTGCATCTCATGAATGCACCATTTCTGGGGTGGCTGAGAGCTATGTTTTTAGTCTGGGAGGGGGACAATAACCATTACCACTTCCTAGGCTATTATCAGCCTGCAGCTGTCTGTTTAGTCTTTGCTGGTTGTTGACTATTAAGGGTCCCCATGTCATGTTTTTGGTAGTACTCCCCTGTAGTAACCAGTAAAGGCTAAGCAAACCGCCTTGAGCTGATATTAATAGCTTGTGAACCTTTATGGTTATTGGCCCATTCCCAGAATATTAGCATCAGCCTCCTTTCTCTCACGCTGTTTTTTTTTTTCATTTTTTTTTATTTATTAAAGGGGTTGTCCACTACTTTCAATTAACCCCCCAATGTACCCCCCCCGGGCCCCTAATGAATTGTGCCATTACCTTCTGTTGACGTTTTCGCCTGTGAGCGGCGCTATTCCTCCTGCTGAGTCCGGGTCACATGACCCCCAGACTGCAGCCGCCGCTCATTTCCGCCGACGTCACGTCAATTTCCAGGCTCTGAAAATTGACGTGACGTCAGCAGCAGGCGTGACCAGCCCCCACAGTCAGCAGTCACTCAGCAAGAGTGACTGGACTGTGGGCGGTGCTGGGGGCTGCCTGCAGGGCTGTGCTGGGGGCGGGCGGGGCTGTGTGTGCTCACTGCTCAGTGCTGGGATCATGATGTGTGGTTGGGCTGTGCTTCGGTCGCCGGGGGTCTGCCTGTGCTTGTGCCCGCCGGCGCCGGTGTTTCTGCCCGCCGGCGCCGGTGCTTCTGCCCGCCGGCGCTGTGTGTGCCGGCGTTGTGCGTGCCGGCGCTGTGCGTGTGTGTGCCGACGCTGTGCGTGTGTGCCGGCGCTGTGCGTGTGTGCCGGCGCTGTGCGTGTGTGCCGGCGCTGTGCGTGTGTGCCGGCGCTGTGTGTGCCGACGCTGTGCGTGTGTGCCGGCGCTGTGCGTGTGTGTGCCGGCGCTGTGCGTGTGTGTGCCGACGCTGTGCGTGTGTGCCGGCGCTGTGTGTGCCGACGCTGTGCGTGTGTGCCGGCGCTGTGTGTGTGCTTTGTGCGTGTGTGTGCCGGCGCTGTGCGTGTGTGTGCCGGCGCTGTGCGTGTGTGTGCCGATGCTGTGCGTGTGTGCCGGCGCTGTGCGTGTGTGTGCCGACGCTGTGCGTGTGTGCCGGCGCTGTGCGTGCCGACGCTGTGTGTGCCGGCGCTGTGTGTGCCGGCGCTGTGTGTGTGTGTGCCGACGCTGTGCGTGTGTGCCGGCGCTGTGCGTGTGTGTGCCGGCGCTGTGCGTGTGTGTGCCGACGCTGTGCGTGTGTGCCGGCGCTGTGCGTGTGTGTGCTTTGTGCGTGTGTGTGCCGGCGCTGTGCGTGTGTGTGCCGGCGCTGTGCGTGCGTGTGCCGGCGCTGTGCGTGTGTGTGCCGGCGCTGTGCGTGTGTGTGCCGGCGCTGTGCGTGTGTGTGCTTTGTGCGTGTGTGTGCCGGCGCTGTGCGTGTGTGTGTGCCGGCGCCGTGCGTGTGTGTGTGCATGCCGACGCTGTCCGTGTGTGTGCAGGCATCGTCCGATGGGACTACAAGTCCCATCGGGCTCTGCCTGCTACACTGACAGTGAGTGACACATTAGTCAATGATGGGACAGTAGTAGTCCCATCATCCGGCTAATGTGTTGAATGTAAAAAAAACAACAACACAGTACATACATACATACATACATACAACACACCATGCAACGACATGCACCATGCGACGACATGCACCATGCGACGACATGCACCATGCGACGACATGCAACAAAATGCACCATGCGGCGACATGCGACATGCACCATGCGACTACATGCACCATGCGATGACATGCGACAGCATGCACCATGAGGCAACATGCACCATGCGCCTACATGCACCATGCGACGACATGCAACAACATGCACCATGCGGCGACATGCGACATGCACCATGCGACGACATGCACCATGCGACGACATGCACCATGCGACGACATGCAACAACATGCACCATGCGGCGACATGCGACAAGCACCATGCGACGACATGCACCATACGACGACATGCGACAACATGCACCATGCGGCACCATGCGACGACATGCACCATGCGACGACATGCACCATGCGACGACATGTGACATGAGGCAACATGCAACAACATGCACCATGCGGCGACATGCGACAAGCACCATGCGACGACATGCACCATACGACGACATGCGACAACATGCACCATGCGACGACATGCACCATGCGATGACATGCACCATGCGATGACATGCACCATGCGACGACATGCAACGACATGCGACATGCACCATACGACGACATGCACCATACGACGACATGCAACAACATGCACCATGAGGCAACATGCACCATGCGCCGACATGCACCATGCGACGACATGCAACAACCTGCACCATGCGGCGACATGCACCATGCGACGACATGCACCATGCGACGACATGCAACAACATGCACCATGCGGCAACATGCACCATGCGACGACATGCACCATGCAACGACATGTGACATACAGTACATACATACATACTACAGACATACAGTACATATAACATAGAGTACATACTCACCATCACTTGTCACTTTGTTCCCCGAAGCCATTGTCACCTGTAAAAAATATTAAAATAATAAACAAAGAAAATATACTCCCTGTCCGCAGAGATCCAATTAAAACGAGTGTCCCACGACGATCTCCCGTGGAGAGTAGGAGCATCAGTTGATGCGACCACTCTCCAGGGGCTCCAGGAACACAATGATGGAAGGTATCCTTCCATCATGTATTCCTCACAAGGTATTCCTACGCCCCTGTGAGAAAATAGTCCCTAGTCTCACTATTGGCATTGCTGGGTGAGATATTTTCCCACGCAGCAATTGCCATAAAGTGAGACCAGTGAACTAGAGTAACCTCAGTGATGCACTGCTGGAGCCATTGTCTCCTGTCACACAGACAGCTCTCCAGCGACCAACGATCCCAAAGTCCCCTGGTAACCAGGGTAAACATCGGGTTACTAAGCGCAGGGCCACGCTTAGTAACCCGATGTTTACCCTGGTTACCGTTGTAAATGTAAAAAAAAAACACTACATACTTACATTCCGTGTCTGTCCTCCGGCGCTGTTCTTTCCTCTGCACTGCCAGCGCCGGTCAGCCGGAAAGCAAAGCGGTGACGTCACCGCTGTGCTTTACGGCTGGCCTGCGCTCACAGCTAGTGCAGAGAAGCACAGCGCCAGAGGACAGACACGGAATGTAAGTATGTAGTGTTTTTTTTTTTACGTTTATGCTGGTATATGCTGGTAACCAGGGTAAACATCTGGTTACTAAGTGCGGCCCTGCGCTTAGTAACCCGATATTTACCATGGTTACCAGTGAAGACATCGCTGGATCGGCGTCACACATGCCGATTCAGCGATGTCTGCAGGGAGTCCAGCGACAAAATAAAATAAAGTGCTGGACTTTCTTTCCTCAGCGACCAACGATCTCCCAGCAGGGGCCTGATCGTTGGTCGCTGTCACACAGAACGATTTCCTTAACGATATCGTTGCTACGTCACAAAAAGCAACGATATCGTTAACGATATCGTTGTGTGACGGTACCTTTAGGAAGAAGTGGCTTACATTTGGTAAATATTAAAAAAAATGCAGCAACACTCACTTCCAACAGATATTAGGCCATGTTCACACAGTGCGTTTTTTACCGCGGAACCGCAGCGGTTTTGCCGCTGCGGTTCCGCAGCTTTTTTCCATGCAGGGTACAGTACAATGTACCCTATGGAAAACGGGAACCACTGTGCACACGATCCTGAATTTCCAAAAAAAAGCCGCGCTGAATAGCTGCGGGAAAAAAGAAGGAGCATGTCACTTCTTTGTGCAGAACTGCAGCGGTTCTGCACCCATAGACCTCCATTGTGAGGTCAAACCCGCAGTAAAACCCGCAGATCAAAAATATATCTGCGGGTTTTATTGCGGTTTGTGGTGCAGAACCGCTGCAGCAGGAAGTGCGGGGAAGCGGCCGGAAGTGCGTCGGCGGAAGTGCTTGGGCGGAGAGACATGGAGGCGTACCGTCGCATGGGGATCGTGTCGGCCGTTTGATTGATTTGGTATGTATGTGTGTGTGTGTGTGTGTGTGTGTGTGTGTCCCCATGCGACGCTAGTGCCACCATTGTGCTAAGTCGCCGTATGGGACTACTACTCCCATCCGGTATTAGGATGGGAGAGTTGTCCCTGTGTCCGGCGACTTAGCACAATTGTAAAGTTACACAAAACACCTACACACAATACACATACATGACACACAGTACATACAACACATAACACAGAGTATATACTCACCAACAGCACACTTGTAGGCGAAGCCCTCGATCCCCTAGATAAAATCCCAAAATAAAAAATCAAATCCATACTCCCTGTCCGCAGAATCCATAAAACGAGTGTCCCACGCCGATCGGCTGCTCTCCGGCGATACACTGCCAGGAGCGAAGCTCCTAGCAGTGTATCGCGTACTGTTCCGGAGTTCAATGGCTCCGGCGTCTCGGTTAACAGCAGTACAGCTGCGTTGAACTTTCCCATGCAGCACTGCCGTTAAGCGAGAGTGCCGGGGTCAATGACCGCCGGTAAACTCGCTCGCGCATGCGCAGTGACACACCGACAGGAACTATGGCTCCTGTCAGTGTGTTATACGTTATATATATGTGTGATACGTGGCACGTGATACGTGGCACGTGATACGTGGCACGTGGCACTGAAATGCGTGATATGTGTCACTTAAATACGTGATACGTGGCACTTAAATACGTGGCACTTAAATACGTGGCACTGAAATACGTGATACGTGGCACTTAAATACGTGGCACTTAAATACGTGATACGTGGCACTGAAATATGTGGCACTGAAATACGTGGCACTGAAATACGTGGCACTGAAATACGTGGCACTGAAATACGTGGCACTTTAATACGTGATACGTGGCACTGAAATACGTGGCACTTAAATACGTGATACGTGGCACTTAAATACGTGGCACTTAAATACGTGGCACTTAAATACGTGGCACTGAAATACGTGGCACTGAAATATGTGGCACTGAAATACGTGGCACTTAAATACGTGGCACTTAAATACGTGGCACTTAAATACGTGGCACTTAGGCTATGTTCACATTTGCGTTGTGCGCCGCAGCGTCGGCGCCGCAACACACAACGCAAACAAAAGCGCAGCAAAACGCATGCACAACGCTGCGTTTTGCGCCGCATGCGTCCTTTTTTTGATTGATTTTGGACGCAGCAAAAATGCAACTTGCTGCGTCCTCTGCGCCCGGATGCGTGCGCTGCAGTGACGCATGCGGCGCAAAACGCAAGTGCGACGCATGTCCATGCGCCCCCATGTTAAATATAGGGGCGCATGACGCATGCGGCGACGCTGCGGCGCCCGACGCTGCGGCGCAGACCGCAAATGTGAACGTAGACTTAAATAGCTGGATAGAGCTGGATCCGCGGGCTGTGATCTGGCCTACGCTCAGCACTCTGCGGAGCGCTGTCATTCAAAACACGTCCAACTCATTTTGGTGTTTAGTCCCAAAATGGAGGATGGAAGAAGAAAAGGGTTGGACAAGGAAATGGCATCATTTCTTTTTTTTTTTCCCCCCCACTGCAGTTAAAGCTTTATTTGTGTCAAACACAGACAATCTGCAGAGAAAACTGCATAAAAAACCGCATCAAAACGCATCAAAAACGCACCAAAAACGCACCTGCGTTTTCTGCCAAGAGCTGCGGTTTTAGTCCTCAAAAAAAAGGATTGAAATCAGGAACGTGTGAACATACCCTAAGAGTTTGCTTAGAAGGCGGGGAGAGTGATGCGGCCACTGATTGACCACAGGGTACCATCAATGCGAAACATACAGACTGAGAGTGGGTTGTTAGAATAGTGGACAAACCCTTCCAAGTTCCATATATATGTATATATCACTCTGCATCAAAATAATAAAGTGTATGTATCTGAATAAATAATTTTTTCCGTACATACACATAGAAGTATATATTTGTGTGTATATAAGAGGTTTGACTGCATATTGGTGCAATCTTTGCAGCGAAGAGGCATTGGGGGCCATATCTACCTCCAGAGCAGGTGGAATTGTGAGTTAGCATGAGCTGTTATACTGCAAATGGCCCATATATTGTTTCTGAAACTGGGATCTCTCCTGTATATGAGCACAAATAGTGTAAAATAAGAACACACATAATATATATACATGCACACAAGTGTATGTAGATGGACATATATACCCACACATGTATTGTGTAATTTACATATGTAAGACATATACGCAGTAGGATCTCTTTACAGTATATCATATATGTATACTAAACTATACTATGAAATAGATGAGAAAGAAAAAAAGCTCAAAGCTTGATCACCATGGTTGTGCAGTGCTTGGTGCTGCTTTCAGCTTGTGACCAAGATGTGACCTCTCCTCATCAGCCTGAACAGAGAGGAGGGAGAGGAGGGAGGGGCTTGGGTTTGTTTTTGGAGTGGGTGTGCTAGATTCGGGCTTAGTGGCAGTGCAAAGCATCATGGAACTTGTAGTATTAGGGCACAATAAGGAAGTAGTCGATTAACCCCATGAGAGCTGAATCCAGCACTGAAGATGTGCTGCTACAGCATGATAACAGGTAATATTGTTAAAATAAACACAGTAGATGTTTTCAGTGGCACATAATAGCAAGATTTATGAAAAAAAAAAAAAACTTTATAGTAGTGGACAACTTCTTTAACAAGTACAGTAAACTACACAGCCAAGGTATCCTTAGTTTACAGCCTCCTGGTGCTCCACCAGCTGGAAACTCCAGTAACTTAAAATGTCCCTCAAAGTTTCCCATGAGGTTTCTGGGCATTGCAGCTGCCAGAAGACCCGGTGACTGTGAGCTCTGGTAACCTGATAGCACCATTCTGCGACATCCCCACTCTGCCGACTCCCCATTCCCCAAGTCACACTGCACTCTGTGGTTTTACTATGTAAATCTATGGAGCATCAGAACAAGGCTCCATAGGCTTTGATTGTATAAGAGAGTTCCAGCTCACGCATAGAGTGGGTTGGCTAGTCTGAAGAGTGGTAACATCACTCAGAAGTGAAGCCGAGCGGTGCTGGAATCGGAGAGAGTAGTTGTAGTGTGTATATTATGCTCACCTACATCACATGCACATACACACAAATGTAATAAAAAAAGAATACATTTGAAAGCTTCTTTAATTGCCTGCAAATGGTTGATATATAAAGACTTGCACTTCTATTACTTTTTTTCTTTTTCTTTGGTGTACACCTTAAAAAAAAAAAGACATCATAGCAGTCTTTTGTATGTTTTTTTATATATTTCTTTCAAGCATGGTTAGACTTCATTCTCATATTTATTTTTTTTTCGATATCTCAAGTTTGCCCTCTTTTTTCTTTTTTAACCTCTACCTGCAACTTCCTGCAATCTGGCATACAGTTACATCTGATGAATGGCATGGGCACAGGAGTTACATGCAGCCATACGTCTGCTGCAAGTGCTGAGACTAGACATAATCTGATGTCTGCACCTAAAGCCCTCATTTGCCGCTGTCAGTAGTTACAGCACCATGTAATGAATCTGACCTAGGGAGATCACTCCTTTTGTCTACCCATTTGCACCTCTGCAGCAGAGTCGCAAGATGTTGATGGGCGTTATGGTAACAGTGAGGAATAAAAAATGGCCTCCCTGTCTGCAATATCTATCAGCCAATCAGAGCCTGCCGGGGGTGGGAGGGGCCTGATTGACTAACTGTCAAAGACTGACAGTGGAGATGATGCACTGTAGTGCATAAATATTACAGTGTTTTATCAATGCGAAGAAAGGATCGCAGGTCCAAGTCACCTTGTGGGAGTAGTAACTGCTAAAAAATGAAAAAAAAAGGTTTTCAATGTTACAAAAGAATTAAAAACCAAAATCATAGAATCCATTTTATTAATAAAATGTTTATATGCAAAAAAACCCCCAAAGAACGACCCCCTGCAAAAACATCAAATACTTTGTATCACTTCAGTCATAATGAACCGTACTATAAACGTTATACATTTTTATCCCATATAGTGAATGCTATAAGAAAAATATGAAAAACTATGCCATAATTGTCAGTTTTTCATAATCTTGGCTTAAAAAAATAAATAGTCCTATGTATTCCAAAATGGTACCAATAAAAACTACAAAACACAAACTCTCTAAACAGAAAAATGGAAAAGTTAATGACAACCAAAAAAATTGATTTTTTTGTTTATAAAACATAAAGGTATAAATTGCATAACTCTGTAATCTAACCGACTGCAGAATAAAGGTAACTTCAATTATACTGCTGTCAATTCTGTAAAAATAATAAAATGGTAAAAATTCCAGATTTAAAGGGCCACTGTCACCCCCCTCCAGCCGTTATAAACTAAAAGAGCCACCTTGTGCAGCAGTAATGCTGCATTCTAACAAGGTGGCTCTTTTAGTTTTTGGTTCAAGTATTCCCAAAATAAAGCGTTTTGAAACATCCAAAATACCTGTCTTATGCATAATGCATAACACACTGCGGGGCTGGGATTCCAAAGGTGGGTGGCCGCACTGCCCGCACAGGCGCAATCTGCAAGCCTGGCTGTGACGTCAGACGGCCAGAGCTTACTGCACCTGCGCAGCACAGTAGTACACAGCGCAGGCACCGGTTTTGAAGTGTAAACAGCGCTGAGGGGGCGGCACCGAAAGCCCCTGAAGATTGGAGTGACGGCAGAGTAGCGGTTCAAGCTGGGGAGTGAGGACCCACCTCCCTGTCTAAAGACAGGTATTTTGCATAAGTTTCAAAACGCTTTATTTTCGGAATACTTGAACCAAAAACTAAAAGAGCCACCTTGTTAGAATGCAGCATTACTGCTGCACAAGGTGGCTCTTTTAGTTTATAATGGCTGGAGGGGGGTGACAGTGGCCCTTTAATGTTTTTCTGACTATTCCGACTATGAAAAAAGAAACTGTTTTTTTTTTAACCCCTTAATCCCATTAGACGTACTATCCCGTCAAGGTGACCTGGGACTTAATTCCCAGTGACGGGATAGTACGTCCAGCGCGATCAGCTGCTCTCACAGGGGGGAGCGCAGCCGATCGCGGCCGGATGTCAGCTGACTATCACAGCTGACATCCGGCACCATGTGCCAGGAGCCCACGGTACCCTTGGGAAAATAAAAAATTGGGGGCGAAAAGTTCATTTTTGTGAAAAAATATTGTTTTTTATTTTTACAGCTCTACATTATAAACTTCTGTGAAGCACTTGGTGGGTCAAAGTGCTCACCACACATCTAGATAAGTTCCCTAGGGGGTCTACTTCCAAAATGGTTTCACTTGTGGGGGTTTCAATGTTTAGGCACATCAGGGGCTCTCCAAACGCAACATGGCATCCATCTCAATTCCAGCCAAATTTGCTTTGAAAAGTCAAATGGCGCTCCTTCCCTTCTGAGATCTGCCATGTGCCCAAACAGTGGTTTGCACCCACATATGGGGTATCATCGTACTCAGGACAAATTGCACAATAACTTCTGGGGTCCAATTTCTTCTGATACCCTTGGTAAAGTAAAACAAGCTGAAGTAAATTTTTTGTGAAAAAAAATGAAATGTTCATTTTTTTTAAAACATTCCAAAAATTCCTGTGAAACACCTGAAGGGTTAATAAACTTCTTGAATGTGGTTTTGAGCACCTTGAGGGGTGCAGTTTTTAGAATGGTGTCACACTTGGGTATTTTTTATCATATAGACCCCTCAAAATGACTTCAAATGTGACGTGGTCCCTTAAAAAAAAATGGTGTTGTAAAAATGAGAAATTGCTGGTCAACTTTTAACCCTTATAACTCCCTAACAAAAAAATGTTGTTTCCAAAATTGTGCTGATGTAAAGTAGACATGTGGGAAATGTTACTTATTAAGTATTTTGCGTGACATATCACTGTGATTTAAGGGCATACAAATTCAAAGTTGGAAAATTGTGAAGTTTTAAAAATTTTCGCCAAATTTCTGTTTTTTTCACAAATAAACGCAGGTAATATCAATGAAATGTTACCACTATCATGAAGTACAATATGTCTCGAGAAAACAATGTCAGAATGACCGGGATCCGTTGAAGCGTTCCAAAGTTATAACCTCATAAAGGGACAGTGGCCAGAATTGTAAAAATTGGCCCGGTCATTAACGTGCAAACCACCCTCGGGGCTTAAGGGGTTAAAGAGTAATTTCATGTGCAAAAGTAGCAAAACATGGAAAATATATATTTGGTATTGCTGTTATTGTATCGAACTGCAAAAAAAAAAGATTACGTCCATTATACTGAACCAATTGCTGATTAAAAATAATGAATAAAAAATTGAATTTGTTTTTCTGCCTCCTAAAGGCTTAATAAAAAGTGATCAAATAGGCACATGTGCCACGAAATGGCACTGATAAAAACTATAGCTTGTCCCGCAAAATATAAGCAATTGTGCAGCTCTACTGATGGAAAATTGTGAAACTAGTGAAGTATGGCAACACCAAAACTATTTTTTTTTATTTCAGGTGTACAAAAGTAATAAAATAAATAAAACTATATAAATTTGATATCGCTAAATTCGTACTGACTTACAGAAGACATTCTTTATGTGAAGAATGTAAAATTTGAATTGCAAAAAACACAGTGGCAGAATTTCTTGTTTTGTTTATATTCCTCCACATAAAGATTGAATAAAAGTTATTAATTGCTATTAACTCCAGAAGGATGCCAATGAGGAATACAGCTCATCCTGAAAAAAACAGGCCCTCATATGACTGTCGCCAAAAAAAAAGAAAAGTTATGGCTCCTAGAACACGACAATGGAAAAGTGGAAAAAAAAAGTCTATCATAAAAGCTAAAACTGGCTATGACGCTAAGGGGACAAACAATACAACCAGGTATAAAATGGTGGCTTTTCCGCTAGAAATGTATAAACTAAAGAAAGCAGAAATAATTACATGCTTCACATTACATTCTCCTCCTGTCCTTGAAGACGCTCACTGTCATTCTTCATTTGAAGAATAAATTACCAGGCATAGCCAACTACCAGCCTACACAATAAAAGGCGTTAATACAAGGGAAGAATGTTGGGTTTCAGAACTCAGAGCTGCAATAAACAAAAACAAATCTTTAAAAGCTCATTCAAATTTCCAAACTGATTCTATTCTATTATGGGTATGAACTTTATGAGCTACCAAACAATCTTAAATAAACTTTGAAAAGTAAAAAAAAAAACCCGAACAAAATAAAAAATCTCTCTCCTCTACTACACTTCATTGTATTTGGAAATATTGCACTTCCATGGTAGAACTCTCCTCCATCCACGGTCCAGGGAAGAAATAAACACTCTAATTCTTGGCGTAGGTCCCCAAGGTCAGACCTCTACCTATTATAAAGCAATGGCATATCAATGATAGTAATATAACGCTATAAAATATTATTCCCATATCAAAACTGTCACACCTAATGCCATGTTGCTACTTACATCTGACTAAACTGGGGTCAAATCATTTTCTAAACACATGTTTTCAGTAAATGTATCATTTAGGGCACCTCTGGTGGGACAAAAACTATTCTTCAAAATGAATCTTTAAAGTGACAGGCACCTCTAAATTCAACCTTGTTTCTATTGGATTGTGTGTATTTTAAGTCAGTTGGGACTTTTACGGTTTTGTACAAGTAGGATTCCTGGGGCTGTAATGTTCAATATTGATCTCTTCCCCAGGACATTCAGGTTCTTTTAAAGTTTATCTTTTGAAGTTAGTTCATTTTTCTAGATATATTGTGCCACTTCAATATGTTGTGACTTTTGGATAGTGACTACTACTTTATAGACCTAATTATATGAATAAACCATGTAAGGGTATGTGTCCACGGGCCGGATTACATCCAGATTAGCTGCGGATTGAACGCTGCATACAGCCACAGCGTTCAACCCGCAGCGTCCAGATGTTACAGCATAGTGGAGGTGATTTTATGAAATCCCATCTCTACTATACGTGCGAACACGCACCCGGCGACCCTGCGTTTCCGGACATGCGGTGCGTCTTTTTAGAACGCAGCATGTCTGTTTACCTTGCGGTGACGCTCCATCGCCGCACGGTAAATCACAGGGCCCTATGTATGGGGTGCGGAGATTCTGGATGTGTGCAATGAACACATCCGTAATCACAGCGAAGGGGGCGGCGCTTTGGGCGGAGCGGGTTTTCCGCTCCGTCCAAAGCGCCGTCATTACGGACCATGGACACATACCCTTACTATACTTTTGCTATGATTTACACTGTTTTATAAAATTGGTGGTAATAGAGAAACATTAAAGAGTCTATAAATGTTCCATTACTTATATGAGAGTCTCTAACCATTCTGGTTTTCATATCTCTATGGAAAAATACTTCTTATACTATAATAATTGTCCCTAGTCCAACACAAAGATGGCCATTGGTGAAGGCAGTGTCAAATTGTCACACAGATTATTTATACAGTATTTTGTTTGTCACGATGCACTACCAAGACCTACTGGGAGCAACCAATTAGAATATGGGCTGCAAATATTAGAGGCTAGAGCTCCAACAAAGCACTGTCAACTGTAGCACTTGGTAAATTGGCAGAACAAAGAGATAGTAGCCTCTAATTCACAAGACTTTAAAAAAAAATGGTATTTGTATGTTTGTATATGTCTTTTGGGAAATATATGTGAACGCAGCAAGTGTAAATTTAAATGTTTAAAGAAGGTGTTATTCCCTTACGGACAACATGATGTGTATGGATATTAAGAGTTGTGTATACTTGTTCATAACATTCAAGTATCTGAAATTGTAAATGTATGTCTTTCATTTTCCTCATTTAGCAAGACTATGAAAATGATAAGATAACGAATATTGCCATAGAGATCAGACCTGCCTGGATCTCACTGAAGCCCATATAGGCTGCCTGATCATAAATAATGTGGCTACCCTGTAAGTCACTGTTTAACCCCTTTACCACCTTAGGATTTTGGCCGTGGGAGGGCTTATTTTTTGCTCGATGAGTGTACTTTTGAACAACACTATTTATTACCAGATAGTGTACTGGAAAGCAGGAGAAAAAAATCCAAGTGGGGTGAATTTGCAAAAAAGTGCAATTCCACAATTGTTTTATTTTTTTTTTTAACCATGTTCACTAAATGCTAAAGCTGACTTGCCATTATGATTCTACAGGTCATTACGAGTTTACAGATACCAAACACATATAGGTTCTTTTTTATTTAAGTGGTGAGAAAGAAATCCACAATTTGTAAAAAAAAATGCACCATTTTCAGTGACTTTTACACTTTTCAGAATCTTGGGCTGGATGATGGCTTACTTTTGTGCGCCGAGCTGACATTTGTATTGATACTATTTGGGGGTAGATACTATGTTTTGATCACCTGGTATTGCATTGTTGCGGCAACCCAAAAAATTTAATTCTGGCTTTTGATTCTTTTTCCCATTACCTAGTTTACTGTATCGGATTATTTTTATATTTAGATAGATCGGACGTTACTGAACGTGGCGATACCAAATGTGTGTTTTTTTTCCTTATTTATATTATTTTGAACTAGCTGAAGAGCCCGGCGTTGCCCGGGCATAGTAACTAACTGTGGTTAGTTATAACAAATTACAATGATTATATTGCACATAAAAACATTTCACATCATATACTCAACACTACAAATTTGCATCACAAATTAACTAAACGATTACCTAAGTATTGATAGTATTTTATTTTCAACTCATTCAAGAGCCTTTTGGATAAACAACATTTTTCCTTCCAGTGCAAAGATGAACAGATTTTTGGCAGTTCCAACTCTTGAACAAGCCACGTAAAGTTGACCATGAGAAAAGCATGGAGATTGCAAATCGATCCCTACTACTTTCAAGGACTGTCCCTGAGCCTTGTTAATGGACATTGCAAATGCCAGTCAAAGTGGAAACTGGAAGTATTTAACCCCTTTCTGACATTGGACGTACTATCCCGTCGAGGTGGGGTGGGCCCGTATGACCACCGATGGGATAGTACGTCCAGCGCGATCGGCGGCGCTCACGGGGGGAGCGCGGCCGATCGCGGCTGGGTGTCAGCTGATTATCACAGCTGACATCCGGCACTGTGTGCCAGGAGCGGTCACGGACCGCCCCCGGCACATTAACCCCTGGCACACCGCGATCAAACATGATCGCGGCGTGCCGGTGGTACAGGGAAGCATCGCGCAGGGAGGGGGCTCCCTGCGTGCTTCCCTGAGACCCCCGGAGCAACGCGATGTGATTGCATTGCTGCGAAGGTCTCTTACCTCCTCCTCGCTGCAGGTGCCCGGATCCAAGATGGCCGCGGCATCCGGGTCAGGGAGGTGGCTTACCGAGTGCCTGCTCAGAGCAGGCGCTTGGTAAGCCTGCAGTGCTGTAAGTCAGATCGGTGATCTGACAGAGTGCTGTGCAAACTGTCAGATCACCGATCTGTGATGTCCCCCCCTGGGACAAAGTACAAAAGTAAAAAAAAAAAATTTCCACATGTGTTAAAAAAAAAAATAAAAAAAATCCTAAATAAAGAAAAAAAAGAAAAAAATATTATTCCCATATTATTCCCATAAATACATTTCTTTATCTAAATAAAGAAAAAACAATAACAGTACACATATTTAGTATCGCCGCGTCCGTAACGACCCCATCTATAAAACTATATCACTAGTTAACCCCTTCAGTGAACACCGTAGGGAAAAAAAAAAAAACGAGGCAAAAAACAACGCTTTATTATCATACCGCCAAACAAAAAGTGAAATAACACGAGATCAAAAAGACAGATATAAATAACCATGGTACCGCTGAAAACATCATCTTGTCCCGCAAAAAACGAGCCACCATACAGCATCATCAAAGAAAAAATAAAAAAGTTATAGTCCTCAGAATAAAGCGATGCCAAAATAATTATTTATTCTATAAAATAGTTTTTATCGTATAAAAGCGCCAAAACATAAAAAAATTATATAAATGAGGTATCGCTGTAATGATACTGACCCGAAGAATAAAACTGCTCTATCAATTTTACCAAACGTGGAACAGTATAAACGCCTCCCCCAAAAGAAATTCATGAATAGCTGGTTTTTGGTCATTCTGCCTCACAAAAATCGGAATAAAAAGCGATCAAAAACTGTCACGTGTCCGAAAATGTTACCAATAAAAATGGCAACTCGTCCCGCAAAAAACAAGACCTCAAATGACTCTGTGGACCAAAATATGGAAAAATTATAGGTCTCAAAATGTGGAGACGCAAAAACTTTTTTGCTATAAAAAGCGTCTTTTAGTGTGTGACGGCTGCCAATCATAAAAATCCGCTATAAAAAATGCTATAAAAGTAAATCAAACCCCCCTTCATCACCCCCTTAGTTAGGGAAAAATAATAAAATTAAAAAAATGTATTTATTTCCATTTTCCCATTAGGGTTAGGGCTAGGGTTAGGGCTAGGGTTAGGGCTAGGGTTAGGGTTAGGGTTACAGCTAGGGTTAGGGCTAGGGTTAGAGCTAGGGCTGGGGTTAGGGTTGGGGCTAGGGTTGGAGCTAAAGTTAGGGTTAGGGTTGGGGCTAAAGTTAGGGTTAGGGTTGGGGCTAAAGTTAGGGTTAGGGTTTGGATTACATTTACGGTTGGGATTAGGGTTGGGATTAGAGTTAGGGGTGTGTCAGGGTTAGGGGTGTGGTTAGGGTTACCGTTGGGATTAGGGTTAGGGGTGTGTTTGGATTAGGGTTTCAGTTAGAATTGGGGAGTTTCCACTGTTTAGGCACATCAGGGGCTCTCCAAACGCGACATGGCGTCCGATCTCAATTCCAGCCAATTCTGCATTGAAAAAGTAAAACAGTGCTCCTTCCCTTCTGAGCTTTACCGTGCGCCCAAACAGGGGTTTACTCCAACATATGGGGCATCAGCGTACTCGGGACAAATTGGACAACAACTTTTGGGGTCCAAGTTCTCTTGTTACCCTTGGGAAAATATAAATTTGGGGGGCTAAAAATCATTTTTGTGGGAAAAAAAAGATTGTTTATTTTCACGGCTCTGCGTTGTAAACTGTAGTGAAACACCTGGGCGTTCAAAGTTCTCACAACACATCTAGATAAGTTCCTTGGGAGGTCTAGTTTCCAATATGGGGTCACTTTTGGGGGTTTCTACTGTTTGGGTACATCAGGGGCTCTGCAAATGCAACGTGATGCCTGCAGACCAATCCATCTAAGTCTGCATTCCAAATGGCGCTCCTTCCCTTCCAAGCTCTGCCATGTGCCCAAACAGTGGTTCCCTCCCACATATGGGGTATCAGCATACTCAGGACAAATTGGACAACAACTTTTGGGGTCCAATTTCTCCTGTTATCCTTGGGAAAATACAAAACTGGGGGCTAAAAAATCATTTTTGTGGAAAAAAAGATTTTTTTATTTTCACGGCTCTGCGTTATAAACTGTAGTGAAACACTTGGGGGTTCAAAGTTCTCACAACACATCTAGATAAGTTCCTTTGGAGGTCTAGTTTCCAATGTGGGGTCACTTGTGGGGGGTTTCTACTGTTTGGGTACATCAGGGGCTCTGCAAATGCAACGTGACGCCTGCAAACCAATCCATCTAAGTCTGCATTCCAAATGGCACTCCTTCCCTCCCGAGCTCTGCCATGCGCCCAAACAGTGGTTCCCCTCCACATATGGGGTATCAGCGTACTCAGGACAAATTGGACAACAACTTTTGGGGTCCAATTTATCCTGCTAACCTTGTGAAAATACAAAACTGGGGGCTAAAAAATTATTTTTATGAAAAAAAAAGAATTTTTATTTTCACGGCTCTGAGTTATAACCTGTAGTGAAACACTTGAGGGATCAAAGCTCTCAAAACACATCTAGATAAGTTCCTTAGGGGGTCTACTTTCCAAAATGGTGTCACTTGTGGGGGGTTTAATGTTTAGGCACATCAGGGGCTCTCCAAACGCGACATGGCGTCCCATCTTAATTCCAGTCAATTTTGCATTGAAAAGTCAAATGGCGCTCCTTCCCTTCCGAGCTCTGCCATGCGCCCAAACAGTCGTTTACCCCCACATATGGGGTATCGGCGTACTCAGGACAAATTGCACAACAACTTTTGTGGTCTAATTTCTTCTCTTACCCTTGGGAAAATAAAAAATTGGGGGCAAAAATAATTTTTGTGAAAAAATATGATTTTTTATTTTTAGGGCTCTGCATTATAAACTTCTGTGAAGCACTTGCTGGGTCAAAGTGCTCACCACACATCTAGATAAGTTCCTTAAGGGGTCTACTTTCTAAAATGGTGTCACTTGTGGGGGGTTTCAATGTTTAGGCACATCAGGGGCTCTCCAAACGCAACATGGCGTTCCATCTCAATTCCATTCAATTTTGCATTGAAAAGTCAAATGGCGCTCCTCGCTTCCGAGCTCTGCGGTGCACCCAAACAGTGGTTTACCCCCACATATGGGGTATCGGCGTACTCAGGACAAATTGTACAACAACTTTTGGGGTCCATTTTCTCCTGTTACCCTTGGTAAAATAAAACAAATTGGAGCTGAAATAAATTTTGTGTAAAAAAAATGTAAATGTTAATTTTTATTTAAACATTCCAAAAATTCCTGTGAAACACCTGAAGGGTTAATAAATTTCTTGAATGTGGTTTTGAGCACCTTGAGGGGTGCAGTTTTTAGAATGGTGTCACACTTGGGTATTTTCTATCATATAGACCCCTCAAAATGACTTCAAATGAGATGTGGTCCCTAAAAAAAATGGTCTTGTAAAAATGAGAAATTGCTGGTCAACTTTTAACCCTTATAACTCCCTAACAAAAAAAAAATTTGGTTCCTAAATTGTGCTGATGTAAAGTAGACATGTGGGAAATGTTACCTATTAAGTATTTTGTGTGACATATCTCTGTGATTTAAGGGCATAAAAATTCAAAGTTGGAAAATTGCTAAATTTTCAAAATTTTTGCCAAATTTCCTTTTTTTTCACAAATAAACGCAAGTTATATCGAAGAAATTTTACCACTATCATGAAGTACAATATGTCTCGAGAAAACAATGTCAGAATCGCCAAGATCCGTTGAAGCGTTCCAGAGTTATAAACTCATAAAGGGACAGTGGTCAGAATTGTAAAAATTGGCCCGGTCATTAACGTGCAAACCACCCTTGGGGGTAAAGGGGTTAAAATCAAAAGGCAAATCAGATGGAATGAGTGGAATTCTTGGAATGAAAAGGTCTTCTCCTTTGGCACATCCTGTTGCTGAGCTGTGTATCTAATCCTATCCTGTGTGATACCGTCTGCTGAGCTGTGTATCTAATTCTGTCCTGTGTGATACTGTCTGCTGAGCTGTGTCTCTAATCCTGTCCTGTGTTACTGTCTGCTGAGTTGTGTATCTAATCCTATCATGTGTGATAGTCTGCTGAGCAGTGTCTCTAATCCTATCCTGTGTGATACTGACTGCTGAGCCGTGTATCTAATCCTCTCTTGTGTGTTATTGTCTGCTGAGCCGTGTACCTAATCCTATCCTGTGTGATACTGTCTGCTGAGCCATGTATCTAATCCTATCCTACGTGATAGTCTGCTGAGCCGTGTATCTAATCCTCTCCTGTGTGATAGCCTGCTGAGCTGTGTATCTAATCCTATCCTGTGTTACTGTGTGTTGTGCCGTGTATCTAATCCTATACTGTCTGCTGAGCCGCGTATCTAATCCTATCCTGTTTTACTGTCTGCTGAGCGGTGTTTCTAATCCTATCCTGTGCGATGTAGTCTCCTGAGCTGTGTATCTTATCCTATCCTGTGTAATACTGTCTGCTGAGCCATGTATATAATCCTGTCCTGTGTGATACTGTTTGCTAAGCCATGTATCTAATCCTCTCCTGTGTGTGTTACTGTCTGCTGAGCCGTATATCTAATTCTATCCTGTGCAATACAGTCTGCTGAGCTGTGTATCTAATCCTATCATGTGTGATAGTCTGCTGAGCCGTGTATCTAATCCTATCCTGTGTGATAGTCTGCTGAGCCGTGTATCTAATCCTATCTTTTGTGATACTGGGCTCCCCTGCAGTCTGTGTCAGAGGGTGGTCTGTGTTGACACTGTAATAAATTATGTTATTTTCAGCTTTACAGAAGGACTATAGCACCATAGAAATGATAAGAATAATAGGCCTCAGTTACCACAACTGTCTACAAGGAAAACTGTTTCTCATAGCAACCAATCACAGCTCAGCTTCTTATAAATAGCTCTGCTGAAATTAAAGATTCTTAGTGATTGGTTGCTATGTGGAGTGGGCGTGGCTGATACATATCACACATAGTGATTGGTTGCCGATACATACACACACACATACATACATACATACACTCATTTATATAGATAGATAGATAGATAGATAGATAGATAGATAGATAGATAGATAGATAGGGCAAAAGGGGGTGATTTTAACTTTTTATATTTTTTATATTTTTACACCATTTTTTTACTTGCTTCAATAGACTCCGTAGGAGACTTGAAGCTGTGCTCTTCTGATGTTACACATAGCAGGGCTTCAGCCACTGGGCAGCGCTCTGTCATGTCAGACGCTGTTCACACTAGGGCGTCCGACAGACAGCGGTAATTCCACATACGTCCACTACATGCTCAGTGGCATCGGCTAGATTTTATCCAGCTTGCTCGGGGTTAATCTAGCTGGTAATCGGGTTGGAGGCTGGGTCACGCCCACGGCCTTTAAATAGTCGCGCTGGACTTTGGGCGTCGCCGATTATAGCTTGTGCTTTGTGCCTAGTGATTCCGGTCTGGAGTGGTGGTCTTGTTGTAGGAATATCGTATCTGGTGGAGTATTATCCTTTGTCATATTCCTCCTTCCTATATTTGTATTTGTTTTGCCCTGTGCACATTATAGTGTATTCCTGTGTGTCTGCGGCGTGGTGTGTTTTTCAGTTTTCCCTGTCTGTGCTTTCTGTGGGGATTGGTGTGTGGTCTCGTCACTGGGTGGCGAGTGGTGGTTTCAGCTCAGGGCTGAAACAGGAGACAGGGTCAGGCCTGGCGGCCCAGACATGCACACCTTTAGTGTAACTTCTGGGAAAGGGACAGACAGGGTTTCCTTAGTCTGAGGGATATCGCAGGGCCCGGGTAACCAGCTTTAGTCTACCCAGTACTCCCGTGACACGCTCATAGCAGATCAGCAACGACAGCCATAGGGGTCTCCTTCATACCCCAGGTTGTCATACCAAACCATCGGTGCCCTGCAATTATATGACAGGGGCAGCGATGGACCAAGCTAGTGATACGCTTCTGGCGCAGGCATATTAAATGCCTGTCGGAGATGGCATTTAACATGTTAACAGCAGCAGGTGGATCATGATTCCACCTGCGGATGTTAGGGGCACATGACAGCTGGTCAGATCAGCTGTCATGTGCCTGAAAACAGGGAAGGCAAGCTATGACGTACCTAATATGTCATAGGTAGAAATGGAGTTAAAGGTCTTGAATCATGATGACTGGCTATCATGCAGATCAAAAATACCCATTTGTACTTCACTGTCGGTTGTAAGGCACTGACTACTCATACTTGATCCTTGGGAAATGGTAATTTTTCTCTCCTCCTTGTCAGGGACTTTTGCAGTGACTCATGCAGGATTCAGCTAGTCAGTTTTTAATCATGTGATGTCATAGACCTAACGGAAAAGAGAAGAATTAGTTGGGTAGAAAAGCAAAATGAGCAATTGTAAGTACACAGTTCTATATAATTTGATTGGAATATATTAAGAGATAAAAACAGAAACCCTGTAAATTGATTCTTCTTCCCTCTCCCCCCGCCCCCATCCCCACTTATAAATTAGGAAAAAAGTGAGAGTACAATAAAGCATATTGTCCCTCATTACGGCAAGGACTGAAAACAATTCTAAAAAATAAGTGGAAACTTAGAACCAATTCCAACTCCTTCTGCTCTTCGTCTTTAACCTTCCCCTTCCACACCATATTTCTGCACAAGTACTATAGGTACAAAACAAAAGATATGGTTATTTTCATTACATCAGTATTGTGTGTTGAAAGTACTATAGTTTTGATTTTGATATATTTCCCAGCTGGTGGTGACAGATATTTGCTATAGGCAGTCCGAGACATACATAGCCTAATGCTGAAAGGGCATTCAAGGACCTTTAAGGACACTGTGATGCTAGTGCCAAAACTTGCACATGCTTTTGTTTAGAATTTAAAAATAAAAAAAATAGCAGCTGAATAGAAACAAAATGAAATCAACTACTTTGCTAACAAAATATACTATCAGTAGTTTATTTTTAGAATAAAAAAGTCTGAAACACATGCTCACAAAACACAGTTTGAAGTATAAATTAACTGTAATACCTATAGGAAAAAAATGCTGTCTTATAGTATAAGTGTAAATAACTGTGAACCTTGCTAGAGGATTATATAATGTTTCTTGCACTTTTCTAGATTTATAGTATTTCACTCTCCAGATACAGTGGCATGTAAAAGTTTGGGCACCCTTTGTCAAAGTTACTGTTATTGTGAACAGATAAGCACATTAAAGATTAAATTATCTTATCTCTAAAACGCTTAGGCCATGTGCACACGTTCAGTATTTTTTGCGGTTTTTTTGCGTTTTTTCGCTATAAAAACGTGATAAAAACGCGAAAAAAACGCTAACATATGCCTCCCATTATTTTCAGTGTATTCCGCATTTTTTGTGCAAATGTAGCCTTTTTTTCCGCGAAAAAATCGCATCGCGGAAAAAAAAGCAACATGTTCATTAAAATGCGGAATTGCAGGGGATTCCGCACACCTAGGGGTCCATTGATCTGCTTACTTCCCGCACGGGGCTGTGCACACCATGCGGGAAGTAAGCAGATTATGTGCGGTTGGTACCCAGGGTGGAGGAGAGGAGACTCTCCTCCACGGACTGGGCACCATATAATTGGTCAAAAAATAAGAATTAAAATAAAAAATAGTCCTATACTCACCCTCGATGTCTTCCCGCCTCTCCGCTACATGCTGCCGCTTCAGTTTCTGTAGCTGGTGTGCGGTGAAGGACCTGTGATGACGTCACTGCCTTGTGATTGGTCGTGAGCGGTCATGTGACCGCTCACGTGACCGCGACGTCATCGAAGGTCCTGCGCGCACACACCAGCTATAGGAAGAGGAACGGACGTCGCTGAGATCGTCTGGGTGAGTACAAGCATTTTTTTATTTTTTTTATTATTTTTAAACATTCTCTCTTTTACTATAGATGCTGCATCTATAGTAAAAAGATGGTCACACTTGTCAAACTCTATGTTTGACAAGTGTGACCAACCTGTCAGTCAGTTTTCCAAGCGATGCTACAGATCGCTTGGAAAACTTTAGCATTCTGCAAGCTAATTACGCTTGCAGAATGCTAAAAAAAACGCGAAAAAAACGGAAAAAAAAGGCAAAAAAAAAATGCGGATTTCTTGCAGAAAATTTCCGGTTTTCTTCAGGAAATTTCTGCAAGAAATCCGGACGTGTGCACATACCCTTAAAGTTAAAGATGACACATTTCCTTTTGGATTTTAGGCAAAAATTTAAATATATTTTATCTTTTACATTTTAAAAATTACAAAAAGGAAAATGGGCCAATGCAAAAGTTTGGGCACCCTTGGAGATTTGTATGCTTAGATAACATTGACCAAGGTTATAGACCTTAATTAGCCTGTCAGGGTTATGGCTTGTTCACTATCATCGTTGGGAAAAGAGAGGTGATGCAAATTTTACCAGCTTTATAAAAACCCAGCCTCCTCTAATCTTGTGCCAAAAAATAGCAGCTATGGGTTCTTCTAAGCAGCTGCCTAACACTCTGAAAATACAAATCGTGGAGGCCCACAAAGAAGGAGAATGCTATAAGAAGATAGCAAAGCATTTTCAAGTTGCTTTTTCCTCAGTTTGAAATGTAATTAAGAAATGGCAATTAATAGGAATAGTGGAGGTCAAGATAAGGTCTGGAAGACCAAGCAAAATTTCAGTGAGAGCTGCTCATAGGGTTGCTATAGAGGCAAATCTTAACCCCCACTTGACTTGAAAAAAACATTAGAAAGATTTAGCTGACTCTTGAGTTGTGGAACATTGTTCTACTGTTTTGTTTGTTCTACAAATATAGCCTTCATGGAAGAGTCATCAGAAGAAAACCTCTCCTACATCCTCAACAAAAAATTCAGCTTGAAAAGTATGCAAAAGAATATCTAAATAAGCCTGATGAGATTAAATTAGAACTCTTTGGCCACAATAATCAAAGGTATGTGTGGAGAAAAAAAAGTCAGCATTTCATGAAAAGAACATCACGCCAACCATTAAGCATGAGGGTGGATCAGTCATGCTTAGGTAGAGGGAAGAATGGATTAGATGAAATTTCAACTAATTCTTGATGCAAACATAGCACCATCTGTTAAAAAGCCGAAGTTGAAAAGAGGATGGCTTCTACAAATGGATAATGATCCTAAATACATGTCAAAATCCACAATAAACTACCTTAAAAGGCACAAGCTGAAGGTTTTACTATGGCCCTCACAGTCCCCTGATCGGAACATCATTCAAAATCTGTGGCTAGAACTCAAAATAGCAGTGCATGCAAGATAATCCAGGAATCTCCTAGAACTGGAAGAATTTTCCATGGAAGAATGGATGAAAATCCCTCAAACAAGAATTGAAAGACTTGAATGTTTTAAAAAAAAGCGTTTACAAGCTGTGATTCTTTCAAAAGGGGGTGCTGCTAGGTACTAACCATGCAGGGTGCACAAAGGTCGATTTTTCTTTTTATAATTTTTAAAATGGAAAAGATGAAAATAAATATTTTGCCTAAAATACAAAGAAAATATGTCATCGTTAACTTTATGCTTTTATTAGATCATCTAAAGCTTGCTTAAATTACAGTAATTTTGACCCGAAGTGTCCAAACTTTTACATGGCACTGTATACTACTGTAAATTAGCAATTTTTCTTGTTGCTAAACAAAACAACAACTTTTTGTCAAAATAAAGGCAGTTGTCTGATTAAAACAAGTTATCACCTATCTCAAGGATAAGTGATATCTTCCTGATTGGTTGTGGTGAGACCTGTATCGGTCAGCATATGGGGAAATATGTATCCCAGTAACAAAAAGGCAAGAAGGGTCCGGCGCCTGACCACCGCTCCATACATTGTCTATGTGTGGTAGCCCCTTTGAATGACTGGAGCAGTGGTCGAGAATGCATACCACTCCATTTTAACAGTGATAAAAGTTCTCCATTCTATCAGTGTGGAACTCCATAGGTCAACAAGTTATTTCCTATCTCATGGACAGGTGAGCTCTTTTTTTAAACAAACAACTACGTTAACTCCAGTAATGCAGTGGGCAGTTTCCGCTCTAAAATATGTAGTTGTGTATTCCCCTAAAGAATATAAAACAGATTGTAGCTTAGAATCAGTAGTAGATAGGAAAGATAAATGTGTCAGAATTTCTGCTTAAATTTGTGCCAAAATTAAATGAGTTTCATACTTTGGTATTGCAGTACAGCTATCAGACAATCGCAGGTTCAAGTCCCCCAAGAGAACTAAAAAATAAAGTAAAAAAAAGATAAATAACAAATAAAAACAACCCATAGAAATAAAAATCGCTCCCTTTTAAAAATGAACTAAAAACAACAAAAAACTTATTTGGTATCAATCAATCAAAATATAAAGTATTCTGTTGCCTCTACTCCTCTAAGGACCATTAAAAATGTTGCGTTCTTGTGCGGTCACCGCACACCTCAAATCGCCGCATGCGAATGCATCCGCATACATCCGCATGTCCTACGTACCCAATTTTAAACATACTGTAGGTATGCAGGACGCATGCAGAGTAGGCGCGGTTTCAAGGAGGAAGAAGGGAGGAATTACACTGCCATCCGCAGCCCTCCCATACGCAAATGTGAACCTAGCCTCAAAGGGGGTTTTATTTACAATTTTTTTATTTTGATCACTGTTATAGGCCCTATCATAGTGATCAAAATTAACAAATAGGAAAAATTTCCTATTGTTGCCGGGTGTCGGCCAGCAGATCTCAGCGGGCGCAAAAAAAATGGAGATGTTACGCGTATCGGAAAATGGTGCAGTTTTTTTTTTTTTAACAAAGTTTTGATTTTTTTTCACCGCTTTGATGAAAAGAACTTAGACATGTTTGGTGTCTATGAACTCATAATGACCTGGGAATCATAAGGCAGGTCAGTTTTAGCATTTGGTGAATATAGTAAAAAAGCAGAACAAAAAACAATTGTGGAATTGTACTTGTTTGCAATTTCATCGCACTTGGAATTTTTTTCCTGTTTTCAAAAGTACAATTTGTCCTGCAAAAAACAAGCCCTCACATGGCCATATTGACGGAAAAATAAAAAAGTTATGGCTCTGGGAAAAGAGGAGCAAAAAACCTGCCATTATGATTCTCCAGGTTATTACAAGTTTATAAATACCAAACATGTATAGGTTGTTTTTTATTTAAATGGTGAGAAAAATTCAAAGTTTGTTTTAAAAAAAAAAAGTGTAATTTTCCGAGACCTGTAGCTTCTCCATTTTTTGTTATCTGGGGCTGAGAAGTTCTTATTTTTTGCATGCCAAGCTAATGTTTTTAATGATACCATTTTGGTGCAGATACGATCTTTTGATTGCCCGTTATTTTATTTTAATGCAATGTTGCGGCGACCAAAAAAACGTAATTCTGACTTTTCTGACGCATTTTGACTTTTTCTTTTCGCTATGCCATTTACCGATCAGATTTATTCTTTTTAGCTTGATATATTGGGCGATTTTGAACACGGCGATACCAAATATATGTATTTTTTTATTTTTCCTAATTTTTTTTATTTTGAATGGGGGGTGATTTGAACTTTTATTTTATTTTTTTTAACATTTTTAAAAGCATTTTTTTTTTACTTTTGGCATGCTTCAATAGTCTCCAGAGGAGACTAGAAGCTGCTATAACCCAATCGGTTTTGCTACATACAGGTGATGATCAGATCTCTTGTATGTAGCAAAAATGCTCACTTGCTATGAGCGCCGTCCGCTGGGCGGCGCTCATAGTAAACCGGCAACGACAACCTCAGTGTTCTCCTGCAGACCCCAGGTTGTCATGCCAACCCATAGGTGACCTGCGTTCAGGTGACACAGGCGCTGATGGGCAGAATTAGTGACACCCGCTTTCTGCGTGATCACATTAATTGCTGCTGTCAGAGATTGACGGGTCAATAGCCGCGGGTGGATCGCTATTCCACCCACTGTTAGGGGCGCATGTTAGCTGTTCAAAACAGCTGACATGTGCCGGGAAAGATGTGGCGCATGTCGTGAAGGGGTTAAAAAATCTAACTTTAAAGCACATCACTGAGTTATTCTTAAAAGGGTTGTCCACTACTAGGACAACCCCTTCTCAAACTAAGTTCTAAAAAAACCAAGCCTATACTCACCTCCCATGCCAGCGGTGTCTGCATTCACAGTCCCGGGCCTCTGATGCAGTGGAATGGCACGTGAGGCCTAGCTTCCAATTGCACTGGCGTCACTGTCTCTGCCTTCAGACAAACTGAACATGAAGAGGAAGTCCGGGATCAGCTGCCTCTTCATGTTCAGTTTGTCCAAAGGTGGAGACAGTGATGCCAGCGCTGATTGAATGCCGACGTCACATGTCACAACATTGCATCACATCCCTGGGGAGAACAAGTTCTGACAGAGCAGGAATGGCACCAGCACGGGAGCGGAGTATAAGCTTTATTATTTTATTGGGGCGGAACATTTCATTTAAGAATGAGTTGACCTAGTAGTGGACAACCCCTTTAAAGGTCTCTCACAATCCCATGGGCAACAGCAAAAAAAAAACTTGCAACAAAAGGACATTACAATAAATATATTTGAAAAGCTGCATGTATTTTTCTTCCAGAGCTTCATATCTTGATATTATTTATACAATAAATGTCAAGTCTTTTTAAATTCTACTGTGGACTTTTACTGTGCCAATATTTCTACTTGCCGCTCTGATGTGTCCTTTGTTACCCTTTAAATGGTTTAACATATCCTGAATTGTGTTATGGAGGAAACAACAAAACAAAACTGTATTTTGCTACATGCTGGAAGGAGATGGTATCCTACATGTGTCTGTGTCTATATGTGGCCACCCACCGGTTGTGATGTGATTTGCAGTCTGACAAAAGTTTTGCTAGCGTGTTCTGTAAGTGCATTAAATGTGTTTCTTGAATTTTTGGTTAAAAATGCCAAATTTTCACTGAAAGATAAGAATGGACATCACTGTAGGACAATCCACAACATACTCTGAGGAGCACCAGCATAACATTGATATTTCTGCCCTACACCTCCTAGTGGCCGGGACAGGTGTTGGAATGAAAGGAATGACGAAAGTATTGCATTGTACTGTAATTTTGATATTTCCTACTTTTAACTAGAACTTTTAAAAGTTGGTTAGAATAACATTCACGAACAATGTGTTCTTGAAGAAATGAATGACAATTCCTTCCTAACTCGCAACAGACAAGCTGTTCTTCTCAAACAAAGCAGGCTGATTCAGAAATAAGAGAAAAGATAACAAGAAAATTGCCGGCATTATTCTGCTAAATCTGTCAACATTTTGTTCAAAATGTATTTTAACAACTTGTCTACTTGTACTTGGAGAACTGACCACAACGCCGTGACCACTGCTCGTTTTTTCACTTTTTAATGTGATTGTCTTGTGATATAAGATTATGAGATGAATTGAGCTTCAGCCTCCGGATTTTTTCCTTTCTCCCTATGATATACTTATGAATCACCTTATAATAATACATTTAAGAATACATATATTTTAATGATTTTAGGGGTGTTTATTTTATTCTTCCTCCACAACACCATGTTTTATCCACTTACTAAACATCTGCTAGATGTGATTTAAAGATTGATCGTGAAGTGTAAGTGATGATTTGGACATATGTGCACAAGCGGGAAATTATGTCTTTGCCTAGCAAAACAGTGCATTGGGAAACCTGCTAGCTCTCGCTTTTATTGACAGGCTATTAACCATGTTTGTTGCACACCATTTAATTAAAGCTCCTGCTTGGACTCTGTTAGTGTACCAAACATTTAGCAATCTATCTGTGATCTTTGCAGGAGCAGATATCTGGTTGCTGAAAAAACAGCCATGCTTAGCAGAATGTATGATAACAGTTGTAGTTCTTATTGCTCTCATACCAAGCTTATACATATTAATAAAGGTGCTTTGTATAGCGGGATTCATGGAAATTCATATTTTTGTTCTCTAAATGCAACTAAAATCATTTTGCCTTTAAAATATGTTTTGAATATGAAGGGGCATGTGTGTATTAAATAGGGAAAATCTGTTTGAGGGGGCTCTAAGTCTACTTAATGGTAGTGTTATGGGAAACTCTGCAAATCCGAGTATGATTGAACCCTGAGGTACCATGTACAAAGCTTATTTCTAACTGTAATGAATCATAAGGGTCACCAAAATATTAATTTTACAGTAGACAAATGCATGAAGTCCAATTTGAAAATACTTCTCGTACTTTATATATGGAATAACCCCTTCACCAGAAGGTATATCCAGTATATAATGATATAAAGGTAATATTCCAAAAAGACTGGTGGAGCCAGGTCACGGGAAGCAGATTTGCTTCTCTAGGAGACTGGCAAAGGCAGGAGTGAGGCAATTCTGTGAGACCTGTGCTGGAAGGAGGGGGTGTCCTGACGGTGCGAGACTGCGGGCCCTGGACTTTGATAAAATGTTGGTAGGTGAGCGGAGTCCCCTTCACATTGATTTCCCTGGCGGTGCAACTGCAGATTGAGATCTCTGATGCCAAGTTTTCAGCAGCCAAGCTCTCTGCAGCAACAGCCCTGCCTCCTGTGACTCCGCAGCAGTCCACCCCAGTAAGCTACCATAAAATCAAACTATAGGATGCACCACCATTTTAATCTGTTTATTTAAATCCTATTTTCCTCCCCAAAATTTGAGGTGCGTCTTATAGTCCTCAAAATACGGTATATAAATAAATAAATATATATATATATATATATATATATATATATATATATATATATATATATTATATCTTTTGTTGATATCAAAACAGATGTCTTTGTATCTTTGTAAATTCCCTATGTGATACTTTAACATAGCCATTGTCATTTTTAGTGCTGCCACTTGGCAGCCAGTAAGGAGTGTTAATGATGCGTATAAAACAGTTCTTCGTTGCTATGTATACATCAGTAGCATAACTAAGTCAGCAATTGTTTTATACCTGACATTATAATACACAAGGGAGGAATCTCATAAATGTAAAACAAAAATTGTATAGCTGTAAAAACTCAACTAATAGTAAAACAAATTGTAATAATTACTTGGACCTTTTCACCAGATAAAAGGCATACTTCAGTAGTATCTACCCTCCTAAGCCATCTACAGTGGGTACAGAAAGTATTCTTACCCCTTTAAATTTCTCACTCTGTTTCATTGCAGCCATTTGGTAAATTCAAAAAAGTTCATTTTTTTCTCATTAATGTACACTCTGCACCCCATCTTGACTGAAAAAAGCAGAACTGTAGTAATTTTTGCTAATTTATTAAAAAAGAAAAGCTGAAATATCACATTGTCATAAGTATTCAGACCCTTTGCTCAGTATTGAGTAGAAGCACCCTTTTGAGCTAGTACAGCCATGAGTCTTCTTGGGAATGATGCAACAAGTTTTTCACACCTGAATTTGGGGATCCTCTGCCATACTTCCTTGCAGATCCTCTCCAGTTCCGTCAGGTTGGATCGTGAATGTTGATGGACAGTCATTTTCAGGTCTCTCCAGAGATGCTCAATTGGGTTTATGTCAGGTCTCTGGCTGGGCCAGTCAAGAATGGTCACAGAGTTGTTCTGAAGCCACTCCTTTGTTATTTTAGCTGTGTGCTTAGGGACATTGTCTTGTTGGAAGGTGAACCTTCGGTCAAGTCTGATGTCCAGAGCACTCTGGAAGAGGTTTTCATCCAGGATATCTCTGTACTTGGCCGCATTCATGTTTCCTTCAATGACAACTGTTGTGAAATTGGATTCTGGGCTCCCCCGGTGGCCACTTGTGGAATTGAACTTGTGTGCATCATCCCCTCTGTTCACCTGCTCCTATCAGGATGTGGGAGTCGCTATATAACCTTGCTCCTCTGTCAGTTTCTTGCCGGTCAACAATGTAATCAGAAGCCTTCTGTGCTTGTTCCTGCTACTAGACAACTCCCAGCTAAGTTGGACTTTTGTCCTTGTGTGTTTTTGCATTTTGTTCCTGTTCACAGCTGCTGTTTCGTTACTGTGTCTGGAAAGCTCTTGTGATCAGAAATTGCCACTCTGGTGTTATGAGTTAATGCTAGAGTCTTAAAGGAATTTCTGGATGGTGTTTTGATAGGGTTTTCTGCTGACCATGAAAGTGTCCTTTCTGTCTTCCTGCTATCTAGAAAGCGGACCTCGATTTTGCTAAACCTATTTTCATACTACGTTTGTCATTTCATCTAAAATCACCGCCAATATATGTGGGGGCCTCTGTCTGCCTTTTGGGAAAATTTCTCTAGAGGTGAGCCAGGACTGTCTTTTCCTCTGCTAGGATTAGGTAGTTCTCCGGCTGGCGCTGGGCATCTAGGGTTAAAAAACGTAGGCATGCTACCCGGCCACTTCTAGTTGTGCGGCAGGTTTAGTTCATGGTCAGTATAGTTTCCATCTTCCAAGAGCTAGTTCTCATATATGCTGGGCTATGTTCTCTCGCCATTGAGAATCATGACAGTTTGACCGGCCCAAAAAAGGGTTAAATTACTGGCTGAGAAAGGAGAGAAAAAAGAAGTCTGCTACAATTTTTTATTTTTTTTTCCTCTAGTTCTGAGTGTGCTCTTAATTGAATCACTTGCTAGTCTGCCTATACTGCAGCCTTCTTCTCTTTCTCTCCTTCTAATCCTTGAATGGCTCTGTGTTCACCTGTTTCAAATGGATCTTCAGAGTGTAGCTACAGGTTTGAATAATCTCGCCACAAAGGTACAAAATTTGCAAGATTTTGTTGTTCATGCACCTATGTCTGAGCCTAGAATTCCTTTGCCTGAATTCTTCTCGGGGAATAGATCTCACTTTCAAAATTTTAAAAATAATTGCAAATTGTTTTTGTCCCTGAAGTCTCGCTCTGCCGGAGACCCTGCACAGCAGGTCAGGATTGTAATTTCCTTGCTCCGGGGCGACCCTCAAGACTGGGCTTTTGCATTGGCACCAGGGGATCCTGCGTTGCTCAATGTGGATGCGTTTTTTCTGGCCTTGGGGTTGCTTTATGAGGAACCTCATTTAGAGCTTCAGGCGGAAAAGGCCTTGATGTCCTTATCTCAGGGGCAAGATGAAGCTGAAATATACTGCCAAAAATTCCGCAAATGGTCTGTGCTTACTCAGTGGAATGAGTGCGCCCTGGCGGCGATTTTCAGAGAAGGTCTCTCTGATGCCATTAAGGATGTTATGGTGGGGTTCCCTGTGCCTGCGAGTCTGAATGAGTCCATGACGATGGCTATTCAGATCGATAGGCGTCTGCGGGAGCGCAAACCTGTGCACCATTTGGCGGTGTCTACTGAGAAAACGCCAGAAAATATGCAATGTGATAGAATTCTGTCCAGAAGCGAGCGGCAGAATTTTAGACAAAAAAATGGGTTGTGCTTCTATTGTGGTGATTCAACTCATGTTATATCAGCATGCTTTAAGCGTACTAAGAAGCCTGACAAGTCTGTTTCAATTAGCACTTTACAGTCTAAGTTTATTCTATCTGTGACCCTGATTTGTTCTTTGTCATCTATTACCGCGGACGCCTATGTCGACTCTGGCGCTGCTTTGAGTCTTATGGATTGGTCCTTTGCCAAACGCTGTGGGTATGATTTGGAGCCACTGGAGGCTCCGATACCTCTGAAAGGGATTGACTCCACCCCATTGGCTAGTAATAAACCACAATACTGGACACAAGTGACTATGCGTGTTAATCCGGATCACCAGGAGGTTATTCGCTTTCTGGTGCTGTATAATCTACATGATGTTTTGGTGCTGGGATTGCCATGGCTGCAATCTCATAACCCAGTCCTCGACTGGAGAGCTATGTCTGTGTTAAGCTGGGGATGTAAAGGAACTCATGGGGACGTACCTTTGGTTTCCATTTCATCATCTATTCCCTCTGAGATTCCTGAATTCTTGTCTGACTTTCGTTACGTTTTTGAAGAACCCAAGGTTGGTTCACTACCTCCGCACCGGGAGTGCGATTGTGCCATAGACTTGATTCCGGGTAGTAAATACCCTAAGGGTCGTTTATTTAATCTGTCTGTGCCTGAACACGCTGCTATGCGAGAATATATAAAGGAGTCCTTGGAAAAGGGACATATTCGTCCTTCGTCATCTCCCTTAGGAGCCGGTTTTTTCTTTGTGTCTAAGAAAGACGGCTCTTTGAGGCCGTGTATTGATTATCGACTTTTGAATAAAATCACGGTTAAATATCAATATCCGTTACCACTGCTTACTGATTTGTTTGCTCGTATAAAGGGGGCCAAGTGGTTCTCTAAGATTGATCTCCGTGGGGCGTATAATTTGGTGCGAATCAAGCAGGGGGATGAGTGGAAAACCGCATTTAATACGCCCGAGGGCCATTTTGAGTATTTGGTGATGCCTTTTGGTCTTTCAAATGCCCCTTCAGTCTTCCAGTCCTTTATGCATGACATTTTCCGCGATTATTTGGATAAATTTATGATTGTGTATCTGGATGATATTCTGATTTTTTCGGATGACTGGGACTCTCATGTCCAGCAGGTCAGGAGGGTTTTTCAGGTTTTGCGGTCTAATTCCTTGTGTGTGAAGGGTTCTAAGTGTGTTTTTGGGGTTCAAAAGATTTCTTCCTTGGGATACATTTTTTCCCCCTCTTCCATCGAGATGGATCCTGTCAAGGTTCAGGCTATTGGTGATTGGACGCAACCCTCTTCTCTTAAGAGTCTTCAGAAATTTTTGGGCTTTGCTAACTTTTATCGTCGATTTATTGCTGGTTTTTCTGATGTTGTAAAACCATTGACTGATTTGACTAAGAAGGGTGCTGATGTTGCTGATTGGTCCCCTGATGCTGTGGAGGCCTTTCGGGAGCTCAAGCGCCGCTTTTCTTCTGCCCCAGTGTTGCATCAGCCTGATGTTGCTCTTCCTTTTCAGGTTGAGGTCGACGCTTCTGAAATCGGAGCTGGGGCGGTGTTGTCGCAGAGAAGTTCCGACTGCTCCGTGATGAGACCTTGTGCTTTTTTTTCCCGTAAATTTTCGCCCGCCGAGCGGAATTATGATATTGGGAATCGGGAGCTTTTGGCCATGAAGTGGGCTTTTGAGGAGTGGCGTCACTGGCTTGAGGGGGCCAGACATCAGGTGGTGGTATTGACTGACCACAAAAATTTAATTTACCTTGAGTCTGCCAGGCGCCTGAATCCTAGACAGGCGCGCTGGTCGTTGTTTTTCTCTCGGTTTAATTTTGTGGTGTCGTACCTACCGGGTTCTAAGAATGTTAAGGCGGATGCCCTTTCTAGGAGTTTTGAGCCTGACTCCCCTGGTAATTCTGAGCCCACAGGTATCCTTAAAGATGGAGTGATATTGTCTGCCGTTTCTCCAGACCTGCGGTGGGCCTTGCAGGAGTTTCAGGCGGATAGACCTGATCGTTGCCCACCTGGTAGACTGTTTGTTCCTGATGATTGGACCAGTAGAGTCATCTCTGAGGTTCATTCTTCTGCGTTGGCAGGTCATCCTGGAATCTTTGGTACCAGGGATTTGGTGGCAAGGTCCTTCTGGTGGCCTTCCCTGTCACGAGATGTGCGAGGCTTTGTGCAGTCTTGTGACGTTTGTGCTCGGGCCAAGCCTTGTTGTTCTCGGGCTAGTGGATTGTTGTTGCCCTTGCCTATCCCGAAGAGGCCTTGGACGCACATCTCGATGGATTTTATTTCGGATCTGCCTGTTTCTCAGAAGATGTCTGTCATCTGGGTGGTGTGTGACCGTTTCTCTAAGATGGTCCATCTGGTTCCCTTGCCTAAGTTGCCTTCTTCTTCCGAGTTGGTTCCTCTGTTTTTTCAAAATGTTGTTCGTTTGCATGGTATTCCTGAGAATATCGTTTCTGACAGAGGGACCCAATTCGTGTCTAGATTTTGGCGGGCATTCTGTGCTAGGATGGGCATAGATTTGTCTTTTTCGTCTGCTTTCCATCCTCAGACTAATGGCCAGACCGAGCGGACTAATCAGACCTTGGAGACATATTTGAGGTGTTTTGTGTCTGCGGATCAGGATGATTGGGTTGCTTTTTTGCCTTTGGCGGAGTTCGCCCTCAATAATCGGGCCAGCTCTGCCACCTTGGTGTCCCCGTTTTTCTGTAATTTGGGGTTTCATCCTCGATTTTCCTCCGGTCAAGTGGAATCTTCGGATTGTCCTGGAGTGGATGCTGTGGTGGAGAGGTTGCATCAGATTTGGGGGCAGGTGGTGGACAATTTGAAGTTGTCCCAGGAGAAGACTCAGCTTTTTGCCAACCGCCGTCGTCGTGTTGGTCCTCGGCTTTGTGTTGGGGACTTGGTGTGGTTGTCTTCTCGTTTTGTCCCTATGAGGGTTTCTTCTCCTAAGTTTAAGCCTCGGTTCATCGGCCCGTACAAGATATTGGAGATTCTTAACCCTGTGTCCTTCCGTTTGGACCTCCCTGCATCCTTTTCGATTCATAATGTTTTTCATCCGTCATTGTTGCGCAGGTATGAGGTACCGGTTGTGCCTTCCGTTGAGCCTCCTGCTCCGGTGTTGGTTGAGGGTGAGTTGGAGTACGTTGTGTGTTGTGAATTTGGATTCTGGGCTCCCCCGGTGGCCGCTTGTGGAATTGGACTTGTCATCCTCTTTCCTGTTTCACCTGATTCCATCAGTAGTGGGTGTCGCTATTTAAGCTCATTTCTCTGGTGGTTTCTTGCCGGTCAACAATGTTATCTGATGCCTCTCAGTGCTTGTTCCTGCTTCTAGACAACTACTAGATAAGTTGGACTTTTGTCCATGTTTTGTTTTGCCTATTTGTTCCAGTTCACAGCTGAAGTTTTGTTACTGTGTCTGGAAAGCTCTCGTTGATCAGGGATTGCTACTCTGGCATTATGAGTTAATGCCAGAGTTTAAGGTAATCTCTGGATGGTGTTTTGTTAGTATTTTTCTGCTGACCATGAAAGTATACTATCTGTCTTCTGCTATCTAGTAAGCGGACCTCAAATTTGCTAAGACTATTTTCCTGCTGCGTTTGTTGTTTCATCTGAACTCACCGTCATTATATGTGGGGGGCTACTGTCTTCTTTGGAATATTTCTCTAGAGGTGAGCCAGGTCTTATATTTCCCTCTGCTAGCTATTTAGGTCTTAGGCCAGAGCTGGGCATCTAGCGATAAATAGGAAATGCTACCTGGCTATTTCTAGTTGCGCGGCAGGCTTAGTTCATGGTCAGTATAGTTCCATCTTCCGAGAGCTTGTCCCTCTATAGGCTTGCTATGATCTCTGCCTGCAGAGATCATGACAGTTTGACCGGCCCATAAAGTGTTAAAGACCCAGGTTGAGAAAGGAGAGTTATAAGAAGTCTGCTGGAATTTTTTTTTTTTTTTCTCCTCCAGTCTGCCTTGCTGCAGTCTTTTTTCTCTCTCTCCTCCTAATCTCTGTATGCTCTGTGTGCACCTGACAATAATGGATCTCCAGAGTGTAACTGCGGGTTTGAATAATCTCATCACGAAAGTACAAAATTTACAAGATTTTGTGGTACATGCTCCGGTATCTGAGCCGAGAATTCCTTCGCCGGAGTTCTTCACAGGGAATAGAGCTAGCTTCCAGAATTTCCGAAATAATTGTAAGCTTTATTTGTCCCTGAAGTCTCGTTCAGCTGGAGACCCTGCTCAGCAGGTTAGGATTGTGATTTCCTTGCTCAGGGGTGACCCTCAAGATTGGGCCTTCTCATTGCCAGCAGGGGATCCTGCGTTACGCGATGTGGATGCGTTTTTTCTGGCCTTGGGCTTGCTTTATGAGGAACCTCATTTGGAACTTCAGGCAGAAAAAACTTTGATGGCACTATCTCAGGGGCAAGACGAAGCTGAAGTTTTCTGCCAAAAATTCCGTAAATGGTCTGTGCTTACTCAGTGGAATGAGTGCGCCTTGGCGGCAACTTTCAGAGAAGGTCTCTCTGATGCCGTTAAGGATGTTATGGTGGGGTTCCCTTTGCCTGCAGGTCTGAATGAGTCCATGACAATGGCTATTCAGATTGATAGGCGTCTGCGGGAGCGCAAACCGATGCACCATCTGGCGGTGTCTATGGAAAAGACGCCAGAAAGTATGCAGTGTGATAGAATTCTGTCCAGGAGCGAGCGACAGAATTTTAGACGGAAGAATGGATTGTGTTTCTATTGTGGGGATTCTACTCATGTTATATCGGCATGCTCTAGGCGTACAAAGAAGCTTGATAAGTCTGTTTCCATTGGCACCATTCAGTCTAAGTTTATTTTGTCTGTAACCCTGATTTGCTCTTTGTCATCCATTGCCACGGACGCCTATGTTGACTCTGGCGCCGCTCTGAGTCTTATGGATTGGTCCTTTGCCAATCGTTGTGGTTTTGATTTAGAGCCTTTGGAGACTCTTATTCCTCTGAAGGGGATTGACTCCACCCCATTGGCTAATAATAAACCACAATACTGGACACAAGTAACCATGCGTATCAATCCGGATCACCAGGAGATTATTCGTTTCCTGGTGCTGTATAATTTACATGACGATTTGGTACTGGGATTGCCATGGGTGCAGTCATGTGACGTTTGTGCTCGGGCCAAGTCTTGTAGTTCTCGGGCTAGCGGACTGCTGTTGCCCTTGCCTATTCCTAAGAGGCCTTGGACACACATCTCGATGGATTTTATTTCAGATCTGCCTGTTTCCCAGAAGATGTCTGTCATCTGGGTGGTCTGTGACCGTTTCTCTAAAATGGTCCATTTGGTTCCTCTGCCCAAGTTGCCTTCTTCTTCTGAGTTGGTTCCTCTGTTTTTTCAGAATGTTGTCCGATTGCACGGTATTCCTGAGAATATTGTTTCTGACAGAGGTACCCAATTTGTGTCTAGATTTTGGCGGGCATTCTGTGCTAGGATGGGCATAGATTTGTCTTTTTCATCTGCTTTTCACCCTCAGACTAATGGCCAGACCGAGCGGACTAATCAGACCCTTGAGACATATCTGAGGTGTTTTGTCTCTGCTGACCAGGATGATTGGGTTGCTTTTTTGCCATTGGCAGAGTTCGCCCTCAATAATCGGGCCAGTTCTTCCACCTTGGTGTCCCCGTTTTTCTGTAATTCGGGGTTTCACCCTCGATTTTCCTCCGGTCAGGTGGAATCCTCGGATTGTCCTGGAGTGGATGCGGTGGTGGAGAGATTGCATCACATCTGGGGGCAGGTTATGGACAATTTGAAGTTGTCCCAGGAGAAGACTCAGCGTTTTGCCAACCGTCATCGTCGTGTTGGTTCTCGGCTTTGTGTTGGAGATTTAGTGTGGTTGTCTTCTCGTTTTGTCCCTATGAGGGTCTCTTCTCCTAAGTTTAAACCTCGGTTCATCGGCCCTTATAGAATATTGGAGATTCTTAATCCTGTTTCTTTCCGTTTGGACCTCCCTGCGTCCTTTTCCATTCATAACGTTTTTCATCGGTCGTTATTGCGCAGGTATGAGGTACCTGTTGTACCTTCAGTTGAGCCTCCTGCTCCGGTGTTGGTTGAGGGTGAGTTGGAGTACGTTGTGGAGAAAATTTTGGACTCTCGTGTTTCCAGACGGAAACTCCAGTATCTGGTCAACTGGAAGGGTTACGGCCAGGAGGATAATTCTTGGGTCAATGCATCTGATGTTCATGCTTCTGATCTTGTTCGTGCCTTCCATAGGGCTCATCCTGGTCGCCCTGGTGGATCTGGTGAGGGTTCGGTGCCCCCTCCTTGAGGGGGGGGTACTGTTGTGAATTTGGATTCTGGGCTCCCCCGGTGGCCGCTTGTGGAATTGGACTTGTCATCCTCTTTCCTGTTTCACCTGATTCCATCAGTAGTGGGTGTCGCTATTTAAGCTCATTTCTCTGGTGGTTTCTTGCCGGTCAACAATGTTATCTGATGCCTCTCAGTGCTTGTTCCTGCTTCTAGACAACTACTAGATAAGTTGGACTTTTGTCCATGTTTTGTTTTGCCTATTTGTTCCAGTTCACAGCTGAAGTTTTGTTACTGTGTCTGGAAAGCTCTCGTTGATCAGGGATTGCTACTCTGGCATTATGAGTTAATGCCAGAGTTTAAGGTAATCTCTGGATGGTGTTTTGTTAGTATTTTTCTGCTGACCATGAAAGTATACTATCTGTCTTCTGCTATCTAGTAAGCGGACCTCAAATTTGCTAAGACTATTTTCCTGCTGCGTTTGTTGTTTCATCTGAACTCACCGTCATTATATGTGGGGGGCTACTGTCTTCTTTGGAATATTTCTCTAGAGGTGAGCCAGGTCTTATATTTCCCTCTGCTAGCTATTTAGGTCTTAGGCCAGAGCTGGGCATCTAGCGATAAATAGGAAATGCTACCTGGCTATTTCTAGTTGCGCGGCAGGCTTAGTTCATGGTCAGTATAGTTCCATCTTCCGAGAGCTTGTCCCTCTATAGGCTTGCTATGATCTCTGCCTGCAGAGATCATGACAGTTGTGGAAAAGATCTTAGACTCTCGTGTTTCCAGACGGAGACTCCAGTATCTGGTCAAATGGAAGGGATACGGTCAGGAGGATAATTCTTGGGTCACTGCCTCTGATGTTCATGCCTCCGATCTTGTCCGTGCCTTTCATAGGGCTCATCCTGATCGCCCTGGTGGTTCTGGTGAGGGTTCGGTGCCCCCTCCTTGAGGGGGGGGTACTGTTGTGAAATTGGATTCTGGGCTCCCCCGGTGGCCACTTGTGGAATTGAACTTGTGTGCATCATCCCCTCTGTTCACCTGCTCCTATCAGGATGTGGGAGTCGCTATATAACCTTGCTCCTCTGTCAGTTTCTTGCCGGTCAACAATGTAATCAGAAGCCTTCTGTGCTTGTTCCTGCTACTAGACAACTCCCAGCTAAGTTGGACTTTTGTCCTTGTGTGTTTTTGCATTTTGTTCCTGTTCACAGCTGCTGTTTCGTTACTGTGTCTGGAAAGCTCTTGTGATCGGAAATTGCCACTCTGGTGTTATGAGTTAATGCTAGAGTCTTAAAGGAATTTCTGGATGGTGTTTTGATAGGGTTTTCTGCTGACCATGAAAGTGTCCTTTCTGTCTTCCTGCTATCTAGAAAGCGGACCTCGATTTTGCTAAACCTATTTTCATACTACGTTTGTCATTTCATCTAAAATCACCGCCAATATATGTGGGGGCCTCTGTCTGCCTTTTGGGAAAATTTCTCTAGAGGTGAGCCAGGACTGTCTTTTCCTCTGCTAGGATTAGGTAGTTCTCCGGCTGGCGCTGGGCATCTAGGGTTAAAAAACGTAGGCATGCTACCCGGCCACTTCTAGTTGTGCGGCAGGTTTAGTTCATGGTCAGTATAGTTTCCATCTTCCAAGAGCTAGTTCTCATATATGCTGGGCTATGTTCTCTCGCCATTGAGAATCATGACAGACAACCAGTCATCCTGTCTCTGCAGCTGAAAAACACCCCCATAACATGATTCTGCGGTCACCATGTTTCACTGTTAGGATTGTATTGGGCACGTGATGAGCAGTGCCTGGTTTTCTCCACACATACCGCTTAGAATTATCACCAAAAAGATCTCTCTTCATCTGATCAGACCAGAGAATCTTATTTCTCATAGTCTGGAAGTCCTTCATCTGTTTTTAGCAAATTCTATGTGGGCTTTCATATGTCTTGCACTGAGGAGAGGCTTCCTTCGGGCCATAAAGGCCCAACTGGTGGAGGGCTGCAGTGATAGTTGATTTTGTGGAACTTTCTCCCATCTCCCTACTGCATCTCTGGAGCTCAGCCACAGTGATCTTGGGGTTCTTCTTTACCTCTCTCACCTAGGCTCTTCTCCCACGATTGCTAAGTTTGGCTGGACGGCCAGGTGTAGGAAGACTTCTGGTGGTCCCAAACTTCTATCATTTAAGGTTTATGGAGGCCACTGTGCTCTCAGGAACCTTGAGCACTGCAGAAATTCTGTTGTGCCTTGCCACAATTCTGTCTCTAAGCTCTGAGCTCTCAGACCTGGACTAAAGCAGACAACTCCTGGACAGTCTGTGGTGCAACGTGACATTGGTGGATTGAGCGAGACATGATGTCCCAGATGTGTTCAATCAGATTCAGGTCTGACCCTCTGCCAAACCGGTCATGCTGAAGGATGTTGCAGGCAGCAGATCATTCTCCACGACGTCTCCAGACTCTGTCACGCCTGTCACATGTGCTCAGTGTGAACCTGCTTTCATCTGTGAAGAGCACATGGCGCCAGTGACGAATTTGCCAATCCTGGTGTTCTGTGGCAAATGCCAAGCATCCTGCATGGTGTTGGGCTGTGAGTACTACCCCCATCTGTGGACGTCGGGCACTCAGACCATCCTCATGGAGTCGGTTTCTAACCGTTTGTGCAGACACATGCACATTTATGGCCTGCTGGAGGTCATTTTGCAGGGCTCTGGCAGTGCTCCTCCTGTTCCTCCTTGCAGAAAGGCTGAGGTAGCAGTCCTGCTGCCGGGTTGTTCCCTCCTACAGCCCCCTCCATGTCTCCTGGTGTACTGGCCTATCTCCTGGTAGCGCCTCTGGACACTACACTGACAGACACAGCAAACCTTCTTGCCACAGCTCGCATTGATGTACCATCCTGGATGAGCTGCACTACCTGAGCTACTTGGGTGGGTTGTAGAGTCTGTCTCATGCTACCACGAGTGTGAAAGCACAACCAACATTCAAAAGTGACCAAAACATCAGCCAGAAAGCATTGGTATTGAGATGCGGTCTGTGGTCCCCACCTGCAGAACCACTCCTTTATTGAGTGTGTCTTGATAATTGCCAATAATTTCCATCTGTTGTCTATTCCATTTGCACAACAGCATGTGAAATTGATTGTCAATCAGTGTCGCTTCCTAAGTGGACAGTTTGATTTCACAGAAGTCTGATTTACTTGGAGTTATATTCTGTTGTTTAAGTGTTCCCTTTATTTTTTGAGCAGTGTATATACAGTGTGTGTATATATATATATATATATATATATATATATATATATATATATATATATATATATGTGTGTATATATCAATACTAACCTCTGTCTTAAGGACTGGGAGGTGCTTTTTAATAGATATTTTTTCTTGAACTTTCAAATTTTTTTATAATAATTAATAAATAATTTTTCTTTATGGCTTATATCAACCTATGGATAGGTCATACAACCCTTTTACGTGAAAAAATTAGCCAATCAAGGTGCTTTTAGTGTCTGTTCAGTAGATGACCACCTGGAAACTTCTACTTGTAAAAGCATATGTTTCAGAGCAGAGCAAATTGAAAATTCCTGCGACATTCGTGGAAGACATTTCAATAATTATTAATTTCCCTTTTGCTTTGATGATAAGAAATGCATTCTTATAGAGCACAAGGCCTTGCCATTTGTTTGGTAATATGTGAACGCCTTTCATCTTTACAAAGTTTCTTAGGTCTTCTTAAAGCCTTGCAAAAAACAGATACATCTTTTCTCTGGAGGACCTATTAAGTCTTCACAACAGATGTTTCTTAGAATACTTAGGACCTAAAGCTCTTTGAGGAAACAATAATCCACAGGTTTTTTTTTTCTTAAAACAATTGAAGACTTTAGTGCAAAATCCAAGTAAAATAAAAGCCTATTTTGTAGGGTTCTTTCCTAAAACATCCCCTGCAACCAATGCTGGTCTGGGGTGCCAAGGGCCCACCATTAACGATGACTCTGGTGGCACACTGTTTAGCTACTTTCAAATATTATATTATCCTCATTCAAATGTGTACATATGTTTCTATGTATTAATACACTGTGTAGATTGTAGCATGAATAATGATCTGCTGGTTATGGTCTGTGCATAGTGAATCAAAGGGATTGTGTCAACTACTGCAAAGATAGGGTGGTTTGGGGCTCACTAGCAGACAAAACACAAGAGAGCCCTCGTGCAAGATTTATGTATGACCAGTGGCATAACTTGAAACTCATGGGCCCCGATGCGAAAGCTCCAATAGGGCCCCCAAATAATTTAAATCTTTAATAGCAATATTCTTTTTCTGTAGGCCAAAGGGACTTTTAGGGCCCCCTAGGCTCCAGGGCTCGGCTGCGATTGCAACCCCTGCACCTGTTGTAGTTACACCCCTGTGTATGAGCCCTTTGCAGTCCAATTAACTGGATCGGTATATAGATTTCTTCATTTTTACCTTATTCTTTGGGTCTATATACACCAATATCTTTGAACTGTTATCTTTCCATTTTTACATGGCTGAGATTAATGGGAACCTGACTGCTGATATATGCTGCCCGAACCACAGGCAGAGTGTGTCAGATATTGACTGTATGATTTCAGCCATGTATGACTCTGAAACAATGGGTCGAATCAGAGGTAAACATAATTAAGTCAACTGGGAACAGAGCCACACGGTTGACTAATTGGAAAGGCGGGTCGCCTTTGGCTTCTCCCTGTCCACTACCCTTGAGTGAAAGGTGCCTCTCTGCATACGTGTTTAAGAAAAGATCTGTAAGTCTTTGGCATCAGGGCGGAGAAGAAGCAGTCTTTCCAACTAGTCTCCTGCGCTGCTTGGTCCTCGGTGGATTTTAAAGGGAACCTGTCACCCCCAAAATCGAAGGTGAGCTAAGCCCACCGGCATCAGGGGCTTATCTACAGCATTCTGTAATGCTGTAGATAAGCCCCCGATGTATCCTGAACGGTGAGAAAAAGAGGTTAGATTATACTCGTCCAGGGGTGGTCCCGCTGCGGTCCAGTCCGATGGGTGTCGCGGTCCGGTCCAGGGCCTCCCATCTTCCTACGATGACGTCCTCTTCTTGTCTTCCCGCTGCGTCTCCAGCACAAGCGTACTTTGTCTGCCCTGTTGAGGGCAGAGCAAAGTACTGCAGTGCGCAGGCACCAGGAAAGGTCAGAGAGGCCCGGCGCCTGCGCACTGCAGTACTTTGCTCTGGCCTCAACAGGGCAGACAAAGTACGCCTGCGCCAGAGCCTCAGCGTGAAGACAAGAAGAGGACGTCATTCTATGAAGATGGGAGGCCCCGGACCGCGATGCCCATCGGATCGGACCGCAGCGGGACCGCCCCTGGGTGAGTATAATCTAACCTCTTTTCCTCATCTTTCAGGTAACATCGGGGCTTATCTACAGCATTCCAGAATGCTGTAGATAAGCCCCTGATGCCGGTGGGCTTAGCTCACCTTAGATTTTGGGGGTGACAGGTTCCCTTTAAAGTTTGTTCTTCACTGAAACCACATAATGTGTCCGAGTCAAACATACGTGACTGACATCATACAGCCAGGGCCTGAAACAAGCTGCCTGTGGTTCGGGCAGTACATATCAGCTGTCATTTTTCTTTTTAAATAGAAGTGTGGTAAGAAACCATTAATTCTTACATACTTCACCTGTATTATTACCTCAGGTGGATTATGACTTACTATATTTATAGCCAATACATTTCTTCAGGGTTTTGCCTGGCAAAAGATTTTTCAGAGACCTGCTAGCTAGATGTCGTCCTTTGACTGAATAGCAAGAGATTATGCTGACAGTACAGTCACAGGGATAAAGCCAGTGCCTTTTAACGATGTCAGGGCTGTTATTGATTTTATGACATGCTCTTTTACTCATTTCTAGAAATAACTTGTGTCATTCTGAGTGAGTACAAAAGAAAAGATTTATTTGTGGTATTATGGCAGTTGATCAATCTTTCTTGAATAGTTTTGTTGAGATTTGCAATATGTAACGTAACTATTAACATAATTTTTAAATTAGAAAGACACTCAAATTAATAAATATTTTGATAGAAGTATAGTAAATAATAGATTTTAACTCAATCTATTAGTTATAGATGAACCTAATATAGTAGGCTTTAGCTGATATGTGTTTGGCAGTTTAAAACCCCAAAGCATGTGATCTAAGAAGAATAACCTAGATGGATGTCTGATTTTATTATCATCCATCTTGAGGATATAATTTGCCAAATATGCAACAAAATGAACCTTCACAATTTGCCTGAATATACCAAGAGTCATTAAAAATACTTAATTTTCATAAATAATAATAGCCTCAATTGTTCTTGTTTTTGTTTAGGTGTTGAGCACATTTTTGGCATGGCTTCAGATACAGAAATAATTTTGCATTCTTGACATAATTTTTTCAGAGATGAAAACATGAAAGTGTTTAGAAGCTGGTTCAATTTCATGGCCGGTGCATTAATGTATTCTCTTGTGTCAGCGGAGAGCATTGAGGGTATCTGCAGGTGCCTGAGTTACAATGACATTACAGCTAGATAGAGATACAGAGCGTCTTTGTGATGTGCATGTTCCCAGTCTAGATAAAGGAACCACAGAGGGATTTTCTGTTCTCTGGCTTGAGTGTGACAGGAAAGGTCAGGCTGAAAAAGTCAATGGAGCTTGTACTGTAGGTATTGCATACTTAATTTATCCTGAATTTCTGACAAAAGGAAATGCGCATCTGATAATCACACTTTTGTTCAGGGATCAAAGTGAAATGCTTATGGTTATGAAATCTACTCTTCCTAATACAATTTTTTCCATAGATTTTTTTTTCAGTCCCCATATACTTTTCTAGTAGAATATGGTTTATCTAGAAACCTTTCACAAATATATGCTTACTAGCTATTGAACCCGTTCTACACCCGGGTGGCGAGCATTTATATTGGTATATGGTCTCTATCCTGGTTTGTGCTGCTCCCATCTTGCTCCCCCATCCTGTCATGTGCTGCTCCATCCTGCGTCCCCATCCTGTCATGTGCTGCTCCATCCTGCGCCCCCATACTGTCATGTTCTGCTCCATCCTGCGTCCCCATCCTGTCATGTGCTGCTCCATCCTGCGCCGCCATCCTGTCATGTGCTGCTCCATCCTGCGTCCCCATCCTGTCATGTGCTGCTCCATCCTGCGTCCCCATCCTGTCATGTGCTGCTCCATCCTGCGCCCCCATACTGTCATGTTCTGCTCCATCCTGCGTCCCCATCCTGTCATGTGCTGCTCCATCCTGCGCCGCCATCCTGTCATGTGCTGCTCCATCCTGCGTCCCCATCCTGTCATGTGCTGCTCCATCCTGCGTCCCCATCCTGTCATGTGCTGCTCCATCCTGCGTCCCCATCCTGTCATGTGCTGCTCCATCCTGCGCCCCCATCCTGTCATGTGCTGCTCCATTCTGCGTCCCCATCCTGTCATGTGCTGCTCCATCCTGCGTCCCCATCCTGTCATGTGCTGCTCCATCCTGCGCCCCCATCCTGTCATGTGCTGCTCCATCCTGCGTCCCCATCCTGTCATGTGCTGCTCCATCCTGCGTCCCCATCCTGTCATGTCCTGCTCCACCCTGCGCCCCCATCCTGTCATGTGCTGCTCCAACCTGTGTCCCCATCCTGTCATGTGCTGCTCCATCCTGCGTCCCCATCCTGTCATGTGCTCCCATCCTGCACCTCCGTCTTGTCATGTGCTTCTCTCATCCTTCCCCCATCCTGTCATGTGGTGCTCCCATCGTGCGCAACCATTCTGTCATGTGCTGTTCCCATCCTGCGCCCTCATTTTGTCATGTGGTGCTCAACTCCTGCACAACCATTCTGTCATGTGATGCTCCCATCCTGTGCCCCCATTCTGTTGTAATGTGCTGCACCCATTCTGCCTGTTCCTGTTTCTATTCTGCCATATGTTGCTCCCATCTTTCTCTCTCCGGCTCTACTGTCCGAGTGTGGCTATGCTGAGTGCGGCTATACTGCCTGAGTGCGGCTATACTGCCTGAGTGCGGCTATACTGCCTGAGTGCGGCTATACTGAGTGCAGTTGAACTGCCTGAGTGCGGCTTTAATGCTTGAGTGTGGCTATACTGAGTGTGGCTGTACTGCCTGAGTGCGGCTGTACTGCCTGAGTGCGGCTATACTGCCTGAGCAAGGCTATACTGCCTGAGCGTGGCTATACTGCCTGAGCGTGGCTATACTGAGTGCAGTTGAATTGCCTGAGTGCGGCTGTACTGCCTGAGTGCGACTATACTGAGTGCGCCTGTACTGCCTGAGTGCGGCTATACTGAGTGCGCCTGTACTGCCTGGGTGCGGCTATACTGAGTGCGGCTGTACTGCCTGAGTGCGACTATACTGAGTGCGCCTGTACTGCCTGAGTGCGGCTATACTGAGTGCGCCTGTAATGCCTGAGTGCGGCTATACTGAGTGCGGCTGTACTGCCTGAGTGTGGCTATACAGAGCGCGGCTGTACTGCCTGAGTGCGGCTATACTGAGCGCGGCTGTACTGCCTGAGTGTGGCTATACTGAGCGCGGCTGTACTGCCTGAGTGCGGCTATACTGAGCGCGGCTGTACTGCCTAAGTGCGGCTATACTGTGCGCAGCTGTACTGCCTGAGTGCGGCTATACTGAGCGTGGCTGTACTGCCTGAGTGTGGCTGAGTGTGGCTGTACTGTGTGAGTATGGCTGTACTGTGTGAGTGCGGGCAAGTGTGGCTGTACTGTGTGAGTGCAGCTGAGTGTGGCTGTACTGTGTGAGTGTGGCTGTACTGTGTGAGTGCGGCTGAGTGTGGCTGTACTGTGTGTGGCTGAGTGTGGCTGTACTGTGTGAGTGTGGCTGTACTGTGTGAGTGCGGGCAAGTGTGGCTGTACTGTGTGAGTGTGGCTGAGTGTGGCTGTACTGTGTGAGTGTGGCTGTACTGTGTGAGTGCGGCTGAGTGTGGCTGTACTGTGTGTGGCTGAGTGTGGCTGTACTGCGTGTGGCTGAGTGTGGTTGTACTGTGTGAGTGTGACTGTACTGTGTGAATGTGGCTGTACTGTGTGAGTGCAGCTGAGTGTGGCTGTACTGTGTGAGTGCAGCTGAGTGTGGCTGTACTGTGTGAGTGCGGCTGAGTGTGGCTGTACTGTGTGAGTGTGGCTGTACTGTGAGTGCAGCTGAGTGTGGCTGTACTGTGTGAGTGCGGGCAAGTGTGGCTGTACTGTGTGAATGCAGCTGAGTGTGGCTGTACTGTGTGAGTGTGGCTGTACTGTGTGAGTGAGGCTGTACTGTGTGAGTGCTGCTGTACTGTGTGAGTGCGGCTGTACTGTGTGAGTGTGGCTGAGTGTGGCTGTACTGCCTGAGTGCGGCGCTGGCTATAATGTATACAGCACCCCTTAACTTAAGCCAGCACAGCGAGGGCTGACTCCGCCCACTCGCGTCACTGGTCACATGCTAGTGATATCATCGAAGGTCCTGGAGCTCCGCTGGGCTCTACATCTACCCTGACCGGAGCTGCAGAGCACGGAGCCCCCATGGCCGCTATATTATGGGGGATACACGGGTGTGTGGAGCCCCCATGGCCGGTATATTGGGGGGTAAGTAAGTTCGGCTGCGTCACTCTGGTCCAGACTGCGCAGGCGCGGTGCGTCGCGCTTGCGCAGTCTATAAAGGCTTCCGACAGAGTGACGCTCCCACCGTTATATTATAGATACAATATGGCAACCAATGTAGCTGTGACTCCAAGCTCCATAGGATGTGATTGCACCAAATAAAACTAAAACATAATGTAGACACATATTTTCTGAGGTCTAATGCATGATAAAATGGGCAATAATTTCCACAATTCTGCTAAGTGCTATTGTAATTTGAAGAGGTTTTGATAAAACATCGCATAGCGTTCGGACCAGTATTAATCTATGGGGCAGCTCCCATCACCGTTTATTTTCTCGGGTGTATTCAGTGTTCGTGTAAAATCACAGCATGCTGTGATTGTCACCGAGACTCGCCAATGGAAGCCTTTGGGTGCGAGAAAAAAATCGCACAGCACCCGGACCATGTGAGTGCTGTCTGATTTTTACACACCGGTGTCCTTTGAAAAGCCAGCAATTCATGTGCCGCATACAGTAAAATCACACTGACCAGTTAGAATAGATTGAATATATATGTGTTTGTGTGTGTGTATATATATATATATATATATATATATATACATATATATAAAGTATAGACCAAGAGTGTGCAAAGCAGTCATCAAAGCAAAAAGTGGCTACTTTGAAGAACCTAGAATATAAGACATTTTCAGTTGTTTCACACTTTTTTGTAAAGTATATAATTCCACATGTGTTAATTCATAGTTTTGATGCCTTCAGTGTGAATGTGCAATTTTCATAGTCATGAAATTACAGAAAAATCTTTAAATGAGAAGGTGTGTCCAATCTTTTGGACTGTACTGTATATATGTACAGATGTCAAACAAATGGAATAGGTAGATATATAGATGTCAGTGACAAATACAATTAGTGCAGCGTGTGTTCAAATTACTGGACATGTATTTATTTAATAAAAGATTATTTTTCTTAAAAAAATGTTGTGGGCTCCCTCGCAATTTTTGTAACCAGCAGAGGGAAAGCTGATGGCAGGGGGCATAAGTTTATAGCCTGGGAAGGGGGTAATATTCATGGAGCTTCCCAGGCTATTAATATCAGCTCACAGCTGTATAATTAGCCTTTACTTGGTATTAAATTGGGGGACCCTAAAAAAAATGATGTAGGGTCCCCGCATAGTTAATAACAGCAAAGGCTATGCAGACCGCTGCGGGCTGATATTAATAGAATAGAAAGGCGCCATTGATACTGCCCCCACCCCAGGCTAAAAACATCAGTTTTCATCCATCCCAGAAAAGGACCATGTGCTCAGTGTCTCCCTGTGAACTTCTGTGAAGTTCTCCTTCTCACGGTGCCGTCATACAGGTCCCAGGAGTTCATGGCCAATGAACACACTTCACCTATGTGACGTCAGTGCGAGCGCTGTGGGAAACTTTCCCTCTGCTGGTTACAAAAATTGCAAGGGAGCAATTAAAAAAAAAATTATAATCTTTTATTAAATACATGTAGAGTAAGCTGCACACACACTGTACTAATTGTATTTGTCACAGAAATCTATATATCTACCTATTCCATTTCTATTTACTGTATGTAATCCATCTCTTCTAACCTGTCGGCTCCTGCAGTAATTTTACACTACGTGGCACATGAATTGCCAGCTTTTCTTGTATCTATCTATGCAATATAAATACATATACAGTATATGTGTGTGTGTGTCACTGATATCTATATATCTATGTATTCTATGTGTATATAGCTATTCTATCTATTTTATATGTATATATATATATATATATATGTATATGTGTGTTTAGACAAATATTTCCTTTGAAAGCGATGTATAAATGACAAATAATTGCTGTATGTAAACGCTCATGTTAAAATCGCATTGCAGTCGAATGTAAATCGGATGCTAAGTGTGAGAAATCGGATTGTACTCACATCAGACTCGCATTACACTCGTGCGACTCTCGGCAGGGAGACTAGGACCGATTTTCCATACGTTTAGTGTGAAGCTGGCCTTAAGAAAGGTGTTTAAACTGTTCAGCTGGGGATACAGGCAAGCAACAGAAGTGATGTATTATTATAAAGTAATTAAATATAGCTAAATATTAACAATTGATGTGGAAATTTAGACTGATGCCACAGTTTGAAAATATTCTATTACACTTTTGCAAATGGTGAAACTGATTTTTTTAAATTTTCATAGTTTGAAACCGGATACAGTGCTGACAACCTATCTGTTAGGAATGGATTGTCCCACAAACAAAGTACATTTTATTAATAGATCTTGGAATAATAATTTCCACAATTGGATGTGTTAAAGAAAATGTTCCTGTGCTAAGATAATCGTATAAATGTGATCCTGCTACGTCTTATTTGCGGAGTCCAAACATGCGGAGCTGCACTAAGTCATGGTCAGCACAAACCACAGCTTCTGGCCAAGTGAAGAAGCATAAGTCACTTATGATAAGAGAGCATGCATTCAAAACAGCAGAGACTCACAGCTGCTTCTTTCTGATGTAACACAATTCACTGACTGTTTTATCACAGGAATGAGTATTTTTGCTGTGTCTCAAGCACTTTGGGCTCATCATAAATCAAGTCAGTGACATAGGAGCTCAGCTGCTGCTGGATCTCATATTTGCACCAAATCAATCCAAACCATAGTGTAGACACGCATTTTCTGAGGTCTAATGCATGATGAAATGGGCAATATTTCCCTCACTTCTGCTAAGTGCTATAATTTTAAAAGTTTTTAACCATTAAGGCTGTGTGCACACAGTGCGTTTTTAATGCTTTTTTGCGGTGGTTTTTCCACGCAGAAATGGGCCAAAAACGCTATGGAATCCTTATGCAAGCTAATTTAATGACAATCCTGAAGTGTTGTGCTCATGATCAGTAAATTTCCTTTGAGTATTTGCAGTGCATTTTTTCCTGCAGCATGTCAATTCTTTGTGCGGTTCTGCAGCCTTTTTCACTCATTGACTTCAATTGAGTCAGTCAAATCCGCAGCAAAAACGCAGGTATAAAAATATTTGCGGATTTGCTGAATTTTTGTTTGCGTTTATACCAGCTTCCTATGGTGTTTCCCACGCTGTCATTGCTGTGTGGGAAACACCGGCGGGGGTGGTCCTTATCGGTGGTAGCACTGCCACCGGTATGACCGTCTGTCAGAGCACTGCTGGGTCATGCTGTCAGATGTTAGCGTGACCCCGCAGAGATACTATGACCCACAGCGGCGACCTGCGGCTGAGGCGTGGGCTGATGAGACTACTGCTCCCATTGAGCTACGTCTGCTGTCACTGATAACAGTGACAGCAGGTGCCGCTGATGGTACACGTAGTCTTATCAGTCGGCACCTGTGCTCACAGTTACAAAAGTACTGTACATATTCAAATGAAAATGGTATAGCCAGGAACCTTTGTTTGGGGACTCTAGTTTTTGGGCCAATATCAGCTTTGACCAGTTAATCCTTCAGATTAGGAGAGCGTCTGAAACAGGGCAAAAGAGGAACCTGAAACTCTTCAATGTTAGGAGAGGCAGTCTTGATTATGTGCCAATGTTTTCACATGGATTTGTGGATTTTTTTTTTAATATCTTTATTTAGCTCAAAAAAGCTTTCATTGGTGTACAAAAATGCATGCAAAAATGCATGCAAAAAATGTGACAAAAACGTGCATTTTTCCTGTCAAGAGATGCAGCAACCTTGTAGAAATTTCTGCAAGCAAATAATCAATGTGCGCACATAGCCGTAAGGTGTTTCTGTTGAGTTGGGGATACAGACAAAAAGCAGAATTGATGTATTAATATAAAATATTTAAATATAGTTGAATAGTAATAATTGATGTGGAAATTTAGCCAGGTGCAAAAGTTAAAATATTTCCAATTATGTTTTTACAAATAGCAAAACTGTTTGTTTTTTTTTTTTTGTTTTTTTATAGTTCGATGTATTAGGCCAGTCTCACACGTCCAGATAATTCCAGTACCGGAAAAATCGGTACCGGAGTTATCCGTGTCCATGTGTCCGTGTGCTCACGTGGCACATCAGTGTGGCACACGTGCGGCAGCCGTGTACCGCCCGTGTGCCGACTGGGTACCACACGGACCGTGCAGGAAACAGCGCTAGAGATAAGCGCTGTCCCCTGCATCTGGTGCTGAAGCCGGAATTCATTCCTTCTTCCCAGCAGCGTTCGCTGGAGAGAAGGAATGAAAAATCATTGTTTTTTTATTTTTTTGTGGTTAAAATAAAGATCCTTGTCACCACCCCCCTCCCACCCCCTGTGCGCCCGCCTGCTGGAAATAAAATACTCACCCAGCTCCCTCGATGCTTCCTCTCAGCGCCGCAGCTTCTTCCTGTATGAGCGGTCACGTGGTACCGCTCATTACAGTGATGAATATGCGGCTCCACCCCTATGGGAGGTGGAGCGGCATATTCATCACTGTAATGAGCGGCACCACGTGACCGCTCATACAGGACAAGCTGCGGCGCTGAGAGGAAGCATCGAGGGAGCTGGGTGAGTATTTTATTTCCAGCGGGCGGGCGCACAGGGGGTGGGAGGGGGTTGGTTACCGGGAACTTTATTTCAACCGCAAAAAAAAATAAAAAAACAATGATTTTTCATTCCTTCTCTCCAGTGAACGCTGCTGGAGAGAAGAAATGAATGGCGGCTTCAGCACCACAAGCTGGGGGACAGCGCTTACTGTAGCGCTGTCTCCTGCACGGCACACGGACGGCACACGGACAGCATCCGTGTGCGGTACGTGTTTTACGCGGACCCATTGACTTTAATGGGTCCGTGTGATACGAGCTCTCCCACGAACACTGACATGTCTCCGTGTTTTTCAAACGGACACACGGTCCGTTAAAACACGCTGACATGTGCAGAGACACATTGATTTTAATGTGTCTACGTGAGTCAGTGTCTCCGGTAAGTGAGAAACCTGTCACCACACGTACCGGAGCCTCTGACATGTGAAACAGTCTTGCCTTACTCAGGCGTGTACTATGGAGGACAGAGAATGAACTTCAATCCAATATTGCAGCCAGCGGGTAAGGAAAGGGTGAATCAAACACCCGAAAACCCCACCCATATGACTGAAAATTGTTCCCTCCAAATTCAGGTGACAGAGTCCCTTTAAAGAGTAGAATATTAACGACATGGCTATTACAAATGGGTTGTCCCACTAACAAAGTACATTTTTATTAACAGATCTTGGAATAATATTAAGTGCCACAATTGAATGTTATAAAAAAACGTTCCTGTGCTAAGATCTTATAAATGTGACCCTGTTATATATATACTGTCTTATTTGCTGTGTCCGACCAGGGAAGCTGATCCAAATTATGGTCGGCGCATACTACAGCTCCTGGCCAAGGGATGAAGCATAAGGCACTTTATGATAAGAGAGTATACATTCGAAACAGTAGGGACTCAAAGCTGCTGGTTTCAGAGGTAACACATTTCTCTGACTCTTATATCACAGGAGTGAGTATTTTTCTTCAGCCCTTTGGGCTCATCATAAAGCATCTCAGTTTTGTAGGAGCTCAACGGCTGCTGGACCTCATATGTCATGTATTTCAAGATCTTTTCATTTAAATTTACTTTCTTTGAGGGACAATGCCTTTATCATCATATCAAAGGATGTGTATTAAGAAGTTATTTTATTTTTATTAATCTGCAGTATATTTTTCATGTTCTAAGCTGCAATGTAAATTAGTAGACTATGCATCTAGATCAGTGGTTTTAAACACAAAGGCATTCAGTGGCCCTTTGGATATCGAATCTCTTGGACTGCTGCGACCTTGTCCAAGGAAAAAAAAGCTCACCAGTAACAGCACTATTTTTAGCCAAGTGTGCTTCTTCAAATGCACAATCAATTGAAATGTATTGCATACCATCACCTGTTTCCTGCACCACAATACTTTTTCCACCACCGACTTCTCATAGGCTAGCAGCTGATGTTGATGTGCCCTTTGCTGGCTGCACCGCCGGAGGAGGAAGAGAAGACTGTTCACAGAGGGTGTGGTGACAGTCAAGAAGAAAAGGTTTTTGGGTTTGTTTGATTTTTTAAATTTGCCACCAGGGATAGGGGACATTATTGCAGAATAGGGAACAATAACACTCTTAGGCCGGCGTCACACTCAGCGTAAGACAATACGGTCCGTTTTTTATGGCCGTAACACGGCCGTAATACGGAGAAATGTTCCCAAAATAGTGGTCCGTATGTCCTCCGTAGTCAGGGTGTGTCAGCGTATTTTGCGCATGGCATCCTCCGTATGTAATCCGTATGGCATCCGTACTGCGATATTTTTTCGCAGGCTTGCAAAACCGACATCTAATGGATTTATGTGCTCAAATGTTCGGTAAAACATATATACAGTATATATATATATATATATATATATATATATATATGTGTGTCATTGAGACACATATATATATATATTCTGTATTTATATTTAATTCAGCTCGATATATGTGAAAAGCCGGTAAATCAATTGCCGGCTTCTCATTTCTCCTTCACAAACCCGACATGATATGAGACATGGTTTACATACAGTAAACCATCTCATATCCCCATTTTTTTTTGCATATTCCACACTACTAATGTTAGTAGTGTGTATGTGCAAAATTTGGGTGCTGTAGCTGCTAAAATAAAGGGTTAAATCGCGGAAAAAATTGGCGAGGGCTCCCGCGCAATTTTCTCCGCCAGAGTGGTAAAGCCAGTGACTGAGGGCAGATATTAATAGCCTAGAGAGGGTCCATGGTTATTGGCCCCCCCTGGCTACAAACATCTGCCCCCAGCCACCCCAGAAAAGGCACATCTAGAAGATGCACCTATTCTGGCACTTGGACACTCTCTTCCCACTCCTGTGTAGCGGTGGGATATGGGGTAATGAAGGGTTAATGTCACCTTGCTATTGTAAGGTGACATTAAGCCAGATTAATAATGGAGAGGCGTCAATTATGTCACCTATCCATTATTAATCCAATTGTATGAAAGGGTTGAAAAACACACACACACATTATTAAAAAGTATTTTAATGAAATAAACAAACAGGTTGTTTTAGTATTTTATTGCTCTCTCAATCCATCCGGAAGACCCTCGCTTGGCAAAATAATAAACCAACAATATACATACCTTCGGATGAACTGTCAGGTCCAACGAAGTAAATCCATCTGAAGGGGTTAAATCATTTTACAGCCAGGAGCTGCGCTAAAGCACTCGCTCGTGCCTGTAAACCCCGGGTGCTGAAAGGAAAGCTGGGTGATCTGTACTTACATTGAGTCACGGTGAGGCGCCCTCTGGTGGATGAACTCATATGAACTCGAGCGTGGGAACTTTTCCAAGGCTGCAGTTCATGAGAACATCCACCAGAGGGCGCCTCACCGTGACTCAATGTAAGTACAGATCACCCAGCTTTCCTTTCAGCACCCGGGGATTTTACAGCCACGAGCAGTGCTTTAGCGCAGCTCCTGGCTGTAAAATGATTTAACCCCTTCAGATGGATTTACTTCGTGGGACCTGACAGTTCATCCGAAGGTATGTATATTGTTGGTTTATTATTTTGCCAAGCGAGGGTCTTCCGGATGGATTGAGAGAGCAATAAAATACTAAAACAACCTGTTTGTTTATTTCATTAAAATACTTTTTAATAATGTGTGTGTGTGTTTTTTAACCCTTTCATACAATTGGATTAATAATGGATAGGTGACATAATTGACACCTCTCCATTATTAATCTGGCTTAATGTCACCTTACAATAGCAAGGTGACATTAACCCTTCATTACCCCATATCCCACCACTACACGGGAGTGGGAAGAGAGTGGCCAAGTGCCAGAATAGGCGCATCTTCCAGATGTGCCTTTTCTGGGGTGGCTGGGGGCAGATGTTTGTAGCCGGGGGGGCCAATAACCATGGACCCTCTCCTGGCTATTAATATCTGCCCTCAGTCACTGGCTTTACCACTCTGGCGGAGAAAATTGCGCGGGAGCCCACGCCGTTTTTTTCCACGATTTAACCCTTTATTTTACAAGCTACAGCGCCCAAATTTTGCACATACACACTACTAACATTAGTAGTGTGGAATATGCAAAAAAAAGGGGATATGAGATGGTTTACTGTATGTAAACCATGTCTCATATCCTGTCGGGTTGGGGAAGGAGAAATGAAAAGCCGGCAATTGAATTACCGGCTTTTCACTAACACCGCTGCGTATTTCTCGCAAGTCACACTGCTGGTCCGTGTGGAATCAGTATTTTTTTCGCCCCCATAGACTTTCATTGGCGTATTTTTTGTGCAATACGCTGACAAACGCAGCATGCTGCGATTTTGTACGGCCGTAGAAAGGCGTATATTACGGATGCGTTATATACGGCTGATAGGACCTGACCCATTGGGAATAATTGGGCCGTTTGTTAGGCGTGTTTTACGGACGTATTTTATGCGCTCTTACGTCCGTAAAACTCGCTAGTGTGACGGCAGCCTTAGGGTAAGTTCACACAGGACGTTTTTGCTGCGTATTTTTGCTGCGTTTTTTAATGCTAATTTTCAGCTGCTTTTTACAGTACAAGCAAAGCCTGAGATTTCAGAAATCTCATGCACACACATTGGTTTTTTGTTTGATCAGTATTTTGTGCTTTGCTGCGTTTTTTTGACATAGAGCATGTCACTTCTTTCAGCGTTCTTGCTGCGTTTTTTCACCCATTGACATGAATGGGTGTTGAAAAAACGCAGAAAAAACGCAGGAAAAACGCAGGTATCATTATTTGCTGCGTTTTGCTGCTGAAAATCCAAGGACATTAGCCTGGACAAAGAGAAAAAAAAAACGCAACAAAAAATGCACCAAAACCACACCTAAACCTGTGTTTTTGACGCAGCTTCTTTCCTGCCAAGATGATCAGGTTTGGCTGCAAAAAAAAAAAGCAGCAAAAACGTCCTGTGTGAACTTACCCTTACTGATGATACCAGGGTCACTATAAAAAATAAAGAGCTTTTTGCACTATTTCGAACTGAAGCTAGATGTTTTTAATAATGCTTGGGCTAAATTTCGGATATACAAATAGTGGTTATAAAAGTCTCAAACATCACGAGTAATAACACCATTTAAAAACAAAGATGCGGTCCCGGCAAGTTGACCTTGGTCCTTGACCGTAGTAGAAGTGCATTCCTCTGGGTAAAAAATACTTATGGCTTCTTGCACTGCAGAGGACCCCAGGCTGGTGGCGCGTGCATGACTTACAAGCTGGATTGAGTCCCTCCTTGGGATGTTGATTAACTCTTGGGTTCTTTTTGACACTTTGCAAGAACAGTGCTTTTTTTCCTCAGGATATCTGATCATTGTAAGCGTTATAATTATTCCCAATTTTTTCTGTCATTAACTGTCATATACTGGGAGTCATCATTAGACAACTACAGTAAATCTGAATACATTGTACGGTAAGTGAGCTATACTTTTTACATCTTCGGTATTAACCAGTATATGGAAGGTCTAAGTGGAATTGTCAATTTGTCTTTGCATACTATACCTGGATATTAATATTAATCTCTATATACATACACCAAAGTTCAGGTTCAATATATATCCTAGAGTATAAAGTTTGTCAGTTCCAGTTTGCTATTGCTAGTTATAGAGCATTACTTGACACAGTTTCCAGTAACAGAAACTCAATAAATTAGAGGTAATACTAGTGAAAACATTTAATTGGCAGACTTTTATCAGCATTCAATATGTCTCTGATTAATATTTATATATAGTTCAGCTAAAGTTCACCATCAAAGTAATATTAGATCATTCTTTTGAGAAAACCAACAAAGGCAGTCCCCGCGTTACAGACATCCGATTTGCATACGACTCATAGTTACGAATATAAGATGTGAAAAAAATTAATACTTGCCTCTCAGGCTGCCCCGCTATCCCTGGTCTCCTCACTTCTGGCCTATGACTACTCTGCATGTTGTAAGATGGTGAAGTCAAGACGTGCAATGCGATCTTGCAGATCTCATAGTGAAAAGGCAGCACATGACTGCTGAAAGAAGAGCACTGGACGACTGTCATCGAGCAGCAGGGCAGCCATAGAAGTGAGCTATATGGGATTAGTTGTTTTTTGTTTTAACCATTTGCTGGCTCTTTACTTGTTCCAGCTTACATGCAAATTCAACTTAAGAACATATCCCAGGACTAGGATCACTACAGCAGGACGTTGTTCCTAGCAACCAGGAAAACTACTGCTGTAGGAATGAGGGAAATGGGAGTGCATCAAAGGTAAGACAGATGTTGCTGGTAGGGGACTCTATAATTGTTGTCTGCCAGGTGCTCGGGTTCGACATATTGCGGATCGGATAGACAAATTGCTGGGTACACATCGGTACCAATGACAAAGTTGGAGATAGAAGGTCCTTAAAATTGATTACAGGGATCTAGGAAAAAAGCTGAAGGCCAGGATCTCCAAGGTGGTGTTTTAAAAAATACTGCTGTGCATTTCTTCATTACCCTGGTGCCTCTGACTCCAGTAAGCCCCCTCCTCAAGACCAGCATGTACAATGCCAATCTTGATGATTCGGGGCCATAGTTTTTGCACATTTTTTCGGCTAATCTTACACTGAACAAAAATATAAACACAACACTTTTGTTCTTGCTCCCATTTTTCATGAGCTAAACTCAAAGATCTAACACTTTTTTTGTACACGTAAGGCCTTTTTCTCTCAAATATTGTTCACAAATTTATCTAAATCTGTGTTAGTGAGTACTCCTCTTTTGCCGAGATAATAATTATTATTTATTTATATTGATTCCATGGTGCTGTACATGAGAAGGGGTTACATACATAATACAGATATCACTTACAGTAATCAAACTAACAATTATGTACTGGAAGAGAGGGAAGAGTGCTCTGGCCTTGCAGGCTTACATTCTACAGGATGATGGGGAAGGAGACAATAGGTTGGGGGTAATCCATCCACTTGGCAGGTGTGGCATATCTCGGTACATTTGCCCATTCATCCTTCTTTCAATTGCCTGGCATTTGCCAGTGCCATATGCTGAAAAACAGCCCCACTCCATGAGGTACTCATCACCACAGTTCACTGTTGGTATGGTGTTTTGGGGGTTGATATGCAGTGCCTTTTGGCCTCCAATCATGGTGGGTATTATCCCCTTTCTGACATTAGACGTACTATCCCGTCGAGGTGGTCTGGGCCCCTATGACCACCGATGGGATAGTACGTCATCACCGATCAGCCGCACTCACGGGGGGAGCGTGGCCGATGGCGGCAGGGTGTCAGCTGACTATCACAGCTGACCTCCGGCACTATGTGCCAGGAGCGGTCATGGACCGCTCCTGGCACATTAACCCCAGGAACACTGTGATCAAACATGATCGCAGCATTCCGGCGGCATAGGGAAGCATCACGCAGGGAGGGGGCTCCCTGCGTGCTTCCCTGAGACCCTCGGAACAACGCGATGTGATCGCATTGTTCAGAGGGTCTCCCACGTCCTCCTCCCTGCAGGCCCCGGATCCAAAATGGCCGCGGAGCTCCTTCCGGGTCCTGCAGGGAGGTGGCCTGTCAGTGCCTGCTGAGAGCAGGTGCCGGCAAGCCTCCTGCACTGCCTGTCAGATCGCTGATCTGACACAGTGCTGTGCAAAGTGTCAGATCATCGATCTGACACTATAACATGATGTCCCACCCTGGGACAAAGTAAAAAAATAAAAAAATATATATTTACATGTGTAAAAAAAAAAAATAATGAATTCCTAAATAAAGAAAAAAAAGAAAAATGTTGTTCCAATAAATACATCTCTTTATCTAAATAAAAAAAAACAAAAGTACATATATTTTGTATCGCCGTGTCCGTAACGATCTATAAAACCGTCCCACTAGTTAATCCCTTCAGTGAACACCGTAAAAAAAAGGCAAAAAGCAACACTTTATTTTCATACCGCCGAACAAAAAGTGGAATAACACACGAGCAAAAAGACGGATATAAAAAGACTTGTTACCGCTGAAAACTTCATCTTGTCCCGCAAAAAATGAGCCGCAATACAGCATCATCAGCGAAAAAATTAAAAAGTTATAGTCCTCAGAATAAAGCAATGCAAAAATAATTATTTTTTACATAAAATAGTTTTTATCGTATAAAAGCGCCAAAATATAAAAAAATTATATAAATGAGGTATCGCTGTAATCGTACTGACCCGAAGAATAAAACTGCTTTATCAATTTTACCAAACGTGGAATGGTATAAACGCCCCCCCAAAAGAAATTCATGAATAGCTGGTTTTTAGTCATTCTGCCTTACAAAAATCTAAATAAAAAGCGATCAAAAAAGTCACGTGCCCAAAAAGGATACCAATAAAAACGTCAACTCATCCCGCAAAAAACAAGACCTCACATGACTTTGTGAACCAAAATATGGAAAAATTATAGCTCTCAAAATGTGGAGACGCAAAAACTATTTTTTGCAGTAAAAAGCGTCTTTTAGTGTGTGACAACTGCCAATCATAAAGTTAGGGTTAGGGTTGGAGCTAAAGTTAGGGTTAGGGTTGGGGCTAAAGTTAGTTAGGGTTTGGATTACATTTACGGTTGGGATTAGGGTTTTGAGGTGTGTCAGATTTAGGGGTGTGGTTAGGGTTATGGTTAGGGTTATGGTTGGGATTAGAGTTAGGGGTATGTTGGGTTAGGGGTGTGTTGGGGTTAGGGGTATGGTTGGGATTAGGGTTAGGGTGTGATTAGGTTAGGGGTGTGGTTAGGGTAATGGCTAGGCTTGGGATTAGGGTTAGGGGTGTGTTTGGGTTAGGGTTTCAGTTAGAATTGGGGGGTTTCCACTGTTTAGGTACATCAGGGGCTCTCTAAACGCGACATGGTGTCCGATCTCAATTCCAGCCAATTCTGCGTTGAAAAAGTAAAACAGTGCTCCTTCGCTTCCGAGCTCTCACGTGCACTGTTGTGAGTTCCATTCTTGGGCTCCATCCTGTGGTTGTAAATGGTATTTTTGGGAGTTCTGCTCTTGGGCTCCCTCTGGTGGTTTCAAGTGGTACTTAGCAGCTGCTTTCACTAATCGGTTCCCTGGCCTTGTTATGTAACTGGGCTTTGGGCTGTAGTGGATGCCAGCTGTCAATGTTCATTCCTGTGGATTCAGTCCTTTCCTGGAAGGTCTCTGTTGGCCAGTCCATTTCAGCTTAAGATAAGTTCTGCTAGTTTTTGGGTGTTTCCCTGCCTATGACCTTTTGTTCAGTTTAAGTTATGTCTCTTTTGTCCAGCTTGTCATCATGAAATATTCCGGCTAGTTGGAAGCTCTGGGGTTGCATATTTGCCCCTCCACACCGTGAGTCGGTGTGGAGGTTGTTTTTGTAAACTCTGCGTGGACATTTAGTTTTTATACTGACCGCACAGTAGCCTTTTCTTTCTCTGTCTATTTAGATAGTAGTGGCCTCCTTTGCTAAAATCTAGTTTCATTTCTGAGTTTGTCATTTCCCTCTTCACTCACCGTCAATATTTGTGGGGGGCTATCTTTCCTTTGGGGGTTTCTCTGAGGCGAGATAGTTTTCCGTTTCCATCTTCAGGGGTAGCTAGTTCTTAGGCTGTGAAGAGGCGTCTAGGCAGAGATAGGAACGCTCCACGGCTATTTCTAGTGTTGGTGTTAAGAGTAGGGATTGCGGTCAGTAAAGTTACTTCCTCCTCAGAGCTAGTACATTATTTGTTTTACCCACTAGGTCATTTCAGTGCTGCTCCGTAATCACTAGGTCATATAGGTGATTACTGTCTGTAGAGCTGCCACCTCCTCTGAGCTTGTCCATGATTGGTTTTACCCACCAGGTCATCTCAGTACCACTCCGTAACCACCAGGTCATAACAGTACAGCTGGCCCACAAAGTGTTAAATGCATCTCAAAAGAGGGAAGAGAAAGTTCTGAGTCATAGTTTTTTTTTTCTTGTTGCTTGTTTCGTCCTTTTTTTTCCCCTTGATTTTTGGATGGTGCAGGAGCTTGGTACTGATATGGAGGTTCAGAGTCTGTCTGCGCGTGTTGATCATCTCACTGCAAGGGTACAGAGTATCCAAGACTATGTTGTTCAAACTCCTGTTTCTGAGCCTAGAATTCCTATCCCTGATTTGTTTTCTGGGGATAGATCTAGGTTTTTGAATTTTAAAAATAATTGCAGATTGTTTTTTGCTCTGAGACCCCGTTCCTCTGGTGACCCCATTCAGCAGGTGAAGATTGTTATTTCTCTGCTGCGTGGTGACCCGCAGGATTGGGCATTCTCCCTTGAGCCAGGGAATCCTGCATTGCTCAATGCAGATTCATTTTTTCAAGCTCTTGGATTGCTTTATGACAAACCCAATTCTGTGGATCAGGCAGAAAAAATTTTGCTGGCTCTGTGTCAGGGTCAGGAAGCGGCAGAGATATATTGTCAGAAATTTAGAAAGTGGTCTGTGCTTACAAAATGGAATGAGGATGCCCTGGCGGCTATTTTCAGAAAGGGTCTTTCTGAAGCTCTTAAAGATGTTATGGTGGGGTTTCCCACGCCTGCTGGTCTGAACGAATCAATGTCTCTGGCCATTCAGATTGATCGGCGCCTACGTGAACGTAAGGTTGTGCACCATATGGCCGTGTCCTCTGGGCAGAGTTCTGAGCCTACGCAATGTGATAGAGTTTTTACGAGAGCAGAACGGCAGGAGTTCCGACGTCAGAATGGGCTGTGTTTTTACTGTGGTGACGCTACTCATGCTATCTCTGATTGCCCGAAGCGAACTATGAGGGTTGCTAGTTCGGTTACCATCAGTACTGTACAGCCTAAATTTCTCTTGTCCATTACCCTGATATGCTCATTGTCGTCCTTTTCTGTAATGGCATTTGTGGATTCTGGCGCTGCCCTGAACTTAATGGACCTAGAATTTGCCAAGCGCTGTGGTTTTTCCTTGGAGCCTTTGCAGAGTCCTATTCCCTTGAGGGGGATTGATGCTACGCCATTGGGCAAGAATAAACCTCAGTACTGGACACAGTTAGCCATGAACATGGCTCCAGCACATCAGGAAAATATTTGTTTTTTGGTGTTGCATAATTTGCATGATGTGGTTGTGCTGGGGTTTCCATGGTTACAGGTACATAATCCAGTACTGGATTGGAAATCTATGTCTGTGACTAGTTGGGGTTGTCAGTGGATACATAGTGACATTCCTCTGATGTCAATTTCCTCGTCCCCTTCTTCTGAAGTTCCTGAGTTTTTGTCGGATTTCCAGGATATATTTGAGGAGCCTAAATCCAGTCCTCTGCCTCCTCATAGGGACTGTGATTGTGCTATTAATTTGATTCCTGGCTGTAAGTTCCCTAAGGGTCGACTTTTCAATCTGTCTGTGCCAGAGCATGCCGCTATGCGGACTTATGTAAAGGAGTCCTTGGAGAAGGGGCATATTCGCCCGTCTTCGTCACCGTTGGGAGCGGGATTCTTTTTTGTTGCCAAGAAGGATGGCTCCTTGAGGCCCTGTATAGATTATCGCCTTCTCAATAAGATCACGGTCAAATTCCAGTACCCTTTGCCTTTGCTCTCTGATTTGTTTGCTCGGATTAAAGGGGCTAGCTGGTTTACCAAGATTGACCTTCGAGGGGCGTATAATCTGGTGCGCATCAAACAGGGTGATGAATGGAAAACAGCATTTAATACGCCCGAAGGCCATTTTGAATATCTTGTGATGCCTTTCGGGCTCTCTAATGCTCCATCTGTGTTTCAGTCCTTCATGCATGATATTTTTCGGGAGTATCTGGATAAATTTATGATTGTATATTTGGACGATATTTTGTTTTTTTCCGATGACTGGGAGTCTCATGTGAAGCAGGTCAGGATGGTATTTCAGATTCTTCGTGCTAATACACTGTTTGTGAAGGGGTCTAAGTGCCTTTTTGGAGTTCAGAAGGTTTCTTTTCTGGGGTTCATTTTTTCTCCCTCGGCTATTGAAATGGACCCTGTTAAGGTCCAGGCTATTTATGATTGGACGCAGCCCACATCTGTGAAGAGCCTTCAGAAGTTTTTGGGCTTTGCTAATTTTTATCGCCGCTTCATTGCTAATTTTTCTACTGTGGTTAAACCTCTGACCGATTTGACCAAGAAAGGTGCAGATGTGGTGAATTGGTCCTCTGCGGCTGTGGAGGCCTTTCAGGAGCTTAAGTGTCGTTTTACTTCTGCCCCTGTGTTGCGTCAGCCAGATGTCTCTCTCCCTTTTCAGGTTGAGGTTGACGCTTCTGAGATTGGGGCAGGAGCTGTTCTGTCTCATAGAAGTTCTGATGGCTCTGTGTTGAAACCGTGTGCTTTCTTCTCCAGAAAGTTTTCGCCTGCTGAGCGTAATTATGATGTCGGCAATCAGGAGTTGTTGGCTATGAAGTGGGCATTCGAGGAGTGGCGACATTGGCTTGAGGGAGCCAAGCATCGTGTTGTGGTCTTGACCGATCATAAGAATCTGATTTACCTTGAATCGGCCAAGCGGTTGAATCCTAGACAGGCTCGGTGGTCTTTGTTTTTCTCCCGTTTTGATTTTGTGGTCTCGTATCTTCCGGGATCTAAGAATGTGAAGGCTGATGCCCTGTCTAGGAGTTTTTTGCCTGATTCTCCTGGAGTCCGTGAGTCGGCTGGTATTCTCAAGAAGGGGGTGATTCTTTCTGCTATCTCCCCTGATTTACGGCGGGTGCTTCGGGAGTTTCAGGCTGATAGACCCGACCGCTGTCCTGTGGGGAAATTGTTTGTTCCTGATAGATGGACTAGTAAGGTGATTTCTGAGATTCATTGTTCAGTGTTGGCTGGTCATCCTGGGATCTTTGGTACCAGAGATTTGGTTGCCAGGTCCTTTTGGTGGCCTTGTTTGTCACGGGATGTGCGTTCCTTCGTGCAGTCCTGTGGGATCTGTGCCCGGGCTAAGACCTGCTGTTCTCGTGCTAGTGGGTTGCTTTTGCCCTTGCCTATCCCTGAGAGGCCCTGGATGCATATTTCCATGGATTTTATTTCTGATCTTCCTGTTTCTCAGAAGATGTCTGTCATCTGGGTGGTTTGTGACCGGTTTTCTAAAATGGTCCATTTGGTACCTTTGCTTAAGTTGCCTTCCTCCTCTGATTTGGTTCCTTTGTTTTTCCAGCATGTGGTTCGTTTGCATGGTATTCCGGAGAATATTGTGTCTGACAGAGGTACCCAGTTTGTTTCTAGGTTTTGGCGGTCCTTTTGTGGTAGAATGGGCATTAATTTGTCTTTTTCTTCGGCGTTTCACCCTCAGACAAATGGACAGACGGAGCGAACCAATCAGACCTTGGAAACCTATTTGAGATGCTTTGTGTCGGCTGATCAGGATGATTGGGTTACCTTCTTGCCGTTGGCCGAGTTTGCCCTTAATAATCGGGCTAGTTCTGCTACCTTGGTTTCGGCTTTTTTTTGTAATTTTGGTTTTCATCCTCGCTTTTCTTCAGGGCAGGTTGAGCCTTCGGACTGTCCTGGGGTAGATTCTGTGGTGGACAGGTTGCAGCGGATTTGGACTCATGTGGTGGACAATTTGACATTGTCTCAGGAAAAGGCTCAACGTTTTGCTAACCGCCGTCGGTGCGTTGGTCCCCGGCTTCGGGTTGGGGATTTGGTCTGGTTGTCTTCTCGTCATGTTCCTATGAAGGTCTCTTCCCCTAAGTTCAAACCTCGTTTTATTGGTCCTTATAGGATTTCGGAAATTATCAATCCGGTGTCTTTCCGTTTGGCCCTTCCAGCTTTGTTTTCCATTCATAATGTGTTCCATAGATCTTTGTTGCGGAGATATGTGGTGCCCGTGGTTCCCTCCGTTGACCCTCCTGCTCCGGTGTTGGTTGGGGGGAAGCTGGAGTATGTGGTGGAGAAGATTTTGGATTCTCGTCTTTCAAGGCGGAAACTTCAGTATCTGGTCAAGTGGAAGGGTTATGGCCAGGAGGATAACTCTTGGGTTTTTGCCTCCGATGTTCATGCTGCCGATTTGGTACGTTCTTTTCATTTGGCTCATCCCGATCAGCCTGGGGGCTCTGGTGAGGGTTCGGTGACCCCTCCTCAAGGGGGGGTACTGTTGTGAGTTCCGTTCTTGGGCTCCATCCTGTGGTTGTAAATGGTATTTTTGGTAGTTCTGCTCTTGGGCTCCCTCTGGTGGTTTCAAGTGGTACTTAGCAGCTGCTTTCACTAATCGGTTCCCTGGCCTTGTTATTTAACTGGGCTTTGGGCTGTAGTGGATGCCAGCTGTCAATGTTCCTTCCTGTGGATTCAGTCCTTTCCTGGAAGTTCTCTGTTGGCCAGTCCATTTCAGCTTAAGATAAGTTCTGCTAGTTTTTGGGTGTTTCCCTGCCTATGACCTTTTGTTCAGTTTAAGTTATGTCTCTTTTGTCCAGCTTGTCATCATGAAATATTCCGGCTAGTTGGAAGCCCTGGGGTTGCAGATTTGCCCCTCCACACCGTGAGTCGGTGTGGAGGTTATTTTTGTAAACTCTGCGTGGACATTTAGTTTTTATACTGACCGCACAGTAGCCTTTTCTTTCTCTGTCTATTTAGATAGTAGTGGCCTCCTTTGCTAAAATCTAGTTTCATTTCTGAGTTTGTCATTTCCCTCTTCACTCACCGTCAATATTTGTGGGGGGCTATCTTTCCTTTGGGGGTTTCTCTGAGGCGAGATAGTTTTCCGTTTCCATCTTCAGGGGTAGCTAGTTCTTAGGCTGTGAAGAGGCATCTAGGCAGAGATAGGAACGCTCCACGGCTATTTCTAGTGTTGGTGTTAGGAGTAGGGATTGCGGTCAGTAAAGTTACCACCTCCTCAGAGCTAGTACATTATTTGTTTTACCCACTAGGTCATTTCAGTGCTGCTCCGTAATCACTAGGTCATATAGGTGATTACTGTCTGTAGAGCTGCCACCTCCTCTGAGCTTGTCCATGATTGGTTTTACCCACCAGGTCATCTCAGTACCACTCCATAACCACCAGGTCATAACAGTGCACCCAAACAGGGGTTTACCCCAACATACGTACTCAGGACAAATTGGTCAACAACGTTTGGGGTCCAATTTCTCTTGTTACCCTTAGGAAAATTAAAATTTGGGGGCTAAAAAATAATTTTTTTATTTTCACGGCTCTGTTATAAACTGTAGTGAAACACTTGGGGGTTCAAAGTTCTCACAACACATCTAGATAAGTTCCTTAGGGGGTCTACTTTCCAATATTCGGTCACTTGTGGGGGGTTTCTACTGTTTAGGTACATCAGGGGCTCTGCAAACGCAATGTGATGGCTACAGACCATTCCATCTAAGTCTGCATTCCAAACGGCGCTACTTCCCTTCAGAGCTCTGCCATGCACCAAAACGGTGGTTCCCCCCACATATGGGGTATCAGCGTACTCAGGATAAGTTGGGCAACAACTTTTGGGGTCCAATTTCTCCTGTTACCCTTGGGAAAATACAAAACTGGGGGCTAAAAAATATTTTTTGTGGAAAAAAAGATTTTTTATTTTCACGGCTCTGCGTTATAAACTGTAGTGAAACACGTGAGGGGTTCAAAGTTCTTACAACACATCTAGATAAGTTCCTTGGGGGGGTCTAGTTTCTAATATGGGGTCACTTGTGGGGGGTTTCTACTGTTTAGGTACATCAGGGGCTCTGCAAATGCAATGTGACGCCTGCAGACCATTCCCCCTAAGTCTGCATTCCAAACGGCACTCCTTCCCTTCTGAGCTCTGCAATACATCCAAACGGTGGTTCCCCCCCACATATGGGGTATCAGCATACTCAAGACAAATTGGAAAACAATTTTTGGGGTCCAATTTATCCTGTTACCCTTGGTAAAATAAAACAAATTTTAGCTGAAGTAAATTTTTTATGAAAAAAAGTTAAATGTTCTTTTTTTTAAACATTCCAAAAATTCCTGTGAAACACCTGAAGGGTTAATAAACTTCTTGAATGTGGTTTTGAGCACCTTGAGGGGTGCAGTGTTTAGTATGGTGTCACACTTGGGTATTTTCTATCATATAGACCCCTCAAAGTGACTTCAAATGTGATGTGGTCCCTAAAAAAAATGGTGTTGTAAAAATAAGAAATTGCTGGTCAACTTTTAACCCTTATAATGCCCTAACAACAAAAAAAAATTGGTTCCAAAATTGTGCTGATGTAAAGTAGACATGTGGGAAATGTTACTTATTAAGTATTTTGTGTGACATATCTCTGTGATTTAAGGGCATAAAAATTCAAAGTTGGAAAATTGCAAAATTTTCAAAATTTTTGCCAAATTTCCATTTTTTTCACAAACAAAAGCAGGTAATATCAAAGAAATTTTACCACTGTCGTGAAGTACAATATGTCTTGAGAAAACATTGTCAGAATCATCAGGATCCATTGAAGTGTTCCAGAGTTATAACCTCATAAAGGGACAGTGGTCAGAATTGTAAAAATTGGCCCGGTCATTAACGTGCAAACCACCCTTGGGGGTTAAGGGGTTAAGGTATCCAAAAAGTTCAATTTTGGTCTCATTTGACTAGACTATATTCTCCCAGTGTTTCACAGGCTTGTCTTAATATTAATGATCCAACTTTAAACACGCTTGAACATGCTTTTGTTCAGCAATGGACTCTTGGGATGAGTGTTTATACAGGCCATGGAGGTTGAGTGTATTACTTATTGTTTTCTTTGAAACAGTTATAAATGCTGATTCCAAGTTTTTCTGTAGCTCTCCACAGGTGATCCTTTGCTCTTGGGTAACTCTTCTGATAATTCTTTTCACTCCTCGGTCTGTGTGAACACTTATGGAAAACATCTGGTCAAGGCTTGTTTATGGTGAAATTATGTTTTTTCCACTACTGTATTATGGCCCCAACAGTACTGACTGGAGCCTTCAGTAGTTAAGAAATTCTATTGTAACCAATGCCATCAGTATGTTTTGCAACAATAAGGTTGTGAAGGTCTTGAAACAGCTCACTGGTTTTTGCCATCATAAAATGTTTCTTGTGTGGCACATTGGTAATGAGACACCCTTTTATCAGACATCAGTTGAAACGGCTTATATTATTTTTCACTAAGTGTTGATTGCTTTTTAATTACTGATATATTTTAGCTGGTGTTATTACTTTTCCGTGGCTTTTTGCACTTCTTTCTTTGTGTTCAACTTTTTTTTCCGCTTTATCATTTAAAACCACCAAACATAAGGCCAGATTCAGATGTTTTTGAAACACTGTCCAAACAGGGATGGTGATGGACGAACTGGTTGCAGATTTCCTGACTTAAACTCAAAAGCTTCAAATATGAGGTGGCTGAGTTTGGGTCAGGAGACACACAACTACGGTAGTCTATACATCATGGTACGTACTCAGACCTTGTTTCACTGTACTCATAGGCTAAAAGATCAATGGTATGATTTGTTTTTCTAAGTTTTGCATATGACACAATTACTCTAAATCAGGGGTATACAGCATTTTATAGTCTGAGGGCCACATCATATTCGGCAATCTCTAAGAGCGGCGATAAAATTTAAAGGGGTATTACCATATATACCATAAGTGTCTAAGAGATGCAGAATCCACTAACAAGACTTCCACCCATCTGGTGAATAGGGGTGCACATTTTCTCCAATCAGTACATTGGAGAGGAGACCCTGCACACATGTAACTCTCTACATAACGTACATTGGAGAGGAGACCCTGCACACATGTAACTCTCTACATAACAGACTAAGGGTATTGTAGTAGCTGGCTATGTTTCACAAATCCCTTAAAATAAAATTATGAAAGCTGCATGTGTAGTCAGCACTCTAACCCATATATGCCTTACTGGGGGGGCTGAACAGAGGTCAAAGAAACCTCGTTTTTTTATGTATGGGGGACCGAAATATTGTTACAGAGTGCTCAATTTGTGTTTGTCCATCCCTGCTTCTGAGCAGTATGCTACTCTTCTTCCCTCTGCCATGGAATCTACTGTATACAGAAGGATGGGGTTCCAGGGCCGCAGGTTGTGTACCCTTACGCTAAATCCATTATACACAAAGACAAATATTCATTCAAGAACATGGAGGCAACAAAGGTTACAATCATCAATGATGGAATGCAGAGGTTCTTTGAGAGAGGATACACAATATGGTTTCCTCCAAGCATCTAATGATATGCGGCTCCATCTGTTAACGCACTTTGTTTCCATTAATTGGTAACTAATAGGATTTAATTACTCTGCTATGATAGACAGTAACACAACATTTAGTATATTGAAAAGAATCATTGCTGGAATGGAGGGACTAAGTTACCAAGAGCATGAGCTTCCTTGGAGTCCTGATTTACCTGTATCATAAAGACAAGGTCATGTTCATTCGATGTGTCTTACTTATTGGATATTTAGTTTACTTGTCCTTTTATGTATGCCTTGAACATGTACAATACATCATTTGTCTATTCATGTTTGATTGAAATCATACTTCTTTTACAATGGAATACCTTTTCATCTTCTCAGGAATAATAGTGGTTCCATGTGATGGCTTCCCCATGTGGGAATAACCAGTTAAAGAAGACCTGCTCCTAGATTTTTTTGTATTTAAACAGAATTACTTTTCTCCAACTGACATTGCTTCATTCATTCTGGAACAGTTTTTCTTTTACTTCTATGCCCCTCTTTTCCAAAGTTATGCCCTCAGTAATATAGAGCACCCAATATGTAAATTTGTCATTTAACCAAGTGGGCATCTAACACAGAACTTCTCAGTGGACATTTGTTTTAGCGGCACACAGGAAAAAGCAAAACCCACAAAGGTCATAGCTTCTGCCTGGCTCAGTATGTTCACCTTAGACTAGATTTGTCTCTTGAGAACATTCTGAGAACCCCACAGTCACTGCATCTCTTCCTGTTATTGGAGCACTGGAGCGTAGGAGAACAACAGCACTGCGGAGCCGAAACGCTGGACCCAGGTGCTGCACTGCGGCTCTTTTGTGCTCGAGCTCTCTAATAGCAAGAAGAGATACACGACTGCAGATTTCTCCACATGGTGATGTGAGACATAGCTCATCTAAGGAGACCACGCTGAGCCAGGATGCAGCTGCTTCAGTCTGCTTCAATGTGGCCACTTGCATTCTCCCTTCTATGACTTGACCATATTTTGATTGGCCAGTATCCGAGGAGAAAAAGCAAATGCCCATAGAGAAGTGATGTGGTAATCCTGCAGTTTTTGAAGGGAAAATTTGCATACCGACACATAGCTTTGGATTGGCGGGGCACAAAAAAAAACCTTTCAGAATCAGTGAAGCTGCACCAGTTGAAGGAGAGAACCAACCACCTAGGGCAAGGATGACAGTCCCAGAAAAAAGGAAAACAGGGCAGGGTATATATATTAATATATATAAATCTTTATTAGTGGTAATGATACATAAAGATAAAAAGTGCACATGTTGGATAAAATAATTAAAATAAAATTTCAGACAGATATATATAATAGCCAATAGGCCTACGGTGTACCAAAAGAGATTAAGCAATTATATAGTAATTATATGTATATGTCCACCAGATATGTAAATAATTAAAAACAATGAATGAAAACGTGAACTTTAAAAATTAAAGAAATAACCCATAATAGGGTTAAAAAGGAAAGTGCCGAATGTGCAAAAGTGCAAACATGCAGTATAAGTTAGTGTAAATCACTCAAAAAATCTATCAGGTGCATTGCACACAAAAAACAATAAAATGAGCAGTATGAAATAAGGAGGACATATACCTTATGGCGTCACCGTATCCAACGTTTTGTGTGCGTTTTGTTGGATACGGTGACGCCATAAGGTATATGTCCTCCTTATTTCATACTGCCCACTTTATTGTTTTTTGTGTGCAATGCACCTGATAGATTTTTTGAGTGATTTACACTAACTTATACTGCATGTTTGCACTTTTGCACATTCGGCACTTTCCTTTTTAACCCTATTATGGGTTATTTCTTTAATTTTTAAAGTTCACGTTTTCATTCATTGTTTTTAATTATTTACATATCTGGTGGACATATACATATAATTACTATATAATTGCTTAATCTCTTTTGGTACACCGTAGGCCTATTGGCTATTATATATATCTGTCTGAAATTTTATTTTAATTATTTTATCCAACATGTGCACTTTTTATCTTTATGTATCATTACCACTAATAAAGATTTATATATATTAATATATATACCCTGCCCTGTTTTCCTTTTTTCTGGGACTGTCATCCTTGCCCTAGGTGGTTGGTTCTCTTCATGGTAGGAGTGGTTTCCACTCACGTTTATTGTTATCACTGGGGCATTATAATATATTACTATTATTATTATTATTATCATTATTATTTTTGCCCCGTACTGTGGTTACAATCTCTTTAACCAGTTGAAGGAGGTATAAATTTTAAATAAAAAAAAACCTATTGAAAGGTCCACTTTAAATTCACATTGTCCAGTCAGAAGCTGCTCTCACAATATGGGCTCCATGGGACAGAAGCAGCATTGAAAAATGGTGAAGACGCTGGAGGGTGAGTATATGTCCAGGGGGCAGGGGATATGCATTTAAAGCATTACTCCAGTGCTGAAAAGATATCAAAATGTTGGAGTGGTGCTTTAAGTAATTTAGATATATAAAATACAAGAGCAAATACAGATAAGTCTTTCGGTGTATCAAGAATGAAACTGCCTACTCGCTAAAGATTCTAGATATGCAAAAAAAAGCCGATATAGACCATTTTCTGCTGATTATTAGCAATTTAAATGTCACAAAATGGTGTGAAAGCGGTTAGCCAGTAGAAAATATCTGTGAAAATGTTGGACAGCATTGGACAGAACAACGGACAGGTGAGGGATATTGTTGTTATTTTTGTTTTATTACAGGAGACAAGGGATTCAGTGGAATTAGGCGTTAGGCTAGTATAACTGTGTTTGTTATTTTTAAATAAAAATGGGAAAGTGTGTTTTGTTTTATTTCAAATAAAAGACTTTATTCTGGCTGTCTTTATTTACAATACAGCTATAGGATTAGTAATGGATAGATGTCTTATAGATAGTTTGATGTCACCGGACAATACAACAAATATGAACCTCACTTGCACCTTTTCTGGGTGGCTGCGGGTGCTATTTTAAGGCTGGGGGCAATATCCATGGCCCCTAACCAGCCTGAGAATATCAGCCCCCAGCTGTCTCCTTTAGCTTGGCTGGTTGTCAAAAATGAGGGGGACCCCATGCCATCTTTAACCCCTTCCCGACCCATGACGCCACGTAGGCGTCATGAAAACCCGTGCCAATCCGACCCATGACGCCTATGTGGCGTCATGGAATGATCGCGTCGCTGCAGATCGGGTGAAAGGGTTAACTCCAATCTCACCCGATCTGCAGAGACAGGGGGAGTGGTGCTTCAGCCCAGGGGGGTGGCTTCACCCCCCCGTGGCTACGATCGCTCTGATTAGCTGTTGAAAGTGAAACTGCCAATCAGAGCGATTTGTAATATTTCACCTAAAAAACTGGTGAAATATTACAATCCAGCCATGGCCGATGCTGCAATATCATCGGCCATGGCTGGAAATACTGAAGTGACCCCCCCACACCCACCGATCGCCCCCCCAGTCCTCCGTTATGGGGTCCGGTCCCCTCCGTCCGCCTGCCGGCTCCCCCGTCCTCCTGTCCGCTCCCTCCTTGTTTGGATTCACCCCCCCTGTGGTCCGATTACCCCCCCTGTGCTCCGATCCACCCCCCCCCCACCCCTTCATACTTACCGATCCTCCCGGTGTCCGTACGTCTCCTCGCTGGGCGCCGCCATCTTCCAAAATGGCGGGCGCATGCTCAGTGCGCCCGCCGAATCTGCCAGCCGGCAGATTCCTTACAAGTACATTTTGATCGCTGTGGTAGGTTCTATCACAGCGATCAAAATAAAAAAAATAATAAATAACCCCCCCCCTTATCACCCCCATAGGTAGGGACAATAATAAAATAAAGAAAATATTTTTTTTTCTTTTTCCACTAGGGTTATGGTTAGAACTAGGGTTAGGGTTAGAACTAGGGTTAGGGTTACGGGTAAGGTTAGGGTTAGGGGTAGGGTTAGGGTTACAGGTAGGGTTAGGGTTATGGCATGTGCGGATTTGGCTGCCGATCCGCAGCGGATTGGCCACGGATCCGCAGCGGATTGGCCGCAGATCCGCAGCGGATTGGCCGCGGATCCGCAGCGGATTGGCCGCGGATCCGCAGCGGATTGGCCGCTGCGAATTCGTAGCAGTTTTCCATCAGGTTTACAGTACCGTGTACACCTATGGAAAACCAAATCCGCTGTGCCCATGGTGCGGAAAATTCCGTGCAGAAACGCTGCGTTGTATTTTCCGCAGCATGTCAATTCTTTGTGCGGATTCCGCAGCGTTTTACACCTGTTCCTCAATAGGAATCCGCAGGTGAAATCCGCACAAAAAAACACTGGAAATCTGCTGTAAATCCGCAGGTAAAACGCAGTGCCTTTTACCTGCAGATTTTTCAAAAGTCGTGCGGAAAGATCTCACACGTATCCGCAACGTGGGCACATAGCCTTAGGGTTAGGGTTGGAATTAGAGTTAGGGTTGGAATTAGGGCTAGGGTTTGAAAAAGGGTTAAGATTAGGCTTGTGGGTAGGGTTACGGATAGGGTTAGGGGTGTGTTGGGGTTACAGTTGTGGTTAGGGTTGGGATTAGGGTTAGGGTTGGGATTAGGGTTAGGATTAGGGTTAGGGTTGGAATTAGGGTTACGGGTGTGTTGGGGTTAGGGTTGTGGTTAGGGGTGTGTTAGGGTTAGGGTTGGGATTAGGGTTATGGCTACAGTTGGGATTAGGATTAGGGGTGTGTTGGGGTTAGTGTTGAAGTTAGAATTGAGGGGTTTCCACTGTTTAGGCACATCAGGGGTCTCCAAACGCAACATGGCGCCACCATTGATTCCAGCCAATCTTACATTCAAAAAGTCAAATGGTGCTCCCTCCCTTCCAAGCCCCGACGTGCGCCCAAACAGTGGTTTACCCCCACATTTGGGGTACCAGCGTACTCAGGACAAACTGGGCAACAACTGTTGGGGTCCAATTTCTCCTGTTACCCTTGCAAAAATAAAAAATTACTTGCTAAGACATAATTTTTGAGGAAAGAACAATTATTTTTTATTTTCACGGCTCTGCGTTATAAACTTCTGTGAAGCACTTGGGGGTTGAAAGTGCTCACCACACATCTAGATAAGTTCCTTCGGGGGTCTAGTTTCCAAAATGGGGTCACTTGTGGGGTGTTTCTACTGTTTAGGCACATCAGGGGCTCTGCAAATGCAACTTGACGCCCGCAGGCCATTCCATCAAAGTCTGCATTTCAAATGTCACTACTTCCCTTCCAAGCCCTGACGTGCGCCCAAACAGTGGTTTACCCCCACATATGGGGTATCACTGTACTCACAACAAACTGGGCAACAAACATTGGGGCCCAATTTCTCCTGTTACCCTTGTGAAAATAAAAAATTGCTTGCTAAAACATCTTTTTTGAGGAAAGAAAAATGATTTTTTATTTTCACGGCTCTGCGTTGTAAACTTCTGTGAAGCACTTGGGGGTTGAACGTGCTCATCACACATATAGATAAGTTCCTTGGGGGGTCTAGTTTCCAAAATGGGGTCACTTGTGGGGTGTTTCTACTGTTTAGGCACATCAGGGGCTCTGCAAATGCAACTTGACGCCCGCAGACCATTCCATCAAAGTCTGCATTTCAAATGTCACTACTTCCCTTCCGAGCCCTGACGTGCGCCCAAACAGTGGTTTACCCCCACATATGGGGTATCACTGTACTCACAACAAACTGGGCAACAAACATTGGGGCCCAATTTCTCCTGTTACCCTTGCAAAAATAAAAAATTCTGGGCTAAAAAATATTTTTGAGGAAAGGAAACACATTTATTATTTTCACGGCTCTGCGTTATAAACTTCTGTGAAGCACTTGGGGGTTCAAAGTGCTCACCACACATCTAGATAAGTTCCCTTGGGGGTCTAGTTTCCAAAATGGAGTCATTTGTGGGGAGTTCCTACTGTTTAGGCACATCGGGGCTCTGCAAACGCAACCTGACGCCCGCAGAGCATTCCATCAAAGTCTGCATTTCAAAACATCACTACTTCCCTTCCGAACCCCGACGTGTGCCAAAACAGTGGTTTACCCCCACATATGGGGTATCAGCGTACTCACGAGAAACTGGACAACAACTTTTGGGGTCCAATTTCTCCTGTTACGCTAGGGAAAATAAAAAATTGTGGGCTAAAAAATCATTTTTGAGAAAAGAAAAATTATTTTTTATTTTCACGGCTCTGCGTTATAAACTTCTGCGAAGCACTTAGGGGATCAAAGTGCTCACCACACATCTAGATTAGTTCCTTGGGAGGTCTAGTTTCCAAAATGGGGTCACTTGTGCGGGAGCTCCAATGTTTAGGCACACAGGGGCTCTCCAAACGTGACATGGTGTCCGCTAATGATTGGAGCTAATTTTCCATTCAAAAAGCCAAATGGCGTGCCTTCCCTTCCGAGCCCTGCCGTGCGTCCAAACAGTGGTTTACCCCCACATATGGGGTATCATTGTACTCAGGACAAACTGGACAACAACATTTGGGGTCCAATTTCTCCTATTACCCTTGGGAAAATAAAAAATTCTGGGCTAAAAATCATTTTTGAGGAAAGAAAAATTATTTTTTATTTTCACGGCTCTGCGTTATGAACTTCTGTGAAGCACCTGGGGGTTATAAGTGCTCACTATGCATCTAGATAAGTTCCTTGGGGGGTTTAGTTTCCAAAATGGGGTCACTTGTAGGGGAGCTCCAATGTTTAGGCACACAGGGGCTCTCCAAACGCGACATGGTGTCCGCTAACGATTGGAGCTAATTTTCTATTCAAAAAGTCAAATGGCACGCCTCCCCTTCCGAGCCTTGCCGTGCACCCAAACAGTGGTTTACCCCCACATATGAGGTATAAACGTACTCAGCAGAAATTGCCCAACAAATTTTAGGATCCATTTTATCCTGTTGCCCATGTGAAAATGAAAAAATTGAGGCTAAAAGAAATTTTGTGTGAAAAAAAAGTACTTTTTCATTTTTACGGATCAATTTGTGAAGCACCTGAGAGTTTAAAGTGCTCACTATGCTTCTAGATAAGTTCATTGGGGGGTCTAGTTTCCAAAATGGGGTCACTTGTGGGAGCGCTCCAATGTTTAGGCACACGGGCTCTCCAAACGTGACATGGTGTCTGCTAGCGATGGAGATAATTTTTCATTCAAAAAGTCAAATGGCGCTCCTTCCCTTCCGAGCCTTACCATGTGCCCAAACAGTGGTTTACCCCCACATGTGAGGTATCGGTGTACTCAGGAGAAATTGTCCAACAAATTTTAGGATCCATTTTATCCTGTTGCCCATGTGAAAATGAAAAAATTGAGGCTAAAATAATTTTTTTGTAAAAAAAAAGTACTGTTTCATTTTTACGGATCAATTTGTGAAGCACCTGGGGGTTTAAAGTGCTCACCATGCTTCTAGATAAGTTCCTTGGGGGGTCTAGTTTCCAAAATGGGGTCACTTGTGGGGGAGCTCCAATGTTTAGGCACACGGGGGCTCTCCAAACGCAACATGGTGTCCGCTAAAGATTGGAGCCAATTTTTCATTGAAAAAGTCAAATGGCGCTCCTTCCCTTCCGAGCCCTGCCGTGCGCCCAAACAGTGGTTTACCCCCACATATGAGGTATCAGCGTACTCAGGATAAATTGGACAACCACGTTCGTGGTCCAGTTTCTCCTTTTACCCTTGGGAAAATAAAAAAAATTTCGCTAAAAATCATTTTTGTGACTAAAAAGTTAAATGTTCATTTTTTACTTCCATGTTGCTTCTGCTGCTGTGAAACACCCGAAGGGTTAATAAACTTCTTGAATGTGGTTTTGAGCACCTTGAGGGGTGCAGTTTTTAGAATGGTGTCACTTTTGCGTATTTTCAGCCATATAGAACCCTCAAACTGACTTCAAATGTGAGGTGGTCCCTAAAAAAAATGGTTTTGTAAATTTTGTTGTAAAAATGAGAAATCACTGGTCAAATTTTAACCCTTATAACTTCCTAGCAAAAAAAAAAATTGTTTCCAAAATTGTGCTGATGTAAAGTAGACATGTGGGAAATGTTATTTATTAACTATTTTGTGTCACATAACTCTCTGGTTTAACAGAATAAAAATTCAAAATGTGAAAATTGCTAAATTTTCAAAATTTTTGCCAAATTTCCGTTTTTTTCACAAATAAACTCAGAAATTATCGACCTAAATTTACCACTAACATGAAGCCCAATATGTCACGAAAAAACAATCTCAGAATCGCTAGGATCCGTTGAAGCGTTCCTGAGTTATTACCTCATAAAGGGACACTGGTCAGAATTGCAAAAAACGGCAAGGTCATTAAGGCCAAAATAGGCTGGGTCATGAAGGGGTTAAAAAAAATGTATTTAAATAATTATAAAAAAAAGGTGCGGATGCCGCTCTATTCTTGATAACTAGCCTTGCTGAAGTTGACAGCTGAGGGTTGCAGGGCTTCTGGGTGGCTGTGGGTGCTATTTTAAGACTGGGGGCAATATCCATGGCCCCTTACCAGCCTGAGAATATCAGCCCCCAGCTGTCAGTTTTGCCTGGCTGGTTATCAAAAATGTAGGGAAACACCCGCCATTTTTTTTCGTTTTATTAATTTACAGCACAGATGCTGGCTGATGAATACTCCCATCAGCTGCTGATTATCTCACTGTTATTAGTGGCAGCAGTGACCGGAGGTAAACTTTATACAGCTGCTTGCTCATGCTGTCTTTTGATAGTGTGGGAACCATGGCTGTCTGACCAGCAGTCATTATTTTAACACCGATCAGAAGCGATATTTGCCACGCTGTCCTGCACAATACTGTGTGGCAAACACTGGATTTTTAGGCCCCCCATTCAAGCGAATGGGGTCCGTGTTCAGGTTCATATCCGGGTACTGTTGTGGTAATTGAACCCAAACTTTTTGTAAGTGTTCGGCCAAACCCGCCAGACACGAACATCCAGGTGTCCGCCCATCCCTAATCATCTTGCTCCTCCATAGCTAGCGCATGGCATCACAGCAATGCATGAAAGAATCATCATACACTGATGACCAGCACCCCGACGTCAGTTGTCTGTGTCTGATAGGCCGGTGACTTATATATAGTGGGTGTGGAAAGTATTCAGACCCCTCTAAATTTTTCACTCTGTTTCATTACAGCCATTTAGGAAATTCAAAAAAGTTTATTTTTTTTCTCATTATTGTACACTCTGCACCCCATCTTGACTGAAAAATAAAAACAGAAATGTAGAAATTTTTGCAAATTTATTAAAAAAGAAAAACTGAAATATCTGTTTTTTTAGATGGGGTGCAGAGTGTACATTAATGAGAAAAAAATGAACTTTTTTGAATTTACCAAATGGCTGCAATGAAACAAATAGTGAAAAATTTAAAGGGGTCTGAATACTTTCCATACCCACTGTAGATAGCTAGTGCCATGCAGGGATCCAGTAGCTCTCTATTCCTGAATACATTTGTCATGGTTTGTTTGGAAGTTTTGGCTGGGACCTCAGGAGTTAAGACTTTTCAGCCTCTGGTTTCTGACTTCTGCTCCATTCTAACTTCTCCTTCTGCCTGTCACCCTGGTACTTTTGCTGCCCTGTCCGGGTTCTGACACCTGGCCTGTATTTGATTTCTCTTTTGTACCTTGCTTCTGTACCTCGCTGACCTCTTGGTTTTGACCTCGGCTCTTCTGACCTTCTCTTGATCTGTCGGTGCCCACCATCCTCCGCTGTCTTCTCCGGGAGCACTGTGGCTTGCTCCGCCCCTGTTTCCACCCCCTGCAGTCATGTGCCACAGGTCCTGCACATCAGCGGTTGCGCCCCATCTCGGTAAGCTTCCTGTGTGCTGCATTGCCTCACTCATCCAGGACATAGCGGAACATGTGTATTGTGTGTTAGCCTTACCAATCACGGTGTTTCATACAACATTCAGCTGAAAATAGCAATGGAGACTGAAAACACGCTTCCTCCATGGGCCCAGTTATGGTCACATCCTCTGCAATCACAATTTTAACACCCCTGACCACAAGCCAGCTAAGAAGAAGAAACTGCAGCCTAGAATCTCTGATATGTGGCCATTGTAACTTTATTGCCAGCAAACTTCAGTGTTCAAATATGATCTAGTTGCTTGATAGGTGATAATTGTTAGGGTCCCACAGTGGCACTTTTGTCGATACGACGGTATGATCTGTGACGTTCCAGCGATATCCATACGATATCGCTGTGTCTGACACGCAGCAGCGATCAGGGACCCCGCTGAGAATCGTACGTCGTAGCAGATCGTTTGGAACTTTATTTAGTCACAGGATCTCCTGCTGTCATCGCTGGATCGGTGTGTGTGACACCGATCCAGCGATGCGTTCGCTTGTAACCAGGGTAAACATCAGGTTACTAAGCGCAGGGCCGCGCTTAGTAACCCGATGTTTACCCTGGTTACCATTGTAAATGTAAAAAAAAAAACACGTACATACTCACATTCCGGTGTCCGTCAGGTCCCTAGCCGTCTGCTTCCCGCACTGACTGACTGGCGGCCGGAAAGTAAAAGCAGAGCACAGCGGTGACGTCACCGCTGTGCTTTGCTTTCACTTTACGGCCGGCACTCAGTCAGTGCGGGAAGCAGACTGCAAGGGACCTGACGGACACCTGAATGTGAGTATGTACTGTTTTTTTTTTTACATTTACGATGGTAACCAGGGTAAACATCGGGTTACTAAGTGCGGCCCTGCTCTTAGTAACCCGATGTTTACCCTGGTTACCCGGGGACTTCGGCATTGTTGGTCGCTGGAGAGCTGTCTGTGTGACAGCTCTCCAGCGACCACACAACGACTTACCAACGATCACGGCCAGGTCGTATCGCTGGTCGTGATCGTTGGTAAATCGTTTTGTGTAACGATACCCTTAGATTGGTGTGCATTCAACTGTTTAGTCCTCCACCCATTATCAGAACAAGGGAATTGTGTCTCTTGGCCTGACATGGTTCTCGGGTCACAAGACTGGGGTCAGCAGAAGTTGAATGGAGTGACCGGTTGCATACATGTCTTGCTGCTCAATTAATTTTCCATAAAGTGAAAATGATAGCTGAGTACTATGCTCCCTTTACGATGTCAGTGCCTTGGAGCATCCAGGGGCTAGGTGAAAAATGTTGAGAATGTTGAACTTTCTCACTAGCTGTAAATAGATATGATTAGATCTGCTGAGATTTAAATTAAGCAAATCCTGTAGTTTTTACAGAGAAATTCAATTCACAGCGACATTATTCAATGTGAATTAAATCTTCTTTATTTTCTGGACTCTCCTCAGACCATGGAGCATAATAAACATAGGATGTAAAAAAAAAGAAAACTAAATACCCGTCTTACTCCTCACCTGTCCTATCTTCCCCACTCTCCACTCCTTTCTTCTCCTTCCTCCGTATTCTGACATTTATGCACACTGTATCATCACTTCGGTGACATGCATTGTAAAGTCGTGATGTACAACGTACAACTCTATGGCATGGTGCAGAACTTCTGGCCTAGAGTGAAGAGGTTAAAGAGGATGCGTTAAGGCACGGAGGAATGGAAAATGGGATAGGCGAGTAGTGAAGTATTATTTATTTTTCTTTTTTCATACTGTTAGTCTGACCTTCTACAGTTCAGAAAATTGGCGTCCTCAACTGGCCTCTATTTTGCTGCATTTGTAGGAGCAGATTGACAAAACATCTTTTCCAGAATAAAGATCATTTTTGCAAATATAAGGAGAATTCAATTCCACTTAAATTGACTCCCCTCTAGTTCTTAACTACACAATCTGTCTGGTCGGTTCTCTGGAGCTCCTGCTACCAATATTACTGACTATGGTGATCTGGAAATTCACATCTATAGTATTAGTGTTTTACCAAATGGCTTTTACCGATGTCTTCATTAGACATATTTTGGTTAATTAATAAAACCTTTCTAATTTGATTGTAAACCAACTCAATTTACATTTCTTGATCTTTCTGTTATATGAGTAATATTACAGCACATAATTACTTTTACCAAAACTTTACAGAGGTAATAATAATTGGATAAACAGTTTACATCCTGAGTGTATCAGAACAATACTGTTAATAAAGGACATTTGTGTAGCTAGACTAGTTGACGCAGATGTTGAGTGCTTACCGATATATAAATATTGAGAAGATAATGAGCAACAGAGTTCCTTGGTGTCCACAACAGGGCATACATATGGCGATTTTTAATTGAGCTGTTCTAGCAGAGCTTATGGCATGAAGCAGGAAGAAACTGAGACTTATTTAGAACAAAAATGCTTAAATATGAGCCTTCTAACAACCAAAATCTCCCTTTTATCACTAGTAAATTAAAATATAAATTGTGCAGTAAATTTTCAAAATCCCCACATGGATGCAAACAAAAATGTCATTTATACATTGAGTAATGAACAGATGCCAGTTTTTCAGCACATTTTCTTCCTAGTGCTGTCACTCCAGACTTGTATTAGGATAAAGAACTTTGGCAGATGGCATAACAAATCAAATAGAGCAAAATTTACCTCCTGCACATGTGCATATTCCTGTGATCAGAGGAAAGTGCTGCTATTTTACATACTTATGTTATGACTTAATTTGAGTGCACTCATTAAAAAGAAAACTACTCTTTCCTAAGGCAAATGTGAGGTGTTCTCTGCTTACAGTGACTTAAATATAGGGCAATTAACATAGCTGGAGATCTGTATATTTGGTCCTTGTACATGATTATTATTTGTTTTATGTCATCCGTATTTTAAATAACAAAGAAAACTGGAGAACTAATCAATGCAACTAGGTATAACAACCAGAATATCAATTTTAAGTTTAATGTTCTAGAACTAAATAGAAATAAATTAGAAATGGGATAGGCTTGTGCCATACAATAGAACACATTACAGGGAATCTGTCACCAGGTTTTTGCTACCCAATCCGAGAGCAGGATACTTTTTTAAATAAACTTAAAAACTTTTATCTGCTATAAATCTAGCAGTTCTCTAGATGCTGAAATCTATATAACTCCTCCCACACCACTGATTGGCAGATTTCTGCCCATGTACAGTGTTCACAGAAAGCAGCCAATCAGAGGTGGGGGTGGGGTTATACAAGGCTCATGAATATGGCAGACTACCTGGCATCAGGTTTACTAGACCTCTAATGATGATCGCAACCATGATTTTATCAAAACTAAACTAAGCAACACAGTAAGTGATACAGCTTTGGAATCCGGGTCTTTATCTCTACATTATACTGCTCTCAGATAAGGTGACACAAACCTATTAACAGATTCCCTTTTAAAGTGATTTGTTTCATTGTCAAGTATTTTTCATAAGGACTCCAACTTTGTGATTGGAAAGAAGCCAATGAAAAGTCAATTCAGAGGCAGGTCATGTAAAAAAATGGGTTGTGGGAGCAATCAAAAGACAGTGGCCTATTTTTGCTTTATTGAAGTTAATGCATCCTGTAGTCACACATCCTTTAGTGCCTGAACTGCATTCAGAATACAGACAGGTAGTGACCACTCAATAATCAAACTACTGAGTCCAGAAGCAATAACAAGAGGGGCTTTATGACAAGTTCACATTGTTACTTGCTCCATTAGTCAGTTTCCATAGATTTTGTACAAAAAAAATCTAGCATTCTTTTAGTTCCTTTGGGCGAGTCAGTAGGTAGTACTATAGCTTTCCTGCTACAAGAGTTGTGTTACTGATCTAGTCTTATACTGATCTGTCCCTAGTCTTATACTTAACCACCGCTGTCTTCATCTTTTATTAGCTCCGTTCCTGTTTGTCTCCAGCAGTTTGAGACTTGCTGGATCTCCACTGTTTGCTGGGTGACCTGAAAGTCACGACTCAATGTAAGTGTCATGTCGGACGCTATTCACACTAGGGCGTCCGACAGACAGCGGTAATTCCACATTCGTGTGGAGGTTTCAGCTTAGGACTGAAACAGGAGTCAGGGTCAGGCCTGGCGGCCCAGACAAGCACACCATCAGTGTAAATTCTGGGAGAGGGACAGACAGGGTTTTCCCTAGTCTGAGGGATATCGCAGGGGCCCGGGTAATCAGCTGTAGTCTACCCAGTACCCGCATGATATTATAATCGGCCTAAATAAATTTTGCATGCCATGGATCCCATGACTTCCATAACCCGCCAGTTGGAGGCGCTGTCCTTACAGGTCACTGAGTTGAAGGGGGAAGTTCAGCAACAGGGTCTTGTAGTATCTAATGTGCAAGATGAAACTGCAGGGAGAGTTGCAGAGCCAAAGATTCCTTTACCTGAGAGGTTTGCTGGGGAACGCAGTAAATTTGTTGTTTTTCGTGAAGCTTGCAAATTATATTTTCGTATGCGACCGGTTTCTTCAGGTAATGAGGCTCAGCGTGTGGGCCTGGTATTGTCATTACTGAACGGAGACCCCCAAGCATGGGCATTTTCATTACCACCTGATTCAGCTGCATTTAACTCAGTGGAGTTTTTTTTCTGCTCTTGGGCTCATATATGATGATCCTGACAGATTGGCTCTAGCAGAATCTAAAATATGCGCTCTCCGCAAGGGGGAGCGAATGGCGGAGCATTACTGTTCTGAATTTCGCCGCTGGGTGGTGGACACACAATGGAATGACGCGGCGCTGCTGAGTCAGTTTGTACATGGGGTTTCGGGAAGGGTTAAACAAGCCCTCCTGATGTATGAGACTCCTGCTTCTCTAGAGTCTGCCATGAGTCTTGTTGTCCGCATTGATCGTCGTTTGCTTCAGGGGGTGCAAGAGACGCCGCTTATGGGGAAGGGCGTAGGTGCACGTGAGGTTGCTGCAGGTGAGCCCACAGAGCCTATGCAAATCGCAGGGGTGTCACATCATCGAGCCCCCTCACTTAGGAAGCAGGGAGCCTGTTTTTGCTGTGGTAAAAAAGGGCATTATGTTAATGCTTGTCCTCTGTTTTCTAAGAAAAGCGCAATGGCGGAAAACTACTAAGCTCAGAGGGTGTGGAGGAGGCCAATCTGAGCTTATGCATATCCTCCATGGTGGTCTCTCAATGTATGCTTCCTGCCAGAGTTATGGTCGCTGGTAGAGAGCTGCCAATCACTGTTTTTGTGGATAGTGGGTCGGCCACTAATCTCATTGATGAGGAGTTTGCGCGCACGGCCAGGTTCACGGTCGAAAAACTGCCTCATCCTATTTGGGTGGTCACCATCAATGCTACTCCACTCCCACAGGGGGAGATTACTGAGTTTGTGGCTGAGGTTAAACTCCACATTGGGGTCCTACATTCTGAGCAAGTTACATGTAGGGTGCTCAGTAATCTTCCTGCACAAATGGTTCTGGGTTTTCCATGGTTGTCTATGCACAACCTGGTGATTGACTGGAAAACTCAGGACATAATTCAGTGGAGCGGATTCTGCCAGGAGAATTGCCTGGCCACATGTGTGTCCGCTGTGACTCCTAGCATTCCCGAGTCACTGCTGGACTTTGCAGATGTATTCTCTGAGAAGGGTTGCTCAGAATTGCCACCACATCGACCCTATGACTGTACTACCAAGGGCCAAATTGCCGAAAGCTAGGATGTTTAACATCTCTGGTCCTGAGAGGCAAGCTTTAAAAGACTACATTGCTGAGAGTTTGAGCAAAGGGCACATCAGGCCTTCGTCCTCGCCGGTGGCAGCGGGGTTCTTCTTCGTTAAGAAGAAAGATGGCGGACTACGCCCATGTCTGGATTTCAGGGAGTTAAACCAGATTACGGTTCGTGATCCATACCCTATGCCACTGATACCTGATTTGTTCAACCAGGTGGCTGGTGCTAAGTGGTTTTCCAAGCTTGACCTCAGGGGGGCGTACATCCTCATAAGAGTCCGTCAAGGTGATGAGTGGAAGACGGCTTTTAATACTCCTGAGGGTCATTTTAAAAATTTGGTGAGGCCATTTGGGTTGAGGAAATTCGTTATTGTGTACCTAGATGACATTCTCATTTATTCATGCGACCGTGATACTCATTTAGAGCATGTGAGGCAGGTGTTACAGCTACTCAGAGAGAAAAAGCTCTATGCAAAACTGGAGAAATGTGTTTTTTCGGTTCAGGAGTTGCCTTTCTTGGGTTATATTGTGTCTGCTTCAGGGTTTAAAATGGACGCCGCTAAGGTGCAAGCGGTGCTGCATTGGGAACGGCCTGATAACCTAAAAGCACTCCAGCGGTTCCTTGGTTCCTTGGATTTTCTAATTATTATAGAAAATTTATCAAAGATTTTTCTACCATTGCTAAACCGCTTACTGACATGACGAAAAAGGGTACCAATTTCTCCGCCTGGCCTGAGGCTGCAGTGCGCGCATTCGAATTTCTGAAGAACAGTTTTGCTTCGGCCCCTATTCTGGTGCAACCGGACGTATCAAGACCGTTTACCGTGGAAGTTGATGTGTCTGAGGTTGGAGTGGGGGCGGTGCTGTCACAAGGCTCATCCTTGGGCGAGTTGCGTCCATGCGCCTACTTTTCCAAGAAGCTGTCGCCCGGCGAACGTAACTACGATATCGGCAACAGGGAGTTGTTGGCTATCAAGTTGGCTTTTGAGGAATGGCGACACTTCTTGGAGGGGTCGGTCCACCAGGTTACAGTTATCACCGACCATAAAAATCTGCTTTATTTAGAGTCAGCCAAGCATCTGTCCCCCAGGCAGGCTCGCTGGGCATTGTTTTTCGCACGATTCAACTTTTTTGTTACGTACCGACCGGGGTTTAAGAACCCTAAGGCAGATGCTTTATCTAGGTGTTTTCCGGGGGGAGAACCTCGGGAAGATCCGGTACCCATCCTCCAAAAGGGTGTAGTGGTCTCGGCTCTCACGACAGAGGTTGAGGCTGAGATTGCCGAGGCTCAGGAGAAAGTACCACCAGAGCTTCCCATTAACAAATCATTTGTACCGCTCCATCTTTGCCTAAAGGTGTTGGGTGAGTATCATGATGCTGTTCTGGCTGGTCATCCAGGGGTTAGGGGTACCTTGGAGTTGATGTTGCATCGGTTTTGGTGGCCCAAAATCCGACAGGACGTAGTCTCGTATGTATCAGCATGTACCACGTGTGCTAGGGCTAAGACGCCTCGCTCCCGTCCTGCTGGCTCATTACATCCTCTGGGGGTTCCCAGTAGGCCATGGACGGAGATCTCCATGGATTTTAATACAGACCTGCCCTCCTCAGCTGGGAACACGGTCATCTTGGTGGTTGTTGATCGGTTCTCAAAGATGTCGCACTTTGTGTCCTTGCCTTCGTTGCCTAACGTGAAGACTCTGGCTCAGGTTTTTGTGCAGGAGGTGGTCAGACTTCACGGGGTCCCGTCTGACATAGTGTCGGATAGGGGTACTTAGTTTGTGGCAAAGTTTTGGAAAGCATTTTGCTCACGGCTGGGGATCAAGTTGTCGCATTCTTCGGCGTTTCATCCTCAGTCAAATGGTCAGACCGAGCGTATGAACCAGAATTTGGAGCAGTACTTAGGCTGCTTTGTTTCTGACAACAAGGAGGAGTGGTCGACGTTCCTTCCTTTGGCTGAGTTTGCCATTAATAATCACCGCCAGGAATCATCTGGGGAGTTCTTTTGTGTTTATGGGTACCATCCTCAATTTTGTACTCTGCATCAGGATGGCTCTGCTGGCGTTCCGGAGGAGGACCAGTTAGGAGCACATCTGTCAGCCGTTTGGAGGAGAGTGAAACAGCGCTTGCTGAGCGTGGGTGCAAGGTACAAACGAGTGGCTGACAGTAGACGTGTGCCAGGTCCGGACCTGAGTGTGGGTGATTGGGTGTGGTTGTCCACAAAAAAACATAAAACTCAAAGTACCATCCCTGAAATTGGGTCCAAGGTTTATTGGTCCATTTAGGGTCGCCGCCATCATTAACTCGGTAGCCTACCGATTGGAGCTTCCTACGGTATATAAAATACACAACGTGTTTCACAGATCTCTTTTAAAGAAGGTGGTGGGTTCCGTGGACGCGGCGCCGATGTCACCTCCAGTCTTGGTGGATGGCAATTTGGAGTTTGAAGTCTCCAAGGTGGTTGACTCTCATATAGTGCGCCGCACATTACAGTACCTGGTACACTGGCTGGGTTTGGGTCGGAGGAGAAGTCTTGGGTTCCAGCTTCGGACATACATGTGGACCGGCTGGTCAGTATGTTTCACCGCCGCCATCCGGACAAGCCGGGTCCTATAAGTCGTGGGGGCCCTGGGGGCCCTCGTAGAAGACGGGGTACTGTCATGTCAGACGCTATTCACACTAGGGCGTCCAACAGACAGCGGTAATTCCACATTCGTCCACTATACGCTCAGTGGTGCTGGCTAGACTTTATCCAGGTTGTCCGGGGTTAATCTAGCTGGTAATCGGGTTGGAGGCTGGGTCACGCCCGTGGCCTTTAAATAGTCATTCTGGACTTTGGGCGTCGCCGATTATAGCTTGTGTCTTGTGCCTGGTGATCTCGGTCTGGAGTGGTGGTCTAGGAGAAGAAATATCGTATCTGGTGGTGTATTATCCTTTGTCATATTTCTCCTTCCTATATTTGTATTTGTTTTGCCCTGAGCACATTATAGTGTTTTCTTGTGTGTCTGTGGCGTGGTGCATTTTTAGTTTTCCCTGTCTGTGCTTTCTGTAGGGGTTGTTGTGTGGTCTAATCACTGGGTGGCGGGTGGAGGTTTCAGCTTAGGACTGAAACAGCTGAAACAGGAGTCAGGGTCAGGCCTCGCGGCCCAGACAAGCACACCATCAGTGTAAATTCTGGGAGAGGGACAGACAGGGTTTTCCCTAGTCTGAGGGATATCACAGGGGCCCGGGTAATCAGCTGTAGTCTACCCAGTACCCGCATGACAGTAAGACTATGAAGGCCAGAACAAGGCCAAAACAACGCTCTCCGTTAACTGCCGACTGACCGGAAGTCAGATGTGTGGTTGCAAGATGGCCACTGAATACACAGCCCAACCCTGTGCCTTTATTTGGCTTCATTGTCATTAACCCCTTCCCGACCTGTGACGCCACGTAGGCATCATGAAAGTCGGTGCCAATCCGACCTGTGTCGCCTATGTGGCGTCATGGAGGGATCGCGTCCCTGCAGATCGGGTGAAAGGGTTAACTCCAATTTCACCCGATCTGCAGGGACAGGGGGAGTGGTACTTCAGCCCAGGGGGGTGGCTTCACCCCCCCGTGGCTACAATTGCTCTGATTGGCTGTTGAAAGTGAAACTGCCAATCAGAGCGATTTGTAATATTTCACCTATGAAAATGGTGAAATATTAGAATCCAGCCATGGCCGATGCTGCAATATCATCGGCCATGGCTGGAAACCTTGGTCTGTCCCCCCCACCGCCGCCGATCTGCTCCCCAGTCCTCATTTCTGCCCCGTACTGTGGTCCGCTCCCCTCCATCCTCCTGTCTGCTCCCCCGTCCTCCTGTCCGCTCTCCCCGTGCTTCGATTCACCCCCCGTGCTCTGATCCCCCCGTGCTCCAATCTCCCCCCTGTGCTCCGATCTCCCCCCCTCATACCTACCGAGCCTCTCGGTGTCCGTCTGTCTTCTTCATGGGCACCGACATCTTCCAAAATGGCGGGTGCATGCGCAGTGCGCCAGCCGAATCTGCCGGCCGGCAGATTCCTTCCAGGTACATTTTGATCACTGTGATAAAACCTATCACAGTGATCAAAATAAAAAAAATAGTAAATGAATAATAAAATAAAGAAAATATTTTTTTTTCTTCCCCCACTAGGGTTAGGGTTAGGTTAGGGTTAGGGCTAGGGTTAGGGCTAGGGTTAGAATTAGGGTTAGAACTAGAGTTAGGGTTAGATTAGGCTATGTGCACACATGGTGCGGATTTTACTGCGGATCCGCAGCCGATTGGCCGCTGCGGATTCGTAGCCGTTTCCATCAGGTTTACAGTACCATGTAAACCTATGGAAAACCAAATCTGCTGTGCCCATGGTGCGGAAAATACCGCGCGGAAACGCTGTGCTGTATTTTCCACGGCATGTCAATTCTTTGTGCGGATTCAGTTTTACACCTTTTCCTCAATAGGAATCCGCAGGTGAAATCCGCACAAAAAAACAATGGAAATCCGCGGTAGATCCGCAGATAAAACGCAGTGCCTTTTACCTGCAGATTTTTCAAAAATGGTGCGGAAAAATCTCACACGAATCCGCAATGTGGGCACATAGCCTTAGGGTTAGGGTTGGAATTAGGGCTAGGGTTGGAAATAGGGTTAAGATTAGGCTTGTGGTTAGGGTTATGGTTAGGGTTAAGGGTGTGTTGGAGTTAGGGTTGGGATTAGGGTTAGGGTTGGGATTAGGGTTAGGGGTGTGTTGGGGTGAGGGTTGTGGTTAGGGGTGTGTTGGGGTTAGGGTTATATCTAGAGTTGGGATTAGGGTTTGGGGTGTGTTGGGGTTAGTGTTGGAGTTAGAATTGAGGGGTTTCCACTGTTTAGGCACATCTGGGGTCTCCAAACGCAACATGGCGCCACCATTGATTCCAGCCAATCTTGCGTTCAAAAAGTCAAATGGTGCTCCCTCCCTTCCGAGCCCCGACTTGTGCCCAAACAGTGGTTTACCCCCACATATGGGGTACCAGCATACTCAGGACAAACTGGGCAAGAATTATTGTAGTCCAATTTCTCCTGTTACCCTTGCGAAAATAAAAAATTGCTTGCTAAAACATAATTTTAGAGGAATTAAAAATTATTTTTTATTTTCACGGCTCTGCGTTATAAACTTCTGTGAAGCACTTGGGCGTTGAAAGTGCTCACCACACATCTATATAAGTTCCTTGGGGGGTCTAGTTTCCAAAATGGGGTCACTTGTGGGGGGTTTCTACTGTTTAGGCACATCAGGGGCTCTGCAAATGCAACGTGACACCCGCAGACCACTCCATCAAAGTCTGCATTTCAAAACGTCACTACTTCCCTTCCGAGCCCCGACTTGTGCCCAAACAGTGGTTTACCCCCACATATGGGGTATCAGTGTACTCAGGACAAACTGGGCAACAACTATTGGGGTACAATTTCCCCTGTTACACTTGTGAAAATAAAAAATTGCTAAAACATCATTTTTAAGGAAAGAAAAATGATTTTGTATTTTCACGGCTCTGCATTGTAAACTTCTGTGAAGCACTTGGGGGTTCAAAGTGCTCACCACATATCTAGATAAGTTCCTTGGGGGGTCTAGTTTCCAAAATGGGGTCACTTGTGGGGGGTTTCTACTTTTTAGGTATATCAGGGGCTCTGCAAACGTAACATGATGCCCGCAGACCATTCCATCAAAGTCTGCATTTCAAAAGTCACTAATTCCCTTCCAAACCCCGACGTATGCCCAAACAGTGATTTACCCCCACATATGGGGTATCAGTGTACTCAGGACAAACTGGGCAACAACTATTGGGGTCCAATTTCTCCTGTTACCCTTGTGAAAATAAAAAATTGCTTGCTAAAACATCATTTTTGAGGAAAGAAAAATGATTTTTTTATTTTCACGGCTCTGCGTTGTAAACTTCTGTGAAGCACTTGCAGGTTCAAAGTGCTCACCACATATCTAGATAAGTTCCTTGGGGGGTCTAGTTTCCAAAATGGGGTCACTTGTGGGGGGTTTCTGCTTAGGCACATCAGGGGCTCTGCAAACGTAACATGATGCCAGCAGACCATTCCATCAAAGTCTGCATTCCAAAACGTCACTACTTCCCTTCCGAGCCCCGACGTGTGCCCAAACAGTGGTTCCCCCCCACATATGGGGTATCAGCGTACTCAGGACAATGTGGACAACAACTTTTCAGGTCCAATTTCTCCTGTTACTCTTGTGAAAATGAAAAATTGCGGGCTAAAAAATAATTTTTGAGGAAAGAAAAATGATTTTTTATTTTCACGGCTCTGCGTTATAAACTTCTGTGAAGCACTTGGGGGTTCAAAGTGCTCACCGCACATCTAGATTAGTTCCATGGGAGGTCTAGTTTCCAAAATGGGGTCACATGTCGGGGAGCTCCAATGTTTAGGCACACAGGGGCTCTCCACACGCGACATGGTGTCCGCTAACGATTGGAGCTAATTTTTCATTCAAAAAGTCAAATGGCGCTCCTTCCCTTCCGAGCCCTGCCGTGTGCCCAAACAGTGGTTTACCCCCACATGTGAGGTATCGGTGTGCTCAGGAGAAATTACCAAATAAATTTTAGGATCCATTTTATCCTGTTGCCCATGTGAAAATAAAAAAATTGAGGCTAAAAAAATTTTTTGTGAAAAAAAGTACTTTTTCATTGTTATGGATCAATTTGTGAAGCACCTGGGGGTTCAAAGTGCTCACTATGCATCTAGATAAGTTCCTTGGGGGGTCTAGTTTCCAAAATGGGGTCACTTGTGGGGGAGCTCCAATGTTTAGGCACACAGGTGCTCTCCAAACGCGACATGGTGTACGCTAAAGATTGGAAACAATTTTTCATTGAAATAGTCAAATGGCGCTCCTTCCCTTCCGAGCCCTGTTGTGCGCCCAAACAGTGGTCCCCCCCCACATATGGGGTATCAGTGTACTCAGGACAAATTGTACAATAACTTTTGGGGTCCAGTTTCTCTTTTTACCCTTGGGAAAATAAAAAATGTTGCTAAAAGATCATTTTTGTGACTAAAAAGTTAAATGTTCATTTTTTCCTTCCATGTTGCTTCTGCTGCTGTGAAACACCTGAAGGGTTAATTAACTTCTTGAATGTGGTTTTGTGCACCTTGAGGGGTGCAGTTTTTAGAATGTTGTCACTTTTGGGTATTTTCAGCCATATAGACCCCTCAAACTGACTTCAAATGTGAGGTGTTCCCTAAAAAAAATGGTTTTGTAAATTTCGTTGTAAAAATGAGAAATCGCTGGTTAAATTTTAACCCTTATAACTTCCTAGCAAAAAAAAAAATTTGCTTCCAAAATTGTGCTGATCTAAAGTAGACATGTGGGTAATGTTATTTGTTAACTATTTTGTGTCACATAACTCTCTCGTTTAACAGAATAAAAATTAAAAAATTGAAAATTGCAAAATTTTAAAAATTTTAGCCAAATTTCCATTTTTTTCACAAATAATATTTGCGTTTATCGACCTAAATTTACCACTAACATGAAGCCCAATATGTCACGAAAAAACATTCTCAGAACCGCTAGGATCCGTTGAAGTGTTCCTGAGTTATTACCTCATAAAGGGACACTGGTAAGAATTGCAAAAAACGGCCAGGTCATCAAGGTCAAAATAGGCTGGGTCATGAAGGGGTTAAAGCACTGCTCTTATACTTCTCTTGCTTTGTGCAGCCTAGAATCTATTGGCTGACTTCCCCTGTCCTTTAGAGTGCATTTCACTTACTGCCATTACACTTCACTGAATAGTTTGATAAGAAATAATTTGAAATTATTAAGCAATTTCACAAAGCGTCTGAGAGTGAATCCACGCCTGTGACTTCTCTATTGGATTCCCATAAAGCATGTGTTATTTGAATGAAGCACAATTCTGGCCATAGATAATGAGTTTAGTTCAGTAAAGTGGTTGTTACTTGAGCTTCATTATCCTATACTCTACATATCTCAGCGCTACGTATCTAGCAACTAAAATCTTTAGATATTGTTAATTTGAGAAACTATAGCAACATTTTTTTCAAATATTCCTTAAAATTTAGCTTTTCATGATTATAGTTAAAGAACTGTGTGATGGATCACACAGGGGAAGGGTTGTGTCGAGCTCAGTCGCCTCAGCAGGGATCGGCTCTCTGGCTCTACTGTGGCACCCCTACAGGTCCAGTCGCCACAGAGGTACTGCATCTCATCCAGAGGTGTGGTACATCTGGGGTCTCCAAACGCAACATGGCGCCACCATTGATTCCAGCCAATCTTGCGTTCAAAAAGTCAAATGGTGCTCCCTCCCTTCCGAGCCCCGACTTGTGCCCAAACAGTGGTTTACCCCCACATATGGGGTACCAGCATACTCAGGACAAACTGGGCAAGAATTATTGTAGTCCAATTTCTCCTGTTACCCTTGCGAAAATAAAAAATTGCTTGCTAAAACATAATTTTAGAGGAATTAAAAATTATTTTTTATTTTCACGGCTCTGCGTTATAAACTTCTGTGAAGCACTTGGGCGTTGAAAGTGCTCACCACACATCTATATAAGTTCCTTGGGGGGTCTAGTTTCCAAAATGGGGTCACTTGTGGGGGGTTTCTACTGTTTAGGCACATCAGGGGCTCTGCAAATGCAACGTGACACCCGCAGACCACTCCATCAAAGTCTGCATTTCAAAACGTCACTACTTCCCTTCTGAGCCCCGACTTGTGCCCAAACAGTGGTTTACCCCCACATATGGGGTATCAGTGTACTCAGGACAAACTGGGCAACAACTATTGGGGTACAATTTCCCCTGTTACACTTGTGAAAATAAAAAATTGCTAAAACATCATTTTTAAGGAAAGAAAAATGATTTTGTATTTTCACGGCTCTGCATTGTAAACTTCTGTGAAGCACTTGGGGGTTCAAAGTGCTCACCACATATCTAGATAAGTTCCTTGGGGGGTCTAGTTTCCAAAATGGGGTCACTTGTGGGGGGTTTCTACTTTTTAGGTATATCAGGGGCTCTGCAAACGTAACATGATGCCCGCAGACCATTCCATCAAAGTCTGCATTTCAAAAGTCACTAATTCCCTTCCAAGCCCCGACGTATGCCCAAACAGTGATTTACCCCCACATATGGGGTATCAGTGTACTCAGGACAAACTGGGCAACAACTATTGGGGTCCAATTTCTCCTGTTACCCTTGTGAAAATAAAAAATTGCTTGCTAAAACATCATTTTTGAGGAAAGAAAAATGATTTTTTTATTTTCACGGCTCTGCGTTGTAAACTTCTGTGAAGCACTTGCAGGTTCAAAGTGCTCACCACATATCTAGATAAGTTCCTTGGGGGGTCTAGTTTCCAAAATGGGGTCACTTGTGGGGGGTTTCTGCTTAGGCACATCAGGGGCTCTGCAAACGTAACATGATGCCCGCAGACCATTCCATCAAAGTCTGCATTCCAAAACGTCACTACTTCCCTTCCGAGCCCCGACGTGTGCCCAAACAGTGGTTCCCCCCCACATATGGGGTATCAGCGTACTCAGGACAATGTGGACAACAACTTTTCAGGTCCAATTTCTCCTGTTACTCTTGTGAAAATGAAAAATTGCGGGCTAAAAAATAATTTTTGAGGAAAGAAAAATGATTTTTATTTTCACGGCTCTGCGTTATAAACTTCTGTGAAGCACTTGGGGGTTCAAAGTGCTCACCGCACATCTAGATTAGTTCCATGGGAGGTCTAGTTTCCAAAATGGGGTCACATGTCGGGGAGCTCCAATGTTTAGGCACACAGGGGCTCTCCACACGCGACATGGTGTCCGCTAACGATTGGAGCTAATTTTTCATTCAAAAAGTCAAATGGCGCTCCTTCCCTTCCGAGCCCTGCCGTGTGCCCAAACAGTGGTTTACCCCCACATGTGAGGTATCGGTGTGCTCAGGAGAAATTACCAAATAAATTTTAGGATCCATTTTATCCTGTTGCCCATGTGAAAATAAAAAAATTGAGGCTAAAAAAATTTTTTGTGAAAAAAAGTACTTTTTCATTGTTATGGATCAATTTGTGAAGCACCTGGGGGTTCAAAGTGCTCACTATGCATCTAGATAAGTTCCTTGGGGGGTCTAGTTTCCAAAATGGGGTCACTTGTGGGGGAGCTCCAATGTTTAGGCACACAGGTGCTCTCCAAACGCGACATGGTGTACGCTAAAGATTGGAAACAATTTTTCATTGAAATAGTCAAATGGCGCTCCTTCCCTTCCGAGCCCTGTTGTGCGCCCAAACAGTGGTCCCCCCCACATATGGGGTATCAGTGTACTCAGGACAAATTGTACAATAACTTTTGGGGTCCAGTTTCTCTTTTTACCCTTGGGAAAATAAAAAATGTTGCTAAAAGATCATTTTTGTGACTAAAAAGTTAAATGTTCATTTTTTCCTTCCATGTTGCTTCTGCTGCTGTGAAACACCTGAAGGGTTAATTAACTTCTTGAATGTGGTTTTGTGCACCTTGAGGGGTGCAGTTTTTAGAATGTTGTCACTTTTGGGTATTTTCAGCCATATAGACCCCTCAAACTGACTTCAAATGTGAGGTGTTCCCTAAAAAAAATGGTTTTGTAAATTTCGTTGTAAAAATGAGAAATCGCTGGTTAAATTTTAACCCTTATAACTTCCTAGCAAAAAAAAAAATTTGCTTCCAAAATTGTGCTGATCTAAAGTAGACATGTGGGTAATGTTATTTGTTAACTATTTTGTGTCACATAACTCTCTCGTTTAACAGAATAAAAATTAAAAAATTGAAAATTGCAAAATTTTAAAAATTTTAGCCAAATTTCCATTTTTTTCACAAATAATATTTGCGTTTATCGACCTAAATTTACCACTAACATGAAGCCCAATATGTCACGAAAAAACATTCTCAGAACCGCTAGGATCCGTTGAAGTGTTCCTGAGTTATTACCTCATAAAGGGACACTGGTAAGAATTGCAAAAAACGGCCAGGTCATCAAGGTCAAAATAGGCTGGGTCATGAAGGGGTTAAAGCACTGCTCTTATACTTCTCTTGCTTTGTGCAGCCTAGAATCTATTGGCTGACTTCCCCTGTCCTTTAGAGTGCATTTCACTTACTGCCATTACACTTCACTGAATAGTTTGATAAGAAATAATTTGAAATTATTAAGCAATTTCACAAAGCGTCTGAGAGTGAATCCACGCCTGTGACTTCTCTATTGGATTCCCATAAAGCATGTGTTATTTGAATGAAGCACAATTCTGGCCATAGATAATGAGTTTAGTTCAGTAAAGTGGTTGTTACTTAAGCTTCATTATCCTATACTCTACATATCTCAGCGCTACGTATCTAGCAACTAAAATCTTTAGATATTGTTAATTTGAGAAACTATAGCAACATTTTTTTCAAATATTCCTTAAAATTTAGCTTTTCATGATTATAGTTAAAGAACTGTGTGATGGATCACACAGGGGAAGGGTTGTGTCGAGCTCAGTCGCCTCAGCAGGGATCGGCTCTCTGGCTCTACTGTGGCACCCCTACAGGTCCAGTCGCCACAGAGGTACTGCATCTCATCCAGAGGTGTGGTACCCCAACTCTCTGGTAAGGAGGGGACACTGCACAGAACCCTAACACTAGCACCCAACACCAGACCTCCCCAGGCCAGGGAGGGATTAGGTAGAAGGTGTGGGTGGAGAATGAGGAGTTGTCAGGTGAGACAGGAGGAAGGAGTTAAAGGATCTGTGAGGAGAGCCAGAGCTGAGCAGACGTGGAAGTCTGCAGCTCCTGTGAGTGGCAGGAAAGAAATAGAAAGGAAGCTCCCAGGAAGGAGAAGAAAGGGTCTTAGGGGCACAGGAAGTGCAGAAGCCACCCGTGGGGTCTGCATCCAGGCTGACCAATGTCAGGTGGAGGGACCAGGTCGCAGAAAGGGGAACCAGCCCCTGATCTAGTGGAAGAACTTAAGGACTTAACTAGAAACCCGGAGGCTGTGGCGTCTGTAAGAGCCACAGCCACATCCATCCATAACAGGCTAAAAAGGCAACCGGAGAGAACCCAGGGGGCTCAGAGGACGTCGCCCGACCAGGTTTGTGGTTGCTGGCTTAGGAGATTGTGGGTGAGACGCTGGCCAGGAAGAGTGGAAACCAGTGTAGAGAGATGGCCAGGAAAGGCTTATAAAAGGGGGTTCTGGACAGGAGCCCTGAGTTGCTGGAGAGTTTGTTGGACTACTCATCTGAAGGACACAGCACCCCAGCTGGGGCATCATATTTTCTGAACTGTGAGTAAACTGCAAATACCTTATCTTGCTGTGTCCTTCCAGTTATTTCCTGCGATGCCTGCCCAGCACCCCCACCCCCACAAACAGAACTTTACAACAACCCCTCTTTGGGCTGCCCTGGGGATTAAGCTCTTCCTGTGGGGAGCTGTACCAACTCTGCTGCAATATCATCAACCCCAGTGGTCTCCTTTAAGCAGCGTCGTCCATCCCTGGCTGAGTACCACAGGTGGGGTCACAAACATTTCTCCATAGACTTTATTTGCCACTACACTTCATTTCCTTTAATTGGACACCCAGGGCCACGGACTGGGTCACCGCCTCCGTGACCACCCCTTTAGGTGCCGCCAGACCCTGTACCGAGTATCCCACGGCCCCATGGGGCGCTCCACTATCACTCAAACCTGATCAGTCATGGAACTGCACCAAAGGCAAATACTCGCCGGAAAGGCTTCCCTTATAGGTATGAGTTAAGGCATTCCCAGTGAGGGGGGATATATATCACCAGTCCTGGCTGGGTATATATATATATATATAAACCTCCCGTCCATCACTGTTAGAGTTCCTCATTAACCCAGTATGGTATTCTGCCACCAGTTCCTCATTCGATATACAAGCCCTGTCCGACAACAGGCTTATATTGGGTCAGAAAACAACCCTGGGGTAGCGTATAATATAACCAACCGAGATTGTGGACGTGGGGATTCTTGAATCGAGATAAAAGAGCAGTCCAAGATTATTTTTATATTTAATCACCAAAAAGGTGCACTAGGAAAATACAGGCAATGGCATATATATATGCAGAACAATATACAGGTATACAGTCAAGAGTAGGATATAGATAGGTTGCAATTCCCATGTTATGTAGCATGTGACCACAGGGAGTTGCTGATGGGTCACAGGTCCAAATCTTCATTACGTGGTTCCCTTGGCCACGTCAGGTAACGAGCCTCCTGCCAGTAGAAGAACTCAGTCCAAAATGAGCTGCCTAATATCTCCTAGGCTGCTCCCTCCTGCACGCTGTGCCCACCCTTGGGCTGGGCCACCTCCCTCCCATTTCTGAGAGTATGATTTTCCAGGCAGAACCATGGATGGCCCATAACTTTCCGCCTGAAGGTCCAAATAAGATGGCAATGGCGCCACTGGATTCTGCTGGATTTTATCTGTGCATAGAGATCAAATATGGCTACTGTATTTAATTCCTAGTAGCTATGCATTATATCTCCATAACACAAGGTTCTGGAGGTGGCTGCATGGTATGTGCATGTTGAGAAAGGAATGCCGATTCTGACTATGTGCTCAGCTAGGCTCAGAGATATTGCATTCTGTTATTATAGGTCATATTCCAGATTCAATACCTCAGAGCCTTGCTGTGACCTGTGGTGCCACGATGTTTCATGTGCTTGAGTCAGACAAAGGAATACAGTTTGGCTGTTCCTGAGCATGAATTCACACCCTGTGATAATTGCTGGGGACACAGGGTCTATGATCTTTCAGCCCCCCCAGGAGAGCTTCAAAGGACTAGTTGCTTGGGTTAATTAAAGAAAAACATTGGGTTGCTCTCTCCAAGGATGTGCCTTCACTGGATAATGAGGTCCCATTGACTGAGGTGTATTCCACTCCATTATGGCCTGGGGGAATTCAAGGGTGGAGGCTGAGTTTGGAGCAAGTATTCTGGGCCAAACTGTTTCTGACAGATAATTCCATCAGATAGGAAAATGATATCAAGTAGATATCATTTTCCGTATCTTACAGCTTCATTATCATATACTCCACGTATCTGTGTGCTATGTATCTGGCAACTAATATCTTTAGATATTGTTCATTTGAGAAACTATACCAACATTTTTTTCAAATATCCCTTAAAATTTAACTTTTCATGATTATAGTTAAAGGACTGTTTATTTTAAAAAAAGATTGTATTATAGACCATAATATTGCAAAATAAATGCCATCCCAAAGTAAGTATTGGGGGTTAGTAAGCATTTACGGCCAGAGTTAGAGATAATTGCCTCCTTGCTATGAAAACATGCAGTAAAGAATAACATTATTCATGGCAAGTAATGTTTTTCTCCTCTAACATGTCAAATGGAGAATTAATTAATTAAATCCCAATACTTTCATTATGTAAACTATATAATTTGCATAACTGATAAGTGCATGTTTAAATTTTTTTTCGTAAAGAATTTTCAGGATGGAGCTTCTCTATTTTAATATGAAAGAAAAGATATAATGTCTGATTACTTGTTTAAATCGTACCGGTCATCTGAGGTGACTTTTTAGAATTTGTTGTGTGTGGACTTGAGGAATGGTTTCTGGCCATTATGTGACTTTATGCATTTTTCACCAGTTTCCCTTCTCGAGCTCCATCTGTAATTGTCCATTGCCCTTGAGCATAGCTGCTGTGGATGGAAGGCTAGCTGCCATGATGTCTACCTTACACAGCACAGCACTAAGGGTACGTTCACACAGGACTTTTTTGCTGCTTTTTTTTGCTGCTTTTTTTTATGCTAATTTAGGTGCGTTTTTTGGTGCGTTTTTGGTGCGTTTTTTGGGTACGTTCACACAGGACTTTTTTGCTGCAGATTTTTGCTGCAGATTTTTGCTGCTTTTTTTATGCCAATTTTCAGCTGCTAGGACACCTCACAATGGCTCTTCACACCTTACTACAGGAACTCCCTCACAATAGATCACAATCAGGACACCTCACAATGGCTCTTCACACCTCACAATGGCTCACAATGGCTCTTCTCACCTCACTACCAGGAACTCCCTCACAATAGATCACAATCAGGACACCTCACAATGGCTCTTCACACCTCACAATGGCTCACAATGGCTCTTCTCACCTCACTACCAGGAACTCCCTCACAATAGATCACAATCAGGACACCTCACAATGGCTCTTCACACCTCACAATGGCTCACAATGGCTCTTCACACCTTACTACCAGGAACTCCCTCACAATAGATCACAAACAGGACACCTCACAATGGCTCTTCACACCTCGCAATGGCTCACAATGGCTCTTCACACCTCACTAACCACACCCCTAAGCTCTTGGCTGTGAGATCCCTTCCTGCTGGCCATGATTTTCTGCACAAAAAACGCAGCAAATAATGCTACATGCGTTTTTTCAGCGTTTTTGCAGCGTTTTTTTCATCACCCATTCAAGTCAACGGGTGAAAAAACGCTGCAAAAACGCAGCAAAAACGCTGAAAGAAGTGACATGCCCTATGTCCAAAAAAAGCAGCAAAGCAGAAAAAACTGATCAAACAAAAAACCAACGTGTGTGCATGAGATTTCTGAAATCTCATAGGCTTTACTGGTACTGTAAAAAGCAGCTGAAAATTAGCATAAAAAAAAGCAGCAAAAAAAAGCAGCAAAAAAGTCCTGTGTGAACGTACCCTAACTCTTTGCTGCATAATGTCAGAAGTAGCATGGAGGACATTATACAGCAGTATTGTACATGTAATTTAAGCTCTGGGCTGAAATGAAACATTTTCTAGAGCCTGTAACACTACATCTGTGTCTCCCTGCCACACACTAGGAGTTCCCTCTGTCTCCCCCTGCTCTCTGTAGACTTCTATGGGCAGCATATAACGTAATCCCTCAGTAAGTATAGTCTGTCATGTTTCTCAAAACATTTTTTTTTACCAATTTTTGCGATTCAGAAATCAAAGATGTGGACGTGGCTATCATTCATGTCTATTGAAAATAACTGCCTTGTATTTTGCACCTAAAATACTGTTTAAAGAACTAATGTGTAAAGTGGACACACATGTAATCAGATGTGTCCAAAATTTCTTGAGATTCTTTAGCAATGTTTTTTATTGTGCAAAAACTTATTATGAAAAATGGGAGATTTTATTGGATGAATATCCTATGAATTAATTTGCAATATCCATAAATACATTAAATAGCGGCCACTATTAATGTCTTCTGGAGCATAAATTGTGGGGTTGTTGTTTTTTTACCTATTATCTAAGGGTAATTCCATCTTCCCTTATATGTTTTTATCCATATCTCTTCCTCACCTTTATTGTACATTAATTATTATTATTGATGTAATACAACGTTATTACCGTATTTATTTTCAGTCTTATGCTCAGTTTTTCTCATCTTTCCCTATTATGAGGTTTGATACAATTGTCATATATCCTTTGAGGTGGTTTTGAGGAAACTCTTTTTGGTTTTCATATATGTGTATAATGTATAGATACTCACCAGTGATGTTCTCGCTAATTGTTGTCATTAATTTTCACTTTTCCTTTAGGTTCAGCCTAATTTTCACTTTTCCTTTAGGTTCAGCCTAGACTGCTATAACTTCTTCTATCCATAATTCGTCCCTATAAAATGTAATACAAAGAGACATCTTTGACTTACTGTTTTTTTAACACTCTCCTCACTTTCCACCACCTCTAAATAAACCATATAGTACTATTAACAGGGCGCCAGACATTAATATACCCCTTTTTGCCCTATATAGTAATAGTTTATACAGCACCCTATGGAAATAATATTCATCTGTTCTTCCTTATAATAATTGTCCTCTGTGCCTCCTTATGGTTATACAACACCATACAGTTGTATTGTCCCTTCATCATAATTCCTCCTTGACCCCTTACAATGACCATGTACCTCATTATAATAATAAAAACACCCCCTGTGCTTTCCTATAATAATGCCTCATGTGCTTCCCCTATAATGATAAAGATCCCTCATTGAGCCTCCACATAATAATAACCTCCAATGCATCTTTAAAAGGAACCTGTCACCCCCAAAAACGATGGTGAGGTAAGCTCACCGGCATCAGGGGCTTATCTACAGCATTCTGGAATGCTGTAGATAAGCCCCCGATGTTACCTGAAAGATGAGAAAAAGACGTTATATTATACTCACCCAGGGGCAGTCCCGCTGCGGTCTGGTCAAATGGGCGTCTCAGGTCCACTCTGGCGCCTCCTATCTTCATTCCATGACGTCCTCTTCTGGTCTTCACGCCGTGGCTCCGGCGCAGGCGTACTTTGTCTGCCCTGTTGAAGGCAGAGCAAAGTACTGCAGTGCGCAGGCGCTGGGCCTCTCTGACTTTTCCGGCGCCTGCGCACTGCATTCCTTGGCTCTGCCCTCAACAGGGAAGACAAAGTACGCCTGCGCCGGAGCCACGGTGTGAAGGCCAGAAGAGGACGTCATGGAATGAAGATGGGAGGTGCTGTACCGGACCTGAGACGCCCATTGGAGCGGGACCGCCCCTGGGTGAGTATAATCTAAGGTCTTTTTCTCATCTTTCAGGTAACATCGGCGGCTTATCTACAGCATTACAGAATGCTGTAGATAAGCCCCTAATGCTGGTGAGCTTACCTCACCATCGATTTTGGGGGTGACAGGTTCCCTTTAATGTAATAATGCTCCTGATCAGGGGCGTCCATAGAAATAACAGCGCCATTATAAGAAAAGTCCTATCATGGCACATAAGCAAAGTCAGAGAAGGGCATAACTCACAACTTTTTAAGAAACTAAAAAGGATATGTATTGCAGCACTTAGTTATTTTAGCCCTACTGAAGCCCCTTGCATGACCTCCATAGAGTATTATGTCCCAAACTATAGGATATCCCTACATGGTATGATGGCCCCACACACTATGATTGCTCCACAAACCCCACACAAAGTATGATGCCCCGCACCACGTACCATCCCACACAGTAATATAGTCACCACAGTCCCCCATACAGTATGGTATTTACCACAGCCCCCTATATGCATTATGGTGTGCACCACAGACCTCTATATACAGTATGATGTCTACTAAAGACCTCCTTAAAGTATGTTAGCCGCACAGCCTCCCATACAGTAAAATATCCTCCATAAACCCCCATACAGTATCATGGTCACCATAGCCCCCCAGACAGTATAATGGCCCCATAGACCTTCACATAGATTGGTGGCCTCCACAACTCCCATACAATATGTTGGTTCCCCCTCCAGGCACCTGACACAGCATGATGATGAGCCCTCACAGCCACACCACAGAATATAATCGATCTCCTCCGCCCACCATACAGTATGATGGTCCACCACAGCTACCCCACAGAGTATTATCATCTCCCTCAGCCCCAATACAGAATGATGGTTTCCCAGCAACCCACCATATAGTATGATGGTTCTGCTGCGCACACAGCTCCAATACAGTATGGTGGTTTCACTACATAGTATAATGGTCCCCCACAGCCCACGAAAAGTAAAAAAATTAAATTATCCTCACCTAATCGAGACTCTTCATCCTCCGCAGCCTCTGTCTCCATCCTTTAGCTGATGGCTTTGTGATCCGTCACAACTGTTAACACTAAAGGCATCTTGAGGATGCCTATACTGTTAACAGTGTAGCAGATAATATGGCCCATGGGCGATCTGTTCATCTGGCACTTGCCAGGTTACCCAATGGTTTCGAACACTCTGGGTGTTCTTAGTCCCAGCAAGTCTTGCTGTGGACTAAGAACACCGAGAGTGTTCGAAACGCGTTCAGCTATTTCATGGATGTCCCTCTGTAAATATGTTTTTCGCTGATTTTGACATGCAGTGTTTCCATTTTTAATAATTTTTGGAATAAATAATTTTTTATCTTTAAATACTTTCTGAGCTGGATCTTCTCTTCAATTACTAGACAAATATTGAGCAAAATACATAACAGTCTGTATACAACATGCAGATTTTGTATGGGAAAATCAATTAAAATCTGCCCCATGTGCAGGTACACATAATTGGCTGTAGCCCTTTTGTTCTGAGGATTGGTGATAATGTGCAATTTAACTGTACAGTTATACATGTATGTAACCACATCTTGGCTCCCAACCGTCCCGGATACGGCAGGACCGTTTCAATTTCAGGACGTGTGTCCCGCTGTCTTTAGAGGTCTGGGCTTTGTTCTGACATTCACTCTGTGTCTGTGAAGTCTCCTTCTTTTGCTATCCAAGCTCACTGCATGTGTTACTGACAAACTCGTTGCTCAGTAGTTCCTGTAGTTCCTCTGACTCTGGGAAGGGAAGTGGTGGGTAGCAGCATCTGTCTGTGCTCTGTGTATACTTACTTTCATTTTGTTAACTAATTCTTAGTTGCTCTTGAAGTGTGGTCTTCTCCTGGATTTGAACACCCAACTTCTTGCATGGCGGTCAGCAGCTGTTTCAATGAGTCACAGACTGCAATATAAAGCATAGGAGAATTTTTTTGAATGTACTCTTTATAACAGGCACATTGTACTGGTACAAAAATCTAAATATCTACGAGTGCTTTTATATGCCTCTGTATTATAGAGTTAAAGTAAGTCACATTTTTTTCTTCCTATAAAATTACTAAAAAAAAAACAAAAAAAATGAAAAATTACAATTTTAATTCACTTTTTTTATATTAAAAACCAGAAAATAGCATAATTTGGTATGGTATCCCTGTAATTGTAACTCATACAATACAGGAAACAGATTATTTATGGTTATCAGTAAATGGCGTAATTTTTTTTTCCATGGTAAAGAGATGTAACAAAAATGTAATGGTGAAGCTGTGTTCACACGTAGCATAAATGCTTCATTTTTTTCAGCTGCTTTTTGTCTACATGTTTTCTTCAGGTGTCCACACTACACTACACAATAACAATCTTCTCTGGTTATTGCATTTTTGCTGTGTTTTTCTTTGTTTTTTTCCCTTTTATCTGAGGCAATGGGCAGGAGTTTTTATGAAATCATTCACTTTGCTTGGACAGTTAAATGCAATAGATTTTCAGCACAAAAAAATCAAAGCAGAAAAATGCAGGATTTACAGTGTGTGAACACGGCGTTACAGAAGTGTTTGGGAAAACGGCACTTAAACTACATCTCATCATGCGGAAAAAAAGAAAATACAAGACTTCTTAAAGGAAAGCTTATCTAAAAATGACAAAATTATGGCTATTACAACTATAAATGAATGAATGAAAAATAAATCAATAGGTCCCTACCATCCCAAATACAGTGGGACAGTCTTGGATTTGTGTCTAAGCCTTGCTGTCCTGGGCGGTCTGCTGAACGCCACCTATGACCTCTACTCCTGCCAGGATAAAAAAAATGGTAAATAGGTGTGATTAAGGGAGTGGCCGAATATTTTGCCACAGGACACAATGTGCACTGCATAGTTTTTTTTTATTGTATGAAAGTTAGGAGGTATGCCCACATGGTCTTTTATTCTGCTGTATCTTGCCAATTACATAATTGTATGATTTCTGTTTTTCTTTCAGAGCTTCCCTATGGCTGGGAGAAAATTGATGATCCTATCTACGGCACATACTATGTTGAGTGAGTTAACAACTTGTATTTCACTTCTCATTTACTCTAGGTGTGATAGGCAGTTGCGTTAGGAGGATGTTTCTGCTTTGTAGACGTGTCTGTTGGTTCTTGAAAAGCCAATCAGTGTTTGCAGAATAAACAACTGATGCATTTTTTATATTTTTCATTAGCATTAGTGATGAGCGAGTATACTTGTTGCTCGGGTTTTCCAGAGCACTCTCAGGTGATCTCTGAGTATTTGTGACTGCTCGGAGATTTAGTTTTTGTTGACGCAGCTGCATGAATTACAGCTATTAGCCAGCCTGAGTACATGTGGGGATTGCCTGGTTGCTAGGGAATCCCCACATGTAATCAAGCTGTCTAGTAGCCGCAAATCATGCAGCTGCGGCAAGGAAAACTAAATATCCAAGCAGTCACAAATATTCGGCTACCACCTGAGCGTGCTCGGGAAAACCTGAGCAACGAGTATACTTGCTCATCACTAATTAGCATATGTTACACTAATTCCTAAAAAATTGAGCCTTTTCTTTTGTTCATACCTTTGCTACCTTTTTGATCCAATCTTGGTTTGGGCTTAAAAAGACTAGTTGAAAATTACACCACACTATACCACATGAACCTATCCTAAAGTGCTCTTTGTTATTTATTTGTTCCTGCTGACCAAGATTTATCCAACTTAAAGGGGTTGTTTGGTCTTCTGGTGAAAGTTTACTGTCAATCTGAAACTTCAGACTTCTGAATCTTTACAATGTGCACATTGCAATCTGTCAGGATTTTCAGGTATGCACGATGAGAGTGGCCATTATGTGACCTCAAGTTTGTGATTTGCATATTTCCAGCCACATTCCAACTAGACTTGCTCGTTCAGTCTCAATTCACTTGTATTGAGTGAGGCCTAGGACACATCTAGTCGGCACATGACCACATATATGCAAATTACCTAATTGCAGTGACATGACCCCTTCTCTCACTAGAAACAAACCAGAATCCAGACAGTACAATGCGCATGCTGTAAGGATTGTCTACACCTGTCCCTTTCTCGCTCCCTAAACTTGTGTCCTCAAATCTTCCCCCACTATAATAAATCTCTCCAACCCTTCACATAGCCTTCCCACTCACCATAATGTGTCTGCACCCATCCCCCAATGCGGTTTCCTCATAAATGCCCCATCTTCCCCCTTGCACATCATACTGTCTTCAAATTTCTCCCACATATTGTCTGCACCTGTCCCTTCCTTTCTCCCAAAACTTGTCCTCAAATCTTCTCTACCAGTTACACTAAATCTCCCCCACCCCTCAACCACCCCACTAAATCCATTCCACCCCCTCCCCTCACACATTAAATCCCCCCACTAAATCTCCCTTCCCCGTTAAACTGACCATTCCTCCACTTGCTCCTCATAATGTGTTCATACCCACCCTCCGCACTCACCATATTATGTCTGCACCCATTTCCCCCACTCGCCATACTGTCTGCATCCATCCCCCATACTGTTTCCTCCTACATTCCCCCATCTCTCCCCTTGCTCATCATACTGTGTCTTCAAATTTCTCCTGCTCCCCATATTGTCTGCATCTATCCCTTCCTTGCTTTGCAAACTTGTGTCTTCAAATCTTCCCCCCGTTACACTAAATCTTCCCCACCCCTCCCCTCACACAGTAAATCCTTCCCCACTAAATCTCTCCTCACCCGATACACTAAAGGTACCTTCACACTAAACGACTTTGCAGCGATAACGACAGCGATCCGTGACGTTGCAGCGTCCTGGATAGCGATATCGTTGTGTTTGACACGCAGCAGCGATCAGGATCCTGCTGTGATATCGCTGTTCGTTGCTGAAAGTTCAGAACTTTATTTGGTCGTCAGATCGGCGTGTATCGTTGTGTTTGACAGCAAAAGCAACAATGCCAGCGATGTTTTACAATGGTAACCAGGGTAAATATCGGGTTACTAAGCGCAGGGCCGCGCTTAGTAACCCGATATTTACCCTGGTTACCATTGTAAAAGTAAAAAAAAAACAGTACATACTCACCCTCTGAGGTCTGTCACGTCCCCCGGCGTCCGCGCTGCTGCTCAGAGCTTCCTGCACTGAATGTGTCAGTGCCGGCCGGAAAGCAAAGCACAGCGGTGACGTCACCGCTGTGCCCTGCTACTGCCGGCGCTTACACAGTGCAGGGAAGCGGACGCCGGGGGACGCGAATGTAAGTATGTAGTGTTTGTTTTTTTACATTTACACTGGTAACCAGGGTAAACATCGGGTTACTAAGCGCGGCCCTGCGCTTAGGAACCCGATGTTTACCCTGGTTACCCGGGGACTTCGGCATCGTTGGTCGCTGGAGAGCTGTCTGTGTGACAGCTCTCCAGCGACCACACAGCGACGCTGCAGCGATCGGCATCGTTGTCGATATCGCTGCAGCATCGCTTAGTGTGAAGGTACCTTGACTCTTCGATGCCTTCAGCTGCACTGGAGCAATTACCACAGATTGTAAAGATGTGAGTATAATTGATCACTGTGAGCTGGTGAGCTGCACCTTCTCTGAGTCAACTGTCAGCTTAACAGCCGACTCAAAGAACGGCCAACTCCCTGTCTGGGAGGTGGCAAAATGCAGCTGCCAGGGGTGAAACCTCGGACTGCCACATTAGGCGGCCCAATGGCGCCCCCCTGCCGGCTGCGCCTGGGGCAGATGCCCCACCTGCACCCCTTGATTCGCCTCTGCTGCCAGCTTTCTGTAAGATGAGAACTATTGAAACTGTGTTTATCTTTGATTTCTTATATGTTTCTTTCCTAGTTCCTATAGATTGTAAGCTCCTGAGAACAGAGCCATCACTCCTCTTGTTTAAATAGTTTTATTATGCATTAGTCTCTAATATCTGACATTATTTGTACATGTCCCCCCTGAATAGTAAACTGCTGTGGTATATTATGGTGCTTTGTAAAGAAAATCATTATTGCTTGCATGCGCTGAATACTTTAGGTCTGGTTTGGCATTTTTGCCTATTTGTTCATGTAAGGTGCTCATAACATACCCAGCAAACTATAATCCACTGCTACTGAGCAATGTCAGTCCCATATCACCTTACTATCAGCAAAAGTCCAGAGACCAAACACAGTTTTGTGAGGAAAAACTTAAGTAATTAACATTTTGTCCAGTTGAAGTATTGAGGCATCAATGACCTGTTTGACAGCGGAGATTAATTATTTTCAGCAGCATGATAATTAGAAAGTATTTAATATGTTAAAAGTAAGTCATAGACCTCTTAGAAAAATAAGAGAGGAAAACTAATCAATCCATGAAAAGCAAAGTCAAATCCAATTACCTACATTACAGTAACGCCTGACAAGAATGTGAAAATATGTGAAAACATCATTTTAATCGCCTTTTTAGGCATCTTATTTTGTATTACTCAAGAACAATCTATTTTACCTAATTTTATGAGGTGGAAAACACCTGCAATTTTTATATATAGTCTGCTTTTGTACATGTTTGTATTTATGCATTCTATGTATTGTGACAGAGTCACTGGTGAAGTGATGCAGGGGAGATACGTGTCACTGTAAATGATGGCGTCAGTGATGTAAAGCCAGAGTAGATTCCTCCAGCACACTACGTGTTGGAAGGATTAAATTAAAGTTATGTTATGGGCTGGTTTTAGTGGACATCCATAGAGCGGGTGTTAGAGGATCTACTGTATCCCCACCTGCAAAGTCCTGACAGGACCTGTGTGATGTCAAGATCATGTGATCAGTCAGTTTTTGTTTCTTTGGTTTGCTGTTTTGTCCAGAGGGCTGGGTTTACTTTTCCAAGCTTGATTTATGCTGTCTACAATAAACCAAGCATTTTCTTAAAGATACATTGCTCCGGTTATAACTCTGTGTCCAGCCGAGTGAGCCGCTCCAACACAGGTGGAGTTAGAAGTGCGGGCAGTTTCCCAGCAAACATGTGTGGTGGCCACAAACTAGCATAGATATCAGGCAAAATGGAGGACCTGCTCAAACATCTAGTACGAGCACAGCAGCAATAGCAGCTACAACATTAGCAGTAATTACAGCATCAACAGATGGTGCAACAGGAGACCAGTAAGTTGCTTATAGAACAAATGCAGCAGCATCAGCAACACCAGCAGCAGATTGTATTACTGGCAGAGGCGGTTCGTGGAAGGCCGACAGCCCCTCACCCAAGTCCAGGTGACGACACATACATCCGGAAGACAGTAAGACAAGCGATGCAATAAATGACCCCGGATGATGATGTGGAGGCATTTTTGACTGTGTTCGAGGTAGCGGAGCGTGAGAAGCTACTGCCAGAGCAGTGGGCGGTGGTTCTGGCCCCCTATTTGACTGGTGAGCCCCAGAAGGCCTGTTATGATTTGGTGTTGCAGGATGGGCAGGAGTATGCCAAACTAAAAACTGACATTTTTGCATGTACAGAAGTGACTGTCCATAAGAACACAAATGATGCACCACTGGGCCTATTGTCGGGACAAACCACCTCGATCCCAAATGTTTGATCTGTTGCATCTTTTGTAAAAGTGGTTACAGCCAGAATCTTCTACTCCAGCCCAGATTGTCGAGCGGGTTATCATGAACAAATTCATGCACTCCCTTCCTAAGCCAGTGCAGACCTGGGTTGCTCAGGGAGATCCCCAAAATGCAGACAAACTGGAGGGCCTAGTGGAACGGTTCCAGGTGGTCGAGAACTTCCTAAGTAAACCATGGGGTGGTGCATCCCCATACTGGGGTACCCAGCAGGAACTTGAGTCTTAAAATAGGGGTAGTAGAGCCTCCACTGGGGTGTCCTAGGTCCCATGGGGTCCCTGAGGAGTTGTCAAAGGCTACGGGGAGAGACTTGTTTTGCTGGCTATGTTGCAGTCTAGGACATTTAGCCACTAGTTGTTCCTTGTCCCCCGTCCCCCGAAGAGATGGATTGCAGCCTAGGGAAGCGCTGCTCCTACTATACATATTCTGCCTGCAGTTTGGACTATCAGCCCGGAGAGGGCTGCAGTCTTGTCCTGTGACCTTAAACGCAGTACTAGTGTCAGACTCAGTGAGCTCGGGAACCCTGATAAGGGCCACACCAGGGAAATACGTTGGCATCCGCTGTATCCACTTGGACGCCAAGGACTATCCCGCTGTCAGAGTGACTATAAAAACTAACTATGGGGTTGAGTCGCATGAGGTCGGGGTGGTTAAGGACTTGCCACACCCGGTGATAATAGGGCTGGACTTTAGCCTGTTCTGGGACTTGTGGGGGAAGTCGGGATACCAAGTGTCCCTTACAGAAGCCAGTCCTACCCTGAGGGAACTCCATCGCAGTTGGAGGTAGATGAATTCCCCTTGTGTGTCCTGGCTGGTGATGAAGATGAGACGGTGACCAATGAGGCTGAGATTCCTGAACGGGGGGTGCCTGGTGGAAATTTTGGGACTGCTCAAATGCGGGATCTTAACCTAAAAGGAGCATTGGAAAATGTGACCATGATAAATGGGATTGCCCAAGAGACACCAGGTTTCCACATTTTGTATTAAATGGAGAGCTGCTTTATCTGGTCACTAAGCTGAGGGAGGAAGTTGTACAGCAGTTGTTAGTACTGGGTCCCTATAGCTGTAGGGTTTTAGACCTGGCCCATCCCCATATCTTGGGTGGACATATGGGAGTAGACAAAACACAAGAGTGGGTCCTTAGGAGGTTCTACTGGACTGGGTGTCACAGGGAGATTACTGCCAGTCCTGCCGTACTTGCCATCTTACAGCCCCCGTCTCTCCAGGATTGCCATGGACCTTGTGGGGCCCCTGGATAAGTCCACCAGAGGGCACTAATACATTGTAGTGGTGATGGACTATGCAACACGGTACCCACAGGCGGTACCCTGTTAAAACTCTTTCCCCAGGAGCATAGCCCGAGAGTTAGTCCATACATTTTCTCTGATGGATCTGCAAAAGGAGATACTGATGGACCAAGGCACACCGTTTATGTCCAAAGTGATGAGAGAGTTGTTTAAAGCTCTCCAGGTTACACAACACTGCACTTTGGTGTACCATCTGCAGATGGAAGACCTTGTGGAGAGATTCAACAAGACGTTGAAGTCCATGCTTAAGAAGGTCATGGAGAGGGATGGATGAGACTGGGATTAACTACAGCTGTACCTGTTGTTCTCTATCAGGGAAGTTCCTCAGTCCTCTATGGGATATGGGAGATGTTACACCCCACCGGAACGTTATCGAGCGTGTGGCCCAAATGCACGACTGGACCTCAAGGGTCATGCTGATTGTGAAGGAGAGCCTCCTTCAGGCACAGGAAGCCCAGGCCAGGGTCTATAACCGAGCCGCGAGGCTGAGACAGTTTAGCCCTGGAGACCGCGTGTTGGTATTGATTCCTGCCATGGAGAGTAAATTCCTGGCCAAGTGGCAAGGGCCTTACGATGTGGTCAAGAAGTTGAGTGACGTCAACTACAAGGTCCACCAGCCAGGAAGAAGAAAGCCGTACCAAGTGTACCACATCAACCTGTTCAAACCGTGGCGAGACCGTGAACTGGGGGAGGCTGCATACCTTGGTGCCAGTCCTGAAGCCAGGGTTAAGGATGTCACAGTGGCAGAGACACGGTCACCGGCCGAGAAACAACAGTGCCATGAGCTGCTTCAGCAGATCCAGGACCTGTTTA